>NC_134329.1:11264022-12498266 GCF_964195595.1 Calonectris borealis
TGATGGGAGTAACATGGTGAAACCCATTCAAGTGCTACATACTTCCTTGACAGACACTGTCTTCAGAGAAGCAAGTGAAGAATTTCCTCAAGTTCCCCTCTCCCTAAAGAATATTCTTCCCTATTAAAAAGGATACAAAACTCCTAACATCAGAGATACACTTAATTAATAATAATAGTGCAACATTTTTAAGACCATCTTCAAAATTACTTCAATCAAGAGCCATCAGTTTTGGTTTCCCCCCACCTTCCAGAGGAACAATCCTACATGCAAGCTGACATCAAGAGACAAGGGCTAGAGTACCAGCCCTGCAGCAGGCTGAAACCATCACTTAAACCATGGGCTTAGTTTTCTGTAATTGCAATGAGTTATTACAGAAAATTATAACTCTGGTTTCACAAAAACAGGATTACTGGGGAAGTAGAATTCTTTGCATGTATTGGCCTGCTATATAAACTATGCAATATAACGGGACATATATAAAAGAAATGTACAAAAACCTTAAAAAGCACTGCACGGGTAAAATCTGGTCAAAAGGCTATGCAAGAGAAACATCTATTAATTTCTCCTTAAAAAAAAATAGCCTAAATTGCTAAATTAATTAGCAGAAAGATGGCCCAGATTTCCCAGTCTGCAACTTACTGCTAAATCGGACAGGCTGTGCCACATTGACAGTGTGAAAGCGGGTTGTCTCTCCTCCTCTCCCTCGATTGTGCCTGGAGTCCACATTCTCTTTCCCATGGTAAGTTCGCTGGTCCCCTGTCAAGCCTGGGGACCAGAAGCAATAGTCAGTACTGGTAAAAGATGCAAGAAAAGGCAGATTTCATTTTATTAAACTTTCTCTGGGTTTTAATTCAAGACATATATGATAAGTAACATAGCCAGGTAAAGAAAGATGGTAGATCCCTGCAATAGCAGCTTGGCCATTTTACACGGTACGTAACCGAAATACCTATAACTGAAAAGAACCAACAAGCCATTACATGAGTCTTGCAGAGTAAGCTAAATATTTTGGCAGATTCTCAACAGCCTGCAGTTGTACACAGGACCTGACGCTTGTCATTTCAATTGCTGCAGCAATGCATGCATCATCCCCAGTGCATTTTATCTGTTCCTGTTTACAGAACTACCCACTGTCCAACTGCTTCGTTTCTCAGCTGTGTGTTCAACTCCAATATGTTTTCCAACGCATTCTCTGAAATCTAGGACAAAATTAAAACCAGGAAAGAAAAACCCATCTTCAGCCAGAAGAACAAGGTTTTTCATTCACTCTCAAGCTTCTAAAGGAAATATTAGTTCATTATTTCTGAAACAAAAAACCATACACAGTCTCATCTCGGTGTCAGGGCTTCTAACGGGCATACGTGACAACTGGATTCAATAACTTAAGAAGAACACAGTGCAAGATGTTATTCCAGAAAAGGGGCTGGGGGGCTCCACACGCCTACCAGGAATAAATAAGGAGCACACAATTCAGGTGGAGACACTGCAGGATGGGCCATAGCCAGCAAAACCAGCAAGATCATAAGTAGGAAGGCTGGCATGGTGGTGAGGAGAAACCTTTGAGAAAGACGGAGATGAGCACCAAGAAAGATTAATCTGGAAACAAGGGATTAACCTTAAAAAGAGAAAAATAAGGAACCCAAGAATGTAAGCATTAGAAATATCTATTAGTATGTTATTTAATACTACCAGATGTTATTAAAGGTAATAGAGTTTAACCAGCACAAAGAGCTATGCAGACATTCATTTCTCTATAAAAAATCAGCTTATTTTCCTTTAAAGCTGATTAGCTCTATTTAGCTTAGATAAACCACAGAAACCAGTCATGGTCCCAAATAAAGAGGAGCTACATAGTCTTCTTCAACAGGCTGAACTACATCTGTTAGAAATATATTCAAAACTACGTCAATAAAACTTTCCCCTTTCAGACTATCTTCAAAAAGCAAGAGGTCCACAGCAATTTCATGATAATGTAATTCCAGAGTTGGAGACTTTACCTGGGGGGAAAGACCTCCAGAAGACCCACCATCAAACAATGCACTCCTTGGAACAAATGTTAGCACCAGTGAGAAAAAAAATCACTAGCTGGAGCCCAAGAAGAGCAGAGTAGCTTTGCATTCATCTGGCTCTAGCATACTGACTTTGCCCTGGGTTAATGGGATAAGCAAGGGATATTTAATTATCATGTTATCCTAGGAATTACATATCTATAGAGATCACCCATTAAGAAATGGCTGTGCATAATACACTCATATGGCCTTACAGGAATAAAGTAGTAATTTTACTGTTCAATATTAGAATATGCTATTTATCACAGGCAAGAAGTTAGCACCAAGAAATTCAGTTAGCGTACATTTCAAAGGACACAAAATGGTAAAATAATTCGACAGTGAAGATCACTGATTATTTTTTATTACTTTAAAGGCCAATCTGTTTTTAGTTTTAGAATTTGACTTTCTTAATCCTAATGGTTCAGTAGCAGTATTTACACTATGATTTTCAAAGCAAAACTGAGACACTAAAAAAGCAAATCTTTAATTATAGTAAGACTTTAAAAATAACACTAACTAATGTAGAATGCTTTATCAAAGATGAACGGAGCTCAGCAGGGGAAGCTCTATTCTCCCATGGCATTAAATGGCAACAACTAAACCCAAAGAACCAGTAAGAACCAAACGCACAAAGAATTAGTTCCCTTTCAGAAATGAGAGCAGATGCAACACCATATGGCTGACCCTCATGGCTAAACAGAACACCCACGAGGACTTAACAATTTACCTCCCCCAGGAATAAAAGAGAAGTTGACAGGTTTTAACATGCAAGGTTAAGAAAGGGTTACTTGGGCTAACATCTTAAATTGACAAAATTTAGGCCCGATGCTTTGAAAAATAGCTACACAGATCCCACCCAAAGTGAGTTCAATCAGTCCTCCCCCAAGAAGCAGGACAGTCATTCCTTCCTCAGCATCTGCCCCTGCCAGCAGACTCGCCGCTGAAATCAGGCAGGATTGAAGAGGCAGAAAGCAGCCACCGCAAGTCACTTCTCCTTCAAGCCCAACACTGTCAGCCGCTTAATAAAATGGTGCTCTTCAAACATTAAATTGCTTCTATTTGACCTGAATTTTCAGTCTGAGAAAAGCAATGATGACAAGTTTTTCCAGGGCAATAAAGAAAGAGATGCTAACAAGCCTCTAAGTCACTTGACTGCCATGAAAAGCCGTTGCAGATTCTGGTGGCAAAGGTGTACTGGACTGGTTTTCTGTTGTAGTTTTCCAATACTCTGCAGAAGAATTTTCTATGTACTTTGCTGTTCCTGCTTCCTTCATAAAAACATTTTTATAAATTAATAATGCCATGGACTAAGCTTTAAGATAACAACCTAAACCAGAAGATCACAACCTAACCATGCTTGAGTGTTTCAGAAAGGAAAAGCCATCATTTTTATTGCTTATGTGCATACTTAATATGCTGAAAGCTATCAAATTTTGGAAGATCAGCTATTTTTCAAAACCTTTATTCTTCTAGATACTACAACCACAAGCAATAACAGCAACAGTAGTATTTTTACTAGCCAAGACAGATAGTTCTGTTTCCTTTGATTTCGTACAATTATACCAGAAATTTAATTTGCTTGTTAGTTGGTGGGGGAAAGGGAAAAATACATTCAAGGAAAAATTCATGAGGTGTAATTTTTTTTTCTCCCCTCGAATACTATAACGTGGTGGACACAAGCATCCTCCAATCTGTTTCCAAATGCATCAAGTCATGATTAGTATTCACCCAGCCCCTTCCAATTTACAGTTGCTTACAGTTGAATTACAGTTCACTCTAGCACGATTACGGTCCAGGTATAGTGCTATACATCAAGAAAGTTGCCCAACACTGCTGATTCTGTGACAATTTTCAGTTGTTTAAAACTTCAAGCTATCAATTCAGAGTGGAAGTTTGCCATGCTGGATGACTCCTAGTACATTTTATATTGGTAAACTTTTTCAGATCTGAATCAAAACAGTTCAACAATTGTTCACAACAAAAATTAAGAGATTGGAAGGGGAAGAAATTTTGATTACATTTCTAATCACTTTTTAGTTGAACAAGCACTGTCACTGCAGCCTGCAAAACACACTCCTGCTAACTCACAGAAAAAGCTTTGTACAAGTTTTGCTGTTGCTGTTGGGTACATGGAAAAAACGGAAGGGACAAATGCAGTCAAGTTTAAGTCTGAAAGAAACATGAGCTTGCCCATTATTCATAGAGGCTGGAAGGAATTCAGTTACGTTGTCCATACTCTTCCATGGACATCCATGGAGATTACTCTGCAGCATTTATCCACAGGCTCTCAGCAACACTTTCTTCACACGTGGTGTCTCATTAGGGGAAGCCAAGCACAGAAGCAGAGCAGAAAGCTCCTTTTTCATCCCCCTCAGTGCCTCCATCATTCGGACCAAGTAAAAGGAAGTAAAAAGCCAAGTAGTGCAAACGGAATGTGGGCCGAGGAGCTGAGACCACACAAAAGAGAGAGCTGGCACCAGCTGAGATAGGAACAGGCTGGAACGTACGTGTGCTGAGCAGCACTGCATGGGGGAACAAACACGATGCCAAATAGAAAACTGTGTTCAGAGGAGCTAGAAGAAAAATTGCAATCTGCCACACGGGCCAAGGGCTGCTTTGCACCGAAAAAACAGGGTGGGCAAACAGAAGACACTGACTGTAATATAGAGAGGTCCTTGTAGGGTCAGGACTTACAGGGGTGAATATTGGATTTTGGGGAGTTAAACTAGTTTCCAGAGCTACTGTGTCACAGATGACAAGTCACTCAAGCCAAACCCTTCACAAGGATGGATGTACTATGTCAAATTACATCAAAATTATACTGTTTGTGAAGCAACCAGGTCTTGTCATATCTTACTTGTTTCAAGATTTGAATTGCTCCTGTTTAAAGACATACATTCTCAAAATTTACATAAAAAGCTGCCTTGTCCCCTAAGCTTCAAATTTTCTGCCTAGCATATTACCTACTAAAAGCTTGGAAAGCTTTTAATTCCATCTGGTAATTTGAGAGGTGAGGGAACTTCAGGATTAAATCCAGTTTTGTGCCTAAAGATTTGGAGATATAGCTCAGAAGTCCCCAGAGAGGAGTGATTCTTCTCAGATCAAACAGCTCCATGCTTTGCTTTATCAATTGTATTATGCTAGGAAATAGACGCCAACCAAGAACAGCATCCTGCTGTGCTGAGCACTATTCAAAGTAACAGACTGACAGTAAAGAGCTTATAATTTAAACACCACGAAGTAGGGTAAAAAGAATGCATCATATAGGAGTTCAGCAAGGGCTCAGAAAAGGTGTGGAAACGATCAGAGGTTTTTATCATTATTATCTAGCTTTAAAAAAGGAGATGTACTAAAAAGTGCACAAATGTCAACAGTCATTTCAACCAAACACAATATCCTTGGCGAAACAAAACACAAAGCTGTTTATGATCACTGCAAAACAGTGTACTGCAGCCGCTGCTTTATCAGTTACTGGCTATACCTTCAGCTGGCTCCACAAAGGAGACTTTGCAGACTCAAAGATGATATAGTGTGTATGTGCTAGGGCAAGTGACCTCCAAGTCTGCACATTTCTTCCTGATACAGTATCTGGGGAAGTCTCTAAGCACAGCATACAAGATGACATTGCTCAGGATCAGCATTTACAGTTAGCTTCCTAGCAAGATTGTTCTGTGTGAAATCAGGCTCCCAATCTCAGCATGAAAACATGCAAAATGGTACTGTTTGCCATAGAACTGCACGGCAGCTCATACTACTGCTAGCACTGCTTGCAACTGCTGCCCCAGGACCACCGCCACCAGGATGGCCCGCTGTCCAGTGCTGGTTGTGGCCTCAGGCTCACGGGGGAAAAAAACCCCTAAGAACTCAGCTCGCTGAAACTTTCCGGTGTTCTTGTTTCTGACCAAGCAGGTCTAGAAAACAGTGCTGAGAAATACTTTATAAAGGAAGAATGTGGCATTAGGCAAGGGTGTGCACTACAGGACGAGCTGAAGGTTTTCAAATTCAGATGCTGGGAGAAACCCAAGGACAGCTGATGGCACAATCCGATCACTTATCCCTGGGAAGAATTCAATTTTTAAAAAAAGAAAAAAAAAAAAGAAGGAAGGAAACTGGTATGGATAGGATTTATGAAAAGCACTGGAATTTAAGACATCCATTCTCTGTTCTCTGGTTTAAATACACAACTTTTATAAAGGTGGAAAAGTTATGCTACTACTTTAGATTACTTGTAGAGAAATGTAAGAGGAAGTGAGTAGAAACAATAAATTTCCATTTGTAAAAGTCCCTGTTTAAGATATTAATGCCTGTTTCAACCATTTCACAGAATACACCACTTTGGGATAAACTATTTTTAGGATCAATTACTGTTGAAATAGAACAGTACAGAAATTCCATGAGTCTTCACTGCTTAGATAGAAGAGAGTTGCGGGCACATGTTACATAAACCCCCCCAGCAATTTTTAGTACGCTCACAAGAGCAAGCAGCCAACAGTTTTAGTCTAACAGAGAGATGAATTGAGGGTAATCACTGCAGATTCCACTAACATTCGCGTGCCTAGGGGGAAGGGCAGGGGGAATAGCACTTTACACATAGCAAGTTTGGGACTGAAAGGAATTCCATGTTTTAAAGGAAAACGGTCATTCTGAAAAGAGACAGTAATAATAAAACCAGCTATGATGACTATCTTCAGAGAAAAAGAAATTATTCTAACAAAAATGTCTTAGGGTTTAGGGTGTTTCTTGCACTTCAGACAACACAATTACCAAACTAATTTATTAATTAATGATCCTCTTATTTTAATAGGAGCTTTGTTACTAACGTGAATGAAATCAGGCCTAAAAAAGGTGAACTGAACCAACAGTGCCAAACAACTTACAATAGCTTTGTATTAAACTTTTGAAAATACCAACATGACTAAGTAGTCATTGAAACACACCTTCATCACCACCACAAAACCCTAATTCACTGCCATTGATCTTTTCCAAGTTGCTCACATTGGAGTGTGCCATTAGTAACTCAAAGGCTGAAAAGTAACAAGCTTCCCAACCAGATTCAGAGCCCTTTCTTGCAAGCTTTCTTTTTACGCTTCAGAGAGATTTCATACCTTTTAATTTAAAGATATTTTAATTCTCCAAGTTTCACAACTCCAGGTGGCTTCACTAACTAGTTCTTTTAGTATTCAGTCTGCCTTTATTGAAATTAAGAGCCTTAATTAAAAAGTCTTTAAATTTAGCTGAATCATCTCATGATTGCTCATCTAAATCCAAAGGTATTTTCTAAACTTAAAGCTGCATCATTTCTTATTAATTCAGTGGCCAAAGAAGAAAGTTATCACTCCTGAGTATAACTATGCGCTACTATTATTAGTAGTGTTAGCTCCTCAATCAACATCCCGGGACTTAGTCTCTCCCATGACTGGTCACATACGTATTGCCTTCCCCAACATAAGAAAACCGTGCTCTTCCAAACTTATTCTGGCCTCAGATTTACTTTCATTCATGCTATTCCTTTTTATACTCCAGCACGCCATTCACATGCACACCACCCCATCCTTATTCTTCACAGTTCTGAATAACACATGCCTTTCAACACCCATTTCAGGTCACAATGCTATCCCACCAATTTTTTGTTACAGGTGTAATAGAGTTTTTACATCCTACACCAGTAGTTCTTGTTCCTCTGGTTTGCTGGCTACACTCCTTGCATTACTGTGCAAGTATCTCAGTTCTTTCATAAACGCCACACCCAACTTTCTGGCTGTTTTACTGAGCACAGCCTTTTCACCAATTACTTATCCAATTACTGTTCTCATCAAGTGGAATACTTTCCTTCTCTATGCTGTCCATCATTTCCCCCTCTAGTATTCTTTATGTATGTTGTTATTCTCTACCTGCGCACAGACAAGGCGATGAATCAAGTCTCTCCCACGCGTCCCCTTTCATTTCTTAACTTAAAGTTCTTCTCATCATGTCAGGCCAGACAGTCCAGTGAGACCTACACCCCAAGCACAAAAGCAGAGCCCACCTACCGAGAAATGTTACTTTCATAAAATCCTCTTCCTAGCCATATACCAAATATTCTTTGTAACTCTAGTCCTTGAGTCAACATCATCCTGTTGCATCCTCTATGCAACAACTTAAATTGCCGCCTATTACACCAGGCAACAAGAGAAGACAAAAATACTGTTTTCTACTAATGTAGATGTTCCAATATTCCCACAAGTGAAGCCTTCAGTGCTTTACCATGACTCTGCTTTCCCCTAGCCGTTGACTTCCATTACCTCCAGAATTTTATTAGGTCCCTAGTTTTTCACATTTGGCCAAAGTTAGCTAAAAAGGAGGAAGAACAACAGCACAACTATGAAGGCATCTTTCTTTAGGACATCCACATTGTAAAGAATATCCTTAAACAGAGTATCAATGGCACAACTTAATTTTCAATGTCAGAAGAAACTATCAACAGTTTTTTCCCCCTGTGCTGCAAATATATACACTGACACAAACTAGCCAAAAGCTTTCTAAAAAGAGCACTGAACATATTCTTTTAATTATTTGTGCGTAGCACACACTGGGGAGATGGGTAACTATGCCACAGTTTCAAAGTCTGAGTGTTAGATTTACTTCTCTAATTCCACTAGAAAATATGAATATTTGAAAGAGCTTGTTGCTGTAAAATACCAATGTTACTATTTTGTAGCACCTCTCTAAAATACCTCAAAACTCAGAATGACAGACCAAATGCTGTGATGACAATGCCGCAAAGTTAATGTGATTTTCTCCCAAGCAAATTAAGTATAGTGGCAAAGAACTTCTTAGAACAGTTTTTTAATGTAATTTAGTCACACTGTAGAGATAAAAGTTTTGAATTATGCCAGAGCTGAATTCATGCTTTCAGATTCCTGCTTCATTGTTCTTAGCAAAAAAAAAAATTACAGGTCCCTTCACTTTTAAGACGCACAGAAAAAGAGTTGCACTGGCCTGTTTGTAAGAACAAATGAAAGTGTTCAAAATTGTGATATATATTCACAATCAAAAACTTTTGTTTGCTTGTTTTTTAAAGACAGCTCAGTATCCAGTAGGTTTAGCAGAGAACCACTGCTGGTGATATGCCTTCAGGAGCCTGCGATCACAAGAGCTTATGAAGAGTAAATACACCAGCTTGTTTGGCAGAACAAAGTTCTCCACTTAAGCACAAGAAGCATAATCAGAACAGGAAGCAACAGAACAAGCTCTCTACCTAAGTCCAACAATGTCACCCAGCACAGTTTGAGTGATATACTCATGCAACCAAAACGGTAATTCTGAATTTAACCACAGGCCTATGTGTCATTTTGGTTTAACCGCAACATGATTTTTTCCTTGTCATGAAAGTCTCTTTTTAGACTGCAAATTCTCCTCATCTCCAGGATACCTACTCAGACTGTAAGAATGGAAGGATAATTCAGACAAACAAAAAACTGTTTGTAGGGTTAGTTGCACAAAATGAAAAGAAGCTAACTCAAAGTTTGTTAATAATGGGTACAGTTCTACCAAACAATCTCCACTTTCAAATAAAAATAAGCAAGCTACCTTAAAGTGTCAAAGTACTGCTGCAACACAAGCTGACACTGGGATGAGCAATCTTCTCAGCTTTACTTACCTGGACAGTCAACTTCATCACTCTCATCCTCACAGGTGGGCCATCCATCACACTGCCAATTTGAAGGGATGCACTGGATGGTACCACTCCGACACGCAAACTGCCCTGGGGTGCAGCGGAGCTCTAGGAAAGAAATAGAAAGTTGTGCTTTGTTTGAAGTGTTATTTATTCTTGCAAGTCTATACATATATTAATCATCCGTCATGTAACATATCACTGAAGCGTAATGGACAAAACCTCTGGATAACTCAGCCTGTTAAAAACTGCTTCGTTTCGGATCCCTTCCGTGTTTTAAAGTACATGTTTGTGGTTTTAACAGACAGGAGGGCTGTCTTCCAGTGCTTGAGAAATAATTCTCTCAGACATTCGTAGTAAAAACTTCCTGATAAAGATACCATGTGAGCTGCTATCACTGTAGCGTTACCCATTTATTTCCTGTGGGGCACTGAGGACTACTTGTTCACTTTTCTCAGAACCAAAGGTCAACAAAAATATGCTATGGTAGTTAAGTGCTAGATTACGCAATAAATTCAGAATCCTATTTCCATTCCAATCACTATGTATGCCAGGACCCGCTAGACTTGTGCAAATGTCCAGCCTGAGTTAGAGCCATTTCATAGAACTATTTGTAAAACAATTTCTATATCCATGAACCTGTTTTCACTTTCTAGCTTAAGCTCTTTTGTAGAATTTCTCCATACGAACACATCCTTTACAAGAAACTGTCAATATCTGCAAACATGTAGTTCCTGCTTCTGCAAGAGTACTGCCTACTTGCCATCATCATACTGTCAGATCTAATTAGCATTATAAAAAGTACAATTTTTTTCCAAAGCTTTTTTATTTCAATTCCATCTATCAAATGCCAGAACCTAATAATTCAGCTTCATTTTGTGTCCCTCAAAACATTTCGCAGGGGAAAAAAAATGAAAAAGAAAAAAATCTGTCTATACAAGTGAACAATTCCAAGCTTGTTTACAGATGGCAGGTCTGCAAGTCGCCATTAGCATCCATAGGCTCACTTTTGCACCAGTCCATCACCGTCCATCTTTCTTCTGGATGGTGGTTGTCAATTTTCCAAGCAAAGTTTTTGAACAATTTAGCATGTTTTCCTCTCAGCGAGCTACAATAGTCCCAGGTAACCTATGTCTAAAGAACAAGCACCTTTTTAAAAAAAAAAAAAGAAAAAAAAAAAAAAACAAAAAGAAAAAAGTGTTTTAAAGTAAAACACACTCATCCCTGATTTTGAAAGAATCAAGTAGCTAACTGTTTTGCAGGGAGAAACCTCTAAAAGAAAATTTGAAATACAGGTATGTATTCTCTCATCCACAGTTTACAACCTAAGAAGAGAGCTGTAATTGCAGTTGTTACCTTTTTGAAACACATGTCTAAACTAAGTCAAGACAGAGGTCACATTTAAGTGTTCAGACAACATGACCGGGCATAATAAAACCAGTCATCATGCACTCTCAATAAAAGCTGTACCCATACACCCAGTAATTGGTATAGGATATTGATAATAGGCTTCTAATTCGATGTTAGACTAAAAGCCAGTTCTAGTACTGGTTTCTCTTCAAAGCACAGACCTGCTCTTCTAGAAAATAAAAGCGGCACATCCTCATAGCAACCACCTACTCAGAGCAAACATTCAGGTCACAAAATGGCTAAGAACTCACACAGACCTGCCAGACTACCGACGGCAACAACAGACCTTACAGCAAGACAAGCGTGTTCTCACTCATTTGGAGTTTTACTCAGTCCAAACAGCTAACAGTGAATGAGCACAGTGGAAATGGAAAAAAAAAAAAATCTACCAGCTTAGGTCATAATAATTCCCCGCCCCCCAGAACAAAAACTGAAGTAATTTATTTAGCCCAAAGAGGGAAAGGGGGAATAAGTTAAGCTTCACTTGCCCCATGTAGCAAGAGAGAAAATTTAAAATCTATCTTTAAGTTGGAGGGGGCACACCAAACCAAACCAAACACAAAACCTCAAGCTGAAATTAAAACTATTCAAATTTCAAATTCACAGAAAAGCATCAACTCTTCAGTAAATGATTGCAGCCTCTTTCACCACTTTTGCACAATGTCAGCACGCAGTGGAAGGTTTCTTAGAAAGTTCTACTATCGCAGTTTCAAGTACAGAATTTACACCGGAGCCTGTGGTAGATATTTTAACACGTGAAAGACTATCCTCAGTCCAACTCCAGGTTTCCATTGCATCCACCTGCAGTTATGGCAAAATTTAATTCAAACCTCAATACTTTAAATAAACTCTTAATTTTTTTACTGCTTGATTTTAATGGAAGTCAAGCACACACCCTGTGAAGAAAGCTATTCTGCAGCCCTCTGGTTTCGCAGGCAGCATCCACCAGGAAAGCACTACAAGCCAAAGTGCACATGGGAAAACTAGTAAAGAATACTTTTGTCTCTCTATGATTTCAGACGTGCTACTACTATTTTATGTACAATTACATATGACTGGTTCAGATAAAAGGATGACTCCATCCCAATATTATGGGCATGAAAAAAATGCCAGTTACATGCTGTAATGTCACTACTTCCTGTATTACAGACACTCCTCTCTGAACAATGTGGACACATGGAAGAGTACAAAACATTTCTATGAAAACACCACGCAAACCAGCTGAACAATTGTTCCCAATGGAAACCATGCTATGTCAGATGCACTAATTATTCTAGACCAAGGAACACAAACTGCTATGCAATTCTGTTGCAGAGGGGAAAAAAGTGACACTAAAAGAAATACTGCAAAATGAAAATCTCCATATTCTGCAAACACTGCCAATAACACCTCCTGAGCCATCCTAACCCATAGCCTGTAACCCCACACATTATTGAACTATCTAAATCATCATGCAGTTTCTGGAAGAGGTTCATCTGAATTGTTTTGCTTCTGTGTGCACAAAAAGAAACAAGATGCAATCATCTAAGAAAAATCTAACCACCTCTCTCACTTGTGCTCAGGTTGGCTTTGGACACACCCGATGGCCTCCTTGAGGACTGATGCTTAAGATCAGCTCTTTCAGAAACCCCTTGCCATTGACTGAGTGGGGCACCAGACACACACCCGCAGGCTGTCATCGGGACAAGACACGGCAGCGGGCGGGCAGCTCAGCAGCGCGGGCAGCAGCGCGGGCAGCAGCGCGGGCAGCAGCGCGCAAGGGCCACCCTTGTTGACACCCTCCCCTCGGCCCCGTGCGCCCCATACAGCCCTGAGCCGGGCTCGACGCTCCCACGGCAGAGCACAGCAGCTGGCCCGGTGAGCCGCCTTCAGAGGTAAAATACGGATACAGAAATAGACGGAAGCTTATAACGAACCTGGGGGATACTCAGTCAAGGAACAGAGGAATTTGGCAGAGGCAAGGATGCACAGGATAGGTGCTAGTCTCCACAACCCTGTCAAGCATTTCATTTCAGTAGCCTATTTTTAAGGCAAAATAGCAGAAAAATGCAAGCCTGTCTCTTTACCGCAGAAAAGGCAAGTCATGCTGCCAGCAGCAGAACAGGATTCACATGCAGCTCTGAAGACATATGAGCAGTAGCAAACAACAGAAAAACACAATGTAATCATCCATCTTTCCTGAAATGTGATTGCTTAACACACGCTCAGACTTTGTACTTTTGAGGAGCATGGTAAATAAAAACTGTCTCCTCACCCATACAAGATTTGCAGTTCTTCAAAAGAATAGCAAAGGTTCAAAAATACCAGTCCCACTTCTGTCCCTAAAGCCAGATATCACACACTGTTCACAGCTATCGATGGTAACTCACAGCAAGAAAGGATGAGAAAGAAAAGCATCTTAAAGTATCACCTCCTAGCAGCACTAAACCCACATATTTTCCACCAGCTGTTAAAGCAGAAATATTTTGTATTTTCAATATTGTTAGAAAACATGTAATGGCTGGAGTTCAGCTAGAAGCAAGCAGCTGTTGCAGCAGAGGCACCAATACAACATTAGCTAAGAGCCTCACCAACTGCCTAGAAGTGAAAAAATGGAAATGCAACCACCTCCAGCATTCACATACGATATAATGAGCTACATCAGCAGTATTATGATTCACATATTAAAAATTCTAACATAAAAGGCTTCTTTTTCTTTTAAGGATCAGATGCAGTCTTTGCTATGCTACAGCACAAAATTTAGTAAATCTCATTTTAGAGCAATTAAATTCATCTGGCATTTGCTGGGAAGAAGGGAGGCACGTAAAACATTGGAAATAGCAGCAATTGTAGTTTTTGCATTATACATAACATAAACTTACAAAACACCACGAAGTTCAAGCAGTGTGAGAATGTGAAAACACTTCAAGCAGCAAGGTGTCATTATACAGTCTTTTCACTCTATCGTCTCAAAGCACTTCTACAATATTAACCCTCAACGATCTTGCCAACCACTGCATCCTTCTGCCAGTGGTTACAAAGAAGTACAGAAAAAATACACAGCTTGCCAAAGGCTACAGATAAGTTGAGCCTGAGCAGAAGTCAGCTGTCCTGACTGCGCTTCCATGCTTTCACAACAATGCCGGATTTCTTCCCTAAAACCCAAGCAACCTGTCGGTTCACCTACCTACACTCCTACCTGAATGAACATTTGTCTTTCAGAAATGTCAACAATTAATACCAGTATTTTCTGGTAACACTGCACCTGTTCTCACTAGCAACAGTTTATTAAGAGCTACAAACTGGCCAGAGGGAACAAGAAACTCCTTAACTTTATATAAAAAGAGAAGAAAAATTGAAATCAGATTCAGACCATGTATCAGTTCTACAAGCTTAATATATAACCCAAGGTAAAACTTACTGTCAAGTGAAGGCCAAAAAACCTTGTGTTGGGACACATAGATAATATAACCTGCCCACAAGTCACTCACCTGAAAGAAGTCTTGCCAAAGCTAGTCGTGGACCTGTAATTTGAAATTTAAAAGAAAACTTACAAAACAGTTGGAAACTTAATTAATCAAACACCAGAAATAACAGGCGAGATTATAAATAAATTTAAACAGTGCCATATAAACAGGAAGTCTTCATGTCCTTTAGCTGCCAAAAATTATTTTTCTAAAGTTAGTCAGTGATAAAACAGGCAAGATTTTTGACTAATAGAAAAACTTAGATTTCATAACTGAAAAAACTAAGTTATCAAGGTGGTTGCTTACACTCTTACAGAAAGCTTTTGTTCCACAGATTTTCCCAATTACATGTTGAATGCCAGGTGTTCCACAGTACTCCTCACGTATTTCAACACAGAGCTCAACTAGCTTTTTAAATTTGCTTTACAGCATGCTAATTTCCAGATTTTCTAAGTACTCAAAATAGATATTTACAACACGCATTATCCACAGGAAGGACTTCATGACAGATGAATAAAATACACACCCACCCACCCTGCTTCAATTTCCAGCCAGCTTCACATGTTTCATAAAACAAACACCTTTTTGCCATTATAAAACGATCCAGGAAGCCCTTTCAGGTTTAATCACCTCGTGTAATCTTTCCACGTACTTGAGCATGTTTTCCTTCTGGAGTCTGAGTGCTGGGAAGTCACAGTGCACCCTTCCCGCAGTAGATGCACACTTGGTCAGCGTGCTGCCCCGGGCGTTACACTACCTGCAACCTGTATTTTCTGCTTCATTTTAAGTCTTTCAGAGGTGCCTTGGGACTAGGACACCACGTACTTGCATTCAAACCGGAACTAATTTCTTATTCATCTTCCCCTTTTTTATGCAAGAGATAAGGGGTAATTAGTTACCCAAAATAATTGTTTTATTTGAAAGAAAGGCAGAGAGGATCTATATCCAGTATCTGAGGCTACTTTTCAACACATTCGATCTCATTTTAGAGCTTCCAATATCAAATCAAGACTGTAATAGGCACATGAGACAAAGTGTTGATTCAGTACAAGTTCATCTTGCTAGTTCAGATTTCCAAATGAATTTGATGAGTTGGCTTTGAAACAGCAAGCTTCAGATCAAATTAAGCTATTGTCTGTCCGCATTACTTTTAAGTCAGATCAGCTATGGTTTGTCCACCTGCAACCAGAAAGATCACATGCTCCAACTAATTCAGCAGAAATATAATTGTACAGATCCAGCATCAATTAATGTGGAATTGGGGCCTTATAATAGTTGTCTGCCAATGAAGCCAGAACATCTACTACTGTGTTTAATTTCTATTTTTAAGTATTAGCTCTAATAGAAGACATTTTCTGATATGCTGGAATTACATGCATCTCCTCGGAGGCAGAACAGCTAGTTTCAGCCTGTGCTACCAGAAGCTGCCCTGCGAAGAGTGCTGGGATCTTCACCTCCATAACGTAAGAAAAGCCTAACCCTAACTGACCAGAGTCACAGCTCTGACCCATAAAGAGCTGTAACAGGTCATACCACCACAGCGGTAAAAGAAGCAGCAGGGGTGGAAATAGCTCTTGGGAATGGGCAAAAAACAGCAAGCTGTTAAAATTTCTGTCAAGTGACAGAAGCCAACTGCCCATGAACTTCAAAAAAGCACCTCTCTAGCACTATTTACTCATCAAAACACTTCTGTGAGGATAAACTGGTGGGTGAATGAGAATGCTCTGATACGGTCTTCACGGGATTATTTATCCTCCCTCAATTCAAGACAGAGATATAAAAGGAATTCAGCCCGAAGAAATGCTACATCCAATAAAAATGCCAGAGGCCCTGTCTCAGGTACATATAAGAAACACCTCCTGTAAAGCATTAGGTGAACACATCAAAGGTTTCAAAATTTAAATTTCAGCCTTATATTTCCAAGACTGAAGTTCACCACTACAGGAACCACTAGAAAGCCCAACCTCTTCTAAAGTAGAAACGTATCCCTGACAGACAGAAGATGCCCCTTACTTATAAACCGTGTGTTCCCAACTCTGATACATAAACCACTAGTGGAATAAAAAACTCAATGCCTTGTCAATTCACAATTTAAGAGGTGGGTAAATGCATGAAACAATACAGATGAGGAGCCAGAGTTCTAAACTAAAGCCTCTAAAATATAAGTCTCAATTCAGGAGAGTGCTTTGATAGCACTCACTGCTGCAATCACTGATTATGAAAGTTCGGGTTCTTCTAGTTGCAATGACTTAATTTCTCATTATTAAAGAGATTCACCAGCCAGTAAAGTCTGATACATTAAGACATTCTGTTGGTTACTAAGACTACGGATGCATGTTAGGTTTTAGCATTTACATAGCTAGTATAGATTTGAATCTATTTTAGTTTTTAATACAAAGAAATGCCACTTTTCATTTGCTACACTAATTGTTTGTTCTTGTCTGCTGAGCTTCATTTGTATGGAAATTGAAATTTGATTAAATGCACAAACCCAGTATTTAATGTTATTTCAATTATAAGCTATTACTCTAACTGCAATGCATGTATTGGAAAAGATAAGCTTGAAGTACATGGTTTGGTTTTGCATGTAAGCTATTAATGAACAATGGCAGTTTTGTGTGTACCTCACGTGTACTTCACTTATTTTGGTCACATTTCTCAAGACTAGATCTGGTAGATCCTCTGGCATCATTTTTATTTACAGACTGAAGGAAAACAGAAGAAAAAAAAACTTCCTGCTTTCTCAGTGTAAGTCACTCATTGTCCCAAACCAGATGAACCAACCTGTAAGAAAATATTCCGTTCAGATTTCAAGAGGCAATTACAGCTATCAAAAGCCGATTGAGAATTAACAAAAACTCTAACTACAGGTGCTTAGGCCAGTAACTCTTCTTATTCAGATTTTAACTTGTCCGACAGGTCTTTCTTATATGTTATAATACTAAACTTACATACTTAAGCTAAGACCTGTACCTACATGTTAAACTATCATTTCATATTTTAACACGTTTAAGATTAAGTTTACTAAAATTGAAAATTTTTTTTTCTTCAATCACTGTTTCTATATGTCCTGTCCCATGCTAAACTGTACAAGCATGATCAGATCCTAGCGTCTTCAGCAAGAAGCTTAACCCCCTAACTCCTTAGCTCCTGGATATTTTACTCTGTATCAGTGCTCAATAAATGCCATCAGAAACAAAACAACAAAAAAAACACCACACCCTAACCATCACCACCAAAAACACATACAGCTCCATATCTAATATTTACACTCAAGAGGAAGCATAGCATAACCAGTATTTCTCTAAATTTGTATTTACTGAAGTAACAGAAACTTTGAAATATTCTTAATATTCCAAATACAACAATACCACAACGGTTCTCTGAATTTAATCGTCAGCAGAGACATGAAAAAACTCTCCATAATCTAGTTCTCTGCACTTGAAAAGCAGTTCTCATACCTTGGACTTCTCTTGAGTCCACTGCTGAAGTTCACCGCAGCAGGTACCACACCTCACACAAAACTGCTGACAATCTGCCAGCTTGCAAACAGCACGGCAGTCCTGCCCGGCCTCTGCTCCTGGTGGCCAGAAGTCTGTCGCTGAACAAAGTTTTCAGTGACAGAGAAGCTGACTACAAACTTGAGGATGTTCTGATACAGTCTTTGAACAGGTTTTCTTGTTTTTAACTTGCCTCTGAGGTATCACTGATCCCACGCAAAGGCTCTGCTCTCAGGCGAGTGAAGCCATATCTAACTGGTACTTCCCCTCAGCTCCAGATCACGGAGAAATTTGCTCTATCCATTCATCTCCCAGCAGGTTCCTTTATGTCACTTGGTGAATCTTACTTCCATTACATGTTTTTAGATTTATCCTCACCCCACCCACCGCTGCATTCAGTGTAGCAGAATGAACTTTATAACAAAGACACAGTAGGAGAAGAACAGACTATGATAACACCACCTTATTTTCAGAGAAGAAAACTATGTCAAGCTCACAAGTCACCATCAGACAATTATCCATTCCATGGATTAAGTTTATTAAAGTTTCCTCAGTAAAATTGGTTTTGTTTATTGTTCTTCAAATTAAAAGCCTACAGAAGAACAGAGCACTCTATTTTCACATTCAGTTCCACATTAGATACAATGCTCAGCCATTCAGCTGTGCTAGTGGAAATGTGCCTAAGCCTGATCCTTAGCTCAGGTAGCTTTTGTTCATCATGGCCCCAGCGTGTGCAGGAGGAGGGTATGAAAGCACAACAGCACAGAGCCCAGGAAACCAAAAGGGCCCTGTGCTATGTACAGAGTCAAACACAACCCACACCTATTCTCAAAGTTAATTCCAGCTCCTGAAAATTAGAGATTCTGGAGTTATAATCCCATTTGGTAGGAATGCACCAGTTCAAAAAATAAATAAATAATACATGTTAGAGGCATCGACATTTTCTGCATGACCTCAGCATGCAGTTTCATGAAGTAATTAAAATTGTGACAGCACTCCAGCTGAAAACTGTAAATCCTTAATGAATAACTCTAATGAACATTCTGTATTACTCAGTGTTCTGTCATAGTAAGTTACACTAGATGACCCCAACATCTATCAAAAGATTTTACAGCACAGTAAGGAACGCCGCCAGCCTCCTTCCCCTCATCCCCTCTCATCAATATTATACCTACACTCCGCACAAGCTTGGAACTGACCCAGTTTCTCCTTGCTCACAAGTGTCATTCACTGCAATTCATTGTCTGCTCTTTGTCTGGAGGGCAGATTCAATGCCAGTAAGGATGAAAAAAAAAAAAAAAGAAAAATCAAAACAAAAAAAAAAAGCTAAGGCAGTGCAAGAGACCCGGCATTCAGCCAAAGCAACAACATCAGAGCTTCTTGAATGGGAACTCTGGCTATGATTTCCTAAGACTTAGAAAATACAGACTTTGTGCTTTATGAATGCGGACACTTATTCCTAAGACTGGAATAGAAAAAAATATAGTTCCTGATTCCCCAGTACTACCAAAACCAAACAGAAAACAAAACTTGCTGCTTGAACTAAGCTGAAAGAATACTGTGAATCAGGCAATGCAGCATCATTCCAGACTGAAAAAGTTTATTTTCATAGCAGTGAGGATACCAGCTAAGGAACAGGCTTGCTTTTTTCTCCCCCCTAAGAAACTGTTATATTATGATAGTAAGTAAATAGGCAGAAGGGAAAAGCAAAATACAGCACTGGCGCAAAGAGCGCTCAGTACAAACACAACCAAAGCCTTGGGTCCTCGAGAACCCTTTCATATGGCTCAAAATTAAAGCCTACAGTTCCTCTACATTAATAATCTTGTTCAGGACTTGAGATGTTTAAGTGTTTTAGTGTAACAGTGACAAGCCACCTAAACCTGTGCAGCACCAAATTTTTGACCCTTTCCCTAAAGAAAGCCCGACCAGTAAGTAGGTCAGTGAAAGTGCCAATCACACCTCACAATTAAATTCACTAACAAATTTTAAGCAACCTTGAGAAGGAAGTCAAGACCAGAAAAATACAGTGTGCAGTGCAAGTTTTAGAAAGCCTAGAGCCAGCCTAAGGAAAGGAAACGATGACCACCTTGAACTTCAGAGGGCAGGAAACCCCCACGTGGTTTGCACCATTCAGCAGTTGCCAGCCCGCCAGCACATCTGCGTGTCGCCCTGTCACTGCGGTGGGGTGGCTTCCCAGCCGGCAGCGGAGGGAAGTGGTGAGCTGGGGTAACCGAACCCTTGCGCGAGACCCTGCAGGACTCATAGTTTCCTTGTGCCAGAGGACGTATTGGGGACAGACAGAGGGAACACGGGGAAGACATAGCCTTATTACATCAGTGGTGTCAGGCAAGGCTACTACAGCAGAGAAAGTATAGGGACATAGACAGGCCATTAGAGTCCAGGTTTCATTAAACCCCACTACTTATGAAACATGCTCATGGGTGCTAAGAAAATAGCACTATTCCTCACACTGAATTTAAATACAGTCACGCACACAGCATATTAATTCTCCCAACAAATGCAGCAACAGAGAAAAAGTCCATTAAGAACGACATGAGTAGTGAAATACTCAGCAAGTCATCAATTTTGTCCAGAAAAGAGCACAATCACAAACAGTACTTTCTCCCCTACAATCCATATACCCAGGTCAGGACAAACGGATTATCCCACATACACCACAAATACTTAAACTACTTGGGTACCTCAGCGTAGCTACTTCCAGATTCCATCCTCAATCCTCACCTCAAACCTTCACCTTCTTCTAAACACAGCTTTTATGACAAGATCCTCATACTCCATTGCATCTAAATACTCTAAAACACCATATTAATGTACACATACTCTTCTTGCTCATTTGCAGTTCTTCACACAGCTGGGGTCGTTCTGAACAAGGAAAAAGCATCTGGTTCTCAGCTCTGTCTTCACAAGTTTTCAGCATTACCTGCACCTCCTTCCTCCCAGGAGGCATCTGCACTGGACCTTCACCAATACGATCTCCAGTGCATTTCAGAGTCACCTCTGGGATGTTCAGAACTACACAGTGGTGCCAGCAACCCTCGAAGGACCAGTCTGGTAATGAGAAGTATTTGAATACCAGGAACATCTCTTTTTTTCAATTTCTGAACGTCTGTGCACAAGCTGCTTGTTGGAAAGCCTCTAAAAAGCGATCTAGAGAAACTACCGATAAAAGTAACATAGAAAGTACTTCTGTATCTTAAGCTATTACCTGCTAGCTGCCTACCCAAAATTACCCTAAAAAATCTAAGCATGTGAGATAGTTCCTCTTCTCTTCCTCCCAACTGTACTCTCAGGATTAGAAAAGTACACATCCTATCAAGTCAGTTTTGTCCAATATTTGTTCCTATGCAAAACGGTTTTCACTTAAGAAGGATCACTAGGGAAAGAAGCTGTATTCCCTTTGACCAAATAAACTGTAGGTGTTTAAAAAAAAAAAAAAGAGCTAAAACCCAACAAATACTCTATAGAGATCAGAGTTTTCCACAGAGGAAAGAAAAATTTAAATCCAAAGTTTTACATGAGCTATACTAGTATTTTCTTCAGATCAGGTTTCAACAAGAAGAGTATTCAGATGAAACACGATAACAGCAATTCAAGAATTGTCAGAGCAATCAAGGCTAATTTGTAGCCACCATTAAATGGAAAGTAGGAATTGCCAGATTTCAACAGTATTAGTTAGCAAGCCCATTTACTTTTAACAAGACAACACATGTTCCTACTTTGCAGGAAAACACAAAAGTTAATATCTCATCTTTCTTTTTTTTTTTAGTACAGGATTCAATAGTATTTAAGTATATCTGTAAACTTTCAGCACATGAGCAATCCAAACAAATTTAATGAAAATACACAATTTAAGGCCAAGTATGTATTTAGAATACCTTGCTGAATTAAAACATGAGGAACTGCAATAGTCTTTAATGCCAAACAGGTGACCTACCTATGAAATCAAGTATTTTTAACCACTCCACTCTCCAAAAACTAATGCGATTTCTTCATTTCAAAACCAAATGAACATGGAAGAAGCTCTCTACAGGGCCCTAAGAAAGGTCATGGTCTTAAACAAGAAACGTGGCCTAGCAATTCTAACATCTAACAATTCAGGGAGACAGGAAACCTGCACATGAGCACTATTCAAATGCAGGTCACACTAAAAAATGCTTTTGCTCCTGTTTCATTTTTTTCTTCACATCTTGTACAAGACTTGATGAGCAAGCACTTAGAACAC
Source organism: Calonectris borealis (assembly GCF_964195595.1). Taxonomy (NCBI): domain Eukaryota; kingdom Metazoa; phylum Chordata; class Aves; order Procellariiformes; family Procellariidae; genus Calonectris; species Calonectris borealis. The sequence goes on from NC_134329.1 coordinate 11,286,333, forward strand.
TTAAAAGCAAAAATTCAATATACAGAAATATTCTGACCTCGAATATGGAAAACCCGTTTTATCCTTTGCACAGTAGCTGGTGCAGTGGCTGTTGTGTACTGAAGCAAATGGCTCGTGCTTTGCATAGCATTCAACTGAAGCCGAACACGGCAGGAATGCAGCCAATGTTAGTCACTGCTGCGTTTGTCCACATTGTAAGAGATACTGTGCTTTCTTTTTCCACAGTAAAACAAATACCTGAACAGAAATTTCATATATCAAACCCCTAAGTTTAATAGTTCTATCAGAAGTCAGCAAATAAGAGTCCAACGTTTTCTCATTCCCCACACCTTCCAACAGCTGAAGTACTGCCAGTGCTCTTCAGCTCTTCAACCAGCTTCTATTATGCACGTGTGTCAGGTACTATACCATGAAACTTGATCTTTGCCATTTTTTAGGTGTCACATCAATAGAAAAATTACATTCAACTCCATTATTGCTCAGAAAGACACAGATGAGCACTCATATGCTATAGCATCCTTGGACCATTTCTCCCCGATCTGCTTACTACCAGAATTGAGGGGGGACAATACTTCTGATTAAGTCTTTGCACTTGGATCTCACTCCTGCAAGATCCCTGATTTTTCATAAAGATTTTTCCAAGATCTCATTAATAGAGTACATTTATGTTACTGTATTTTAACCAGTAAAGAGTAATTTAAGGGTATCAAATAATTTCACAAATTCAACAGAGAGAAAACACAAATGCAGTTTTGACTATCCCTAGATTAAAAGAAGTTGTAACATGTTTTAGAAGTTTAGCATACACAAGTCAAAATGCTACTTGGGCACAAACTCAAACCAAGCAGGTGTTAGAAGCAGAATTATTTGTTTTCTTTTAAAGTGTATAGAAGACGACATGTTACTTTTAAGTCAGAAGAAACCTTTTTATTTAAATTGCTAAAGAAATATTAGCACAGACGAAACATCCAGATACTGAAGGACAACACTAACTCAGTTTTATGTAAAATTCTTCTCACTCACGCAGAGGCGATGCTTGACACCTACCCTTGTATCACCCTATCTGTCTTCCCACAGAGATCTGAGGGCAGAGCTGGGCTGGGAGGGCCACAGTCCAGGCTGGAGCTGACCTTCCTCCACACAGATCTAAGGGCTGCGCTCACCCACTTCAAACCTCAGCTGCTGTGGTATTGCCCACTCTGCAATGCAGATTTAAGTGTCAAACCGATGGAGGCTTCAGCATTTCAAAGTGACATCTGAAGCTCCCCCAAGAAAACACAGTTGCAGCCAGCCCAGAACACCCAGCATTGTTCTATGAGAAATGGCACTTAATCCCATTTTTCTACTAGCTTTGGTTCCCAAATAATTTCACTGGGTACCCCAAGTAACTGGTCTCATAGTGGGAAAGGTATGAGGAAGCACAGCAGAGGAGGTATATGGAAGAGAAGACAACACAGGAAAAAAAGTTACACAAATGAAAATATGACCAAGAAAAAATCAGTAAGTTAAAGGGCAAAAGAGCAAGGAATGTCCCAAGAGCAGCCACCAAAAGCTAATTCTACATTTCCACCCACCAAGCTGGCTGACAATTGTCAAGCACTAATCAATAAACAGAACAGAAGCTAAATATAATGGTTAGATCAACCAATTTTAATTAACTAGGAAGTTGAATGTTACTTTGTTTAGCTATAGCTAATGAGGCAACTATCAATTTCCATTAAACTTAAAATTGTATTTCTAAATAATCTAAAAGGTAGGCATCAAACACTAATAATAACTCCCTTAGGAGTTCCACATAGCAAATACCATTAAAACGCCGTTCATCAAACCCAGAATTAGCAGGCTGACCCTTTAGTACAAAGACAAAATTTAAAGTTTCACAGGAAGCCACAAGATGCCAGAGGATTTCACAGTTTGGGGAATACGTATTAAAGGTTAATCCCAAACTCACGTTTTTAAGCAACTCAGTTGCTAGAGTTCTGCTACAATTAATCAATGACTTCACGAAACAACCCGTGATTTCTCCTCGACTCAATAGGTTCTCTACAAAACCACCCCTGGAAGTAAAATGGAAAGGTGTGAGCCTGCCATGCAAGGATCTGGAATGGTACATAAACCTTTCCAGAGAGTGGAAAACCAGGAAGGAACGGGCACTGCCAGGCACCCACCACACTCATCACTGCTGAAAAACTGGTGGGTTCTGGCACCTGAACGATCTTGGGAAACTGTCAATCTGTTCTTAAAACTGTAGCATAACAGGGACACGTGCACGATACTGTATTTAGACAGGAATAATAAACTGCAACTGCAGAACAAGCAACAGACTGGCAACTAGACTTACCAAAAGAATCTGATGTTCGGGGTCTCTATCACAGGAAATCATTAAAAATGTGCCAGACAAATATCCTTCAGGAATTGCCTGCGTTTACTAATTTTGTTTTGGGACAGGAAGACAGACGACCCAATCTCTTAGTACCCCTTCTAGCCATAACTTTCTATCAGTCTACACAGAACAAAAGATTAGCAAGCCTTTTCCCATCACAGGTTAGCCCCTGAGATCACACAGGCAAAGATCAGCAGAGCCTCTCATCAAGCCTGCCATTAGGCATGACCTGTTTCTTTTCTATCCCAAGAACTTCCTTGTTCAGGCTATCAGTGCAAGAACCCCTCACACATTTATTTCATTTTAAAATACAAAACAAGCTCGAGCACCCACGTTAACCCCTGAAGGGCAGAAGCGGCGATGCCACCGAGCTATTTCCAGGTTCTGCTCTGGCCACGCTTCTGGTACCAGAAGTTCAATTCCAGGTACGCAGGCTCTGCGCAGCACAACAGGAAATTCTGTTAATCGTGAAAGAAGTTATATGCTTCCCATGGGATGAAACGAGACCTTATAAAAGTTGCAAGAAATCACCACATAAAAACCCAGAGACCCACGCATAACTCAAAGATGGACCACAGAGGTGGTTACTACTCTTGCATGACAGTTCAACATCAAAACCAGCCCTAACAAAGCTAATTCCAGGGGACAGAATAATTCATTGAAGTCTTGGCTGGTTTCCTGACACTGACTGGGGAATTTTACATTTTTCATACTTAGTATATAAAATTCTTCTCTCTTCAAGCTAGCTGTGCCTTTCCCCCCAACTAGTGACAAAGAAGCAGCATTTCCACAGCTGCCTCCTCCCACTACAGAGAGAGGCTGCAGCAGTGCTCTCTCCTCCATCACTTCTGTTGTTCTGGCCTAACCTTCCTCTACTCCCAAACCTACCTTGGCAACATAGAAGTCACATGTTTGCAAACCCCCAAGTTCCCCTTCTGTTATATTACTTCTCAGAACCAGAGCAATGCATGCAAACAGCCCTCTGCCTACTGATTCCTTTCTTCTCCTTTACTTTGTAGCCACGGTTAGTAGCAAACCCACTTGCACCTCAAAAATTTTGCCTTATAATTAACTTCAGGAATTACCAGTCTTAAAGTATCAGACCTGCTAATAAGGTCTGATACCTTCTGCCTTGTCTCACTGCTACACTGATAGCAGCCGCAAGAAAGCCTTTTCAAATCCATCAGCCTCCTTGCAGCACGTAACAACACCAAACAGCAGAGCAAAGGAACAACAGGAAAAGAGCACACTAATATGTAACAGCAGGAAGAAAAAAAGTCCCTGAAACCAGGAGAGTAAGAAATACCGGGATGAGGCCTTCCATAAGACTGGAAGACAGGCCAGTCCTACTTTCAGCAAAACTAACTGAGGAGGTGTGATAAAAACCCTTCTGCCCCTCACACCTAGAAGCCCTCACTTGGGAATTCAGCTAAATACAAAGACAGGGACTGTAGTTAACAACAACATGGAACCGAATAAATACTGCTCACCACAGCTCTCGCTAAGGTAGAGACAGTGAAATAAAAAGCAAAATAAGGGCTTCTATTTGCCTACCAGCGAACTCCCTTTAGAGCAGAGGAACACTGGTCCCAGGTCACATTTTATGACTGATGTATTTGGATCTCCAATTGAACTAACCAATACAATTCAACTAGCCAAACCCAGACACATTCAGTCATATCACACAAGTAAATCACCTTGAAACGGTGTTGATTGTGGGTTTGTTTAGACTTCTACTCCACAGAGCTCTGCCTTGCATTTAAGGCCTATAACTTTTAACTAAGTGGCAAGAAAGAGCTGGCAATTTAAACACACTTGTCAACTGTATTGTGTCAAGATACCAACACCCCACCAGTAAGAGCGTAACCGCCAGCTGCATACAAGCAAGCACCAAAGCATATGAAAAGTTCAAACTTTAAGCTAAAGTTGTGGGACTTTTTAATTAGACCACTTGCGCTGGCAAGTCTTTCTAAGCATTGCTGATTAGGTAAGTTGCAAAATTTTTAAAAACAGAACCTGGGTAATAAAATTACTTCCTCTAGCTAGCTTTGAAGTGGAGAAAAAAAGCTGCAAGAATGAGAACTCAATTGGCTTTTAGCTGCCTGGCAAATGCTCTAATAAGAAAGCCCAATGACCTACATTCACAAGGCTCTGTACTAAACCACTATTACAAAATCCAATATAAAGCCTGACCATGTTTAAGTGTTTTCCATTAGCAAGCAGCAGTATCTTGTTAGAGAAATATGAAAACATGTTATTGTCTTTAGCGATGATGATCTTAATTAATCCTTCTGAAACGTCACCCTGATCGTTCCAGACTGTTTAAGTTCCCAATATTACACAAAGACACCAAAACCTTTGCTTTTCGATTGTGCAATGGGATGTTAACAGGAACGTCTTACATGTTCTTAAACTGTGCTGCAAAATTAATTCATAACAATTTACATCTCTTATGCTCTTTGGACAACCGACAGAAATGTACTAATGTTCAGAAACTTGGTCTAAATCCAAACTAGCACCAGTACAGTCTATTGTGACTCAGTTAACACACCACTGAAACATTTCTTCACATAAAGACGACTGCTCTCAGCCAGCTAGTCAGATAACCTGAAGCAGATGTTTTCAGTTGTCCCGGAAAAGATATTTAGAGATTTAAAGATATTAAGCCAAACCCTACTGTGGTAAATATCCCCAAAAACAAGTGTCTGAACACCAGATATAATCAATTCAGTAAGTGTTTAAAGGAAATATTAAGTTAGTCCTTCACTGTACACCCATATAGTTGGAAAAGTCTAATACATTCAGCTTCAATTCACATTAGCAGCTTGCAAACACGAGTAACACAACTCAAGGAGAAATGCCCTACTTTAAAGAAAAAAACTCTTTCAACAATGCATTATAAAGCAGGCAACTAGTCAAAACAAGCAGCTTATGGTCAAAACAGTTAGAAAGGAGAGAGGAAAACACTGGGACAAAAAAATCCAAGTGGAGATTCTCAAAGGCACAAAATTACCATTAAAAGTCCACTGGCTCAGAAAAATGTAACTGCCCACAATACCTTCAAGAACCCAAGTCTCCGCAGCTAAGGCTGATGCCATGGTATGTTGAATGTACCTGATGCTGTTAGTGATGGCAGTAGTGTAAAACAGACTCGTGTAATCAGATGGAAAAATCAGGGAAAAAAGGAAATTTTAATTAATTTCTCTCCTAATTTACCAAAACCCATCTCACCCTAAATGCAGAAAAAATAGGTCCACGTAAAATCACTGCCTTTCAGACTGCCTGAAAAGATACTACAGTTGAGGAGGATTAAAAGAAGGTTTTATTTATCTGAAGAGCACAGCAAGAACATGGATACAAAGCTAGTGTCAAATTAACATGGAAGTACAAAGAGGTGCCTGATTCGCTAGGACTGAATTGTGAAGGGACTACACATTCATCTCAGAGTACATAAAACCTCCCATCACTCTGCAGCACTCATTTGATAGCTCCAAGTACAGATTTAAGCTAAGCAAGCTGCAGACATCCTTTCTAAACCAGTAAGACAGTTGCTACAATACACAGGTTTAAAGAAGAAAAAAGAAAAACAAACACCACTAGGAATATAAATTCTAAGTCCAAATACTCCTCTCTTTCTGAAGAAATCCATGCAGCTCCCCAAAAAAGACAAGGGAGACTTCTTCACTATTGATTAAAATAATAAATTTGGTTCTGTACATGTTCTGTACTTGCATGAGCCTAGAAAAATAGATTTTCCCTATTTACACCTTTTGTTTCTGGATCAACCCATATACTATTTAATCTACTAAATGGGTAATCTATTTGAGACAGTAGATTCAAGATATTAAATGAAGCAAGCTGAAAAGCAAATGACATTGTCAAAAAGATATGAAGCCACCCTGAAGTGATGGGCTCTCTTCTGAGGAAGAAGGAGAGGCATCACCATGGACAGCTCAACCACCACACTCATCCAGAGCCTCCAAGTAAACAGGATGGATGAGCGTATTCCAAATGGAATTCAGAAATTCCTCATACAGCAAGGAATTCCAGCTGCAACAGTACATCCAGTGGGATTACTTCACATTAAGATTCAAGATAACATATGGTTCGAGCAAAATTTGAGGAATGCATATGGAGTTGCCATAGAGGAATCCTAATGCTATAGGTTTCAAAGCCAGTGGTGTATAACCTGAGCAGATGGGAGTCAGGGTTTGTTCACAAGAAGGATGCTCCTGCCAGTGTGGCTACAGCACCACAAATCTCTAAAGTAGATACATTAGAGCACCAGTGAAAAAAAGTAATTTGCCTTAAAGAAACAAACCGCAGTGAAAAACTTGTCTTCATCCATCAAGCATCAGCTGCTGACAGAGATTTGATATCAAACTGGAGCGACAAATGTTCTGACACAATACAGAAAATGCCATTTTCTAATTTCTAGGAGGTCACAATGCTCAACATGAACAGCGTTCAGGGTCAAATCTACCCACCTGTAAAAAGCACACAGACAGCTATGAATCTCTGCTGAACCTTTTCAACCAGCAGTTCAGGTGTCTGTAGCACCTAGTGCCAACTATAAAGGAAGTTGCTTGAAATCAGTTTTACATAGTATCTGCTCCCACATAAAAGCCTCTAGCTGTAATAATACTAGGTTAGCAACTCCATGGGGTGTTTTTTTTTTTTGCTACTTAAGAGCGTATCATAAGCCCTATATATACACTGCACTGCCAAAAAAACAAGCTAAAACAAAACAAGGCACACACACAGAGCAGTTTCAACATCTAAGTTAGTTATTTCAATAAGACTGCCTACACTGACCCAATTGTGTTTCAGCCACACTGGGAACTTGCTTAAACGCAGTTCACCAATACTGTTGCACTTTATTAGTCTGGGTCATGAACATTATTTTGAAGAGAAAGAACAAGGGGATTTCAAAGTTACAATAACAACACCGTTGTTCTTACTCTCCTATTTACAAAAGAGCGAGTATCACCCAGCAGCAGTCGCACTGTGTAATGGGAGGACGGTTTCCAAACCTGCAAAGCCACCTCCAGGCAGCCTCACGCTTTGGCTATTGATGCTCTTTGGCAAGAGCAGCCCAAGATACGTGAGGGCTCTGTCAAGCTCCAAGTGAGTTCAACACCTGAAAAGAAACTCCAACTGAGCGATGTAGCTAGAAAAGCAAGAGTTTTCAACCAGCAAACACTAACCATTTCTTGAAAGTTAATCATCTTAACATTTTAAAGCACCGTGCCTAGCAGCTACCACACAAACTTCATCACTAAATTATTTCTCTAAAAGAAGCAAAAACAGAACTAGGAAGATGACATATGAACTGAGATGCAACAGGATTTTTGTTTCTTTTTTTGCATCTTTCATATGGCACTTTGAAAGTGAGGTTTCTGTCTTGTTTTGTTGGCACCCAAGGCCCGCAACATGTAAGTGGGTAAGGAAGAAGCACCTGAAAACTTAGTCATGCCGCCACATTTCCACTGCTAATTAACTGTAGGATTATGTAGTTTTCTACCTAAGCTTTCAAAGTTCAAATGAGTTTTTTCACCCTAACTCACAGCCCTCTCAAGACTCAGCCAGCCAGCGCGAGGGACCGACGTTTCACCCCACGGCTCTGCCAGGTCACATCTTTTTTAAAAAGTGCACCGAAGCGGCAGAGACGCCGCCGGCAGAGCGCTCACCAAGCCCCGAGCCCGGGACTGGCTTTGGGCCACGGCGACCCCAGAGCTGGACTCCTCCCGGCGCCCCGTCCCCGGCGGGAGCGGAACGGCACCGGCGGCCCTCCGCACCCGCCCGCGCTGACCTCCCGGGGACGCCGCTCACCGGAGGCTAACCCGGCCGGCCTCCCGCGCCCGCGGGCTGCTCTCGCCCGGGCCCGCCGCTCGCTCTCCCGCCCCGGGGGAGCCCCGGCGCCCCCCGCGCCCGCACGGCTCTGGGCCCGGGACCCGCCCGCAGGCTGAGGAGGGAGGGCAGGGAGGACCGGCACCCCCGACCCTACCGCCCCCTGCCCGGCCCCGCCGCCCCTACCTGGCCGCAGCGGCTCGGTGATGCTCAGCACCAGGAGGAAGAGGAGGAGGAAGGTGCCGCTGTCCGCCTTGGGCACCATTTATCCTCCGTTCATCCTCCCCCGGCGCAGCGCCACAAACCCGCGGGGAGGGACGCGAGGAGCGGCGGGAGGAGCGGCGGGAGGAGGGGCCGCCGCCGGGCCCACGGGGGGCCCCCGTCCGCACCGAGCTCTTCCCCTCCCCCGTCCGCCGCCGCCCCCGGGCGGGAGCCAGCGGCCCTGGCTGCGGCGCCGGCTGCGGCGGGAGCAGCGCGGGGGTCGGGCGGCGCCACGCTGCGGGCCGCTCGCCTGGCTCCGGCGACGCACAAGATGGCGGCCGCACCTCCCCGCCGCCTTCCCCCCCGCGCCGCCACGCCTCCCTCCCCCCCGCGCGCCGCCCGGCCAATCGGCGGGGCGGGGGCGGGGCCGAACGCCCGTATCCGCACGTGCCCCGCCCACCTACGGGGAGGGACCGGCCCGAGCGACGCGGGGGGTCGGGGGGCGCCGGCACCGGGCACGGGCGGAGGTGGCGGCGGCGGCGGCTGCGGCTGGGACGTACCGCTCACCGGCGGCCTCCGCCTCCCGGGACGGCCTCCACTGGTCCCTCTGTCCGCACGGGGATGGCCTTGCCCAGTCCCTTCCGTCCCCCCGGGGCGGCCATCGCCAGCTACCTCCATCCCCCCAGAATGGCCTCCACCGGTCCCCTCTGTCCCCACCAGGACAGCTCCCACCGGTCCCCTCTGTCTCCCGGGATGGCCATTACCAGCCACCACCATCCCACTGGGATGGCCTTTACCAGTCCCCTCTGTCCTCACCAGGATGGCAACACCAGTCCCTCCATCCCCCCAGGATGTCCTTGCCCAGTTCCCTCCATCCCCACGAGGAGGGCATCCCCTGGTCCCCTCTGTCGCCTCGGGACAGCCTTTCCCTGTCCCCAGCTGGGGTGACCTTTCCCACTCACCTCAGTCACCACCAGTCGGCCTTTCCCCATCCCCTCCATAACAGCCTCAACCAGCCTCCTCTGTCCTGCAGGACAGCCATTCCCAGTCCCCTCCATCCCCGCTGTGACAGCCTTTCCCTGCCGCTGCGGGGACTTCCCAGCCCCGTCACCCTGCCTGTCCCCACAGCACAGGAACAAAGCTCTAGGGTTTCCCCACCCCGGCAGGCTCCAAGGTTGACCATCATTTGCCTGCTTCATTAATCTGCTTCCGCCTCCCCACCGTGGGGTGAGACGGTCCCTGTTTTCACATGTCCACAGGGGTGACACCAACAAGCAGCACGTGGTGCTGGGACGTCCCCACAGCCAGGGCCCTGGTGCCGTGGCTCCCAGCACTGCAGCAGTGCCAGGGCCGGCCAGTGTTTCCATACCTCCTGGAAACACTGCATTCCGGTTCCCAGGCCCAGCCAGAGAGAAAACATGTAAAAAAACCTAATTGTGTGGCTCAGATCATTGTTAATGGCCCTGCAAATGACAGGTGCCTTTAGGAATTTGACCCTGGGTGTTGCTGCACGGCAGGCTGGGCAGGGTGGTGGCTGTCCCCGCCAGGGAGCCCAGCCTGGGGAGGTGGCACCATCCCCGGTGCCACAACTTTCCTGGTGCTGGGGGTCAGCCCAGGTGGCCTTTGGGATCAAAAGGCTGTTTTACCTTCAACATCCACTGCCGAGATTTCCTCCGATGATGGGAAGCGAAGGAGCAATGTTCGGGCAGCACGAGGGCATGGCGGCCACCCCACGGTGGCTGTTGGTGTCGCAGGGAATCGGCACCTTCCACTGCAGGGAATTCCCGCTTTTCAGTAAAATCCTACTCAGAGTCAAAGCAAAAAGCTGGGAAGCTGCCTGGGAAGTTTTTATATTTTTTTAATTTTGTTAAACTAAAGTATCTGGAAGTATCTTAAAACAAAGTGTTTTTCCACTTTTATGCTACAATGTGAAGTTTTCAAATAAAACATGGAAATTCCAGTAAGGACTATTTTCACCCAATCATATACTCCCCGTTTCCCTGTTAATACCAGTTAGTCGCTATACCCAGCGGCAAACCTCCCTTGGGGGTATTCCCAGTGGATGTACATGTACCTCTGCTCTCACATTGCTTCTGCTTCCCCCCAGCCACTGCCCGGGCCGGGCGCTGGCTGCCGAGCTGCAGGCAGGGGAACGGGGCTTCTGCCGGTTTTCTTGGGCACTCTGGCCCCGCTGGAGCTGTTGCCAGGCTCAGGTCAGCATCAGGGAGATGCTATTTCCAAAGCTAAATGTAAAGTTTAATGTGGCAGTGGAAACTGGTGCCCACAAAGAACCCAGAGCTGGGATAGCAGCAAGCGTGAGCTGCGGCTCCATCACCCAGAGCTGTGAGTCCTGCGGGGCCCCAGGAGGGCTGCGTGGCGGGGGACATGCGTGCTTGGGGACCTGCTGGAGTGCGTCACAAGCAGCAGGAGGTTGCCTGAAGATTTAGGCCAAAATCCATTTTGCTAGCTCTCATGTGCTGCCAAATACTGTCATGATCCGAGTGTCCGTGGGGACCTGAAGCGTGACATCCTCCAGCACAAAGGCACGAGCGTCAAACTCCCCAGCTTTGTTCCTCCCAAGGGATGCTGTGGGGAGAGGCTGTTCTCAACCCAGCTTCCTGCAGCCCCGCTGCACATGTTGACCCCAGATTGATCCAGGACATTCCTTATCCACCCCAAGCCCATGGCACCCCATCACTCACGTAAAAGTAAATGCCCTGCGATGCCTCCAGCACGAGAGCAGCGCTCCCCTCACAGACAGGGCACAGGCTGCTTCTCCCTGGCTTTTGACCCAAGAAAACACCTCATTTCCCCACGCCGCAGCCCAGGGTGCCCCTCTGAACAGAGGTGGGTCTGGAGCACGCACGTGTGCCAGGTGAGCACCGCAACCTGCACAGCACCTCTGAGTAACCAGGCAATAAATGGCCCAGCCACACAGGAGCACAAAGGTGAAGGGTAAGAGGCACCCATTTCCCCAGGCTGTGCCGTGCCGAGTGCTCTAATGGGATTGTCAAGGCCCTGACTGAGCCAAAGGCAGGGCCGCCCCATGCAGCCGCACTGGTCCCAAGCCCCCAGGCAGGAGGCCGAGGCACCAGGGGCTGCGTCAGGGGGAGCCGGGGGCAGCCCGATGCCCCGGGCAGGAGGAGCAAGGACGGAGCGTGCTAGCAAAAACACGTCGAACACCTCTGTCCAGGACATGTGGGAGCTGGTACGTCCCAGGCATTCCCAGTTTCCTACTGGGAACAAGCGTTTCTCTAACCAGTGTGTGCAGATCACCTGTGCCCAAAAAGCGGCAGAGAAAAGCTGCCGTGCCCAGGGGGAGCAGAGGGAAGGGGCTCACAGGGAGGGCAGCCGAACATGGCTCTCGCCCCAGCCTGACTCAGCTGGGGTTTGCAGCCGGCTGCTGTGGTGCCAGCTGCAGCGAGCTGGGATTGAGGCAACAAATGCAAACATGAGGAAGCAGGAATTGCTCCATCTCCCCCTTCCCTGAGTGAGGGGATCCATTTCCTTTATTTTGCAGAGAAATAGCCCAGTCCTCCAAAACAACAAAGTATCTCCAACTACAGCTTCCCTTCTGAGCTAAATAATCAGAGAAGTAGAAAGCAGCGCAGAGCCCCAGCCCTTACAGGAACCCGCTTTCAGGTGAATGCAAAGCTGCAGCCCCTGCATGGCCCCTGCACCATGGCAGGGGTGGCTACCTCTGCCCCAGGGAAATGCTCTTGGCCCTGAAGGTGAAGCGCAGAGGGAACCAGCTTGGGGCTCGGTGCCTTTGGGAAGTCCTGTTGCAGACTCAGCTCCATGCTGCAAGACACGGCTCACGTGGGCCACGGGGGATCAGCAAAACTAAGCTGGAGTGCAGCCTCCCGCCCCAAGGCAGTCCCCCCACCGCTCCCCTGCCCACTCCGGCCTGGCTGTTTGCTCAAAGTATGGCGTGGGGCGATTGTGAGAGTTTCTCTTCTCGCTTACCGGCCTCATCCTGTGTTGCTGCTTGTCTGCCGCTCAGCATTTTCTTACCTGTGCTCCACAAAGAAAAGAGCAGCAGTCACCTCTGGTGTAATCGTGTTTTGCTTCTTTAGGGCATCTGAGCCTGCCTTCTCCATCCGGGTTACAGCAACGCATCCCTCGTCCTCACTGGCTGTTCACTAATGGTTCTCGCAACTTTCTCTAAGAATTACATCCTGCTGCTCCCCAAATCAACCATAACCCCCCCCCTTTCCTGTCCTCTTATAAGAACAAGAATCCCTTGTGGTCCCTCATCTCCTTTCCTGCATGGAGCAAGGAGCCAAGCCCCAAACTGGACATGCAAGCACCCACAGACTCGGCACGTGATGATGTTACAGCCCCACGTCACACCACATGGCCCCAGGTCCACGGGGGCTCCCACGATTTCTTGCAAGCAGCCAGTAACCCAACACAGCCAGCCCTGCCACCCAGGAGAGCCCTGCTGCTGCTGCGGCACACCGCCAGCCGCCTCTGCGGCATTAGAGCTCTGGGTGCTATTTTGGCTGAGGGAGGAAGTGTGCTTGGGCCTTGCACATAGGAAAATGCAGATATACAGGAACAGCAAAAGGAAAATAACCCTCTGAAAAATGGGAGGAAAAAAAAAAACCAAACACAAGTAATCAAGAATCAAGATGTTTTTTCACACTGGATTTGGTCCTATAAGGCACATTATCTGCTAGGGCTACAGCAGCAAAAATACCTGGCAACAAAGAGTTTACTGATTCCCTAATTACAGATAGCAGGGGCTGAACTGCAGCAGGAAGCAGAGGCCAGACATTACAGCAGGCATTACAGGAATAGCCCATCTGAAGAGTACCACATCCCCTTCAAGAGATCCAGTTTTATAGCATTTCACTGAAAATAAATTACATTCCCAGCAAACAAGTGAAGGCCCTTCAGTCTGGCAGAATCAAGACTGTGATTTTAGTAGGGCTGTCTAGGTTAATTCACCGGAGGGCGAACACAAAACCAACACCGTCCCACAGGATATTTAATGCAATCTGCTTTTAAGCATGAATTGCACAACATGGAACTCATCATTCTCAGATATCATATTCCCCTCTCTGTTATTCCAGCTACATCTTGATATGAGCACAACCAGTTTGAAATGCCGTGGAAGACGCATGCCCCATCCCACTCCTGACCCACGTGTACATCCCATACACGGTCCCTCAAACACTGCCCAGCCTTTACATGCATCCCATGCCCAAAAGAGAGAGCTCCCGCACCCAGCGAATGGGTACGAATCATCTAAAAAGAAGATGGAGGAGATCAGGCACCGGGCTTGCGACATGCATGCTGATCACCGCCTGCTTCCACACATCCAGCCCATATAACCCTCCCCAAAATAACCCTCCTCTAATTACTTTTTCCTATGGGGCCCAGTCTTGCTACATCCATAGCCAAATTTGGTGTTTCTGATACCTCTCTCTGGGTCACCTCCATCTCACCAGGTTCCACGCCCCAGGTGGTCCCCATGCTCCTCCTCAATCACCTGTGAAGCTCAGCCATTTCCCCAGGGCCCTCTGTAGGGGTCCAGCAGCTACCAGTTACCTGCTGCATCTGGCCATCTCTCATGTCATGTCTACTCCTTTCTCCTGGTCTGTTCAGTGACCCAAACTGCAGGGCAGGGCCTGACCATCTGCCTGCGTACCCTCACAGAGAGGTCCTAAATTTCACGGAGATAAGCAGATGGTGTGATCATATTTAAATAAATAATCAGTTTTTAAAATTACCTAAGAACTTCATTGTTATTTAGCCAGTTCAGTCCTTAAGGAACATCTCTGAAAGCACGTAAACATTAGTAAATGGATTCTCTTTATATTCATTCACGAGTACCTGAGAATAATTTTTTTGCTTAAAGAAAAAACTTAGCCTTCAATTATTTCTGAACTAAAAAAAGCAAAAATTACTAATTCCTTGCAGTCACGATTCCTACCAATGCCACGTTGATCAATTGATTTTTACAAAGTGCACTATAAAAACTGAGTCCCTTGGAACGGTTTTTCACAGTCAGGGACATGAGTTTTGGAAGTGGCAGTGGAAACCGCACAAGAGGAAGCTCCCCACCAAGACAAACACAGCATCAAACACCCCAGACATTACAGAAGGCTGCAGGCACTGCTCAAAGAGCTGCGTAAGATTTTCCATGGATGTTCCCTCAGTAAAACATCACCTGATTATAGCAAATGTCAAGACTGCCAAGTGTTACACAGGCTGTCTTGTACTCAGGCGTGGTGCAAGAAGTGTACACATCTGGCTACGCCTGCCTCCTGCTAAAAGGTGCTCAGTGCTTGTCCAGGCTGATCACACCACACAAGTGCTCGTCCCACACTCAAAGGTCAGCTCATACTGGAGCAACCACAGCTCTGAGTGCAGGCTATGTATGGTTAAAACTGCTCTTCATTTTTCTGGCTAATTATAAAAATTAGCCAGAAGTTTCAAAGAATGGGAGGAAAAAAAACAAAAAGCCCCAGTGCAGCTGTCAGAAGTACCACTTCTGTTCTTCAGAATGACATTGTCATCCATGCTGGTGGACGAAGCAGGATTGTCCCTAGCCCCTGCGTTGTGAACATCAACATCATCAAGTCTATGGAGTCACACACATAGCAGCTGTAAAAACAAATTTGAAAAAGCTGAAATCAACGCAAAGCAAAAATTCCCAGAGGCTGATTACAGTGAAGCAATCAACATGCAAAACAGTAATCCTCAGAGCCCTTCCGAGGAAGGTGTTGGTGTGAGCCTTTCTCAAGAACACCAGAAGCTAGAAGTCAAAACATAACTCCCCCACTGAGTAAGGGTTTAAGAAAAAGCCAGCTGCAAAGCCCACAAAAGCCAATCATCAGAGCTACAAAATGGAGGGGCTGGATGAACAACAAGGAAATGAACTTAAGAGAAGTCACCTCCTTCCCCTAACAAGTCCGTGAGGAAAAAACCAAACAGTTCTTGAACACAGCCCCGGTGAAGACAAGAAAAGCAGCATCCCATCCCTTTTGAGGAAAGCTGGCTGACGAGGAGCAAGGCCACCACACATCAGAAGCAAGCCCACGTGGGGCTTGAAAGATCATCCGAGACATACAAAAAGACAACAGACAAAGTTTCACCTGACTAACGTGAATAAATATAAAAAGACTTATGTACATTTTAAGAAAGAAAAACATTTAAGCTACTTCCATCCTGTTAGCAAAACTAAAGATAAAGATCATTTTATGAAGAAGGCAGAGCACAACCGATGTCTCTCAGTGACTTGATGTTGTTTTTCCCTGGATGACATCATCCAGTAGATTTATAAAAGAACTGAAAGGTCCTTCCAAGTGCCCCACGCAGGGCAGCTGCCTGTGACATCACACAGTGGCCAGCGCTGGGGTGCGCGGCCAGCGCTGGGGTGCCCGCCTGCCCGCCGCACCAGCACCAGGCCAGCCACCATGCTGCGTGGGCTCACCACCTGCCACCACGCATGATGCACGCCAGCACCAACTCATGCAGCTCCCCCCAGCTCTCCCACCATGGATGATGCTGTGGTGCTTGGAAAGAAAGGCTACAGCCTGAGCAACACGCTAGGACAAGGCTCTTACGGCAAAGTAAAATCTGCCTACTGCGACCGGCTGAAATGCAACGTGGCCGTCAAGATAATCGACAAGAGGAAAACTCCTCGAGACTTCCTGGAAAGATTTCTCCCCAGGGAAATAGAGGCTTTGAGACGTTTGCACCACCCCTCAATCATCAAAACCTATGAGATTTTTGAGACATCAGCCGGGAAAGTGTACATTGTGATGGAGCTGGGGAAGAAGGGAGACCTCCTGGACTACATCAAGATCACGGGAGCTATGAAAGAGGACATCGCTCGCACCAAGTTTCAGCAGTTGGCTTCTGCCATCAAGCATTGCCATGACTCGGACTTCGCTCACAGGGACCTGAAATGTGAGAACATCCTTCTCGATGAAGACCTCAACATCAAGCTGTCAGACTTTGGCTTTTCCAAATCCTTGTCTCGGGATGAAAACGGAAGAACTATTCTCAGCAAAACCTTCTGCGGGTCTGCTGCGTACGCAGCCCCTGAAGTGCTACAGGGCATTCCTTGTGACCCCAGGATTTCTGACATATGGAGCCTGGGTGTCGTCCTGTATACAATGGTCTATGCTTTAATGCCATTTGATGATTCCAATGTCAGGAAAATGATTTGTATTCAGAAACAACACAGGATTCCCTTCCCCCACTCAAAATACCTGACTGTAGAGTGCAAGGACCTCATTTACCACTTGCTCCAGCCCAACGTGTCTCAGAGGTTGTGCATAGACGAAGTTTTGAAACACTCATGGGTGCAGACTCCAAAATCCAGGATCCCTTCCCCTCTGCCGGCTTCAGAAGAGGGTGAGTGTTCCCAAAACCTGCATGAAGGGAAGCCTGAGCACAAGCAGCAAGCCAAATCCCATTCTGCAGAAGGGGAAGGAGAGGAGAAGGAAACGGGATCCTCTTAAGGATGGCTGGTTTTAACAATATCACAAAGTTGATCTAACTTGTGAACTGCTGGTTCTCAACTTCAGTTTCTCTGGACCCTTTCAGCAATAGTCCTCGTCTTTTGCTTTATAGAGTATAGCAACAGAAGACACAGTACATCTGCTGATGTGAATGAAGAGCTTAACACTATTATTCTCAAAAGAACTGCCTCTGATATGGTTTGCGGGGATGAGAAGTTACTGTCAAAACACATTGGAAAGTTTCTTTCGGTGCTGCTGACACTTAACAACTCTTACGCTCACGTTTCTCAAGTTCCTGACTACACTGGCTGCAGAATTCACACGTGCATCAATCACATTTGGATTCAGTAAGTAAGAGGGCAGGTTATTAGGAAGTGTGAACTGATTTCTGAAACACTATGCACACTGTTTTCATAACGTACCAACTCTCTTGACAGGCCCACTGTATGTTCAAGAGCGTCAGTTTAAACTCCGCTTAAATTAAAGAGAAGCCCTCTAAAATTCCGGGTCATGTCTCAGTATATACACGGTTGTATCCCCTCTTCTGCAAGGTACAAAACCAAAGAAGTTTGACAAGCTGGAAGAAAGTCCAGTTCAATCTTTTAGGAAGGCTTTCCACATTTTATAAATAGACATGTCTGTACAGAAACGTATTTAAATGCATGGCCATCTTAAAAAGAGAAATATATCTTTAAAAAATTATCACTGTTTTCCAAGAGTCCAGAATCTTCTCTGCCATTGCAGGAAGCACCCTTTTGCTACAGTAGCCCTGCGCATCCCACTGATGCAGTTCAAAGGGAAATTATTCCACAGCAGGAGACACTCTGCTTCCAAAAAGCACATCACAGGCTATTTTAGCTATATAGTCTAGAGTAGTGCTGGTCCCAGATCTTGTAACCACTGGCTTCCTTCTGGCAGCTGTATCTAGACGCCCCTTACTACCGACGGCTCACAACATCCAGTTTGCAGACAGCTGAGCACAGCCAGTTCGCTATCGCCTTGCTGGTCACTGGAATATTCAGAAGAAATCAGATGCCTTCCTTCTTTTAGGAAGCTGCAGTAAATTGTCTGTGATCGATGTGGTATCCTGAGATACCGGCGTCTGAGATACTGTCCTAGACTGTGGGGTGCTTGTGGGTGTATGAGGCCCACTTGCTGGGGTCTTGTAACCAGGAGTTCCTGTGTGGGCTGGGGAAGGAGTATAGCTGGCTCGCAGGGCTTTGTCGGTATATTTACTTGCAGTCCTGTTTACTAGTCTTTGCAAAGCTGGTGACATTGCTGGGCTTAGTCCTTTCGGAGTGAGGCTGGAATAGAATAAGCAGGTTTAAAAAATTTTACAGTAAAAATCTGCCATTTATCAGGAAAAGCATCAATGCTTCCACAGGCAAGCTCAGCGTCCAATCCCCCCACAGACCAGACCCACTGGCTGCAGAAGTCATTCTGCCTGCAGGTAAACGCAGCCTGTCTCTCTAGAGAGACAAGTGACAGAGAAACCTCCTACATCCCTCCCAAACCTGAGTGGCACTGCCTGCCTTCTCCTGTGAGCCTGTTCCATCCTTCCCGTGACCCAGCCAAACAAGCCTTATCATGTCTCCTCTTTGCAGCGAGGCAAGACACCAGTCCAGATGCGTTGCAGGGTGGCTGTAGGGCAGAACAGATTTAATGCTGACAAGAGGGAGTATCAGGGACAGCCACCAGCCACCTTCCCTCGGGAATTAATTTTTTTAATTTCTAAAAAATTTAGTTTGACTGTACCTCTTCCTGCTTCCAGTACTCTTATCATTCCTCTCTTTCTACATACATTGATTTAAATGTCATCAGAAAACACCCATCCCCAGTTCTGCTGTCAGAACAGAATTCTCACCTGGCCAAGTTTTCTGTCACTTTTCGAAGTGCCTCCTGCTTCTTTGCTCGGTTTTTAGCTGCCACTTCATTGGCCATCTTGAGTCCTAACCTCTCACGGCGCCCAGGCTCCAGGATCTATAAATGCATCACAAAGTTCACTCACCAAGGCATATGAGTGTTGCATAAATGAGTCAAAGCACCTTCACTGTTGGATTCCAGCCTACAGGGATCTAAACCGGGGAGAAGTGGGGTCAGCCCACACCTCTCTGCTGCTATATAAAAGCCAGAGAGGACACAGAGGGACCTTCAACCTGCCTTAGCAAGTAACAAAAATGGTAAAACCAGTTCAGTCAAGGAAACAGCCATTACCTCTGGCATTTCCTCCTGCTGTCTCTCCTAGACAAACAATGTCACCCGTGTCTTGCCTAGCCTGGCCTGTAGCCAGCCAGCTCTCAGGCAAACAGAGACATCACTAAACAGCAGGAGAACCAGTCAAGGGCTTCGGAGTCCGACAAAACAGAGGCACATACAGCAAATTACACCTTTCTTAAACTAAGAGTCTCAGCTCACATTCAATGACACCAGCAGAAGACAGGTGGCATGCAGGTGCCATTAGCAAAGCCAGAGCACCTTTTCTACTCTCAAGCGATAAACCTGCCTCAGGCTGTGACAGCCAGAGGATCAAGACAGAGGGAAATCCTGCAATTTCTACCCATTCATACATTAAAATCAGAGAAATCAGGCATCTCTTCAGCTTCCTCTGAAAGCCCCTCTGTCTGGGCCCGCCATCAGATATTGAGTCTCACTCTCCTGCCAACAGTGTGTGTTCCACCTCAGGTATCTCCACCAAGTAGCTTTCATGTGGAGCCATGTCCACCTCCACCCTCCAAGCAGAACCTAGATTATTAGTCTCAAGGACTGGGAACACAGCCCAGAGATGTGTCACATTCCCACAACAATGTTAATCTATTAGTTACTCACTTGCCTTTCCCTTCTTAGTCCTTCCCCCCAAAAAAGAATGACGTGCTGACTCCTGACATGAAATACCTTGAAGGCTGGTCCAGGTGTTCTGTCCACATATGGCGTTTCTGACCCCTCTAGACGCAAAGGGGTGCTTTCGATTTCACCCCATGTCATAAAAGGAGATTCATTCACACCTAAAAACAAATTTAAAAAGTCATGCTTATGCAAGACATTTGACTATTCGTTCACCGCAAAGAAATCCAGAGAAGCAAATTATGAAATGCAGCAAATTCATCCACGCACAACGGAGCCCCTCCACAGCAGAGGAAATGACAGCCAATGTTGAATAGTAACATGTGGTTCCCATTAACAGGGCATGACCTTAAACTCAGAGGATTGCCTGTGGCTGTGTCACCCTCTAAGTAACAACACCCAAGCACTCTCCTTTCCATGTGTTTATTTTTCCATTTAGTGAGCTTTTGCTTAGTGACACTTTCATTTTTTCCTCTACAGTACTAGTCTTCCCCTCTGCTATTGTATGAAAATTCCTTCAACACGGGGAACTGTTTAAAAGCAGGGAAACAGGCAGAGGACTCAAGATACGCGTAGTAGCCAAACGTACCCTCAATTCATCTTGAGGCTAGCCTGTACCAAACAGTGACTGCACTTGTCTAACAGCCACAACTGCAGAATAGATTCTAAGAGCCCGATTAAGTCACTGGCTAGAAAATCCTGCTGTCCAGGGTTTGGAAAAGGCATTTACAAAGGAGAAGGGAGGTGCGCTCCAAATGCCACCTACAGGCTAGCCTCAGCATGTTCACCTTTTAGCATAGTAACAAAAAACAGGGAAACGTAATGGCTGATGAAGAACAGCTAAAAATTCAGATACCACATTTCAACTGGAAGAAAAATAATGTTTGTTCTAACTGAAAGTATCCTGAGGCTAATACATCTGAACAAAAAGAATCTATAAGACATAAGTGTATTCAGACAAAGGAAGAATCTAGAAAGCGGTAGACCTGGAGGAAAACAGCAGGTTAGACTGTGAAGGAAGTGAGATATGCCACATCCCTATGAGCCAGGCTGAACCATCACTCAGCAAACGACTGGATGCACTGACACGAACGCTCCTCATTTTGAAAAATGAGCACCTAAACTTGTTGGAAGATTAATGTTTGTGAAACGTTTGAGTTCTTATCTCTAAGCTCTAGAGAAGCATTACCCGGGGATACGACAAGCAGACACAGCACCCCAGTTGCCTAGGAGGGCTCACCGCCATCTAGATGATTCCTAAGCAATGGCACGGCAGCTTGCGCAGAGCCTCTCGGGTACAGCGTGACTTCTCTTGCCAGTGTATTGGACTAGGATTTAAGGACTGCATCAAGCTGGCATACACGGTACACGAGAAAGTCAGCAGTCTGTATATGTTCATGAGACATATACAGACTGAAGGCTTACCTCCTTGTCTAAACCAACGATGATACCCCAGTGTTGAACAAACAGAGCATCAAAATAAGTGCAGTAGCAGTCCTCCTACATCATAAAAAATAAAAAAAAAGTCTTACCAGGGGCAGGAGAGGGGGTAGCCACAAATCCATATCCATTCACTTTTGGAGACTCTTGGGGTATCAGTTCTTTCCCATCTGGTCCCACTTTGCCCTGTTTGTACTGAAATAAAAAAGATAATGCCATTCATGTGGAGAAGGATGTGAGTCAGCTGTATCTAGCACACACACAGTTCTCCTGGTTGATGAACAGCACCAGAGGGCAGCGTCTAGCAAGGTTTTAGTCAAAAGTAGTAAAATTATCCAACCTGAGCATTGAGGGCTGCAGCTTGTTGGAGCTGTGATTTGCTCACGGCTTGGCTAAAAGGGTCCTTCACAAAACGGGTGTTTCGATGGACAACTTCCCTGGGCTTCTTAAACACATCATCCTCATCAGGCACACCTTGAAAAGCAAAACGTCTTTTAAGAAAGGGCTCAGGTAACACTAGGCAGCGTGCTCTAAAGCTCCCAACAAACATAACACTTGCCACACATTCCTACACAACACAGAATCCATCAGCAATTGCAGTGTGTATCTCTAGCAATTTAGAAAAAAATTTGCACTAGATACACGCTTTATAACACCTGAAATCTATAAATTAAGATCAGATTTTTTTTTTTTTTAAGAAAACAGTCAACCAGACTTTCTTTTCTCTACTTCAAATTTTGGCTTGCAAAAATTATCAATTGCACATTTATAGCCAAAAAGAAAACTGCGTTTACAAAATGATGTAGTTTTCTATAGCAACCAAGGGACCAATAAGCTCAAGGAGCACTCTTTGAGCAGAAGCAAAGAATGAATAAAGATGACAAGAAAGTCATAAGTAAGATAGACCAAACTGGAAAGAGCTTTGGCTCCTGAAAACAAGTGCTTCTGTAATACAGATAACGAGCCTCTCAATGACAAATAGAACGTGAACAAAGGTCCAAAGAAAGAAAAGAAGAAGAAAAAAAAAGACAAAAAAAAAAAGACTTTTTTAAACAACTTTACATATCTGAGTTTCACAGAAGAAAAAGTGCAGTATTACCAGTAAGAGCTGCTCAGTCATCTACAGAAGCGCTGTAAGTGCTGTTTGGAGTCAACCCACCTTGAACTAATGTGTCTCCTGACAAACCTGCATGCCTCACCTGTCGGATAATACATGAGGGTGTTTCGAGCCGTGTACTCCCAGGTCTCCAGTCCAGCTTTCACATTCTCCAGAGCTTGCTGCTCTGCTGAAGGAAGTGCCAGGCTCTCATTTTGTCGCTGAAAGGGCGATGGAAAAAAAAATTAAAAAAGAAAAAAAATATCAGGTCTGAAACAGACTCCTGCAATCTTTTAAACAGGCATAGACAACTTGGAGAGCTCAATCACGAGCTCAGCTACCTGCCCTAGCACACTTTGCATCTAGCACGGCAAAAGCACTCTCTCTCTGGCAAGCGGTATTTGAGAAACCATCTGATTTCCAGGTGAGCTTGCAAACAACAACTCCACATGAAGTTCTGGTATAAAATCAAGTGAGAACTAAAGAATTAACTTCTCAGAAAGATTATGTTTATGACTTTGTTTATTACATCTTGTGACAACACTTGTGATGGTTCAAATTTTTTTGTTTTTTTTCTCTATCTACTAATCAAAATTCAAATGAAGTATTCAGTGCTAAAAAAAAGGGAAGAGCAACATATGACATTTATATCTAATATAAAGGCAGTCTACAAGGCTTTGGCATGTAACCTTGGGAGAATATTTGTACCATCTTAGTCTCTCGCAAACTGTATTAGCTGAGGCAAGCAGTAACAAAAGAACAGACACTTCTTCGATCCTTAGTCAGAGGGTTTTCAAACATTTCCATAGGCAGTACAGGTATGGAAGCATTTGACGTATTCACACGATTACTTGCATGCTGTTACCAGCATACTAGTATCACTGATACCGAAAAGAAACTAATAGAATGCAGTCAGCCACCGATAAGTGACTCCATTTTAAAATTTCACGCTAATTAAACTAGACAATTACTGCCAGAAGCTGTATATTAAAGACATGAACGGGTGTTCTTTAATAGGTATCGTCCATATACATTTAAATAGCAGTATTGTCACTGAATATGTTAAATGAGGCATAGCGAAGTTGTCTGCTACACAAACAGGCATGCTGTGCAAGGAGATGCAGGGTCTGAACAACGTGCTGGCTGACAGGAAGACATACAACATCAGCACAAGACCGGCTCCGGCAGTTTCACCTTGACCTGAAACAAGCCCTGTGCTTTGGGAATGTTCTCCTGCTGCCTCCCTTTTAATTCTGGATGAAAGCATTCAAGTAAAGAAGATGCATAAGGAGCCACAGAGGACATTTTTATTGTAACAGACTCCAAGGTTTTACATTAGCTGGGATAAAAACATAACACTCACTCACAACAGCAGCAGTAAACACTCATGTGTCAGTGCCAAACTTCATTAAAAGGCACGGCAGCTCATATCCATCACTGACACATCTGGCAACAGTGCCAGCTGCTCATTGCTGATGGAGAAAGATTGACGAGGCAGCCCCAGAACAGCTCCTGAACCTCCCACAAAGCTAGCTGAGGAAGACAGCACAGCCAGCCATACTGTGTACAGTACTTTACTTCAGCAGCTGAATGGATTATTACTGATAATAGAAACAGAAAACTGAAATAAGAAAAACAATCTAACTGCAAATAATAAAGGGCTGACGGACAAACAACAGGAACTGTTCTCAGCTGCTCTCCTTGGTGTTGCTGCTGATGGAAGAGACTGCCAAGAACAGCAATACTTGCACTTAGTGAAATGCTTCGTAGTCTCAAAGCTTTAGGAAGAGACAGATCCTCAGCAACTATGTCAACACTGTTCTTGCATGATGGGGAAAAAATAGGACTGCAAAAGGAAGCAATGAGCTGCCACAGGACCCAGGAAACTCGGGCTTAGCTCAGATTTAGATGTGATCACCCCATGCACCTATTATTCAAAATCAAGACCTTTCTATTCTTATTCAGCAATATGAGTAATTCAACAGTCTAATGCAATAGCCCCATGCTCAGAACCAACGAATTCTCATCTGTATTTATAGCAGGATTCGAAAACAGAAGGTAAGATAATATTCTATTTAATCAAACAAGAAAGAAATACAGTAAAATGGTATTTCCCTGATGTGTCACTTTGGAAGAACAGAGATACAGCTGAGCCATTTCCCTACCTGGGCATACTCCTCTTCTGCGCTGTACAGCCAAGCATGCTTGACTTTCTCCTTCTCTTTGGCCACTTCCATGATCTGCTCAAACGAAGCATTATCTTCACTTGTGTGTTTTGCTAAGAAGCTGTCCAGACTGGGAAGTGCATCTTTATCATCTTTTTCTCCTTCTCCTAACAAGAGGAGGGAAGAAGCCTGAGAAAGGTTAATTCTTTCCTTTTTACGAGAGCGCTATATATAACTCTTAGTCCCTTCTGACAGTGAGCCTTCTACAGACTCACTAATAATTAACATGAAGCTTAGTGAAAAAAAAATATACATACGCAGAGTGGTACAATAATAAATTCTTTTTTGGAAGACATATAACCAACTTTCACATAAAACCTTTTATGGCATTTATAGTTATTTGTGTTAAAGGCAAAAAGCACAAGTGGCCAGCTGCTAGCAGACATTTTTAATATACTATATGAATAGATCTGCCCCTACAATCTTTGCTTACTTACAGATTTAATTTCAGGTGACACAGGAAAAATTTACTGCCTTCAAATGGATCAACTGAGTTAAGAATTTACACAGCCATAAAGAGACCCATAACTGAGAATTCACACACGTGATGTAAAACATTACATCCAGTTCAACTTCCGAGTGATCATTCTCACCTACTAGAAGGTTAAAGGAAACTGCTTAAACATCTGCGAAATACCCAAAACATTTACAGGGGATAGAGCTCACAAAAGTATTTTCCTGCTGCTGAAGAATTCAGCTAGAAAAACATAATTCTCCTACCTTCCTCTGCAGCTTTGATGCCAGCTTTGGATTTATTCCCCGGTGGAAGACCACCTGGATGCACTTCTGGGGTTTCAAACGTGGCTGGAGTAACATCTGTAACAGGAAAAAAGGCTCACATGGTTACTACAGCACGGAACAGGACACTTGCTGTGACATCTTCCACCATAGTAAGGGTCATGTGCCAAACCAGTCACAGAAGACATATCAAGAGAAGAAGATTTTAATTAAAAAGTTGTGAAAAGACTCCAAAATATTTTATTCAATTCTGTCCCAACCACTGAACAAGATTTTGCTCTTATCTAAGACATTATTTTTCTCCTGCTGGGAAAAATTCACAAGAGAGCCACAGCCCAGTATATTACCACCCTATATACGGCTTTAACCAACAGAAGCAAGCAGCAGCGTAACAATCCTAACCTAGGCCAGGGCCAGCACCTACAGTAGGGGAGGAAGGAAAATCACTTGGTGACCCATGCCCTTCGCCACAAGAAAGCTAGTTACCTGAACCCCACCATGAGAGCTCAGCCCGGGACTGCGCTTTAGTATAAGAAACACCCGAACTTGAAGTGAAACCAAATGTACAACAGGGCATTGGATGCCTGCTAGGCGAACCTCTGAGCTCCAACACCTTCCAACACCTTCTGTCCCAATATATGAAAATCTTACACATCTGTAGATGTAACAAGAACCCCTCAAACTATAATAAGGATTCAAAACATAGCTTAGAGTTTCTGGTAGTATAATATTGCACGTTAGAGCACGTAACGTTCCCTAGGGAGCAGGAACTTGGCAAAAGATGCCTTGAGGAATGGTTATTCAATAGCTGTTTTTCCAAAACCATTCCCTCAAGAAGAAATTATTAGACACCATCAAAGAGAAATTCACCATCAGCCATCAGATACTGGTTACTGCCCAATCTGGTATCCTAACTCCCATGCAATGCCAATCCTGATTCTCTAGGATAAGCACTGCCTGCACCAAGTTAGATAAACAGGAGCAGTAATATTAGATATAAAAGCTTTATGTCCCAGTGAGCCATTTCTTACAGGGTGCAGGTGTGTCCCTCGATGATTTACCCAAGGAGGAACCAAATTTGATAGCAATTTGTCTCATTTTCTCCAAGTCACCGTTTTCTTCAGCCTCCAGATATTCCTTCTGCGCTCGCAGCTTCTCCACATCAGGAAAGAAGTCTCGCTGAATGATTTTCTCTAAACTCTACAAAGAGAAAGACAACTGCAAGGCCGCGCTGGCACACCTCGGAGTGCCGGCTCGGCGCGGCGCCAGCCGCACACAGCGCAGGGACAGACAGCCCACGGGCGCTTCAAGCCGAGGCTGGGCCGGTGGCAGCGCGCTGATAGCTGTCGCCGCAGGAGGTGCAGGCGCCCAAGGGGCGGCCCCACAGCGGCCTCGTCCTCAGGCCCGACCGGCAGCCGGGGTTACAGCGGGCAGTGGCCGCGGGCGGACCCGAGCCTGGCCCCGCCGCGCCGGCAGCCGCTCGCCCAGGCCCAGGCCCAGGCCCGAGCCCAGGCCCAGGCCCAGGCCCGCCGGCCTACCTCGATGTAGGCCTCCTCATCCAGGATCTTCTTCGGGCGCCTCGGGGCCGGCGGGGTCGCCTCCTTCCCCGTCGCCACGGCGGTGCCCGCGGCGGCAGCGGGCACCAAGGCGCCGGCGGAGGCCGCTGGAACCACCGTCCCCTCCATAGCGCCGGGGGCCCGGGCGGCCGGCGAGCGCCCTGACCCTCCTCAGCCGCCGTCGCCAACGCGACGCGCCGTGACGTCACGCCGCCGCGCCACGGGGAGCCGGAACGCCCCGGAGCCACCGCCCCGCCCAGGAGAGACGCACGGAGCCCAGCGCGCGGCGACCAGCGCGCCCCCTACCGGCCCGGAGGACCCGCTCCGTGACAACGGCGCGACCTCGGCCCGGGGGGGCGGCGGCGGCCTCACGGCCTGGGCTCTGCCGGGCCGCCGGGGACTGCGGCCGGGAGACCGGGCCCCGGCCTGGGGGCAGCCGCGGGGGGCGCAGCCTGTCCCTGCCGGTGCAGGCCGGGGTGAGGCCTTTGCACCCACAGGCCGCGCGTTGGGTCTCTCCCCCCCAGCACCACCCCCGGCCGCCCTCAGGGCCCCTCAGAAACTCCCCGGGGAGCGGGGACGACCGCCTGGGTGCTCGAGGGCTGTGGAAGGCCTCCCCGGGGCCTCCCCCAGGCGAAGGCGAAGGCGGGGAGCAGGCACCGCTGGCAGGCATGGCCAGGGCCCCCCACCGCCGGCTCTCCACAGCACGCACAGAGGTGACGGGGACAATTTTATTTGTCTCACTGCTTTACAGGACGTGGTTTCTCCTCAGCCCTGCCAGGGACATGGACACCGCTCGCACTGACAGGGAACCGGCACGGGCTGGCCGCGGAGGTGAGCTGATCGCTCACTGTGCCAACCCCTGTCACCACAACCGATGGATCGCCTCTCCCACGGGCTGTAGGGAAAAATCCGTGTTTCTGTGTGAAGGAACACATCGCCTGTTCAGTAAGCTCAACCCCAAAAGCAACTCTAAATGCCATCGAGGCGCTGAAACATTCATTTCCAGGATATTTTGCCATCGAGGTGATGAAAATAGGAAACATTCATTTCCAGGATATTTCGCAATTCTATAGTAGTTTAAACAAGCACAAATTCTACCTGCACAGAGCAAAGACAAGAAGGGGAGTCCCCCCTTCTCCTGAAGCACACACATTTAACACTGGTACAGCTCTGTCCCCTGCATGGGCTTTTGGCAGTTGTTTCAGCTTAAGCATTTGAGGGTCATGCCTGGTGAATTATTTGCCGCGTGAACTAGGTTTGGAAGAGAAACTGGGATGGGAAAGTACCATGTCTGCTTTTACTTGTCCTTCTCCTCTGGGAATCACAGAGATTCCTTTTTGCTTCACTAGTCCCCTTAGGGCTACTGCCCTACCGAACCTGTCAGCTATGAGAAATGGATGCTCTTGGCGTTCATCTGCTGAGATGCAGCCTGCGACCACTAACAGCTCTCCTCAGAGGGCTTCTTGGTGCCTTGAAGGATCAACGCTGAAGCAGATGCCCTCTTCTGATGCCGCCACTTGGCCCGCCGATTTTTAAACCAAACCTGGAAAGTGCAAAACAAGAAAAGAAGAACTTTTGCATTTCGTGTGTTACTTGAAGGGGGGCAGGCAGTTGCACTCCCGGGCTGTACAGCATAAGCTTTAGGGTACTGCAATATATTTCCCGATATAAAAGTTTAATACAAAATTTAATCAGTCTCTCCCCTGCAATCCTGCTCAGATACATGTAAGGGGCACAAGGGAGCTGGGACCCCCGCATTGGCAAATTCAGAAGCCACGCAGATCGCATAAGTAAGGACTATACACTCAGGTGCAGGGGATGAGCAGAACTGGACATGTCTGTATTTATATAGGTGAATCTAGGAGAGATGGAGTGAGTGAGTTTACGGCACCGGATACCAGAACAAATCAGTCCAGCAGAACTATTTTACATTCTTCCCTTGCTTGCCACACCTAAGCTGTGTTTTGCCAAATACCCAAGAATCGTTTTTAAAATGAGGCCCTTAGTCTGCAGCTCCCAAAAAAGACGGTGCAATGCCCCAGTCTGTGTTCTCAGGGGCTTGCGGCAAACAGCACCTCGCCGAGTGGCAGGATCTCACCTCTACCCTCTCCTCCTTCAAGTGAATACGGTTTGCCAGGTGCTCGCGGGTGATGACGTCCGGGTACTGGTTCTGATGGAAAAGCGTCTCCAGGGCCTGCAGCTGATCCTCGGTGAATATGGTGCGATGCCGGCGCGTCCGGCGCTGGATCTGGTGGAAAGTCTGCAGCTTGTTCGGGCTCCCCTGGGGACTCTTGCAGACCCTGACTGCCGAGTGGAAGAGCTGCATGGGCCAGGGGAACCGGGCGTCTGCAGGGGGAGAGGTACAGCAGCAGCGTTAGGGGTGAGGGGCTGAAACACCCATCTTACTCAAGGTAGTTCAGACACAAGTTGCATCCACACATGTGGCTTGGAAGAAGGCAGCTGGCTGACGAGCTGCGTGATCACCACGCAAGTGAGAGAAGGGCTTAGGGCATCACTTTGGGAGAAGCGTGCAGGCATGGAGCACTGGTTGGGTTTTCCTTGTTTACTTACCAATTGCACTACGGCCAGTTCCAGAAAATGGACGGAAACTCACAGCCCGGCTAGGAGCTGTGTTTCAGTCCCGACACAGGGGATTTCTGAACTTGCAGGATGTTCTTGAACTGTATCTTTAAGGGTTTGCTACTTTTTTTTTTTTCTTTCCCCTAGATGCAGTAATTTTGATTGATGTAGCCAAAACCTCTTTTCCTTAAAGGACAGGTGGCGTTCCCCAGGGCCAGTGTTGTCAGGAAGCACAGGCACAGCTCTGTGCATGGGCAGCATGACCATGGGGCCCCACGCTCCATAGAGAACTTCAACCCCTAGAAGCATCATCCTCTCAAGTGTTTTACAATAAAACAGTAATAT
The DNA here is from genome assembly GCF_964195595.1 of Calonectris borealis. Taxonomy (NCBI): domain Eukaryota; kingdom Metazoa; phylum Chordata; class Aves; order Procellariiformes; family Procellariidae; genus Calonectris; species Calonectris borealis. The sequence goes on from NC_134329.1 coordinate 11,316,068, forward strand.
TCAGTAATCAATAACCTCTGCTGCTTTTAAAAACCTGGTAGCGTTGCAGGTGAAAGTGCCTGCTCTTAGAAGCTATGCTGAGAATGGATCCTGCTGCCCCTTGCTGGAGCTGGGGTCTGAGAAGACCACCGTGGTGGCTATATTGTCACTCAACACCCAGGTTTTCCCCTCCACCCGGCGCTGGCACCGGCCCCTCCATGAGCCCTACGCTGTGAAACAAACCCAAACACTCACCCAGCCAACTTGGCAAGTCCTGCCGGGAACGGGTGCTCGTGTGAGAACAGCAGCAGCAGTTGCAGCCTGCCCCTTCCAGCTCTTCCTCCTCCTCCTCCTCCTCCTGCAGGGAGCTGGCCGGGATGGCCTCCAGCTCACACAGCCCCTTAGGTGCGCAGTCCAAGATGCCCCGCAGGCACAGAGGGACCAGGACCTGGGGGCTCTTCTCTGCCGGGCTGGAGAGGATGTCCTCGATGCTGAATGAACACGGCTTCTTGAGGCCTCTCCTGCCGGCGTCGGCATCCGACGCTGGCTCCGAAGTCATCCTCTGCCGGCGGCAGCAGCCACAGGAACGGGCAGCTCACGCTGAGCGGGGTTTGCTCTCTGTGTGCTAACTCTGGAGCGGGGTCTCACAAGGAAAGACAGCTTACATAGCTTTTAATACGGACTGGCGAAGCCATCCAGAATCGCTGCTTTGTCTTGGCGTTTCAAGTCATTCTTGCAGCTGAGTTTTTATTTTATACGCACACGTACTTTTTCTCCCTCTAACCTAGCTGCTTTATGACTGAAGCCACCCTAAATATATATATAGAGAGAGATATAATCCCTTTGGAAAGAAAACCATAAACCCCCTGTGAATAAAATAAATTCTAACTAATCTTGGCAGCTTTGTGAAGGGTTAGTGTGGATCTAAGATTTAGCTAATCCCACAAAAATGACTGGAGAAGGAAATCTGATTTCTCCATCTCGGGTGTAGATTTGAGGTGGTTATGATCTCCATTGTGCTGCCGCCTCCGATCCAAGGAAGGGGGAGGATAGCTGTTCCCTGCCCGGAAATGGACCAGAGGATTAACTCCTTAAAAGAAGCAAATTATGCCTTTCTCTGGCCAAATGAAAGCTTTCCCATCAAAAGAGAGCTGTCATATCATACAATATGAGAGAGAAGAGAGTTCAGCTTAATAAAAAATAATTTTTAATGGTAGCACAGCCTTTGGCTGCACCAGAACTCTCTGTGAAAGTTGATTTATTTTCTGCTGAAAGCAGAAAAGTTGTATTTTCCCTTCTTCCCCTTTCTCTCACCTCTGCTGCCCTAATCATAGTGATAATGCAGATGCTTTGCATGTATCCAACATACTCTTTGCAAGGATTCAAAGCCCTGGATAAATTAGATTACTGGCAGCTCATGGCAGTTCTGTGGCATAGCTTAGAGGCATGTAGCCCCCTCCTGTACAGCTGAGCTGTACCCCTGCTCGGTGTCGGGAGGGGACGGGGAGGAGTGCTGCCTGCTGCCTCTGTGTGCAGGCAGGCAGGCAGCAAGGTCCTGCAGCAGCTCGGGCAGGAGCGTGGCCTCGCTGCCACAGCTAATGGGCGGTTCAGTGAGCCCAGAGCAGCCAGGACGGCTGCCTGGGGCAGCCAGGCTTCCCCAAAGCTTTGTCAGTTCAATTCCCAACTTCTTCTGTCCAGCAAGAGAAACTGGGGTGAGGCTACGGCCCAGAGCGGTGACTCAGGACGGGAGGGGACGCGTGGCACCGACCCTCCCGAGGGCAAACAGCCTGGCAGATGCAATCCACAGGAGGAGAGAGGACATCTTCCATCTTGGGTTTATAACTGAAATGAGTAGCTGGGGTTAAAATAGAGAAGGTGTGGTTGAGCTCAGGTTGCTTAGGAAAGTTTTAACCCAAGCTTTCTTGCCCTCAGTGTGGTTTAAGACAAGGTGAGCAGCAAGGCTTCAGGAGCTCACATGGGGAACGCTCTCCTGCTTGGTCTTTCTTTGCAGGGGAGAGAAGATACCAGTCCCACTCGTGGTACACCAAGGAGACACACAGGTGAGTGCTGTGAAACCACTGCACGTCAAAGGTCCTTGTGGCACCTCGTGACTCCACACTGAACAGCCCAGCAACCCCTCCAGCATCGTGTGGAAACGAGACCCAGTCTGCAGGAGAGCCCCTTCTCAGTCCCCACTCTTCTCCTCGGCCCTGCTTTCTGCCTGCCCTTCCTCACCCTGCTGGTCCCCCAGTGCCGGGAAGAGATGCCCCATAAGCCGCTCTACCTGTGACCCTCCTCACTTAAAACCAAACCACTACTTTTTCTTCCATCCCTTTATTTGCCTCTCTTTCAGCTATTCCGATGGCGTAATATAAATTATAACCATGCGCTCTGAATCTTTACCTACTTGCTGTAGGTTTGAGAGGAAGACGCCTTTGTAGCCACCCAGTCTGGACATCTTCCCTGCTGCCCTGCCAAAGTGTCAGCGCTCCGGAGAGGCACTGGGGATGCGCTAATGCCAGGGATCATCGCAAACTGCTCCCAGCTTTTATATATACACCCAAACGCTGACACAGGAGATGGATGTGGGGCCGGGTTCTGCTCCCCACACCATGCCAGTCCGGGGCGATGGCAGGGCAGGCGAGCTGGGACGTGCCGTGGGCAGGCGCAGGATCTGACCCTTTCTGCTCTCGGCTGTAATAATCATAGGCCCGAAGCGGATTAATTCTCCTTCCCAATCCTTAACAAAGGACGCCTTTCCCTGGCCTCCCCTGCCCGTCCCTGCCTTCCCACCGCACATGCACTTAGCCTATTAGGATCTCCGCTGATTGCTTTCTTTCATTCCTCCCGTACCTTTCACTTCAGAAAATGGACTGGTAATACTTCTTTTATCAAAGAATTATGGGATTTAGGACCCAGATCTTACAAAGAGACTTTTGATAGCTGCTGGTAATCAAATCCCAATCGGCAGACACTTCTCTGCACCCTGTTACCGGAGAGGAATAAAGGAAAGGGATTATTGATGTTCTGTTTACTGAGTCTCCAGGAGATAGGATCGCTGGGCTATTTCATATTAGAAAAGGAAAGGAAAATAAAACAAGAAAGAAAAAAAATGCAGACAAGGGAGGACAATATAGATATAGATAAAAAGAAAAGAAACAGGCTCTTATCATTTTCTTATTGGTTAAGGAGATTCCAAAGCCATTATAGAGGATTAGCAAAAAGGTTAATCTGCTTTAGCCGTTCGATTGTCAAAAGTGAATTTATAGGGTTTGAAAATCCTTCCTATGGTGAAATCAGAAAAAATCCCCCTCTTCCTCCCCTGCCCCTCCCTTCTGCAGGCAGCATGAGGGGATGGGAACAGGACCTTCAGAGACCCTAAAACACGGGAGCACCCTCCCTTGCTTTGCCCCTGCCTGGGCACTGGCACCCGTGGGAGCTCTGGTTTGGCAGCGCTTCCCCCCACTCCCTCACCTGTGTGGGGTGGCTGCAGGGCTCGGGGAGTGGAGGAGCAGGTCCGAGGGACATGACCATCCTCCTGCACTGCTCTGCCTTACCTGGGGTAAATCCGGAGCTGTTTCACTGGTTGATATGGGCAGCAGTCAGGGTAAACCTGGACCCGTGGCTGGATTTGGGCATCCAGGTTGATTTCTAAAGCAGAACAGAGATGGACACTGCTGGCAAATGTTGTCAGAAACTACAGGCTGGGGCCTCTCTGTCCCCAAGCACAGGGAGCCACATCTTAGCATCCTCCTGGTCACCCAGCACAGACACTGGCCCGTCCCAGCCGCGCTTTCCTGGCTGCCCGAGCCACTGATTCGCACAAGCAGCTGATGCCCGTCGCTCGCCCCAGTGCCACTCTGAGAAACAACCCAGGGAAAAAACAATCCTTCGAGGTCAAAATCAGCCAGGAGCACTTTCTTGACAGCTGCTGGGTGAAGTTCAGTGGCATGCGTTAGTCAGGAGTTACAACTACGTTTAATAAAGACACAGAAATCATAGAATGGTTTGGGTTGTTAACCTTGTTAAAGGTCATCTAGTCCAACCCCCAAATCATGCCTGTTAAAATAGTTCAACCCTGTGCCAAGTGACAAAAAGAACCCAGACAAGATCATTTGGAGTTAATGATAATTAACATCAAGTGTTATAATAAATCTTTTTCTCTCTCCAAAGGCCACTCCATCCCACAGGAAGAAGCGGAGTCTCTCCGTTGGCTATTAATGTTGATAGTGATGCTGTCTAACAGGAATGGTGCCTGTGGCATAGCAGGAGGACCGTGGTGGACCAAACCTCCTCTGATGCAACGAGGCCCGGTGGAGAGAGACAACTATTTCATTCTGAAACATTTCATTTGGTATTTCAAAGATCTTACAGCCACCATCTCATGCCGGCTTTGTCTGTGCTTGGCAGCAAGCACCATCTCCACGGTTTTCAGCCCTTCTGGGGGCTCTCGCTCTCCACCGATGATGGAAACAGCTTCAAATGATGTTACTTTTTAATCCCTGACTTGCAATCTGCGGTGGATCCCGAGTCGTGCTGAAGGCTGCGGGCGAAGGCGAGCCTCCCCGCCCGGCGGTCGCCGGGCGGGGAGGCTCGCCTTCGCCCGCAGCCTTCAGCACGACCAGCGCTGCCAGGAGCTTCCACCATCCCCCGGAGCCTGCCCGGCTGGCCGGGGGGGGCAGCGCTAGGGGGGGCCGCTGAGCCGGCAGGAGCGCGGCGCAGCTCTATGGTGGTGGCGGCACCGGCCATGGGAGCCGAGCGGGAGGCGCGGGCCTGCGCTGCCTTCTACGGGGCGCTGGGCATCGCTCAGCCGGTGCTCTCCTGCCTGCGCTGCCTGCGGCAATTCGCGGGGTAAGAGAACGGGCCCCGGGCAAGGAGCCCCCCGGCATCCTCCGGGCCCGGGTCCCCCGGGAATCCCCCGGCGTGGAGCCCCCCGGCATCCCCCGGGCGCGGATCTCGGCGTCCCCCGGGAGCAGGTCCCCCGGGCGTGGGTCGAAAGGGAGGGAGGAAGGCTCAGCTCCGTCCCCGGCATGGGGACCGAGCCGCCCCCACCCGCCCCCATCCCCTTCCAGCCCGCGCTGCAGCAGCAGGTTTTAGGATTTTTCGGGTCCTCCTGCCTCCCCTCTCCCCCCCCGCCGCCCGCCAAGGGCTTGCGTTTGCCAGAACGGGGTGGGTCATGGACTCTGAGCTTTGAGGAGCTTCTTCCCCCCCCACTCCATGCAATGCTGAGTGCAGTCGGGAGAGAGGAGCACCCCAAGCCGGGGCACCCCAACACTAACTCTTATCAAGCCAGGGCACCCCACCCCAATCCAAATCAAGCTAGGGCACCCCAACCCTAATCCCCACCAAGCCAGAGCACCCCCACCCTAATCCAAATGGAGTTGGGGTACCGCCACCCCAATCCAACCAAGCTGGGGTATCCCGCACCCCAAGCCCCACTAAGCCAGGCTATCCTCACCCCCATCCCTGTCCCGTTTCAGGAGTACTGCCAAGAGATGCAAAGACAAGCACCTGGAGGAGGCTCTCCTGCTGTCGCGGGCACTGAGCGAGGGACTGCGGGCGCTGGGCGAGGCGGAGGCACGGCCCCTGCTCCGCTGTGTCCTGGCTTTCCAGCTGGAGGCAACCAGCAGCTCCAGCTCCTTCCAGAAACTGGAACAGGTCTGTAATGCAACCGGCTGGGCTGCGGCTTCAGAGCTCTATTAGCCACAAGTGTAAGCGATGGTCTCGCCCGGCTCTGCCTGCTGCCAGCACAGCCCCGGCATGGGGCATCCTTACCAGCAAAGGGGCCATGGTGACGTCGCAGAGCTCCCCTAAAAGTGCATTGCAGCTGGTATCTCTTGGGGGTCCGGGCAGACCGGCTGATCAGGGTGTCTCTCGGCAGATCGTGACCCAGCTGGCAGTGGGGAAGGAAGCGTTGCTGGCCCAGGAGGTGGGCGCGCTGCTGGCCGGCCTGGCGCCACAGGGAGAGGTGAGAGCACCCCAGTTGCGCGGTGGCACCAGCTTTCGCGGGGGCTTGGCTGGAGCCCATGTGTGACAGGGACCTCCTGGTTTGGGCTGCCCAGGGTTCTTTGCTTCTCTTCCCACTGTGCCGGGGGCTTACCCTTGCTTGCAGCCGGTGATACGTGGCTGCCCATCACACCAGCCCTTTGCTCATCGCTGGGACAGCTTCTGGCACAGGCAGGACCCTCCTGCCCAAGGCACCGAGGCCCAGCATGTCGTCAAGCAGGACAAACTGTCCTTCTGCCCCCGCAGGTGCTGTCTCCTGGGGACCTTCAGTCAGGTCAGTCTCTGCTCCTTCCCCTCGGGGGCTTCTCCCAGCCCACACCACCAACACACAGAACACCCCCTGCCCACCCAAACCGAGTCCTCTGCACTCATGGGAGGGGGAGCAGGGATCAGCCAGATACGTGGGATTTCTGCAGAGATCCCAGCAGCACCCAATGGCTCTGCCCACCCGCCCAGAGAGGCTGGAAACCGGACAAGCCAAAGCATCCCTTGCACCCCAGCCCTGTTCTTATCCCACTTACCAGCAGCGCAGCCCTTGGCTTAACTGGGAGCAGGGCTGGCTGCAGGCACGGTGCCAGGAGGGCCGGGGACTGACGCTGTCCCCTTGCCTGCAGTGTGCGTGTTCATGGAGGAGAGCAGCCTGGGCCGGCAGCACTGGCAGCAGAACCTGGCCCCGCTGCTGCAGCACCTGGCCATCACCTTGCGCTGGGTGCTGCAGAGCCAGCCTGTGCCCGACGGCACGTGGGGCTACCTGGCTGTCAAGGTAAGAGCTGAATTGTGGAGGAAGGGGAAGGATCAGTCTCTGAAAGAACAGGGACCTGCTGGAGCCCCCTCCCAGCCAGGCACTGGCAGCGACATCCAGGAGGGATGTGGCACACAGCGCTGTTTCAAATGGCCGTCCCTGAGGAATCGCTGCTTTTTGAGAGGTGAGGGATGCTGACAGCCGTCCCCACGGCCCCCGTCCCTCCTCCTCCTCCTCCAGGCCTGCCTCCAGCTCTTCCAGGCGTTGCCGAAGGACGTGGCCCCCCTGGTGTGGAGCACAGCGGGGAAGAGCGAAGCCCTGCAGAGCCTCTTGGGGCTGCTGCTGGAGGTGGCATGGGGGAAGGTGCGTGTGGTCCTGGGGAGGGATGGTGCTGCCTGTCCCGAGGAGCAGAGCACTGGGTGCTTTCCCCATTGCCCTCCCTGCAGAGGCAGCCCCAACATCTGGGGTATCCGAGGGACCCTGCGCAGTGCCTGCATGGGCGTGGAGGGAGGGTTAAATGGGGTCTGGTTTTCAAATGGTGTTTTGAGCTGTGCCTTTGCCTCCCCTGCGAGTCCAGGCCCTGAACAAGGACACGCGGCTGCTGGCGGGTACTGCCCTGAACATGCTGGTGAACACGGCCCCCCAGCCCGAGCGCGGGGCCAGTGCCATGCTGGCCCTCTTCCAGCTCGCCGACCAAGGTGCGTGCTCCATCCCGAGCTGGGGATGGTCTCTGGTGAAGGGGAGAGTGAGGACAGGCACGTTTGGGTGTGAGGGAGCAGAGGCCAGTGCCACTGTCCAAGCCATCAGTCCAAGCCGGACTCTGCTGGCATGTCCCGCTCTCGGGGTGCGGGAGCCCCAGCTGCCACTGGCCACCTCCTGCGGTCACTCTGGGATGAGCCAGGGCAGTTCGCTCTCAGAGCAGCACTTGGGTTTGCCATCTTTCCGCCATCTAACACAGACATTTCCAACCAGGCACGGGGGAGCTGAAGTTTGGGGAGCTGGTGGTGGAGGTCCCCCCCATCCTGGAGCCAGATGGGCTGGAGAAGCTGGTGCTCACCAGAGGTTTGCTGACATGCTGCAAGAGGGACATCCTCAGCTGCCAGCTGGAGAGCTTCACCCACAAGGTAGGAGAGAACAAACACAACGGCCAGGGATTTGGAGAACTCCTTGCGCAGGGCTGGCAGCTACCAGCGGGGGCTGTGGATCCCCAGGGAACGTGGCCAGGCTGCACCGCTCCACACCAGCAGCTCCACGCATCCCACTGAGCAACGGCCCGTTAGCCAGGAGCTTGCTTTTTCCAAAGACGTCTGAGCGGGGGTTTCCCTCTCCTGGGGGGGGCGAGAAGCCAGGTGGTGCTAAAAGTAGCCCCCGCACAAGTGAAGCGGCAGCAGCATTCACCCGCAGCAGGCTGGAGGCTTCGCTCTGCCCATCTGCATCATCTCCCAAGTCCTCAAGAGCTGAGGACTTCCAGACTTCCAGGGAGGTGAAAGCTAGCGATAAGCTGCTGGAAGAGCAGGAAAACCTCGTAGCGCTCTCGCCTGTCTCGTGGTGGGGTTTTCTCACCCTGGAAAGCCTGTGCCTGCCTGCTCCCTGAGCTGCTGTGCTCCCGCAGGCCTGCCTGCTGCTGGACGTGGTCTTTCCTGCTGTGTGTGCCCTGACCAAGGAGCAGAAGGACTGCCACTACTACTGCTTCCAAGGTAGGAGACGATGACCCTGCCATGGCGGGGGGGGGAGTTTGAAGGATTCACTGTGCTCATAATGCACGGAGCCCCTGTGGCGCTTCATCTTCTCCTGGGGAAGATTTTCTGGATCTTGGTGGCTGGTTTGGAAACTGCTGTTAATATCTGCTCCAGCCTGATGGACGCTAACCCTCTCAGGCTCTCATGTGTCTAATGGGCAAACAACTCTCCTTGTGCACGGGATCCTTAAGCCCAGCAGCCCGCAACAGCTCTGCTGCACGCAAGTGTCTCAGGCGAGGGCTGCAGCAGTGCTCTCTGCTTTTGCAGCCTGCAGCCTGTGGCTGCAGCGCCTGCGGGAGAACCTGCCTGCTGTCTGGCACCTTACGGGGATCCGAATCCTGGCCCAGGACGCCAAGCTCCTCCGGCAGCTCACCCAGCTGGTGTGGGACAACGCCGAGACCCCGGTAAGGCAGCGGTGCTGAAAGCTCGTGCCACGGCAGCCAGAAACGGCCCTTCATTCGGCGGGCTCAGCCGCCCTTCCCCTGCCCATAACACACCCCTGCCTCTTTCCATCAACCAAATACAAGCCCCTTGCCTGCAGCTGCCTTCCTCTTCCTCTCCCCCACGCTCTGGGGGCCAAGGTACTCATCACACATGGCCCCTTCAGGACCATGTCCCAGTGACTCACCCTCCCCGTGCAGCACCCATGGGTGCACTTCCAGCTGTTCCACACCTGCTGGCTCACCTCCTGCCCACCCCCACGTCCCCAGCTCCTAACCTCGTGGTTAGCAGCCTGTACTGAAAGTCCATGGCCTCGGGAAAGCAAAGGGTCTTTCCTGAAGAAGCGAGACAGGAGGGGGAGCCCACCCTAACCCCTCCTGCTTGCCATTTTTCTCCCCCCAGGTGGAAGGGGTGTCCGAGTTCATCCATAGCTCCTTCCGACTGCTCCTGGAGATCTACCACCTTGAGTGCCAGCACTTCCAGGACCAGGAGAGACCCCTCTACCAACAGATGCTGCAGAGGGTGGTCTCGATGCCATGGCAAATCAAAGCCAGATATGTGCCCCTGTGTGCCATTGTCCCCTATGTGGGCAGCCAGCAGGTAGGGAAGGAGTGGGGACATGGGGAGGCTCAGTCCCGGCTGGCACTGCTGCCGAGGTGGCGCAGCCTCTGTCTGCTATCCGTCACCTTCCCCTGCCCAGCTCAGCCGTGCGGGCAGGCAGCCTTCCCAGCCAGGGAGACCGTTTTAACATCACCCAAGGGATAGTATCCCTGGTGGGGTAGTGAGCTGCAGCAGCAGTGATGCATCCCTGGGGACTGTCAGCGGGGAGGAAGCTTTGCCTGTTGATGCCCACCAAAATATGGCCAAAAGCAGCTTGGGATACCAGAGACGCTCAGTGCCATGGGTGACCGCAGTGTTGTCTGTACCCAGGTCTGTCCCCTGCCGTACGCGGCCTTCAGTCTGGCAGGAAGATGAGGGTTGTCTGCCTTTCCCCTAGGTGCTGGACACCTACCCGGACCTGCCGCAGCACCTCCTGAGCTGCCTTTCCACCAACCACCTGTGTCCCGCAGCTGCTGAGGTCTACAAGGCGCTGGTGCGGCAGCAGTGCGCCGAGGGGCAGGACGGGCAGCGGGGCGCGGAGGTGGCTCTGGCGGAGCAGTGGGTGCTGCGCTGGCTGCCCCTGCTCTCCGAGGCGCTCCGCTCCCCCCTGCCCATCCTGCAGAGCAATGCCACCAACCACCTCCTCGCCTGGACCCTGCGGCAGCTCCCGGCCGCCCAGGAACCACTGGCCGCCCAGTTTGGTGGCCGGGACACGGCATCGCTCCGGGCTTGGGTCTCACTGATGAAGGCGCAGAAAAGCGTGGTGGGGGCCCTGCCGCTGCAGGGCGAGGTGCTGGAGCGGCTCTCCTGCTGCCTGGGCGCTCGCGAGGACGGCGTTCGGCTGGCGGCGCTGGGTCTCCTCTGCTGCAGCCCCAGCACCAACCGGCCCCTCTCAGGCACCGAAATGCGGCTGCTGCGGGAGTTCCTGCCCCTCAACCTCAACTGCGACTCCTCCTCGTTCCGGCAGCTGCTGCAGGCAGCAGTGAGGAAGGCGCTGGTCCGGCTGCGGGACAGCTCGCTGGCCCAGCTTCGAGGGAAGGTGCCCCGAGGCACTGAGCCGGGCAAGGGAGCGGGGCAGCTCGCCCAGGCAGTAGGTGAGGCGGCTGCCCCGGCACCTCCACTGCGGCCCCGGGGGAATTGGAAGTGGGTGCCCAGCCTGGCATCACTCGCTGCCACGCGCTCTGCCCGCAGGCTTTGTGGAGTGGCTGCTGCAGCTCAGCATCGCCTCGCTCAGCCCAGGCTCCAACTACCAGAGGAAGAAGACAGCTCTGCTCCTCCTGGCCGCTGTTTTGGAGACCTGCACGGACACCTGGAGCCCCGACAGAAAGAAAGGCCAGCCCCCACGTGAGTACAGGCAGCCCGCCCAGAGCATCACCCCTTGGCTGTGGGGGTGCTTTCCGCTGGCCTCGTCCCACTGCCCCGTGTCCCCACCACAGGGACCATGGCCACGCTGCTGAGCTACGCCAGGCAGAGCGGCTGCTGGGACTTCTTCTCTCAACCCAATTTGTTGGCGCTGCTGAGCTGCTTGCAGGACAGCACTAACGAGGTGATCCTTAATGGTTGTAAAGCCGCTTGCCTCGGCCCCGAGCAGCCTGAGAGGAAGGGTGGTGGGCTTCCCCTTCTGCCCTACCCCAGCTGCTTTCCCCTCCATCTTGTGTCCCAATTCCCCCCACCTCTTCTGTCTTGGCAGATCAGAGACTTGGCCTCGGAGCTGCTCATCCGCTACTTCCCTGCCGTGTTCCCCGAGCCCATCACCCTGGCTCTCTTCCAGCTGGCCCAGGATGCCCTAGGCAGCCCACGAGTGCAGGAGGCTGAAGCTGGAGCTGTGCTGATGAAGACCATCCTGCAGAAGTATGAGCTCCCGGCCTCCCCCTCCCCGCAGTGGCACGGCAGCCTCCGAGAGCACGTTGGCAGCACCGGTGTCTCGCCAGAGGCTGCATTTACATCTCAGGGCAGCGATGACTTGGGTTTGAAATAGTCTTGCGGTGGGGAGATGGGTAGGGTTGGGATGCAGGACCCCGAGCCGGGGGAGGAAGGAGTCACACAGTACGAGCTGGGCAGAAAACTCCCTCGTCCTCACGGCAGCCTCTGCCCCTTCTCCCAGGTCAGACAGCGGCACCATGAAGAGCCTGGCCCTGGAGGCCGAAGCAGCCCCCATGCTGCCCAACCGAGGCCTCTGCTTCGCTCAGCACCTTCTCCACGTGCTGCAAGCCCAGTACGCTGCGGCACGCCGGGACCTGCTGCGGGCAGCAGCCACTGCGCCGATGCACGGTACGTCCCCAGCTTGGCAGAGCAGCAAGCCCTTGGCAGGGCTCCTCCCTGGGAGCTTGGAGCAGGCAGGAATTGTACAGGCAGGACTGAGGCCACAACTCAGTGCTGATGCCCCATCCTTGCCTCAGTTTCCCTGTATTGCTGCTCCTCCTGCCCAGCATGCCCTTCACCGTGGGGCCCTGCTCGCTCCCCTGCCCGTGAGCCGTTTCAGCGGCAGGCTCAGCCGGGAGAGCAGGGGCTGCGCTGGCCGCCGCTGTGACCGGAGGTGGGTGTTCGTGCAGGAGCCATCACAGCCCTGCGGAGGTGCCTGCTCGAGGTGCCGGAGGTGGCCGCCTCCATGCAGGCAGCGGAGTCAGCGCAGAGCTGGCAGGAGCTCCTCACCCGCCTCGTGACCACAGCGAGACACATCACCTCCTTCCTCCTGGGTGCTCTGCAGAGCCAGCCAGGCCCCGGCGCCGATGAGCAAGGTGAGCGTGTCCCCAGGGGGGACCAGCCCTGGGAACCACTGACACCTCCATCACAGCCGTCCTTGACCCAGCAGCCCTCCAACCTCTGGGGAAGGCACTGGCTTTGGGCTCACTGCCTCTAAGGGGTCAGCAGCGGGGCCAGGCAGGGAAGGTTGGCCCAGGAGTGAGGTCCAAAGCAGGACAGCCAGGCAAGGATGCTCCAGGCAGAGGATTCCGGAAACCATGGGAGCAAAGCGGCTAGCGCCTGGTTTTGGGTCCCTTTCTCAACTGCGCTGAGAACAGCAGCAGAAGTAGAGGCAAAAACTTCCAGAAGCAGCGAAGCACTTGCCAGATCAAAGCAGCTGGGAGAGCGGGGCCTGGCGGAGCCCTTACAGCAATGGCTCGGAAAGTGCAGTGGGGCAAAGCACAACTGCGGTCCTGAGCGGGATACATTGCAGGAGAGGAGCCACTGCCATTTGTGCACACTCAAAACAGGGGACAGTGGGTCCCCCCCCAGCCCTTAACAGCATCTCCCTCCCTCTGCCCCACACAGGCACTGCCCCACACCTCCCCACTCAGACCAGGCTTCTCCTTTTCACAGCTGCTGCCCCATCGTTTGCAGACATGGGGAATGCCATCGGCTCCCTCATCATGCTGGGGAAAGGCCAGGGGCAGCAGGGGGAGGAGGACTCGGTCCTGCTGTCGGAAGAGCACAGCCTGATCCTGACCTGCTGCTGGGTATCGGTGAAGGTAGGCACCCCTCCCCACAGCACTGGGGAGAGGGACACCCCGGCACAGCACCCACTGCCCAGCCCACCCCCCCTTGGGGCATTCACCCTCCCTGTGGGCAAACAAGGGGGATCTCTGCCCTTACCTCAGAGCTGCCGCAGGCCATCCTCGCCCTCTCCCAGGGAGGATGCAACCACCACCCTCCCCAAAAGCAGCCACCTCCCAGCCTGCCCTTACGTAGCCCCGCTGGTTCCCAGGCACTGACAGACTCCAGCCCTGCGGCCGCCCATCATGGCTCCTTTCCAACAGCCACCCATCCCGGCTTCTCCTCCTCTCCGGTGGCTGCCTGGAAAAAGGCCATCTCTGCCTTGAATGCCTTGCAGCTGGCTGGGAAACCACCGTGCTGAAGAGCCGCTATGTGCTCGTGGGCAACCCACCGGCCACACTGCCTGACGGCGCCGGCAACCAAGAGCACCCGTGCTGGGGGGTGACAGCAGCACCCGCTGTGCTTCCCTGCCGCAGCGACGGCGGGGCAGGGCAGCAACGGGGCAGGACAGGAACAGGGCAGCCCCACTGATGGTCCCCATGACCTTCTGCTTCTTTCCAGGAGATAGGACTGCTCTTGGGGGGCCTGGCCGAGCTGCTGCTGGCCCCGGCGCTGCCCGCTGGATCGGGGCCCCTTCTGCCGCTCCCCACCCTGCAGATGGCCACAAGGGTGTTCCAGGAAATCCTGCTGCGGTGCCGGCACTGGGTAAGAGCACGTCCTGCCTGGGGTGGCTCAGCCCCTCGCCCACCCCTCCGGCCTGGTCCCTGCCCCAGGCCAATAGCCGGGGGCTCTCGCCGGCGTGCAGGGACGGCGAGCGCAGCGGGACAGGGTCTGCTCTGGGGCAGGACAAAGGACACGGCTGGGATCCTGGTGCCAAACCCCACCATGTTCCCACGCCATCATGTCTTGTCCTTCCCCTTTGCAAAGAGGTTTCTGGGGGTTGGGGAGGGGCGGTGGGGTGCAGCCTTGAGGGCGTGGGGGGCCTGACGCTGCTCTGCCCTAGGGAGCAGTGGAGGGCTGCAGCATGGGCTTCACCAAATTTTGTGCCGCTCTGTTGAACCACCCGGACACGGAGCTGCAGGCAATCCCACAGACCATGCTGGAGCAGGTACCGTGCTCCTTCTGCCTCCCTGTGTCTGCCTGCCATGTCCCTGTGTCCCCCCACCCTGGGGTGAGCGCCCGCCTGGCAGCTGGGACGCCGCAGTGTGGGGTTGGTGCAGAGCAGCTGCAGGCTCCAGCCGGCAGGTTTCCAGCCATATCTCGGGTGGGTTTTCTTCTCCAGGGCTTAGAAGCGCTGAGTGGACCCCGGAGCAGCTCAATCACACGCCGTGCCGCCGGCTTCCCCATGCTCTTCCTCTGCATCGTCAGTGGGGAGGCCCCGGCGCAGGCACGGCCGCTGCTGACCCACTGCGTCCAGACGCTGCTGGCCTTGGCCACCACAGCCCTGCCGCGGGACTGGGACCAGACCCTCGACCTCCCGCAGGTGAGCACGGTGGGCGCTGAGCTCCTGGCTGCTGTAGCCTGTTTGGGGACAGGGTGATCTGCACAAGGTCCCCTAAAGGGAGCCATGCTTGGTACCCAAGCACGATGCTGCGCTAGCGCGGAAACCTCAGGGTGAGCAAAAAACCGCAGCCCTGGCCACGCTGCCCATCCCGGTAGCCCAAGAGCCGACGGTCCCTTGGTTCCCCCATCTCTTCCCACCATCTTCCTTTTGCACGGAAGCGTGAGCCCCCTCCCCGTGCAGTGCTGCTGAGCCCCGCGCGCTCTCCCCAGGTGTGTGCCTTCCATGTGCTGCAGACGCTGGTCCGCGGCGCGGGGCTGGGCAGCGCCCTGTTGCGGCACGCCACGCCGATGGTGGCCCTGGCGCTGCGGGGCCTGGGCTCACCGTGCTGGGCCATGAGGAACGCGGCCATCCAGCTCTTCAGTGAGTTCCGAGGGGGAGAGGCGAGCAATCCCTGCAGGACCGATGCAGCCCGTGGGGTTCGGAGCCTGGCCGGGGCAAAGCATGGTTGGCCGGGCAGGGGGGTAGAGGGGACCTGACGCTGCTTTCTGCCCTGTCCCTGCAGGTGCCCTCACGTCCCGGCTGCTGGGCCAGCAGCGGAGCCGTGGGGAGGGCTGCCCGGCGGAGGGGGTGAGCCTGCAAGCCTTCCTCGGGCAGCACCCCCAGCTGGGTGCTGTGCTGCTGGGTGAACTGGGGGCGGCCGCAGAGCCCGCACCGGGGGGGCCCCGCCTGCGCCCCGCGCTCCACGCTGTCCTTACCCTCCTGGCCCAGCTGCAGCCCGGCGCCGATGGCCCCGGCAGGTGAGGGGGCAGCAGGGATGCTCTCTCCCAGCCAACGCTCCTGCAGCAGGAGGTGGTCCTGCGGTGCCGGGGCTGGCCCTGGCTCTCAGGGGGGTTCACTCCAGCCAGAGCATCACCACGCAGTGCCCTTTTTGCTCCACAGCCCCTCTGCTCGCTTCCTGGGGCCGCTGCTGGGGCTGGCAGGGAGCCCCATCTATGCCGTGCGAGCGATGGCCGCCAAGGCACTGGTGCCGGTCGTCCCGCTGCCTCGGCGCCGGGGACTCCTCCTGCAACTGGCCCAGCAGCTCCCTGCCATGCCCGGACGGATCCGCTCGCACAATGCCGTCCACGGGCGCCTGCTGCAGATGCGGGCACTGCTGGTCCCCGCCCCGGGCACCAATGGGTGAGTGGTCCCACGCCATGCCCCCGCCCCATGGTTGCTCTGTGCCGAGATGCAGCTTTTTGGCTGAACAGCAGCTCCCGCCCCTGTGCTACGGGTCCCGTGGTGAGGCTGTGCGTCTCTCCGCAGGCTGTCAACCGAGGCGCTGCGCCCCGTGGCTCTGGAGCTGGAGGCGCGGGGCTGGCTGCTCACCCCTGCCCAGCGCTGCCCGCTCGTCCGCGCCACCTTCCTCCAGGTCCTCGCCCTCCTGCCCGCATCCTTTAGCCCCGGCTTCGCCCAGAGCATCCGTGACGCTGTCAGCAGTGAGCTGGGCAGCCTCCCGCCGGGGGGAAAGCCGGGATGTGCCGAGCTGCAGGTACCGCTGCCTGCCGGGAAAATCACAGCCATGGCCTCCCCGATGGCGAGCCTGGGCGTGGGAGGTGGGGACCCCCCACTCGGGGGGCACAGACCCCACTCAAGGCTGAGTGTTGGAAGGGGGATCCTGGTTTTCCTCCAGGTGGGCTCGGCCATCCTCCACCAAACCATGGCCTGCTTCATGTGCAGTGAGGCAGCGCGGCTGGCGGACGATGAGCAGATTGGCGCCGTCTGCTCGCTTCTCCAGCAGCCGAATCCCGACGTCCAGCTTGCTGTCCTGAGCTGGGTGATCGCCGGGGAGGGAGGAACGTGCGAGGAGCTGGAGAAGGCTCTCAGGCTGACGCTGCTGGTACGATGAGGCTCAAAAGTCACCAAGTAAAGCAGAGGGTCCCCAATGCACCGTGCAGATGGGATCCTGGGTGCTCACTGAGAAGCACGGTGCTCCCCAGGCTTGGGGTGCATGGGTGCGGGGTGCTTGCCTGGTTGTGCTGAGGTTGCCACCCTGTGGTGCCGGGGCCACTAACGGTGTACCTTGTTTCTTGTTGTCAACTAGGAGAGCTTGGGGTCGGTGCTGCAAGAGAGAAGGGACAAAGAGTTCCTGAGATTGTACCTTGAGGCTTTGCTGCATCTTTACAGAGCCCCCTCGTCGTGGTCCCAGGAAGCTTCCCGTAAGCCTCAGGGCTCCTCGGCAGCATGCCTGGAGATGCTGCTGCACGTGGTGGAGGCTGAGTGTCCTGGCCCCGACCTCCTCTTCCAGGCGCTGTGTGCCGCCAGCCTGCTGCTCGCTCGCCGGTAGGTCCCTGCCGCTGCCGGGGGGCTCCGCCTGACCCTTCCCGGGGATTTCTCCTTAGTTCTTGCTGGACATAGAGCCACACCTTCTAGCCTGTAAATCACAGCCGGCTTTGCGCCTGGGTCCTGCGGTCTCAGGGCAGCCAGTGGCCTTTGGACCCTGGATGGAGCTGGAAGGTCTGCCTGAACTCCCTCTCCTTCCCCGGCCTCTGACAGGTTTGAGGACGAGGATGGCACCCTGGTCAAGCGATGGTGCACGGCGCTGGAGGAGTGCAGCCGGTCTGCTTCGTCCGAGGTGCTGCGGCTGGCGGCCGCCCGCTCCCTGCAGATGGCAGGTGCTGATGTGGTGCAGCGATCCCTGCGTGCTGCCTGTCCCTCGCTCGTCCCCGTGGCCCTGCGGTAGGTCCTGGCAGGAGCAGCGCTGCCCACAGCCCCGGGGTGTTGCAGGTTAATAGGCTGATCCTGCGAAAGGCGATGTCCCCTTGAAGAATTCAAGGGCATTAAAGAAAACGCCACTCTTTCAAAAATCACTAGCACCCAAGAGCTTACAGCCTACAAAAAATTTGTGGGTGGCATTTTAATAGAAGCAGCCAGTCCTTTATGAGCAATAAACTGCATTGATGGGTTCCTCAGTGTCACAGTCCCTTCCCTCCCAAGCCATGAGCTCTTGGGTGGTGGCTGTGTCTTTCACAACCCAGGAGAAAAGTCCCTCGGGGTAGCAATGCCCTGGAGGGGTCTCATCCTTCCCCGACCCTCCAGGCAGGCTGGGGATGCTCTGGGGGGGTGCGGTGGCCTCTCTTTCCCCTTTCCCCTTTCCCCTTTCCCCTTTCCCCTTTCCCCTTCCCTTCTCTTCCCGTTCCCTTCTCTTCCCCTTCCCTTCTCTTTCCCCAGGCTGATAAACGTGGGCATTCACCTTCTGCAAGACGAGGAGCGGGAGATCCGGCACGAGGCCTCGGGTTTCGCCAGCCTCCTGCGGCAGGACCCCGATGAGCGGCTCCGAGAGAGCTGTGTCTTTGTGCAGGACAACGTGGGCCTCCTGGGCCTCCTGCAGCTCCTCCTGGCAGAGTTTGGGGAGCACCCCGAAACCTTTGACTTGTTGCTGCAGCATCTCCCCGTCTTAGATCTCAGGGGCATCGTGGGGGAGCTGGAGGCCAACAAGTGAGTTGCCAGACTCTGGGCTGGGTACGAGGGAGCGCGGGGGGCCTTGGGACGGGCCCTCAGCTTCACCTGCGCCTTGGCTTCCCCCCTCAGAGCCGCCAGCCTGTACAGGGAGGACGACCCCAACGTTTTTGCGGAGCCGGCCATCCTGGCGCGGCAGCTGCTCCCCGTCCTGCTGCAGCTCCTGGAGAAGGCGCCCGCTGGCAGCCCGCTCCATGCCTCAGCTCTGCACTGGCTGGCGGCCGCAGGCCCCGGCGTCCTGCGTGACCTGCGGTACTGCGAGTACTGCTGGAGCCAAGGTGCGGCGCGGGGGGAGCGGGGCGGCGCAAAGCCCCCGGGGACAGGCAAGCTGGTGTCCTCGTCCCCTGGGCCAGCTCTGCCTGGGGGGGACCCTGCTGGGCTCACGGCTCCTTCACCCACTCTCTCCGCAGAGGCCGCTGCCCGCTGGGGGATGAAGGCGCTGGGCTGTGCCAAGCTGCACGCGGCCGTGGCCGTGCTGCTGGTGAGGGCCCGGCTGGCGGCAGAGGCGCTGCGGGTGCTGGGGGAAAGTGCCGCCGCCACGCCGGGGCTCGGCTGTGGTGCCCAGGAGCTGGAGCAGGAGCTTGAGCTGGTGCAGGGGCTGCTGGTGCAGCATGGGCTGGCCCTCACGCTGAGCCAGGGTGATGTGCCGGGGGAACCGGGACCACCATCTGGGGCTGCCTGATGGCTCCAGGCATGGAGTGGCACCACGCCAAGCCCCACAGCCACGAGGCTCCTGGTTCACCTGCCACATCCCTCCATTTGCCGGATGCTTTCTCTGGCCGCCAGCCAGGACTGCAGGTTCGGCGGCGTAACTCAGGGGAACCCCACTCGCCGTGCGGGACGCGCTCCCTTCGTTCCCAATGGTTTGTAACTCTCCACCCCGAGGACAGCAGCGCAGCATTGCCTTGGCCCGTGCCTGCGCCGCTGCCCGCAGCGTCCCTGCCCTTTGGTCCGGCTGGGAGGAGGGGACACGTGCCCCCTTGCGCTACTTGACTCCCCCCACCTATTTTTTTAACCAATGTTTTAGCTCCTCTTTTGTGGCCGACCTGGGCTTTTATCCCAAATAAAGAGGCCAAGAACATCCCCAGCGTTGAAGCCTTTTAATTTCCCCACTCAGGTGGGGAGGCGGAGAGGGGGAGGCGGTGGCAGAGGGAGGCAGGCGGGAGCCAAACGCATCGTGGGGCAGCAAACAGGCGACAGCCACCAGCTGCAGCCGGGGAGGTCCAAACCCCAAAACCAACAAACCCCCACGAACATCCAGCCCCGCGGGTGCAGCCCAGCTCACAGCAGCAGGTGAAGATCCTGGTGTCTGGGGTTGGGGAGCACCGGGAGGGGGACACCACCATCAGCACACCCCGACCCATCCTCATTCCTCATCCTCACCCCCTCCTCGCCCGCCACAGGGGCAACATGAGCACGGCCAAGCCAAAGCGCATCAAGTTCTCCGAGGAGGAGAAATTCCTCATCCTGGAAGAGTTCAGCCTCTGCAAGGACATCTTCATCCCCAAGAGCGGCCGGTACAAGAACACACTGGACTGGCAGCGTACCTGGGAGGAGATCGCGGCGCCGTCAACTCCCTCAGCCCGCTGGTCCGGTGCACGCCTGACAAGATCCGCAAGAAGTGGCACAACATAGCCATCGATGCCTGCAGGGAGCTGGCCGTGGAGCAGCACCCACTGCTCCGCCAGTGGCCCCAGGAGAAGCTCTTCCACAACATCTTCCCCCTCTTCAACAAGCCTGGCCCGGGGCTGCCGGACCCGCTGCTCTCAGCCTCGGCCCTCAGAGCGAGGGCAGCCAGCGGGCCCCCCGTCCCCCCCTGGGATGCTGGCGGTCACCCTGGACTTGCTCCTGTACGGCCAAAGCAGCGCTGCCACCCCGGGCCGGGGGCTGCTCTGCGCCACGGGGACCCCACCAGTCCCCAACCCTGCACCAGAGAGCCTCCTTGGTGCAGCCGATGGGGAGCCCGACTCCAAGGAGAGCCTGCTCCTGGTGGGACCCCAGGCCAGCGTGGAAGAGTCAAGACGTCTCCTTGCACGGCCCCACAGCCCCAGCTTGCCCGCGGCTGAGCTGCTCCCAGCGGCAGCTCCCCGTCCCACCTTGCCGCAGGGTTGGGGTGCAGCGGGGATGGCCCTGGTGCTGCCAGCCAGCTCCCCTGAGCCCCCCACGTCCTTCCGCATCAAGTGCTGGCCGAGCCCAGCGCTGGTGTGACCGTGCCTTGGTGAGACGGTGAGCCCAGTGATGGGCATCCCCGGCCCCCCGGCCCCGGAGGGGAATGATGAGGCACCCGCGTTGCTGCCGGACTCTGCCCTCCCTCCTAGCACCCACCGAGCCCAGCGTGCCGGACCCTTGCCATGGCTCCCAGCCCCATCCCCAGGCCGGGCGGGTTGCAGAGCTGCAGCAGCCTTCCCCGGGCTGCAGCTTCTCCTTTGCTGTGGACAAGTTGTCCAAACCCCACATTTTTCCAAGAAAAAAGCCCTCTCGCTCTCCCTGCTGGTCCCAGCTCCCTCACTGGGGCAGTACTGCCCTGCCCTGCTCCCACCGGCCGCTGCAGCACATGGAGGCGGCTCGGGGGGAATGGCCGAATCCTGCAGGGTTAAGCTTTTGGGAGGCTGCGGTACTGCTGGCAGGGAGCAGTCCTGGGGTCTGCTTTCAACACCACCGACCCGTTCCGGCAGCCCAGCACCCCAAAGTGGCCAGGCCGGGAGGGCCACGCAGCGATGGCAGGGGCACTGGTGGGAGAGAAAGGGCAGGAGCAGGCGGTTCCCCGCAGCTCCGTGTCCCCTCACCAGCTCTAACGGGTTTCACTGCTCCGCTCAGGCAGCCCTTTGGTGCCGGAGAGGTCGCAGCCCGGCCCTTGGGGCTGTGTCGGCACGGCCGGGGCGCAGTGGGAGAAGCAGAGCCAGCTGCAGATGGAGATCCTGGAGCTGCAGAAGGAGAAGAACCTGCTGGAGAAGGAGAAGCTCCTCCTGGAAATCATCAAACTCCACGGGGAGCTGGGCACCTAACGGTCCTCTACAGGCCCAGGGCCATGGTCCCCACTGCGGGGACAGGGACAACCCGCTCCCCCGGGGATGGGCACTGGCTGCCCACCTGCAGCCAGGATCCCCTGGGATGAGCCCGGGATGGCAGTGCCATGAGCTGCCCTCTCCTTCCCACCTCCTTTCCCAGACCTGGGACTGTGTCCACCTCGGGCTGCCTGCTGCCTGCCTCCATGCCCTCGGCCAGCCTGGCAAGAGCCAGCCCCGGCACGGAGCGTCATCCTGCCGCGGGAGCCTCGTCCCGCCGAGGCTAGGGTTTGGATGGGTGCTCATGGTGCGGGCATGGCCGCCCTCCGCTGCCGCCCACATCTCCTCTGGCCCCTCCGCTCCATTTCCCTGGGGGTGTTGATCGGCTCGCAGCTCCCTGGGTGTCTCGGCTGCGGCAGCGTGCGGCTCGGGCACCGCCAGTCACTGCAGGCGGCCGCGTCTGAGTAAAGGTGTTCTCTGTGGGACGAGCGCCCGCTGCTGTGCCTGGCAGGGGTGGGAGTGACGTCACCCCGGGGGTGGGTTGGGGGTGCAGGCAGGTGCCGAGGCTGCCGGCACAGTGTCTCGGCTGCGGGTACCACTGGCCAAGGCTGGACCAGGGATCTCACCAGCGAGGTGACGTCACGCCAGGGGAGGAGTGGGGAATGGTACCAGCGTAGCCCAGCATCGCCCAGCCTGTCCCCACTCCCTCCGGGGGGGGCTGCCGAGCCCTGCGGCTGGACCCGGGCACCCACCAGCATCCTCGCCCACATGCAGACTTTGGGTGCCTGTGTTTGATTTCTCTCTGCAAACCACCACACACAGCTGAGCCCCCCTTCATGCCTCGCCCAACAGCTCGCTGCGGTCGGGCTGGCCCAAACGCACGGAGGGAGGATGCTACCTCCACCCTCGTGTCGCTCGCCAATGGCAGCTCGTTGCACAGGGTGATGTCATGGCTGAGCATGACATCACTGCATTGTCCTCCCATGTCACCGCTGCATCATCTTCTCACCCAGATTTACCCTCAGCATGGTGTTCTTCCACCCTTAACCACCATGCTTTAGCAATTCCCTGCTTTTTAATCTTTATAAGCAGCGTTTTCTTCCCATTGTTCAACAAAATATTTAATGGAAAACACAGGGAGTCAGCTCCAAGGGCGAGCAGCAAGCCTGCAGAAGGGTGAAATTATAAAAGACACCACGTTTTTATTTCATTCCCCACCTCCCCAGAGAGGAGCAGTGGCAAGGGGAGGCTCAGCTCACCTTCCCGGGGGGGTGCTACACGAAGATGAGAGCTGGCGGGGGGCAGACACAAGCCTCCTGCAGACCCTCCTGCACCCATGAGCCCTGGCACCCCGCCACGGAGGCAGCCACCCAAAACGTCCTGGAAGGGAAAGCCAGTGAGAGCTAGGGTGCGCCGTGGATAATTAAATATAATTTTAAAAAATTATATATAGTTATATATATAATCATATATATATAATAGCATATATTGGCAGTTGGACTAGATGATCATTGTAGGTCCCCTCCAACTGAAATATTCTATTGTATATAAATATATTTATTTTTATATTATATATTACCGATTTATAGTACATATTATTGCTTTATCTTATAATATTATGGTATATTATAATATTATCCTATAATATTGTGGCATATTATAATACTATCTTACAATATTGTGGCATATTATAATACTATATTATAATATTTGGCAGATTATAATATAATATTAGTTTGAGATATAAATATTATATTTATAATTAAGAATATCAAAGGAAAATGCCTTAGGGGCACAGAGAGATGCTCCTCCATGGGGGGGGGGGGACATCCCTTCGGAGGCGCAACGTGCCCTAAGGGCACGTTGCGCCTCCGAAGGGATGTCCCCCCCCCAAAATACCGCCTACCTGGCTCCTTGCAGCCCGTGTCCAGTGCAATGGGGCCGGCGGTGGGACGCGTCCCCCCGACACTCGACGCACACCCGCTTGTCCCGGTGCAGCCGACGGCTCCAGGCCTGCCCGCGGCAGGGGGGCCCTACTTGCATCAGACGGAAATAGCCGCAGTAACTGGGGAGGGGGGAGCTGGAGAGGGGGAGAAATAGGGGGAAAAGGGGGGAAAATGGGGGTTGGAGGGTAGGGCAGAGGTTGTGCTATTCTCTCGATGGGTGGGGGGGTGTAAAGGGGACATGGTTGGGGAGGTGAGAGGGGTAATGGCCCTGAGGGGGTGCAAAGGGGCCATGGTTTTGGGGGGTGGGGGGGTGCACAGAGGCCATGGCTCCAGGTGGGGTACAAAGGGGCCACGGCTGCAGAAGGGCCCAGCTTTGGGAGGGAGGGTGCAAAGGGGCCATGGTTCCAGGACGGGGTGCAGAGGGACCATGGCTTTGTACGGGGGTGCGGAGGGGCCGTGGCTCTGGCAGGGGGGGGTGCAGAGGGGCCCCAGCCCCACACCTACCCGGATGGCTCCTCCGGCAGCAGCAGCCCAGCTCTTCGCCAGGGATCCCTGAAGTCCCGGCTGAAAGAGTCCGGTAGTATCTTGGCCACCTCTGGCAGAAAAGCAGCCGGGGGGGACACGCGGACGGTTAAAGACACCCCGGGATGGGCAGCAGGGATGGCAACACCAGGGGACGGTCACACACGAGGGAGGTGGGCATCCCGTGGGACCCACGTTACCTTTGGCCGTCCCGCAGGTCGGGTGCTCCCCCAGGCAGCCGCGGCGCTGCTTGAGGTCGGGACAGGGCTCCCCTCCATGCCGGGGCGGGACGGTGACCTGGCGGCTGCGGGCCTTGCTGCCGACCCCGCACGGGGAGCTGCACCCGCTCCAGGGCCCCCAGGGCCCCACCGCGCACCCCACTGCTGCCGGCAGGCCAGGGGAGCGGGCGGGACGGAGGAGGGAAAAGAGAGCTTCAATGGCGTGAAAGATGGAAGGAGGAGAGCAGGGGAGATGCAGCACAGGGGAGAGGGAGAGGGAAGGCAGGAGAAGGGGCAGGGTGACCCCGGCCCCTCTCCCCCGACCCCCCAGGCAGAGGCTGCCCCGCCAGCCGCCGGTGCGATGGCATTGTGCACCGCTTCCGCAGGCCTTTATCCCCGCGCCGCTGCCGCGGCTCTGCATCGCGCTGAGCTGGGACCCCGCTGATATCCCGGAGATTAGGGAGGGCTGACTGCTGCCATTGTCCAGGGGGCCGCAGCCGGCGCCCGCCTGGGTTTGGGTGGCTATGCACCCCCCAGCCCACACTCCCTGTTTGTCACCCCCGGCCCCAGTTCCCGTGTCCCCGTGCAATGCAGCGCCCGCAGCAGCGGCAGGGGCTCATCCCACCCAGGTCCCACACTGACGGCTCCGAGGCTTGCAATGCCAGCGCTACTGCCAGCCTGTTATTCTCAGCTGCAGAGCAGAGGCCACCCACCCCTGCGGGCTCTCTGACTGCACAGGGAGCAGCCAGGCGTTCAGCATGGAAAAAAGCAGAAAATTGGGATATTGCTCCAAATCCAGCCCAGCTGGCATCCCCAGACACATCCTGCCACCAAAAGCAGCAGCCCAGGCTGGCATCCCCAGCCCCGGGGCTTCCCCCCAGCACGGGGTCCAGCCGGTGCCATCCCATCCCAACGCTCACCAGCGCGGCGGCACGCGGTGTGGTAGTCCTCGCAGCAGTCGCCCGTCCTCTCGCAGTATGAGTCGCAGTAGCAGCGAGCCCGGCGGGCACCTGGGGCCCAGCAGGCGTTGTTCCTGCCCGGGCAGCACTGGTGCCAGCAGCCGCCTGTGGCACTTGCCAGGTAGGCGGCAGCCAGCAGCCAGCCCCCACAGAGCAGCAAGCTCCACATGGCGCCAGGTCCCCACAAACCACCGAGTGACAGCTTCCCCCCCCCCGAGGGACGGCTTCCACCCGCGCCTGTGAACGCTGGGTGAGCAGTGAGGGTTGGAGCCCCGGCCGCACCGCCCCTGCGCTGGGCGGGGGGACAAAGCCCGTTCCCTTCTGCTCCACCGACCCACGCTGTCCCGGCTCTATCGCTCTGCGGCCGGGGCGAGGAATTAATAAAATTAACCGGGATGGGTTAATAAAATGCTGTGCATGGGAAAATGCAACCCTGGAGCTGCCCGGGAGCAGCTGTGATGGGGCATTGCTGGGTTGAAGCCGATGCTCCCCCGGGAGCGCCGGCTTGGCCTCGGAGGGCAGCGGGACTGGGGCGCAATGGGGGACCCCATCCCCAATCCCCACCTGCACCGCAGGTGCCACTCGCCACCCGCTCAGCACTGCTCGGACGCCAACGCAGCTGCTAAAGCCAGACTGATTTTATTCAAATTGCGAATGTAAAACAGAATAATAAAAAACAAACAAACAAAAAACCAACCCAACCCTCACTGGCTTCAGAGCAGAAAGCCGCAGGTAAACCACGCCTGGGCTTTCCTTCTCCTCCTTCGCCCTCCCGTGTTAAGGCTGCGTTTGTCACTGGTGACAGGAGGGAGGAGGGATGGGGCGAGCCCCGGCTCCCGTGACCCCCTGGCTCCTTTGCGGGAAGTTTGGCACAAATCCGGCGGGGCCGAGCCTGGTGCAGGGCAGGGCAGAGCTCTGGCCCCACGACCACGGGTGTTAGTGGGTCAGCGTGAAGCTCCGAAAGCTACAGGATTACCTACAGGGTTGCAGCGAGGTAAGGGCAGATGGGGGGAATGTGGCAGAAGAAGGGGTTTGCACCCCCCGGCCGAGGGGCCAAGTCTGCGGCGCAGGGCTGCGCCTCCCCGCCTCGGCTTGCGCACGTGTCTCAACTGTAAACGGCAAGTGATGGGGGCACCCGGCTCGCCCCAATCCTGGCCCCGCGGCGAGAACTAAAGGCCTAGCTGTATGAACAATTTTGGGCAGCGCCTGCTCAGAAGCCTGGGGCTGAGCGGGACCCGGGGGCCGGGATGCTGCACCCCGGGGGGGTCTCGGTGCTGGCAGGGAGGAGGGAGGAGGGAGCCTGGGGCCGTGCCGGCGGGTCACTGACCTCCCATCCCGGGGGGTGCAGGGCTGGTGGGCCCCCTCGGAGCCACTGGGAGACCCGGTGCATCCCTCCCAGCCAGTGCTGTCAGCCCCAAGAGCCTCCGCCAGCTGCGATGCCTGGCGCACAGCTTGGCCATTGCACCCACATGGCTCTGGGGGGCTCTCAGCACCCCCAAAAAGTGCTGGCCCCTGGGCAGCTGGCAGCTCCTGGCTGCCGGAGGCCCCAGGGGCGCAGGGCCACCATCCCGGGAGACACCTCACCCTGGATAACCTTGCAGGACCAGGGGAAAGTGTCACCAGGGGATCGGGGCGGGCATAACTGGGATGCTGGGGGTGTGGATGCTGGGATACTGCTCCCTCCCTGCTCCTTTCAGCACACAACTGATAATTTAACCTGCTCCAGAGCCTGTTCCTAAACATAAAGGTGGCCGGGTTTGGGGGGAGGGCGTGCGCGTGGGGCAGAGTTGGCCCCGGGCAGTGCCCGCGGGCAGCTGCGGGCTTGGTCACGGCTCTCCAGCTGCAGCCCCGCGGGGCCAGGGAGACGGGGGCTGCCCCGGCCCGGCCCCCTCAGTCCGTTTTCCACACCTTGTTGAGGAACTTGACCACTTCGTCGTAGATGACGAAGACGATGGCCACGTCGAGGCAGACGCGGCCCAGGCGAGGCACCGTGCCCTTGTAAAACCTGCCGGGGATAGAGGGAGTCGTGGGGCCGGGTTGCACTCGCAGCCCCTTCCCCATCCATCCTCCCTGCCCCTGGCCACCCCCCATGCCCCCGACAGGGGCTGACCCCGCTGCCGCCCCTTGCCCACCCCCGCCGCAGAGCTTACGCCAGGGGCCCTTCGTATTTCATGATCTGGTAGGCGCAGTCCCAGGTGCTCTTGTACTTGTGCGCTTCCAGCCCCTGTGGGATGGGAAAAGCAGGGTCAGAGGCCGGAGCCAGCGGTGCACCCGGGGGAGATTTCGGGGGGGAGGCAGAGAGCTGGGGGTGCGCCAGGAGGAACCGATCCCCCTTCGCTGCTGCGGGCCACCAGACCTGGCAGGGACATCCCCACCTCCGTGCAAACACTTCCCAGCACCGCCCCGGCTCGGCTGCGAGGGAGCAGCGTCCCCAAGCATCTCCCAAACCTCGCCTGGCATCGGGCGCCTGCCCCAGGGGCTGCATGAAATGGCTCCCAAACAGCGGGTCCCCCCAGCCCGCTGCAGGCAGGGTGGTCCTGCACTGTACCCCGGTGCCGTACCTGCATCCTGGTCTTCACCACGTCCAAGGGGGTGTTGCCAAAGACGCTCGCAGCTCCGGCGAGGGCTCCAAACACCCCCGTGACGAAGGGGTTGATGACCTTGTTGGGATCGTCCCCTGAGAAAGAGGAGAGGTTGAGGGCAGAGTGGTGATGTGGGGATGAAGCACAGAATCCCTGAGGGAGCCCGCAAGGAAGGTCCCAGGTCTGGCTGCTCGTGGTCAGGATTTGTGCCGTGCTAAGCTGGGGACCAGGGTGTTTGGAGGGGGCCATCCGGCAGCACCAGCCCCGCAGAGCCCACACATAACTGAGGGGCTCAGGGTGAGAATGAAGGTGATGCTCCAGCACCAGGACCCTGAGCCACGAGCTGCGGCCCCCCTGCCCTGGCTATCATCTTCCTCCATGACGAGAGGCTGAGCCATGAGAAGCGGAGGGTGTGCTGATGGAAAGCCCAAGCCCAGCTCCCAAGGATGGGCTGGGGGAGCCAGTGGCGCAGCTGGGGTGGCCTGGGGGGACAGGGGCACCGTACCTTTGTACCAGTTCTTGAGGGAGGTCATGACAAAGAAGCGGATGGCCTGGTTTGATCCTTGCTTGAGAACAGTTGCGGTTAAGCCCTGGTAGGTCCCCTTCAGCCCTGCAGCAAAAGAGGGTGTTGGAGGGGAGCACCGGCCTCACCCAGGCAGAAAAAAAGCTCCCCAGGCCACCGGTCCCAGCCTGTACCCATCCCCCACCTCCCGCCCCGTCCCCGCAGCGTGGGAGTACCCAGGGGGTCAGGGTGCCACTTCCCCGGGACTCACCCTGTTCCCGAACGATCTCCCGGACGCCATGGAAGAAGCCACGATATTTGGGTTTGGGGGAGCACTGGTCATGGATAAACTTCACCTGCGGGGAGACGATGTGCTTGTCCTGGCTGAGGCGAGGGGAGATGCCATGGCCCCAGATGGTGCCGGCCACCTCTCGCCTCGCTCCAGGGATGGTCCCGAGATCTGAGCCGACCCACGTGGCCAGGCAACACTGGGTGAGACCATGGGGGAAGCCTGCGCCCACGGCCAGCAGCGCGTTTTGCAGAGGAAAACCTGGGAAACTGCCTCTGGAAGCGACCACATGGGTTTTACAGCACTAAAATGGGTGACGGGATGGCTCTTGGGTGGGGGGGCTCTTCCCCAGAGCAGGGAAAGGGCCATGGCCGCCGGACCTGACCTCTCCATAGGGGTTTCCAGCATCAGCTCCTCCCCTACAAAACCAGCCTGA
Source organism: Calonectris borealis (assembly GCF_964195595.1). Classification (NCBI taxonomy): domain Eukaryota; kingdom Metazoa; phylum Chordata; class Aves; order Procellariiformes; family Procellariidae; genus Calonectris; species Calonectris borealis. The sequence continues at coordinate 11,344,528 of NC_134329.1, forward strand.
GCAAACCCACACGGCCCTCAGGTCCCCGAAAGCCAGCGTCCCTGGCTCTCACTCCCTCCCTCCCCAGCCCAGGGAGGGGTGTCGGGGCAGGGGAACACTGGCGGCTGCCTCCCACCCACCTTTATGGTCTCCATGGGGCAGACCACCACCACCGCCTCGGCCACGCCGGCGCCCAGCCCGCAGATGAGGCCCCGCGTGCTGTCCAGTCGCCCCTGCTCGTCTCTCATCTGGTTGCTGAGGAACTCGAACATCCCGAACCTGCGAAGGAGCCACCGTGCCAACCCCCAGGCACCCAGCCAGGGGGCTGCACCCGCTTGCTCTGGGTCTGTCTTCGGGAGCAGCCGCGCACCCTCTGAGAGGACCCTCCCCGTCTGGGAAAGCACCCGGCTTCGGCAAAGTGCCGCTGGGTACACCGAGGGCAAACCCACTCCCTTGTTTGCTGCTGCCCGGGGGTCCCCCCTAAGTCCCCCCATTCCATGGCAGACACCTACCTGACAGCGGCCTTGGGGATGGAGCCGTACACCAGCGAGCTGAGCCCCCGGTACAGCCCCCGGATGCCATGGTCGCGGACAGTCTGCTTCACGCAGTCCCCTGCGGCAGAGCACAGTGGCACCGCCGTCACCCGCCATGTCGAGGGGCCACTCTGCCACCCCCACCAAACCCTGCTCACCACCCCCCCCAGCTCCAAACAGGCTCCCCGGGAGCCTCTGAACCCGGCCGGCGGGTTGGGACAGGGCACTGGGCGCGCGCTCACCGATGCCTTTGTAGCGGGGAGGGTTTGCCTTCTCGTCCAGCTGCAGCTGCGTCTTCACATACTCGGTGGGGAATGTGATGCAGATCTCGATCCCTCCGGCCAGGCCACCTGGGCAGGAGAGGAGGGGACGCTGGGGCCGGGAGCAGCGCCGTGCCCGTGCGCCGTGCCGGGATCATGCCCGTCCAGCGCCGCGTGGCTGCTGCCGGCTCCATCACGGCTGAGCCTGAGATCTCTGGCAGCCAGGTCTGGGCTGGGATGCGGTGTCCCTGTCCTCACCAAACCCCTGGGGACTTGGCGTGGCAGCAGGGCCCTGCGCCAACCTGGCACCCTGCACAGGCATCACCGCCTGGCCATGGCAAGAGCTGGCGAGGGGATGAGCCAAAGGGCTGGGAATACCAGGCAAAACACCGCAGCCATGGCTGCCGTTTCAGCATTTCCCCCTCAAAGGCACCTCTCCCCCTACGGAGCCCCGCACCCCACAAGTGAGCTGCCAACACGGGGATTTATAAAACCAACGGAGGCCAACAGCGCTGCACGAGGCCCAGCACCACTTGCCCAGCACCGGCAGGAGCCCATTTGCAGACCCGGCTGTGCCAGTGCGGAAGCACAATTATCATCAAGCCTGTCCAGCCGCCCCGGGCTCACGCAGCGGCAGCTGCTGGGCGCTGATTACACCGGCTGAAGCCTTCCCCGCCGCGGCCTGGGGACGAACCAGCACCCCGGCAGGATGTGACACCGGCTCTCGGTGGTTGGGCTCCCCTTGGCTCCTGCAGCCGGCCCTGCCACGAGCTGCCTTGGGGCAGCAGAGCCGACCCCGGCTGGGCTGGAGGTCCCTGGGAGCTGGGCTCACCCCCGGCTGGCCGGCTAACAACCGTGCAGCTCGTTTCCTTACATCAAAGCGCAGCCGGGTCCTACCCACCAGCGGGAGCTCTTTGTGCCGGTGCAGGGAGGAAGCGCAGGGCCGAGCCGGGCTCCCCCAGGCCTCGCAGGGGCAAACCCCGCTGCAGCCCAGGCCAGGGCACGAACTGGCACCGGGGCAAAGCCCCCGACCGGCAGGCTCCCTGGGACCGGGCGTTGCACCGTGCAATGCTGGGGAGCCCCAGGACGCTGCCGCCGGGGCTGGGCACCAGCCCACCAGAGCAGCCCCCGAGGGTCTCCTGGCTCCTTGCCCAGGGAGGGCGACTCGGGCACCAGCCCGCAGGACACAGCATGGCGCACGGTCAGGTCGGCTGCCAGCTCCCATTCTCCCACACCACCTCCGCCAGCCCCTCCATGTCCTCAGCGTGACTCAGCAGCTCTGCGGCTCCCGCCACAGCCTCCCCCGGCACGCAGCCTCTCCGGCAGAGCCCCGCCGCAGCCCAGGGGGGCACGCGCTGCCGTCGTGGGAAGGGCCAGCGCAGGGGCTGGGTGCAGTGGTGGGTTATCCCGCTCTGCAGCCAAGCGCAGGCCCGATGCCACGCGGCAGAACACAGCTCTGCTTATCGGCACTCTCCAAAGTACCCTGAGAGGGGATGCTGATAGGGGACACCCCGGCAGCTCCCCGTGACAGCAGCAGGCGACCCCAGCTCCTGGGACCAGGGGAGTTTCTCATATAGTCTTATTTCTTCCGTATGGCCTCCAAATTTACAAGAGAGACCCTTAATGTCTCTGGTGTGGCCTCCAGCTCCCTCCCGCAGAGTGCCACCGGCAAAGCCGCTCACCCAGCGCAGGGACATCCCGGCGGGCAGGCTGGCATCCCCTGGGGCACTGCTGCCTTCTCTCAGCCGTGTCCTTCTGGAGGGAAAGGAAAGCAGCCTCACTGCACTCCCTCCAGCAGCTGGGCAGCACCCAACACCCACCTTAAAACAGCTTTATCCTGGTTTTTTTCCTCCAGGCACAAGAAGCAGCGGGCTGCGCTCATCCTCCCCGGGGTAGCCAAGAAGCTGCGCCAGGGCTCAGCATGGCCCAGGACGATGGAAAAGCCCAGCCCCGTACTCCAAGAGTATCCCCCTCCTCCTGCAGGCACGGCAGGGCTGGGGACACCATGGCACTGAGTGCCGGTCCCCCATCCTCAGGGCAGGACCCGCCAGCCCAGCCTGGCAACATCCCGGCCTCACGGGGTGCTGGGGACGGGGCGCGAGGCCAGCCCGGCTCTGCCGCAAGACACAAAGGCTCCTTGTTCCCCCCTGCGTTCCTAGGAGGGGCCAGAGCTGCTCAGCCCGGGCCAGGCGGGCACCTCCTGGGAGGTGGTGATGGGTGACCACCACTGGCCTTTATGCCTCTGTGGCACCCCGTGCTTCAGCAGCGTGGGAGGAAGCTGCTGGCAGCCACAGCAAGGCCGGCTCATGCCACCGTAGCCAGCTCTCACCCAGGGCACCAGAGGAGGACAGCCACCATCCCTAGGGTCCCCAGAGCTCTCCTGCTGCCCCTCAACCCTCTCCCGTCCTTGGCATGTCCGTCAGAGGTGGCAGACACTGCTGGTCCCATGGCACAGGGCTCGCCAAGCACTGTAATTTCTGCTGCAAAGCCAAACAGCTCCTGCGGGAGCAGCTGACGGGTCCCTGGTGAGCAGTGTGATGAGGAGCAGCATCCTTCAGCTGGGTGTAATGGTCCCCGAAAAGCCCAGCACCAGCTGGCACCTCTTTGTGCTGCCACACACCGCCGTGCCACCAGCCCCGCTGCCACCGCAGCAACACGAACACCCCAGGTGCTGCCAAGGCTCCCTCCGACCTCCTTGTGCTGCAATCCTGGAGCGCTGGACATTTTAAGAGCCATAAATGTTCCCACTCAGTTCCCCAGCACCAGCTGCTGCCCCAGCACCCCTGGGAGGGAAAAACCCGGGACAAGCACCAGTCCAGGGGCAGCCGCACCAAATGGCACGGGGAGGGATGCCGCACCTCCCGCAACCTGCCCATGGCCTCGGCAGCCTCCAGGATTAAGGATGTTTGTCCATGTGGGGGAGGCAGGGAGGCTCTGCCTGGCATCCTGCGGGCAAAGCCACATCCACAGGCATCCTGGAGCCTGTGAAGTGCCCCGGCAATGCGACAGCGTGCCCCACCTGGGAACCGTGCCCCTCCTGGGAACCGGCAGCCTCTGGGGCACTGGGGCCGCCCCAGCCGAGGAAGGAGGAACAGGGTAGGGTGTCTGCGCTGGCTCCCCGCGGCAAACTAGGGAGCTGGATGCAAAAGATGTCCCCATCCCAGAGCCACCGCGAGAGCAGCTGCCTCCCTGGCACACAGCAGCACACACATCACCCCAGCTGCGGCAGGGGACAGCCCAGGGCTTGTGCAGAGTGGCAGGGGCATGGCTGGACACCAGTGCCCCGATCACCTCTGTCACCACTCACTGGGGACAGATGAGGGGAGGGGAGCCGGCCCGAAGGCTGCCCTGCCACTGCACAGCTCCGAGACTCCTCGGGCGGCTGCACGCACAGGAATCACAGGGCAGGGGAACAGGTCTGTTCATGGAAACGCACCCAGAGGAGGATCTTCTCCCTCGCCCTCCTCGGGGACGTGTGCTGCCTGCGCTGCCAGGTCCCCTCCCTGCCCTCCAGTGTTGCTCTGGCCCCAAATCCCACGGGAAGGGGCACCCAGCAGGGACTCCAGACACACTCCATATCTTGGGGCAATTTTTTCCTCTTTTCCTCTGCCTGCAGAGAGACAGGGCGGCACAAACCGTCCACCTGCAGCCCCCTCCCTCCCTGGAAGCGAGACCCATCAGAGATCCCACTCTGCTGCCAAGCGTCCTCTCCCCATGCCGTTTCATTCCAGCGGAAATCTTATTCTATGCAAATAAATCACCCCATTGCCCGCGAGCAGCAGCTCCTTCCAACCCCCCCTCCCTCGGCCAGGGCTTTGCAACCTGTTTACCCGGACTTTAACCGGCAGCTTCAGCTTTTGCAACACCGCGGAGTCAGCAGAAACAGCCGGCAGCGAGCGCTCAGGAGGTGAAAGACCAAGCGGGGCAGCCCAGACGCCAAGCCAAGGCTCTCGGCTATTAGCTGGATGCAGCGGAGCCAGAGGAGAGAGGACGTCCTTCAGGGAAGGTCGCTCTGCCTGGCCCCGGAGAAGGTGCCGCCGGTGGGGGGATCCCGCTCCCGGCACCGGGAATGGCTCCTCGCCTGCAGCTCCGGCTGCCAGCAATCCCAACCCCGTAGGCCCAGCGAGGAAGGGAGAGAAGGGAAAAATACCTGTTTGTCAGGCACTTGGCATGGTTTTCCCAGAAAAAATTTAGCTCTCCTTTGTGGAGGGGGCCAGCAGAGTTATTTGAGGACACGGCCGCAGCCCTTGGGCACAGCTGGGGAGAGCTGGCAGGAAGGAGAAGAGGGTTTTGGGGGACAGTGGGAGGGTGCTGCCCCTGCAACGCTCACGCAGCACGTGATGGCATTGCCGCATGCAGGTTCAGCTAATGACTTCAAACTCCATTAGCGAGCAGCTTCTGGGACACCACCAGCCACCCCTCGGCCAGCCCATCCCAGGGACCCCAACTCCGGCGCCCAGGACAGGGTGGGTGCCGAGGGCAGGAGGATGCAGCTGCGATGGGGAAGACGGGCAGAGCTGCGGGGGCAGACACAAACCAAGGCTGCGCAGCCAGGGCTGGCACTGCCACCCCCTGCAAACCCCTAGCCGGAGGCAAGTGCCCCAGCAAACACTCATTGCCCTGTTTGGGAGCCACAGAGGGGCAGGAGGTGGCACCAGCCCTCTGCCACTTCTGCAAGTGACTGCGCCTGCAAAAGCATCCTGCTCCTGCGGACGGAGCAGCAGGTCTCTGTGCAGCTCTGATGAGAAGTGAGCACCTGGAGAGCAATTTCAGCCTCTCCATTTTAAGGGTGATTTCACATGCAGATACACAAGCACCTGATTTCCATACAAAAAGCTCCTTTTAACTTCAGATTTGGCAAGATCCTTTCAGGCCAGAGGAAATTATTCCTAAGGCCCTGGAAGCAAAGTAGCAGAGCTCTCACAAGACCCATGCCTGAAGCTTGCCCCTCCTGCCAGCTGCGCGGCTCAGGGCGGTGGGAAGGCACAAACAGGCTTCCAGCTCCTCTCCAGAGCACCAGCAAAAGCTGACCCCCGCGCTCCCCCCCATTCGGAGGGCACCCAGCCCACTTGCAGAAGGTGCAGGTGTACGGGGTGAGCTGAGCAGCCGAGACTCGGACCACACGCTGCGGGCACAGCAGGCAATCCTGCCTGCCTCCTGGATGCCCTGCTTACGGTCCCTACCCTCACGAAGGGACTCGGTGCCCTTCCCCGTTAGCCAAGGTAGCCTTCAGAGCTGGGGGAGAAAAACCAAATAAATAAAAATAATCAAAGATCAGCAGGGTGCTACATTCAGGAGGGGACAGAAATATCCACCTCCAGCTCATCACCGTTCCCTGCAGCCCAGGTGCTGCCCCGTCGGCAGCACAGACCTCTCTGTCTGTGGATCGACCCCCTCTTGGCAGCCAACTGCTCTGCTCTTGAGCCACACCATTAACATAACCCAGCTAAAGGTGGTAGTGGAGAAATCCTACCATGCCTGCAGTGGTGAAACGGGTTTAACGGGCTCCACCCTCCCCGTGCGTCCCACCACGGGCCATCTTGTGAAACAGGCTCAGGGGCAGAGCCTGGCTGGAGGAGCCTCACTGGGGACGCCGCTCTCTGGGAGAGCCGACTTTCGGCAGGGCTGGCACCGCAGCCCTCGCCTGGGCACCTCCTCCTGCCGCGCACAGCCCTTCACCGCCCATCCGCAGCCCCGTCCTTGGGGAAAACCAAGACGGGGCCGCTCCATGGGGAAAGGTCTTACACAGCGCTGAGATTGGGGAGGGCTGCATGCATGGCACAGCTGCCTCCCCAAACCAGATTGCCAGAGGATTACCCGCGTTTTGGTTAGAAGGGAAAAAACATGTCCTGTGAGAGGCCAGCCCTTCTCTGAGAGCGTCCATCGGCTGCGCTGGGGCCAGGGGTGCTGGAAGGTCTCCTATCTGATGGGGGCAAGGCCAGCGGGGGACACGGGGGTTCAGCGTGTCCATCGGTAAATACACACGTGGCCACTTTCGTCACGGGAGCACGCTACAGCCAGGGTGGCAAAAGTCTGATCCCCTCACCAGGGATACACAGAACGACAAACATGAAACGCACCTCCCTGTACCCCGTGCCATCGGGTGGGTAAACAGCCCCGTGCAAACAGCACTGTAGATAATGCTGCAGATGGGATGGAGTAATTCGTCCCTAATCTTACTGGAACTGTCCTGTTTCAACAGGCCATCCTTTCACAACCCACTCATTCATCTCCTCTTTGCATTTACTTCTCAATCGGCTAATATTGCAGTAAATCATTATTATATTTTAAACTGCTTGGCTGTGAGTATGATGGCAAAAGCCATTCCCCTTTGCTCGCAGTCACAGCATCATCTGCCTTCGGTGCTGACTCCACCTTTGGGGACCGTCAGTCCCCCGTCGCGGCTCAACTCACCTTCTCCCCGCTGCCCTGCGCGCCCCGAGGCCCCGGCTCTGCCGCCGTGAGCTGGCTCCCAGCCAACCCCCCACCCCACTTCAGACACCTACTTTTTAGGTGTCCAAAAATCTTTCTAAAGCCAGGCAACAGGGAGCCGATGTCAGAGCCCAGGGCTGCTGGACGCCTGCCCCAGCACAGCCCCGTAGCTGGATGAAGGAGCCACTGCCGGGACTGCGGCTTCCCTGGGGACAGGGGAATGACTGCTGTACCAGGCACTGGAGCACAGGGAGAGAGAAGAGACGGCAAAAAAATCAACCCCTGCTGTCAGGAGGTGACCTGAGGCCTCAGGGCACAAGCACAGGGTCACCACCGCCCAGGCAGGAGCCGGGAGGCTGCATTGGCATGCACTGCACAAGGCCGTCAGAGATGAGAGACGCTGCAACATCCCTGAGCTGTCAGCTCGCAGTGCTCATTGCCTCCAGGAAGACGGATGGCTCCTTCCGACCATTTATGTCAACCCAGAGAAAATGGTCGCCTGCAGAATATCAAGCAGAGCATCAAGCATGTGAAAATCCCAGAAACTCACTTTTTAAAGCCTGGGGTTAACCCCAGCTGACACAGAATGCATTCAGATGGAAGAAGCTGGGCACCCCGATGTGGTTTCCCCAGTCCTGGGGCTGCCAGCCTCCTCCCACCAGAAGCCTTAGGGCTGCTCTAGGTTTCCGCAGCAGCTGCACTCCACGAGGGCTCACGGGCAGGCAAGGACGCGCTCGTGGCCAGTGTGCTCCTTTTGCCCCACTCCCAAACAGACGACAGCCAGAAGAGGCAACCCCAGGGGAAACCACAGCCAGGCGTGATGCACCAAGGGCCAGCAGACCTGGCAAGACTGGTTCCCTCCACCTTCACCAATCCTCCCCCACGGCCACGTTCAGCCCACCAGCCGGCTCCCCCAGCTCAGCATCAAGGGGGGAACATCCCCTATTCTGCTGTGAGCACCAGGCATCCACCTAAAAGCCAGGGAGAGTGCCGAACCACGGCCATTCCCAGCAGCACGACCTCCCTCCCACCCTCTCAGGAGGGCAATGGCCCTGGAAGCCCAGATGGCCTTGGGACTTTTGGGAAAGCAGTCCTGCTCTGCAAGAAGCAAGTCGCAGCTTTCACACCCAGGCCCCGACTCCTCTCCTCTGGAGGTACGGCATTTCCTAAAAAAGATCGTATCAAGAGATTAACAAAGAAGAGGAAACTGAAGCTCTAATTACTGCTTTGTTTCTCATGTGATCCTGAACTCCCTGCTAAACGCGCGCTTCATGCCCTACCCTGCAGGCCCTTCTCTTTCTCCCTGCAGAGTCCCTCTCTCTCCTGCCCACGCTCCTCCTGCGACCTTGGTGCATGTCACTGCTATTTCCCAGCGGTACTCAATGTCTGTAGCAAACATCAGAGCAACAGCCATGACCATTGCGAGCTCTTTCCAAATCAAGCACCATATAGGACAGCATCCAGGCGTCCTACCTCCCTTACCAGGCAGGATTAGGTGTAGGCAGGAATAACAACTGTGCCCCAGCCCCCGGGCGAGCAGAGGTACCATGCAAAGAGCAAAGCAGCTGGGAGCTTCTCTGTGGGAGGGAGCAGACCCCAGGCTTCAAAGCTGGCTAAAACCAGAGTAAGACTGTACTTAGCTCTGGGCAGGGCAAGCAAAGCCTTTCATCAAATGGCCGCTGCTAACCAAAGCAGGAGCAAAGTTCTCAGGAGGAGAGCAGGGGAGTGGGGATTTCCCTGCAAAATGGTGAGGGCCGTTTGCGCTGGGCTCTAAATAGTCCACCACAGGCTGGCTCGAGCTGACCTAACAGCCCTGCGGTGCCCGAAAACCCAGCAAGGAGCCCTCCGGGGAAACACAGGGGTGACCACCTCTGCCAGCTCTCCAGTCAGCGCTCCTGCCTCACCGCCTGCTGTCTTTATTTTGAGCTCCCCACTTTTATTTTGAGCTCCCCACTTGGCCATTGCAGCATGGCCCCACGCTGGGAGCTGCACAGTGAACCAGCAGCACCCACCCCTGCAGGAGGCTGGCGGGAGGGACAGGAGCCCGGTGGGCTAAAGGGTTGGTTTGGAAACCGCGGCACAGAAGCTGAAAGCTGGCTGTGGGGAGGCTGAAGACAGGGCTGGACTCCAGGGTCTGCCTGCTAACAGGTTGTTACTCAGCAGAAGAGACACGAGCTGGCCCTCAAACTAGTTCATGAGTTCACAAGAAAATTATGCCAGCTTTACAACAGGTAACTGAGCCAGCAGATGAGTTAGAAAGACACAGAGAATATCCATATCAGCATAAAGCCTGCATATTTACCAATCTTTTAACCAAGTTTAAGCTAAGCCACATTATGCCAAACCTTAGTGTTCTACAGCCATGTCACTTCTGACCCAGTGCCAGGTCCCCCAAACCCACTTTGTACAACCAGTTCAGAGCCTGGGGGGCTCTTCCCCTTGCAAAGGGGGTGTAGGGGTCGAACAGCGGCAGGGACCCACACCCACCCAGCTCTGCCCTCTCTGGAAGCCCAGGCTGTATGCAGCACCCCCAAGACCAAGTCCTGGCAGCGACACCCACCCAACCGGCTCAGGCGCACGCAGCACCGGCACAGCCTGTGTGGTCACAGCAAGGTGAAGCGCTGCCCTGGCACACAACAACCGCTTGGACAAACGAGAGCCCATTAGCAAATTAATTTTTAACTTTGCATTTGTCTGTTGTGACAACCGAAGGAGAAGAGCTCTTGGCAGCCAGAGCTTCACTTGCATCTCTTCAGAAGAGCCAGCCCCAGCCTGCTCAGGTCTCGGCAAAGCGAGGGAGCTGTGCCTCCCTGGCAGAGGATCTCAATGACACACAGGGTCTGGGAGCAGATATGCATCCAGGGCAGGATGACGACTGCTTATTTAACTCCACCAGTACAAGGCAGATGAAGCACAGCACAATAGGAATGGTCCATCTTGAACACCTCCAGCTCTCCAAAAGGTTGAGCTTTGGAGCATGCACCCCTGTTGTGCAGAGAGATGTCAGATGAGAAACCCTGAAAGCATCAGCAAACCCCTTAAAGTCAGCAGAGCGAGCCATAAATGGCACTGCGTGTCCCCAGCAAGGGGCTGGGGAGCTGAGCAGACCGGGATGCGGGGAGTTAACAGCAGCTTTCTCCCATTTATGTGGTTCTCTAATACAATTAGATGCCACAGAGGCTTGGCTGGACTTCTGCCCATTAACCAATTACTCTGATTTGCTGCGTGCGAGGAGGAGACTAGCATCTCACTAGGGTCCTTCTTCTACCTCTGCAGCCTCACATGGACCCAGAAGGGCTCCTCCATGTGGGGGCATGTGCAGCTTTGTGCTACGTTGCCCAACCTGACACCTGGCAGAGGCCGCAAGCACCACATCCCTTCCTTTACAACACACCAGCTTCCAAGCACACCCACGGCAACTTTCCTGGCAGGGGAAAGCAGGACACGTCTGCTGCAGCCTCTTCCAGAGTATGCCGATAAGCCATCTACAGCTGATGATCCACGATTACGGACCTACACAAGGGCTATGAAAGTCTCCTGGTACACTGGCCCAGGCAGTGACAACCTGATGCACCGCACACAGGCAGTGAGTTGGGAAAGACTGGGAAGGCTGGATGGGGAGCAAACTGCCTGTCTTTCCCATCCTAAGCTTGGATTAAATCCTGTTTAAAAGACCTCTAAATAAAATGGGATAAGAAGAGGCCTGAACTAACAATCCACTTTGAGGGGGTGGCAGCACAAGTCTTGAGGCCCCTGCGGAGCAGAGAGCTCTGGAGGAGCCTGGCCTCACCGAAGGTGTCATTTGAACGAGAAGGCACCCTCTCGTCTGGCTGCGGCTGTCTCCTCCTCGTGCCCCAGCCCTTTGGCCAGGCAGCCCTGGTGACGGCACAGACCCCTCCAGGCGACGTGACACTGGGAGGCCTCGTCACCTTTTGCATGCTCCAGCGCTTGCATCCATTTCCCGCAGTGTTGCTGTCTCTGGCAGTTCTCCGGAGCTGCGCAGCGGGAGGCCGAGTGCTGGCGGGCAGAACCGGAGCGGCAAGGGCTCGGCTCCCCGCGCCCAGCCGGAGGGCAGGTAGGCCCTGGCTCCTCCCGGGTCCCCGCTACAGGAGGCTGGAGCTCTGCCCTTGGAGGGGAGCAGAGTTGGACAGACGAACAAAGGCACAATCGTAGGAGAGGGAATTGGCTGGAAAACACAAAAGCTCTAAACATGCCAATCCTGTCAAGGCTGCAATGGCTCATTTCAAAGGGAAGATACTAATCTCCACTCTGGGAATTGTCCTGCGAGTGGCAGGAGAAACCAGAGAGCTAAGGAACGGCCACAAAGGAGTTTAACAAGCCTGCGACTGTCTTGGACTCCATTCAGCTCAAAGCTCAAACCAGCCACAAGCAGGAGGAAGCGTGTTAACTCTGCAGCTACTGCTGCACTTGGAGCCTATTTAGATCCCATGGAAATAGTCAGAACTGGATGGGAAAACACACCCTGATCCACAGGGATTGATGCTGAGACACAAAGGAGGGACCAAGAAGCCGTAAGAGGAGCTGTATCAAAGCAGTGTACAAGACACGGCTGGAGCAGGAACGATCTGAGCGCTGCCGCTTCAGCTTTCTCCCTTAACATCTTCACGGGGTGCATAAGGAGGTTCCCTGCTGCTGCCTCTTCCATCAGTTCAACTCCCTCCTGCTAACGTGAAAATCTGCCCTGCTAAACAACGCGACTGCCGCAAGCCCTGTGTTTACCCTGCGCTACCGTGGTGGGAACACCACCACCTTCCCAGCAAGGCCACAGGTTGCCGGAACAGCCTCGCAGCGACGCTGCGACCCCGCCAGGCGCAGCGGGTGCCCGGAGAGCTGACGCCCAAGCTCGGGATGCATCTGCTGGAGCTCTTTTGCCGCTGGCAAAGGGAAACCCCGGTTCGCCGCGGGCCATCTCCCTTGGGGCTGACGCCTGCCAGGATGCAGCGGGACAGGGACGTTTTACCGACCGGCTCTGGGGCTGCCGGGCTCGCACGGCGGGAGGACGCCCGAGCGGGATGGGCAGCGGGCGATGCCAGCAGGCTGGGTGGCAGTGGCAGGGCGGCAGGAACGGAGCACCTGCGGGAAGCGCGCTGCCTCCCCCGGGGCGGGTCACGGCAGCCTCCGCCCAGCACGGATGCCCACGCTGGCAGCGGCGGCCGGGCGACCCCACCCGGAGGGAGCTCCGCGGCCGGGGGCGGGAGGGGACGCGCTTACCTGCCAGGATGGCCTTGCCGGGGTGGGTGAGCTTGGCCTTGCCGGCGGGGGCGGCGGCGGCCAGGCGGCGGGGCGCGGCGGGGGCGGGCATGGCCGCGCTGCGCCGCGGCTCCTGCGCTGCCCGGCGGCGGCGGCCGGGGCCGTATTTCAGGGCCGCGCCCGCGGAGGGGCGGCCCCGGCGGCGTCACATCCTCACGCCGCGGGGCGGGGCGGAGCGGGGCGCGGCGGGGGGAGCATCCCGCCTCGGCCTGCCGAGATCGGTCTCCTACGGGGCCGGGGGGGGCAGAGCCGAGCAGCCGACGGGCGGCGCGGCTCGGTTTGAGCCCGGCTTGAGCTCCGCAAGTGCGAAAATGGCGATTTCTTACCCTGCTCCCAGAAACCTATGGAAAAAACCCCCGCGTGGGTACAACGAAGAGATGTCAGCGCGGCCGGACACAGGCGTGAGTCACAGGGACTTGGCTAACGCTGCCTGCTCCCCTCTGAACAGCAGCAAGCAACCACGGCAGCAAGCAGCACGCCCCCGGGCACGCTTAGGCCAGGACTAGCTATAAAACGCACCCTCAAAAACAGTCGGTCAGTGAGATTTGCACAACAGGACACTCGCTGCTCTTGGAGGAGGGTAGATTTGGCCTTTGCTGGTCCGAGCGCACGTCAAAGGGGTGGGTTTGCTTCTCTCATACCCTTTGCTTGAATCATTTATGTTTTGGTCAGTGAGGAAGGGAGACAAGGAAACTCCCAGGGTAGTAATCACATGGGAACGCCTAACGCTGTAATCGGAAGAGAAACCAAAACGTTCTCAAATTAAAAGACTGCCCGTGAGTGCACAGATACTTTGGGTTTTTGTCAGATAATAAATTCCCCCCTGAAAAACTAAACATTATCTATGGCTCCTAAATAATTAGGCTGTGCAAATAGTACCACTAGTTTTTGCTTTATCTGCAGACATAGGAAGACAGCCCTTCACTAATTCGTGTCTGAAAGCTGTATTTACAGGAATGCTGGGGAGAGAAACCAACACTTTTCTTTCCATCTGGGATTTCACAGAAAGCAGGGAGCTGGACTCCGGAGCTGTGTTCTCCTTTACACCTGGAGCAGCTGCCCTATTCCAAAGAGGGAACATTTTGTGTAAGAAATCTCCCCCAGCCACGCATAGAGCATGCTCCTGTCAGGACTTGCTATCTGTGCACTTCGTGACATGATTTTTGCTTAACGAGTCAGCAATCAGGCAGCTGGATTCCGGCTGCCAGCCTCATCTGAAAGCGAACTCTGCAGCTACAGCACAGTGATACAGCAGCGGCTTCGTGGCTAAACCGACTGCAGAAACCTACCATTTGGGAAACTGAAGCACCTTTATTCTGCCAGGATTAAAAGCAAACAAACACGTACTCGTATTGCAGAACTTGTCCCCGGACGATGCCAGAACTATAGTGGTTTCAGAACAGAGTTAAGACAGTCACAGGGGCAAGTCCATTGAGGTGGTTCCAGGTCAAGTCTAAGGCCACCCACCTCCAGCACTGGGAGGTAAGGGGAAAAAAAATAACACATGAAGGATACACATGAAGGAACGAACATTCACAGTCACAGATGCAGAGCAGCTATTCAGTGCTCAGGTTAGCAGTACTGGAATGGCAAAAATAAGATAAATCCTTTCAAAGATAGCAAACAAATGGAAATGCATTTGGATTTCTGATTAATCTCTGCAACTCCTTGCTACCTTTCCATCAAATTACCATAACAGTCATGTATGCTTGTAGATGCATATACCCACTGCTGTGAGGCCATGATTAACTTCACAACAAACACTGGCTCTTAGAGATTCCGGAATCAAGTCAGAAAGGCCTTGTGCACAATCTCATCCTGTCCAAGAAAATACTACGCCACATGCTTAATTCTCATCAGCCTCAATGGGATTCACAACAGTGCTTACTTTGCTGAACAGGGAAAGGATTATTCATATTTAATCACATGCAGATTGCAAGCCATCTCAGCTTGACCTCCAAGAAGCTGCTAACAATACTTGTCAGCAGAAAGCCTGAAGGAGAAGAGCATCTGAGGAAGATAAGCAACCCCCGAAATACCAGAGGCTGCAAAAGGTGCATTTTAAATCCCGTAAGTGACTTTCATGTAAGTAAAGACTTGACCTGACTTGCATGGTCAAGAGCATCTCCTAGGAAATGAGCCGTCAAAGCATAAAAGAGCAGCTACTGTTACGGGCAGGATATCGAGTCCTCTATCTTACTGCTCTCACTTCGGGAACTTTCATGGAAACAACTCTCTCACAATCTGAACCATTTCCATTGCTGGTGGCTGGCGCTTGTTTCTGCTGCCATAGAAAGATACGAGAATTGTTAAATACATAGTCAGGTGCTATTGCAGCCTGTATACCTCATGGCATCCCTCAGGCCCTAATAATCAGAATTAAAAAGAGAACTACTGAAGATGAAAAGCAACTTCCACGATTTTTTTTTTTTTAAAACACAAACACCGATTGCAGACAGAGCTTTCTGGATCCTAGAAAGCACATAAACACTTGATCTCCCACTTGATCAGTTCCAACTTATCCCTTCCTTGCCCCTCCCCGAAATGAATTTTTTTTTTTTTAAATTGGCACAGTTTGATGCACCCGGCAGCACACCATAGTTTCAGAAACCATAAGTGGTCAATATAGGGCAGATAACTTCCTATTATATGCTCTTGAATCAGAGAATCTCTTCATTTCACTGAACAATTATATTATTTGAATTGTTACAACTCATCAACTCCTACAAACCTTTCCATGCATTATTAATCCACATCACTTGGGGTCTTATGGTAAAATAAGAAAACTCATTTCCTCTTGGGTTGCCTGACAAGAACAAATGATTCCTTTATGCATAACAGATCCTGCACATCACGGGCTTCAAGGAGAAGTGATCGTATTTAAGATTTGAGTCAACATTTCCCCAGCTTTCAAGTGTGTGCAGCAGGAGCTACTGTGACTATAAAAAAGATGATGCTATTCCAAAACAACTTGCATGATTCCCACTGGAGCACACATGCAAAAAGAGCTCCTGTTGATACTCAAGATTATTCACTGAGATTTCCAAGCCTGAGCCTCTCAAGAGCCCAGCAGAAGTCCCTGTTACATTAACATTTGAGTGGGCCTGACTCACCTCAGAAGACGAGTGAAATCCATGTACTGCATACAGCATTTACAGGTTATCATTCTGCTACCAGACCATGGTCACGCTTCCCTCACAGCATGACGTATTACTGAAAGAAACTACTCTAACTGACAGGGTTGACGAACCCTGTTAGCAGTTTACCTAGATGAGACCATTTCCCCACCCTCTAACTGAAAACAAAAATGTATCTTTCAAAAGGAAAGCAATTCAAAGATTTACTAACCACCCCTTCCCACTCGAATCCACTCGTAGCTTCCCAGCTGGATAACCAGCACTTTGGGAATTTGTGCTCTGCATAATATTGGACACCTCATTGCTTTGGAAAAGAACATACCCCATGACTTTGTAATTCCTTCCTTTTATAACCACGAGGGGGAAAAGGAGAAATACAGATTTTTAGATGAAGATATTTTAAAGTCTTGATTAAAACCACAGCAGACAGAAAAAAAAATTTCTCCTTGAGTCATTGAACCCCACAGGAGAATGCATAACTGAATAATTGGACTCAGAATTTTTAAATTCTGACAGATAAAAGCAAGACAAGACTTACTCTTCACTGACTATTTCAAATTCATACAATCTTAACGCTTAGAAGCTGGCAACTTTATAGTCTATTTTAGCTTGGAAGAAAACAGATGGATTTTGCTACCTTTCTGAAAGATCTAGACTGAAACACATACCTACGCCAACTATTTTGCAGCACTTTAGTAGCAAAACATGAGTGAGGACCTGTCATCACCTTTGGAAAGATGCCCACAGAAAATGCATAGTATTGAAAAACAAGAAAGCTATACTAGCAACAAACTCTTTGAAAGCTGAATGCTTGCTGAAGTAAGAGATGTAGCAGAATAAAAAGACTCCAGATCCATTAAGCTGGACTGGGGCACCTGCAGGTTGCTATAGCAAGTGTTAATTCAGTCAGCGAACCACAACCTAATTACACACCAGTGCTACAAAACACTCTGGTGTCATTAAGCATTTTCCAGCCTTATGTTCCATAACGTTTTATCACAAATTTAAGATGCCACAATTTTACTTCGTGGGAACAAATGAGATTGAAGCAGTCTTGGGGTACTCTGTAAAGCAAAAAAAAAAATAGTCAGCTTGGAAACAAGCGACAAGCCAAACTATCTACAGCAGAACAGGAAGGACCCAGAAAGACTGAACGAAGTTCTACAGATGAGAAATACGCCCTGTCACAAGGTAGTACACACACTTTCTAAACTGCTTGTTATGGGAACCTGGTACATGCAGTGCTACTTGTTCCAAGATTTGCAAGATTTCTAGCCTCAATTTTTTTAGTACAAATTGGATCCACTGTCATGCTGGTTTAATCACACTAGGAGTTTCTCAGTGGCCAAGTTCTAGCCTGCCAATTAAACGTCACACATTGAAGCATAAACATTAACTATACAGCAGTTAAACAGTCAGCTTTGCCCACGTATATCATATGTACCCAAGTACAAAAGCTATCCACACTCATCTAAGTGGGCATCAGACAACAAAGGATTTGTCTGTCACTTTTACAGTTCAAAAAACAGAAGAAATTTTTTATGCTTCTGAGTAACTGTTGCTGATTTTGCCAGGGAAAAAAGTTCTTCCTTGTTTCACGCAGCCTTATTAAGGGATCCATGTCATCCTGTAAGTGCCAGCTCTCAGCATTGCAGTTGCTAAAAAAAAAAAAGCAGCTATTAAATCAAAATTAAGTTTTGGACCTTACAGTTACTACTGTCTTTCCTGTATCAATCGCATAATTTGTACTAACTTGAACAGGCTTCATCTGCCCTTAATTTTTATTTTTTAAGGAGCATTTTCTTCTGCTACACTACCATTTAATTATAGAGCCCTAAAAAGGCGGAAGGGAAATACAAGTCTTGTTATGTAGCCAGTAAGAAACAGAACTTACCCCAGCAACGCATTCCTCCCGAGTTTAATTTCTCCCGAGGTTATGGGGCTGGCTCATCTGGCCCAACAGAGCAGACAGCAGCAGCCTCCATCAGAATTCTGCTTCTAGCAGCAACTCTGTTAGACGTTCTTCCTCCCTTCTCCTTTCACTTGGTGTTTGCACCAGAAGAAACCAGTAACCTTTAAAGATGTGAGGGAGCAAAGGATAGTGTAAGGAGCTCAAGTGCTAGCACAGAGCAAGCAGCTGAATGCAGGTCAGAATTTTATGCCAAGAGCAGCGCACATCCTTGCAGTCATTTGTGGGGAGATCCATTTCCACCTAGCTCACAAGACATTAGAGCAGCTCCACAGCAATGCTTGTGAATTGCTTGTCATCTCCGATGCCAGATCTATAGTTACCCAAAGTTTGCCGGATTGGGGAAAATCCCTCTAAGGTCTGACAAATAGCAAGAGGTATTACAGAAGGAAATCCATACTGTTTCTCACAGGAAAAACATAAGTTGGTAAAAGCCTGTATGTAAGTTCAAGCAAGTTACTATTTGACAGTATCATGAGCCCAGAAGTTAGTCTCCAGATGCTGCACTCCACAGCATGTTCTGCACGAACAGATCATTCTATATGATAGCACTAGCCCCATCTCACTGAAGTGGTGGGAATTAATGAGAAGCTTAGTTTTAGAGGAGGTTTTCTGCAAAACAATCTTATCCAAGTTTCCAAAAACTTGGATGGACACTACAACTTCATAAACTGGATTAAGTCCTCCACTTAACCCACTAAAAGAGGTGTTACTTCCTGCTGAGAATGACTTAACTGTTAAAGAAACAATGAAGTACTCTGGTATGCAAGTTTGCTCCTCATTTTAGGTACAGCTGCACTGTAATGGCAGGGAGTATGTGTTTCCAGGTGCATTTTAGAATGCAAGATCACAAAATTTATAAGAGCCATTATATTTAGCAAGAGCTTAAGATACTAGGAGAGCAACTAAAGCAAGACTATCCATCAGAGCTGGCAGCTTTGCTTTCCTTGAGAACTCAGTCATTCCTGTAATTAGATTTCTAGACTGCAGCTATTAAGGATCCCCAGGCTAGCTCAATTCTCTGCAGGTCATGAGCTGTTCTAGTATTTAATCTAGCAGTTTACCGTATTCCACCATCAGCTTTTAATTGTTGCTATGAAGTCACAGTAAATTTTCAAGTTGAGAGGAAGGAAACTCCTACAGTCATACTAATCCTAGAGCTGGTCTTCAGTTCCAGCTGCCTCACCCAAATTCCTTTTGACCCATAAGGAACTAGTTACAAAATATAAATACCATTTGTGTGGAAAATAGCATGCTACCTGTCTAATTCCTGCTAGGGATAAGTCTGGACAGAGTGCAGATTTGCTTGAACTCATTAGCTGCTCAGTATTTCAAGCTGAGCTGTTGAGTGCTGATCAGTACAAAACGGAGGTTAGTATGTTCAATCAACACTTAGAGCACTCTGGCCTGTATCAGGAAGGTGGACACCGCATCTCTTGGTCACTGCACTGTGATAGCAATGGCAAAGGGAGACAGTATACGAGTTAGAATTGTGCCAAAGCATAGTCTGTTACTGATTTCACAACCCTGGCAGTCTCTACTGGTTGGCATTTAACCTGTTTTGCCCTGTTCAAGTAGAATTCAGTATGAAAAGGTGTACCTTACCACTACTGCTGCTGTATTAATGTATTTTAGTGGAGAGGACGCTACCTGCAGCATCTCCCTCAGCACAGGACTGAAGTTTTTCCAGTCCTGTGAATGAAGTCATGCAAGCATGTGACTGCCTCCTGCAGCGTGACCTCCACACGTGACAATGTGCTGATGTGTCCAGTGAAGAGACTGCAACTCCCTTTTAAGTTAACTGCTAAGCCATCTGTGTTAGGTGCTTTGGCAAAAGTTTCCCTTTTTCCTACCTGGCATCCTTAGTTGTCAGATTAAGAAACCTGATGCTATTAGTGGTAGCGTATTACTACTAACCAGTCCCCACCCCCGAGATATTAAGACTAGAACCACACAGTGGATACTGCAGTTTTACATTTATAGTTGGACTTTTATAATATTCAAGATTAGCACAAGATTCATAACCATAAATTATACATTGTTATCTAAGTACATAAAACGTTAATGATACATGTATTTGAAGAGTGGCACAAAGTAGTAATACATCCCTGTTGGCATTCTCAAAGAAAGAGGTGGGTGATGGACATGCCATTGATACTACTGCAGCATAGCAGAACTGAGTCACTGCACCCTGCTAATTCAGGTGGTGCTGACTCTGCCCACCAGACAGGGTCAGAACATGGTGTGGCAGGAAGCCAATGTCAGAATCAGTTAAAGGTGCAAATAAGAAGTCAGGATTATGGCCCTCCCTACCGCCTCAGTATTTCAGCAGTGTGTCCCCCTCCCCAACCCTGACACTGTGCTCTTGCATCTCTAGTACTTTGGCAGCCCATGCACACTCCCATGTTCACTTGCCACACATAGCTGAGGTTTCCTTTAGTACCATTTAACGTCAACAAGTAACATGCTCTCTTCTTGTTAAACAAAAAGGATCTGGGAAGTGTTTGCTCTCTGGCATGAGAAGATTTATTTTCTTCAAGTCTCAGATCTACTCCAGAAAATATAGAACAGACTCCAACAGCATTGAACCCCAACAGCATTATTGTCCAGAAAAGGAAACTTTCCCAATACTCCTCTAAACATTCAGAGCACAAATATTAGAAAGCCCATTTTCTTTTGCACGTAAGACTGCAAATAAAATGGGGTAGTCAGATGTACACAAGCTTTCAACAATTCATTATTAACGAGATGCTTCACTGAATTGTTAACAACCCTGCCACTTCAGTAGCTTCAGCTAAAGCTTTAACAACTTGGTGCCAGGCAATTTCCCAGCTGCCTTCAATGGGCTTTGCAAAAGAAAGAAAAATATGCTCTCTTCCCCCTGGCCTCAAGCGGTTATTGCTATATGAGTTAGTGAAATAGTGCCTTAACTTCAGACAAGAGTCTCACAATGTCATTAACAAAAGCTGCCTTTCAGAGATTGAAATGTAACCGGACAATAATCAATAAATAACAGTAATAGGCATCCCGTTGAAGTCTCCTCACTGAGCCGGGCAGCAAGTGTGTTCAGCCAATAGAAGGTCATCTGTGCCTTTAGGACCATTGTATACTTCTTGGAGAAGTTAAAAAGGGACGGGAAGGAAGAGAACAGAGACAGTGAAGGTCTGTCAGAGAGCTAGTTACATATTGAAACCATAAACAGGCGGCTGGGTGAATCCTGGTGCTGTGTATCCATATGGGAAGTTTGCCTGGGGAGGTACTGCACTGGGGCCTGCTGTTAACATCAACTGCTGGCCTAGAAAAGCATGAGAAAAAAAAATAGTTAGTTCAAGAACCCAAGCTTCCCTAATGCTAGCTGTACTATGGGACAGGATTATGAGGCTTTAGCTAAAAATCAGCCACTGTGCAAGCATACACTAGCAAGTCACACTATTACTCAACATGCACCACAGAGTAGGCACCTAATCCATCTGCTCTTGCTACCAGAAAACTACAAAAGCAAGGCAGGACTCAGAGGGAAGATGAGAATCAACTGATCTTGAGGGCACGATAAGCCTGGCTTCTTTTGAAGAGACCATACTGAAAGCCAGCCAAACTGATACTATTTAAACCATGCGTGGTCAGAACTGAAAAGTAAAGCAATTCAAGCAAATAGTTAGGTCTGTTAGGTCTCAGTCTGGGGAGTGCTGCAAAAGGCCCGAACATTTGACAGATTTGTCTTCATCACTAGGAGCACACATGCCTCATGCATATGTTAAATTCAGGTTAACATTTACATCAGACAGTGAACCAGTCACATCCTTCCCTTACCAGCCACTTCTAGGTGCTTTGTTAGCAGAATATCTCTTCAGAAGGGCTTGTAAAATAGCAGCACGCTTGAGGACAGCCATGTTTTTTTGGCTGCACATGTCTTAAAATGGGTGAGCTAGAACACCAGTCTGCCTTTCTACTTGGAAGAGCAGAAGGCAGACACATTCCTCTTAGACAGGAATAACAGGAGGAATTTGCACACTCTGTAAGTTATTCCTGGGGTTGTGCACACTTCTGTATTCCCTGTCCTGTTACCATACTGAAAGACTATACCTAAGCTAGAGTTCTGAGCCACGTAAGAGGAGCAACACTTCAGCTGAAGAGTAGAAGTACTGTAAGAGTCAGGTGTCACTTCACAACTTATGCAGTTCATCTAGCAGAGACAACTGTTTTACTATCTAGTTGAAACCAGTTTACTTCAACTGGAGGTAGTCATTTAAGTTACCTCCACAAAGAGAGACCAGAGTCACAATAGGTAATCAATTAAAACCAAGTCTTTCACCTACCAAATACTATTGGAGTGGGTTCAGTTACTTGTTCCTCTTCTTTTCTTAGGCTTTCAGAAGCATCAAGTTTATCCACCTACATTGAAGCGAACAGGAGATGTATGAAGGCCTTATCTAGGAACCGCACCATCATGTGAGGCTTTTCATGCCTGGTACCTTAGCTATCAAGTGTTCCTTTTATTAGTCCAAGTTGGAGACTATGAAAGTCTGCGCATTCCCAGCAACTTCTGTTGTAAACCTGCCCTCCCAATTGCTTTAGGTTTATTGCAATAAACAATAGCTGTCAAATGCAGCTGAGATCATCATTACCTTCAAGTAAAGCACTTTTTGGGGCTCTATTCTAGTAACTGTTAAATATGACCCAGAAAACAAGCCCATCAGATTGCAGTTCTAAGCATCATCTCAAATGGGCCTAATCTTATCTATCAACCTGCATTCCCTCTCCCCTTCAATGAGAGGACCCGGATATTTGCAAATATTCCAGACCCATGAAGTTTGATCTTATCTAGGGCTACAGCCTAACATGGGCTGCAGAGTACTGGTTTAACTGTATTAGCATTCACATAAACTCCTTTTAGAGGAAACTCTAGAACCATCATGGAAAGTGGTCTAGTAGTATCAGCTTTATACAGATCCCGGTGTTGTGCCAAACAAAGCTCTGTTCATGCTAAACACATTCGTGAAAGTGTTACAGTAATGCAGGAGCCCTGAACACAACTTTGAATTGGGGCTAAGGGGAGTAATCTGAGAAGGCAACAGTACCTTCCTTCTCACAGGTTTAAGAAGTTACATCTTCCATAAGAGACCCACTGAGACTGAACACTGCAAGGCATAAAAATCACACAGCTTCACATCCAGATACAGGCACTGCTAACATCCTGGGCAAACCTATATTTAGCCCAATGCTGTATTTCAGCTGCTTCTCATCCTCCTTTTCCACTGCAAGGATCATATCTGGTCTGAGAAGTGCTTGCAAGAGAGGTCTCTATTATACTTCAGAGATGTTATCTAGATGTGGTGTTTAAGAGTTTCCTGGACTTTTTGAAGTTTGCAACTCAAATTAATAACTTGAGTGGCAGTAGGTCTTTAACTAGTTCATTTATAGCTGTCAGCCTAACAGATCTTCAGGATAACACTAAGTATCTGTGTTACAAATGCTACCCATATTACTATGGATCAAAGCAATTGACACCTACCAGTTTCAAACTAGTTGCATTGCTCTACTTATGACCTGGGATTCCCGCTCTCTTGGATTAGACTTTCCTCTTTATTACCCCTAAAGCATTAAGGAACTTTGAACAAGAGTGCGGTTACTCCCTCTGTTGGAGAAACAGCAAGCCTGCCGAGAGCAGACATCCTGAAGAAGGGACAAGAGCAGCTCTCCAGGAAAGCCTAAACATCTATCTGATTTGCTGCCTAGAAGTGAAGTTGTTCAAAAGGTTTCCCAGTGAGCATCATCATACTTCACGTGCCTGACCCCCTCTGGAACATAGGCTATTCTGTGCTTTAACACCTTTTTATGCATAAATGAAGGGTAAGTTCTGGAAGACATACACACCCTACTGATAAACTAGTCTATTCTTTTGTACTTTTGAAGTTAGTCACATGACAATTTTAGACATACCACATTTATAAAGCCCATTCTCTAATTCCATGTTTTGCAGTTAATTCAACAGACTAAATTAGTTCCACTGTAAACCACTTTCACCATGCAGATTTTCCTTTTGGCAAGTTATCCCGTATTTAGTACATGTGATTACTTGTAAATCCAACCAGCAGTTTAAAAACCATGATCTTAGACCTAAACCTCACATGGAAGAGCACAGGTGAACTTGTGTGGCAAGTTTCTCCTCAGTGGAATATGAGGAGGAGGAGTTTAAGATCTGTGCAGGTACTTTCATC
Organism: Calonectris borealis; assembly: GCF_964195595.1. Lineage (NCBI taxonomy): Eukaryota > Metazoa > Chordata > Aves > Procellariiformes > Procellariidae > Calonectris > Calonectris borealis. Next base: position 11,368,327 of record NC_134329.1, read on the forward strand.
ATACTAACAGGCAAGAAGTTTACAGAAGCTTTATGCTACTATTCAAACTCACCATTGCCTGAAAGATTGCACACTTCAGTAATTTACAGCATAACAAGCAATTTGCACTTAGAACATATCCCATTACATGGCAACTGCTTTTGTTTACTTATGAACAACATCCTCCCTGCCACAAGATATCTGTAATATAGTGAACGGGAGCTCAAACACTCAATTCCTCCTCAATCACTTGCTTCTGTTTCCCACAAAGAAGAGCAGAGTCTGGTTGGATTTTCAAGTTGCTTGTGAATAGTTATCCTTTTAGCATTAGAAGGTGAACAGGAAATGAGTTAGAGCTAAATTACACTGCTCTTCTGGCAGAAGCTACAGCTAGATTCCTGTAAAAGAATCCTAGGATATTGAGGGACACAAATGAACACAAAGAGTTTGAAATCAGAGTGTCACCTTATAGAACAGCCCATCAACCTGCAAGAAAATTCAGAGGGGAATACTTAACACGACTGATTAGAGGCAACCGGAAGCAGTCACTTTTAGATTACTCATTTTAATGAAGTTCTTTACTGTGATGTCCTATGCAACCCTAGAGCCTTCTAAGGAATTATCTTAGCTTAGTATCTTAGAGCTGGCCAAGACAAGCATTTCAGGACCCCACATGATCAGAATCTCTCTTCTCTCTCAATTGAGGACTAGCTATTTGTATCAGTATTGTACAGCCAGACTACGCATCTAAAGTTCTGTTTTCGATTTAAAAAAATTATCTTCAGCAGTCTACTCCTATGGCTGATGTAGGAATAGCGTGTACAATTAGTTACTGAAAAGCTCCATTCTCTGTAACAAGAAAACAGAGTACTTTCATAGTTACACAAAGGAGTTATACAGGTTGTCCTCATCAAGTCTTCAGCTTCATCAACTATGGAGCTGCTCTGGAAAGCACACAGTTGCTTATGTCCACTGTTAAAAGCAAAAGTTTAACTAGCCCTCTTTCAAGTCCCAAGGCATCTATTTATAGATTTCTCTAGCTAGCCTGAAGCTATTAAACCCACAGAACTTCCTAGAAGACTTAGTCTATGAGGAAAAAACAATATGCTAAATACATGCAAAGAGCTCTGGTTTGCATAATGCTAATCATCCAGCAAACTAGAAGCCTTAACTTTTTAGCCTATGCAATACTCACTTTGGTAAGGTACTCTCTCATCACTTGGATGAAGTAAGGCATTGCAAAGTCCATGATGTTATGCCTCCATGCCAACTCAAGGACTACATCTGGGTGCAGCAAGTCATAACATGTGAAAAGGCAGGCTGCAAAGCACTCCTGCTTGCCTTCTTCCAGGAACCACTGAAGCAGCTTCTCAGCTAGTTCTGCATCTTTGGACTCTGCAGCATACTGCATAGCATCCTACAGAAAAGAACAACAGTTAAGCTTGACCCTTGCCTGTCAGCATCTTGCTTGCACCTTATGTGCATGTTATTGCTAGCTACTTAAGCCAGGTATTTGGCATACCATGGAGTTAGTTAACACCACCAGGCATGTTCTGTAAGAGCCAAGCTACTGTACATACACTCAGTCAAGTCCTTGTTTTGAGGCAACCCAGATACTTGTATTAACATTATCCAACAGGCTTTCCTTAAGTACTTGAAGTGGCCTGATGAGATTTTGCTTAGTTTTGTGACAGAGAAAATAAAAAATCCTTCCGGTATCCCACCTACCTCACCATTAGATGTTAAGGATTACCCAGAGCAGGAGAGATTATTGCATCAACTGCTTGCTATGCATCAAGACAGAAGACTATTTGCCAGCTCTCCCACACAGTAGTCAAGAACTGGCCCATGTGAACTCACTACAGGCTTGAAGACTATACCATCGTAATCATGTTTTCATCTGTACCCTAACATGGGCGTAAGTCTTCAGTTCTATGAAGGATGCTCCGTACTGATACAGCAAACTGTACAGATGCCATTGATACAGACAAATCTCCAAGTACAGGATAACATTATGAAATTAGATTTAAGATATGCATTTGAAATTGCAAACACTTCTGCTCTAAGACTCTTTCCTTAAACTTCAAGTGAAGGGCTAAGACTAATTGGAAGTCCAGATTTGAAACTAATGAAACACATTCAGTATCCAGGAGATCTACGCTTCATAGCTCAGACTTCTTTGACAGTCAGGGAGAAAGGCTGCATTAACTCACCTTATACAGACGGTCTTTCTTGCATAGCTCCACGCTCTGTTTCCAGCGGTTGTTACCCTTATACAAGTATGCTGCAATACGTCTAAATTCAATTAGTTCGTGCTTTTCCAGACGCTGAGCCAACGTTATATTATCAAAGTTGTCATAGGCATCAATGGAAGCTCTCAAACCCTGTTTGAGAAAGAATTGTTACTCGTGCTTCCAGATGGCAGTAGGCAAGAACTACAGTAAAGAAGCATCTAAGCATGGTGCACAAGTGTTTAGGTTCTGCCAGCTGGATGTTGATACTATGGCTACAGCTTGTTTATCCTGCGTATTTCATGCATCTCTCCAAAAGATGATTTTTAACAAAGCAAGATGCTAACTTGGTCATACTGACTTCACTTGATAGAACAGAAAAGCTAATTAATTTTAGAAGACAAAGCACGTCTTCCAAATAGCAGCCAATGGGGCCAGAAGCAAATCTGTTTACAGAAGTGTTGCCCAGTAGAGTACATACATAATATAGAACTTTATGAAGTCTGTTGTACTGAGAGAAATAACTGTGGCATTTGCTTTGTTTGCAAATCAGTGTCTCAAGACTCCTGCACACAAAGGGTCTGATTCCACCCCCACTACTGTTGCACAAGTTATCTTCTACACAAGAGAATTACTCTGTGTCAGATGGGGAACAACCAAACTATGGCCTCTTTTTGTTGGAGAAAGACGAGCATCCCTCAGGCCTAGCAATCTATTTTGTGGAGCTCACCTGGTAATCTTCCTCCTCTGTTAAAAGGTTGTTTAGAGCTTCGTTAACTCCTTTGTTGTTGTGGTTCTGGACTGAACGCAGATAAGGCTTTACTAGAAGTAGCCGATTAACCTGGAATTAAGATGATTCCAATACAAAATTAAGCATACCAATTCTGACACTTCATACTCCTGAAACAGGTTCCCACTTTGTTATTACAAGAGTTTGTGCTTACTGTCAGGACCCTTCAGACAAAGCATCTTGTATTGCCAAAAGTAAAATAAAACAACCTCCGAGGCCAGTTATGCTAATTCCTCCCGTGTTTCCCAGATCAAGCCAGGATCGGGCTGCTTCTCAGTCCTTTATACTGGAGGCAAAGCCACCTAACAGATGTCAACCCTTTTTTCCAGCCAGAGACTGGAGTGTCTTAACTTGAGCAAGAGGATTTCTTATTCATCTACTATCTCCCAAACTCACCTTTGAGAAAAAGTTGACTGTCCTGGTGTGATCCAGTCGTGGAGATAATACAAGCAGGAGATCATTGATCAGCAGAGGTTTGTAGTCTAAGTAGAACTGCAACGCTTTGTAGTACAGCTCCACATTGGCCACCTGCATGGTTAGACACTAGTTAGTATTTCAAACACAAATAAGCCTACAGGTGCTTAGTTTGAATCACTTAACTCAGCACAATGTTTATTTAACTCTTAAATAAAAGCTTAAGTTTCCTTCTAGAGACCAGAAGTGTTACACCTACATGCAGAATTCTTGTTCAATCTTATGACTGCTTCTTGTGCCATCTGCTTCCAGATAGTGAAGTCACAAGCTACCGGGGTACTAGAAACCAATTCTAACCCATCCACAGTTAAGAGATCCTGGCAAAAGCAGCCCACTAGAGTTAGTCACCATTTGCTGAATTTCTAAAGCCAGTAAGGGTTGTAGTCTTAACCAGTCTAAGTTGTTGCCTTGAAACCCATAAGACCAATAAGAAAGTGTTCAGTCTCAAATCTTGTCTAAACTATTCATCAATTCACTATTCTCTGCTGTATTCATGGGACTGCCCACTGCAATTCTCCCACTGAAATAGTTGGAAACATTTGCAGAGATCTTTCAAGAACAGTCACAGCCTCAGACTAAGACAACAGGCAGTTCAAAAGGTATTAAGGAGGTTACACCTCTTGCTTGTGACCTATGATCCTGAGCAGTCTCTGAAAACATCCTGTGCTAGCTGCTGCCACTTAATAGAATGTGCTGCACAGCAGAAAACAAGGGGTGTAAGATTAGATTGTTCTAACTACAGCAGGAAAACCGAGTAGTAACTTAAGCAAACTCATTTTCTAAACGGTGGTTCTGTTGTGCATTTTTGCCTCTGTTCTGAAAGAAGTTTTCAGCACTTTGATTCAGTTAACTAGTTACTTACCTTGGCAATTATGTCTTTAAACTGCCCTTCTTTCCAGGCATCAGTGGGATGATTCATCATAGTAATTATTGCATTGTCATACTCTTCGTACTTGTCATAAAGGAATACAAGTTCTGCCCAGAGATGAGCCTGTTCTGCAGCTCTGAGCACCTGATAAAACAAGAAATCAGTCAGTTTGATTCACTGACAGCTTCCCAACTTCACTTGCAGTGTAGCTACCTTACTGCATACCTTTGGAATATTAACCCTAGACCAGAAGAGCTCCAGATGTTCCCTCATTTTCTGAGGCTTGAATTTGGAGTATAAGATGGCAAGTTCAGTAAACATTCCCATGTGAGCACGCTCTAGGCCCAAAGCAGCTTCCAAAAGGGCAATCAGTTCTTCGAAGTAGCCACGATCCTGGATGTTAGGAACATAAGGATTAATTGCAAATTCATGACCAAATCGCATAAAGCTTGCTAAAATGCATATTTACTTAAATTCAGCATGCTTTGCTTTTCTCTCCAAATGAGAGTGCTTAGACTTGTAAGACATGATTCCAATGAGGCAACGGAATTGTAAAAGAAGGGACAGTGAAAACTATCACCCTTCCATTTACTACAGAAAAAAATGCATGCAGCTATTAGGAAATGGAGATGGAGGAAGAATGAATTTAAAAATCAGCCCCACAGGGTATCGGGTTTTATCTGTGACCACTTTACTAGTAGATACAAGTATGCTGTTTAAAGTCTTCTAGGATATTAACAGTGATCTAACCTGATAGTAACTGATCAGCTCTTCAAGTTCATCAGCATGGATGACTATGTGTAAGCCACAGATCTGTGCCAAGCGGAATTCTTTTCCATCCACGCAGGCGAAGCATACCTGTAATGAGAGTTAGTAAATAGTTAACAGGAGAATACTGCAATGCTTATTTAATCTCCTTATATTAAAGGGAAAGTTAATTAGCAAAGCTTTACCAAATTTGAGGCTTATGTACAGTTCCAAATAGGTATTTCCATAATGCTTGCTCTAGAATTAAAATCTCTGCCATGCATTTTACACTGTTTTGAAATTAAGCTTGGCAAGAGGACAGCTTATAAAGCTACAAACATACTCTGTAGCCAGAAACAGTTAGCAAGCTATCAGAGCTAATTGTAGATAGTTATGAACCAACTCTTCTTTAATTCCCACATTACTGACAGAGCAAAGGAGTCCAATTATGCTCCAGAGCAACATGCTCAGAAGCAACAGTAGAGCACATTCTGCAGACTATTAAAAAACCAAGTTTAAGTTACCTCCTTCCAAGTTCTCGTGCTGTTGGCTTTGCGGCCACTGTCCACTGCCGCCTGATACTCTCCAAGGTGCACCAGGGTAGATGCCAGGCGAGCAAAGTTAGATACATTGTTATAGAGTAGTTTTGCCGCTTCATACATCCCCTCTTCATAACAGCGATCACCAACCTGGATTAGGAGTCCAAGGTAAACAAAGGTAACAGCAAGGACCAGGAGTCAGCCACGCAGCAAGTCATACATGGGAACTGTGGATCAAGACATACCTGTTGTATATGGGCATTATTAGGGCCACTAATAAACTCTTCCAGTTCTGACAGACGATTAGTTTTTGCCAAAGCAAAAATAAGTTCCGTCTCTACATAAGACTCTCTAGCCTTCTTCCTGGCCATCTGTAAGAACTTGACTAGGTCCTCCCAGTTGTCTTGAAGAGAGAAGAGATATTTAAGATCCTCTGTTTAGTCAGTCATTCTGTGTTGCTCACCTTACCCACCTTAGGACCAGCTTTCACTAGAAGTCTCAAGGATCTCCTCCACCATGATATGAAGCCATTTGCATTTGATTTAAGGAATTCCCTGCTAAACACCAAGTCACCTTCATGTAAGATTGAACTTCTTGCAACTATTCTACAATCTAGCTGGCAAGAAATTCTGCCACATAAAGCTAAATAAATATGTTACACTTGGCTATATTTTAGAAAACAGTCAAATTATCTCCACATGAAGGTCTATCTTTAGTGTAGCAACACAGACAAGCTTGTTGACTGGAATCTCACTAAACATTAACTCAGCCATTCCATGTACTGACTGCTCCCATTTCCTCCAAAACAGAATACATAAGTCTCAAGCTCCAAAACAGAATACATAAGTCTCAAGAATTCCTGCTGCTCAATGTAGATGCAATAACCTAGCTCATATCCAAACAATCTTAAGTTTGAGGATGCTTTGCCTTACCGTTTCTGTTAGCTGCTTGAACAACTTCCATGTAGGCAGATGGATCATCTGCCTTTATATAGGAGTCAATGGCTTCTTTCACCAAGTCCTTCTGGAGCTGTGCTCTGGCTAGCTGGCTCCATACTGCTGGTTCGTTACATCTCTCTGCAAATTCATAAGCACGGTCTAAGTTGCCAATGTGCTCAATCAGCACCTGTTTGAAATTGAAGTTGCAAGTTAAAAAAAATCAAAGCTTTATAACATGGTCCTTTCTAACAGAACTTTCTTCAACAGCATACGCTGCTCTGTGTAAGCAATATGAAGCTAACTGCTTTTAGAACAGCCATTTCTGTCCAATGAAGTAGAGGCAGCAAGAATAAGACTCTTGTTGCTACTGTCCTCTGCCTTACAGAAGTCAGTAACGCTGGCCTAAAGACAATGCCTAGTAGCATTTGCTTCTCCTGCACCTTTCAGGTATGAGTCTCCAAGGTAGCCACTCCGAATCAAATGCAGCACACTCACCTGAAGCGTATTGTGCAACACCCCAACGTTTTTTGATTACTTTGACCGGATCAGTCTCTGAAGTCAGTATTTTGACTTTGTTTTGCTATTCTTTGCACATAATCCCACTTCTCCCTGCCACTTGATATCATATGGGAACTGTACTCTTAAGTCTCAGTGATTTAAGTGACGATCACTCCTTGAGAATCAATATAACAGTACACTTCCCACTCTCTCTATTACTAGCGTTCTATACCTTCATGCAGGAACCACGCCTCACCTGAATTGCTGAAGTATTAACATCAAATTTTCTGAATATAGCAAAGGCTTCTTCATATAGCTCATTACTGATGGCAATGTTTGCAATGTCTGGGGCATCATAGTTATCCAGCCGATTGATGTACTCCATCACACGAGTGCGGTCAGCCTTAATGGCTGTCAGGATCAGCAGATTCTGGAGATTCCTTTGGTTAACAGAAGGCAGAGGCTATAAGCAGTGCATGGTAACACCTGCTTAGTGACAGGTATTGTACATGCAAAAAAATACACCCGCTTGCTGCCACTAGCAACAACTTTTCATCCCCAGATTGAGAAGCACTGATATTTGCCTTCAAAAAGAAATTGCTTACCAATATCAGTGTCCTCTTCTCTCAACACATCACTGCAAACTGCATAGTGTGAACTAGCTCTGTTCTTAAAGTACAGAGAACTTTAAATTCTGCTTTTTCACCTGATTATACACATTTAAGAGTGCTTAGGTCCTGCAGCCAAGAGGCCCACAAATAACTTGGGTCACTTCACAACCTAAACAAAGGCACCGAATAGGCTAAACTTGTGGACAAAGCTCTCCTCTTACCTGTGTTCACTGAATACAGAATTATCCAAGACAATTTTTTCCAATAACTCAATCAATTCATTAGGCAAGTCAGCAGTCATGAAAGCTTTCACAGTTACAGAAACCTCCTCTGGATCCTGTGTCTCCGATAAAGCTGTTTGGACAACCTGGGTTTGAGGGCAGGAAAGTATTAAGTGTTTTCCCCAAATGAGATATTTGCCAAGCTATTCCAGTGAACTACAAATTAAGGCTTCAGAACTTTGAGAGTATTTTGTCAAAAGTATTTTGTCAAAGACAGTAAGAAAGAGTTACTTCTATACTGGATATAGCTATTAAAGTCACACCTTGGGTCTGTATAGGGAGCAAATTCACTAGAGGTAGGTCACTCCGCAGGACAGAAATAATATCTTATTGGTAACTAAATTTTCTGAAGGTGAGAGTTAATACCTGCCACTCAAACTCTTACAAATTTCTGTATGGTTAAGATGGGGCCTCAAGGGACCTTGTGGGGGAAGACAGCTACTTTAATTCTCCATAATGTTTGAGACATCCTGAGGTCTCCTCATACTGAAAGTTTAGCCTTTGTGCTGTACCTGGTCAATAAGCTGCCGCCTGAATGGGTTGTTTTCTTCCAGAACATTTGCCCAGAGCTCAGGGTCCTTCCTGCGCACCAGGTAGCGAGCCTCACTCTTGAACAGTGAGTTCTCATTGCAGACCTAAAGGAGAAGTTACAAACACTGGCGTTAATGTTAAGGGTTAGTACCACAAGACAGGTTTAGCTAGCTATGAATCAGACAGTCTAGAAGACCGACTAGAACTAATTGCTGACCAATGCTAAATGCCACAGACAAGTTCTTACCCAACCTCTGATCTGGAAGGCTCATGGAGAAGGTCTCCAGCAGAATTTCTATAGCTTCTCTTGGTTTTGCCCGACACACAAATACTGTGACAGTGGCTTCACAGTAACTATTTGCTTCTGTTTGAAGTGAAGACCTGCAGAAGCTTGAAGAACTTAAATTTTAAATCTACAAAGGGAGCCACTTGCCTGGGCAGTGTTAAGTAGTGAACTGAGGAATGGTGCTGGTGTTTAAAGCTAGAAATAGGTTACATATTTGGTGGCATTAGCTTTACACTAGAAGTGTTGGATTCCCCTGTTAAAATGTTAAGGGTACAGAAAAAATGTGAAATCTCCTACAGAAGTGCAGCAAGGAAGAGTTATGAGTTATGATCCTATTAGTACCACTAGCTTCAACTTCCAACTACAAGAGTAGAAACCTGAAGGCCTATTCCATCTTCTACCAACAAGTCATGTTTTGTTAGTATCTGAATTAGCTCTTGGAATCTCAAGTACTGTGCTGTAAGCAAATTAGTAGTAGCACAATTTTGCTTTACATTGTACAACTATTAGTTGCACGAGTTGAACCCTATTCTAGGAGGCAACAATGTCTCAAGAATAATTCTTACAGAAGGAAGTTCTTTTCTCCATAACCAGATACACCTGCACAGAACATCAGTTTAAGGAAGAAACTGGTACTGACAGTTTTTTATGGTTAACCATTACGTTAAAGCTTATTCTAGCGAAGTTTCCTAGCAAAACAACAACTCAGAGCCACCTTCATATCCCAAAATAAAAAAGCCACATGTAGCCAGCCATTTTTTTACAGCTACAGAGGAGGTATTACTTCAAAAATAGCTGCTTCAGGCTGGAAAATCATCCACTTTCAGCAGCAAGCCTAGATTATACCACCATTCTAACACTCACAGGGTAAGCCTTGCCAGGGAACAGCGTTTACTTCCTTTCAAACAGGGCAAAACAAGCTACACAGATGACATTCTTTGCATATACTAGTGTGGAAGTACAGGTAGGAGGAGAATGTTTTCTTTCTCAGCAGCCACAAGCATCTGGCATTAAGCTCTGGTGTTCAGTTTGAGACTAGGATGTGTTTGGAGAACCCTGGGAATTTCACTTGCCCTTGAACTTCCAAGGGAGGTTCTAGGAATGAACAAGCTTAAGATAGGAGAGGAATGCTATCGGAATAAGTCCTTGCAGTTTGACCGTCAACATTTTCCTCGTTTCTAGTTAAGTATTGGAGCAAATCTAAGGGTCAACCACAGTAAGGGAAAATTACAAGCCCCATTCTAGTTTCAGGGAAGCTTTTCCTCCTACTGTAGAGTCAGGCTAGATGACAGCCTGTCCCTTCTGCTGATAAGTGCTCAAGGCTCAAAAAAAAATCAAATTAACAAAGGTATAACAGTAGGCATATTCATTAGCTGGGCCCAATAAACAATTTAATTTTGAGCAGAATCAGTGCATGAAAAACATGAATGGTACCTTAAAGCTGCGGAGTTATACATTTTTAGTTCGAACTTATAGCGTAAGAGTTCTTCTCATCAGCATAAAAATTACTGTCTTCATATAGAAGAATCCTGCCCACCTCAACTCCTGAGTGAGACGGCAAGACAGGATTCTGCAAGTGTTAAGCAAATAGCCAGCTAGGCTTCCACTTCAGGCAGCAAGTAGTTCTTTAACATGTTTATAAATGCAGTTTTGCTAACCTTTATAAGTTCCAGATCACATTGCCCCCTCTCATAAGCAACGCAGGCCAGATGAGGGTCCCTCTTTTCACAATATTTGCCAACTACACGGCTGTCATAGTAAGGATTCTCACGAAGGAACCGCTCTGGATTATTATTACTGTCAATGTAGATTTTGGCCAAGGCATTATGAGTCGCAGGTTCTTCACAGCCTTCATGAATCCTTGATTCAAGCCATGGCAACAGCAACTTAAGCCTTTGAAGAAGCAAACATTTTAGGTTTATAAGTCAGACTGAGGTATGCTTGACAGCTACCCATTTATACCTGGCTTTCCCTTCAAGCAAGTCTGCTGGTCAGACTCAAAAGCAGATTGAGACCAGCCAGTTATTTTTAATGAGTCTTAAACGACTGGAGACCATATCTGCAATTTAACATCAGGGAAGGTTGCAGATGCCACTAGTTTTGCAATCTTTCCTTTCAACTCCTTTTCTATTAGCTGGCTCTTCACACTTAAAGCCATTTGTTCATTTTACAGGTAACTACAAACTAGTTACACAAGCTGCTGTGTGCCTATAACAAGACTGTCAAGACAGTTTTATCCAGATTTACTCCAAAGGCAAATCCCATGGTTGGCTGTACAGGAAGTGTTCAAAAGCCATGTTATTCATCATGCAGTGCTGTCAGGCATTCCTATATGGCCCAAATAATCAAGAGGCTGACTAGCAAATCTAAGCTGCTTTTCTATAAAGAAACATAAAACAGTGTTAGTATTGTATCATTCAACAAAACCACATCCAATTCAATTTGGGTGTATACCAGGGTCAGGAAAGCCCAACACTGGTGTCTACAGATGCATTTTCGTTACCGATTTCTTTTTTCCACTTCAGCCACCAGCTCATCTGTTGAGAACTGGCCTCTAACCACCATGATCAAGTTCTTAATGACATCTTCAGAACAATCCACATCAAGAAGCCCTCCAACCACTGCTGGTATACGGCTAGGATTCACCTAGAATAAGTCACCATCATTAAAATTAGTTATTAGCATTACTAATAACCCACCCCCAGTCTTCCACAAGGGGAAGTTCTCATTAACAATTTAAACTATGCTTTAGAGCAGTGAATTTTAAGTTACTAACACATTTGTATATACATTCCAGGAAAAACTACACTTACAGGTTTGTAATAGACAAAAGGCTTACTGAAGAGCCTCTGCACTAGAAGTGTGACCATAAGAGACATAGCAGATTCTGCTTTAGTTTACTGGAAGGTTAAGTTCCTTCCAAGGAAGGAAAGAGCAAGAGCTTAAAACTGGATTCTCCTTACCTTCTGTACATAAATCTCTATATACTTCTGCAGGTTATTGCGATATAAGTAGAGCACCAGGTCATGAACAAAGTCAAATCGATCACAGACAATGATCAGAGGAAGCTGGTCTGTGAGCTTTGCCTCCTGTATTTTGTGCAAAAAAAAAAAAGAGTAAGTAAGCAACCACCAAAAAAGCAAAAGCAAGTTACCCACTCCAAGCAAGTTACCCAACTCCAAAAGCAAGTTACACACTATTAATACCATGCGGCCAGTCTATCAGTTCAGTTTTAAGTTTAGGCTCTTCATGAAGTGCCACATTAGGCCTACATTTCTAGCTTCAGGATGACTATCAATTCACATATCAATTCAGAAGATAGTTGTGGGCTGAGACCTTAACAATGCAAAACGAAGTAGCATTAAAATCCCATTTTACCAGTCACAAAGCATGCAAAGTGTTGTAGTACAGGTTGACTCCAGTTTTAATAAGCTTTGTCTAGCCAATATCCTTGATAAAGTTCCTGCTGACTACTTCAAGCATAGTCTTTCCTCCTGCCAACCTGGATTCACCTATTGTTAGGTGACAACATATTCATGGGTTTGGTACAAGTTATATCATACAGGCTAGTTTTAAAGGAATGGTGAATTTGGGCTTGTTTTCCCAGAAGTAGCCTAGAAGAAGGACCTATTATATGCCTGGAATAGGATCAGACTCCTATTCCAGCTACACAGTAGACTACTCACAGCCATGCCAGCTAAACCTTGAGTTGGTGTTTCCCTCCATTAGAAGGTTGTAGTTCTGCTGCTAAGCAAAACGTACAGAGGACTGCTCAATCCATTGGACAGAGTATTTACCTTCAGAAAGTTCTTCACCCGTTCTGGGTTATAGCAGTTACTTTCACGGCAGATTCTTTCCACTTCCTTTATCTGACCAGTCTTGCAAGCTGCCTGGATGTACTTGAAGTGAACATCTGGATCCTGGCTGAAGTTGACAATGGAACCCAAGAAATAGAACAGTCCTAGAAACAGTCATGTGTTTTTAACATAGTTAGAAGGGTAAGGGAAGCAAGCGCAGACTGTTACGGGCTTCAGCTTGTGACTTAGCTCAACCCTGCTAAGAAAGTAGCTTTCATTCAACTGCAGGAAAAATCAGAAGGATCTTTTCCCCTCTTTCAGGTTTCATCTTTCTTTCTGATCTTTACTCAAGAGGATTAAGAAACTACCTAGAACAAGGCTACCCCTAGAAATCACTGTGATGAGCTCACTTTGATAAACGCATCCTAAGGTCCAGCCATATGACAAATACCTCTCCCATAAAAGCTACAATCCTTACAATTAGCTTCAATCAAGCAGTGCTTTCAAGCAAGCTGCTTCCCTCTAATACTGTACCTTCATAGCTTTTGAAAGATTCAAAAAGCTCCACAAGAGACTGGGTACCAAGCTGCTCATGGTATTTAGAAGCAACTTGCACACAGAGCTGTAGGTTTTGCCTAATGTTGGCTGACAGCATGGCACGCAAACACTCCACAGAGTCTTCAACTGAGAGAGAGCCAAAGAAGTTCACAAGCCACTGCAGAGAGAAAGAAATTTTACTCAGTAACTTATACAGGATTTGACTGACTTTTAAAATGTGGCAACTAGCCAAAGTTTCTACCCCAGCTACCAGAGAGAAGTCTTCCATGTGCTAAGGCCAACAGCTTAAAAAGAAACACACTCACCATCTTTACAACTACAAAAATGCAGTTTGGAAGTAAGATTTGAAATGCCCACCTGGGAAACTGAGGTCAGATTTAAGCCATCAGAAGTATAGATTACGGTTTAATTATTAACTGGACAAATGTTCTTGAATCAGAGCTACATGTGCTACTTCGGTGCCTACAAACCATCTTATAGCGGCTGCAGGATTTTAGCAGCTACAAAAGTGCTAAAGATTGTTCACTTAAGCTTTCACTTTCTTACTCTGTACAACAGACTTACCTCAGGATTCAACAGGTGAGTATGAACAACGGCACGTTTAATATCATAGAGATCCGTGTAGTGTTCCAAAGCTCGCTGGAGCAAGCCTGCCTTTTCACACAACTGGGCAATATGAGCACGATCATAATGTGTAAACATTTGGTTTCCAAGAATGGCATCTGCAACCTAGGAGGTTACATTTCATATTCAGACTGTCAGAGAATCACAGCAGCTCAGCCTGAAAGTTGTTGAAAAGTCACAGCAGTGACTCATTAGTAGTCTTTGATATTGCTAAACTACTTACAGATATCGGTATCAGATATCACATTCTTGTGCAAGCCTACTACTGTTTCTCCTTCACTTTTTGGAGGAACTAGGCTAAGAGGTCTTACCTGTGGGGCATGAATCAAATTCATTTCCAGGAGACGAGTCTGAAGGTGGCCTTCTGCAGGGCGGTTATTTTTCAGAGCATCCAACAGAAAGGACGTGCACTGCTGAATAAGACTGTTCTCCATGAACACATCCACAATCTGTTGAGATTGGTCAAGTTAGAGAAGGGGGTCTATACACACATACGCACATTTATCTGTATATACTAATGGCCTGGCTAGAAAGGGAGCTCATCACAGCAGGTAGCATGCTATATTCCCTTTGTTTTCATAGGATTACTACCACGGTAATAGAGAGACAAGTTTCACGCTTTGTTTTCTTTTTCTCTAGAATGTAAGAAACACATTACTTTGAGCTATTATGCCAGAGTTTGCCAGCCACTATTTAGTTTTAACATAGCATGCAAATCCCATCCCTTCTCTCTTGTTGGGATAGTTGCTATAAGAAAAGCTAAGACTTTTTCTAAGTAGCTTCTATTATTTAATATTGCAAACTGTTGCCTTATTTCTCTGTCCATTTAACCAGAAGTGGCCACTGGCAGCCAGCACTCAACTTATGTTTATTTGTTCATGTTCCTGTAAATTCTCTGCATGGGAAGAGTTAATGTATGCTCCATTAAAGCCAACAGTAGGACAGTAACACTGTTGCTTAGACTAAGACTGTGGCAGATTCACTATCAATATTACAGTAATAAACCAGAAACCTTCCAGAAGAACTGGAAAGCACACTTGCCTCTAAAGACTTAATAGTAACCAAACTTGACTAGAATAGTTTAGTCACTTTTCTAACCAAGCCAGAGACCTGAACTGGCCTTACCAGTCCCCAAAATGGTACTATGCTATTACCTCTGTCTAGAAAGAGACCAGTACTCTTGTTGTAGGCATCACCTGGTTAATGTTAGCCAGTGGCTCCTCATCCTGTACCAGCATCTGAGAGAACTGTAGACCTTGCTCTGGACTGACTCTCATCACACTTCTCAGTAAGAAGATCCAGTCTGGGGTATAGCCAACCTAGAGATTTCAGAAACAGTCATACATGTCTGGGAAGCTTTACACATCTTTTAAGCCTTCAGATTCCTTAGCATGGGCACTATGAACTGCTGTGAGGTTGCCATGCCCATCCCCTATCTTCCAGGAATTCTCAGACAAAAGCATTGCTTGTCTGTTGACACAGAAATTCAGTATTCACCTACTTAGTAACTGAACTTGCGCCAGGGCATTTCTCTTGCTAAGTAAGAAAACTACTAGGAAAAAAAAAAAAATCTTTCAACAGTCTTAAGGCACCATCTATCAAGTAAGGTCCTAAACTTACAAGTGGACATCTCGTAAATTGTTTTGTAATCCATCAAAAAAAGCGTCTTATGAATTTAGGAAGAATTTTATCTTTATTCTCTAGAATAACCTTGAGCTTGTCCACTAATTTGAGAGTTCATAAAATTCTGGATGTTCTGAATTTTTTTTTTTTTTTTTTTTTTACAGACTGCTCAGACCTTAGTCATACACTATCATTTGCACTATGACAATGAAGAAAACACTGTTTCTCAATCTTACCTACTTATCAGTTTTAAGTGACAGGAATCAAACTTATCTCATGGAAGATAGCTTGAGAATGTACACATTAAACAGAAGATAGAGAGTCTAGCAGTTTGTGATAAACAATTTTACCTTTTTAGCATACAGCACTATTTTCTGGAATTGACCAGTTTCAGCAAAGCACTGAATCACTTTGTTTGGCACATTAGCACGAAGATAGACACTGAGTGCAAGGGTTGGGTCAGCTGTCTTCACCAAGTCTCCCAGTTCCTCTGAGCACTCCAGCTGAAGTCAGAAGTAGTATTTTGTCAAGCAGAAGAATTCAGAGATGTAGTATCAACAAAAGTATTGTTCACACTCAGTTGTTACAAGGCAACAGAATTAAGCTAGTGTCATGATCAAGCCTACCTTGTCTTCTTTCAGCCACTTCTCCAGAAGCTGCTTGCGGCCCTGCTGTAGGACAGGACGACAGAGCTCCAGAGACTCAAACTTGTTCAGCTGTCCCTGGTCAAGCAATATTCCAAAGTACTGGAGCAGGGGAGAGGCCTGCCCAGGCTGAGCTGGTACACTCTGGAACTTCCTGATTGTATCACTGGTACGTAGAATTCCCTGAAGAGGCACAAGATAGAGAGAAGCAATGTTTAATTGTGAAGGCTGAATAGTATTAGTCAAAAAACAGGTATTAAGCTATACACTGAAGCATCTACTCTTAAGCCTTCAGGGTGGAGATCTTCAAACCAATGACATTCTAGCAAGTCAGTGGCCACAGCAAGTCCAGCCCATGCTTGGAAGACTATAGCGGATGCTCCTTTATGGGATATAGGTGAATGTATTAGTCAGAACAATAACCAAACTGCAGAGATCTAAGGCTAGTATTGCAGCACTTTAGTTTTTGAATGTCAAGTACCGAAATGCAAGTGAGCTAAGCAAGTCCACTAAGCTAAGGCAAATCCCCATGACTTCTAAGCTTTAGAGTTATTTACCTTTGGTGCAGATGCAGCTACTTTAGCAGCATCTGCGTAGCTTCCTTGAGCAAACAGTGTGTTGAACTTTCTGGCAAATAATTCCTCTGCCCCAGCTAGATTACTACGTATAGCCATACGCAGCCCCAAGTCAGGATTCTGGAGAACATTCGTAGCATAGTTCACTATGTTGTCTTCCTCAACACATACAGAAAGCACCTGGAAAGGACACAACTACCATGAAATATAGCAACCAAACATCCATGCAGCCTATCAGTGAAGTAGTAGATTATTAAAAAACCAAGTTACTCCCCAAGCAGTTCTGTACTAGGAGAGAGAAAAAACTGACTAATCACTAATCAAATAGTTACTTGCTCCCTTCCATGACATTTGTTGCATCAAGTCACTCATAAGGTTTGTTACATTCTATCTTCCATTTAGAAGGCTCAAAACCAGAATGCTGGATTTGTTACCTGTCCTTTTTTGTTCACACCAATAATGCCTGAGGTAGGTTCATGAGGAGCTGTGACAAAGATAGTATCAGCACTAATACGGTTCATGTAGATGCACACTCCAGACTCCAAGTCATACATGTGAATATATCCATACTTTGTGATCAGGTAGATAACACCATGCTTAATTCCAATCTGCCAAAAGATGAGTTTTTATTAGCCAAGACTAAGACTGTAACAGTTAAGACAGCTGCCTTTAGCCTAGTCACAAGACAGTACTGCAGTGACATGCCTTTGCACTGACACTAAGAGCAAATATAGCTTTGGGCTTCTTCCTTACAGACTCAAACCAATGAATAGCTTTGCTGGCCATTTGGAGCCATAGATCCACTGAATAGAGAGGTTGAAGGGAAATTAACATTCATCTACAGCAAAGGACATACTCCTCATCCTAATGAGTCAGGCTGAGGGAGGAAGTTTGGGCATAAATAGCATTCTAGTCTAGATATGTCAGTAAAAGTTTCTGTTCAGAAATACTGAAATAATCCCACTCTCTTCCAACAAGGCCTACGCAAAGCACCAGCGGAACCTAAATCAAGCTCAGGTACTGAGTACTCCAGTTTACCTGTCAAGTCACTTAAACTGGGGAGGCTTTCAAGCCAAAATGGTCTTCAGACAAAGAAGTACTTTCACTTTGGAACAAGTCTTCAGATGTTTTGTTAATTAAGCCTCAAGCTGAAGTACAGAGCCACATGAATCCTGCCATCTAGACAGCTTGCTTTGTTTACCTTAGTTTAAGGCAGCTCTTGGTTCATTTATGAAGCTGGTCTATTAGACTGGTCAGCAGTTGCACGCTCTGAGATAGTTTGCTTTTATTACACAATTTCTAGTCCCGCAGACATGCTAAGAGAAGTTTGGTCTGTCAAGGCAACCACTTATGTTCCTTCCTAAAGAACCTCCCTTTAATATCTCAAATTGCCTTTTCTGTGCTGCTGCTACAGGAGGTATGCTGATATAGGACTCCCCGCTCCGTTTGTCTCTTATAGTGAGATCTACTGTAGATGAAATGCCACTTTCATGTGAAGCTACATCAAGCACCGTAACATTCTTATCTAGAATTCTGAACATTAGTAGGAAGTTCAATAGGCAAAGCGATGTTAGAGACATTCTACCGGAAGACACTATTGAGGTTTTTTTTGAGTCTGTTTTTTTGTTGTTGTTGGGGTTTTTTTGGGGCTTTTTGTTCGTTTTCTTTTTTTTTTTAAATACAACCTTAAGTTGACATATCTGGACAAATACTGGAACAGTCTATGTATTTTCAGGTTTGAATTACTGTTTTAATGTCCAGGCTAGCTCCCACAAACCTATTAACATCCCTCCGAGAACTAGGAGGAATGACAGCAAAGCACTAGTTGAAAGCATTCTTTATGACAGAGATGGCAGCTACTTGCCAGGCTATAAAGTTGATTTTTTTGGGGGGTCAAACATTTACCTGCATTGCCACAGGAAAGTCTGTCTGTGCTTCAGGTGGGAAAAACACATCAACAGCTTTCTTAACAAATGGCTGATTTCCAGTAGCTGGCTGACCTACTTCAATTATGTGTAGCTAGGAAGAAAAGAGTACGTGTCACAAGATTGCCTGCAAGTACAGCCACATGAAAGACGTTCCTCTCTTCAGATATGCTACAGAAGTCATCTGCCACACTGAATGAATGGGCTGATGAATATCTGCCCAATTCTGAATGAACACAGTCTAGGGAGCTGTGCTCTAGATATTTATCAGAGGGACAAGTTTTCCAGAACTTGATACAGTAAAAACCAGGAAAAGCTTAAAAAAACCCCTATGAAAGCAGATTGTATTTCTATTCAAGACAACTTGACAAGTCTCACTCAAAACATCTTTAACAATTCATCAACAATTTGTGCAGGACAAGACTTGAAAGCTCAAGACATCTTAGTGTTACCTCAGCTCTTTACAGACTGCTCAGCAGTTGTAGCATATTCAACCGCTACTGAATTCCACTATCAGTTTGATGCAAACAACATATCTACAGCACTAAGGTTAATCTAGTCTCTTTCTGTACTGGATTCAAGATGTAAGAGGCTGCTTAATGACTTAACTTCATACATGCAAAACACACCATGTGGGCATAAACTGATGCTTTAACACCTTGAGCTTAGTTCTCATTGCATCTGCATTTGTTCTTATTCTAAGTTTCACCCAAGCAACTCAAACTTCTGCTACAGCAGAACAGGAAAACAGTTGCAGACTTTACCTTGCCCCCTGCAGGACTCCTCACGGCAAAACAGAAGAGGGTAGAAGGTTTGGCATTTCCCTCTATTTTGAATTCTGCAAAAGCTGCTGCATGGCCCTCTATAGGTTGGGAGACTTTTCTATCAACTGAGTACAGCTGCATTGCACCAACCACACGATTTTGCTAGAAAAAAGAAGAAAGGTCAGGTTTTAGAGATAAGATTTCAAATGTTTATAGCAAGACCTTTGGGACAGTAAACTAAAAAGCAGCAAATGCCTCACCCCCTTTCTCCAACGCTTTAATTGCATTAAAGGTCAGGTTATTCTTACACAAAAGATATTTTTGAACTTTTGATCTGTAGAAACCAAAGTTAAGAAACTATAGCAGCTATCAAGCGAAGTGGGGCCACGGCTCTCCCAACCGTTTTCATAGCATGCTATTTCCAGGTAACTTACCTGTGCAGAAATTCCTATCAGCAGCAACCATTTTTGGTGTTCATCTGTTCTGTAATTGATGATTTGGCAGCCCGCAAGACTAGCATGCCTGTCAAACATCTTCTGGGGTTGCGATTCTCCCTCCATGCTCCAGTGGTAGACTGCTGTCTCTGTCACCAAGGCAACTGTATTCACAGATATCCATTTCCAGAAGATCACTTCCTCTGCCATCGTGTGGGCTTTCATCTTACTTTTCATCTCAATGTTAAAGATCTGAAGTGTTTTCCCAGCTAGTATGACAAAACCCAAGAAACATCACAGATAGATTACCACAATGGCCATCCTGTAGTCTGCCTATTTACAAGCACCCTGTTTAACCCACTATTCCAGTGATGTTACAGACAGGGTTAGTGTCCTGTCACATCTGAGTCTCCTTTGATACTTGACTCATATCAAACAGAATCCCCTCCCCACCCCCAACACCTCTACCATCCCATACTTCTTATGGACACTTACATGGACACTCCAACAACTGACAAGCGTGGACATTTTAATTAACTATAAGCTGTAGTTAAAAGACAGTCTAAGCTACAGAGCTTGTGTAAACTCTGGTTTAGGTAGTAGCACTGGTATACCAAGTTATAGGTGTCTAGTAGATGTCATTCTAATTAATAGACAGAATGGCTCCAGTTTGTGTCAGTTTAGTAGCTGCTGCAGATGACCTGGACTGAGTCCAACAGCAGGAGACTTGCAACAGCTCTTGAGATAGCCAAAGACCACAGCTTCCATTCTATTTTACTGTTGAACAAACTGTGCACTTAACTAGGAGATGGATGGGCTCTGTACAATAGTAATACAAGAGGCCAGTCCGAAGTTCAGAAATACTATAGAAAGGTTTGGAGCTTTAGTTCCAGTTAAGGTTACTGCTTCATGATTTAGGTAATTACATTGCAGGTTTAAGCTTGACTCTAGTATTCCTTTTAACTACCAAAAGCAGCTAGTAATGGTAGACTTAAAACTAATGTTAACTGAACCAACCTACAAGAATAAGGAACTCTGTTCCTTTCAGAAAGTCAAAGTGATGTTTTACTTCACTGCAGATGAGACAACTCGGCTCTAGAAATATTGTTTTCTGTTCACAAGACACCCACTCAGACTGCTAGAGTATTGGCTTGTGATGTCGTTATTTCTATCCACATTTCAGAAGTGTTTTCTTTGCTAGTAACACTTCCATCAAACTCGTAGATGTTCCTTCTACTGGGAAGTTTTGATAGATGAAGGCTGCTGGCCACTGAGGAATCGTTTTCAAGAGATACTAACCCTAAGTTAATACGCATCTCGGACTGCTCTATAACATTCTAGCATAATTTATACAGTAAATTGATCATATTAGTTTAATGCAGTGCCAAGAGACAACACCAGGCTTCAGAGCTACCACATGCAGCATTTATGGTCCCTGGATTAACTGCATAAAGAACTGTTAACCTGATCAACTAGTTCCTAGAACAGCTTGCTAGCTTTCCTGGGACCAAAAGCAGCCTGTTTCTGACCACCTTGCTCTGCACATGCAGTCACTGTATTATACAAATGCAATAGGCCCAGGTCTAACACCAGCTGCAAACTGATAGTTGGAAACAGCATATTTACTGTATTGGACAACAATTTGTCCAGCAGTGGACTGGTGCTATCAAACAATTGATTTTGCAACTTCCACAGTGTACAGTCTCACATGCAGAGGGCAGACAAGTAGTTCTGGAAGGGCTCTAGTCACCATCTAAACAGGAATACCAGTATGTGTGTACAGAAACTGCTCTCAAAGTCAGTCTTCCTGAAAAGGAAGCAAGATGTTCTTCCTAGTTTTAAGAACACAGAAGAAACCAATAAGCCACTAAAATGGGCTAAAAGCTCATGCTTGTCTATTTTCTAGACTAAATTTGACTGCTGTATTACAGCTGGACATGGCTTTAGAAGCTTCATCAAGCAGCTAGCTCTGGATGTTGGGTGCCACAGGAGCCATAGCAATACAATTTCTTAAGTGTGGCAACATAAATTCAAACTTCAGAACTCTAAACTGTGATTAAACTACAAAAACCCACGTTATTTGGACTAAGAGAGAGCAGAACCTGCTATAAAGTCATAGTGAGGGCAAGTATGAGTTTGAGTCTTATGTCTACCTGAACGCTTTCTTAGGCCAAGATCTGAGACAGAAAACCAGACTCTTACGTAAGTTTTTCTGATCAGTCTACTTAGACTATTCTCTACAGGTGTAGTCAAGCAAGCAGACTCATTTTTTGAACACTAGCACAAGAATTTACATTTCAGTTCACTGGAGCATGAAGTTTCTCCATTCCACAAAGAATGGAAGCACCCCCAAGTGCTGCATTCTCCACTTACACCAACTGGGGAGTACTTCAGTACAGAGCAAAGCAAGAGAATCATGAACACAAGGACAAAGCATAAATCTTGGTACATCAGGAGAATGCCACATGCAATCCAGAAATGAAATTGTGCATACTGTATTTCAGTTTAAATCAATAACCATTTCATTTCTTTTTCTGAGGGTGGGTTTGTATGTTTATTGCTCAATAATCCTCAGATTATGAGCAACTCCCAATCATGGCACACTTCATGACTACTGAAGCCTCAGTCAATCAGCAGGGAAAGCCTGGAGTGACAGCCTGACTCAAACCACATCTTCAGTGCAGTTCACTGTAGTTCTGCTGGTTATCGTGGGTAACAACATATTGGTTAGGTAGCTCTATTCATCCTCTTTTCTACCCAACCCTTTGGTTATTAGATTATTGATAGAAAAAGAGATTATTAAGTTTGCAATACCTGACAACACAACTTTGCATCGTGACATCATTCACTCAACCTATCTGTTCAGAGGACAAGCTTATTCACTCTGCATGGACAGAACGATACTCCTTTTGAGCAAGTCTTAATACTGGCAAGAATAAAGCTATATTCTTTGAAGCTGATTATAATCCATTTAGTCAGTAGGTTAGTTTTAAAACCAGATAATATAGTTTCCTTTTAAGAGCTAGATGAAGCTCTGCTAGTGTAGAGAAGGCACTTTCCTTGCCAATATGGTTTGTTTAAAGGGGTCCAAGATTAGGACAGTGAACTCTTAAGAGAACTGAAATTATTTTTTTTCATTGTTACCTTTACCCACACCCCAGGTAAGGCAGTCCTTTGCAAGATGTGTAAGTATCTTAGCTGAATCACAGATTCAGCTAAAGTCAAACATTAACCCATTAGTTTTCCCCTAATGTCAGTATAAGCCTGAGATCAAAGACAAGAAGTTACAGGTTTTGTGCCAGTTCCAGGGACAGTTATTTCTTGGACCCCTAAGTAATTTCACCATGATTTTTCACAATAAAGGACACACTTAGGCAGAAATGAATAGCACACAGGACATGCTAGCAGAGGTCTCTCATAAAAATATTGCAACTTGGTTTTGTCTATCAACTGTACTTCCATCATATATACACACACACAAACATTAAGAGCACACTCTTCTCCTTCACTTGGTACAGTCAATAGTCAAAGCAGCCAAATGGTTAGCAACAAGCCAATGGAGAACGTTTTCATTACAATACCAGTTGAGGATTAAGATCCCCCACCTGGCTATGAAGTGAACTGTCAAATGGCTACCGTAAAGTTCTGTACTTTTTATGAGATTAGACCATTCCATACTACCGAACATGAAATGTCATGACAAAGTTCACTCACCATCTGTTTAGATAAGATGCAGGAAGAAAAGTACATAGTCAGTAACAGTTATTGAGATTAAATACCAGAAGTCGGTCATTTAAGAAAAGAGCCAGAGATGTATTAAAAATTATTTCTTTGAGCTCAGAGTGCTACTTAAAGGCAGTATCAACACCACAAGTACTGGTAAGCAGAGGTCTTCTATCTGCAAGATCTCATGATTGCCAAACTTAACATGCTTGTACATTCAGACTTTCACAGTTACTGGCCACCCTTATGACATTTTGTTGGTATCTAGTAAGCTCTTCAGAGCTACAAGAAAGGGCCAGGACAGAGCAGAGAGTAAGAATGGCTTTACACCCCTATTCATCTTTACAAGTGTCCATTATGTTTACAGCACCTGTTTAAAGGGAAAGTATACCATATGTTGACCTGGTCCTCAGTGAGAATAGGAGGCTGCAGTGCCAAGCCCAAGCATCTCACACCTACTTGGAGGCAAATCATCCAAAGATTACTGAAAAATCCACCGCCAAAAATACGGCATGCAAGTTCAGGCAAGAATTCTTATCCTCAAATACATTCTTCTTAGAAAGTTTACATAAATCTTAAGCTTATTACTACTTACGTATGCTCTTACAGCTAAACAATAGGTTTCATACTGCAATAACAGAGGGTTACTCACCTTTTAGAGCAATTACTTTAGAGGCTGGGTTCATGATGGCACTTTCGGCAGAAATTGGACGTCTGATGGGTGTTGTTGGATCGCTCATGTCAATTATCACTACTTGTGCCTGCTCTCCCACTTTCTCCCTGATGCAGATGAACTTGTCGGATTCCATTGTTAGGGTACTGAATCCAATGTTTGCTGGGTTAATGCCCAAATTTTGGAGCTAGAAAGACAGAAGAGTGCTTTATTATCCTTACCACGCTGAAGGTCTAACTCAAGCCTCTATGCCTAAAGTCTCCTCCAGAAGGAAATGCAAGACTGGCATATTTCTCTGACAAGAGTGTGCATTATGGAACTACGACTTATCTTCTGATTCTCTTTGTTCCATAGGTAAAGAACTACCCAATGCTCAATATTCAAGTCCTAAAGACATTCCAAAGTTCTGTTATTGATGCAAACTAAAAGGAGTTTTAACTTAAACATTTATTGCTTAACCTGGTTCTAGTAATGTGATAGGCTGTATACTATCAGCAGCATCACTATTCCAGATTTAGCAAGGCTGGTAAATTTGATATTAAAAATTTATTAAGTGGCAGAATTACAACATACAGCATCAGTGTGTCTTATGGAAAGAACCAATTACCCTTATGCAACCCACTCCTAGCAATGTTATGGAATGAAGTGTACATAGCAGGTCTCAAACAGCTTATTTTTACAAGTGGACTTGTTCATCTTGCTTCTTAGCTTTTACTGGCAAGAATTAGAGTCTAAGAAAGACGTGTTAAAATAATCAATCATTCCATCTCTCCTTGCCCAAGATGCCATGCCATTTGGCTCAACGACAAAGGCAGGGATTTCAATGCGGGCCTGCTCCAGCCTTATGTCCAACTCTTAAGCCATAACTTGTCCTCAATCATACAGCAGTAGGTACAAAGCAGTTACTCTTAATGTAACTAAAAGTCATTTTGTGCCACTGAATACACTGCCCTGGAAGATAGCTATTTCTCACTTTAATCCTTTTCTGTTAACTTTGTTTCCACTCACTTCCAATTTCAAGTTAACAGGAGGAGGTGGCAGTGAATATCACTGTTTCAATTGGTCTGCTGTAAATCACATTTACCTATGCAGCACACCCCAGCTTGGTATGTATGCAAGCTGCATTTTATATAACAGTAACTGTGACAAGCCTGAGCACCTGCTTTATGCCCCAGAGCAATGTTTTTCAAGCAGAGGAACTGTATCAGCTTCACTGAAGCTTCTCAAGAGATTAACCTATACTGCTTTTCAGTGCACTGCAAGTGAAAAATGACCGCCCTTAAGGAGACAGGATAGAAACTACCACCAGCATCACCGAGTCATTAGACTCCTTTTGATACATGCCACCAGGACCTTCATACAATAGACTAAACCCCTTGGGCAACAAGTCCCATGATGGTGTCACAAACACTGTTTTAGTGTGTTTTGATCTGGCTAATCATGGCTTGTTACAGCTTCTGTAAAGTTACTCAATAAATCATAACTTGGGTATGTTACAGAGAGACCTAGAAGTGTGGTGTGTCAGGACTGTACCCAAGAATGCCTCAGGAATTGTTTGTTTTCTGTTCAGCTTACTAATGAAGAGCTATTCAGCTCAGTAACTGCTAATCTCAACATACTCAAATTTCAGTAATGCAATACAAGCCAAACATACACATGTGTAAAAAGACATTTACTCCTTCCCGCAACTGTGTCTCAGGAAAATTGAGACCCATTCAGCTAACACCTCATTCTATGAGTAAATACTTCAATACACACTAGTAAACTTCAGTAGGTGCCATTCATTCCAAAAGAGAATCAAAGTTTAGGCACAAGAACATCAGAAGCTGCTTGCAACTAGAGTTTTGAAAACAAGTCCACTGGGCATGCAGCTATTACAGGCTTCTGTGTCAGTAAGGAAAGAAGTTTCCATATCAAGACAACTCATGTACTTCTCATATGTAATGCAGAAAGTTTTAGTACCCAGTAAACATGCAAGTTGTAGCTCCATTGACTTCTGTGACCTTGAACAACAGACGAATAAGTGATGGGCTCTTAATTCCACTGTTCTTGGTCACATGCTCTAGACTGGACAATGTCCACTTATTGTGACAAGTTACATGTTCACATAGTAGACACTTGAGCACTTTAATGTTGAGCATGATCCGAGTCATCTACCAACAGAGTATATAGTCCATTCTAAGAGATTGATTAAGTGTCACAAGAGTGGTCAAGAGATTTAACTGCAACATAGCCAAGTTCCTAACTTGATTTAATTAATTCAAACTCCAATGTATTTCCAGAGTACTGAAGTAGAAACACAGCCTTTTCAAGGTCTCTTCTCAATTACTGTGCTTCAGCTTTACCTACTCTTCAAAGACAGCCTCTGGCCACTCATTCTGCATGGTTAGAATCTTGAGGCATTAGCCTACTTGAAGTTCAGCTTTAAGCCCAAGGTTATTCACTCCAAAATCTGGTCCATGCTGAAGAATAACACTTTGGGTATCTTCACTAAGGCAAGTAAGATTTTGCATCAAGTTCTGGTATTAAGATTTCCTGTTTTAACTGTTACAAAATCTAGCAAAGCTTTCAGAAAACGTAATGTTAAATTATGCATGAGTATCACTGCCATCCTTATTATTAGGGAAGTCAGTCACATCTTTTAAAGGCAAAATGTCAGTACTTCCTATAGGATGGTCATGTGAATACTGCAAGCCTCAGCGAATGATGACAACGCTTCACATTTTAGCACTCTGAAAACACTGAAGACTGTTCCTGCCATCAGGGGAGTGACAAGTATCCTCATCAGATCATACATGCTCCTATAGCATGGAAGCAGGGTAAGAGGCATATTCCTTATGACTATACATAAGAATATGAGCAGAACCCCTTCACCACCAAATAAAGGAACACAGCCAGCATTGCTTCTATCCTGGGTGGGACAAACCTGCCAAGACAATCTGGACTAAAGTACCTTCACCCCTTCCTCAAGCACAGAATTAAGAAAACTTTATTACAGGAGGTAGCAAGCATTTAGCTATATATCTTAAAAATCCTCAGGTGAAGGTGCTATAGGTCATTATTGAAGTTTGTATATATTAACTAGAGATTTCGCAGTTTATTTTCATAAAGGAGTGAACACCAGGCCGCAATTACTACTAAGTTTTCATTTTTTATTATGCTTCTTAGGCAAGTAGTACTCTCAAACTAAGGTTGCCTCCTTTTGAAAATAAGGATTTAATATTACAAAGTCATTCTAGAGACATTCACTATGGGGATCGCCTCCTTCCATGATTTCACCCCACACTTTACTTTTGGGTAATCCAGTTAAACCCTACCAAGCACCCCCATGTAGGTTACTGTAAGCCTCGCAGTAGAGGAAAGGATAACATTCTGTTCCACAAGTAACAGCCTAATACCTCTCCTATTCTTTCATGCCCTAATCCCCATTATCTGCATCTACAGTGTAGAACTATCTTCACTATCAGCTGAATGAAACAGATAACAAAGATTTCTGCTTCATAAATACCTAGTATTACTGCAGGCTGGATTAGATACCAAACTTACTTTTAAGCATCTTATAGATACTGAGAACTTACTGACATGGTAAAGATTAACCCAAGATGTATTATTTGATTCTCAACCTGAATGAAGATACACAAGTCCTACACTTAGGATGAAATACAACTATTAATCTGAGATTTAGTCTTTCCCCATTATACTTCACCAACATGGTACCATTTGCTAAGAAATGGAGTTGAGATGTTTTTTTTACACAAGAGTTCTACTAAATATTGGGTTTTCTAACGCATTTCCCTTTCTGTGGAGTGCAGTGATCCAGACTGAGTCAGACTGAGCCAGCACAGAACAACTCAGACACTGATACTACCAGTCTTCAAACAGAGTTCATTTCTCTAATGGGAAATACTTAAGCCTAACTTACTGCCTGTTCAACACTGACCCTCCAATACTTGGGACCTACCACCAGTTAAATGCTGGAGTCAGAAGAACTCTGTGAATTTAAGATCCCTCCAGGGTTCAGTAAATATCCCATTTCAGCTTTATGCCACACAGCTCTAGTGGAAATGCTTTTTAGAGGTGATCAACTATTGTTTTTTAAGCCCATTAGAAAAGAATAAGTCTTGAACAGAGGCTATAGGTATCCAAATATTAAAAACTGCCGCTAAAAGCTCTGTAAGCACTTACCATTTTAAAATAATACAAACCAAGAACACAGTAATACAGTTTCTCAGAACTCTTTTACTCATGTGAGTATATGAAGTTATAATCATGCTCATTAAGGATCTGCATATAGTTGTTGGACATCCCCTCTCAACTGCCCACCCTCTCCTCATCTCCTGCTATAGTTCCCATCTTGACAGGTGAGGGATATCAAGGAAGTATACAAGAGCTGAAACATGCAAGACCACCAGCTCACAGGTTTTAGTTGCAGTTAGGCTTTCATCTCAAATGACAGTTACTCCCTACACAAAAATCTGTTCTTGTATGTCTGTGATGAGGATTAGATCATATACTGAGCAAGTCTCCCTATCACATGTAGGGCACTTTTCAATCCACTGAGCAAATATGGTCTCTTCAATGCTAAATAGCTGAATCAAGTCATGATATTTAGCTCTACCTTTTGAGTACAAGTCCAAAAAGTCATTTACAGCTTGCAAATATCCTGAGTGCTTTTAAGTCCTCATGTCTAGCCAAAGCAAACTCATGAAAGCCATTACACTTCAGCTCAGTCATGCCTATTGCACAACAGATAGTAATTCTTAACAAGACATCTCAGACAATCCAAATAGAAAGTGTTTTTGTCCAGAAAATTACAGAAGCAGATCTACATCCTTTATGTTTAAAACCAGGATACTTTGGCTTCTCAGCACTGCACCAAGATGGATAAAACTTATGCATCAAGAGCATGTCATGCACACAATATTTTTCACATTAGTTGGCTGTGCTCAAGACCCTGTGTTAGTTATTCAACAGAAAGCAGAAGTCTGTCTACAGATCTATGTGTCTATCCACCTAAGAGATGAAGCCCCCAAGCTGGGAACCTGAGACTTTGTATAAGCAACAGCTTTCTCTGCAGGCAAGCAGAGATTTTTGCTAGTGAAAACTGAAAAAAGCTTAAATGGGGACAAAGACAGGCTTTTAAGAGCAAACCAATGACTAGGTAAAGGAAAAGTTTAATTTTAGATCACGAACACTTTGTACGCTGAATTCCAGTAGTATTGCTTCCAGTCTGTACCAGTATATTTAGCCTTTTACAGCATTTCCATTGTAAACTACAATCCCCTTGGAAGAGTTCAATCTGGTAAATAATTTATAATTCACTGCTCCAACAGCAGCACTGCAGTTAAGAACCTGATTAAATCACAGTAGCTTAAGTAGCGTGTACTAGTATTTCACTATAGCAGAGCTGGCATGGTTTG
Organism: Calonectris borealis; assembly: GCF_964195595.1. Taxonomy (NCBI): domain Eukaryota; kingdom Metazoa; phylum Chordata; class Aves; order Procellariiformes; family Procellariidae; genus Calonectris; species Calonectris borealis. Next base: position 11,397,860 of record NC_134329.1, read on the forward strand.
TACTGCTGCTGCAGCTGGTCAGCCACCAGACAGCTAAAAACCACGTCCTTTTCTTATTCCCTTCCCTTGCTATGGGACTTAACTATGATATCCTCTATGGGAAGAATGAGCAAGATGTAAGTTCTTATGAATTTGTGAAGACTCATAGCTACAGAGTTCACATCTAAAAACAACTGTTCAACTGCTTTAAATGGAGCTTAAGAAACAGTAAGACTTGAGTTCATTCTCAGCTTGACTACTACATCAAGACCTGGATATCTTTCTTTTACTGCAGCTATTCTCCAACCTTCAGCTCACATAGGTCTCGAATGTACAAGCTATAACAACTTCAAATTTAACATGCGGAGTGACTGGAAGTCACTCCTCCCACAAAGGCTTGGAGCTACAGTTCAGTCAGAAGGATGCTCAACACACAGCAAAACGAGCTTCACAAGGAATGTAAACAGTCTGCTGATCTCTAGTACTCCTCCAATTTTACGTGGACCAAGATCGCTGTTTCACTTCACACTATCGTTTATCCACTTCCAGCTAGATAGAGTGGGAGAGTTCGGTATTTAGCACTGCAACTTATGTTTAGTTTCTCTGGAGAGCACTTTCTGCATGCTTCAGTTCTTCTTTTAGTAAAGTACATACAACTATCTTGGGAAGACTCTGAACTTCAGTGAAATAATGTTTCATCAGCAACAGGCTGTATTTGAAATTGAGTAATTCTAGCACTAACAGCTATTCTAACTACTTAAAGCCGTATAAGGTATAAACAGTACACAGATTGACTTAAGGTACAGAAAGATTTAGTGTAGGATCACTGAAACACAGCACAATTATAAGGAATTGGAACTTTTTTGGATTTAACATCAAAGCAACGTACTACATCTGTTACACTAATTTTAAATATGACAATTTAACTGTAGCCAAGCCAATTTCTTGGAAGTAATGGGGGGGGGGGGAAGAGATTAAGATGATAAAGCTAAATATGGGTGACAGTGAAGCATTATAAAGAGGAGTGAAGGCCTAATCTTTTCATGAATTCCCTATCAGTCAACAATAAGCAGCATGTCTCATTTATTCATGACTCGAGATGTTTACAACACATAATATTAAGTTAGAGCTGATAAAACTGTACTGCAGATATCCAGCCAGAGCAAACACTACCAGTTCCCACATTCCTTCCGATTTCCCTCCCCATTTATCCCACCATGTAGAGACAACTGCAGAAGCAGCACTGAGGCAGCTAACTGCATTCCTACCCCCAGCTACCACTAATCTCAATTTCTCTTTAGTAGAGTACTGTTTTGGAGCTACTGCACTCAAATTGCGGCAAGAAGCAGGAAAGAGTGAATTCTGAAGAAGAGTTTGGTCCTACATGTTAGCGGCAGGGGTCCCAAGGTTTGCCCTGCTCCTCTATGCAGCCTCCATGCTGGGGAAAAGTCCCTCAAGCACAGGTTTAGTTCTTTCAGTAACATCAAATTATTTAAGAACAAAAGCAGGTGGCAGCAAAAAATAGAATATGACTTCAGTACAAGTCCCTTGAGAAGTTGCTAGCCCCCCACCCAAAACAGAAGTATTACAATGCTAATATTGGCAGTGTTACAAGACACACAACACTAGCCATCACAGAAAGAGTCATTTAATATGCAAAGCAGCACATTACATCTATGGCATATTAAGCGTGATGTTCTCTCTCACCAAATACAATCAGCAGGATTGTTTATCTTTGGTAGTTTTAAATTGCAAGAACTATATGCTTCTTTCTAAAGAGAGTCTGACATCAAAAACGCTTTGATCCCAAGTTTCTTACTCAGACTGTAGCTCTTAGGAATTCATCTGAGGTTACTACAATCACCTCTATACTAGACATTTTGCGGGGGGTGGGAAGAGAAGTTATAGTGTAGTTCTTTACTATGTTAAACTCTCTTAACCCATGACAACTCTGAGGAGACAGGTGTGTCTGCTCCCTTGGGCACAGAGATTAGATATTCCTGGAGTTGGCTAGCCCTATTACTGTTTTTCAGGCTAGGGCTCCTTCTGGAGTGACCAAGACAGTTCTTCCAGTCAAGCAGAAAAACACTTCCCAAAAGGAGCTGGAAGTGGCAATAACCATTTCCCAAGCTGAAATGCTTGAAGTGGCACACAGTCCACACTGATGGATGATACCCAGTTCATATTTTGAAATGGATGCCCGATTTGACAGAAAGGGGCGGTACAGAGACAGAAGGATGACTTGCCAAGTCCACTTCCTGTTCTCTCATTCATTTAGCAAATTCCTTTAATTCCTGCCTTAAACTGCATGTTCAGAGACCGCTGTTCTCTCACTCCATTTACAACCCTCCCTCACCACCACCAGTTCACAAGGAAACAGATAAACCGGTTTGTCTGTGCTGCATCCATGAGTCATGGATCTTTTCCAACGCTGGCATTATAGTTTTCACAGGCTATTAAGAACAGAACTATGTCATTTTTAGGGAGGGGTTTTTTAATATTGTTATGTTTGGAAGGAGGGACGGAGGCTGTGCAGCTTCCAAGTCCAAATGGTTTCTTGCACCTCATCTCACCAATTTCCTCTCAGTTCGCAGCTGCACAGAAGGAGATTCCCAGGAATCCTCGCGATCTGGAGGCTGGTCATTTAGGTAAAAGAGAAAAACCTCCATCCCTCTGCAAGATTAAGGCGCCCACCTAAGCTGAGGCGGGGGAGCTCCAGGGGTCCTCGGGGCGAGCAGCCCGGCCCCGGCCCGGCGCCTCCCCCTCCCCGGAGCGGGAGGTCCCTCAGGCAGCGAGTGACTCTGCACAAATCGCGGCCGCTCCGTACGCCGCGGAGAGGCAGCCCGGGGGATGGATGGACGGAGGCGACAGCCCAGGAGCCCGCACCGGGGGCGAGCTCGGCCCCGCGCGCCTTCTCGCGGCGCCCAGCAGGACGGCGGCCCCGCACCGGAGGCGAGGGGAGGAGGGGGTCCCCCCACCAACAGCGGCCGCAGGAGGCGCCCCCGCGGCCTGCCCCCCCCTCCCCTGCGCACGCCCCCAGCCCCGGCTAGGCCGCGACCCCCCCTCTCTGAGGGACGGGGTGAGGCAGCGGAGGGGGAGCCCCGTCCCTGCGCCTCCACCGCCCCCCCCCCCCCCCCTCCGCTCACCTGGAAATGCTCCTGGAAGCGAATGGGCAGTATCTGGGCCATGGCTGGGGACGAGCTCCCCGGGGCAGGGGCGCGGGGCAGGGGCCGGCGGTGGCAGCAGGGCAGGCGCCGCTGCACCCCACACGGCAGCGGGGAGGAGGGGAGGGGGAGGCGGCGCAGGCGCAGTGCCCTCGCTGGGATGGCGCCCCGGCGGGCTCGCCTCCCTTTACTGCCTCAGCTCGGGGCCGCTCACTCCGGCGGCGGGATCACTCCGCACCTCACCAGCCTGCCAGGGTCTCCTCAAATAGTCCCTTCCCGCGGCGCTTCTTCCCCCGCCCCATCGCCCCCGCCTCTCGCCCGCCCTCACCCCCCGCCGCCTTCCTTCCCCCTGCCGCCCCCCACTCCCGCTGAGTGGCAGGGCTGAGGAGGGGGCTCCGAGGGGAGGGGGGCTCCCCCCGCCCCGCCTGCGGCCAGCGGAAAGGGGCGGGAGGGGGTGTCAGAGTCCAGGTATCCTTCCGCTGCTGCCACACGCACTCACGTGACTCGACCCCCTCCCCGGCTCCCCACGGCGGCGTCGGGTGGGCGCTGCGGCCGCTCACTGCCCTGCCCCGCCGTCCGCCTTACACGGACCCCCCCGAGAGCTCCTCCCCAGCCCCGTGGGTCCCTTCCCGCCGTTCCCCACAGCAGGGGCGGAGGTCCGGGAGTGATGCTCCCCTCAGCGCTCCGGGGCTCCCGCAGTGGGTGAGGACAAAGGCAGGGGTCTCCCAGGCGCTGCCCTGCCGCCCGGCTGTGGCGCTTGGTGGGCACTGAAGGCCGGGAGCCGCTCCTTGTGCCTGCGGGCTCCGCGGCCTGCCCCAGCACCTGCCGTCGTAGCTGGTTGTGGCAAAGAGCGGCTTTCCTCCTCCTTGGGGTGGGCACCGGCTCACCCTGGCCTCAGGGGAGCAGAGGCACGCGTGGCCTGTGACAGTCACAGGGCACGAGGGCCAGGGCAGCCACTGCTTCTCAGCAGCCCCTGGGAGCCCAGCTCAGCTGGCGCTTGGGTCTGGCTTGGTCAGACAGCGTGGCTGCGCACTGCCCTCGGCCCACCGACAGATCATAGCACCATATGGGCTTTGCTACCTGCTGCCGTGCCCGGAGGTAGGTGAGGAGTTTTATGACCGGATATCAGGTATGTTTGAAAAGCCATCCTGTTGTTCTGCCCTGTTGAATTTCTAAATGGAAATAGGGTTCCTTCTCCAGAGAGTTGACATCATAAATTGAAAAGTTATTGAATAACCAAGAAGTGGAGGGTCCAACATGCAAGAGGTATATCAACACCTTTGTTTTACCCTCACTCCTAGTCAGCCCATTAGCATCAGGTGGGGGAGGTGAAGGTAATGTTACTGCTATTATGTTTCTCATAAATTACAGTAATCCTTCGAGATGGAAAGTATTGCTGCAGTGTTGCAATCTCCAGGAGTTTTATCCAGAGCATCACCTTGTTCACATTTTCCCAGACAGCCCAGCACTGGGAAACATAAGATTACAGGAGAATCTCCAATTTAATTTTTTGTAAGTCAGTTTCTCATGCTGTGGGTTGCAAAGAAAGGCTGAACAAGAGACCCCTGAAGACTCAAAACCAGAAGGCAGATTAAAACAATTCCAAATATATTAGAATTCAAAACCTCATTATTTTTACTTAACCTCATTCGTTTTTAATACATGGAGCTGGGAATTACCAAATCTGGGTTAAGTTTCCAAAGGAATCATAGACGTGGCTCTGCTGAGACACCTTGGTTCCTACTGGTGCGCACAATCACAGGTGTGGCATATATGCACAGCCTTTATCATAACAGGGCAGCCTTTTTTTTTTTTTTTTTCTTTCTTTCTTTCTTTCTTTCTCTCTCTCTCTCTCTCTCTCTCCCTCCTCCCTCCCTCCCTCCATTGCACCTTTCTCCCTTGTCTCTCTCCATTGCCTCTCTTATATCTTCCTTCCGGCAACGATCACATGTCTGCTCACAATTCCCTTCACCTGTTTCTGCTCTTGAATCAGCTGGTGCTCATTAGGCCACCTCTTAATTCTTCTCCACATCTCCCCCTTTTTTGTTTATGATTTTGTAGCATTGCCAAAGTCCTATCCGAAACTCCCAATTCCAGAATTCTTCTCCACAACAGGCTGCAGCCACGGGGACCTCTTTGCCATGCATGGGAGATCTGAAGGTCTACAGCTGGACTGAGGAAACTCTGAACAGCCCATTGAATAGGTGACAGAACGTGCTGGGAGGTGCTGAGGTGCTGCTAAAGCCCCATCCCTTAGGAAATCTGGGATCTGTCCTTCCCAGAGGACTCACGATTGCATTTAGGCACCATGGTCTGTTTTCTCAAAAGCAAGCAAAAATGGAGCTGAGGTGGAGACAACTTTTTTCTTTACATGGTCTCAAAAGGGGTTTGAGTAGCATCTACTCCATAGGTTTGTTAGTAGCAGCTTATTTGTGGTGGGTTAGCTATATGAATTTCTAAACGAGGGCAAGTCAACAGTGCTGCAGAGAGAAGACCGTCAGTGGGACGTCAGGACATGATCTGTCACCAGCCCATTTTGGTATAATGAATTTGTTCTGTATTTGCCTCTGTCACTGCCCTCCTTCACAATCACTTTATGGTTGCTAATTATTTATATCCAGAGCTCCAATTGCTAGCTTTTCCTTTCTAATTTATAGCTAACTAGCTCTGTTTAAAAAAAAAAACAAGCCACAGACTTTCATCACTTATTTCACAAATGAAGTAGGACCTCTTAAGTAATGTACATAGTTATAGGATATATATTTTTATATCATTTACATTTTAAAGAAAATTGTGACAAAGAAAAACAACAGGTTTTTCTCTGAGACATTTTTATTCGCAAGAATTACAAATGCACAAAAATCACTCTACTGTATGCAATCACTCTTAGCAGTCTGGTGCTAAACTGCTGACATGAACTAGAGAGATCACTGGCTAAGGAAATCAAGACTCTTTTAAAGTATAATTAAAATTAAAGGTCTGTTATATTTCTTCAATCCAGTTTTAATAATACAATGCTTCATGCCCACTCCCAGCTGGCCAAATCGTAATTACAACATTCCATAATTTCCATAGTAAAAAAAGCATCTCACTTTATGTAAAAGTGCTTTGCCACACTTTTGTCTGCTGATGTCTTTCTCATTTGTACCTTCTTTACTCTGTTCTGTGTTTAAATATCTGTTCTTTTTAACACCTGGCTTTGCTAATCACAAGGGTTAGATTCTTCGCAAGCGTGATCAGCTCTGAAGAGCTAGCTGATAGTGTTTGAAATTTTGACACAAATCAAAAAAATGGGAAAAGTATTTTGCCATCTTTTCTCCACTTTGCAACTAGCTGAGCTTCGTAGCTAAAGAAACTGACCTCTGTACAGTCAGCTGTCTGCATGGATGTTTTAACTGAGTCTTTCAACCTTGTTTTCTATATTTAGTTTCGGATCGCTCAATGGAAGGGGACTACTGGCCTTATTTAAGGTGTTTCTCCTACAGTCTATAGTCTATTAAAAGGAAATGTAAAGGGTCTGAAGTCTCTAAATATTCGCTGTACTAGTACTTCCCTGATTAGCTAATTGCTACTCTCTTGCTTCTTTATAAAAGGCAGACTCACAGCATTTAACAGCTGAGAAGGGTGTAATCCCTAGCAATCCTTTAACAAGCAAATGGAAAAGCTCCTAGTAAATGTTTCTCTGTTTTTTCAGAGGTTGCTCTCCTCCAGATGTTTGTTTTTCTGGCAGCCTGAGGCTCTTTTTCAGTATTTGAGAACAGGCCTGAGAAGAGCTACATTTTTGCCTTGGAGGGGCTGTTATTTACATGGAAAAATGTTATACGTATTGTGCATGTTCCTAGTCTTCTTCCCACAGAATCAGCCAAGGAAGTCTCACTGGCAAAGCAATGTGCATTTCTCGTAAGCGTTCCTTTCAGAGTCTTGCTCCATAACATCAGTTCAAATCACCGTTTAACTACAAAAGTGTTTAATTTGCAAATGTCTGGCCACTTTACTATTTTGATTAAAAAAAAATAAAAAAGGCACTAGCACATATTCTGGCCTATATGAGAGAGCGGCCACTTGCTGTCAGCGGGAGACCTGCCTGAGTGTGAACAAGTAAAGCTCCAAGTGACAGGGAGTCTGCGGGTTGGACTTGCACGTCCTTGCAGCTGACCACTACAAACTGCTGGAGAGCTGATGCGTGTGGCACAGCACTGACTACAGAATGTTTGGTCCACATCTGTTCCCAGCTGTACGCTGACTGGCGCTGTCTGAGTGTCAATGTTTTGCCTAACAGATAAATGCAAACCTTCGGAACGCTGTATCAGCAGTCACAGCACAAAGATGTGGTGGTGCAGCAAAGACAGAGCATCAGAACAACTCCAAAAGTTCTGATTTGGTCTCTCACAGAGAACATTGACATTTCGTGCATCTCAAGGCTCTCACTGACTGCCCTGTTTGCTTCAGGATCCAGTTTGAAATTGTATTCCTTGTTTTTCAAACCACACCCTCACTCCTTGGACTTCTTTCCAGCTTGTCTCCTGGAGACGGTGGAGCCCTCCCCTTTCCTTCGGTCTGTCTCTTCTCTCTCCTTCCAACAGGCTCCTCACTGCTGAGTCAAGAACTGCCTCCTCTCATCGTCTCCCATCCAGAACTGACTCCTTGTACATGTCCCACAGTCATTCTCCATTTTAGCGCAAAATTCCATTAAAATAATGTTATTTTCCCTGGAATTCAATTCTCCTTTCCCCATCTGTTCTTCTTATTGAACGCATAACTCTGGGTCATACAAAGCACTCTGAGGCTCTGGATGGGTTTCTTCTGTGGTTTTTGTAAGTCATTGCGCAAGCTCCTGAGAGCAGACTGGTAAAAATTGTAAATGTAATGTTTTTGAAGAAATGATTTGAAATGTAAAGATTCTGTTGCAGAATTGTTTAATATGTAACTGTTTAATGTTTAAATTCCCTCTAGTTCATTCTCTGGCAGGAGAATGTCATTGTACACGCTTAGCATTTAAAGGAAATCCCCTGTTACGGTGGATTTAACTCCTGACATGTTCTTGATAAAGGTCACTTCATGAATTTTGTTTGGTATGTGAAGCCCCATCCTGTATTCCCTGTGCATGGAAAGCTCTGCTGGAGATGATAGATTCAGAGGCATTTAATGTCAAAATTAACAGAAGTGTCTAGAGGCAGTAGCAGTGCAGGCTGGAGGTCTTTAGATTCCCCACAGAGCTAATGCCATGATGATACATAATTTACTTGTAACTTGCAAACAATATGCCTGTCTTTCCTCCCAGAAGCATTTCCATTTAAAGAAGCCATTGCTCTCTGTCTTTGTGCAGTGCGGTGACATTCATGCTCTCTGTGCATTCATATAGTCCTTTGCTTCCTCTGGACCCTTGCATTCTCCAGGGTTTGCAGCACGGATGCTGAATTACTTGCGCAGCAGTATATTAGCTGAAATTGCAACTCCTCCAGCCCAGCCTTGTAAAAACAGAGGTCTACTGGTCAGTGACGCAAAGCCGAATAAAGGGCATGGGAGTCAACGTCTGTCTTCAAAATCATGACAGATGGGTCAGGGCTACTTGCTACGTCAACCTTTTTAGAAGCTGAATTCCTCCAGAGTGTTTTCTCCGGCAGCTCATCCATCAAGTGGATAGACGGTGAACGTGTTCTTTGAAAATATAACTAATGGAAAGAAATGAGGTAGCTAACATAAATCAAGTGTGCATCTATTGCTAATTTCACTAGTTCTGGAAGGACAGAAACCAAGCTACACTTATAGACAGACCAAGGAAAATTTTAGCCTAAACGGTCTGAGTGGTTAACTAGCATAACTAGTAAGTGTGCATAAATGGGATACAAGGATAAAAGGCTGGAAAGGACCTGAAGGGGTCTTTTGGTTATTACCTCTGTCCTACAGCAAGACTGAATGAGCCAATGTTTTTTAATTGCAGATTAATAGAGTGATTTGGGAGATGATGAATATATTGACTGTTAGGGCCTTTTAGCTATTTCCTTTGAAATAGACCCTTGACAGGGAAACCTCAGTGTTAATTTTCTTAACATCATTATATTATCCAGGAAGTAGAATAAAGCCAAGAAAAGCAGAAGCCCCATTACATTTTAGAGTATAGTAGTAAACCATGCAGAAGGTAAACAGACTTCTAATTTTCTATAGGGCCTTTACAATATATTTCCATTTCTCTTAATCCTGGAAAGAAGCTCTAAATTCATAAGCTATGAATTCCCCCCATCTCCAGAAGGAAACTAGTCTTTTGTGACTATGCTTTCCCTAGGTTTGCCTGTTTCCTTTTCCCCACCGTAGTAAGTTTTGAGACCATTGGCCAAATTCGGCCAAATGTTATGGAGAGGAATAAGCTCAAAGATAGTAGATTTCTGCAAGTTTCATGAAAATAGGCATCCAGAGAGTGGAGAGAGACTTTTATTTAGAAGGAATGGCTGAAGTGGGAGTTCAGCCCTTACTGGCAACTCTATGAAGCAGTCAACCCAAATCATGGAAAAAAAATCTTTGACCAAGGTCTGTACCTTCTTGAGTTAGTTTTATTGTTCATGAAATGTCTTTGTTCCCTTTCTTTATGCCCAAATTCCTGCTTTTGTATGAATCTGTACCTTTGTCTCCATTAACTTTAAAGATAGGTTCAGAAATCCCCTCCTGAAAACACCATTATTTCCTGAACTATGTTCTCCCCTTCAAAACCAGGGTTTTATTAGACCATGTAATGCTATTTTCTGTAACACAAAGGCCCTGTTTTTTTTCTATAAGCTTGTAGGATTTCAGGAAGCTAAAAGTCGCCCTAATTTTCTTACTCACTCTTGGCTTTCTCTGTCTTGAATTGTTTGTGGAACAGGTTTTAATGGAAGTTCTCTGCATTTCATGGTTCTTAATGACATATATAATTGGAATGTAACAAACTGGCTTTTCTGGAACTTCAGTCTTAAATAGAATTTTCAAGACACAAACAAAACACAACACAAAGATGTTTCCCAGAGAGGTTCCACAACTATAGATGTTTGATACCTTTCAGATTTTTGAGAAAATAACAGCAAGACAGCTGAGCTAGAATAAAATGTAGTAAGCACAGACTTACATGCTCGAAGTCCTCATAATTAAATGTCTAAATTACCTTTAAAAAATTTCCTACCAGTGCTGTCGGAAGCAATATATAAGCACTTTTGCTACCCTGTCACTAGAATTAATTTAGATGACACAAGATTAAGACAGCTGTGCCCTTTATGCCAGTGCTTTCAGTGTAACTGATACTACTTATATGAGAGAGATTAAATAAAGGGAGAAAACCGCTTGTGCAGAGGCAGCCTTAACAAGCACCAGAGGGAATTTACAGTCCTATCTTTTTAGAGTATAGTTAATCTTTTTAGAAATACCTGTCTTTTCAGAAAAATCTTCCTGAATTTAATGAGTATTTGGTACTTCCTGCTTTTCTAAAGGCCTGAGAGGTGCCCTGCAACACAAAAAAGTGACATCAATTTTTGGCAAACTGTGCTGTTGCAGATATGTAGAGTACCTTTAGCAAACGCAAAAATGAAAGCGGAAGCATACAAACTGCTAGTTAAATCATTTATTTAGCATTTTGTGGTTGCATTTCTTTGCAGATTTTTGGTCCTCATCATGGAAAACTGTGATCTAATAATGTATTAATTTCAAAAGAATGTGTGGAGGTCCAGTTATGCAGTAGCACTTAGTTGCCTCCCTTTTTCTGCACCACACAATACTGCATCCAGGAAGAAAAGGAATGATTTCTAGTCCCATTATCAGAGTTTTCCTTCTTCCATCCTAGCTCTCCACAAGTCATTTGCTCTGACTCAACCAGAGTCTAGTGTGAACACGTTTGAAATTCTGGATCGAGTAAGGCTCTGTAGGCAGAGCACATCAGAAGTGAGTCGTCTTTGTGTGTTTCTATCCATTTCCATTTCATGAAGACTGAAACATAACTGTTAAGTATAATAAGCAGCTCTTCTTTTGTTTCTTTGGTTATGCTGGAAGAGGAGAACTAAAGAATTGAAAGAAACAAGTTTAGCATTAAGAAATAACCACTTTCATGGGCCCTCCCAAAGATCCTTAAATATCTGCATGTTTCTCTTCTAGCTCAGAATGTGACTGAGACAGCACATGATGTGTTGCCTGATGCAAGAACTATGTTCAGTTAATGCATATTGCCAAGTTTGTGTCTGCAAACAGGAGCTTGATTTGCTATGTCTGGGCTGTGACTGATCATACTCATTCACAAAGCGAGCGAACAAATGGCTGTATTTGTTCTGGTAGAATACAGGAAACTGTTGAGCTTTTTGCTCCATTATTCCAAAACAAGGATGGTCAAATATAGGCCATAGGATTAAAACACAGCCTGTATCCGTGCTCATTTGTAATATAAAGTTAAACATTTTGGAATGATCTCTCCCTTCCCAGTCCACCCACTCTTGTCAAAAAATGATGCAGTTGGATTTGCTGGTGATACCAAGATTCTGGTAAGCTATCGGCATGGTCCCTCTGGTTAGTCAGGGCTTCCTGATTTGTTTCACTGGTGTGTTACCTCCTCAGCTGTTGGGTTACGAAGCAACAAGGCAGTATTTATTATACTGCTTATCTCAGATATCACTTCCTCTCTATTCATCTCCATTCATAGTTACATACGACATGCAGTATTATTTTCAGCTATATTTGGCTTGCATATAATCCAACTCCTCTCTGTATTATGTAAATACAACAGCAGGGAGAAGCAGCCTTTGTCCCCTTGTGTCAGGAGGATATGTTGAACATCAACATGGACATGTTCCTGAAGACCAAACTGTTTTCTGGAAATCTGCTCACAGATTTCATAATCCATCTGTTTTCTGTAGAATGCAGTTATTTAAAGCAACAAAGTTCACTTCAGAGACATTGTACAGTAGCTGCTATTTATGTTGATATTTCTGATGAGGCTCAATATTGTCTATTTTCCATTATATCTCAACACTGCCTTTAATTGCCTCTTTCCACCAGATTTATATATTTTCCCTCCCGGCTGTTCACATGCAGACTTTCCTTTACTTGGCAATCTTCCAGTCACTCCATACTACAGACAGAGGTACTAAAACAGCAGAGCAGTTGATGAGTCAAAATAAAACTACATTATGTTATACTACATGGCCTACAGATGAACAATTAAACAACAGAGCATCCAAAACTGCCATCAGAAATACTCTTCCTTTTCTTAAGACTGTTCATTTTAAGTACTTTTGGGCAGGTATGTAACAAGGTTGTAGAGGCTTAACAAATGTCTCTTCAAATGTTACCTAATTCCACTATTTATCACTATTCCAAGAAAGGGTAAGTTGGAATTAATGATTCCTCTCAAATACCAAATGAAAATTATTCTTACAGGAATTGGCTTCATAACTCTGACACTTGAGACACTTGGGGAAGCGGAGACTTTCCCTGGAGATTCACACAGATCATTAACACATCCAGACTGACTCAGCAATACATCTACGTGTGCCTAACTGCAAAGATATAAGAAAGCTTAATGGTTTTAATGTGATGCTCAACATAAATACGCGCCCATTTCTTAAGTAAGTACATTTTTGAATTGAGGCTCTAGCTTCTTGCCGTCTAATGCACCCAAACCCCACTTCTCTGTCATTGCCACTAGCTGCTGGTTTCCGATGATACGTGGAAACCGGCAATGTGCTGCTGTATCCCACAGTGAAGAGCTGCTTTGGTTGTGCTGTTCATCTTACCTCACTTGGGCACAGGTGAAGCCCTCAGGCTTCTGGCAGGCTGCCACTATAAACCCAGCATAGTGCATGTTAGCTTCAGTGGGGAATACGGCCTCAATATTGCATTTCAAACACTGATTAGTAAAGCAGGCAATTGAAAAAAGTGTTTATTTAACTTATGGAGATTGCGGAAAGGAAAACAGCTCCAGAAATTCGAAGCTAGAAATGCTAGAGCTGTCAGGTACATCAGATTCCTAAGAATGAGCTTCCTTCCCACCACCTTCAGCTGCAAGGATGACAGTCTGACTGCACTGTCTTTCTCAGACGCTGCACTGGACAAGCAGTTGAAATGCAGCTCAAAAAAAGCCATTCAAAAGGGTCAAGAGCAAGGATTAGGCAGTAAAATAAACACCTGGAGATGGAAAAATCCTTCTCCATTTTTCCTCCCACATTTTGGAATCATTGTGCCAGGAAATTATTAAATCACACAAATTTCAATAATGAATGCACTGCTTGGATAGCACATGAAATTGCTGAGGGATATGGCTAAGAAAAATAAAAACTTTTCAAAGTCAATAGTGATGAAAGATCAAATAGAGGAGCTAGACTCCAACTTACACGGACTTCTGAAAACAGTACTGGTATGGGAGGATATTCCCCTGATTGATACAAGTGAGCATTAAGAGGAAGTGTGTGCATAAAAAGCAGAGGAATCTGTTTCGTATTTTCTGCTGTAATTCAGCACAAAGGTTTCCCATGGTATTTTTGCTCAGCTGGGAAGACTCTGCCACCTAATTAGGAGAAGGAGAAAGCAGACCCGCTAAAACACTTCTGTATCTAGAAGGCCATTTTTTATCTTTTGAGAACAAGGCTACTTTTGCTGTGCCAGAAGTGCCAGTTTGTAGCACGCTAGAGTTGCTCCGTGGCGTAATAAGGTTGGTGCGTTGATAAGAGGCCCCTGACAAGCTAGTTTTCTCACCTGCACTTTGCTTAATGTTGCAGTTCAGTTTTAGTTCATTAGATCTTGCTAAACATGTACCAACAAAAATTAACCCATCACTGAATTACTGCAACTATGTCATTTAGGAAAGAACATCCTTCTCTCCATATCATTATACAGTATGTTCTAATTAATATTTTCTATCTGGCTCAGTCACAACTGAACACGGAGCATGTGGAAGAGAGGTGGGAGGTGGCAGCTGGCAGGCTGGCCATAGCAAAGCAGGCTGCCGCATTGTCACTGTGCTTGTGTTGCCATTCTGAGCACACGTGGTGAGGTCGGGAGAATCACAAAGGCAGCGACTGAGGATTAGCACCCACAAATGCTGCTAGCTCCTATCTATACTATATTACTGCGTGCAGCTTTGGGAATAAAAATAAATGCCAGAAATGTCAACAGCCTATAGCGCAACAATGTACGATGAAGCAGGTAAAATGACTCACAGGTCTCCTCTGCAGTGTTGTTAGCAGCCTAAACACTTTCAGGGCAGAAGGCTGCAGAACTTTGAATCTGGAATTGTCTGAGTCTCCATCAGATTCCTGCCTTTTAAGAGTTCTTGGCTTTCCACAAAAGTGAAATTACAGGTAACAAGTCCTCAGACATTCCGTCCTGGTCATTCTGCATGCATTATTCCAGGAGGAAAAATACTGAGGCTGATGCTGTCCCTCCCTCACAAAGCTTTCTCCATGGGCAGGTGGATGCAATCAGGTTTTAACCTTTGCTTTCTTACATGATAGTTTTGTAACCTTACTATTTATATCGTACTGCTGCATTTCTTGGCTGCCTTTCTGCCTAGACTTCACTCAAAGAGGGAAGCAACATCCTGTCATCATCATCCAAGAGGACCAGTGGGCAGAGATGTAAACAGATTGGCCAATCCAGACACAAGCCAATGGTGAAAACAGGGCAAAAAAGTTAAGACACTCAAGACCTGATGTTATGAGTATTGGTATGCAGTAACTTAGGACTGACGTTACTGTGGATCTTGCTAGAAGTCAAGACAGACTGCATCACCGCCCTTTTCAGTTGCTTCACACAAGGGAATTCCTGCAGGAATTTTTCTTCAAAGGCACCCAAACATGCCAGCGAGTAAACACCACCTAGCCAAACATTAGATGCAAACAAACACAGGGGTTGCACAGAAATTCTAAGAGAAATCTGGGGCTCAAATCTTAGGGGAAGCAAGTCAGATTTTAGTACCTGCATAATTTGAACTCAATTAGGACTGGCAAAATTGATACACTGATGAGAGCGTATTGAAGAAAAGCTCTTCCGTTAGCTATTTCTTTCCCATGGGATGGAGAGTGGGTGAATTTAAAGGATGAAAGAGCAAGGAAGAAATTGGGAAAGACATAGCAAATGTTCAGTGAGACAAAGTGAACTGTTTGATTAATAAATTGATTGAATGTAGGGGGAGACTAAAAGTCAAGAATAAAGAGTCTAGACTTCACCTATTTTACAAAATACATAATGTCAGTATGTGAGTAAAACCAAAAGAAAATAATTAAACTGTATAATTTTCCCCAACAGCTCTAACATGCCTATTCTTAAATTATAAACTTTTTTGGGCAGCGTCTCCCACTCTCTAGGGTTAGCAACCGACATACACATTCCAAACTTTCTTTCTACGCCGAAGGGTTAATACATACAGCGTGGCCTTAGTGGCACACCTCATACCCTTGCTGCCCTGGCTGACCCTGGAAGGCTGCGAGACACGCTGAAGCTGGGCAAAGGTTTCTTCTTCCAAGCAACAGAAATTCTAGCGGCTTTTCAGAGTGCTGATCTGCAGGCAAGGCTCACCGTTGGCAAATAACTGCTATCCATTAACAGAAAGAACAGATTTACAATTTATGTGGAGGAAAAAGAAGGATCATCTAGAATGAAGATGCCAAGGAGGTCCATTGTTTTCCCCAAAATATCCACAGCTAGAGCTGGAAGCCCATTTTCTAGAAGGTTCTGCCTCACCAACAGCAAAGTCACAATCCATCTAGACTTTTTATAGCTGAGGCAGGGCTCCAAAGTCACTGTATTTAGAAAACCCTGTCTGGCATTCAGGGATCTTCCCGATTTGGCAGTCTGTTTATTCTGGGGGCGCCTCCCTGCTTTCTTTCAAGTGAGCCTTACCAAGCCTTCAGTTCTGGCCCCAATGCAGTTGTTCTCCATATTTTCCCATTTCGGGAGTATGTAATATATTTATTTGGAAGCAAACAAAACTTACCAAAACTAAATGAAAATTGTAGAACTCCCTCCTAAAACCAAACCTCTTTTCAGAAGCAGGGAAAAGGGAAAGAGGCAGGCAGAAGCATGGGGGTCCTTCATTCCAACAGCACCTGCTCTGCCTGGTTTTACATACTTGCATGAGCATTTTTTACCTCCCCTTCCCTCTCTCATTTCCCAGAAAGGCAGGGACTGCACTGTAAGCAAGGAAGTCCTTGAGAAAACACAAAAGGGTTGAAATGCCTGAGCAGCCATAAACAAACAGATTTGTGTGAAATACCCTCTCTTCTAAGACTCAGAAACTGATTCTCTGTGCAAGCAGAGCAAGCTAATAATATTCCTAGCAGAGATCCAGAATCCACTGCACTGCTCCATTCTCTACCATCTTCCACTGTGCTCTTCACATTATTTTGATTTTTCTATATGCAACAATAAAGTGCAGAGATGGAAGAGCTCTCAGTTCCCGTTTCTTGAAGAACTCTTAGCACAAAGGCAGCAAAACAAAGTTACCTGAATTTTAAAAAACCTGTCAATCTCTCTCTAGCGTATTGATTTTCTCTCTTCACATCTTTTGTAATAGCACTTCTGAATCTCTGCTTTATGGTATCAAACAAAATTAATTAAACTCTACCACAAAAAATTTTCAGAAGCCAAGTTCTTCCCTTCATATACAGATAAGAACCTAACTGAAAGTCGGGACATTCTGAAGTTTTCTGCCATCACCAAATTTGGGACCACACAGGAATATTACATCCCTGTTGGGTTTAAGTTTTCAGGATAGTTTTTTTTTTTTTTTTGCTTTACTTCTGTTCCGCCTGCCTTGTTCATGCATACATCCAGTTTATGATATTCCCAATAATAGCAAGCACTATGGCAAGATTACTTTTCAAGCCATATCTTGAATTACTTTAACTTGTGATGATAAAGTTTTGCAAAAGTAAATGCCTGTTTGCATTCCTCTTTCAGGATCTAAAAGAATCTACTCAAGAGTCAAGTAGAAATGTAATACCCTCTTTTTATTCTCAGAAAACAAAACCCACCAGCTGCAAACTTATTTCCATTCTGGCACAAACTTAATAGAGTAGGTCCCGCATTTTAACAAATCTTATAATGGGAAAGAAGCGTCAATGAAGTTGTAATCAAAAAATTTTGGGAAATAAATGCAAAAACTCTCCATTAACAATAAGCACCTTTATTGACCGTCTTACCATTCAACACTCATTTCATTCAATCTCCTAAATTGCTGAACTATAGTCCAGTTTAGCATTGAAATAAAAGAAAAGGATATTTCTATTTGACTTGTATAAAAACTGTTACACCTGGGTGGCATAGAATTAAAGTACCATTTAAAAAAAGCCATAGACACAAATAATCACTACCTGTGATTTTGAAAATTAAGCCCCATATATTTCAAAGTCAAAATTAACATATACCCTCCATATGATGTTATGCTTGTAAAAATGCCTACAAAAATCTGTTTGTTCAGAAGGCAGAGTGGTTGGAAAGTATTTTCTACTTCACCATTTAACAAGTGACATCACTTCACAAAAACTACTAGGCAGCAAAATATTTCAGACAAATTTCACACATTAGAAAAAACCCTGACACCATATAGCGTCCCAACGATTTCAGTAGGCCAATAGAATTCAGCACAGCAACAGATCTTTGTAGTACAGACTAAAATTCAGCTATGTATTATTTGTTACAATATTTAATTCAATGCTCAGGAAATTTAAAAATCAAAACCACCTAGGAATCTAGTAGTCAGATACTGGTTATTCCCACTTTTTTTTTTTCCTTGCTGTTTTTAGAGTATGCCTTCTAATATCTATGTTAGGAAGGGTATGCTCCTTCCCGGTGTTTAAAACCTCTTCAAAATTTATTAGCAAACTTTCTGAGAAGCGAGAAAATCACCTTTTATAAAGAAGACTTAATTTTTTTTTTCCCCTATCTTCTTCTGACCTTACTATTTAACTTCTACTCAAGACAGTAAGAATAAAATTAACCACAGCTATTTACTGCAAGGACACCAATTTCTATGCCAACATGAATATTTAGGCAAGATCATTTAACTTACCAAGTTAGCATTTGAGTGTAAATTAAATTTCTTCTGAAAGTCCTATACCCTTCACAAGGTAAGTTTTTCAACAGTATTCAAGAAGAAATGAAACTGTCTCAGGAAATAGTAAGAAAAGCTACTGAAATAAGTCCTTCATAACACATGCAAAATAACATTTCCTGGAAAGGCAAAAATCATGTGGTTTTTTTCCTTTAACTTTCGCCTTTCTGCAGGATGGGAAGTTATTCTAATGAGCAAAAAAAATTCATCACTATTACAAAATAGTGTGGTCTCCTCATGTCAGTTAGACTTAAATTCTTTATCAGCATAAAGCATCTGTATGAAAGCTGAGAAAGGGAATTCAGTTTGTAGCAGAAATTCATTTATACCCATGCACAATCTTTTTTTCCGCACAAAAGAAATCCAGTGTGGGAAATAATCCCTTAAAATAAGGCCATTAAAAAAAAAACCAAACCAAAAATAATAAATAGAGCAGGAAAGCCTAAGCAAAGACATACATTACTGCGACAGTGAGTGGCATTGTTAGGAGAGATGAGAGGTTAGACGTCTGTATAACTTCCACATGGCTGAGATCCTGGTTTTCTTGTCTGCTTGGATCATGAGGTTCTCAAAGCAGAAATAGGGATTTATTTTTTTATTCCCCTTCCCTGCCTGTGTGCATCAAAGATATCCAGGATGCAGTAAACATTTCATAAGGCTAATATAACTAAACAGGTCACCAAAAACTTGAGTTTGTTTTGCGAAATAATTTAGACTAAAGAAATGGAATAGCTTGCATCAGAAAGGCAACATACTTCACTCTTAAATCAATAAAAGTTTTTGCTTGGATTCAAGCTTCACATTTCTTACTACACATAACACAACTAGATCCTCCAGCTACATTTTTCCTCCATTAACCATAACTTAGTGGAGAAAGTCTCAGCGTACATCCTAGTTACCAAAGTCTTACTTTGGAAAAAATTTAGTTGTGAAATAGTTGCATACAGGTGAAGGCAGATTTCACACTAAAAGGAGTGTTATTAATTACCATGCAATTTTTTTGTATTCTCTGTTCTGGAGAGAATTTATACATCCCTTCTAAGATGCAAGTGTTCCTGTTAACCAGCATTGGGATGAGAAAAAATACAAGTCTTTTCAACCTTTTTATTACAAGGAGAAAGTCAAATAAGAAACTAAACCAGGTATAATCAAAATTTCAATCTTCCTTCACTGAGGTACTTAACATTCTGAAAACTAATGATTGTATCATTTACTAAATAAATGTATCAACCACATTGAGACATCAAATCATGTAATTCATAAATGTTTTAACAGAGTAAAAGAGAATTAATCATAGTATACACCCAAAAAGTTAGATGATACATTGACATTAATAAGGTTTTTTATGGTTCCAGATGAGCATAAATGACACAAAGTGAAAATTAAAAAGCAATTAAAGGTACATAATAGCTCTTGAAGTTTTACTTCCCTGCAAAACACTTTTTTAGGGACCGAAATCAATGACATCAATAACATAAGGGGAAACAGAGGCTCACCTTAAATCTAATTCACAACTCTACTTTGCTAGTAATCCCAGGAATAATATTTTTTCCACAATACCATGTCCAAGAAGTGTAGCTTTTTTAATGATCTATTTTTCTACAAGTGAACTTTCAAGAAGCACGGTAAACCGAGAAAGGCTCAAGTTTTCTTTTATCTCCTGAACAATTGGGTGCACTATGTAGCAAGTGAGCTCAAGGTAACAAATCCCTTGGAAAAAAAAAAGGAAAGGGGAGGGTGTGAATGTGATGTTCATGAAGGATACAAGCTTGATAGTCCTAAATACCAAGGTCTTCCTTTAATTCATAAGATAATGTGGCACCAGCTCAAGAAAGTAACTATCTCTTCTTAGCCACTCATTGTCATTTGTGATAGCCAGTGTTGCAATACTGACACAGGTCCCTTGGCCTCTCCAAACCAAAATAACTTAACTTGTTTTCAAGACAGACAGCAAGTTCTCATTGTCATGTCTACAGACTGGAGCAGAATTGTAATTATTTTGTTGTACAGTGATACTTAGAAAAGAATAAAACAAATTGGAAGGCCCAACTTGTATCTGGAAGACTCAAAAATGTTTTTGAGCTTTTCTTCATTTGCAGGAACCTTTCATACCTGCTAAGCCAATGCAGAAGTATGTGAACCACAGCCGAGCTTCTTAAAAACAGTCACATTACCTAGGACAACACAGCATCTGCTCAATCCCTAATCACATTTGAAATAAATGTTAAATTAAAGAACAATCTCCTATGATCTGTTTGTGCAATGTCAGACCAACTCTCCATTTCTGAAGTGGAAGCTATTTTTCAAATAACCACCTAACTGAATAAGCTGAGAAAGAACAGAAAATAAAAAAGCAGATGGTGACAATTTCTACACAAGAATCTTTAAGAGCACATACATTTAAGTCCTGATTTTGTTACCCAAACTTTTTGGGTCACTGTCAATCAACATTTCTTGCAGACCATAAGATACCCTTAGAGATCTTTACTGAAAATACTGTAAAGGTGATAGCATTTAGTGACCCACAGTTCGTGAGTCCACCATTTAGCAAAAGTCATCTTAGGAAAGGGAACACGCACAGAATATTATCATTACTGCATGACACTCTTGATATTTTACAACTTCCACAGAACAGTTCGTTCCTTAAGCCCTAGAAATGCCAGAGAACAGTCACTTTGAATTATTTTTACAGCTGGAAATCGGCATTTTTTCAGAATTTAAAATAGCTGTAGGTAAACAGAATTAGCAACGTTTGTTCTGAACAAAGAAGCACATTCTGTTCCCCCTGTCCCCTCCCCAAAACAGAGGCAAAATGCAGTTACTCTTCTCATCACAGCTCCCAGGCCAAGGACAGTGAAGCTTTGTAGATTGCAAATTCCTCCACGCACATGACGCACAGTTATACAATTGAGCAGGGTATCCAGCACAAAAGCATTTACCAAGTGCTGAGAGATTTTACTCAACGTGTGCTTTTCCCATGTACATTAAGAAGAAATTTAAGGTATTATGCTGCACTTAAGATTATGCAATTTTAATGACAACAAAATCAATAACATCAGAAAAAAAAAAGAGAAACAGATTCTGTCCAAGATTTTTTAAGAGATCAGTTGAGAAGAACTGACGCTGGACAAAAAAAATTCTAAAAATCCTTTAAAGTTGTCGGACTTTTTTATCAGTGCTTTTAATATTGACGTCTAACGTCTCTACTTTTTTTGTTAGCCGATCCAGCATATCGTCTTGCTCATCTATTTCTGTCTGCAGACCAAGAGCTAGGTTTTTCAGACGACTCAACCCAGAAGACATCTCATCTGTCAACGAAGAGAGGGACCATAAGGAATCAATGCAGTATAAAGCATACTGTTTAAATGGACACTATCAGGATTCCCTCTTCTCCAAAGCCCTGGATTAGAAAATTTTAGTTACAACTGCTCAAGCCTGAGTGATCTTCTCCAACAGTGGAAGCACCGATACTTTAACACTTCTACCATATTACTACCAGAAATAATCACTTCCTTCTTTTTTCCATTACAAGCTAACTACAAATGCTTAAAACCAAATTGGATCTTTATAAAATGTATAAATGTATAAATGATATACCCTGTAATGCAGTTTTTACTTTTTTTTTAAAAACATATTTTACCGAAAATTGGGCACATCTTTTCTCAGCTCAGTATACACAATATGCTTACTACCTCAATTGTTTTTCTTTAAACTTCATGCAGAGGTATCGTCAATACACTGAAAATTTAAGCAGTTAGTTATTCATCATAGATGGAAAAATCCCATTTGCAGATTTTCTGATTTGGCTACAAGGAAGCTATTTTATTGCATGATTGATTGGTAGAAATGCTTCTAAGGCTAGTAAGTTTTGCACAGCTTGGGAGTAGAACAAATGTGCTTCCACTAACTCTTATGCCTGACTATCTCTCCTTGATCTATTCCTTTCTGATTTCTTTCCAATCTCTTCTTTCTAGGTCAGCTAAACAGTGATACATGTAAGCAAAGAGGCACTTTGTATATATGCTACAGAACAAAGGAAGAGAAAGTCAGCTGAATGGTTTTGGGAAATAATAAAAGAAATGCAGCAAATTCACAAATTAAATATTTAGTGCCTTTCGATTCTTCTATTTTCTGCAAAACATTTCAAAAGCTGCACACAGTTGTAAGTTTTTTGGGTCCAAACTGATGTACAATTTAATATCCAACAAACTGCTAAACAAACTGTTTAACAAACAGTTAAACAACTGTCAGTTAGGTAAGTTGAATGCATCTTTCAATGTAAGTGGTAAGCTTTAGAAAAAGAAGTAGTAAGTATCCATATTGGTATAATCTGGATGTCAATTTGAAGCAGTATTTCCTTATTAATATTACTAGGACCTGCTTAATAAGATTTTTCAGAGTGGATGGGTAAGCCTGCTTGTCCCAGTGATATTCCAGTCAATTTACAGGATGATTCAAAGAGACATTTTTCATATCCTGAATGCAAGTGTTACGGGGTACTTCAGCACCATTTCCTCATGCAAATGACAGAGATTTGCTGGCATGTTCTCATTTGGTAAGAGTCAATAGATGATCTAAGGGGACTCATGCTTTTGGTGTGGGTTTTTTTCCCCTGGCCTCTTTGCTCAGGGACAGTTCAAAATCTAACTATTTCTAAAGCACAAGCATGTTGCAGAAGAGTTGAAGTATTAATGCCAACAGTGTATCAGTTTCTACAGTAGATTTATACTATTCCAGGCATTCTAGCCAGTTTTGTTTCTAGCTGGTTTCACATGAAATGCATTTCTAACTCAGATTTGTTATTAATATTTGCAAGTAGTTGACCCACAGACATCCCACAGCATTCTACCATTCAAATAATGCATGTTCCAATCAAACTTTGGATTCTGCCATGTAGATAGTTTTGAAATGCAGAATACAAGCAAATGATTTTTTTTTAATTATCAAATTTCACATATGAACTAAATGAAAAAGTGCTTGTTGGCAATATATTACTTAGTAATTTTCTCTGGCTTAAGAACCAAAAATTGAAAATTTTATTACATCAAACAGCTTCAATTTTCTCACTTACCTAAGTTGTTATCAATTTTCTGGTGGTAAGCTCGCAAGTGTTGGTTCTTTGGATAGGAATCCCTTTGCACTGAAGAAACTAAATCTGCTCTGCTGAAATCATTGTCTGTTAAGAGTATAAAATACAGAATATTATATAATAAAAAAAGCTAACAAGAAGAGGCTTTAAAGTTTTAGAAGGGGTATTAAAATTAGTCTGACCACAGCTGCCATGTAACCACATAACCTATTAGCAGGAGTATCAAAAGTAGTCCAACACCACTACCTATAGGGCACCCCTCAAGATGAACAGTTATTAAGCTACAATTATTCTCTTTTGGGCTGCCTTTTGTAGTTCTACTAGGTAGTTGAGAGAAAAAAAGAAAAAAAAACAGCCACCCAACCAACACAGCAGGTAGGTTGGTAACTTCTACCCGCAGTTAGCGTTCCCCCAGGTCAAGCCACCAGAGAGTTATTTCTGCCCTCTATGGGACAGACTTTTAATATTATGTGGAGTGGAACGGAGATTAACATTACCAAAAAGCATTTCTTTACTTACAGAACTACAACTATAAAGATACCCTGCTGCTTTCTCACTCTTACTAAACTAAATAATTGAACCTCACTTTAAAAAGAAACAGTTACTTTGTACATAAAGTGATCGCAGAAGTTAACGCATTGTGAGAACGGGGAACAAGATCAAACCCTGTACGCTTCCTTGTGTGAATCAAGTAATGGCTTCAGTATGAAGGGTTATAGTGCATAGTTGAAATAACAAGGAAAACATATCTGAAAACTATGACAAACGATAGTTAAAAAGGAGAACCTCTGAACATATACATTAACATTCTGGCAAACATATGACAAGGCTGCCTGCACATTGTATGGATTCTTGGCTATAGACTCCTCTGTACAAATATAAGCACTGGATGCTTTTAAAGTCTTTAGTGGATATAGCATAAATCCCCCACAGGAAGGGCTAAACAAAATCTGTATCCAAGTAAAAAAATTTCACATCTTAAGTATAGGTATAAAGAGTTTTAGGGAAAACAATTCCCTAGAATTTAAAGCCATGAAGGCCAGGATACAAATCTCCAGGCGTTGCAGCAATGTTAGTCAGCAGCTGGGCAGGCTGAAGGGTCTCTGCCTTCACCACTGTGCGAGTTTGCCGCGCGTTGATGATAGACATTCAGTAAAATAAAGTTAACAAACCTGAATTATCTAGCTTCCTTAAATTTGGATGACTTTCCTGGTATTTTGACTCTTGTTCTTTACTAGACACCATTGCTTCTTTTAATCTAGTAATAAAGAGAATAAAAAGAGAACATTCCTATGGACCACAGGCCTCATTCTGAATCTGTTAAACAAGAACAGGTATCAAATTTATACAAGAACAACAAATTTGTTAGACCTGATCCAAAATGTTCCTTTAAAATGAACAAATTAGCATTTGTCTTCAGTGAAAGCAGAACTGGTCGCTTTAGGGCTGAAAATAGCGTATGGAAACTTTGATATCAAACCCAAAACTGTATCTTCTGTCTTGGAGGCAACCTATTCCTTTCCTCTAGTGGAGGACGGAGGGGGAAGGGACGGAGGAAATCAATCCATGCAGCATTACCAGGCTTTACATAAATTTCTCAACTGCAGAGAGATAAGTACTGTACAACACAGTAATTTCACAGAAATTAATTTTTATTTACAGCTTTTAATAGAAGCTAGAGAAATACACATAATATTTAACTGGAAGCATGTCAATGCTACAAATCATGATTTCCTGATAAGACGGAAGTAAGCATGATAATTCAGAAAACTCTGAAGAATTACTTGCATAATGTTGTGTAATTGTTTGAACTAACTTCCCACAAATACAAAGTTATTCTTACCACTACAAATAAAAATAAAAATATTTTTCTCAGAGTTAAAGGAAAAAGGGAGCTAGACACCATCTCAGGAGTTCACTTGACAGAATCAACAGATCTTTTAAATTCTGATTTTCGGGTGACATTTCAGAGATGCTGTGAGAGATAAGTCCCAAGTAAAACATTTATTTTACTTACCTCGTGTTAGCATAATATTCAGGGGTTCCATTCTGCTCTGGCTTGCTCTCTGGAGGTTTGGCTTTGAAGTAGTTTACCAAGCCCCCCCAAACACTCTTAATGCTATTTATGTGCCTTTGACTAGTCTTCAAGTCCTGGTCCATTTTATCTACCATCTGTTCTGTGCGCTTCAGTGCCTCTCCTTGACGTACAAGCTCCTAACAGATATTGACAGAAAAGAAAAAGCTAGTAAAGCCAAGATAAACTGAAACATCAAACATTTTTAACAGACATGCTAAAGAAAAATAACATCTGTGTAGATTATTTCTAAAGGCATACAGCTTTTTTCCTCACTCCTCTTCCTCCAGGGCATTTCAATCAAGAGTTGCTAGTCAGCCATAGCATTTACCAGCTGTAACACCCTCATCACTATGCAATACCAGTTTCCTGACACCTACTGCAAACAGGATCCAGGAATTTTCTGTATTGGCCTTTTGTCAGGTTGACATTTGTTCTGTTCTTGATGGAACAAGCATGGCATCAGATGGGTGATGTAGTGAAAATGCAAACGTTTATAGCAGGGAATAGTTCACAACTATTTCTAATTGTGAATGACACCTTCATTGGGAAGGGATACTATTTTCACATTACTGGGATGTTCCTGATAATTCAGAAACAAAATAACCAAAGGAAATAAACGCAAATAGAATTTTCCCATACTGCAGGAATAATCTTTTAGCTAATACTAACAGTGCAGGATTTAGAAATTTTGATATATACAATTATGTTATTTTCTAATTCAGCAGCACAAACACTATTCCAAAGTAATCCAAAGATTAATTCTGGCAGGAAAGTTGCCTGCAGCTAACACTAGTGCAAAACAAAGAACTTGTATTCATATTCTCTTTAAACTTTGGGGAATCCTAGTTGCATATTCTTTTTTTCCCCTCAATAAAGCAGCAAACACATACGATTCAAGTCTTATCACGAGCTTTGCGTTAAGCCTAAATTCTTGATTCTTCAGTTGTGCTTTTCTGGACAAACAAATCACGAGTCCACAAGTTTGCAGAAGCACCACCGAGAACCCTCTTCAGCAGAAGAACCTACTGCAGCTTGTGGATGCTCTCGGGTTAATTTAGGCAACCACATCACTAACGTCCACGGAAACATCCCATTAGCAGGTGACACAATGGACAAGATCTTTATAAGCGATGTCCCTCTTCTGAAACAAGGCCAGAAGAATGAAGGAAATGATTAATCGGGATGAAGCGAGCACATCACAAACAACTAACAGGGCAGGCTCTTCATTTAATCAAGAGAACTGCTGAAAACTTTTTAGTGAGATAAAACTAGGCACAAATGCCATTAATAAGACTTAGTAGCAACTGTTAAAAGCAGCTGAAAACACCGCCGAGTCCTAGTCTCAGTATTACACAGGTAGAGAGGATCTAACTGGGATTTTTTCCTCAAAAAACAAACCGCCTCCACCCAGTCAGTCTGCAGTAACACAAAGACATACGTTGTCTCCGAAACACTGAATATCTCTAAAAAGAGATGTTTTGGGAGTCTTTCGGGGCGAAAAGGGAAACCAAGACACCCCTCCCGGAGGTTTAAGCCGGACAGGCCCGGCGGGAGGCGGCAGGCGCAGGGCAGTCCCTCGGCGCCGGCGGCCGGTACGTCGCAACCGCCCCAGGGGGAGAAGGCTCCGTTCGCTCCCCCTCCCCCGAGCTGCGCTGCCCCGCGGGGTCGCGACCCACCTCGGAGGCGGCCACGCCGATCCGCTCGGACTCGTAGAGGAGCGAGAGGGAGCGGGCGGTGCTGTCGGCGGTGGCGGCGGAGCGACGCAGCACCTCCTGCTGCAGGTACCGCTGCCGCTCGGCGCCGCCCGCCTCCCCGCTGCCCCTCGCCGGCCACGCCGCCGCCTCCTCCTCCTCGTCCGCGGCGAAGGGGTTGTAGCTCCTCGGGAGGGCCGACATGGTGCCGCCGACAGCAGGTGGCGAAGGAAGCGTCCGCGGTGAGCGCCTCGGGGAGGCGGCGCCCTCAGCCCTCGCTCCTCACAGAGGCCAAGACAAACCGGGCCGGGCCTGCCCCGCGTTCGCCGCCGAGCCCCCGCCGCAAGGCCGCGGGCCGCTCGCTCCTTCCGCCCACAGGCGGCCGCCACCGCGCGCCGGGCGGAACCACCGCGCCCCCCCCAGGGCGGGGCGAGCGCGCCGGAGCGCCGCTGAGGGATAGGCGGTTGCTGGGAGGGACCACCGCGGCGGCGGGGGGGGTGGTTGGGCTGGGCGCGCCCGTTTGTAAAGCGGTGGGGGGAAACTGGGGGCGGGCGGTGCGTCGGGGAGGGGGGGCAGGGCACCCGCCGGCAGTGAAGCCGCTGCGGGCGCTGCCATCTTTATGATGTGATTGGTGTTCCGTGATCCCGCGGGAGGTGGTGGTCTCGCGAGAGGGGGCGGGGCGGGCCGGGGCGGGCTGGCCGGTGGGCGAGCGGCCCCTTGCAGTCCCCCGCAACATGGCGGCCGCGGCTGTTGCGGCGGCCGCGGCGGCTGCTGCGACGGCGGCGGCGGCGGCGGCGGCGACCACCACTGCGGCGACGGCCGCGGCTCCCTCCGCGGGCGCGGGGCGGGGGAGCAGCGCGGGCACCGCGCGCGGCTTCTACTTCAACACGGTGCTGTCACTAGCGCGGTCGCTGGCGGTGCAGAGCCCGGCGCCGCTGGAGAAGGTGAGGGGCGTCCCGCGCGGCTGCGTGTGTGGAAGAGGTCGTCACGCGTGGGGGGCTGCGTCTGTGGGGACCGTGGGAGTGTCACGTGTGGGGCTGCGTCTGTGGGGGTGGTGGGAGGGGTCGTCTCGCGTAGGGGCTGCGTCTGTGGGGACTCGGGTTGTCACGCGTGGGAGCGGCGTGTGTGGGGGGCGGAGGGGCGTCATACGAGTGGGGGTTGCCTGTCTGTGTGTGTGTACGTCACGCGGGTGGAGTCTGCGTGGACGGGTTCGGCATCATGGGTGCCGTGGCGGGGGGGCATGGGGCCCTTCCTGTGGAGAATATTAGGGCCGCGTGGGTGGGGAGCGTGGCGGGTCATGGCCGTGTGTGAGCTGGGGATGTCCGGGCCGCCTCGGTTGGCCCTGTCATGCGTGGGGACCTGTGGCGCGGGTGGGAATTGGGTCACAGCCAGCGTGTGTGCTCGCGGGTGGGTTTATGGCCTGGCCCCGCGGGGGTTGTGGCCGTGCCCGGGCCTGGCGTGTCCGCCTGTGCCCAGGAGGATGCTGCCCTCAGGCAGGAGCTGTGCTGTGGCCGTGGGAGTGGGCTCCGGCATGCCAGCTGTGTCTGTGTGCGCGTGGGGGCTGCTGGGCCCACGGGATGCTCGCGTGGCCCATCTTGACCCAAAACCACCGTCGCGGCGGGAGGCATCGGCACAGCAGCTGCGGCACCCTCGGAGCAGCCCTCCGTGTCCTTGCGAGGAACGTGGGTCCTCACAGCGGCTGCGCGTCCCTGAAATTTGTGGAACATGGTTTTGTAGGCATAATTAGTCTCAGCCTAATTAGGGCTGGTTGCTTTACTCCACGTATCTGGTTAAATCCAATACAATAAGCTCAAGGTAAAATCTGCCTGGTTGAGATAAACCTCTACTGAATGTAAAACCAGACGGGGGGAGCTCCGGCTGGGCAGTTCCCCTCGTGGGTCTCCACTGCCGGCACGGAGCGGCTGGCCTGGTCAAGTGTTGTGCTGCTGCGGGGAGGAGAGCTGGGCAGCCTGGTGTTTCGGGAGTTGGCTTCTCTGAGCACGAAGTGATTGAACTTCTAAATTGCCTCGTGCAATAACAAAAGATGACTAAATTGTTAAAATGCACAGCTCAGTGCTGATGAAAACTATAGTGCTCGTTCTTGGCCAGCTGTTGCAGACTTCTTGTCTTAGTTCTTGTTTGGGAAATCTACCATTGGTCTGACAGCCAACTGTGAATAATTTTTTTAAGCCTTGCTGTTGGTTCACTAATATCCAGGGATTTTTTTTTTTTTTTTAGTTTGAGAGACTACAGGAGGAGTTAAATGATATTAAAAGTTCATATCTAGCTAAAGTTATTCACTCATGTTATTGCAAATATTAACCTGATGTGGGACACATGCATCAGAAGTTATTTTCCAAAGTTCGTATTTCCTCTGCTGTATTTTATGTTGAGCAAGAGGATTATTTTTGTTGTGTTACAGGTCTTGTAATTATGAGGTCTGGCAGTTTAAGGACTAGAATCTTAAATTCCACTGAGCATCCAGTAAATTCTTCTAATCCTTTAGGGAAATAGTTTCTTGGTTTAGAAATTTCAAGGCGGCATGTTTAAATAGAGCGATCTAAATAGGAAGTAAGTTGACATTCAAACATAAGTATTTATTATGACAGTCCTTTTTAGGTAATATTTATGAACATCAAGGAGATTTGTAAAAAGACAATATGCTTGTTGCATTTTCCCTTTCTTAACAGTTCCATAGGAAAACAAAGTATTTGGGAGATTTTATATATTCTTTAGATCTGTGTTTGCTGGGTATGGAGTGAAGTAACAGGTAAGTAATGAGAAAATAACAGTTCTGGAAACTGAATCTGTTATGTTAAAAGGATTTGAGCAAAAGTCATACTCAGCTAGGTAACAGTTTATTGTTCAGTGCTGTATATGAAGAAGGCATTGGTGCAGCTGTAACCAAAGCAGCATCCACCCAGTTTTTGTTTACAGGAGTTGAATAAATATGATATATGTGCCTGCTGCATATTTCTTGCACATCCAAAACACCCAGTGAATTAGTGGAAGGAGGGCTTTGTTGCACCAGGGATGCAGGAATGAGCTCTGTAAATGTGATGCTCTGGAAAGTTTCAGAAATTCTCTTGAGATGTGAAAACAAACAAACAAACAGCTTGACCAAGTGTTGAAGAAAACTTTTAAATCGACCTGTGTTGTAATAAAAATGTTTGACATCTACTTGAGGTTTTTCTGTCTTTTTCTAGTTTGTCATTCATCACTCTTTCCTAACCCTTAGATGCTCTCATTAAGATTGATGATTAAAGGAGGGCAGCGTGGCCATCTGTCTTCCAGAAGATGGAAAGACTTCTGTCCACTTCAAACACAGGAGATCTGAATGAGTCTTGAAAACCACAGCCTGTCAGCTCGTTTCTCTGCTGTGAAAGTACTAGCAATTGTATTAGTGCTACCCAGGCCTGTTGCTTGGCGTGCTCTTGGGCGTGGACGTGACGAGCTCTGCTCCGTAAAAGAGAAGCTGGGAGCTATTTGCATTGCTTTGCCGAGGTCTACTGGTGGATCTTTGAAGGACAGTTTTAACACATGTACTGTTGTTCCCTTGGATTGTTTTGACACTTTCGGTCTTGTTCCACTGTTCTTTGCCTCTGCTGTTTTTCAGGTACAAAAACTGCTCTGTATGTGTCCAGTGGATTTCCATGGGGTTTTCCAGTTAGATGAACGTCGCAGAGATGCTGTTATTGCTTTAGGAATCTTTCTAATTGAATCTGACCTTCAGGTATTTTTCCCACTTAGGCTAACTCTATTTAACTTGAAATATTTTGGCTTAATTCAAATGTAGTTGTTGAATGAATGAAAAGTTGGTATTTACCATCCATAAAAATAAATTAAAATATCAGAGATAACAGATGGATGCAGGCAGGAGATCACAAGGAAACAATGACAGTACTGACGAGTGTGATAGACAGTAGTCATGGCACTGCCACAGCCAAACTGCTGTCGCGTTTTTTGGTCATCGTAGCTTAAGGAGAGAAGGGAAAGGCTATTCAGGAGGATTTGCTCAAACCGTATGTGTCATTGCGTGTTCTTCTCCACATGCTTCTAAATGACAGGTATGTTCCACCATATTCCTGAACGTCAGGTTTGTAATAGGCGTTTTCATGCCTGGCAGTAGCCAGGATAAAAAGACAAACAGTGCACATAGGCTGCATTGTATACGAACATCCCTTTTGTGTCTGTCAGCCTGTTTATGACAAGCTGGTTCTCTTCCCTTCGAACTCTGGGCATGGTATTGTTCCGTGCAGAGGAAAGGAAGGATATACTGAGTCCTAGGTCCTAAAGTCATTAGACCTCACTTTAAGTTGTTTAATGTTGCTAGGGTTTGCATCAGGCCCGAATTTCCTCCTATTTAGTATCTATTTACTATGCTATAGCTTGCATGCATATTATTAAAGTTGTCCTTTTTGCGTTTTTTGTAGTACGAAGTTTAAATAAGGCAGCTGTATTCATGTTTCGTAGCATTTTTATGATGTTTTCAAAGCCAGCAGTTAGTATTAATTAGTCCAATTCTATGAGGAAGCAAAGTGCTATCCTTTGATTTGCAGATTAGGAAGCTGAAGCGTTACACAGATGTGTTAAGTGACTTGCAAGGCCATGGGATGGATCACATGTACTGAATTGGGACTGGCACTCTGAATTTCTAGCTGCCTTAAAATTATTTTGTGATCTTGCTGTAAACTAATAAATTGTTTGGGGTTAATTACTATTCCGGAACTTTTTTCTCCGACTTTTATGGAGAATGAACTGTTGCCTAGAATGAAAGGATTGGATTTATAGTACTCAATTGGTTTACTTTCATTTGCTTGTGTTGAAATCAATTTTGCAACATTCAAGAAGCCTGTGGAGTAATCATTAGAAGTGAGTTCTGTGTGTGGTTAATGTAGTTTTCCCATATCTCTAAAATAGCTTGAGATGATATGGTTCAGGTTTTCTTCTCCATTTTAAATAGTGTTTTCCTCTTTAGCACAAAGATAATGTGGTTCCTTACCTCCTCCGACTTCTGAAGGGTCTTCCCAAAGTCCAGTGGATAGAAGAAAGCAATGCACGGAAAGGCAGAGGTGATGTTTGGATTTTTTTGATCATTCTCATGGAATGCCAGCCAGGAAATAGATATAACAAAGGTTATTCAGGACATGGTACAAGGGGAGGTGATAGGTCCTGCTAGGTTCTTAGCTCCTGACTCAACAGCCTTTAATATTGATTTTTTTTTTTTTTAGAAGCAAAGAGGAAGTTGAATAGTTCCCAGCTTTCTTGTTTGACTGTTTTGTGATAAATTGCACTTTCCAAATATTCTACGCTCAATGTATTTTGTTACTAAATTGGAGAAGATTGTGTAGTAGTTAGAGCAGGAGAGTGGAACCTGAGATTTGTATGCTCTACTTTTAGCTTTGATGCTTGGTTGCTATTTAAACTATTTCAGTTCTTGCTCTCTTAATATCTCTTAAAATTAATATAAGAATACTTTCTCACATGGGGTATTATAAAATTTAATTTTTTTTTTCAATTACTTGAAAACCTGGTAAAGTTTTTAATTATTAAAATTATTCTTTTAACATTTCATGCTGAAATTGTGATGGTTAGAGTGTACTTCTAAATTTTGTATGTAATACTGTATTTTTCTACAGTCTATCTCAGAACTGTATGACATGGGAATCACTTATGTCGTCTTCTTGCTTTGTTATTATTTGCTCTTTCTATGTTGATTCTCCCTAACAATGCTAAGTGGCTTATTTTCTGTCCGTTACTTTGCAGGCTTGCTTCCAGTTGCAGAAAACTTCAGCTTCTGCTTGGTAACATTGTTATCAGACGTTGCTTACAGGGATGCGTCTCTCAGAGAGCAGGTAGAGTTTATTTTAAGTTTGTGCTGATGTAGAGCCCAATTCTCCAATGCTGCAGTACTGACAAATGTCTAGAGAAGAGTACACCACAGCTGCTTTCTTTCTTGCAAAGGGATTGATTGCTTTAACGTGTACTGGTGCATTATTTTGCTTGTGTTAATTAATAGTCAGGTACTTAGAAGATATTCATAAGTCTGCTGTTACTTCCAGGTGTCAAAGGCTTGTCACTCACTGAGCCCAGAGTTTTAGAATTCGGGTGTTGATACTGAAATTAGGACTGCTGCAGTTTTATTCTGCTAGTACATACCAGCTAACTGCAGACTTTACAAAAGAAGCTGTAAGCTGAGTGAGGGCAATATACTTTTTCATTCACATAGCATTAAAAAAATCTTGTTTACAGAGGTAAAACAGAGGTGCTTACGATAATTTGCAAGTTGTAGTTTGCTTGCTATTTGCAAGTTTCATTTGTGTTGTAGTGATCTAATATAAGATAATAAGATCTCTTTACCAAAAGGTATTTTTTTAATGTCTGTCTTGATTACTTTAGATTTTGGATGCAATTCTACAAGTAATGCAGTTCCTGTTGGGAATGTGCCAGACCCCGCAAATGCATGATAAAGGTACTACTAAAATAACTCTTTATATTGTTGCTATACTTGTAACTCCTGTCCTCTGAACTTCTCTTGTGTTTTCTAATTATCAGGATCACTCCTGAAAAGTGAGAAGCTTTTTCTTCCGACTTCTCTTAGCTCTGTTTGTTGCAGACTGGTAAATACGGAAGCAAGAGAAGTGTATTAATTTGTGATACCTTCATGGTTTTTCCTCTACTTGCACAAATAAGTCTTTGCAAAGCACATTAGGCTGGAACATGTTAGTGAAGTGGTAGCAAAACCGTGAAGAGGAAGTTCTAACTAACTGTTAATATACTGTTATATGTGTGTTTCTTTTCCAGAATATTTATGCAAGTATGCAGTGCCCTGCCTGATAGGAATTTCTCGAGCCTTTGGTCGCTACAGCAATTCAGAGGAGGCTCTCCTTTCAAAGCTTTTTCCAAAAATTCCCCCGCATTCCCTGAGAGTTCCAGAAGAGCTTGAAGGAATTCGCCGGCGATCCTTTAATGATTTCAGATCAATTCTTCCCAGTTCTCTACTCACTGTTTGCCAAGAAGGAACACTGAAGAGAAAGGCTAGCAGCGTATCTAGCATCTCACAGGTTTGTATGACTTGCTCTGTGTTGGAGTCAGTGCTTAGATGATTTCGTGGTTTTGGTGGAGTTAAGATCGCATTAAGCTTGGATATGCACACAGTCTCTTAACACATTATTCGACCAGATACAGAGACCTTTATTTTGGTTCTGCAACTGAATTTCAAAATAATTTTGTAGTTTCTGAGCTACAGAATCATCAGTGACAGTTAAACTAACAACTCTACTAATAAGTCTTCACATGGAACAATTGGCAAATCCTATTCCTTGTGTTATTCTAATGAAAAAGCATGGTAATGTATATCTGCGAATTTGGGAAGCTGGCACTTAATGGCTAAAGTTTTCAGAAGTGCTGAGGATACATGAGCTCTCACTGGTTTCACCAGGAGGTGTGGATGTTCATTGTCTTAGGGGAGGAATGGATTCAGATGCTGGTTTTGAAACCACAGATTGTTACTAGCATAGTTTCATACAGTACAGGAGTCATCATTCTGATCTCTTCCCTTTAGTCCAAAAGCATTGAACTAGCTTTTTTTGACTTCCCATTTTTGGTTGGAATTGAGCCTGGCAATACGTAGTTCCTGTTAGTTTTGCTTGAAGCTGTGTTTCGTTATAAAGTGTATGAACCATTCTCTCGAAGATTTTTCAATGTTTTATAAATAGTTTTTAAATTATGGCATGTGTGTGACGTTTCAGGTTAGTCCTGAACGTGGAATTCCCCCTCCCAGCTCTCCTGGAGGATCTGCAATTCATTACTTTGAAGGTAAATTATTTTGCAGAGGAACAGTGTGTGATTTGGGGATTTTGTTGCTATTTATAGAAAATTGAAAACCAAAATCATGTTGACCCCTTTCTCTGCCCTCTAGAATTCTTACAGTAATTCTCTGGCCACATGCCTGCTGGGATTCTGAAAAAATTTGGGGTATAAAGACAGTAGGAAGTTATTACTAACACCAGTGGTTTCCAGACTCAATTGTTTCTGGCAGGCTTCCGAGAGAGACCTGATTTCCTTACTGCTAGGCTGTGCCTAGTACTGAAGAGCTTAATTCAACTAGGCCAAAAATATTTCAGGAGATTAGGCTGAGTAACTTTGAGAAACAAGTGTTAATATTGTGCCTCGCTATACAATTAAATGGTTGGACTAGGGTCTGGAATTTTGAGACCTTTGTGGCACATTGTGTAAATCTAAAACAACTGCCCCATTTGAAGTAAATGTGATATAGGTCATTGTGTAAGACTTAGTAATTTGCTGAAGTGAGAAATAATAAAGGAGACTTGCTCACTAATGTGAGTGCTCCCTAATGTGTATTAATTAATGTATCACAAAAGGCAGAAACGTGAAAAATTTTCATGAATTAATATACAAACTCTTAACCACTGAGTTTTGGTAGAGCTCTAGCTGTGAGTTCTGTGTCAAAGCAGGGCGTAAAAATAAACTGTCTTTCATGAATCAAGTGGAGGACTAGCTCTGCATCTGAGGCATTTTGGTGTCTCTGGTTTTGTCTGGGCCTTTGAGGTTTTTAACAGTTTGGGCATTCTCTGTTTCTGGGTCATTCTCCTCTCTCGAGCCCTGGCTTAAATTAATTTCTTCCACATTACTTTTCTTTTTCCTTCATGTTACTATTTGTAGAGGCATCTGTCTTCCTCAATCATATCATGGGATTGCAGGGTAATTCAAATATCATTTTTAAATTGCCAAGTAGGAGGAGACCCGTTTGTTTTCTGTCTACCCTGTTGGAACAACGTATACTTCTTCAATTTTATGGTCTTCATGTTTTGAATTTACAAAAAAAAAAAAAACACACTGCAGGTTAGAGAGAGACTATAGTAGTAGAACAAAAATAATCTTAATTAAAACTATAGGTGGATAGTGGACAACTTTGTAAAAATTTCAGAATCATTTTAATTGTGTCTCTAGTAGAGTTATGATTATTCTAATCAGGATTTTATTTTCAATACTAACTTCTACCAGATATTTCAGATATAGGCAGCCCTTGTATTAATATTGATAATATAGTTTGTGATAGTCTTACTTTCTGAAGAAGATGAGTAATGACCTTGGTTTTATTCTGGCCAAGGCTAACGGTTTAGAAAAAAGGACTGAAAACATTTTTTTTTATATTGTCAATAAATAGTGTTGCTTGAAAGCCTATTAATCACAGGAACATTACTTTAGCACAGGCAGCTGAGTACTTTAAAAAGGCAGAGATGTAATTTCTAAAGCGGAAACAGTGCCAAAAGCAGTATACTTAGCAAGTTGTTTGCTTAATAGAGTACTTGGATCGGAAAAATAATTTGATTTCTCTTTGCTTTCAAATTGCAGTAGTGAATTGGTGGAATTTTAAGATGAAAGCTGTGCCAGGAGTTCATTTGATCTAATACAGGGGAAAACCTTGCAAGATAGTTTTGACTTAACCTGTTCTTTGCACCTCGATGCTTTTGAACAAAATGGCATTTACAAATGTTTTCGGGTAAATGTACATCAGTAGTATCGGAAGACTTCTTGTCAGCAGTGTCTCTGACATGGACACAAGTCATTGAAGTGAATTTTTCCATTGTAATTGTAAACTTCTAATAAACAAATGTATTTTTCTCGTGATAGTTTTCTGTCTTGATTTACCAGTAGATTTGCTGAAATGCGCCTCTTGATAGCTTGCAAGTTAAAGACTCTACCTGTGTTGGAAATAACTCTTTAGTAGTGACTAAATATTACCATTAAAAAAAGTTTATATATTCTCTCTCTCCTTATTTCTATTATTTTTTCTGATCAGGTTCCTATCTCCCTGATGGAAGCGCACTGGATCCTGATTATTACTTCTCTACAATCAGCTCCAGCTTTTCAGTTTCTCCTCTCTTCAATGGCATTAACAATAAAGAGTTTTACATCCCACTGGAAACGCTCCGTCAGCTGTTGAACATGGTATGTGATGGGTTCTTCTGAAGGCTGCAGTGAGATTGCATTCTAGATATTCGTGCTAGAAAAAGATGCAGTTTAAGCTTAAGCTTTTAGAATTGCAAATAAAAAGACGGTGTTTGTCTCTCGAGCTTTGTGTAACGTTATTTTTATGGCATTTAACATCATGCTTCAGTAGTATTCCTAAAAAGCTCTCATATGAACCATGAAGAATTGGGAAAATCAAATAAGTTTATGTCCACTTCTTCCTGTTCGAGTCTTGCAGACCACATGAGTTGAGGTAACTTACATACTGCTTGTTGCTGAAATAGAAGATTGGGTTTTGCTGTGAGAATGAGACCCTTTTCTAGAAGGGTTTAGTTGCTGGGAATTCACACAAGTGACAGAAACTAATTTCATCTGACACTTTGCAGTCAAGTAACTTGTGTTTTCTGTGCATGGGCAAAATTGCATTGTCTTCCTATCTAGAGTCATGAACAGGGAACATCCTTCTTCAATTTTTTTTTTTTCCCTCCATAGGTAAAACAGATCGTTGAGGATTCTCTGCTAAAGACGTTAGATGCAGTTGTAGCTGAAGTTGCAGAGGTATGTTTTTAAATTCCTTTTCTAATGACTTGAATACTTTATTTTTTTGTCTTAATAATTAATACTTGGAAAATAAGCCTTTTACCTATATAAGGTATGCCTTCTCTTTGCAAAACGATACTAATTTCCCGTATGAACAGTTCTTTCAGTGGTCTAAATCTAGCCTTGGACTGTGTAAAAATGGGAGGGTGAAGGGGAAATGTTTTTCACTAACATAGAAGGAAATAGTTATTCTCTTAAAAAATGAACCATTTTCTTACTTTAGCTCTGTTATCCTTCTGAATTACAGCATTGGTTGCCCAGAACTGGTTTACTGTA
Source organism: Calonectris borealis (assembly GCF_964195595.1). Classification (NCBI taxonomy): domain Eukaryota; kingdom Metazoa; phylum Chordata; class Aves; order Procellariiformes; family Procellariidae; genus Calonectris; species Calonectris borealis. The sequence continues at coordinate 11,435,790 of NC_134329.1, forward strand.
GACTAAGGTCTTTATTGCATATTACAGTAGCATTGTCTTTTTTCATGTAGATAAAATGTGTTCGTCGTTTTCTTTTTCTGGTTTGAAAATCACTGCTGCCCTTTGAGGTGTCATTTCTACCAGTTTAATAGTGTTACACTTTGTGGACCTTTACTTTCAGAGGTGGCGTACTTGTTTCCGTAGGTCTGTGAGTCCTTGTTCTCTCCTTCCCTGGGTGCGGTTCTGTAACAGCCTCCGCCACGTTTTATGGAGTCAACCTCATCTCCTCGGGGGCGTAAAGCTGTGTTGAAAAGAGTATGCGTTCAGTTGTGTGGGAAAATGACTTTGCTGTTCTCCCCAGCCTTCCTTCGAGTGCTGCCGTATTTGAAATGTGGGCCTCAGTGGAGACAGCTTCAGTTTTTCTTTTTGCTGTCTCAGTAAAATTATATGTTTGAATCCTCCTTTTATTTTTTTATTTTAACACTGTTAGAGAGAACATATTCGTGCTCTTCAAATTGAAAGAGTGACTGAATCTTATTTAATGCACTGAATGGCTGTACTTTTTCTTTTGATAAAAGTGCGGAGGGAAGCTGTGAGGTTACTTCTGGTACCTGTTTTAAATGCTTGTTTATGTTGTGGAGGAAAACAATCATGTGACTGGAACAAGAAGATTTATTTATCCATACAATGGAAAATACTTACTTTTGAATCTAGCAGGTTGCTTTTTTTCTCTTTCAGACGGGTGCTAATACAGATCTCTATTACAAAGCATTCAGTGACCCTCTTTATCTTGCTCAGTTTAAAATGCTGAGAGACACATTATACTATATGAAAGGTATAGTATTTGTATTTTTTTTAATTTATCCTTCATTATGTTTAGGATCCAAAGTGTTGTCTGCATTGTATTGAGTGCTTGAACATAGGGGTTTGCATTTCCTGGGAACTCCACGTATGCTTTAAAATTTGCATTTTGAAATGTTTTTATATAAAAAAGGTGCTATAGAAATAGGAAAAAAAATATTTTGAGCACCGCTAGAAGGATTAACAGATGGCATTTCAATTGTCTGCTTACTGGTGGACTTTGCTATGCAATTTATCTTTTAGGTAGGGAATAAACTTTATGAAATCATTTAATTTATAACATAGCAATGGATTTTATATATGCTGTCATTCTGATACACTGACTCACATCCCCCTAGTATAATGCTATTTCCTTTTATTTCTTTAGACCTTCCCAACTCATTTGTGAAGGAAATCCACGATTTTGTGCTAGAGCAATTCAACAGCAGTCAATCAGAACTTCAGAAAATCCTTCATGATGTGGATCGACTGCACAATGAACTGAGTCCTTTAAAACTGCGTTGTCAGGCTAATGCTGCCTGTGTGGATCTCATGGTGTGGGCTGTGAAAGATGAGCAAGGTAAAAAATGCTCTTCAGTCTCTGGAATGGCTGCCTCTTTTTTTTAAGTTAAGTATAAAATATATATATTTAAGTTAAGTATAAAGTTTATAAGTATAAATGCTCACAGAAATAGAAAATAAATTTCAGTGGAATACTTTTTGCTATTAGAATACAAGAGTAAAACTTCCATCAAAAAGTTGTCAGAGTAGTTGGCTAGGTAGTTAGACATCTCTTCATAGAAATGGAAACAGAAACATCCTATTGGCTTATCTACAGGAGATGGTATAATTGCTGCATTACATGCAGCTGCTTATTATCTGGTTTATTTTATGTTTTTCATTATTGCTCTTAGTGTCTTAAATGTTTCTCAGTCATTCTTTTTAAAGAAAATGTTTTTTCTCCATTGCTAACAGGACTGGGAAGCTCTTTCTCACTTTTTCTCAGTTTTTTTTCTTGTTGTATAATTCTTGCACATCTTCTGAATATGCGAAGGATTTTTTCCTTTAGAGCTTGCAATACTTAATTTCTGTCAAATGTGAAGTACGCTCAAAATCAACCTTTAAGTACTGTCATTCTTTCAATCACAGTGTTTGACAGCGCTGTTTGGTGAAGATACTAAGTTTCCAAAACTGTTTTCCCAGAAGCAGCACTAAATCTCTTTGATGAATTGTAGTATGAGGAGAGTGAAGCTGATACATTTTCTGCGTTGTTTTAAAAATTCCAGTAGTATTGCCTTGTGTGTGGCCTAATAACAAATCTGATAAACAAATTTTTCTATTGGATTTTTTGTTTAAGGTGCAGAAAACCTCTGCATCAAGTTATCAGAGAAGCTGCAGTCGAAAACCTCAAGCAAAGTCATCATTGCTCACTTGCCACTGCTAATTTGCTGTTTGCAGGTCCGTCTTTGCAGTATTTGACATTACTATATCAGTGAATGAGAGTTTGGGGAGTCTTACAGGTTGCTAGAATGACACTTTTTATCTGCTGTTTGTATTACTTTCCATCAATGTGTTCTGTGTTTGGATTTTAGAGGTTGGTGTGGAAGCTAGAACTGCAGCAGAGTAATGCTCTCAAAATTTTCTTAGCTCAACTACTTCTTGAAGAATAATATTAATGAGGTTTTTTTAACCAGTATTTCTTTTCTGAAATATTTAGCTTCTTAGTCCATTACATAAACAATTAAAATACTGATCACTGAGTTTTAAGACTAAGAGTTGGTTATTCTAATTTTTATGTCTTCCTATTGGGCACTTTTCATAGTCTTACAAATGTGGTGTTTTCTACCACATAGTAAATAGTAAATTATCACAATTCTCTAAATGTTGGAACTTGTCCAGTAACTTTATTTTCAGAGAGTGCAGTTCAATTCATGTAACTCTTGTGAAATCACCCAGGAAGAGAGCAGCAAGGCTTGACTGGCATGACACACTCTAGGATAACCTGAAAGAATTAGAGGCTTGAAATGTCTAAATCTTCTGCTAAAAGTTGAATCCCTCAGAACTATGTATGCTTTGTTTTGGTTTGGGGTTTTTTGTATTGAGCTGAAGTTGCAAGCTTACAGTTGAAATAAAAATTGTGCTGTTATATTCTAAAGCTATGTTCCTTTTTTTTTTTTCTTTCTTTTTTAGGGTCTAGGTCGTTTGTGTGAGAGGTTTCCTGTTGTGGTTCATTCTGTCAATCCATCCTTGAGAGACTTTCTTGTGATACCTTCCCCAGTGCTTGTGAAACTTTACAAGTATCACAGCCAGTATCATACAGGTAAAGGAAAAAAGGCCATGTTCCAAAGGATATGCTAGTCATTGTTTTCCAACTTACGTGGCTTTTTGATGCTTTTGGATATTTTGTGGTGATATAGCTGTAGGGGGAAATGGAGACGCATTTGGGATTTTTTTTTTTTTTTTTGGAGGTGGAGAGGAGGAATGCAAATCAAATTCTGGTAGAAGTGTATCTAAGGGCAAGCAGCATATATAGAACTACATTTTATCCTAGCAGCCATATTGCTGTGTCTCTTCTGCTGAAACCAAGATAGTCTTATCTGAAGCACTTTTGTCCTGAGTGAGATCATCCACTGTAGTGTGATACTGCAGTATTGAAGGTGGTATTATATGTGTCAACCTCCTGCACTCAATTCAGAGCAGTTTGCTTAGGGCTTTGTCCACATGGGCCTTCAAAACCCTCCAAGGACAGCGATTCTACAACCTGAGGCAGTGCGTAATTATCCTCATAGTGGGGGGAGGGGGAAAAATCACATATACTGTTGGAACCTCCCTTATTTCAAGTTGTCTGTTGTGTCTCGTTCTCCCACGAAGCCTACTTCTGTCGTGTTGGTAACCTACTTTACATTTGGAAGGCAGCCGTTAGGTCTGTCCAAAGCCGCCTCTTCCGGGCTGAACAAGGCCATGTTCCTCAGACTCTCCATACAGGTCCTGTTCTCCAGCCCCATGACCATCTTGATGGCGTTTGGCATGTTTTTTGTTGTTGTTTTGAAATTGTCATATCAAGTTATGATTTCCAAGAAGAAAATGCTCAATTTAAATCACTAATGAAAAATGCTAAAGCAGAACAGGTAAAAAGAGAACGGAAGGTGACTAAATTTAGGAATAATTATTTAGGCATAGTTAAATACAGTAATATCTTGCGTAGCTAGTGACAACATATGTACTTCCAAAGTTCTTCAGCTCAACTCTCTGACCTGTAAAGTAAGCTGTTTTGCACTTACTTACCAGATACTGCTCTTGCCTGTGTGCTCTCATCTCGGGGAAAAAAGGTATTTCAAATGGTGTTGATTTCCATACTCTGTGTTCTTAGTAGGTGGTAATGACATCAAGATCAGTGTAACCAACGAGCATTCAGAGTCCACTCTAAACGTAATGCCTGGCAAGAAAAGTCAACCATCCATGTATGAGCAGCTGCGTGACATTGCCATAGACAACATCTGCAGGTAAGAGGGAGACGTGCACCATGTTGGAACATGTGTTCTATTTCCCTAGCAGAAAAGTATTGCGATGTTCAGAAGGTGCTGCGCTGTGCTGCTATAAAGGCTTTTTGCCTTTTTTAATCATGACTTCATTTTCCTTCAGACATCTGTTGATTCTGTTTATGTCCTAATTGTAAAATATTAATTCAATCTCATCGATTTGCTTCCCACATATGTAATTCATGCTAGTCACCATTTTGATACTCAGTGGGGTTTTTGTTTTCTGCTTAGATTATCATCTTGAGCGAGCCTCCTGTAACAGAAGGATTGTTAGGCACTCAAATGTGGGCAGTGTAATGATTATTCCTCCCTTCTAGACAACTACAGAGACCTGGAGGAAAGACGAATAGTTAGTGACTAGAGACAAGGGATTAAAGTTTCTAAGGCAGTGGATTCTGAACTTACCTTATTGCATATCCCCATCTTTATTGTTGCTGGAGAAAGCAGCAGTAGAAACTCCGCTCATTTTTTAAAATACATCTGCAGTGTTCCTAGGCAATCAACTTCAGTATAAACTTTTTTCCCTTATACCTGGTGTGCATTTCAGTAGTAAAAAGTGAAATGTTTAATGAATGCTTTTTTTTTTTTTTCCTCTGGTTGTTCTAACAAGTTGTCTGTTCATTGTTATTCCAGATGCTTGAAAGCTGGCTTGACTATAGATTCAGTGATTGTTGAGGCCTTTCTTGCCAGTTTATCTAACCGTCTGTACATCTCTCAAGAGAGTGATAAGTAAGTCATCAAACCAATTCTTCCTTCACTCAGTGAACCTGAAGCTTATTCTAAGATATAAATACAGGCAGCATTGTTTTAGAATTAATTGTTTCTGAGATAGTGAGCTTCTATGTGGGGTCAGGATCTTCCCATGCAGATCTTTGCAGAGCTGAGCCCTTGTTTTCATACTGAGAGGTATGGATTCATTTTTATCTGGTTGAATCAGCAAATCTTTGGTGAGTATTAGACAATTTTGAGTCCTAGATTGAGTGATACTCTCTCTGCAATATCCTTCAAGCTTCAGCTATCTTTTATGGCTTGACACAGCTTGTCATTTGTGGCATTTGACTTGCTTCACTTTCAAGAGAGTCGCCAACCATGAAACCTCCAGGGGGAGGTCCTATAGTAGCTGGTCCGACTGTCATGTCATAATGTTTTGCAGATGACTTTTACCTCTTTTCACTGTTGTTTCTAGAACGGTTTGTTCATGGGTTTCTTGGACAGTGTGTTTGGGGGGGATTTTTTTTTCTTTTTTTTTTTAATTTTGAAAACCAACTTGTGCAAGTATATCTCCAATGTTAATCTTGGGAGTAGATGGCTATGTGGCAATATTAAAGCTGTTAGTGATGTTTAAATTTACTATATGAGCTATTTCTTACATGAAATGTAACCATGCTTGGAGGTCTTGATAACTGTTGAACAGTTACATGTATGGTTTTGGGTTTTTTTGTTTGTTTTTATAACAGGGAAGCTCATTTGATTCCTGACCACACAATTCGTGCTCTAGGGCACATTGCAGTGGCACTGAGGGACACCCCAAAAATGATGGAACCCATCCTACAGATCTTACAGCAGAAATTTTGCCAGCCACCTTCTCATCTTGATGTACTCATCATTGATCAGCTGGGCTGCTTGGTCATCACTGGAAATGTAAGGAACGAACGGGCCGAGAGAGTCCCAGTTCATGATCCCTTTCCTTTAGTTAAAAGGAAATGTATTTTAGAAACTGCATTTGCAGAAGTTTTTTAAGGTTTTTCTTTTCTTCACCACAGGTATGGGCTTGTACAATCCTCATGTCTCTGACATCAGAAAACAAAAGCTAATTAATAATGTGTAAAATGCTGTTCCTGTAAAGAAGATTAGTCCCCATAGGAAATAATAAAATTTTTAAAAATAAACCCCAATGTTTAAAAAACTCCGTGTTTTCAAAAGTTACAACTTAATAATTTTTGTAAAATTTGAGCAATTAAAAACACTAATGAAAGCACTTCCAGTGTGTGCTTTGTGGAAGCTGCAGCTGTTGCTCAGGCTATGACTAGATACCTATCTGAAGAACTTCATAATACTTAGTGTATTTTACACGGTTGTTCTTTAGAGAGATTGTATTCTCTACTTAGTGATTTGTTTGTGTTTTTTTACAGCAATATATTTACCAGGAGGTGTGGAATCTGTTTCAGCAAATCAGTGTTAAAGCAAGCTCAGTTGTTTATTCAGCCACAAAAGATTATAAGGATCACGGATACAGGTAATACAGTTGTGTCCGTTAAATGTATGCATACGATATTGAATACCCTTTATGCTACACCAGGGATTTTCACTTTTTCCCAGTATAAGTTTTAGAACGAGGTTATAAATAGTCCTGGTTTTTTTTCTTTAATGTTCAAAAGTAATATATTAGATTAAAAATAGTAGCACTTCGTACTGTAGGGATTCCTAAAAATGTTTTTCACTACAGGTAGTACTGATTCCCCCCCTCTGCCCCCCTCCTCTCCCCATAAGGAGTTAATGTTAGTAAATGGTAATTGACATTGATGACTTAACGTTATTTGAACTAGAGTAATTAATCTCTTAGCCTAGAAAAGCTAATGAAGTTCCATTGGGTTTTTGTGTGTGTGTGTGTGGTTTGGGTTTTTTTAAATGTGGCCCCAGTACTTGTTAGGGTTTAAATGCAAACCATTAACAATTTAATTCTTAGTATGTAAGAATGCATTTTAGTCCCTGTTATAATTAAAGATTATCACTGACTTCGTTGATAGTTGGGGTAGGCTGGAAATCTTTTAATGTAGTATGTGAGTAACTGAGAGGACTATTCCTGTCAATATGTTTTAACGTACTGTCTGACCCAATGCTATCTCAGCTTTAACAACTGATACTAGTTCTGATTCTGCTCAAGAGCTTTCCCAAGCCAGAAGCACAGCCCTTTGCTGCTTCTTGTCTGTAGCCATATCTGCTAAAGGAAAGAAATTTCCTTTTGACCATGATAGCATCAGAAATTAAATGTCCTCCAGAGGCAAAGTTTACAAATAGTTTTTCACTTAAATATTGATTGCATTTCAATTATCAGTGAAGTGATGTGCCACTATTCATAAAAACAAAAAATAACACCCCCCAAAAAAACTCGGAGTGAAAAAATGTCAGCAGCCTTATTACAAGAGTTACTATCAGCATTATGAAGAAAGCACTGAACATGTAAAACTTTGAGGAATTGCTTGTTCATAACTGTTCTTTCTTCACAGACACTGTTCCTTAGCAGTCATTAATGCCCTAGCTAACATCGCTGCTAACATTCAAGGAGAACACCTTGTGGATGAACTACTGATGAACTTGCTAGAACTGTTTGTTCAGCTTGGGCTAGAAGGAAAGAGAGCTAGTGAGAGAGCAAGTGAGAAAGGACCGGCGCTGAAGGTACGATATTCACTGTTTGTTAATTGTATGCAGCTGTGCATTTATGTGGATGGCACTACTAAATATAGTCTTCTGTCTGTTTTTTGAACCAAACTCACACCCTTAACACACACAGAAAAAAATCACACTTCCTTAAGCCTAAGAATGTTCTGATCGTGGAATATGGGTGCAGATCTAGAATGCCTTTCAAACACCTCATGAATCTGTGTATAGTATCTGAGATGAAGCAGTAGTATACCTATTGTTCAGCTGAGCCTGATTTTGTGTGAGGCTGAGTAAACTGTCTGGAGTGTTGAGCTGTTAGAGGCAGAGCTGCAAAGAGAAATACAGAACGCTGACTATTGAACTCCTCTTACTAATTCTTAAAGTGTCTTTAGATGTGATAGAATTCTAATTCTAATTTAGTAGTATCATAGGGTCATAGGAAAACTCAGGTTGGAGGGGACCTCAGGAGGTTATATAGTCCAACCTCCAGCTTGAAATAGTCAGCTTATGTTATCCTGATTAATCCTGAGTTGCTGTTATGAGTGGGTGCCTCTTGATTTTTCCAAGATCCAAGCTGATGCAGGCCTATCTGTCTAGGCTTATAACGGGAACAGTGCAGTGAAGTGAAAATTACAGATTTAATAAAAATCTGCTGATTTTTAGGGGTGCTTTATTTAGAGAGCAAGTTTATTCAAAAAGCATGTCTAAGAAAGAGGAGACTTGCCTCTTAGAGTAATTTTTATGGTAGGAATACTTTGCAGAAGAGTAAATTTGTGTGGTTTTGCTTTAAAATAGAATTCTTTTTAAGTGCAATTTTCAATTGTGATTTGTAAAGTTTAATACATATTGGCCTTTAAAAGTCTATGAGAAGGTCTGGAAGAGGAACGTCTTTAAATGCTGACTAAGTTTCTGCAGGAGCGGTTTATTTGCAGTTATTTTATTCACTCAGAATTCTCTGCTTTTTTTCTTGTGTGGTGACTTTTTCACCTCGCTTCTTACCAGCTTTTCTTCCCATTTCAGTAAAGTATCCAGAGTACTCTATGTGCCTATTCTGTTGAAGAAGCAAACAAAAATTTCAGCCTTTCCCACACTACCTTCCTCTCATCTTTGCTCTAAAATATACTCATAAACAGGCTGTTAACCTTGACTTTTGCTCTTGAGATACATATTATCATTTGAAAAGCAAAATGTGGCTGCTTCCTACTCATCAAAAATCAGAGCCTTTTTCCAGTTATGTTCCTCCCTAGCGTTCAGATGCTGTAACCTCTTGGCATTCATGCACTTCCTTAGGATAACTTGTAAAAACTCACGGTGTTTGATAGGGATTCTATAAACAAAAAATACACTTGTATGTCTTAATAATTCAAATGTGTTCATACTGGAAAGTTAAGCTTTTCTTGGAGATGTGATTTGAGAGCTGTTCCTTGCTTTTTATGGCAGATAGGTAACACTTCCTTTTGAAATAGGCACATTTTCCTATTACTAAGAGGAACAACGTGGTTTTTTCTTTTTAACCTCTTCTTTCCCGCTCCTGTGCATGCTACATTTTAATAGTACTAAGTTCTTTCTTTCCTTTTATGGGATGGGTGAACTCTCTTGATGAATCCCTCTGAAATGAATCTGTTTGCTTTGAAGATAGACTGCATTTAATCAGGGATGCCAACTCTTCTCTTAAAAGGGAACTAGGACATGTCTAGAATCTGCTTTTCATGAAGTCTATAGTGGAAAATTTCTCTCCACAGGTTTCATAGATTCTTTTAACCACGGATAAGTGAGCTGAAATGGTGAAAAACAGGTTGTAAACATTGCTCTAAGATGACACTTCTAAATTAGGTTCCACCCTCCTCCTTTCAGGGATTTTTTTCCACTGTTTCAGTTTTGGAATCACTATGGGAGACAAACTGCTGCACTGACTTAAAGCTGCCTGCAAACAGAAAAATATGTGATTGATTTAACATGGATTTGAGCTAGGAGGCAGTGTTTCTTTATTATGAAGATACTGATAGCAGTTTTCACTAGAACACTCTTTACTCAATGTAGAGTAAAACTTATGAAAGGTATTCTGAAGACTGGGTTGCTTCATTTTCAAGAAGAGATAAAGTAGGTGGAACACTGACTACTGTACTCCCAAACAAAAGCAATTTTTTTCTTTGATAGTTTGCCTGTGTCCTCTGCTTCTCAGCATGCCTTTTCATGGACTTAAGTTTGCTCGCTGACCATGAAAATGCTTCAGTGGCTAATTTGTTCTGTTTTAAACCAGATTTTTCAACCATGCAAAAGTGGCTTCTGTGAGAGGAAGAAAAATAACTTTTTTTTTTTTTGCTATTGTTTATAGTTAACACGAATGTCCCCTGAATATGCCCAGGGATGGAATTCCTTGCAACTTCTTCATCCTCCGTGCCATATATGATCATAAAGAGGCTAATACTCCATTTTTGTAACAAAAATGATGGTAGAAAAGTGGGTTTTCTACAGTTTTATCTGTTGGTGTCATGTGCTGGGTTCTGGCTATCTCAGCTTGCATCTCTGCTCTGACTCTGCAGCAGTTTGTCATGTGCAGTGGACTGGCCTGATGCTAGCAAAAAAAAAAAAAAAGCGACTTTTTGCAGTTGTTCCTACCCCTTAGAATGACTTGAGGGCTGTTCTTTTATTCCCTTCAAAAATATTTAAGGGTCCATCTTTTGTTTTGCTTTATCTTGGACATTGTGGTAAAGATAACTAAAATGTGTTTTAATTGAGTTGTATCATTATTGTTTCATCTGAGGACTATTTGGCTTTGTTTCTCTCTCTCTCTCTCTCTCTCCTTTTCTTCCTTCTTTTTTTTTTTTAATTCCTTCCTTTTGGTTTATTCCACTTCATGCAAAGCTGTACCCTGTTAGCATGTCTGCCTTGCCTCCTCCCTGTGGGACCAGTGGTCTCTGTACCTGGTCTCTCTCTTGTAAGGAGGAAGCTGGACAGTTCTCTCCCTCCCAAATCCAATGTGGAGGGATATGGGAGGTAGGGGAAGACGTTAGAGAGGAGATGTCTCTGAGCATGGTATCTGTGCTATCACTGTTTCCATTATCAAAGGTGAGAGACAACATGCTGTATGCAGTGAATGTTTTCAGTTCTTAAACACTCTATTTGGCCAAGAGCAAACACACTTGTTGTATAGAGTGCAATTAAAAAAGCCCTAATAAGTCAAAGGAAATATGTATTTTCCTTATTCTTCTTGTTTTTCAATGGAAAAGGCTGCTCCCCCTGCTTAAATAAATTCTTGAAAACGGTGTCTTCTTACAGACTTGTTATTTTTGGCTTCATTTTGGTAATAAAATGAGACTTTTAGTAAACATTTGACACTTGTCTGTGGCCACCCATTTAATGTGAGCATTTTTCTTGCAGTTGTTGGATGTCAGAGTAGATGTGGTATCAATCAATATTTCCCCCCCTTTAGCTCAAGGCATAATATCCGACTTCCAAATACAGAAGACCCTGTGCTGGAAGGGGAGAAAAAAAAATCCCATCAATAGTCTGTGAGAGCCACCTGAAAAGCTGTGTTGAAAGACTCCAGGGTGTGCCCAGTCCTGTGGATTTCTGGGGTGCTCTCTTGGCCACCTCATGCACATCTATTTGCAAGATACAGAGTTGTAATTGGCAATATATGTTTTCATTTGCGTAGACAGTAGGAATGTTTGATGTTTGAAATATGCCTTGTAGCAGGTATTTTAGAAATGCTTTTGTAGATGTTTTGATAATTTCCTTTTTCTTTTCCAGGCCTCCAGTAGCGCAGGGAATCTGGGTGTGCTTATTCCTGTTATTGCTGTGGTGAGTATCGAATGGTTGAGTTGTTGCAAACAAAATAATTTTTCTCACATATGTCAAATATCACTGCTATTTCATGGTCAAATGGTTTGATTAACAACTAGTGCAGAAGTAAGCATCCAAGAGAAATATAATAGTATTGTAAAATAATATTTCTTGCTCTAAGAGGGGGGGAAACTTTTGTTTAATAATGACATATCTCTTAAAATAATGAATCTTTTGTGATTCAGGGTTAGATTGTTGCTAGTCATGAATTCAAGAGATTCATGAGCTAAATAATACCACAGGGGATATTTCTTTGAATAGTGTTTGGCGTGCGCTATAATAAACAGCACGTATCTGTGGCCTGAGGAGAAAAGTGAAAAAACAAAAGCTAATAGAAACAGAGTTAAAAATAAATCTTAGTTTGGCAGCACAGTGAATTCTGCTTCTTAAAAGGAAAACAAAAAAATCATTGAGAAAGAAGGGAGGAAGGGGAGGAAGTGTCCTGTGTCTTCTGAAATTAGAATTGGCTGTCATGCTGAAAGCATTTTAGGAAATGTGCAAGGACACTGATGTCCATTCCAGAGTCATTTATTTTGTATATCTGTTTTTGGTCTTGGATGACAATTTTTTCTGGGGGAAAAACCTTTTTTTTAACAAAGTATAACTACTGATTCAGCCAAAAATTGGTGTGCAGCCGTTCTAGATCTCCAACAGAAAATTTGATACATCCAAGTTGTAGGAGTAGTTGCCTAACTGCTGTGCTTTTACAAAAACCATCATGTCTAAAAGACCTATAGACAAACTTAAACTTACTGGAGGACAAAAAGCATCCTGTCACTTTCTCCCCTCCTGAAGTTGAATTCTTCTGTGGAACTTTTCCTGCACAGCTATTGGGACAAAAAGGGAAAATGTATTACATACTTGCAGTAGGCATGCCTACTTGTAACTTGCTCATACTGCACACCCATTAACAAGCAGAAAAAAATCATTAATTTCATACTCTGCCCTCACAAACCTCTTTACTGAAGCTTTTCAAAGAGAAGAGCCTAAAATTAGCACCGGTTAAAGATCAAAGAACTGCTCCTTTCCTTCCCCTGTCTCTTCCACCAGTTTCCAACATAAGCTCTTCCTGAATTCACCAGCGGTCACAAGGGACAGATCCTAGCTTTACAGAAATGTGTTTATAAATGTCTTGGATGGCTGTTATTTAATAGCTGCTCAGTTTTTGCATGAACTAGCTAGTGTTGTGTTGTGAGATGTGTTCTAGTGGGTAGTATTTTTCATGTCAGTAATGCCAGAACTGGTTTGAGTGAAAGCAGGATCATTCCTTGCATATTGAGAAAAGATTAGTGCTTAGAGGCTTAATGTAAAAGTTATGGAAGTACTTTTCTGTTTCAGATTTTTATTGATGATATATTTGTCCTGAATAGCTAGTGATAACTGCATTTTTCTTAACCAATGTGACCTTTAAATGGAGTCAGATAGTGCCAGAATCTGAAGCAAGAGTTAATGGTTACAATATGATTGTTGAAGCAAATATTTGACTTTCTTGCACAATGTATGAAGATCATGAGTTTTGAGCAGTAGCTGATTTGCTTTTCTGCTTGACCTCTTTCCCTTGAATAATTCCGGTTACTTAGGTCTCAAAAACCCCATGTTTCAGATGCTCCAGCTCATTTAATCATTGATAAACTAATTAAATCTAGGGCATGAATCTTTTGAATATGCTTTTCTTTTTTAATATAGATAAAACAATAAAATGAGTATATGAATGTTAATGATTTCTGTTGTGACCCTTCAATACTGAAAATTGTGCCCCACATGGTGGGCTTATGTGACAGGAATAGAGAGAAACATCTGAGCTTCCTATTCGATATCAGCTCTTCATCATCCTTCATAATCAAATACTGATATTTCACTGGCTGTCATGTTAAAAAGCTTTGTGTGTGTAGCAAATAACAGTAGCAGATGCAAAATTGCACATGGTAGTATATAAAAGCAAAATTAAATCAATAAGTTAAACTTAATATTGGAAAACACCTTTTTAAGAGAATTCCTAATCCTTAAAATAACTGTCGGTTTATAGCTTAATTTGCGTATTTTTGCTAACATAAGGCAAATTTATAATATGAATATATTTAGATGGATACAATATTTGATACTGCAAATAATAATAAAAATACGCTCACAGAATTGTGAGGCACTTTTTTTTAAAAGGTATGATGCAAAGGAAGGTATGCAAAGGTATGTTCATTGGCTTTAATAACTTGAATGTAAGGTACAACTCTGTTCCTTCTACCGGGTGGTTAGTAATATGCTACAGATATTTTAAAATTCTCTTTTTCAAATGTGAAACAGGCTTTGTACAACATTCATGTTGTTACCAGAATGGTTCAGAAAGTTTACAGTCTTAGTTTAAGACTTTAAAGGTTTTGTCCATTGAATCAAGTATGGACAGTGTATTTGAATTCTTAACAAATGTGATTGCTATAAATCACTCTTTTTGTAGACAGGATTAGGTGATACTGAGCCGGTGAAAAGAGCATTTTGCTAGCTGCTTTCACTATAAAAGGTAGTCTGAGGGTCTTTACATAGTTTAGCTGCTTGGCCTAATTCTGATACTGCTTGTGCTGATGAAGATCAGAGAACTGTATTGAAATGATACAAGATAGGTTGGGGAAAAGTAGTGGATCCTTTAGTATTTCATTCCTCCAAGACATTTTTATCTCCTCTTATTTGGTACACTGGTCCTTAGGGTTCATTGTGTGTATTAGTCTGCTGGATGTTAAATGTTGCAAGCAAAAGAAGGAGTGTAGACACCTGCTCTTCTTCAAGTTAGATTATGTAAAATACGCGGGAGAGATTTAGGTTTCCAAGATTGTCAGGTATTCAGGATTTCCTTATTCCTATTTATTATAAATAGGCATCCTAGCACAAATTTAGAGCTAAATTTCAAGAATCCAGATAGTCTAAATATTTTATTGATTACATTTTATACACTGAAGTAGAACACAAAGAGTAAGTTACTTTGTGATTTTTTTTTTTTAATACACTTGTCTCGATACATGGCACTAACCATTTTAAATTGCAGTCAAATTATCTACTGCTATGAGTCCATTCATGTGAAACTACCTGAAGATAATATATTTTCTTTTGATACCAGTGGCTTTTGTATGAGCTAATATGACAATAAAATTTCCTTTATGATACTGGTATATTAACGTGTAATTATACAGCCCATGTATAACAGCGTGTTGGTCGTCTCTGCTTTTAAGACTTGGCTGGGTTGACAACTCTACCCATGAACAGAAGGCAACTGGTACGATGTTCATAGATCAGAAACAAAAAGGGGCGGTCGACAATAAAGCGAATCTGAGTAGAAAGAGGCATGAACCCAACGTTGGTTATTGCTGCAGCCTCTGTGCCTTCCTCGTTCACAGTTATTGTGCCTTGATGATTGAACTGTTTAAACAAACAAAAAAAAGGAAAACAAATAAAAAAGAAATTGAGGATCTCGTAAGTATACTCAAATGATGTGTTCACAGCTTTCCCCCCTCCATGTCCCACACGTGGCTCCCTTGTGACGCTCTTGCTGGTAACTCCTACGTGGCAGCAGTCCTTTGGTTTTGGCTGTGAATAAGCCTGTTTCTGACTGACCACAACACTTTTAGTGCCTTTGACATCTGATTAAACATGTTCCTCATTATATGAATAGACAAGGACATGCAGAGAAACCCACATCCCTCCTATGTCCTCCAGGAAAGATGAGAAAAAAAATTATTTTAGCTTACTGTGAATTATTTTTACTGTGTTGCCATGCTTTCAGGTGATATAGTTTAATCAGAAAGGAAATGAAAAGAGGAGAGGAGTAAATACCCTGTCAATGGTGACTTTCTCATCCGATATACCAGAGTAGTTGCCTTTTTCATTGAACAGTTCTTCTATTCCCATGGATCTCAGATAACCAATCAAGTTATAACTCTTCTCCAGCTTAAATTTAGGCAGAACCACTTCTCTTGTTCTAGTAAAAATAAAAACAAAAGTGAAAAATCATTGAAGAGATACATATTTGCATGACACCTTTGCTTCACATATCCATTGTGGTTTGGGTTTTTTGCTGTCTTCAGCAAGCAGGACACAGAAATATACAGGACTGTTTACTGTACATTTACTTTCAAAACTTGGGCATCATTACTTTTAAGCTGTGTTTTAAAACAATTAATTCCCCTCCCAAAACTGTTAGTTTGTCAATTTAATATTTCACTTATGATGATTTACATTATTTATGTGTATACGATACATGGCTTTGAGCAGTTCAGTACATGGTTGGATATGCTTGAATGTTGAACTGTCAGATTTTCTGAAGTACTAAATTGAAGATTTGTCACTTATTGTATACAATAGAAATAGGTTGGCTTCCTGAATAGCACATCAAATCAGCTCTTTTTATCTTTTTATCAAGTCTGAAGACAGATACCACCTAGTCTGTCATCTTGCACAAGAGAGGCTGTATAATTTTTTCTCTCCCGTAATTGTGATGTCCATTGTTGATTACTGAATGTGTGCCTTTACACAACAGATATGTTGAAATGCGTAGTGCTGAAATGAACATAGGCTGCTTTCCATATGATCGAGATTATTCTGCACAAATAACCTGTTATTATCATACTCCTGTTTTTCCTCCTCATTGTAAACTTTATCAGTAAGAACTTTAAATCTACAACATTAAATACTTAATAGAAAGAATTTTGAACTCCATTAGAATTTTCCACCTCAATCATCTTTGATTTCTTGACGGCATTTACATTTTGAGAGAGCACTGGTCCTGATTTTTAATTCAATAAATCCATCTTTTTGGGGTTTTTGTTTAGCTTTAATGTTTTTAATCAAAATATCATATGTTATCTTCTGTGCTCTTTACTTACTCTTGTCAATCGCATCAAGAAAATACATTAAGACTTTAACAAGATGTACTTTTCAGCAGATACCTGTTTGTCATGCTCTTCTGCCATTTTTCCACCACTTGAGGTGTTATCTGCTTTTCTAAGGCTTTCATGCCAGAGAGTTTGTGTGGAAGTACGATCAGCATACTGATGTTCCCCACGAACGGGAGCTGGATCACACCGCAATCTAGCTCGGGGTCTGCAGCAGCTAGGAAGTTCCCTTTAGTCTGCATCATAGGAACCTTTATTGTTTGCTTCTCGTTCAGTCGGAAACTTCTCTTCATTGTCAATTCCACTGGAAACTTATTCTCCCAAGTTCCTGTTAATACAATGCAGAAAACAAATAAACAAAAAAATCCAAGATCCTTGCTTAATAAAGTATTCCCAGAATAACAGTTTACATCAAGTTTTAATTCATGTAATTGGGAATAACTGTAGGAGGTTGTTGACTGACTAAGACGACAAGTTTTAAAGTGACTTTAAAATTCCTGGCTTTCTTTCTAGCTTAACATTTGTCTGATTTGAATGTTCTGAATTACAAAAGCAGGTAAACACAAACTGGAGATCTGAAAGGCCTTGGTATGTACTTTTTTTTCCTACAAGGAACCTAGAAATTACAAAGTTTAAACTGATGCAAAATATTTGACAGGGTTTGCACCTAGCGAAACAACTGACACAGCTGTATTTTCTGAGAGGTCTGATACTTGAAATCAGACTGTTTCAAGCATCAGAAACGTCAAGCTAAGTAATGGTTGTTTTCATTTTGCATTAAAGGTATTATGCTGAAGGCATTACCTGGACTTAGTCCATTCGAGCCAGTTAACTTGCTGTGTTAAGACATCCTGAAGAGTTTGGATGTTGACTGCTTAATTCTATGACCCAGTTTGATATGATTTCAGCATACCTACGCGAGCCTGTCATCTGACAGGTTATGCCCAAAGACTACAATTCAACGTATTTTGCGGCCCAGAAAGCTTTGCTATCAGGGTTTGAATCTTTCTAAGTGTAGATTCTTTGGGTACCCCAAATATTTATTGACTGTGTAAAAGAAGGTGCTTTTTTAAAGCGGTGTTCCTATTGATCTCTTCAAAACCAAGGCTCTGGAAAAAACATTATTTTTTTCTTAATGGGCAGACTAAGATAGAATTTTGTAGTGGAAATAGGTTTACTGGTATTTCCTGTTAAAACTCCGGATTTTAGGTCACCGTTGGCAAGCAAGTATGTGGGGAGTGTAGCTGTGACTATTGGAGAGACTACAAATTTAACCTTAATCGGTAACCTTTTTTCAAAAGGTTGCAAGTGACTCTCAGATCCTTAATCAGACTTGGCCGAATTGACTGTGAAGTAATGAAAAAAGCCTTAAGTCCAACTTTCATTCTAATAGTTTCTTCATATGTTGGGCTGATGGGGAGCAGTTTGAGAAGTGATCAGATTGTGCTAAATATTCTGAAGGGAATGGGATATAAAATGGATTATGCTATTTCCAAACAAATTGTCTCACTTCTCAGGAAAACCCAACATCTGGTGTTCTTCAGGGAGCAGACGTAGGACTCCAGCTAGCTAAAGACATGAAGCTGCTGTGGGTCGGGGGGGCTTCAGCAGCACTGTCGTCACCTGAGGAATGGGAGACATTTATCAGCTCTTCCTATCAGTAAAAGAGAGCAGCTGGGGAACTCTTTTCTTGAATTCAGTTTTGCAGATGTGTTTGTCTTGGGGTAAAATACTCTTCTCCAGCAGGAGGCATGTGGTCTTCTGGGGTCAGCTGAAACCAGTTGGCGCTTTACAGACTTTTGTGAATTCCTGTTTTGAATCTTCCCACCAAGATGTCTTTTGGATGCATCTGTGGTGGCAGATGTTGTCTCCACTGATTGACTTCTCTCTTGCATTAGATAGAATCTCATAGAAGCAATTTTGGATCCGTCAAAATTTGTCAGTTATCAAAAGCTGCCGTGATCTACCATGGCTAAAATAACCAGCTCCTACTTGATAGGAAGCTTATAAACGATTGTGCAGACCTCTGCAGAATGGAGGGTAGATCTCAGTTAGAGGTAGACTGGACACCTATGGAAGATAAAACTTGCTTCTTACCAACGTGAATAGTTTCCAATAGTTTTTTGATGGTATTTAATATAAAAGGAGCTTGAGACTCCACGGTGTTTGGCAAGTATCCCATTACTCAGTATCACTTGTACTGAGCATTTCTGTGTACCTGAGAATACTCATAGGTTTCTTAGCTCTGTGGGCTTAACAGAGCTTGTCTGCAATGATACAGACAGTGTAAATATTGTAAATGCAAAGATGTGGACAAAAATTAGCGTGTCTAGAAGGACTAGTGGGGAAACTGGGAAACCCAGGAGCAGAACTTGCTTTCAAAAAGTTCAGTTCACTCGAAATAGAATTACCAGGAGACTGTCAATATAAGAGGAAAGAATGGGAGACAGCAATATAGAATTGATCTTTTTCATTTTGAGGCTTAGAAATTTCAGCTTTCAGCAGGCAGCACCAAGGCAATTTGAACTAACAGGACTCCATGGGGAGAAGAAAAAGCCAAAAGTCTTTTTGGTCTTGATGACTCAGGAGATCCAATGCTAAAGCTCGTTAATTTTTGGTGGCGTTTTTGTCAATTTGAGATAGCACAAGTATTTAATAACTTCAGAGTAAAACAAAAAGGTATTTTAAATTTGACCAAATTGTGAAAAAATAATGTATCTGTTTCACTTTGCATAATCCTTTTCTTAGGATGGTCTGATGGACAGTAAAGCCATGTACTTAATATGATATGATAATCAGAGATGTACTTAAGGATACAAATAAGTCCTTTTTGGACGGTACTTCAGAATAAGGGATTATTTGGATCTTATGCAAATGACTGCTTCAAATCTTTTGAAGAGACAAGTGGCGTTATTCAAGGAGGTAATGCCTTGCAAGTGAGTGGAAAAAGGTACGTTTCATAAACTGCAAGGAATGGTGTTCCTCTAAGGTCCTATAATCAAATGCTAAGAAGGCAGGTGTAAGAAGGCTCTTGAGCATTTGTTTCCTGGAAGCAGGGACATAATTGGAAAGAAGAAACTGCTTTATAAGTTATGGAAAGGAGTATCTTGTACTTCCAAACATTGTTATCCTCTTGTGCTAATCTGTCTTTCCTTCCTGGTGTTTTAAGTCGCCTTCATCTGATTTTCATCTTCATCAGTCAGTAACAGATCTCCTTTTTTTCCTTAGTTCCTCTTTCATTGGCACCTCCCACCTTTCGCTTGTTTAATACTATTTTAAAAGTTTGTTACTTTCAACCCGAGGCAGATAACCAGTGTTGAAAATCTCACCACAGACTTTTAGTTTAAATGTAAAAAAATTGAAAATAAGGATTTATAATAAGAATATATTGTGCAGTCTTTACTTCAAACCTCTTTAACTGTTCAGCCTATATGAAACATGTAGAAGCCCATATCAGCAGACAGTTCATGCTGAATTAACTGAAATATTCCAAGTAGTGAATGCATTTTTTTTTTTAGTTTTAGAAGAATACTGTTTTGGTTCTTCTCTTCAGTCCCCTGTATAGGCTTGTTGACAAGGATTATGCTCTGATCATATTAAAAATACGTACTTTAAGCTGAAATTCTTTATAGTCATTCCTGTAAATCCTGAATACTTCAGAAATGTTAAGTGTTTTATCTGAAATCAACCTGTACTGTTTCGATAAAGCCAATAACTTGAAGCAGGACTGAATGTGACTGATAACTTGCACATGAAGTAATACCTCACCATCTAAGACTCCAACAAAGCTTATGCTTTCTGAGGCTATTCTGCATTCATATGTTGTTTTTTAGTCTCACTTTTAGACTATAAGGTTTTGGATGTAATAAGCATTTGCTGTATTTGTACAATACCCACTAACTTCAGGGCATGACTGGAACATCAGTGTGCTACAGAAACACGCAAAAAATGGGCTAATAATAGAGATGATTCTTAGTGAGGGAGTTGATAGGCTTTTTTGAACTGTAGACTAGATTTAAGTTCAGTCTGGGGTTTCTAATGAAATATGCAGTGACTTGCAAACCGAGAAAATCCATTGCTAAGATTGAAATAACAGATTCTTACCTTTAAAGTAAAGACAGTTAAGAATCATCATCAGTGTTGTAGGGTTTACATTCACAAGAGCTTCCTTTATTAATCCTTTGGTCAGCTTCAAGATGCGTTCATTGGTTTTAGTTATGAAGTTGGGATCTGAAAAATCAGCTGGTTGGGCATCAGCAAAGTAGTATGTTTTCATATTGTTTCTGAAATCATTCAGAATGGAAAAGTCCTTCTGAATATAAAGGTCATTGACAGACCTCAGTGTATAACCAAAATTGCGCCTGAATAGCCGATGAGTGAGTTTACGGAAGAGATTATGAACAGTCATGAGCTCATATTTGGTGCTGGCATTAATGAAGTCTTGAAAGCCAAGGACAGATAACACTTCTTGATGAGTCTGACCCTTCAAACCCAGAGAAATCATAGCCATTGCAGTGGAAATGCCAACAGGAGCCATGAGAATATTATCTGAAGGGTTGGCTTTGTCTGCCATACTGCGGTAAAGGTTGAAGCCAAAGTTTGCACTGAGGATATTGAGGCGCTGGATTCTGGTTTTGCCTTGGAATAGTTCAAGAATATTTCCTTGCTGAATTTCAGAAACCATATATGGGCCAGCATCAATAATGTCACTGTAGTCATCTTCACCCAGTATCTTGTCGAGATCGAGATAGTCGTCTTCCTCCTCCTCTTCAGGAATCAAGTCATTAGTGATAGTGTTTTCTCTGTGGAACTCGGGTGGCAAGTTTGGCATATCGTAGGTCCCATTTTCATGTGGCTGTGCGTCTTTAAGGCTTTCAAAATGCTCAGTGAAGTCCTTGACTCCACAAAATGTGGAGGTTATGATAAGCGCAAAGGCAAGCAAATGAAATAGGAACTTCATTCTGACAGGTCAAAACCTGGAAGACAACATAACACAGTTGAGAGAGCGTAGGGTAATTGAATTTTAGCTATCTATTCCCTAATTTTAAGTCCACGCTGAATTCTGTCACAGCAGAAGGTCTATAGTTACTTTATTCAACAGCATTTTTTTTAGTGGAACAGAGCTTAATTAGATGGGTAAATCTGTTTTACTGATAATCGGTTTTGTTTACATAGCGTCTCCAACCTGCCAAAGAATTGGTTGTCTTTCTCCCATAGAAGTCGTCATTATTGGCATATTTCAGCAGTAACAAAATCATTACCTAAAATATGTGGGACTCTTTATTTATAAACCTGTAGCACTTAAAATGTGTACTAACTGTGTTATTAGTGTATGCTAAAAATAGGACGTGAAGATAAGTTTGAAGATTTGAGCTTGGTAGGAGGAGGGACTAGGCATCCACTGCAGGAGCATACCAGAAGGCTGAGATGTACTGAAGAACTTGAAAAACAGACATCCTGTAGCTACAACAAAAATGGGAATTTTATGGAAGTATTTTTGGAAGAATAAGGCTGAAATTTGATGGAATAAAGGAGACCTAGGGATGTAGCAACGAACCTGGAGAAAGATGTGTATTTGCACTAAATACTGTTAGTGGGACTGCGCTGTGGAAGCGTTAGGCATAAACATACGTCTTGGCCTGCTCGTGGTCTTACTCAGGCGCGTTACTATGTGTCTGTGCACGCTTTTTGCAGCTGTGTATACTCATCTGCTGCTTCTGAGAAGGATTGGCTTGATTCTGCTTTTTGTTCAGTTATGTTTCATTTTGGTTTACTTTTGTGTAGCACTGCACAACATGTGCTCTCTGTTTCCTTCATGATGTGAAGTCTCTGTGAGTTCCTACTCAGAACTTCTGTTTCTCTAGTCTTAGTGATATCCCAATGCCAGATTTCTAACCTCACCCATTTTGTGTGAGGATATATTTAAGTAGAACCTGCATTTTTCTAAGGGGGAACTTAATCTCGTCTTCATCTACTGAGTATTGGACCGTTGCATTTTTTAAATGATTTTTAAAATCAAGAACTATCTTAGATATGTATTGTTTGAAGAGAATCCATCAGCCTTACTCAGCCTTAAAACACTGTACAAAGAAGTGAGCCTGAGACACTTTTCACCATAATATTGGGTTGTAATAATTACAGTGATCTTAAAAAGGTACGAAAAAGTGTAATTCCTTCCTGTGACAGTCAAAGAAAGACCAAAATGTGAGTGTTCAGTGACTCTGTATCAACTGAAACTATGAAACGGGTGTCTGAATGGCAGGGTCTTGGCTTTTGCTCAGATAGTTACTTGATGACTTTATAAAGCCAACTTCTATTGATAGTACTTTTTTGAGTAAAATGGCAAATACTTACAATATAATCTAGGACAAAACGCTGAATACGGTTAATACAAAAATCTTACTAGTATGTTGATTTTTAAATTAGCAAATAGTCCAAAGAGCTGTTCTGTAGAAATAAAATATATAGGTATACATACCTGCACATCTGTGAATAAAACCAGTGCTTGAAGAAAAATATTTTCAAACATGTTGTAGGAGGACTGAAGTAACTGAACTAACAGTTTAATTTTTGAAACTCTCCCCCCAAACTAATTAGCCTGAAATCCTAAAACCATTTAAGGTGATTATCCCATATAAAAAATTAATTCTTTTGCAACAATGAAGGATCCACAGAAAGTGCTTTTTAAATGGTTTTACACTGTGACTGAAGGACTTGAGTCAGTCTTTTTTTTATTGTTTCTTCATAAATTCATCACTTTTTTTCTCCGCCCCGAGAAGTCAGGCCCTTACGGCTGAGATACTCTGTCCAGTAACCGTTGATAAATGTTTTCTGCTTTTGGCATAGAAGAATTTGCTGTCTCTAGTTCCCAGCTTTACATTTTTGTCTTCACCAAAGTTCAGTTATTGCTTAGCTGCACTTAAACAGGCAAAACATTCCCCCACTCTGCAATATATATGTCTTTGGTCAGATCTACCTAAAATAACAGGAGATGTAAATGAAGCTTACCTTTAAGCCACTGTACAGAAGGGATGTGTTGAATAGCTCAAGTAAGGGGAATGGCAGGGTTTAAATCTGAACTTTGACGCTGTTTTTTTGTGTATCTCCCAAAGTAAACATTCTCTAAATCAAACACTGCTAAACTTACTTCGTCAGCCAAAATCCCTCCCTTGCTTAGTGATCTCTGCTGAATTGTATGTTGTTTGTTGAACTACTTTTATGGCTTTGCAGGTACTTGTTCCCTTTTGAGGAAGATCTTTGAGCAAAAATTGGTGTGTATGTAAAGTTTCAAAGTCAAGCACGCACATAAACTTGACTGTTAATGACTAGTAAAAGCCATGTGGCTGCTATTTTGTGCTGAATTGGAGGGGCATCTTACTGCAGATGTGGTTGGGGCCCCTGTGCCTGTGATGGTCAGGCTCCTTCAGTCAGTGTTATATTGGTGCACACATTCGTGTTGCACAAGAAACTTTTTACCATACTGCCATTCACCAGCTTAAACTCAGATTAATTTTACTATAATACAGGGATTTTTTCATGTTTGTTTTTTTTTTTTCAAATGAACAATCTGCCTCATGATTTACAAAAATATCCAAAGTTGGCTTTATGTAAGGTTTCACTGAAATACTGCTGGCTTTCATACCTCAAGGGAATTATTGTACAGTTAGAGAAAGCTTCTTCAAGCTAGATTAGAATCTAACATTTTCCTAATAAGGTTTCCAGTAATAATATACAGTCATAGTGAATAAAGCTCGCAGTTTAATGGGCCATTTCTTGCATTTTTGAACACTGCCTGTGCTTTTAACACTTTTAAGGGTAACACACTATGAGCTTTGTTACATAAATTTATCTACCACTGCATATCATGTTGGCTGGGGGTATAAACTCTGCTCCTCCAGTGGTAGCAGCTGTTTGTGCAAAAAGTATCAGAGCTTTTAATAAATGTGTTGAAAATAATGCTCTTTTACTTGCTTGTTTAGAGAGTAAATTCTCCAGAACTGATGTCATTGTGTGCGTGGGTGCAAACAATGAAAGATCCCCAATTGGTGCCTCAATGTATTTCCACAAAGCCAATAAACAATAGCAACCAGAAGTATGTTTGACTAATATTTGTTTGGTTTTGAGTTCCTTTGCACTGAAGCAAAGCTGCATGGCATTGTCTTCAACACAGTTTAAAGGACCGTGTGGTCTCTTCCTGTCTGCAGTTGATAGTATACTAATATTATGTATTCTCTTCAGAGGTTACTGTATCGGCATGGTATTATTCCTGTGTAAAACAAAGGAAATTGTTACTTCGGGCATCTCGAATGTTAGCATTTAAGATACTCTGACATCAAAGATCTAATTTGCTTCAATATAACAATAGCAATGTAATACTAGTTTTCATGGATGACAAAGAATATTACCTTCGTAAATCATAGTAAAGAAGGTGCCTGAATTGATCCCTTAGCATGGAATTAAGTTATTGTAACTCCCATCGTTTTCTGATGTTAATTTTTATTTCTTTCATAGCTCACTAGACGCTTGCCGCCCATCAAGGAGGCCAAGCCCAGGTTACAAAAGCTGTTCCGTGACTTCTGGTTGTATTCAGTGCTGATGGGATTTGCTGTGGAAGGATCAGGTAGTGTAAATTCTAAGAGAACAATGTTGCTGCTCACATATAAACTCTTGATGAATGCAAATGTAACTGTATGTAAACCATTCACAGTAGGCTGAAGAAAATTTACAGGCATAAAGACACCACAAAGCAAAAAGCTTACATGACAGTTCTCTGCTAGGATTTCTTTACGTTTTTACTCTGTTTTGCTATGAGATTCAGCACAGTACAATTTGCTCTTGTACTTATTTTTTTTTCCCTATGCTAATACAGCAGTTAGCCTTAGTTAAGTATGAGTTTTGATAGCAAAGTTCTTGAAATGGAAGATCAGACACATGGGGTACAATGGTAATCGAGTAGAAACTTCTTATCCAGTGAGAAACTTTACTTGGAATTACCGAAACATGTTTATTGTGTTTGGAACCTGGATCACTTGTGTTGAGTGTTTGTGCTTAAGTGCATGTACTACTAGGAAGTAGTACAAAGCTTGATAATGCTAGTTAACATTGTGAATCTTAATACTGTTTTTCTCCTCCACCCCACCTTTCTCTTTATACTTGTGCTTCAGGTCTCTGGCCAGAAGAATGGTATGAAGGTGTATGTGAAATTGCCACCAAGTCTCCATTACTCACGTTTCCCAGCAAAGAACCACTTCGATCTGTTCTTCAGTACAATTCTGCCATGAAGAATGATACCGTGACTTCTGTAAGAATTAATTTCTTCTATTATGTCCTTCCATGATGCCCATCAGAGTTAAATGATACAGTAACCATGATATATTGAAATAGCACAATACCCATTCAACCTGCCTCCTATTAGTGAAAAACAGCTTTTTTACACTACTCTTATGACAGCAGTGTACATAAATGACTTGGGTTTAGTTTTATTGAGTGTTAATACAAGTGTTTAGGGTGGTAGCTGCACTATTTTGATTAGGTGTAGAAACCAATTCTTTGTGGAGATGGAAGCCTTTTAATAGTTTTTCATCCCTTTTGTATCAGACAGACAGAAACTGGACTGTGTTTTAAAAAAAAAAAAAAACAAACTTTGGAAGGAAACAACACATTGAGTCTTTCAAAGAAATGTTAAGTGAGCTTTTTCCCTTTTTATCCTCTGGCTTGGTACTAGTATACTTCTCTCTCCCTAGTGTTTGCAGGATAGATTTTATCTGAGGACTATTTGTGGTAGCAGTGTAAAGTGGATTGAAGAGTTGCAGCTTATGAAATGTCTTTGGCTCTTTTTTGGCTCCAGAATAATGCAGAAATTTGCATTGTGCCTAGATATTTAGTTCTGTGACATCAAAGAACGGCACAACAGACCCTTGAAGTTTCGGAAGCTGGACAAGGTTGATGTTGATCAAAATTACATGCATTTTGTGTAGAAATTGTATGTCTTCATTGGTATAACTGCATGGAAACTAGCAGTTATTTCAGCAGGGAGTTTTACTCCAGTATTTAATTCTGTTTAATTCTGTATTTGAAGAATCGTGACTTGCTGAGTCGGAGCAGGTTGGTCTTAGTCTGCAGACAGAGGCGTCCTGGTATATTGTTTGCAAAGGTTAAAAAGTAAAAAGAGTAACAGCTGAAAGCAAATGTTTTCAGAACACAAACTATTATAGTACTCCCACTTCAGATAACCTCATGTATTCATCTCTAGGCTGAATTAAATGAATTGCGGAGTACCATAATAAATCTCTTGGATCCTCCTCCAGAAGTGTCAGCGTTGATCAATAAGTTGGACTTTGCCATGTCTACCTATCTCCTTTCTGTTTACCGCCTAGAGTATATGAGGTATATATATACTTTTTTCACTGATGATTTAAAAAAAAAAAAATTAAAAACTATGTATGTTCAAGTCAGAATTGCCAGACACTAAGATAAATGAGAATCAGTATTTTGAGTCACATTAGTTCTATTGAAGATTCCGACACTGGGAATTCATCTGTGCAAAAATGCCTTTAGAGTAGATAAAAAGGATGGAATAATCTAGGGCCCAAAAAATGGGATCGCCTCTGTATAAGAACTAATAGAAGATGGACAAAAGGGTTCTTCAGAGGAATGTCTTGGAAGTGTAATGTATCCTCTGCACAGAGTCTTGTGCTTGCAACTCCAAAGGGCAGTGTAGACACTTGCCTATTCTACAAGATTAGTGTAATGTAGGAGCTGAGAAATTTTTTTTGTAGAGTACTTCCCCTCCTCCCCCCCGTAGTGTGTGTAAGGTTGTACTAATCAAACATACTGAATTCACAGACTATTTATTTTTTTTCTTTAAAAGCGTATTTATTACTGCTATTCAAAGAAGTGTGTAGCTGAAAGCTGAGGGGGAGATCTAGCAATGAGGAAAGTAGGAAGAAACTTCTCCATCACATTTTCACTTTGACAATAACTGACAACAGGGACGACCATTTACAGAAACATCGTGGCTGTATTTTAGAAACAATTTTTTAATAAGTGATATTTCCATCGTATGCAAATTCAACAGATGCAAAGCCTATAGAATTGCCAAAGATTGTACCATGTTTATATGTTTGTGGTGATTGTGTAAGTGCATCATCATCAGGTTTCCCACTCCTGAGGTGTGAAAGTTATTCTTTCAGTGACACACCAGCGTGTTATGATCTGAGCCCTGTTAGTTGAATGTAAAAACAAACAGCAATATCACACTTAACTGGAGACTTAAAATTATCATGAAATGAACAATGACCACTGTGTGTGGTGTGTACTGTGGCGTCAAAGTACATAGGTTTTTGTTGAAGATGTTGAAAAGAGAAGAAGAAAAAAACCCAAACCAAAACAACCCAACCCACAAAACTCTTCTTTTTCTAGGGTGTTGCGTTCAACTGACCAAGATCGCTTCCAAGTTATGTTTTGCTATTTTGAGGATAAAGCAATTCAAAAAGACAAATCTGGTAAGATTACCTGTCTAGGTTATCTTGCAACTTGAGATACTAGAAAGTTATCTCCAGGCATGCAAAACTAAAATCAAGCAACTATATAACAAAATTAATCACGTTTGCTAGATTGCTGTTGCTTTATTCTTGCCAAGAAAGCTGGTTTTGTTTTGAAACAGCTTGATTCAGTGTTGGCGGAGTAAACATAAACACTTTTTACCTGTTAAACATGGTTTATAAAGCAAATGTAATTCTGATAATTAAACCTGTCACTTCTGTCAATTCCTCAGGAATGATGCAGTGTGTGATAGCTGTTGCTGATAAGGTGTTTGAAGCTTTCCTGACAATGATGGCTGATAAAGTAGGTTACATGGAAACTAAAATTTTAAATTTGTATAAATGTTCTCATTTCAGTTTATGAAAGTGTGCTTGTCTTTTTCCTTAAGAGCTTCATACTTCTCTTTGGCATGCTTTTTAGCCTAAAACTAAGGAGAACGAAGAAGAGCTGGAGAGACATGCTCAGTTCTTGCTGGTGAATTTTAACCACATTCACAAGAGGATCAGGAGAGTTGCAGACAAATACTTATCTGGTCTGGTAGACAAGTGAGTATAGATTTCATTTTCCTGTTCTCTTTTCACATTGACTGCTTAGTGATTACTTATGCAATTGATGACGACAGTCAAGTGGATTTCTTGGCTGGTGCTTCTGCTGAAACATCTCCTTGAAAAGTAACATTCGATAATATTTTTAACTTGGGCTCTGAAACCTCTGCTTAAAATGTCTGTGTCTGCTTAGTATTCCCATGGATGGAGCAAAGCAAGGTGCCCATGCAATAAATGCAATCTCAACTTCCGTGAAATAGCTCTGCTTAGCTTGCTTTTAAAGAGCTTTTGACTCTCTATTGAGCTAGGCTGTTGTGAGCCATGGCAAGCTTTGTGACTTCTGTTGAGCATGAGCTTACCTAGTGATGTATATAGCTAGCCCTTTGAGCAGCTCCATGTCTTGATAAAATAATTTCCTTCCTCAGCTCTCCATAGTTATTGTGTTTCTGAACCCTGTCTTGTTCTAGATTTCCTCACTTGCTGTGGAGTGGGACTGTCCTGAAGACTATGCTAGATATTCTGCAGACGCTGTCACTGTCTCTTAGTGCAGTAAGTTCCTTTTTTAGTAATGCTATTAGGGAAATAAAATGTATGTTTCCATTTTTCTTTTTCTTTCATAGAACTGATTTTTTTTTGCTTTGTTTTGCATTTATTTGATAGTTATTTGAGTTCTTAATTTGTTTTTGCTTTCGTCACTAAGACTGATAAAATCTTAATTTTAAGTTCTGTGAAGGTAAGGAGTGCATTTGCACCCCTACTTCATAGGTAGTAAAACTAGTGCTAGAAAGTTGTTGTCAAATGTGGTTCAGAAATTCAAGAATAAAACACTGGATTACCAAGTCTGGGTGGTACCTGTTGAACTGTCTCATTTGAAATAAAAGTTTGGTTTGTGGTTTTGTTTATGAATTATGGTGGTCAGTTTATATTGTTTCCAGTCTCTGTATGTGTATCCATATTGCTTGGATTTATTACATACTAGTATTTTTCAAGATGAAAATGCTTTATAGAGTTTTATTTTTGTACTAAATGTTGAGGAGAGGGCATTGGATCTTTAAAATTATTTATACTGAGAACCAAACTGGAATAAAAACTGTTTCTTAGAGCTATTCAGATTGACTTTGAGAGCAAATACTAGCAAAAAGGTTTGGTATATCAGATTTCTCGTTTGGGGAGAGTGCTACCTGTAGTGTTCAAGTTAAGTGATGATGAATTTTATCTTACTGAGAATTGATAGTTGGTTTTGTTTAGGACATTCACAAGGACCAACCATATTATGACATTCCTGATGCTCCATATAGAATAACTGTCCCTGACACACATGAAGCCAGAGAGGTAGGTGGTCCTCCTTATGTCTTGGAGATAAATTAGTGAGCTACTCTAAATGGTCCTTTTTTAAAAAAATACTTCCCTAGATGGGTTTTTTAAGTACAGTATGGCACTTGGAATTATGTTTTTCTGAATCTTATTGTTGACTTGAAGTGTGACAGTTCGTCACTTACCCAGGGTACATTTAATTGTTAGAGAAAATTTTAACCTTACCATGTTGCTGCAACCTGTCTTACTCCCTGTGTTACTTATTACACCATTAAAACCAGTGCCTCTTGTTAAATGTCCTGTATTTTACTGATTGTATTGATGTTTTCTAATTCTAGAGTATAGTCAAGGATTTTGCTGCACGCTGTGGGATGATTCTGCAAGAAGCAATGAAATGGGCTCCCTCAGTTACCAAATCTCATCTACAGGTAATGAGCCTGCTTCTGTGAAAGAATTTGATCTTTGCAAATCTTCAAAATGAGAATTAAATTATGTGATGTTTTTGATTTTTCAGGCTATCCAAGCATCATTTTTCTGTTTTTCTGTTGCTCTAAGATTTCCTTTGTAGCACTGGCAGAGAAAAATTAGAATTTTTGATTTGATGTGACTTTTGATGTAGTCCAGACCTGTGTATCTTGAAAATAACAGGTTTGTAAACAGTTGATCATCCTGGATTTACTTCAGAAGTCAGAATTTGGTATAATAGAATGCTCTGCCTAGCAAAGTTTTTTTTAATGCTGGTGCGTTAGCTGAAAATATCAGCTGGACTGAAACATATGATTAGGATGTAAAACTTGTTTGTTGTTTCCCTCTTGGGAGGATGTTTTTTTCTGTCTTTGTTGTTCATTTTTTTTTAAAATACGGAGAAACACTGCCAATACATGAGAACACTGTAAACTACAGACTTTAGTTTGAGCATGGGTGTAGTAAATGCCAACATGTGGCAGAGTTTGGTAGAAAGCTGTCACAAGACCGCAAGCAAAGACTACAAAAGACTATTTATGCTGTACTAATAAAATAAATAAAATACCTTTTACGTAAACAAAAAGTCTCACTATAGTAAAATGCAGGTTAATTCTTTGGTGATTAGTTGAAGAAAGTATATTGTCCAGGTTAGACTAGTATTCTGTCTAGAGGTGCCTAACTTAGTGCTGATAACAGAATATCTTGGACACTGCAAATCTACCTGAAGTTTATATTTCCTTCCCTAAAAAAGCCTCAAGGGATTCTATCCTTATGTAAAAGGATAACTGATTATATTCCCTTCTTTCATGGAGTCCAAAGCATTTCCTTTTGTAAGGTTCTTTTTGTGAAAGGTGATTCTTTTTAAAGAAGACCTCAGCCTTCAAGTATCTACCTAGATCACTTTATCCTTTTACAAAATGGAACGAGTCTTACTCTTTACGTATTTAGGAGGATATTCAGAGTTTCTTATTGCCAGGGGAGCAGTGCCTAAAAGGGTTGAGTTGTCAGGTGTGTGTGCAATTAAGTTTTTTGGTAGTTTGCAATGAATGCCACACTTGCTTATGAGCTACCTTGTTTTAAAAAACAGTAGTTTTCCAACAAACACTTTTTTTTGTTCGTTTTTTTTTTTCTCCCCCTTGTCAGGAGTACCTAAACAAACATCAGAACTGGGTATCAGGTTTGTCCCAGCACACAGGACTGGCTATGGCTACAGAAAGCGTTTTGCACTTTGCAGGCTACAACAGACAGAACACCACTCTGGGCGTGAGTACTAGACAAAGTTCTTGTTTGTTTGTTTGTGCAGCTGTATAGCTATCGTGTTAATTTTATAACATTGAGTATAGCCACATTATACAGATTCTCTAAATCACCTTTGTCATAGCACTTGAACATTAGAAAGATACCTTATTTCTCTCCATCTCAAATCAAGGTATCTTCTAATTATGTTGTTCTGTAAAATAGTGAAAAGTAAGATGGTAACAAGCAAGAAAATAAAACTCTATCTAATGCTGTTTAAGAGTTTTCTGTAGATTATTTTTAATGATTTGAAAGTAGTATCTTGGTGTAAGGCTGAAATGAGCTGCTTTCTAGAATAGTAACATACGTGAGTGTCGGGTGACAACTATTTGTTCTGCGTTTTACATAGGTTCGCTCAAAACATGCTTTTGCGTTGAACATTTCATGCAGTTATATGCAGTTTTTTACAGCTCATTTTTTCTCATTTGTGGTTGTAATTTCTGATCTCATGGAGAAACATCCAGTGGAATCTGTTGTATCATCAGCCAGCTTGTTTTCTAGCAGCAGCTCTGAAACTGCCTCCATGCCCAGCTTTAGCAGGATTTCCTTTCGGTTCTCTGTTAGGGTCGTCCTTCTAGACAGCGCTAGTCACTAAATGTAAATAGGATAAAGAACTCCCAGGACTCAGGAGTGCAGTCATGTAGTTCCCTAAAGGGGCAAGGTGAAAAAAGTTGATGGAATAAGGACTGTGCTGGAAGAAACTAGAAACTTTATAACTGGAAAGGAAATAAGAGAAACAACTTTCTCATTTTCTTAATGTGTTAACAGAATTTGTTTTGATTGGGGCCCTCCTGCATGTCAACCAAGCGACAAAAGCTCTTTCAGAAAGCTTTCAGATTGCTAGCAGTTTGTTTGTCCTCTTGCTTTATTCCCATGGACTGGACATTGCTAATGCAAAGATGATAGTATGCAAATTTTATATCCAAGACATGTAATAAGAATAGTTCTCAAAAGTTTATCCATTGCTGAGCCAAGCTAGCCATTAGCAGTGCTGAAGCAAAGCATTGCAGGAGTGTTGAATTTTTGGTGGTTTTGCTGGCCTTGTGTTTTAGTGTTAAATCCTCAAGATAAAAAATTCATTTTACAGTATAAAGAATCTTTTGTTTGTTTGTTTTTGAGGAGAAACCTCTGAGTCACAAATTCCTGAGTGCTTCTGCAAAGGGAAACATGGATTACTAGTGTGCTTTTTAAAGACAGGAACAAAATA
Source organism: Calonectris borealis (assembly GCF_964195595.1). NCBI lineage: Eukaryota > Metazoa > Chordata > Aves > Procellariiformes > Procellariidae > Calonectris > Calonectris borealis. Next base: position 11,468,620 of record NC_134329.1, read on the forward strand.
CTCTCTCTGTATTACTGTCAATTCAGCAAGCTGTTGCATGGAGAGGGCAGAACCAGGATCACATCTACTCTTCTGTCTTTTTCCTTACCTGGTCATGAAAAGGGAGCAGCAGTCCCAGAGATTCTACCCTTTTTATGCTTTTTTTGGTCTTTCAAGAAGTATATATAAATACATATATATTTCAAACTGTATACATGGAATTAACCACACGTTCCTTACTTCATTTTTATCAGTCTGGGTACTGTTATACCTAATAGTCCTGATACTATTCTGTTTATTACCATAAAGAAAACTAAACTTAAAACATGTGTGAAGGTTTAAATAGAAAAAAAGACAAGTGGTTGGATATGAACAGTATAGACATCTATATGTGGTCTGGTCATAGGCAACCCAGCTAACTGAAAGACCAACTTGTGTGAAGAAGGACTACTCCAACTTCATGGCTTCTCTTAACTTGCGCAACCGCTACGCAGGAGAGGTAAGTACAGGATTTCTCGTGAGTGTGGAGTGTCCACAAGCTCTGGCATGGCTTTTCAGCCCTGGCTGAAAAGGCTTTTCCAACCTATTGTATGGTTCCGTGTTATTTTAAGCACGGACTCTAAAGTTAAATTCCTTCAAGATAAAGGGTATAGTTTTCCTAGGTTATTAAGCAGATCATTTTACTGTTGGTCTTGTAGAGAGTTCTTAGATTGCAGATAAAGCTAAAGATTTAGCAAGGTAGCAAAAAAAAGATGTCTCTGTGGAGTTCCTTAATCACCACATGACCAATACCAAACTAGATTCCTAAAAATACTGTTCTCTGTTGAAAAACCCATTATATTTTACAGGTTTCTGGAATGATTCAGTTCTCAAATGCTACAGGACGAACATCTGACCTGAATAAACTGATGGTCAAAGAGCTGAATGATGCTCTTGAATCAGGCCACACTGAATTCTACACCCAGGCCATGTTTAAGCTGACTGCATTGCTAATAAGCAGCAAAGGTAATGAAAAACAAATGGAGTTCTGCTTTCTGGCTGTGAATGCCAAGAGTAATAAACTACAAAAACTATCTGTATACAAACCCAGTATGCATCAACTTGAAACAAAACTGTGTTTTGAGTTTTTTCAATTAGGCTTGTATTGGGGAAAAGCCTTCTTAAACTAGAAACTATTTATTAGGAATTGATTATTACATGCCGTGCACACCAATTTCATGCTGATGTGAAAAGCATTTATTTGTTCTGTTGGAGAAATCTGAGTGAATGTTTGTTTTCAGACTGTGATCCACAGCTCCTTCATCATCTGTGTTGGGGACCCCTGCGAATGTTCAATGAACATGGCATGGAAACAGCAATTGCTTGCTGGGAGTGGCTGCTTGCTGCCAAGAATGGAATAGAAGTGCCGGTAGGAAGCTATTTAATAACTCTTTCTCTGCCCTTGCAAGGGGAGGAGAAGAAAATTTTGAGAGATTCACAGCTGTTGTGAATCTGTGTCAAGTAAGGATGTTAAATGCATTGTTGATCACTTTAACCTGCCAGGAAATCTCTGCTCATGTATTGTTGGAAGTCTGAGCACCATCACGAAGTGGACTGTGGGAAACGGATCTTTCTCAGCAGCAGCAATGATACAGCAAAGGAAATCTGTTAGGATCTCAGCTGTACAATTTACTTTGCTACTGAGATGCCTGAGCTGCTCATGAATCAGGTTCTCAACTACCACAATTTATAGAACGGTGTTTTAAAACAAATAGAAATCAATGTCCCTGCTCATCAGTCAGAGCCTCTGGTTTCTGGCATTGCACCCTTGCATAAAAAATAGGCTTGCAAGTGTCCTAATCCTGTAACAGGCTAGACCAGCTGTATTTTGTGAAGTGGGGATGAATCTCATAGTAATAAAGCAACTGAGCATGGTGTAGTGACAGTCCACACACAGCTGAGAAAGCTGCCGCTGGTAATTGCTCCAGTTAGTGAGCACGAAGTGTTCCACTTGCTGGAGATAATCATCAATCTACATTTACTTAGGTCAGTTTACATGCACATTTCAGTGTTTAACTTCTTAAGCATCCATTTCATTTTTTCTGTTTAGGCTTCTGGGAAATTTCTTTGTATCTTGTTGAGGAGATCAGATAAGCACCCTTGGTTGCTGGGCCTCCTTTCTACCAGAGGATGCTGCTCCCTAGAGCAGGCTCAGCAAAAGTGAATTATGTGCCATCTTTACGTTGTGCGCTTCATCAGTTGTGTGTGCTCATGAGCCAGACTGTGTCCTGCAGTACGTGAGAACCTGGCATACGCTTGTCTCTGCTCTCCTGGTGTTGGAGGCAATAGAGTGGGAGGACGGACGGTACCAGCTGATCTACAGTTCAGTCTCCTCAACAAAATACAGCGCTTGTCTGCTGTTGCCCGTAGAATTTCTGTTACTAGCTGAACTTCTGGGGGGATGAGTCTTTCTTTCCGTCGTAATTTAGGATGTGAAAGAAACATTTTATTTCAGGTGGGATGTATAGACCTGTGTCTGCCTTTCCATTGATATTGCAGTGAATTATAATTGATGTATTAGATTCTTGTGTGCCCTATGGAGAAAGGTTGTGCTTTCCACGTAGGAAGATGCTCTTGAAACAGGAAACACTGTTATCTTCCTTTTTGCAGTTCATGCGGGAAATGGCAGGAGCCTGGCAAATGACAGTGGAGCAGAAAGTTGGCCTGTTTTCTGCTGAGCAGAAAGAAGCAGATCCATTAGCAGCCTCTGAAGAGAGCCAGCCAAGGCCTTGTCCGCCAGAGGTGACTCCACATTACATCTGGATAGAGGTGTGTGTTTCTTCTGAATGTCCCACGTATGGCAGTGATGCTGTGATTAAGCTACTCCGCACTATTTCTCATGATTCAGAGGGGGAGTGGAGTTATGATGGTAGTCCCTCTGCCTCAAAGCCAGGAGACACACTCTTTTTAGATGAGCATAACAATTGAGGGGCAGAAAGGTGTCTGAAACAGAAAAGACTGGGGTTTTTTTGAGATTAAAAAAGGCCAAAGGAAGCACAGCATGTCTTTCTCTCTCTCAGTTTTTGGTGCAGAGGTTTGAAATAGCCAAGTACTGCAGTTCTGACCAAATAGAGATCTTCTCCAGCCTGCTCCAGCGGTCTCTTTCGTTGAACATTGGAGGAGCGAAAGGCAGTTTGAATAGACATGTGGCAGCAATTGGACCCCGATTTAAGTGAGTAGTTTTGGTTTTTTCCTTGGTGGAAGAAATACAGTTATAGAGAGCTGGGGAAAGAAAAAAAACTAAACACTAAATGTGTAACTTGTCCTTGGCTTCAAGTAGTGAAAATTCCCTTAAAAGTCTGGAAAGATGTAGAGTCTAAGCTCTGTTTTCAAAGTACAAGTAGTAACTTTAGCTTGAAAGTCATTTTTGGTGCTTCAGAAAACTTCATGGGATAATTTCCTATAGTGAATTGCCCGCATCAAGGATCCGGTCAATGCCTCAGTTGGGGGTAATTTTGCTCCATCAGCTGTTTTCACTTTTTGTATCTTGAAGGCTTCAACTTTCTATGGTTCAGTAGTCACAGCTTTAGGAACAGACTGATGATAATGAAACCAGTTTGCCAAGAGCTCTGAAACAGACACTTTCCAATGAGTTGAACGGAGTTACAGCTGTAGCTGTGGTTTGTACGGTGTTGCATTGGTCACCATTTTGGGAATGCCAAATTTTCATTCTCTATTTTGCGTATTAGGTTGCTGACTCTGGGATTATCTTTGCTGCATGCTGATGTGGTTCCAAATGCAACTATTCGAAACGTTTTGAGAGAAAAGATTTATTCAACTGCCTTTGATTATTTCAGGTACTTTTTTATTTGCAACTACTCACTGAAAGCGTGTGTGTGATTTCTGGAACCCTCCATGATACTTCAAAGCAGCAGCTGTCTTTCTCTTCTCGTGGTTTAACTTATTCCTTTCCTTTTTTGCCCATTTTAACAGAAATTTTTCTTTTCCTTGTGCTTTTGTGTAGTTCATAAACCATTTCAAAAAGGCTTAGATATATGTTCCAGTTTTGTGTGTGGTTTATAAAGTAGTACTTTCAGGAATGTTTTTGTTCTTTTCTTTTTTTCCTTATTTTGGAGTTTATTCAACGCTCAAAACTGTACCTAGATGTGTAAGATTTAAAAATTGCTGTTACAGAATGGGTGGCTAGAATACAGTTTCATTGTTTTGAAAATACACCCACACTGAATCTGATGATTTCAATGTTTGACATGGGCACAACAGAAAATAATTTACAGGAATGTCTGAGTGTGAGGAGGTCAGTCAGTCACAATATTAAATTTCAAATTAATTCAAGATGCTGACAGACTGCTGCTTAATTTTCACTTATAATAGGAAATTTGTACTCTTCAGTTAGACAGAATAAAGCAATGAGGATAAAATGTAGTGATGGGTAGTCTCATCCTTGTAGTTTCTGGTCAGAATAAGAAATATGACTTGATTAGATTTGTATGGGTTTTAGTTTTTTCTAATACATTCAACTTCACATTATTTGTGTGATTTCTTTAAGTTGTCCCTCAAAGTTCCCTACACAAGGGGAAAAGAGGCTTCGTGAGGATATCAGCATATTGATCAAGTTTTGGACAGCGATGTTCTCAGACAAGAAGTATCTGACAGCCAGCCAACTCGTGCCGCCTGGTGAGTTCCTTTATGTGGCATTTCAAAAGCCTGTTGTTTCTTTGATTGGATTCTACATCAGATCTGTGCTCTTTTGTTAGATAATCAAGACACCAGGAGCAACCTGGATATCAACGTTGGATCTCGGCAACAGGCTACACAAGGATGGATAAATACTTACCCTTTGTCCAGTGGCATGTCAACCATATCTAAAAAATCAGGTATCTTTTTGACTGAAACCAGCTCATTGCAGCCAACTTTACAGCATATTTTATATGGAGATGTTGCATATAAAATGCATGTCAATATTTACCTTTAATATTGGGCTCTTGTTCTTCTGGCAGGGTATTTAATTACCGGTGCCAAACTTTGGAGAGGGGACAGAAAAAGACTCGCTGGTAGCAAGCAGCAAAGTTTTGAAATTACCTGTTTTGTTTGATAGAATGTTCAATTCTGTAGTGCAGAAGAAATAAGACTGGAGGTCAAGATGTATTGAAATCCTGTAAGGAAATTGCTTTGTTTGTGCAACCATGCCCCTAGTGCTTTTTGTGGGCAGCAGAGTGACATTAGATTGTGGGCTGTGTTTTTGTACAGTTGTAAACTATGTGCTCTTTTCTTTTTAGTAGGCTGTTGTGTTTCTAAAGTGAGTGCAACACTGGCTAAATTGATATCTCTCTAGCCTGTTGTACTCCATATATTCACAGAACAACTGTACGATGAGTAGCTGCAGTGCTGACTTTCTGAAGTCACTCTGATTTAAATTTACAAATGTCCTATGGTTATTCAGTTCTTATGTGTTAATGTTGCCTGGTGTGGACAGTTTGAAAGCAACATTTAACATACTGAACAAAAGCCAATGAAAACTTTTTTATCCTTTTCTCAAGGAATGTCTAAGAAGACTAATAGAGGTACGCAGCTACACAAGTACTACATGAAGCGAAGAACATTACTGCTTTCGTTGCTGGTGGGTCATCAGAAGAATGGGGAAACTGCATGAACTTCTAAGACCCTGTTGTTGTTGCAGGATACTTAAACTAAAGTATGAAATTGGGAGTGTTTTTTCTTCTTCCAGAAGACACTTTTTTTTTTTCCTCCCTGTTTCCCTCAGGCTACTGAGATTGAACGCTTAATCACATGGTACAATCCACTGTCCTCCCCTGAGCTAGAGTTGGATCAAACTGGAGAGAGCAGTGTAGCAAACTGGAGGTCTAAGTATATCAGTCTTAGTGAGAAGCAGTGGAAGGATAATGTGAATCTGGCTTGGAGCATTTCTCCTCATCTTGCTGTACAGCTGCCTACCAGGTGAGACATTTCAGAAGAAAGACCCGATGTAATTCCTGCTGCCTTAGGAGTGAGTACTTACACTGTAACTACTGATGGCACTTGCTCCTGTTTACAGCCCGCTTGCATACTTCACAGCTGGTTGAGACCTTTGAAATGAAAAGAACTGGATTACTTAATATACTCGTTTGGCTCAGGCTCTAGTGGAGTCCAGCTTCCTTTCCTGCCACCCATTCTTCGCTAACACTTAGTGTTTTGTTCAGAAGAAATTATGTTTGCTTTTTAATAGCATTTAACCCATGAGTAGGCATAGCATTTAAACAGTGCTAAAAGTATCTTTGAATGAAGTGTTCTAGCTGTATATTGGCTTGCGCTTTTATAAGTATTATAGGAGAATTAGCATAGTTGGCTCCAGAAAGGAAAGGAAATTCTTTCCCCCTTACAACAGTGATAGTTTTTGCCAAGTAGAGTTCTGCACACTGGTTTCTGTAGAATCCCAGACAGTATATTTCAGCCAAGAATCCAATAGTGGGCTAAAATACTAGTGGTTTATACAAAAGCATTGGATGAGGACCAGTTGTTCCTGAATCCTCTTTTGACACCATATTCGTCCCTCAGTGTGCATTATTTCATAGTTGGACTATTTGTTTATTAAGCACATACTTTTCTGCCTTTTGCTGTCCTTATCGTCACATAAATAGAAGAGGCTGTCAAAATTTTCTAATAATGTTATTGTATTCCTGGTTATACTTAGATTTAAGAACACTGAAGCTATTGGAACAGAAGTGACCCGTCTGGTTCGGTTGGACCCAGGAGCTGTTAGTGATGTTCCTGAAGCAATAAAGGTACTTGTGAATATTTATACTGTTACAGGGCCCCAGTATATATTGGAAAATACAGTCTTCGTTTAACACAGTCTATGTTGTAGTGCTAACCGTAGCTCTGGAGGAGAGAATGACAGAACAGCTGTGGAAATAGGGTGCTGAGGCAAGAATCAGAGTAATAAGAGTAGGTGACTAGTTAGCTAATGGTACATCTCGCTCCTGCATATATTCTCACCATACACAAAATGTCTCAAAATTCATCACTTGCAGTACAGCCACCATTTCAGACCACTGGACCGAGTCACGGTGAGTGCTGCTGCTGAAATTATTTCAAGCGTAACCCATTCTGTGTATCAAGAGGCCAGGCCTCTTGAAATGGAGGAGACTCCTCATGCTGATCTGCAGTGAGGGACACTCTTGTCAGAGCTGCATTCTATACGTCGCCTGTAAAATAGATGACGGGAAAACTGAACCTTCTTTGACTCTTATAAAAGGGCTCATCCTTTCTTCTTTCTCCCTATGCTAGAACTCCCGTATTGTGCTTTTAGGAACTTGAGTTCACTAACTTCATCTGGTGATCTGGGAGGTGAGGCGATTCCAATAGTTAGGTTTCCATGGAAAAAACATGCTTTAGATAAAATACCTGTGGTTTTGTAAAATAATATCTACCATGTTTCACTTCCCTTGCTATTTGAAGCTAGATTATAGTATTACTGTCTGATGTGTATTACGCAGACATTATTGAGTGCTATAAACTCCTAACGTGTCTGACCTGCTTTTTCAGTACCTGGTTACCTGGCATACAATTGATGCTGATGCACCTGAGCTCAGCCATGTTCTGTGCTGGGCACCAACAGATCCACCAACTGGCCTTTCCTATTTTTCAAGCATGTATCCACCTCATCCTCTAACAGCTCAGTATGGGGTTAAAGTCCTGCGATCTTTTCCTCCGGTAAGATGAGTTCCAAGAGAGCCTTAACACTCCAGGTAAAGTTATGGCCTTAGTCATTGTGGCCACAGGCTTCATTTTAATACCACGGAGAGACCTGCATGCTAAATGGGGACGCCACACTGCAGAACATGAATAGATTGGGATGAAAAGTTAAAGTTGATTGTCCCACATAATACTGGCTCATGTACTTGCAACTTTTTTGTCGTAAATCACACTAAGGTGAATTCTTCAGACTGCTCTTCTCAAATTGTTCCTTTCAAATCTTTTCTTAGTGGAAAGGCGTTTCATCGAAAGCAGCAGAAGGCTGGATTTTTAACACTTGTCAAACTTTTTTACAGTATTAGGACTGTAAAATACATGATTATTAATGATATTTTTGAAGGGAGTAACTGGACAGAAAAATACTTGTGATTTGAGGAGGTGGCATATATATAGTTTAAAATAAAGAGGCAGTGGTATTTTGTTCATCACCTGACTGAAGAGAGCTTTTCTCTGTGCATGTGACCTGTCTTCCCTTCCGACTACTAAAACAATAACAATAAAAGCCCTGCCATCTTTTCTCTTTCAGGATGCCATTTTATTCTACATTCCACAGATTGTGCAGGCACTTCGGTATGACAAGGTGAGGATATCAAACAGCCGCATATGAACAAAACAGATTTTTAAAGCGGCTTTTAGACTTAAAACTGCAAATCAGACAAAATTTAAACTTAAACTAATGCTGCTCATTATTGTCCTATATCTAATACGTAGAAGAAAAATTATTGTCTCTAGAGGCTGGCTTGCTTTGGATACACCTCTTTTATGAATAGGTAAACTTGAGAAACCAGAGGCTATGTAGCTCATCTGTCAGGAAAGAGATTTTGTTGTGCGAAACCCCCGATGAGGACTCTGTCTCAATAAAGCTTTTGAAGGTCTGCATGAGGCAATCAGTAATGAAATTAAATCATTATCCTTAATCATCTTGCTGTGGAGTTAACCAGAGAAGACTTCTAGGGGATGTCTTGTGCTCCATCATGTGTATGAAATCGGATCTTAGCTTCATCTTGCAGAAGCCAGACGTAAAGCTTGACAACCAAGTTCAGAGTTCATTAATGTGAGGTCGTTGTAATCTGCCCATAAGGTATGTGAACTCTGGTCAGTGCACTATTTTCAGGTGAAGACATCCCCAGCCAGTAGTGTAGGTGACTGTATATAGTTATTCTTTGAGAACTTTGCATAGATAAATATCCTCTGCAATGCAGAGCATGAACATCAGACATCTTGTCTGTTAATATCAGTCAAAAATAGGAACACGTACAGACTACAGAAGCAGCTGCAAGTAGAGGAAAGGGACTGCAACTTCTGTAATGAGTAGGATTCCCTTGCACATTTCAACTTCTTTTGTAAGTTTGTTCTTATTTTCTAGAATTTCTGTGGAACTGTGCCAGCCCATGCAGTTCTTGCCACCAAAATGTGCAGTCCGTATGACACTGTCTAGATTTCTGGTATTACAGGAGCATTTAGTGATGCCAAGCAAGACCAATGTCTCTGTTGCACTGTGCCTTGTAGACATAGTAGGAGATGCCCTAAGCGCAAAGAGATTTGGAATCCACATAGAACAGAGAGAAAATGGCACAGAGATGGGAAGAAGGTTGGTTAGAATAACAGAATAGGTCAGTAATAAAGCTGAAAGCAGTTTAGGTCAATTCACTACCTGTTAAAATACACTGTCATTCTTCAAAGGTCTTTTTAGCAACATGAATGAGAGTGCAGAGGTGGTCTTTCCATCCATTAAATATTTTTGAGTTTGAAGAATAGCTGTTAGAAGCAGTAATATCAAGTCTGCTAGAGTTGTAATGATCTTTGATCCTTACTGGACTGGATGTGGTTGCAGATGGGTTACGTTAGAGAATACATCCTGTGGGCAGCTGCCAAATCCCAGCTCTTGGCTCACCAATTCATCTGGAACATGAAAACTAATATCTACCTGGATGAAGAAGGACACCAAAAAGATCGTGAGTGCTTTAAAATACAATCTAGCCTGATTCCTTTCCTTGTCTCAGTTCAGGCTAAATCTCCTTCCTGCTTCTCTCTTGGCAGGAGGAATCCTTTTAGCTAGGAACTTGTCTTTCGTTTATAGAGGTAGGGCCCATTCTGTAGAAGTGTTCTACCTGACTGAATGCATCAGAAAAGATGCGGCAATGTTTTCATCAGTACCTTTTTTTGAATAGTATCCGAAGGTGGCTATTTCCATCACCTGTATCATTTAGCTTTCTGAAATAAGCTTCTGACACAAATGCTTCCTTTTCACATGCAGCTGACATTGGGGAACTTCTGGAGCAGCTAGTAGAGGAGATAACTGGTTCATTATCTGGCCCAGCCAAGGAGTTCTACCAACGGGAATTTGATTTCTTTAATAAAATCACCAATGTTTCAGCCATTATCAAGTAAGTATTGTACTTCAGAAATTGTACTCTTTTGGGGCTCACTGTTCTGTTAATTACCAGTGGCCTGATTAAGAGGCTAAGTTGCTTTTAGGGGTATTGGCATAGTGTTTTCAGGAAAAAAGAATTAATTGCTTATAAGAAAAGGATTTTTTTCTTAAATGTAACTTCAGAGTTGTAGTAAGATGCAAAGGCTTATTTTAGTTTGACTTTTAGGGATGATTCATATCTGCCCTGATCTCAGTGCTCGTGCTTTCAGCTAGTAGTCCATCTGAAACAGCTGTAACTTTTTACTTTGGAAGCAGATGATTCTAAGCTTGAACTTTAGTTTTTAATCTGATTTCATCAAATACATTGTGGTTGGTAATAGTGGAATGAGTTTCCATAGAAAAGTGCACTGGTAGGGGAATGGAATTGGTAAAGCAATTGATACTTTTGTCCTAGTTGAAATCCCATCAGTCTAGTTATCACCTGCATCATTAATTTGGCTTTTTGGATATGCTGCCAATGTTCTTCTGAACAGTAAGCAGAGTTTGATTCAGGCAGGAAGAACAGCACTTCTCTGTTTAGGTCTACCAGATTGACTGTCATGTTTTTTTGCGTATTATAACTTGTTATCAACATTTTGTGTGAAGTTTAAAAAAAACCAAACCAAACAAAACAAAAAAACACCACAAAATCAAAAAACCTCAAGCGTAGGTAAATGGTTTACCTTCTGCTCAAATGCCATGAAATTGTCTTTTCCTCTTCTCAAAGAGATTTCATTGTGCAGTATAATACAAAGACCATTGTTCTTTTTGCATATGTAAGTCTTTTTCCTTCATTCCTAAATTGTGGTTATGGAGAAAGACTTGGTGTCATAAACATTGGATTGTTGATCTCTTAAAACTGAAAGTCCTGCTCAGCGGGAGATTCTCACTGTTGACTGTAAAGACTGCAGTAAGATATGTAATCTAACTTTCATAAAGCTTGCCAGTGGATGGCAGCAGCTCAGCACACAAGCTCCAAGTCTGTAAGTGTGGTTTCATTGCATATTTTTAAAACATTCCCTGGTGTATGAAAGTATTTGAAAGTCATATAAAAAGTATTCCCTGGAACACAGCTCCTTTATAATGAATTTTGCAAACCACCAGTATAAGGGCATCAGGCTAAAGGACACTTACATCACAGGAGCAATCAGATATTAGGTGCCTTCTATGTGCATGTTAAGATGTTTTCATCCAGTAGAATGAGTTAAAAGCGGGGGTTAGATTCTGAATATCTTCATATTTAGAAATAAATCGATCCACTGTTTGTTAGTAGGAAGTCATAATTAAGCAACTGATAATAATTGTGCTTTGCAAGCGTTGCATTTTGCACTCGAGCCTTAAAATGAATTTGTTTTTTGTGCATCTCCAATGTAAAGACAACATAGAGGAGATGCTCTTTGCTTTGTAGATGGCATAAATGAATAAATGTATCATCTGTGATGATTTCATGATCTTAAGTGTTATGTTGCTGCTTCAGTAATCTCCTGTACTGCTTAAAACTAGACCATAGGTAATATCTTTCAGTTGCATGATGCTACACCAGGTGAGCATGCAATTGTGTGACTGACTTCAATAGATGGTTAACACAAGTGCCTGTGCAAATTGGGTAATTGTACGTACTAATCGTTAACCATGTCACCAATTATCCAGTTGACATCTGCAGTCATGCTAAGCATGTGAACAAATTAGGCGTGTAATTGCATAGGCATTTTGCTGGCTTGTCCTTTTCCAGTTAGCAATGTTCTTATTCTAGAATAAGTTCCACAAGGGAAAATTATATTGATATAACTGTAGGGTGCTTACAAAGGTATAATTATGCTCAAATTTCTGTATAAGGAAGAGCCTTCATATATTTCATTCACATCTCTTATGCTGTTTGGGTTTGTCAACAACCTGTATGTCAAATCAATGTTAAATCTACAAAGCAAAGACTATAACCTTCATTAAGATAGAAAGTGTTCTGATTAGGTATTGAGCCTATAAGTTTTCTAGAAGTGGTGCAGTAAGACATCTTTGTCGTTACAGGAAGAAACATTTTTAGGGAAGATTGTATAAATTTGAAACAAATTTGAGGCTAGTACATAGAATAATGTATAGTATGCAGATAAATAAAATATCATTCATCTTTCTAGGCCATTCCCTAAAGGAGATGAAAGAAAAAAAGCTTGTTTGAGTGCTCTATCTGAGGTGAAAGTGCAGCCTGGTAAGAAGTGATTTAATCGTATAATATAATGGGCTTTTTGCATTCAACATGAGTACTGTATTTTCTGCAAAAAAACCTTGAAATCTCTGCAAGTGGCAGCTCTCAGTTTTGGTGCTGACAGTTTTGGCTGTTCTTCTGTTACAGTTGGATTGTTTCTCTCTTGAAACAGTTCAAATATTTTTACCCACCTGATAATTTCTATATGGTGCATCAAAAATTGCCCAAGAGCAAGTTAGGTAACGCACATCATGGATAAAAGTAGAAATGTATGTCTGAAGAAGAAAGATAAATAAGCTCTTTTTCTTTGAACCACCTTCTTTTTTAAAAAGATGAGGCGCTTTTGAGAAGTTATGTTATCTCAAGAATGAAGTGTGTCCAGTTCCTTTCATTCTCCTTTTTCTCCCATCAGGCATTCCCTTGAATCGTCATTGTCTGAAGGTCCTTAGAAATCTTTTAACATATGTTTTCCCAGTTTGAATCTTCTCTTTAAAATGGAGTTTGATGAAAGCTTTTCCTGATCTCTGTCTAACAGGTCTCAATTCTCCTACCATGTGTTGATTGATAAGGGCCTTCCCTAGCGCACTGGGACATACTGCCACATCTTATTAGAGGCTATTGTAAGAGAAGTCCTGTCTGTACATTTCTGTGGTACAGATTCTGCAGTATTAGTTCAAAACTGTACTCTATTAGTGCACTCACTAATGCAAAGGGTACTGCATCCTCCATGGCTCACAGACTGTAATCTCCATTTTATCTCTAACATTTTATGTCATTCAAAACTATGTACTGAATAACTAACATTAGTTATTCTCCAACTTGCGTTGTCACACTAGCCAATGGATTTGTTCTCAGCTGTCTGCTCCATTTTGCAGGCTGTTACTTGCCCAGCAATCCAGAAGCTATTGTTCTGGACATTGATTACAAATCAGGAACTCCTATGCAGAGGTACCATGATCTTGTTATATTCTCCCATTAAGTTAATTCATGATATTTAGGTATTTTTCTAGAAATTCTTGTTTGGCTAACTTGCGCTCATCATCATCTTTGTTTTTATTACAATCTAGTGCAGCAAAAGCGCCCTACCTGGCCAAATTTAAAGTGAAACGATGTGGAGTTAGTGAGCTTGAAAAAGAAGGTTAGTAACTGCATCTTAATCATTGACACTACTAACTAAGAGTCAGCAATTCCTTTAAAATTACCTGGTTTTAGTGACCTCTACTGCTGCAGTAAAATGATTTCCATGTTGAACTTTATCTACAATGGTTCAACTCAGAAATGAAACTGGATCAAAGGAAGAGAGAAAAAGATTCTGAAAACTTAAATCCCTTTTTTGCCTTTTTTTTTTTTCCCAAGTCCCAGGAAGCAAGCCACATAGGTATCTTGAAGAAATGTTAACAGTTACTTTAGACTAACATATAAATTGATTGCCTTTCCCTGGTTTTTAGACTGTAGCAAACTCCAGGTTTTGGCAGTTTTTTCTCATAATAAATTTTGTGGGATGCTCTAGCTGACTAGCTTAATGCAATTCAGGCGTTCATCAGGTAAATCATGAACGCTATTTTGATATGTTCCAGTTCCAGTAGACAAAGGGAACTATCGTATGGCATTCACCTTGCAAGACAGAAATATCTGTAGTGCACCTGCAGTGAAACATTGCGTTTTTGAGTGCAGAGGGTTTGTCATGATAGAAAGTTACTAATTAAAGTCCGTGTCTGGGTTTTGCTTTGCACTCTTCTTGCAGGTCTGCGTTGTCGTTCTGATTCCATAGATGAAAGTGCAGAAGAAGGGGTGGACAGTAAGAAAATCTGTTGGCAGGCAGCTATCTTCAAAGTGGGCGACGACTGCAGACAGGTACAAAGCTATCAGGCTTTGCAGTTATAGAAGACAGATTTGTAGGTGACAATATGCAAGAAGAAAATAATTTTAGTATAGAAATATTTTTCTTCGGAATTTTGAGAATCTCCATTAGTTATGGACTGAGGGAGAGAACTGTGTTGTACTACTAGAGAAATTCTGGTTTGGAAACAAAGGCCATTCTTTCGAGACGGTTTACCATGACTTAAAATTCTTTTTCAGAGTTTATTTTTCGATTGAACTATTGGAAACATAGCAGTGTTTTCCAAGGGATACTTTGTACATTGAAGTTTGATTGGTTTTGATTAAGGGGGAATGGTAGCTATTATCCCTGGAGTTATTAGTAGCTCTCTTATCAGAGAGTGATGGAAAAGTTTGTTCTTCATAGGTCAGCAGTTAAATCTTCAGTGTTGCTTGCTACCCACTTAAACAGCATTTATCTTTTCCCTTTTTGATTTCCCCCAGAGCCACAGTGCATGCACAAGCACACATCTGCAGACCGGCTGGGGTAACTTAATGTTCACTTCAGAGTTCTTCAGAGCATTTTTGTAATCTAAGTTATGATCCGTAACCCCTGTAATGCTTGTGCAATTTTTTTCTTGTATAACAGGACATGTTAGCTTTACAAATCATCGATCTCTTCAAGAACATATTTCAGCTGGTAGGCCTGGATCTCTTTGTGTTTCCATACAGAGTGGTGGCCACAGCTCCTGGGGTAAGTGGGCAATTAACTGTACTGCTGTAGAAAATAGTTCCTAATTAAAAAATACTTTCTTTTCTAATATACATAAAAATTTCATACTGCAAGGAAATACTGCCCACATCACTTATGCCAAATATTTGGAGTACCAGCGACAAAAAGAGTCTTTCCTCTCCTGCTTCCTGCTTTTCTAAAGCTTTTGGCTCTGAAATTTTGCTGCCTGTGGTTATTCATGTTTGTTGTTTCATTTTTGGGACTACATTGTGCAAGTCAGTGGAAAGTCACAGAGTTTGTCTTATGTTGCATGGAAATCCTAAAAAACTGGATATACTTTTTTTATGAATAAACTAGGAATTCTGTATTCAGTGATCTATAGGCTTCCCCACATTTCCCAGGGGACCTGTATGACTGCCAAGAGCCATGAACAAAATATATGTTGGGAACGTGCTTTACAGACCTGTTTCTCTTCTTCCCCTTCAGTGCGGTGTTATTGAATGCATTCCTGACTGCACATCCCGTGACCAGCTGGGCAGGCAGACAGACTTTGGGATGTATGATTACTTTACAAGGCAATATGGAGATGAGTCTACCCTTGCATTCCAGAAGGTAAAATATCAGTTGGCAAGCACAGCAAAATCTCAATTGAGAAATATTCTAGCTATAAGAAATAATGACAAGTAATTGGATAATGACTACCATAATGCTGTATCTGGTTTCTGATGCTGATAATCCATTTTTAGCTATGAGCGAGTTACCTAAAGAAGTTATTGCAGCTGTAGACGTATGGAGAATATCATTGAACATTGCTTCAAACTAGTCATGAATGGAAAAAAAGAAAAAAAACCTTTGTTCAGCTGTATCTGCTCCTGGGATGGAGAGTTATTAAATTCTCTGTGTTCTTCTGATTTGTTTTAACTTCTTGTTTGTACAGGCTCGCTATAATTTCATCCGCAGTATGGCTGCATATAGTCTTCTCCTGTTTCTGCTCCAGATTAAAGACAGGCATAATGGCAACATCATGCTGGACAAAAAGGGACACATCATTCATATTGGTCAGTCATATCCACATTCGAATTTCAATAGTTATCTTTTCCTTCTGCTGTGAAGTATTGCTCATAGAAGACAGTAAACCATTTCCCTTTTGAGATCAATCTATACGCTGATTTCACAGTTTGTAAATACACATGGCATTTTTTTCGTGCCTGTTCAGTATTGTATGTATATTTGTGTTGGCTGCTTCTGTGTAAATTTAGCTTTGCAAAGTTTTACCAGCTTCAGGAAAGTATATACACACACATGTATGGATTATGCATGTATACGTACTTAGGCATTCATACATACATATATGTATATAAATATATACATGTATCTTTGGGTTCCTTTCATTACTATATGGGTATGTATTAAATTTGACAATAAATTTATATAATTGTGTGAGGCTGTAACCTCTGCTTTTCTGGAACTGCACAGATGTTTCAGCAAGGAGTTTATTTGATGTCATCATTCTTACGTCTAGTCTAATGTCACGGTGATGATTCTTTTGTTGGTGTTCTTACACTTCACCAAAGCTTTTTTCCAGTTGGAGTTGAAATGTTGGTAGAAAAAGTAGGTATTAATATGTGAAATCCACCTCTTCTTTCTTCTGTCAGCTTTGACAGCACACAATTAACCAACAGAGTTTATGAGGCAGCTTATCTTTTGTGCACAGATTTTGGATTCATGTTTGAAAGCTCACCTGGTGGAAATCTGGGCTGGGAGCCTGACATTAAGCTGACTGATGAGATGGTGATGATAATGGGAGGAAAAATGGAGGCAACTCCATTCAAATGGTTTATGGAGATGTGTGTCAGAGGCTATCTGGCAGTCAGGTAAGGTGTTCTTAACTGCTCAAAAGTGGAAGTGCTTACATGCCTAAAACCAGATGAGAAGATAAATAATAATAAACATTTGTCTGTAGGGGATCTGGTGGCCTGATACATCTTGCAAACTTTGAAACAACTTAATAATCCTGCAATTTTACAGCCTAACTTTGTGCGTTTTTTTCTGTTCTTATGTTATATTTGAAAATTTTATATATTATATTCAATTTATAAATGTGATGTTACACTCATTTCCTCACACGATTTAGTATGGTGTTAAAACTTTGCAGTAAGAAACTACAGGAGAATCAAAATCTTTCTTGTTTTCCCAAATAGGACAATCACATTGATCACCATTTCAGCTAGAATTAATTAGCTAGCAGATGTGAAAAACTGCTACAATTTTCTAATGTAAAACATGCAGGGGTTTTGGTAGCTCAGCTCTTCAGCTGTGATTGCCAGCCAGTCACCATGAAGATTTGCAACTTTATCTTGCTCCATGCCAAGGAAACAGGGTTTGCTTTAACATACAGGACACTAATAAATCTATATGAAGAGGATGTTGCATGTCAGTAGGAGGAGGACAGTACAATACAGTCCAGATAAAAACTCATTCTATCACAGTTATAAAGTATTATTGATGTTATCTTACAGAACCAAAGTTTCTTCAGCTAGTAGCCCCAGAGGGCCCGTCTTGGAGTCAAAATGAATTTGGTTGCTTGAGGGGGAGCAGTTTGGAGAAAGTTTTGTGTCAAGGCAAAAATGTCACCCAAGTAGTAGAGTAATAGCTTGGTAGGTAATAAATGTTTTGAGAGGGAGGAGAAGAAGAAGAGGGGAAACTGGGTTAATGTAGGAAAGAATTACATAGAGTAATTAGGAATTAGAAGATAAGCTGTTACTGTGGTATTGCTGGTTTCAGCCTTTTGTACTGTTTTGATGCACTGATTCACCTTTCCCATGCCAAAGAAATGTTGTTTACTAAAGCATTGCTTTGTATAATCCTCCTTGAGACTGTTCATCTTGCAGCATTCTGAGTATCTGGTAGTCCAACATAAAGGAGTGAAATTTAATTAAAGTGACAGATTGCAAGCAATGGTGTAGCTCCACCAGCGAATGTAAGAGGATTACATGTGTTGATTTAATTACAGAAAAAGGTGTGATCCAGCTTGTTGAACTCCTCGGCTTGCCTGCTTTACGTACTAAGGCTGCAGAAGTTTGAGTGCTGTAATCTTTTTGTCCTCTTTTTTTCTAGGCCTTATATGGATGCTGTCGTCTCACTGGTTACATTAATGTTGGACACAGGGCTGCCCTGTTTCCGAGGGCAGACAATCAAGCTGTTAAAGTAAGTCAGCATATGTACGAACTGGAAAATGTTCGTATGTTCTTCACGGAATGTATACTGTCATAACTTGTGCAGTGAGTACAGGCATCATGCTACTCAAGTATCTTAAATGTTTTAACGTAAAAATGGTAACTTTTGTTTAGAATATCTCAGAAAGTAGGAATTCCAGAGGAATTCCTTTTCATAGAATTAAGTTCAAGCTGTTCAATGACTGTGCAAGTACATGGATTATCTTTAAGTTCGTAGGACTAGCAAAATAAGGCTGTAAAGGAAAGACCTGCTTTAATTGAGAGGTAATGTGTTGCAGAGTCTGAATGCCCTCTGGAATGGTTTTGGACTGTGAAGAACAGCTTCTTAAAATTTGTTCTACAGATGCAGTACTGAAAGGGACTATGTTGTAACATCCAACAGCTTAGGCAAATACAAATTCTAATGTGACACTTTAAACAGCCCTTCAGGCTTATGCCTCCAGCGTTAGCTGCCGAGTGAGCAGAGTTAGCTCAGCCTTCCCTGCATGTAACTTCCTACAATTTCCTAAAGATAAGCGCAGATTCATGTAGTATGATGGGCCGGAGCTCAAGGGCACTACTAGGAACAAAGATATTTTAAAAGCAGCAGCTGCCTAGAAAGAGGGATCTGCTGTTCCTAGAGTTATCACTAGAGTGATGAGAATTTCACAGCCTCTGTCTCCACTGTAAGACTAACGGCAAGTGCTTATCAAAACATTACATAATTTGTACAAGGTAGTCTCACAAGAAGTAGGTGCTTGCAGCAAGTGAAATCAACACCTGGCTGAGCTTGTGCAAAGGCACATTTGTATCATGCTCAAAGGAAATCTCACTAATTTTACTCTTGCTTTTTGTGATTTTCTGCTTACAGACACAGGTTCAGCCCCAACATGACTGAACGGGAGGCTGCAACTTTCATCATCAAGATCATCCAGAATTGTTTCCTCAGTAACAGGTTTGGCATCTATGCATGTCTTCTCCCTATGGCTAAAGGAAGGTCATCAAGCTTTGAGCAGAGCTAAAAAGTAGCGTTTTAATCAGATTTTTTTTAAACATTTTTGAGTTGTTGATATTTAGATAATGCAGGATAGCAGCTTTGCTTCTGAACATGCTGCATACCCTCCCTTTTACACTGTGAAGACTTAAGCCCAGGCTGGTCAAATAGCAAGGCTGGCTAGTCTAAAGAATAGAAGATTTTCTGTCAGAGTGAATCTTTAGCCCAAAAGTTAAACATTTTGGTTCCTATGTTAGGGCACGGCCAACTGTACTATTAGGGTTATCTGTCTAGTTGTGATATCCCCTTTATATAGGGTAGAGTCACCTTTATGAATAAAGGGATAAATAGTAAAGAATGGTGTTGAATGGCAACAGGAATGCCTTCTGGTCGGAATGAAGAGAGATTGATCTTGAAGCTTGTTCCCTTTTATTTTGTAAGGAGAGGGTTTCTTAAAAAACAATATGCATGGTCCATTGGTCTGAGTAAGAATGACGCTGAAACAGGACTACAGTGACTTTTCAAAATCTTTTTTATAATTGCTTGTAGGCATTAAGTTGCCTGAATATCCTCCTGAAATTCAAAGCTGCTATGCTCTACGAAAGTGTATTTGACTCTTCTCTAGAAATGAGTTCTAATCTTTCTACTAATTTTTTCTTCATGACTTGATATTACATCAACATATTAATCATTTTGCTAGACCATATGTTACTTATTGTATAATATTGGCTAGGGAAAATGCCTTAAGTAGAGAACACTGGCAATGTGGTTTTTGAATGTCTTTGTAGCTGGGCCACGTTTGTCATCTACTATTCAGTATGCTGAACGGAATAATCAGTTCTTAGCAATTTAAAAATTAACTTAATCACGAGCTAGCCAATCAACTGTAGGTTTTTTCCCTTCAAGTATACAAATAGTTTGGTATCGTGTGCAAAACTTTTGAAAGGGAATGACATGTAAAATGTAATTCTAATACATTTAATACTTTAAATACAATAAATTCAATACTTAAACATCTTAAGTGCACGTTTTATTATTATCCCAGATAATACAGACTTTGTGGGATATATTGGAGAGTCAAACAATACACAAACTATACAAACTCCTGTGTAGTTCCATATGGGGTCAGCTTGAGACCAGTAAGGCTTACTGGCTCAGATATAGCCCTGCTAGAACAGAATTGGATTTTCTAGTGCCTGCTGGTGCATCTGCTGAGAATCTTAGATTAATATTGGGGGTTACGAAGGCAGTCACAGTGCTGTGTGACTGCCCAGAGCCAGCTTAGTTCTGACAAGCTTGAGCTTCTCTACCTGTGGCATGGTTAGTCTGTGACCTGAATAAGCTCTGCCTGTGGATAATTGAGTTATCTGTAACAAGGCTTAGATTTGCTTGTTCAGTCACTCATCAGAGATGCTGCTATTAATGCTGTTATTTCCCCTGCACTTTTATTTTCGTTATTAGCATTCTCGTTAACTAAGATTACTTTATTTCCACATAATCCTGTCTCCATGCAGCCCCGATGATCTTGCTTCATTCATTATGCATTTCCTTCTCCTAAAATGAACGGCCAATGCAATGTGAGGTGCTTCTGGCTTATCCGAACACAGGATCCAAACTGCTGTTGCTATTGCCACACAGAGAAGCATGGAAATACTTTTTTTACCTAGTTTAAACAAGAGCAGGATGTTTTGTGCCGTTCATAACAGTATCTGGGCCTTCACAATACCTTCAAAGCGTGTAGGGCTAGTTTTGATTAGCAGCTGATTTCCTTCACCCATGTTTTGTTTCTGTGTGATCCTGATGTTTGTTCTGTGACAATGGGTGCAGTGTTTTTTTAAACTTTTACTTACCTCTGGCTTTGCTTTTCTTCTCTAGGAGTAGGACATACGACATGATCCAGTACTACCAGAATGACATCCCATACTGAGAGACGCTAGAGATTCACTGCCGAACTGAAACATGCAACCTCGTGTCCTCACTCCAAACTTGTAATAAATACGAGATGCTCAATCACACATCGCTATCTTCCATCTTTTCTGTATGTGTGTACATGTGGGTACATGTTTCCTGGACATTGCAACAATCAGTCTGATTCATTCCTTTCTCTTTACCAGGTTATATACATTTCTGGTTTTCCCTGGATTTTTGGAGTTGGGCTGCAATCACAATAAAAATTGTACTACGATTATGAATGTGTGAAAGAGGTCAAGCTTGTGGAGTTTGGTAATTTTTCATGCAATGCAAGGATTTTATAATACCTTTAAAAAGTAAAAATAAAACCCTTTTCCTGCACAATCCCACAAAATGCCATGGAAAGGCAGGGTATGGATTTCTCTTTGGAAGCAGAAACGTTGACTTGCTCTAATTTTACTGTAGATAAAGCCTGATAATCATCCAAGGTGGTGATGTCTGTGTAGCTGTGTTCATTCTTTGCACTGTACATGGTCCCTGCTGTGTGGTCAGTGTTTCATATGTACATGAAGAATGTATTTTTTTCCTGTTGTGTGTTTTGAAAAAGAGACTCTACTGAAGATATATTTAATCTATAAAATGTAATAAAAGACCTTAGACTTTGTGTCTGTTGCAAATCTTTTGCCATCCGCTGAGTTTTAGTTTATACACTACATCATTCTGCACATTTGTGTACTGTTCATTATATTGTGACCTTTCTTTCTACTGGAGAAATCAGATTTCTTCTTCAGCTTCTCATCCATCTTAAATGAGATTTTTTATTCATAAAAGAAATGTTTTGTGCAAGACTCGCATACAGAGCTGAAACGTAGGACCAAGGTAAAGCTCCCCCTGTGCTGCTTACAAAGTAGCCTCACCCGGGGCTGGGACACAAGTCTTCTGGAAACGTCTCTCCCTTTCTACAGGCTTGTCATTCTAGACTGTGCTCTTGAAAATTTGGACAGTCCCATCTTTAGGGGTTTTTTCCCCAGATGTCCAGTCCATGCCCGCTCTGGGAAGGGGCTGCAACGGGCTGGGCCGGGCCGCCCACGGCGGGTGGGAAAGGGGCCTTGCGGTGCGTCCTCGCGGCCTGCCCGCGCCCGGGGAGGCGGGGAGCGGCGGGGCAGGGCTGCCCGCGCCCGGGGAGGCGGGGAGCGGCGGGGCAGGGCTGCCCGGGCGCCCCGCAGCTGCGGCTGACGAGGCCACGGGGAGCACCCGAGTGGGCCCGCCCGGACGGGGCGCAGCGCTGAGGCCGGCACGCGCCCTGAGGGGCTCAACCCTGAGGCGGGCCCGTACTAAGGCGGGGGTCCAGCTCTGAGGAGAAGTCGCGCTCCAAGGGGGCCCAGCCCAGAGAAGAGCTCAACGCTGGAGGGCGGAGGTGTCGTGAGGGAGCCCCAGCCCTGCGGCGGGGCTGCGCCGTGAGGGGGCCCGCCCCTGCGAGGGTGGGTGTGTCGGGAGCGGCACCCAGCCTGAGGAGCAGGTTGTTGCTTCTCGAAAGAGGGCTCCGGCCTCCGAGAGGCGGCCGTGGCCCTGAGGGGAAGGGCCCTGGGCTGCAGTTGCCCAGCCCGGGCTCCTAGGGCCAGCCGGCAGCAGGCCGAGCCTTGCGGGGTGTAGGGAAGTTGCAGGGTGTGAGGGGACGTTTGGGCGCCTGCCCTGCAGGGCCGATGGTGTGGCTGCACAAACGTCTTCCCCTTGGTAGTGTGCCCTTTTCAGCACCTTTGAGTCAGCACTTGAATCTCTCTGGGTGAGTTTCTGCTTTGCTAAGGGAACTCCCAGCGTGTCCTCTTGGCCCAGGGCAGCCGGAGCTGCCTATGGGGGCAGCCAGCCCAAAGCCGGGCTGGCCAAGGAGGTCCCTGACAGGGAAGGCAGCTGAGGCAGTAGCAAGCCTGCTCGCAGCTCAGGGAGGTGGGGGCAGGAAAGGGGGCAGCGAGGGCAGCGTGCTTTGGCTCTGCCTGTGAGGTGGAGGGCCAGGCCCTTTCCCAGTACAGAAGGGCTGCAGCCCGCCTGTTTCATTCAAAAACAGCTCGGGATTTTGGAACAGGTGTTAAAATGGGTCTTGTGCCAATGTCTGTTGGCTGCGTGGTGGGTGGCTCACAGCAAGGTGGGCTCTGAGCCCCTTTTCTCGTCAGCAAAATGGGGAGAGTGCCACTGGCTTTCTAAAAACCTTTGGAGGTTTACTGGGGAGAAGTGTGCAACAAGTGCTTTAATTACTGATTTAATTCAGCTTTATTACACAAGCATCTGGGACATGGAGTAATTTTTGTGCTCTGTGGCTAGTTGTACCTATTCAGGCTCCATAGGAAAAGGAGCTGACTGACATACAAATGTGATATACTTAACTCACACCTTTCCTGTAACGGGGGGCGGGTGGAGTGATGAGATGTGAAGGCTTCTTCTCAGGAGAGGTGATGAGGAGTTCTAGTATTTTGCTAATTCAAGTTAATGCTTATGTGCATGTATTTTCCTTTCCTGCTCCTCAAAATAAATGCACTGTGTAAAATGAAAATCCAAATGAGTGTCTCAAGCAGCCTTATGATGAGAAGATCAGTTAAGAGCTAGCATAAATGGAGATGGCATGAGAAGTTGTTCTCATGAATGACTACAGGATAAATGAATGCTAATAGGTGTAAACTTCCTAACAAAAGCTTATAGTAGTATTGTTAGAAATATCTGGGGCTGGAAGTGACTATCAGCTGGTGAATAATAATATTAGGAATAATAAATGGAGCTCTGCTAATGCTGGATTTCAGAAAGTCACTCCCAGCTGCAAATCTCAACCCACATAGCAATTTCTGTGTGTTCTAGCATAGGATGCGTAGATTTACTAGAGTGCAATTAAAGCTGTCCAGAGTTTTGTATCACACAGTGAATGAGTTTGAGTGTTTTCACAGTGCTTGCTTATTTTACATACTTCAGTCCGGCTGCCTGGAGAGCCGATATGATCTTAGTTTCTTCTGTCAAGTTTGTCCAGAGAAATGAAAGCAGCTGGAGCCAATTGCATGTAGAGGTCAACTGGAGTTATCACAAGAGCAAGTTGGTTTGCAGTATGCTCTTAAAAACTGTAAGATGGCTGCATTTGAGATCTCTTGCTTGTTACCATTTCTTCTGCTATGAAGCTTGTGGAAATGTTGTGAATGTGTAAAAACTCCATGTTAGTAGGAAAGATGAGCTCATGTGACTTCTTTTCTCGCTGTGGTTTCTGGTGATGGTGTGTGCCAAAGCTCACCTGCTGACATCTGCAGATTTCATTTTCACAAGTTGACTGTGCCTCCTTCTCCTCCCCTCAGGGTTCCTGCCCGCAGCAAGAGGTGGGAGAAAACTCCTCTATAATTGACCATCCATTCAGATACAGAGGGGATTAGGTAGTTTACATTTAATCATGCAAGGCAGTACCCTAAAGCTGATTCTTCCTAAATGGGGTATGTTCTGTATCTTCCTCCAGGGAGACTGAGGAGGTGAGAACACTAAGATGCTCCAGTATTTTGCAAGCACTTTGGAGATACTGAATCAATGCAGCTGGAGATTGCGTAGACTTATTTCACCTTCATCCTCCCACCAGGAAAGGATACATCCTTTATGCAAGAAGGCTAGCAGGTCTTTCAGAAGTCGCTCAGGTAATTAAGAACAGATAGAATTAAGACCTACACGAAGGTATTCTGAAGGTTTTTGTCCCTGAACCTTATGCCAGAATATGTCCTGATGCCTCCACAGCCCTGAGAGAAAAGAGGCATCAAAAAGAGGGGCGGGGGGGGGTGTGGGGTGTGTGGAATCTAAGCAAAGATGCTCCTAAGGTTTCTCCACTCTCAGAAATCCCAGGTCACGGTGAGAGACAGACTTCCCTGGCTGCAGTTCTTTCTGTGTTGGCCATGCATATAAAGAGCTCTTAAGAAAGGAGCAAAATTTATAGTGATTCATTTGCATCTGATGGACCCAGGGTTCAGTGCTGCTGGTAACTTGATCAGCACTATTCAAATGCTAATCTCATTATGTGTGTTAGAGACTGAAGCGCAGCAATCCACCTCCATTAGCGCAATGTGCCTGTGTGATGTTCTGGCTGGTGCGCAGGGTCACGATACCCGCTGCGGACACCCAGCACATGCTGCATAGCGTGAGGGCTGATACGGGCAGAGAATGGGAACTCGGTGGAGGAGCCAACGCAATGAGCAAACATGGGAAGAGGAGCTAGGGTCCTCTTTGGAAATGCTGGAGAGGGGGAAAGGGCTTGTGGCCAACAGAACAGCTTAGATTAGACTGGGTTTTTTTCCTTTTCACCATAAATACGTCTATCCTTTCCCCTTGCTTCCAAATGAATGCTGTCAAAAAAAGAGTGGTGAACAAAAGAATTTGTCCTGAATGTAGATACAGCTTAAAAGCATGATTAATAATTGTTTGACCTTATGAAAAATATTGTGCCTGTGCTGTTTGGTGTTAAGACATGGCATTTTTGCTTGTCCCATGTAACAAGGACTAAAATCTGCTGGGCAGCATGTGGCACACTCAAAGACAGCATGCACAGGGGTTATTTCTAGATAAAGGCTTTCTGACAGTACCTTGTTACTGAAAGCACCTTGAAATAATGTTTGGAGGTGCTGCCGCAGTTTCCGGGCCTGGTGCGAAGGAGCCCTACCCCAGGCTGTTACCTGCAGCATGTCAGTGGTGGGTTGGTTGGTTTGAGTTTTTTTGTGCCTCATCTGCTTTTGTAAGGATTCTGCATTTGGGAGGTCACAGGAGTTATAATCCTGAAGGGGCAAGATTTGTAAGGTGACGTGGTGTATTTATTAGATAAGCTACTTAGCTGGCAAAAGCAGATGAGCTCTGATAACGTGCAGTCCTGGCATCAGCTGGCACAACTTCCTAGTTCTAGGTGATGCCTTTGTGTTTATTTCTGGTACAATATCAGTTGCCTAATAGCAGTGATGATGATTCTGTGAGTCTTGTTATTCTAACACATCCCTCTCCAGGGTCAACATGGCCATGGTTAGCCTCAGTGCTTACTGTAGCAGCAACAAACTGCGAACATGCTTGTGTTAAGGTTGATGAAGGTATGCGTGGTTCTGCTGCCTGCCTGGGGAGAGCAGAACCGGAAGGGTGACACAGGGTGACATAGATAAGCGATCGCAGTAATCACGCAGGCAGACAACAATGGCTGGCATTTCACCGAAGGGAGAAGTTACCTACCTGACTGCATTAGGTATCTCTTCCCAAGGGAAGCCTGACAGCCAAAAGGGGAAGGGAATTGGGAGTGATTGTTGGGAGTGTGGGTGTAAGTGCCCACACAAAGACTATGTTACATGCCCTGACACTCCCCCCACCTTTGGGAATTAAAAACCCCTCACTGGTGACAGATAGAGAGCTAGGAATGTGTCTTGGTCTGTTCTTAAGCAAGTTGTCTCAGCTTTGCAGTGACAAGTCTGGCAAACAAATTGTGCTTTGCTGTGGGGGAGGGAAAATGTCTGAATTGTGGCAAATCTAGGAGGCAGTCCCAAGTGCGTGGATTCATTAGGAGTGAACGTGTGGGGTGGTAACTTTGATCATGATGTAAGAAGGGGCGAGTCATGGAATTCCATCCTTGTAGAGGTATAGGAGTGATACCTCACAGAGAGGAATATGCCTCTGGATAACAAAAAGATAAGAGATAAAATCGTATATTGCTATCATGTAGTTCTCTTCCCCTGCAAGACTCGGTGAGTTATATTTTGACGGCTGCATCTAAGCTTTTTTAAGATGCTTGCTGTTAGCATACAGATGAAGACTGTATGTGTGCATCTTCGCATGCACACGTGCAAACCATTTCCTTGCTGAGAACTTCACGTTACTCTTTGGAGCGCAGACCCAGCAGCTTTGCGGTACCCGACCTCATTGCACAGAGAATCCTGTACATATTGCAGAGCTGTTCATTGTGCAGGACAGTGCTGTGCCTGTGTGGTAGCTGATTGTACATGAGTGAGTGATCTAATAAAGCTACTGACGGATGATGTGCTTGAAAGAACTTTATTAACTTAGGTAAGTAACGAATTGCAGGAACACATTATGTTCTGGCATTGAGAGTCAGAAATTTGAATCTTAGTGTCAGGCCTGGCTGCCTGCACCAACTTGAACAGAAAGAGTATTGGTGAGGGTAAGGTAGGGATTCTTGGAGCTGTGAGGATAACCAACTGACTGAATAATTTTGCCAAATATTAGAGGTTGTAAGTTAGTAGAACCTTCTAGAATATCTGATCTCTTACCACCTAGATAGAAGCTGTTTCTGTGCAGTTTTCAGAGGCCCCCTGGTCCCCCAAGGGATTCCTGGCTTCATGTCTTGGACTAGGGCAGGATGAAAGTCAGCTTTCCTATTTCCTTTGGAGACAGGAGTTACTCTTCACTCCGAAGGCTTGGGCCGGGTGGAAGTGAAAGGTAAAGCTGCCTCCCATGGCTGCAAAGGAGGGATCCCAGCAGTGCCAGTGCAAGGGGCATCTGCTGCCTTTTCTGCCCTGGATCCCAGATGAGAAGAACTGGGCAAGAGCTTTGTGAGGTGTGGGAGGTGAGCTGAGGTACAGTTGCCCCAGAGAACAGACCTGAGAATCAATTCTCTGTGCAGCCCAAACCTGTTGCCTTTAGAGCTCTGGTGATTAGAGCCAGACCCTGAGCTCAGGTCTCTAGCACGGGGCCTCTGAGCTGCATGGGAGGCTGCATGGTGCTGACTGCTGTCTGTCCTTCACTGAGATTCCGCTAATTTTCTCGGCCTCATCAACTGCAGCCTCGCAGCTCTGTGGGCTGGGCGGCAGAGGGCACTCCGAAACAAGCGATGGTGCCTGGGACACATGGCCCGAGCAACCGAGGAGGAACAGATCCGCCTTTCCTGTAAGGCGAGCAAGTCTGGCAGGGAAGACCTTGCCGTGACCTTTTGTTGTGACACATCTGTCACGGCAGGCACTGAGTGGTAGAGCTGGAGAGTTCCTGAATATCAGATATGAAATTGCTCAAGAGCCTGGCAGTTTGTATTCAGGCATATTCTGCTGGGGAGGTTTTTGACCTTCCGAGGGACATAAAGGAAATGCGTTTTGCTGACTCTGCATTGTTGTCTCAGGTGAAGCCTTTAAATATATGGGTCTCCTCTGGTATAGCAAGCATGCAGAAATGCACAGTGCCTTTACCAAAAAAACAGAGGTTTGTCGTGGGCAGTGCAGTAGTTCTCCTTGTTATTATCGCACTGTGTTGGATGAGCAGCAGCTGTATTCAGCTCCAGAGGTGGGTACATTTCTGTGGTTCTGCGCATGTACATTTTTGGAAAGCTGTTTTGGGGTGAAAGGTACTCTATATGTAGGCTCTGATGTAAGTTGTCCATTATTTTAAGGTTCATGAGTACTTACTAAAAAATAAAAACCTCCCCACATAACAGTAATTTAACATTCTTTGAGCAATTCGCCTTGGGCTTCACCTTTGCAGTAGACACAGTGGGTAGATGGCACTGTGAATTCTTTAAGCCTCACAGAATAAGCAGGATACAGGTGGTAGGATGGGGGAAGAAAACAAGTCAGAGAGAAGAAAACACTTTGAATCGGTGCAGCTATAAAGAGCTCATTGATTATGAATAATTCCTGTGGTCATTTTGAGTCCAGGCAAGTAGTAGTTAATAGTCTTTCCTGTGCTGTCTGTGACAAAGGTGGGATCAGGTGTCTGGAGTCCTCTGTCATGAAGATAGCCCTGGTCTGTGCTGTTACTGGAAAAGCACTGTCTAGGGATGGGTCCCAACAGAAACCTGGGCTCTGAAAAGTGCTTTCTCCCTTACCCCACGTGTAAACTGGGATTTGAATTTCAATGTTTTCAGCATCAAGCCTGGCCTTTAGGCAGCAACCCCAGACAATAAAGAAAGAAGCAAGTCCAGCTACAGCTGTGGTTGTGTCGCAAATCAGCGCTCAAACAGAGGGGCAAATTTACAGTAATTTCAATCTCATTAGCTCACAGACAGGATGACTAGATCAGAGGGAGGGATTAAGCTCTAGGTAAGAAGACAAACCTGCCAAGGAAACACCTGAGCTGGATCTGTGGTGAAACCTCAGAAAGACCTCAGGAACCTGAAAACCTAGTTGGTTTCCAGGACAATGCTGAAATCAGGTTTTTTCCCTGCCTCTCTGCTGACACTGTGATCCTTCTTCCAATTTGAAGGGAGTCTTCTTTTCTTTGAGATGTAGCTCTTATCAGCTTGTGGGACAAATGACTCAGTGCAGTGCCTGAGGCTATGGGAACAGGGCTGATGGTAACTCAGTTCTTACCCATCAGCTGAGCCTGGAAAACCAATCATGTTTGTGTTCCTGCTTTGTCTCAGCTGAAAGGTAAAATTCATCACTGAAGGTTCCTTAAAACCAGAGCAGGCTTAAGAGCAGGTATACCAATTCCCAGCTTCACCGACGAGGAGGAATTCATGTTGCCATAACTCTGCCACATGGGATATATGGTGGGCCAAATCCCTTTAGAAATGCTTGAAGTGAGACCTAGGGAGCTTGATTTCTTGCAGAAGATGTGCTCTGAATTTGGGAGCTGCTTTGGCTGCTCAATTCTTAGGGAACTTGAACCACATAGGATGTAAATTGGGAATCCAAAAGTCAGTTGCCACTTTTTGAGAATTGAGCACATCTGTGTGCCTGTGCAAGGGAGCTCTCAAAGTACAAATTGAAATTGGAGACCTTTTCCCTCTAATATTACTAGGATTTTTGAGCATTTTTGGTAACAGTATAGGTAAAAGTGACATTTCAGCAGATGTAAATCTTATGCTGCGAATGACTCTCGAATTTAAAACTTTTTTACAACTGAGCCTGCTGCTGATTGCTATAACTCAAAGTTATTGTGGTTTGCCCTTTTCCCAGGAGGTTGTGTCTACTAATTGTGTAGAAGTGATAGGAAAGCAAAACTTGCCCTTCACTTTATTGGGGAGCCTTTGCAAAAAGCTCTCCTCACGGTACGAATGGCTTTTGCTGAAATGGTGGGGCTGTTCTGCCTCTCAAAATGTTCGTGCACCTTGGGAGAAAGTTATTCCTGGACCTGCAATTGCACTATACTCTGAGAGGATGTTTGGGAAGTGGAGGTGGGTACTGTGTGTATGCCCATACAAGCTGTCACCACTAGATGACACCATGACTCTGACGACACGGTCCAGATGAACCCTAAAACCAAGGGCATTTTGCCTGTTTTGGAGGGTTTGTTACAAACCCAGAACACGGGCTGGATTTGCAAACCTTTCCGTGAACCGGGGTCACGTTTCCCCCAAATGCAGGCTGAGGTTTGAGCAGAATGGGCTCAGTTCCAGGTGACAGGATGGGATTTATGATTTGGGGTGGAAACCATCTGAACATTTGACTTGCAACCAGACTGATCTTGGCTGTGGTTACGCTTGGAGGGCCTGTGTGTATTTGAAACAAAATCTCAGACCGAGGTTGAGGGAATATGAGCCTGCCTGAGCCAAAACCAGAAGGGGTTTGCACGACCCTGCTGTGAACTGCTGTAAGGTGGTTTCACGTGACTTCATTGCTCACCCGAGGTGGGTCTAGGCACGAACCCAAAAGCAGTATCCAGACCTGGTCAGCGGTAGCCCCACGTCCCTTTTAATCCTTTGTCACCGTGGGTGGTAGGTAACTAAACACTTGACAGGGAGTCGGCAAGCACACCTTGCCGGGCTGCCACCACACCTAGCTTAACAGCTCACCATAGCGTAATGGTGGCTCAACCACTACAGGGGCAGCCTTGTTTCCAGGAGCACTTTGCTTTCTGGTCAACTGACTGACTCGTTACCCACCAGCAGAAGGTATCTGTTGCTCCTGGAGTGTCTTTCTGGGCTCTCACTCTTTAAATTGCACAGGGTCTAGCAGGTACAACTCCGCAACTGTTCATCGAGCACTGGCTGTTGCTTGCTACTTCTTTCTCTTTTTTGGCAGAGGAAATGCTTAGTTATTCCCTAGCCTGAAAAAGCTTCTTTCTCCTGTAATTACTGTGTGTGTACACCTAGTCAAGTCACCCTTGCATTGCTTTTTTTGTCCCTTTCAATGAGACTCAGAGGATGTTCACATGAAGCATGTTAATAAACCAACCTGCATGTCTTCGACTTTTGCAAAGGATATTTCTGCATCCCAGAGTTTGGCAACTATCGTGTAATTATGTGGCTCCAAGGATAGATTCAGGGAATTGATAATCTAAGAGATGTTTGTACAATACTCTGTCACCTCCTTTGAAATTCATGTCTTTCTACTACCACCTCAGCAACAATCCTCACAGGCAAAGTGGTTAAATATCTTGTAGCAAGGAGTCAGCACAGAGCGAGGTCATTCACCTGATGAGCGCATTGTGTGTAAGCTACCCTAAACGCCTGCTGTCCTTATGTCCCACACTAGTCCTGACCTAGAGGGATCCCAACAGTTTGAGAGACAGGTCTTTTTGGTAATGCTGTGACTCCCAATAGTGCTTGGAGATTTGGATTTTATTTTGGCAAACTTGTAGTGCATGGGAGTTTCCTGAGTTATATTAACTTCATACATTGATATTTTCCTAGGATGCTCAGATGGCTAGCTAAAACAAACTAGCTGTATTAATACGGTTATCTTATGCTAATTGGTTCTTATGTGTGTAGAAAACTCTTTCAAAATAACATTCATAAAAGCTTCATTACTATTGTAAGGTTAAGCATCACAGAAAACCCCACTACAAATGTTTTGGTTTATTGTTTGTTTTTGTAGACAAAATAGTAGAGTGTTTGCTTTGAATCATCCCGAAGCTTTGCTCTGGTTGGAATATGTTTTTGTGGAAGTCAGCTTTTAAGTAAGGCTGGAATTTATATTTCTGGTGCTTGACGATACTATGTCTTTTGCTATATTCACTGATGCAGTCAGAGAATTCAAAAGGATTAGTTTTACAAAACCTCTGTTCATAGCCCGTCATGGAACAGCAGTATCACTATTCCTATTTTTAATTAACATCTAAATGAATTTACCAGCATACAGCATTTGAGTCTGCGGCTCTCCGGAAAACCCTGAGGGCCTTTTTGAAATAGAGGTACACTTGTTACCTTGCAAGGCTGCAACACTGTAGCTGATTTTAATGAGACATTGCATATTTTTATTCACAGTTTAGACACTTCATTCTTACGACCCTTCACATGATTAGGCATTGTTTGGTGGGAGGGGCAAGACTCTAGGCAGGAGAAATAAGAGGCAAACTCTTTCCTTTTTACACTGTGATAGTTCAGCCCAGCACACTCTGCCACAAGTGTTGCGTAAAACTTGACACCAGTACAGATCAGGGGAGGCAACAGAAGTAAAACAAATGGGTACTCGTGGCCTAGAATGCCAATTGTAGTAAGGATGTGTTGTCTGTATCAGCTTGTTCCTGTCCAAGTCTGGAACAGCAGGAGTGGTATTCAGGTGTGTTCTCTGGGTTATCACAAGGGGAAGAAAGTAGGAGCTGTCAGTCTCATGTGATACTTCTCCTGGCAGAGTGTCATGTAACTTTCATCCCCGATAAGCCTTCCAAAATTCATTGCAAAATTTTTTTGCATTGAAAGCCTTTATTGCTTAAAGAAAATTACTACTTTCTGAGCAGTGTGTCGTACGGCACAGATTCCTTGCCTGTGTCCAAAGACACAGGATACAGCTATATCCAGCACTTAGCAGTATGTTGTCTAAACTTACGCTGCTCTTAATGTTTTTCTGCAGTCCTGTGTGAGCTTCTGTTGTTCCAAAGGGCCAATATACTACAGGCACAACTTCTTTCCTTCGCCTGCAAAGTACCTCTGGAGCAGTGAGGGAGCTGAATGGAGCTGCCACAAGCACCTTCTAGGGCTCTGTGCAGCTCTTGACTGTTCCAGAATTAATGGGCCGTGGTCTCTGTGAATGTGAAGACCATTCTGTCGGTGTTCCTTCTAACCTTAACCTTTCTTCCTCCGCTGCCATGTGCAGAGTACGGACGGGGAAAAGAATAATTCCTGTATCTCTTAGCCCTCCCCTGCCCCTGATCTGCCAGGCTTACAGTATTCAAGGTAGCTTTTCCCAGTGGTGGAGGATTGACAGCCTCCAGCACAGACACTGGAGTGAGGAAACTCCAAACCTCTGTGCTGGGAGCACTGTACACCTTGAACTTTATGAAGAACTTCATGCCTTGCAGGAAACAGCAATGTTACTGAAACATCATCAGTGCTTGTAAATGTGGATTTCTGATTTATTCTGTGACTGAATTTTTCTTAGGGACCTGCACACCTTCTGAAAAGCCGACTCTCCTGCAGAATGTCTGGCAGGCAGAATGGGACTGTTTAACAGGATGAAATGTCACTGCAACAAGCTTCTTTGGTGCAGATTCCTATAATGCTTGTAGCTTTCTGTTTGGCTGGGGGTAGGGAATCTCTTGCCTGAGAACTGATACTCTACAAGTTAGTGCTTGCTGTCTGCTCACGTTCTGCATGCTGATGTGATCGAGAAGCAACCCAGGAAGCTGATGGAGGGTCAGAACTGTTGTAGTTTGGAGAAGAGGGGAGACACTTGTGAGAATCAGTGTGGTCATCCTTCTGTTCTGCTGCCTGTGCCTGATCATTTGTTCCCACATCTACACATAGGATAGCAAAGTGGGTAACAGCTTGGCCTTGCACTCCAGCTAAAATCAGGAGTTAGTGTCTTCTTTGCTAGCCAGATTTCACTGGTGCTGTTTTAACACCATACTGCATCCACTCTCCAGCCAGCTTCTGCAAAGTTAGCTTCCCGCATGGATGTGAGGGTCCCACAGGCTGCTCATGCAGATAACCTAAATGATGTGAGTGGTGCACAGAGCTGTCAAAATGAGAAGCTCTTCTCACCCGTATCACTTGATGGGCTGCATTATGTTGGGAAGGTCAGCAAAACAGCCTGGGTCTGTTTGCCTGTCTGTAACACTGGGTGATGTGAAGAGCCTCATGTTGAAATTGCTGTGTGACCCCTGGACTGGTAGTGCCAAGACTTGACATTTCATCAGAAGAACTGCCGGGCTCCTAGCGTTGCTCCTGTTTGTTGGGCCTGCTGAGACCCCAATGGGGAAGGATTTTCATCTTCTCTTTTACAGCTGGGAAAACGGAGGCTTAAACAGACTTGAGTCAATGATGCAGACTCCCACGTGCCCAGCTCTAGCCCAAGAGCTGCTGGTGCCCATCATGGAGAGATTTCAAAGATGAAGAGCTTAAGCAGGGCACTAAAGCTCTCCCTAAAAGTGAAGCAAAAGGCTGGGGGGCCATTCTTTGGGGCCCCAACCAGTGAGTTGTCAATGGGTCATGGCAGTGTCAGACAGACAGACGTCCTGCTTCTTCTTTAGAGGATGAGAGCATAACTGCAGGGAATGAAGAAATAGGCACAGCTTCTTGCTTAAAGTCCTGCCTGTAGAAAAAGAGCTCCAGCAAAGGCTGTCACTCTCCCATTTGGTTTTTCTTTCATTCTTCCATCTCCCTGTCTGGCCATTTGCGCTGCCTGCCTGTTTGTTTGTTGGCTGAGTGCCTGCTGAATTATTTACCAGCCTGACTGAATTAAGGAGCAGCAAAAGCAGGCGAGTGAATCCCACCTGAGACTCTTCCAGGGAGAGGCGGGTGGAGAAGTGGGGTGTGCGTGGGGGGTGTTGATACATAGTGCTTAATTAAATGTACCAGCCCATTCCAGACAAAACCTTGTGGGAGGAGAAACTCCTCTATTGCCCTGAGACAGGGCTGAAGAAAGCTGAGCGCGTGGCTAACACACCAGCTCAGGTGGCAGCGTGCCCCATCTCCAAGCTGAGTGGGGGTCCTGCCACTGGGAGTTGCCTTCAGCCCTTGCAAGTGTCATGTCAGCACGCTGGGATGTGGCAAAGCTGTCAAGTGGCCATTCCCCTCCACCACATCAGTAGAGTTGTTTGTGATGGTGGTTGTGCTGTGTGGGGTTAATTGGGTTAATGAGTGCGTTGTACATTATTAGAGGCTGAATTGGCAATTATGCTAATTGTTGTGTCTCCCAAAGTGCCACAGTTACTGAGGATGTTTAAAAGAACAGAGGTTCTTGTACCACACACTAAATCAGAGCTAAGTATCTGGACACCAAAGGACCTCTCTTTACCAAATGGTGGTGTTTGACGTAAGGAAATGTCTCCTTGTTGGCATATCCCTACCAGCAAGAATGTCCAAGCTTAGCACACAGTCCTTAGCTCATGCAGGTCTTCTCCTGTATGTGCATCTCTCAGCTATAAATCTTACAGATGGGGAAAATGAGACATAGATCATTCTGTGATATATCTGGTCTGGTTACTCTCTCCCTAGAGCACGTGTGCTCCAGTATGGTTGCTTTCTCCAAGCCAGTGCCGCCTATTCTGTGGTGGACACAGCCTTGTGACTCTGGAACATGCCTTCATCGCAGTTCTTCAGACTGTAGCAGTTGGTTGAAATGCCAAAGATCTTCCCTGGATTCTGTTCTCCTTCCCGTCACACTCTGCCTGTGCTGAAAAGCAGCAATCTTCCCACAGGTCACTCTTTGCCAAGGTGCAGAAGCAGATTCTGGTTTGTAGATATACCAGTTTGGTGTGCTCTCCAGGTTGCATTGCTTTGTCATGTGATTGATTGTTACCATCATGCCACTGTAGTAATGCCATCCTGGCTCTTCCTACTATGTAGGTCTCCCAGTAAAGATAACCCAGGGATGCCTTTGTGCCCTAAAACTAGCTTTG
Source organism: Calonectris borealis (assembly GCF_964195595.1). Taxonomy (NCBI): domain Eukaryota; kingdom Metazoa; phylum Chordata; class Aves; order Procellariiformes; family Procellariidae; genus Calonectris; species Calonectris borealis. The sequence continues at coordinate 11,504,344 of NC_134329.1, forward strand.
GAACATTGTTTCTGGCTACTGAGCAGTTGCAAACTATGAAGCAGTATGGGCATTGAGAAAGGTTAACTTCCCTGCTTCCGTGGGCTCACATGCAATGCTCACCAAGATTACTGCTGGCTTCAGCGAGAGCAGGACTGCAGCTGAGAACTGGGGAATACCACAATGTGCTCCAAGGCATCCTTAATGCTGATCTGAAAGGTGCCTATTCAAAGCAATATGGTACCAGTGTGTGGGCTGCACAATCTTTCCAAAAGGCTGGTTAGGTATCTGGTGGTTAACCTGTGCTCCGTGCTGGTTGCAATGTCTGCAGTTACTCCTTAGGTGTAGCCTTGCTCATGCAGTATAGCTAAAAACTAGCGATTAGTTCAGACTGCAGAATTTATGACATCTGAGGCCTAAACCAGGAATTGAAGCACCTTTTAAATCTAGAGACTGTTTCTCTCATACTGTCTTTTCCCTGAAAGAGTTTTCATCTCGCCCGGTTTAGCAGGGAAAGCCATCCATCCACTAAGTGACCTGTGAATCTGGGAGTGCTTTAGTTGCGCATGTACAGTACAAAGCATCTTTGTCTTAGGCCAACTGATTGAGAACTGGTCCCTGTCAGCCATTTCTTCCACAAACGGATACACATGCTTGAGTATATTAGGAGAGACTTAACCCCTCCAGTCAGCCTGCTTGCACTACTATCTCCCAGACTTCTGACTTCTTAAGGCATCTCTTCCCTTCCAGAATGTGGCATGTCAGAAGAGACAAGCGATGCGGATAGTCCTTATTGTCTATCAATTTACCATATGAGGTAGAATACTGTCTCTGGTAGGTGGATAAAGATGAGCTAGAAATGGCAAGACATGAGAAGAGCACTGTGTGATCAAAAGCACATGCCTCATGAATTTATCATGAACTAACTCTGTGGGACTCTTGCTACATAAATCAACTGATAACTCGCCATGGAAAAGATCATATACAACAATTCACCATTTCCTTCCCATTTCTGCTATATCCCTCTTTCTGAAATTCACTGTACAATCGGTGTGAACGTGCTCACGCACACTGCTCTGTTGCAGGGATATGTATGTGGCATATCAAGGTAATGGATTTTTCTTGAATAACCTATGCAAGTACTGTCATGTTTTGCATCAACAGTAAGTGATTTCATATTGCATAAAGCAAAGAGTTTAAAAGAGTTGATGACCCTTTCTGGCTTTATTCCAGGTGGGGGTCGTGTGTCTGGGTTACTGCCCAACCTTTTCCAATAAGTTAATTCCCACTCTTAGAATTGTAATGGCTGCATTGAGCTGTGCTCCCCTCCATAATGATTACTTACAGAAAAGAAAAAGTGCTTTTTCACTGGACTCCAGCATTCCTCCTCATGCCTTACCAGCATTTTGTGCAGGTGTGACTTTGCACTTTGCACTTGCTGTGAAAACTGAGGCAAGGCATCAGGTCCGAAACTGCTGCTGGTGTGAGCGTACGTGTCACGTTCTAAGGCTCTGCAGCAACATTCAAGTCAACCGGTTCTATACTGTCCTCGTGTCTACAAGTAGTTTAATGTATTTCTTTAATAAGAAAACTTAACTGTCTTGGATCATCAGCAGACGTCGTCTAGCTAGATTTCAGCAAAGCACTTTATAAGGTATCTCATGGGAATATTACACTCTCAAAGAAAACGGGGATTAGCACATAGTACAGTAGAAGAGGGACTAGCGACAGGAGACTGCATAGGAAGAAAAGTCGTACGGGTGGACTTCTGCCAGCACAAGGTTGATGTATTTATGAATGTTAATTCTACTACTTATGTACAGATTCACTGGACAGTATTAGGATTCTGCAGAAGCATCTGTATATACAAACGTATCAGAGGAGCTGAGGGCCACTATTCCTTTGCCTTTGTACTCGTTGAACGGTAGTTCCCTGCTCTAGTCTCTGCAAGAGGAAATGACCCTTTCTGGTGCTACCATCCCCTGCTGTGTTTCAGAGAGATTTACTGCTCTCTGCTCACTGACTCTACTCGGGACCTGGTATAAAAGCAAGTACCTAAGGGATGCATACGTCAGCAAAACTTGTTCTCCCCGATTACTCAAGTTAGGGATGGGCTTTCTGTCAAAGGAAGGATTGTAAGTCTGGATCTGTCTTCCTCAGGCGAGGTCAGAATTTCCCCCTAGGTCTACTCCTGTCCACATGTCTGAACTTGGAAGGAGGAGGGGATAGTTCTACCTAGCATGTCAAAGGAGAGACAAGGTTCCTCGCTGATTCCAATGTCAAAGGGAGATCTTCTTTCTATGGCACATATAAGCAAGCAGATAGCTGTACGTGAGCATTGGGGTCATCCTGCCTCAGACTCGTCATACTCGGTGTAGCTGCCACTGGTGTACAATGGCAAAGTAAAGGTCGTTTCCCTGCTTGGCAGACTTGGCAGGGAGGTGACGGAAGAGATGCACCTGGGGGAGCAGGTACTTGGGCGGAATAACTGAGGAGACCCAGATAGTACAAGAGGGAGAAACTCAGAGATGACAAGGGAGAAGAGATCATATGGGACTGGAAGAGAGAAACAAGATATCCAGAATAAAATGAAAATAAGGGGTGGAGTACTGTGGGAGGATACAGACAGGGACTTACCTTGGCAGCAGTCTGGAGAGGATGTTTTTCTTCTCTTCCCTTTTTCTTTCCCAACCTTTACCCTTTCTCCCTTTTCCCGCATAGATATCTTAACCAGCTTCCCCCATGGCAAGTCAGTCCAGCACACGTTCTGCACTGCTCAGCTCTCAGCGACTGGTCGAGCTATGCTGTTTCTTTTTGTTGAGATGCTCTTCTCCCTTTTCCATTTTCCCATGTGGGAATTTGATATCAAGAACAAACCTTTGGATCTGTCCCACCGGCAGGAGGTGATGTATTAACAGGAGAAATGAAGGGAGCCATCCATGCCTAGCACTTTGGAGCTGTTTCCTCTCCCACTCATGGATCTTTGCTGAGGAGGTGTTTTGGTTTAACTGTAGCTTATTGGATTATGTGATCACGACATTTGAATTCTTTATTATACCTTTTCTATCTTGGTCCCTGGGGTTGAGAGGGACTTGTTTTCTGGCCTTTGATGTGTTTGAAAAGTCAGGCTATTTGTATCACTGCTCCTTTGCTTTGATTCTTTGACTCCTTCTCTGGGGAGCATTCTGATGTGCAGAGCTCAGCTTTGTGTGTGTCTGCTACATGGGATGTCTTTGTGGTTTGTTTTTGTACCGGGCACAAATCACCCCTCCTGCTCCCTTCTTTGCAAGTTGTCATGAAAGCAGGCTATTGCTGACCAGTTCTTTTGGAAAACTTGTGTTTGCTGAAAGCTGTACAGAAAATTCGTTATTTTATGAGAGACACAGTACCTTCGCTTGGAAGGGATGGATGGCATTGCAGGGTGGCATTGCAGCAATGCTCTGATTTCCCCTCAGCCCCTTTCTCCTGTGTCTAGAAAAAATCTTATCGTTATTGTTCACTTATCAAAAGAATATTTCTCACATTCTGCTGTATCTGCTCTTTCCTGATGATTTTGACTGAGGTGCCAGGAGAGGTCTCCTCCTAACCCCATAGTGGGAAGTGAGAAGCTTCTGCTCAGGTGCGTCGCCACAAAGCAGCACCATGTGAGCAGAATATCAGAGAAGGGAAATTTGCTTAGCCTGCAAGAAAAGGTCAGGCCCAGCCCGGTAAACCCTGCCAAAAAGGGTCAGTGTGGTGAACCAACTTACGCTTCATTTGTCAGCTGTCAGGGCTGAGCACGATACACTTAATCGCACGGTAGTGGAAAGCACAAAGGGGATTTGTGATGGGGAGAAAGGAGGTAAGCCATAATTAACTAGAACACTGAAGGAAAAACTCCATCTTGGAGCTGCTGAGTTTCTCTTGTGAGCTCGGATGTTTTCGCACGCGCTCCTAACACAGTGCACAGCCCCTCCCGTATGCCCTAACACCCGTCCATAGTTGCATTCTCCACAGTGTGTCATACCGGGAAATGGGACCAAATAAAAGGATGACTGAACCTTTGTGGACATAGGCAATGAATGCATATGAAGATCCATGAGGCTGAGCATACCTGCCAGTGCCAGTGCTCTGAGGTGTTGACTGAGGAAGCAGAGAGAAGTCTCTCATGCTTATGCTAATTCTGGAATCAACCTTCCCACCCAGCATGGGTGAAAAAAGGTCTCATTGGCCCCGAGGAGGGCAGTGGTGGTGTTAATGGCCACTGCAGCAACAAGAAACAAGGGGTTCCCCCACACACACACTTCCCTGTAGAATGAGCTAATGCCTGTATCTGTAGTGGCTGGTTTGTGTATAACCTCTCCTGCATGAACGGTTACTGCCGCATTCCTGCTTTTCCCAACACTGAGAACGTGTGTGTTTTCTCCTTTTGTTCATGAGTAGTTTCCAGCCAGTGTCATGTCCCTATGTAATGTATCTGTATGTACCCTATGGCACAGGCTGCTTGAATGTTGAAGCATATGCTAGTTGGAAAAAAGCAATTTGGTGACCTCTTTTTCTCCCAAGGCATAGTTTGGAAATAGCTTTGCAAGGGCTGCCAGTGCTCAAGCAGTGATTTGGTTCCCACATCCTGCTCATCATATGTGAGAGCTGCTCTTGTTTTGCATGGCGACAACTGGCAGAGCAGGCTGTGAATGCTGAGCCTGCATTCTACCTCACCCCCAATACTTGTAACTTAAGTGGGCCTGAACTATTTTTAAAGGAAACCTTTCAAGTGTCGATAACAACAAAGTCATAATGGCAGCCTCTGACACAGCTGGAAAACATCTGCAAACACTTGGAACAGGTAACAGTTTGATGAGGGCAAAGTTGTATCAGACTGCACATGGCTCTTGGGGATAAAAAGCCTTAGCTGGTGGGGTTAGCACGACCTCTGTTTTGGCTTGGAAGCACGTTGTGTTCAGGAAATGTTGGTAAATCATGGCAGCTCCTTGCTTCTGGAGAGTGTCAGGATGTAGGATATCAAACAAAAAGATAATTTACCTGACAAATGTAGCCCTACTCTTTATGGAATTTTCTTCTTGAATTTGCTTGTTATTCAAAAGCTGTTGTATTTCTGTGCCATTTTGGAGCATGGGGAATGGGCATTTTGGGTTGTCATAGGCTGTCTTTTAAACAGCTGCCGGCACTTGGTAACTGTGGTCACTGTTTGTGGTTAAATGACTAATGTTTTACATTCCCTAACCTTGAAAATAGTTATGGTGCAGATTTTGCTGGGATTAGTTTTGTTGTTCTGTTTCTGCAGAGACTTAGGCAAGTGGCTTTCTGCTGATGTAGACAATCATGGAAAGCATTTTGGAAGCCTCATTATTCACAGAAATTATGGCAAGAGCACAGCAATGACAAAAAGAGTGATTCCCATATCCAAATAAATATTCGTGATGTTTCTTTTGCTGCATTTGCTCTGAGAAGTGTGTGTATGGTCAGGAGGTCGTGGGTTTTATGTTCCTGCTATTTTGGCTTGAGATCTGTGTGGTGATAGGGAGACCCTATGTGAGGATCACACCATGTTGTGAATATAGCAAAAAGACAGTGTTGTGTTCGCTGTCCTCTCCACCTACCACCCCAGGATTACCATTGTCTTAACAACAATTTAATTTATTATTTCTTTATCATTTTAATTGAAATGCCAGATGAAGTAGATTTGGAGATCAAGGTATTTTTCTGATCGTTGTGGAGCCGTTAAACAACACTGCCCCGTACTTGATGCTATTATTTTTGATGTCAGGAAAGCCACAGGTTACCTTTTTTCTCCTCTCCCAATAGGACACACTTCTCACTGAAGCAGGCACACTCAGAGCGTGGAGCACCTCCTAAATACAAAAAAAGAAAGCAGAGCTTCAGTGCTGCAGCACTGATGGTGTCCTCTGGACCTCTGTGGTGCTATTTGCCAGAGCAGTCCAAACTGCTGCTAGATAAGATGTCCACTAGAGAGACTCTGGTTTTATGAGCCTCTCATTTTAATTTTATCAGATACGCTTTATGCAGAGTAAATAACATCAAAAGACCTTGTTGGAAAGACCATGGCACAAGTTCTATATCTGCACAGTAACCTATGTGTTGGAGACACTATTACTGGGTCAGGGTTTAGCAAGAAGACTTTTCAGGGTTTGCAAAAAGGGATAGAGGGCTTAGTTAAAGGGGAGAACTCGGTTTAAATATTTTCTTCTGGTTTCAAATCTGATTTAAGACTACCTAAGAAAACAGCAAATATTCTTCCTCTTCCCAACCATCACCTTTAAGTTTACTGTAAGTACCTGGTAAAACTTTAAGTAACCGCTTTGTGACTCACTATATCAATCACCATGGACTAATCCATGAGAAGGCTTGTCTGTGGGATGTCCAGTTGACCTCAATTTCAGCATTCTTGGCAGTGGGGCAAGGAGGCGTGTGTCTAGCAGCAAAACAGGGGAATACCAGGCTTCAAAACTTGGTCTCTATGCCACTTTAGTATCTGTATAAATTATATTGGTAAGGAGTAGGGTTCTTTGTCAAAAGCACCGGGACAGCCTCTAGGCTATGTAAAATTATGCAGATATGAGGGCATATTAACAAATGCAGATATTAATTCATTAAGGTTATTCTCTTCCCCTAAAGAAAACACTTGCATCACGGTAGTTAGAGGCAAACATTGTCTGCGAGATTCAGCTGTGCTAGTAGAAGATGTTACCATCACCAGCTAACTTACTCTCTATGCTGATCACTGGAAGAGCCCCAGGCAAAGTTGAGTGTCTGTCTTAAGCAGTTCCAATTGTTGGCCACAGCAAACCTGTTGGCTCTGCCTGAAGAAAATCAGGGAGTGCTCACAAGAAGTGTTCCTTTGGCAAATCGGTACCCCGTAAGGAAGACAGAAGAGATGGGGGGAGTAAGCAAGCAGCTGGGGGAGGTAAGCGCTGGTTCTGTGCGATGATGACTGGCCTTGTCCTTAAATACCTTTGTACCACTGGAGTGATAGCAGAAAACTGTCTGCACGTAGACGCATCTTTTGTTATTGCTTATAGAGGAAAGTTTCAGCAAATCTTAGATGACTTCTTTACCTGTTATAACGAAGCAAACTAGGGTAGGTACCACTTTTATATAATTTTTAAGGTGCCTGCCCAAGGTTATGTGAAGTCAGTGGCAGTGACAGGCCTAGAAACAGAACATAGGAGTCCTGGCTTTTTAGCTATCTTCACTAACCATTAGATGGTACTTCCTCCATATGTTTCAATAAGGGGTGCTATAAAAAGTTCTTGACGTTGCTGTTGCAATTCCTCATTTCCAAAGGGCTGCCTGCCTTTATGTTTTTAATATCATTGCTTTGAAGCACCATAGCTAGAAGTGACAGCGCCAAAAATAAGAATAACAATAATAATCTGCATAGCACAACAGGCATTTTACCAGCATGTAGGAAGACAAAGGTCTCTGTGTGTTTTGTATTAGCACACTGAAAAAGTCTTATTGCGCCTATCTGGAATGCATAGGTGGGAACCTTAACCCCTCATATGCTGTGAAGAAAATTGTATGCAGACCTGAGAGCTGAATTAAATGAATAAAAGGGCACATGAGCTTCATTCCTTTGGCGGTGGGAGGTCTTTCTGGACCATATGCCTTGACAGCTTTGTTCAAGCTTATATATTTAATATCCGTGTGACACCAGAGTAGTTAATTTACAAGTATTTTTCCAGTTTCTTCAGTCATATTTAATTATTCTTTACCATAGACCAGAAAAGACAGAGGAAAGGCAAAAGCTAACCCAAACCTTAAAATTCTTTTTTCCTCTGCAAATTCCATCCTTATTTCTGCCATGGCCCATGTTCAAAACCTGAACAATAAAACATACAGCTGTGACATAGGGGAATTGTCCAAAAAGGACGATGTCTGAAGGTTTATGATTAGGTTTTATATTCCCTCTGTCTACAGAGCAGCACTTCCTGAATGTTTCTGTGGTGGGAAAAGCATCCCAGCCATTTCCCCTTGTGGATGATGGTGTAATTAGAGCTGTAAAGAAAGAACCCATGACACTAAAAGGCTATAAGTGCTGCAGATTTAGGACAACAGGTTTCTATGGAAACTGAAGTGAAAATAGGACCTTAAATGGGTGAATAACAATAATATAGAGTTCTCAGTTTGGATCAGTCTGTAAGTTGCACTAAAATACAGCCTGCCTTTCTGGCAGTTATTTGCATAACCTTTTCCATGGTGCTCTCAATGAAACCTTGCCCCCCCAACTTTTGATTTCTATACATAAACATTCTTTCCTTAAAAAAGAAAGATAAGGAATTTCCAATGGATGGCATGCACCCATTTATAGAAGTTATCAAAATAATTTGAGCTTAATATAGGGAAATATGCAACATAATAAGTTATGGCATCCATTGTCATAACTAGTACTACTGCGTTGGAGTCCTTGGTAGTAGCTGAAAATTTTCCTGCATCAGATGGAATATGAAGTCTTCTTATATTCTGGTTCAGTGATGGTGCACTGGAAAGGTGGGGCAATGCCAACGATACCTTTGTGATACCTCTGTGTAATTCACTGTGTGCTGTACTTGCCAGTTCTTGATAGCTAATTGTCTCCTGAAATCCTGCTGGAATGTTTTGCAGTCTGAGACTAGTTCTTGTGTCTGCAGTGGGAGATCCTTTCCTTCGGCTCTCCAGTTTCTGAGGAAATTGGGAACAGTCTCTTACTGGCAGGAAACCTTTCCAGGATTTTCAGTAGAATATGGTGTGCCATGCTTTAAGCAACATCTGAAAATGCCACTGCTAGAAATGCTCCAGGAAAGAACAAAGGGGGACTTGGCTTTCTTTGCGCTGTGATTTTTCTTGTTGAGTGTTTAACAACAGTGGAAGAAATTAAACTGCAGCGAGGGAAAGATTGAACTGCTAGTGAGAGAAATACCCATATGGTCCTGTTTGTTTCTGTAGAAACAGCCATGCAAACTTTGTAGTAATAAATATACTAACTCAGGGATATTTAGGAGAAAACTATTGTAGATGACAGACTTCTCTGCAACTAACCTGTATAGGCTAAATATATAGAAATATATATGTGGAATTATTGCTAAAATCAGTGGCAACCGAACTGGGACACATCTGTGTGGTAATTGACCCTAAGAGCTTATCATCCCCCTGGCACTCTGAATGGTTCACGTTCTCTACAGCCTGAAACATGAATTAATTTTGCAAGCAGTGGGCTAAAAGTCACATAAGCTGCAATTTAACTCTTTGCAAACCGTGCCAGAAGAAGAGCCAGCCTCATGCTGGGTCTCTGCCCCTGCCTCCATTGGTGCAAAACCACTGTTCTAAATGGGAACCACTTAAACCAGTCGGTTGCCAGTCACAGAGTCTGGGTCAAGATCCTGGTTTGTGGGAGTGAAGTCTACAGCAACACTGTGTGTCCAAATGCCAATGATTTCTGGTCCGAAGCTGCTGTCCTACAATTTGAGTTTTAGTGAAATAATACAGGCTTCCCTGACTCTCCAGGCTTATGTTGCCATAAACGCGAGAGAAATAGCTTCTCTGTGCATGTGTCCAGAATCTCTCGTTGCATGGCAAGCCAGGCAGATTCATGATTCTGGCTGCTCTGCTTGTGCAGGCTCAGGGCAACATCCAGATACTAACGCGCTGGCTCCAGACAGCCTCTCCACAGAATAAATGCTGTTAAATTCTTGATCTGATTGGCAGCCCTGGGAATTCAATTCAAGTCCCTGGGGAGAGGCAGGAGAGCATTTCTTTCCTCTGTGGCTATTGTCATGAAAATGAATAAATCCTCCTCCCTCCCCCTCCATCCTCAGGTTGTCACTGGCCTGGATTAATTTTGTGTATATTTTTCGTATTCCTACCCTAGCTGCTTCTTGAGGAGGGGATTGCCTAATTCCCTGTTTGGGTTCAAAGCAAAGCCAAGCAACCTGGTAGGTGTGAATGCAGGAAGGGAAGACAAGCGACCCGGCTGAAGCCGCTCCAGCCTGACGGCTCTCTGAATGCCTGGTGCCCCGGTTGAGGTACCCCAGTAAAGAGAGAGGCTCATCGGGGCCAATGGGAGCGAGGCCGGTCACACTCTTTCCTTTAGCACATCTCATTATCGTTCTCTTCCTGTTAAGACATTACTTGATGATTTGCCCATGGATTTACCCATTCTTCTAGGCAAATGTAAGTTATTCACGGCTGGGTTGGGGCCTAGTGTGCTCCCCTTGTCTGACTCCTATTCATCTGTGTGATATCTAACATGGGGTATTAGCTCACGGCACTCACCAGCGAAGAGAACAAGCCCCCGCACCGCAGCGTGGGTTAGGTCAGGCACAAATGAATTGGAGGTGAACAGCAGCTGGGACCCAGCACAGGGGCTGGGCTGCAGCATTCAGCCATCACCGAGTGCCTTGGGGATGCTGCACTGCAGACGGCAGCCAGCCTACGGTGTCAGGAGCAGAGACTACAGGGACCAGCCCTAACACGCCTATCTGAGGAAGCGCTGTCTAGCCTTTGTTTCAGCAGAGCGTTTAAGCATAGTTAAACTTCAGGCTCATGGAAGAGGTTGCGGGGGAAAAATGGAAAAATAGATTCTTGCACTGAATTTTTATTCACTGAAACTTTCTGCTCTGTCTCTTCCCTTTTGAAGGGAAAAATGAAAATAGAAATTTAGTGTTTTGGGAAGAAACATTTTAGTTTTGAAAATGCTTTTTTTAAGGATCTGGTTTATGGGTAGTGAAATAAAATATTTTAATGGAAATGAGAAACACCCCCAGAATTTTCTTTAGAAAAGCAACCAATATTTCTCAACCAGCTTTATTTATATGTTTAAAGTTACTTACGTGCTTAAGCATCTTACAGAATCAGAACTTTAAAAGACAAACCTTTTCTTATCTTAGCTACAATACCCATTTTAACTTATATAGGACATTAACTGTAATAGGTATATGCTCTTTCTTTTATCTCATAATTATAGGTCTTTAAAAACCTTTTTTTAAAAAGTGTATGCAATTATTATATAGATCGGAGTTTTTACCTTTAAATGTCAGGCATTTGCATAAAAATTTACATATCTTAATGCTAATCAGGGCCATAGGCCTGAGGAATAGAAACAGAATTTCACTAAACTCCTTGCTCTGAGTTAGGACTCCGATGTCAGCAGTCGGGCTGCAAAATACAGATGTTGACACCAGCTGTATTCCCCAAATCCTCTCACAATTGCAAAATTGTCTGATGTTTCTGTTGGTCATCATTCTGTCAGGCTGGTTAGGAGTGCTGACATGCAAGTTGCTATTGCTGCGCTGTAGTGTTAACACCTTGTTGAGCTGAATGAGAAACTTGCACCTCTTTTTAAGGCAATTGGTTTAGTGATTTATAATCTGCGGTCTGGAGGCTCCCGGAGGCTCTTCTGAGAGCACTGAAGGAAAGTGAGCCTGTTGTCAATGTACTTAGATTTGCTATACAAAGCCTAGAACAGCCACTGGGAAATCTTTAGGATCTGCAGCCTAAAGGAAAGGAAAAGGTTGATAACCGTTGATTTAGACTGTCAGCAGTCTCAGCAGCCAGAGCTGCTCCTGGTTAAGATCTGGACATTTTCTCTCCAGCCTTTACCTGGGGTTCTGAGTTTGTTATCAGTCATTCTGTGTTCAAAAAAGCATTATAAAAACAGAAAGTGTTCAGGGAGAAGTAATTATTCTTTGAAATATGAGGCAGCTTCCACACAAAAAGAGAGGTTATGTACATTGGAGAGGGGGGTAATAATGGAGAGTTATCCTAGATGCATGGGAAATGAGGACTACTACGATGATGGTAAGGAACTCCCCTTTCTGCATTTTACAATACAAGAGGAAGGAGGAGTTGGATAACTTTGAAAGGCAACATTTTTAAAACGGCTAAAGAAAATGTTCTGTCACATACTGCAGGACATCTTGCCAAAAGGTAGCAGTGGGCCAGGAGTTCAGCAGGATCCAAAGAACCGAAGAGGAGAATTTTCCAAGGCGGAAAAAACAAGCTGGGCATCAAACTCCCTGTGGAAATACTGAACCTGCATTCATGATCTTGAGACCTCCTCCTCAACAGTGGAATTAAAAAGGATGAAGTAAAATAAAATGGTGAAGCTACAAGAACACTGTATGTCAAGGCATAAACCTCTGACTTGTGCCCGCTAGGAAGGAGCTTTCCCTCTGGGCAGACTTCTGTAATTTGCCTGCTGGAAGCTCCCCACATCTTTGCAAGGGATTGTTTAACAAAAAGGAAAAAAAGCAAAAAAATTCCAGTTTATGAAGCACTGAAATCCCAGAGTGCATAAAATCCTGAGCCGTTGAACAGAATTTCCATCAGTCCGAAGCTGGGCGAAGGTGTTGCTGTTCACGCGGGTAGAGCTGTGCTGCACTGCGCTGGCAGCCTGTCTGCAGGCATCCCACCCGGCGCTCGCCTGTGTTGAATTTGGAATGGGAAAGAAAGCTGGGCGTGCTTGAAGGAGAAATTATTTTTCTGAACTTTTTTGAATGTTGATGTTAATTTGCCATGTTTTGTGATAAATACTTGAGTATCTGGAAGCTTTTCTTCTCCAATAGTCAGTGCAACAAATCTGCACTGGCCCAGAACAGCCTTCCCCAGCACCTAAATCTCTTATAGAAGGATTTCTTTCAAAGCACAGGCCTCTCGCATACAAGCTAAATGAACATATTCTCATTTAGGAAGTAATTAATTTATGATGAGCAAGGGCTGAAGAGGAGACAGTTACAATGGAGGCACTGTAGCCAAGTAGTATCAGCATTTAGGTACAGCATTTGTATCTGTAAATAAACAGCGATGCTATAATGGTGTTGTTCTGTCTGTCTGGGTAACATGAGAATGGCATATACACAGGCGAGTATATGGAAGGAAACCATGCTATTTTCTTTGAGACCTGCCTTTGTGCTATTTTAAGATGGCATCATTTTCTAATAGTGATAGAGGCAAGCTTGCTGTGGTTTATAAACCTTTAATTCAGCAGTAGTCCGGGATGGAAAAAGAGCCCACCTACCTGCATAAAAGTCATCCCCCTGCATCTTGCTTGCAGTTTGAATACAAGAAAAGCAGGGCTTTTTAAGCCAAATTAATATGTAAAAGCTAAGCTATATCCAGTTGTGAGACATCTAAGGCAATTTTAGTGTCAGTCTTTGGGATTATGATTTACACCATATACGCCTTTTCACCGTGGCATAGAATAGCTTTAAAGTATGTTCTGATTGAACACGTGGTGCTGCCATCTTTGTACTGGTATGGGCACAGTCAGAATCCACAGGCATCTAGAGTAGAGCTTAGTGTCTCTATTAGAATGTACTTTTTTTTTCTTTATGGCTTTGATTTACAATTTTTTCTCTCCGAGTTGTGGTGAAAAAAAGACTAGAATTTTTGATAAATTATCTTTTGTGGAAAAAGGCAAGAAAGCGTTATCTTGCATAATCTATAGTCATTGCAAAAAAAAAAAAGAAAAAAAGTGTTTTGGTACAGATGAGACCTATGTACATTCAAGGAGCATTCAGAAAGCTCAGTACATAACATTACTAGAAGGGGGCACAAGAGGTAGAAGAATGCATTCCACAACTTCCATGCGTATTAGCAGATCTGATTCGGCAGCTGTGGGTACCAGTTTAATCTGGAATGACCCTGATTGTTCAGCTGGGGAGAAGAAGTGAGCATACCATCATGCTCATACCTGAGATGAAAAGGGCAGAATCGGGCCCAGTGAATGCTGAAAGTCAGGCAGAATAAAGCTGGTGGTACATTGCAGGGAGGGTATCTTGAGTGTGAGGCTTCTGTTGACATGTACAGCTAGTTTGTGCAATATACTGCAGAGGTTCTGTGCATGTTTTATTGCTATAGAGGACAGTGCATGCCTTGGATATAAACATTAATTGTTTTTACTACTCAGTGTTTGATCGTTGTACTAATTTGCTAGATGCAGAGCAGTTGTTGCAGATTACACTGATGGCATCTGAACAGATTACTAGGACCTGCAGTTTGCTGCAAGGCATCAACCCATGTGACAGAGATTAGGGGTCAAATTCTGCTCCCCTGTATACCCTTGTAAACATCAATAATTCAATTGATTTTATCCAACTAACTCTGGATTTAAACTGGTGTGATTAAGGGCATCTGACCTCGTTGTTTTGTTATGTTTGTTAATATATACAGCAGCAGTCTTTGTAATGCGTAAGAGAGGAATCAATAGAAGAGATTCCAATACGTTGCTGAGATTTTTGAAGGACTCTAAATAACTGTAACGTGAGCCTTTCATGAACTTCAGTGGTCCCATGTTTAAGTGTCTGAAAATCTCAGCCATACAGTGTAAAATGGAAATGATGTTATAATGCAGTTTTATGCAATGTCCTCCAAGAGAATGCCCTCATTTCAGCCTGAGCTGCGAGGAGGAACAGCGTGCTGCAGGATGTTGCAGAGACAGCATGATGCACGAGATACATAACACTGATTATACAAGATGAACAGGCAACTGAACGCAAGGAACATTAGTGGTTACACATGGATTTAGTACTTGATCTTATTACCACCAAAGCCTGTAACAAAACTTCCCCCAGCTCTAGTGGGACGAGAATCAAACCCTGCTGTTACACCAGTACAGCACAGCCGTCCCATACGTGCTGCAGAGAGAATAGTGCATCGTAAGGCAGATTACATTGGTTTGCTGCCACGTCAGGGAATCTCCTGGTGCTGTGTGCTCTGTAATAGAAATGTCACTTAGCCTTCCTGCTTTTATAAATAAGCGTAGTTACTTTAATACTACTCTTGTTAAATTCACAGCTGCTAAAACAGCTCTGAGTGGCAGGGGTGAACCAGCTTCACCTGCAGCCACCCTGGCAGGCTGCAGGATTTTGATGCTTTTTCCTCCAAGGAAGAACGGCAATTTTCTTCTTACACCTCCCACCTGACTTTGGGATTCCCTTACTGAGCAAATGTTGCAGGGAGGCTCATGGTAGGGGTGTGGGACAGACAGATTTCTCCTGCCCATGCAAAGGGAAGCAGCCTTTGCCCACTGCTGCCCTGCAACTCTGCTGCTTGCTTTGCCTCCCTGAGTGGAAGGAGCCAGGGCCTAGTGCCTCTCTTGGCCTTGGAAGTGGGCGCTGTCCCTGGCAGGGTGGGTGGCTGCGTGGGAGGCTGGGGCTCACAGAGGAAAGAGCACAGGTGACCAGCTATCGAAATGACAGTCACAGACCTGATAACTGATATTTATTTTTTCCCGGTGCTTCATGCAAGAGAGAACTTGCCCTCTTTTCCCATTTGCTAGAGGCACGCATTGACAAAACACAGGAGAAAAGAGTGCAGGCAGGCAGCGACAGTACGGTGTTACCCTTGTGCTCTGCAAGGCAAAACGTGGATAAGGCAGTGGCAGTGTGGTGTCTTGGTGAAACCCTGAGGTAGTACACAAGAGGCTCAAGCTCTTTCCCAGCCCTGTTTCTGGTCTGTTCTGTTGCCTTTAGCTCCTCAACTGCATGCCTTGTTCCCCACCCATCCGATGAAATTTTAAGATTTCAGAGCCAAGGACTGTAGCATGTTAGCATGACATCTAACAAGGTAGGCAGGACTTCAGTCTTGGGCTGGAGTTTTTAAGCCAGGTGCAAATGTGATCGGTGTTTGGTGCCCTGTCTGGTTTGTTTTAAAACACCATAGCCTGTCTGGGTATGAGTCCAAATCTCTTGCAGTGCCAAGCGTTGCAGCAGGTGGTTCTCTAACATGGCTGGAGGTGCTGTCATACAAACAATGAACAGGTCCCATGAATGAACATTGCAGAATGTACACTACACTACTCTTGGTGTGTAGAGAAATGTGGTAAATGCTTAGAATGCAACATGTCTCATTTTAGTCATTGCCTTGTCTCCTTCTCTGTCTCCTTCTTCTGTTCCACCCACCTGTTGTGCCTATCATTAACTGAGAGTATCATCAGTTCAGAGCAGTTGTTGCTTAAGTAAAAGTAGACATAAATGTTCATAGAATTTCTAGCATAATAGACAACACATTACTACTTTTATAGACAATATTAACTAATAGAAACAACAAAAATAAGCTTTTACTCTTTCATCTCTGCATTATCTATGAATCTGGACTGTGCTCTGCTTAAAAATTATCAATAGGTAGATTACAGGATCCATCCTCTCTGGCCTGTGTCCCACTGAAAGCGATGGGGTCACAGTCTTGTGGTAACTTAGACTGAAGGATCTTTTATTAATGGAGTTGATGCACCAGTACTAAAGAGTCAGAGTTGAACATGTGGCTGAATTTGCCTCCCTGATTTTTCATCTTTTTGGTCTGAAGACTGATTGTGTTTACACTCTGGTTTCTGGAAGACAGCTATGTAGAGACGTGTGCTGTTGATTTTAATTAACTGTCTGAATAGAAGCAGCCTCTAAAGGAAGTGTTGAGGCTGTAACTTCATTCAGAAGAAGCTGTTGTGTTGTGCAATGGCAGTAATGACTGTGCCAAGGCTGACTTAACTTGCAGGTCTGAGAAATTTCTGTTACCAGTTCCTCCATTCATGAAAAGAAAATCCCATTCATCTTTCTTGTACTCAGTTTTACCCTCTGTATGTTAGAGGGATTTAACCCACAGCATTCAGAGTAAGAATTTTGAAACAGTCAGACTCATTTGCTTCCTTGACTGTCCCATCATATCACCCTAACTAGCAGCTGTGTACTGACCTACTAGGACTGCTAGCCCTCAGTGCATTAGTTTATCTCCCAATTTTCTGCCTCAAGAGCTAGATGCTGTAATAGGCCAGGGAGGTTAGAAGATCTGTGTAAGTGTTAAATGGATTTATGCAGCTTTGACACAGCCAGAATCACTGCTTCTCAGCTCTGTCATTATTACTGTAACAACTTAATTATTTGATTTCCAGTTGCTATTGTATTCTTGTTGTAGGCACTGTATAAACATACAAAAAATGATGGCCTCTGCCCTGAAGCTCTTGCAGTCTTGAGTACACAACGAGAGATAGCAGACTGATGCAATGAACCCGTATTACTAGACAATTAAAAGTATAAAACAACAGTTGGGTTTTAGCCTCAGGTCCTCACGGTTGTCAGGTGCTGCTCTTGTGGTTACATTCAAGTTTGCCTTCCCCTGGATGCAATGGGGCAGGCTTGCTTGTGTATTGTTTATCCAAGTGTATATACTTTGTTTTGTGTTTAAACAATGTAAAACATTGTTTTAGTCAAGAGCTTGAATGAGACAAGATGTCTGAGATAACTGTTTGGGGGACTGTCCTGCGCCAGGTAGAGCTGACCAGCTGCTGACAAAAGCCGCTGATGGATGGTATGAGTTATCAAAATATCATCCCCATGTTATCTCTGAATTCCGCTGTTGGCTTCCCCTGGGTACTCTGACCAACATAGTTTAGTTTGTAGAGATGTTGGGAAAAGGAAGCTCTTGTAGGTACTTATATTAGCTATGGACATTGGCAAGTATTCACGTTGAAATAGTCAATAGCTACTATGAAAGCTGATTTTCATTCTGGGAGGTGTCTAGTCAAGCAGCAAATCCAGAAACATGATCTAGACAATTAGTCACACTGGACAGATAATGAACTCCAACAAAGAACACTCAAAGTCAACAGTTGTGGCAAGTTATTAGCAAATATTCCAGATAAGTAAGGTATTCCGGGGAGTATTGCAAGTATTCTGGTGTGTAGTGTGTTTGCATAAACCGTCAGATAAGGCTGTGTTACACTGTTAAAACAATGATTGGAAGTATCTATTTCTGGTTTTTTTTTTAAATAGTTTGACTTAGGCTTGGCTTTAAATTTTAGTAATTTAATTAATTGTGGTTAGGCAATATGATTTTTTGCTGGTATGGTTGCTGTGGTAAAAAGTCACAGTACAAAGGCAGGTATAGTGATATATAGGTTATTAGTAGGCCGTATTCCAGGCCAGGCAGGCGGGGGTGAGGATACTGTCAGCTCAGGAGGAGCCAGGAGGGATTGCCGTGCAGGGAGGCGAGATTCAGCCATCAGCTGCTTCCAGTGAGCAGCCGCGCTCGGCTCCTGCCCCTGGGCTCCGACTTCCTGCAGCTGATGGGTGGTGGTTTGCTTCTGCGTGAAACAGCAGCCCCTGTGAGGTCCTTCCAGGCATTTAGCGTGCAGCTGTTTGACTCAAAAGAAGAGGGGAGGGGCAGCATGGTGGTGTTGCAAAGGAGAAAAAAAGAAGGGTAACATGCCTCTGCATATCACTGCACTCTGGGCAGTGCTGCGAGAGATGACTGTCCCATTTTCCCTATAGGAATAGTGAAATCTGCATAGAATGCCTTTAAGACAAGGTCTGTCTGGCTGGGGAGGTTTGTAGGTATCCTGGTATAACGAAGCGGTGCAGCTTTCTCGTGCAGACCGAGCCCCAGGCAAAGCTCCAGACAGGAGCACTCGTGTTCCTGTTTGACACTGTGTGACTTGCTTTTAGAGATGTGGGGAACCACAAGCTATATGGGCATTTGCTTCCTTCATAAAACCTAATGTGCTCTACGTGACACCAATGAACAGGGTTAATCATTTCTGGGAGGTAGCTCTGTGTGTGTCAGTACCTCAAGGCACTGAAATCTGATGAGAAGTTGCTCTGATACTTGTCTGTTAGTGTCAGTGCTGGAGTCTGATAGGTCACAGTTTTATAAAACTGGCCTCTCTTATTTTCATCCCTTCTTGAAAAT
Organism: Calonectris borealis; assembly: GCF_964195595.1. NCBI lineage: Eukaryota > Metazoa > Chordata > Aves > Procellariiformes > Procellariidae > Calonectris > Calonectris borealis. The sequence goes on from NC_134329.1 coordinate 11,523,001, forward strand.
CAATTTTTCTTCCCTTTCTCCCTTTCTTTCATTACTGGCCAAAACATGGTCTCTTCAAATACATCACCCTGCATTGGCATCCAGTCTTTTCGGCTGTTCTTGATTTCAACAGACTTTGCAGAAGAGGTTATTTATATCACTGAAGTTTGCAGGATCTGACATGTCTTCATTCATATGTAACTAGTAACTCTTTGATAAATTAAAGTTCTATCCAAGTAAGCATGTAGAATCCCATCATCTTTGGAGTAAGTGTCCTTACTCCCTGGTTTTGGGAGAACATCAGCAAGAAACAGGTTTCTTTTGGTACTTTATTTAACAGACAAAAGAAACAAGCCATACCACCAATCTCTGATTTAATTCAGCCATAAGAGCCAGTGTTTGTGTTTGTGTTTGTTGTGTGGAGTCGGAAACAATTGCAAAAGTAGTTTTTTCCAGCATCAGACATCTTTCCTGACACACCAGCCTTTTTTTCTTATCAGACCTTTTTTTTTTTTGTGGTCTTGTTGCTTTCATGTTATTTTCTTAAGCCCTCTTTGCTGACATTAAACTTTTTGATATATTCTGCTTTTGAAGTTATTGCCCATTTTGTTCTGGCTTCTCTGCTTCTGTTTTCTTCTTGTTGATGGCCTTGCAGACTGTTATCCACTTGCTTTTAATGAACCTTCTCTCTTTCTGAAGCTCCTTCAGAAATAATGCCTTATATGCTGTGAGATTAGATGTAATGAGGAATATTTGCCTGCTCAGAGATTTCTTTTTCCATGGGGCAGATTTGTGGCTGGGCTTTGCAGGAATGCCATGGATAAGGAGACGGTTGAGAATCTTGGATTTCTGTGCTGCAGTTGCAGGCTTTGGTGGGGAAAACATGGAAGGTACGTACCACAGCAAAGGAGTGTGTGTGAAAGCAGTCAGTAAGCCTTTTCTTCTCCTCAGTTGCATGTAACTGTATTTTTAGTTGAAATGAGTGCAGTAGCTAGTGTACTTATACATGGCATGGGAAAGATGGCAGAACTGGGACCATAATTTTTACAGGAATGGGCTTGAAAAAAACAACACCGGGCTAAGCAACCCCTGTACAAATGGCCTTTTCAGGTGAGCCTGTGCAAGGTAGACCATGCTCCTCAGAAAACCTAATTAGTCCAGGCAGAATGCCATATTAACACAGCTGTATTGCTTCTAGTTCCTCACTAGCGCTGAGCAAGCTTAGCTGGAATTATCTGCCCGGCTCTATGTTGTAGAGATTCATCCTTCTCCCTTCCCACTGCTTTGGTTACTTCTGAGTTTGGGAAAGAGCTGAAATGAGCGTGGCTCTTTCTGTGCTAACACAGGTTGCTGGGCCATCCGTACTGCCCGTATTGCTGATCCACCCCTCGTTGTGAGCCTGGCGAGAGTGATGGTTGTCAGCAGAGCCTTGGGACTGCTGTCTTTGGGAATGCTGCTGCTTAGACTCTAAGGAAGGAGTACAAAGTGCTGTTTTAGACTCTAAGGAAGGAGTACAAAGTGCTGGTTTATGCTGTGGTTAAAAAATAGTAGGAGTAATTAGATTTCTTTCTCCTTGCTTTTCATGGTGGCACAAATAGCTTTCATTTTTAAAAGAAGGCATTTTGAATCTGGAGCGCATACCTCATCAGTTTGCTAGGAAGGTGAGATTTGGGGTCTGAAAATTTGGGTGGAGTCTTAAGAAACACCCTAGCAAATAAATGGTTAAACAATAAGGCAGAGCATAAAAATAGGATGGAGGAGTGTAATTATCATGGGATAAGCAAATGATTAGAGTGTTATGATGCTCAAAGTATAGCCCTAGAGTCAGGCACTTAATTATTAATATTATTATTCATGGATGGGTCTTTATGATGTGGGAAATGAATATTTCTGGCACTGGAAGGAGATGTAAGACACCAGTTTAATATGCCAAGCAGGGCTTACGAGAGAGCGGTGTGCTTCATATAAATTAAATCTACCCGTTAGCCACGTGCTCTCCACTGGGGATGGAGTCTTCATCCACTTGCTTCCAAAAGCTGCTCATACAATGTGAAATTAAAAAAAAAAATCTCCTTTTAATATTTTTGCATGTAAATCAAAATATTCAAAATGGAGGAGAAAGACAGGTGAAGGAAGACATGGGTGAAGGCTCTGGGCTCTGGGGAGGCAGGACTGAAAGCCTGGTCTTGGTGTTGAGCCCAGGTCTGTTTTTCAGGTAGCACTGGCTGTATTCTCCTTTCATTTAGGTACCTCATAACTTCACAAATCCACAGCATGTGTGTGGTTAGCAGCACATGTCGGAGCAGGCACCAAACGGCACTGACACGGTTTTTGTGCTGACATAAGCATCAGCTGCCGCGTCCCCAGGTCCAGGCACGCTAATCTTTGTTTTGGAACTGTTGTCAAATGGGATGTTTTGGTGTGTGTTTGTTGCATTCCTCTGCTGAACTCCCTCATAGCAAAGGCTTGTTTGGCTGGGACTTAGCTGTACATGGTAGTGATTTAACTGATACATCTGTGGACCACTTCGGAGGCCACTGTCTAAAGGGCTGGGTTAGTTCTTATTTGTACAACAGTAGACTTCATTCAAATGGGCATCTCAAGCACATCCAGGAAAAACAGTAAATGAGACTGCTGTAGTGAAATAAAGGGAAAAGACTGTTTCGCTTGGCCTCCAGTCACTGAGGGCCGACATCAGCCTTTGCAAACTCTAGCTTGTGAGCTGCTCCCTCTTGAGAAGGGGTGGACAATATGAATAAACATACTGCTTAGGCATTAGCTGTCCTTAGAGCAAAGGAGTTGTGTCTCTGTGTGGATAAGGGGGTGCCAGGTAAAGCCTTGTCTCTAGGCAAATAGTACATAATTTAGCAGAGGGAGAAGGAGTGGTGTATAAAGTGTTCCAGGGAATGGAGGCTGCGTGCACGCTGAGCATGCTGCTGCACTTCTAAATGAGTGACGCCCGTTTTCTTCCCTGTGGGTGTCTGGCTTTTTGGCAGTGTGGCTGTTGAAACTGTGTTCATCTTTCACTCCAGTCCTAAAATCATGTGCTCTTGCAAAGTGCCTCTGTGTGTGGTGGGGCAGGCGAGCACTGGGAGAGATGCTTTTCCTCCTTCTTCTTTCCCCCTTTCCGTCTTTTTTTTTTTTCCTCTTTATTACAATCCTGCTTTTTTGATCTTGCTTCCTGCAATATTATGAGGACTGCAATGGATTGCTATGGCAACTGGCCAACCAGGCCTGCATACTAAATGGAGGCACCTCCATGAGGTCTCACAGAGGAAGGAGATAAAAGTGTAAACGATGCAAACAGAACAAACTCCCAACAACAGCAGTAGCACCACTTGGATGCGTTATCCTGTGGGATGGGATGGGGGAACATAAAGAATGAAGCCCAGTATTGCTGGCAGCCTCAGGGCCAGAACTTTTTGTCAGGCACCAGCAGGATAGAAACATCACACTCTTCTGCTCCCCCCTCCCTCTGCAGCCTTCACCACAAGCAGATATCTAGCAGACATGTTGGTCTGTAAATATAGGTGGACTGCTAATTTGCGGGGAGTTGGGGGATAGCTGTGTGAAATCGGGGATGCAAATGTTCAATTATTGCAGCTTGACAGTGATGAATGGGGAGGGGAAGAGGGGCTGTATGGCTGGGTTCCTCCTCTGGGTGCTTCTGTTCTGGTTGGTCTGAGCTGCATCCCTGTCCCTGTACCAGTGGCTCTGGGGAGTGCTGAGCAGGAGCGGGGAACATAACAGAACAAAAATGCCTCTCTGGCGTGAGGCAGGGACAGCTGACAATAGAGTAGGTCTTCTCTGTTTAATGAAACAGGGCAGAGATGTTGGTTCCTAAATAACTGGCAGAGGAGGCAAGGAGGTGGGGAGGGTGTGTGTTTTTCCCTGGCATGCTTGGCTTCATCTCCACCTTCATCTGTCTGCTGTATTGGGTGTCCCTCCAAGTCTCCCAGCCACAAGCCCATATGGAATTGCCCCTCCCCACAACTGCAATTGCCCCTCCCCAGCCTTTTTGCCAGAGAAGGGGGTGGGGGGAATGTGTGGGAGGAGGGAGGGGGAGGTTGGTGCTGCTTTGGTGCTGCTGTTAGGCCAGATGGCCCTGAAGGGCCTCCAGCAGCTTGGGGTGGCTCATTGTATGCTGCTGTCTGGCTCAGACCTTTTCAGCTCCTTTATCTCTGCTTTTCTCCTTCCAGCGCAATGGCCAATATCTGGTGTAACAGGGACCACTTGAACCTGGCGCTGCCGTTAAAAACTCATGGGCGCTTTCATCCTGCTGTGCTGTGGGATGAACTGGGTGAGCAGGTTCACTCCACTTCCCAAGCCAAGGGAAGTGGAGAGCGTTTGGCCCTGTGCTGCAGTCGGGCAGCCTGTCGGAGTGTGCCTGTGGCCCAGGAAGACATGCCGGGTACAGAGGAGTTCACAGATGTGCATACCTAGCTCTAGTCCCAGGCTGAGGTCTCTTAGAGCTTGGCACACAGAGTATGACAGCTAGTGCTTTGGTCACGCTTTTCTTCCGAAGAGCTCCATGAGCCTTTCCCAGCTTGCCTGTCTTTACTACCCGTGCTTTACTGAGAACAAACTCCCACTTGTCTTCCGTGGGGTTGCATTGGTGCACAGGGGATGACAATTTTGCCCTTCACCCAGAAGGAAAGCCACTGTGTGTTAAAACAACACATTTTTACAGGCAGGGCAAAGTGCTTACCCAGTCACCAGGCAGCTTCTTGAAATCAGGTGCAGAGACACAAACCTGACGAAGGAGCAAGACTCCACAGAGTGGAAAAGGTGACAGTGAATGCTAGAGAAAGAGGCAGACCTGCTCTTCCATAAAACATAGCTATCTTTATAAATTAATGAACCCTGCTGAAAGACAGTGTGGAATGAACAAAATGTGCATTTAGTGGTACTTTCATCCAGTTTTAATGATTTGGAGCCCTACTCAGAAAATCAAGCAATGTTGTTGTTCTGGGACTCCGAATCTGGCAGTAGTATTTGCAGGTGCTTACCAAACTGACAGCCAGCAGAGGGGCCGTGCTGTCCTGCAGAGCATTGCTGTGACAGTGAGAGGGCCAGCACATTTATGGCGTGATTCTGCATACAGTGCTTCATATAGATCAGCCTGCCTTTACAGTATGTCTTTGCTGCAGAATTAGTGGCTTGTTTTTTCTTAGCATCCTCCTTGGCCTGTTACAGATAGCCACACTGCAAAACTGCAGGTGAGCTGACTGTGCTGCTTTATTCACCACCAGCCACACTGTGAAGTTGTCTGGGTTCACATTCCATAGCTCTCTCTGCTGCGGTAAGATGAACCACTCTTGAATACATTTTCCAATGAGTTTGTCTGTCCTGTTGTGTATGAAATCGTTGGAGAGCTGTCGGAACTTGAGCAATTCAGTGGATTTGAGTTACCAAAATGAGAAGACCTGTGGTGTTACAGACCCTCCTGGGCTCCGCAGTAGCATGTTGCTAAAGTCGTTGTGGGGCTGCTGATGGCAGACTGACTGTGTGTGTAGCAAGGAAATCTCATCCCATTGCTATGTGCACAACATTAATGGACGTGTTAAATCTGAGATGCTGAGCAAAAGATTTGCACCACTGATTCTTTCCTCTGCTCCCTGCAGCTAGGGTATAGCTCACACATTTGCATTGTATCACTATGGCCTCCCTCCTACTCTGTGATCTGTGCCCCAAATGGTTGTCACCATGGTCCTCCCGCCATCACGTAACCAGGTACTCTTTCACACATGAATGAAGAAGACGCTTCAAAGATTTGCAGAAATGGTTCCTAATGCATCGGTGAAGTGGCATATAGGGGTTAAAGGAGCGATGGAGTCAGGGTCCTGCCTGTTTCAGTGGTGGTGTTGGTAATACTCAGATAGCAGGATGCCGAGATTGGTAACAACTACAAAAATATATAACTAGAGTTTCTAACTGTTTATAAAGTACGTTGAGGAGGGCGGAGCTATAACAAGTGTTCTGTATTAACCTTACTGCTGCATACAAGCCCCTTTCAGTGTGGTAGATATGTAAAAACACTAGATTTGTCTCTGAACCTCTGCAGAGGCTTGGGAATGCTGATCCCAAGGCATGAGTGTGAGGAGCTCTGCAGGAGCCAGACTTTGAATGCCGACACCATGTTCCCATGAAATTCTGCATCCTTCCAGAAGTGGGCTTCAACTCTGTGGCCCTTCCACAAAATATTTTCAGTTGATTTTCCTTTGCCAGTTTCAATATGTTGTTATTCCATTTGTGGGGCTGTACCAGGCTCCCTGTGGTTGGTAATTAAACACACTGGAAATTCTTGTGCTTTCATTTTTGACCAAAGACCTTAGGCTGGCTGGCACAAAGGGATAAGGTTTGCTGACTTTGGTGTAGGAGGCCCCGAGTTCAGATTCTCTTCCCTTTCTCAGCACTTTTCTCTTTCTAATGAAAACAATAAAAAGAAGAGAGATGTGGTCAGAAAGCACTTGACAAGTACAAAAATATTAGAAATGGGATGTTTGCTGCAAAAATGGGATGAAGTTAGAACAGGCTGAGCCTTGGAATGGGCCAAGTTAAATAAGCAGCAAGTCCTGATAACTTGGCCCTTTTTTTTTTAAGGTTCATACACCCACATTTGGTATCTCAAAAGGGTGAGCCAATGTAACCCTAATTGTATCTTATTTATCTTGGCTGTTTAAACAGCTCACCATGCTGTAACTTGGCCCCTTCCACAGTGATTGCATCTTTATACAGTTGACCTTTTCTTCCCCCTCCAGTTTTTTTGTATGTGCTACAAGTTTTCATGTCAGATATAATTATCTGAACCCCCGTAGGCTGTAAGGATAAGGTTTCAGCCATTTTTGGCAATGGGGTTCTTTCCCAGGGCTGCAGAAGGGTTAGGTGAACCAGATGTACTCAGGTAAGTTTGTTGCAATTTCTCTCTGCTTTTTGGGTTGTGCTTCAAAGGATGGCCTCTGCGCTTAGGGGTTAGTTGCCTTATAAATTGTAACTTATATTTTCGCCTTTGTGATGAGGGCATATTTCATTTCATTGAATCCTGGCTTAAACTATCATGTTCTTGCAGGTTCCCTTCTAGAACTTGGCATGTGACAGTTGTGTGTGTTTACTGGTATGTAAGTACTTGGACTAAGATTGAAAAATAATATATTAAAAGATGTTTAATATATCAGAATCAGAGGCAAGCCTGCTGCTGCTGTGCTGTATCACCTGCAGCAAGCTCCGTATAAGGGACCGCTCTGTGACGGCACCGGATTTACTTGAGTGATAAAGACGCTGCCTGGGTGTCAGAGCTGTGTGTGTACCACTGCACAGCCGGCCTTCTGCTGCCTTCCCCTGCTGCCCCCCCACCCAGCCTGCATTGTAGTCTGATTCTTACGGATTACTGGTGGGCTGCAAAGTAGACAGATTGGTAAGCTGGTTAATCAATTCTGTTTTATTATTATTTATACTGAGAGACTACAAAGAGCTGTCTGAGGTCAGGCTGCCCCTTTCACTACGCACTAGAAAGGCACACAGGCAGGACACTTTCTACTTTGATTTGGTTTCTACCTCAGTAGACAAGGGTAGGGGAGAAGGACATGTTGTGACCCTATTTTTGCAGAGAGGCAATGGGGAGATGGTGGGTAAGGGATTTGGCCAAGGCTGCGCAAACAGCTGAGCCAGGAAGTAACGTCAGCTTTCCTCAACCCCCGTGCAGGGCCTTTATCACAGGGCATCCATGGTTCTCACTGAAGGTCTCTTTTAAAATTTCTCCATCTTAGTATTTTCATGCTGAGTTACAACCTCTTTTCTTTCCCCCCCTGTCTCTCACTTTCTTACCCCATCTCCCTGGACTCAGAGCCACAACACCAATATTTGCTAGGAACAGCAGCATTTTGGAAGCAGAGCACAAAATATGTTTCAAGTGACAGCCCTGTTCAGCTGCACCACTTGTAAGGGGTGGAAGGGAAGTGCAAAGAGCTCACTGGCTTCTTTGTGTCAGTGAGTTGTTGGTGGTTTTTTTTCTCCTTTCTGCAGATGCCACTCAGGAGCACCTCCTGATTTCTGCTAGAGCCCCATTGCCTGACAGAGCCATGGCCCATGTGCTGAACTCTGCTGAGCCCCAGCTGCACTGACTGAAGGCAGTCAGAGCCCACAGTGCTCAGACCCCTCAGGAATTGGCTCCGATTTTTTTTTTTTTTTTTTAATTTCATGGTTTTGTCTGTTTGGGAGGTGACCAGTGGCACTTAATGTGGGTCAAGCCTGGCAAACTGATCTCCATGGCAACCCTTAATGAATGCCATTGGCTCAGTGGTTCCATCCCTGCATCTCATTAAATTTAAATGACTTTCATGGGGCTCGGACATGTAATTAATATCAAACACATGGTATTCAGCAGGATAAGGTTTAACAGCAGGCAACGTGTGCAGGAGCGGGAGAGTGACGTGGAGGGGAACGTTTGGGCTCTGTCCCCAAACACCACAGGAACAGACAGCCCGTGAAGAAGAAGCGTAAGACAGAGCCTGGCGGTCGCTGCTCACGGCCCGGCAGAGCTGTCGACGGGCTCTTTAGCCCCATTTGCTTTGGTGGAGATTGGGAAACAGTTCTGTGATCGGGGCTGATGCCGGCATGTTAGAGAGTGGTTCTCAGTTGCTTTGTGCCCAGTGGCCATCTTGCTGAAGGCAACATAGTCCCGTTGTAGGAAATGGGGTTGTATGTGCTGGGCTAAAGGAAACTCCCCAAAGGCCAGGGAGACTGGAGGAAGCGGCACAAGGCAGGAAGCCAACTTCAGTTGCTATGCTTTGATTTCTTTTGATTATGGATAGGTACAGCCTCTTCCTGTTCCCAGCTTCTGTGGCACACAGCAAACTCTCCCCATCCCCTGCACAGCAGCATCGCAGAATCGCTTCCAAAGCCCTCACAAGAAACAGTTGTGGACTGGGAAAAGTCTTGTGCTTATCATTAGGGTTGAGTGAATCATAAAACTCTCTTTAAAAGCAAGCAAGGGAAATTCAGGCTGGAGATGCAGCAGTAGGAGCAGCACCACAATGTCAGCACAGAGACCACCTGAGCCTTGCACCATCCAGCTGCACAGTAGGGCCAGGGGAGGCTTGTTCTCTAGGGCGAGGAGCAATGCCAAAATACAGGGGGGAGTGGTGAGGAATGATTTGGGGGTTTTTTGACAAAATGAATTTGAATTTCCTAGGGTTTGCCTGCCTCTAGTGAAGATCTCAGTCATTTCAGCTGTATTAAAATCTTGCAGCATCTTATCTCCCACGGATTAATGTTATCAGACATGAAATGAAACAAAACGGGGGGGGGGAATGGAGGAAATAACCTCTGCTAATTACTAATATGCAAAATGAGTAATGAGATGAAGAAATAATGTGCTATCAGATACAATCCTGGGGTTTCTAAAACGAATTATTTCATCTTCAGCTGCATTGCTGTTATTCCCTGGGGAATAATATACAATTCCCACAAGGATATGAGGGTATAATTCAGTGGCAGCTCTGGTGAAGTTATATTCAGTTTAATGAATGTCGGTGGGAAGCTAAGATTGAATTATTGCCTGAGTGCTCTGTCAGGTTGCCTCATGTTGTTATGCAGGATATAAAGAAAATTATTATTGACAATACTAAGGAGATTCATTTTGTTGGAGTGAAGGAGGCAAAGGAAGTGTATTGAATATGTGACGTAGTGGGAGAAGGTTAATCATGACTGTAATGTGGGATGGAGAGATCGATCACGCGTGGATCACAGCGATGGATATTTAATGTGTATGTGACACGGCAGGGAAAGTTTTACTGGCTAGGATGCGTGGAAGGGACAGAGTTGGAGGCAATAACAATGACTTACTGTGTGACTAGTAAATAACAGTGTGGGGAGGACAGTATTCAGGGATCCGCACACCCACTAGAAGGTGCAGCAATGGGGGAGGGTGAATGGGATTTCCAGCAGAGAAATCCTTGCTAAATTCAAGTCATCTCTACGTCTGTAAAGAAAACCCAGGCCTCTGCAAGCGTTGCAAATGGCAGTCGGCGATTTACCCAGGTGCTGCTCGTCCTCTCTTGCCATTAGGTGGCAGCATCTTGATGTGCAAAACGTGCTCCTGGAGCATTTACAGACCCCTTTAAGCCCGGGAGTCCCAAAGGCATCTCCAGAGATTTGTGAGTTCGGACTCACATCACCCATTCACGCCAAGAAGTACTGTGCCCAGGCTCCCGATGGGGGTCCGAAGAGCAGAGCGTTACGTGGTTATGGCATGGTGCCGCGAGTGAGGTGTGGCAGAACTGGAACCTAAACTCAGTTTCTGTGGGTCCCAAGATGTGTCTTTACTTTCTCCCTGTGTTACAGCTGGAGACTCCGATCACGTTCTCCGGGATCACGGCTTGCTGGGACAATAGCTTTGAGCCTGGGAAGGGTGACGTTGGGACACAGTAACACATGTCAGATGAAGGATGACAGAAGCTCTTAGGGTATCCCTGTACTGTACAGGCAGATGAACCTTGGAAGCTTTTGGCATAAAGCTGGAAGGCAACGAAGAGGATGATGGATATCTTTCTGAACTGGCCTTGCACTTGCTCTGTGCTCCACATCTCCCACTGGATAGGCCAGGCTTGCTGGCCCGCAACTGTCATTGCATGTGGCATGAGGGAGTACTCTTGTTTAGTTGTCTCTCCAGCAGTGAACAAATGATGCTTAGACTCATTTAATGTATCTCATTTTCAAGTCTTCTGCCTGCTTCTCCTTCTCTAAATGCCTTTACTGTTCTATTTCTTTCTTTCTGTCCTTTCTCTCCTTTTCCCAGCCCACTCTGCTGCTTACAGAAGCATAGACAAATTGAGCTGGAAGGGATCTCAAAAGAGAATCAAAGTTATTCTTCTGACTCAGGCTCAGCTTTCCTGGTGGGAAATGTCCTGGGAGATGTCCAGCCTGTTCTTAGAGCTCTCCAGGGATAGAGCTTCTGCAGCCTCCCAGACAATCCGGTCCTATTGCTTCATTATTCCGTACCATAAGAAATGTCTTCTTGGTGTCTTACCTGGACTGTCCTTGGTTCATTTTACATCAATTTTTATCCACCACAGACTTGAAGAATAGATTGCCTCCTCCCATTGCCACATCTTTTTCTGTGTTTAAGTACTTCTGTCTTATTTTTCCATAGGGTTTTCTTATTCCTCAAGAGTCTAAACTGAACAACCTCAATTCCTGTAATTTTTCTTGTAAAACAGATTTGCTTAAGCTGTCATCATTCTCACTGCTCTCTTCTGGGCTCATTAGTAGATGAGGATGGACATCAAAATTTTGGTTAGTTAAGCTACATTTGCATAAGAACTTAGCTAGCCTCCCTGGCTCAACAGAGAGTAGTAGATTGAGAGTCCTGTCAGTTCCAGGTATTTTCACGGACAGTCTTGACTTGAATCAGAAAAGAGAGATGTATTTAAAAAAAAAAAAAAAAAAAAAAAAAGCAGAGTAATTATGTGCAAAACTCTGTGCAGAATTAGCAAAATTAGGTTTTGCTAAAACCAAATCTGAGTATCTTTGAGATCTCTGTATCTATCAAATTTAGTTGACGTTGGCCAATGAGTTATAACTAATAAACAATATGTAGTGTATTATATTGTAATAAATATTAATAAATCACACAATTATTAATGGAGAGACTTGCACAAACATCTACTTACACATAGAGCAGGATTGTGTAAGACTTGTTTTCTCAGGAAACCAGACGATAAGTAATGGATGGTTTGGAACAAAAGATGTGAATATTTTCATATTTCCAAGAAACGTTTGCTTAAAAATAGACATTAAAAATGCTTTTTAAAATAATTTATCAAATATCTTTCTTATCTTGCCCATTCTTACACAGGAAATTAATGACTTATTTTTCAGGATTCCGGGTCACAGAATTCTAATCAAGATCTCTTTGCACACACTCAGAAGTAGAGGTCATTGATTTGAGGGGTTTGTTTGACTGATCAAACTTTCCATATTGAAAACTGTAACCTCCAGTTTTGGGTACCATTAGGGTAAAGGGATGTTTGCATCTGGAGCACTGGATAAGGCCCATCTTCAGTATGGAATAGAGTCGGCACCTATTAGAAGGAAATTAATGTATTGAAATCTAGTGCAAACTATTGTGAGCAAAGCAGCTGGTGGTCTTGTTTCAGCAAATTCCATTAGCTTGCAAAATAGACAGAGATCTGTCCAAAAATCCTTTTCACATTTTTTCTTGCCATCCACAAACAACTTCAAAAGCGGATTAAATTCAGTCTCCTTGGACCTGTCCACCACATTTCACTTTCAGATTTTCTTTGAAAAAAAATCCTACAACAAAATATGGAGATGATTGTTTCATTTTCTCAACCTGTCACTCACAACGTTTGATCTGCCTGTTCAAAGTGCAGTCAGTTGCAGTCAGCATGTTTCCATTACAGATGGGAGGAGTGCCCAGTCCAGACCATCTAGAACTTCTCTGGTGGTGGGATTCAGAGCAACATGGAACATTTTATTGGTTTCCATCTGCTGAGATAAGAAGAGTGATAGGCAGAGGAATAAATAGACAGAAACAAATTCTCTAATGGTCAAAGCAAGATATTCTCATAAATCATAGAATACTTTGAGTTAGAAGAGACCACTGAAGGTCATCTTGTCCAATCTTCTGCTCAAATTCCTCATCAAACATATTTGAATTTTTATATCCTAGACTTCACTGTCACATTCCTACACTGTTGGGTTTTTTCAAGATTTACCAAAGTCCCATGGGTAACTTTTTTTGAAGTGCAATTCTGCTTAGAGCATCTTATATTCTTGATATTTCTCTTTATTGCAAATAGCAAGAGGCAGTCCTCAGATGCAAAATTTGGATCTACATTCAGAATCATAATCGCAGGAAAAGTCCGTGCTAAAAGGGAGCTGAAGTTGAGTCGATATGTCACTAATTTAAGAGTGAAACATTGCAACAGTGTGTTATATGTATCATTCCAGAAGTGTGCATTATGTGCCGAGGGAATTCAGAATTGGGATAAAACTTTAAAGGAATCCAAATAAAGGAAGGAATGGAAAACCATCCAAAAATACCTAACACTACCTTGTAGAGATACAGATTTGTTACTATGTTAGAGATGTCATAGTGCTTGTGGTCAAAATTAAACAGATATTAAGGCACACTAGATTTTAGACATTAGAATGTTTTTTTTTACTAGGATCATTTGGAACATGCTGATGATAGAGAACAGGTATCACATTTCTTAATGCGTCTCAATCTTAATTTTTCTTTGTGAGCCAAATAGTAAAATATATTTGTAAATTCACTAGTAATTCTTACTGTAAAATCAGAATTCAAAGTTTTTATTCTAATAAGACACCAAAATTTTTCTTATGAAACAAAGATGTTTGGTTTTTAGGAAAGTCCATTTAACGACGACTGTGCTCGGCACAGGAATGGGGTGGATGTGGATTGATGTATGGAGAGAAAAGCAAAGTCTGTGATGAGGTTTGGTTTTTTGCAAGTGTGGTGGTCACAGACCTGATGAGAACCTGGCAGTACCTGACTCATAACTGAGACTAGGCACAGAGTGATCACACTTTAATTTTTTTTTTTAAGGGCAAAATATGAGTCATATGCAGGACATGCCCCCGGTGTTCAGGTACTGAATTGGCTCATGTGAGACTTATTCTTACTTCTTCCCCATCTCCAGCTAGAGTCTTGCAGATCTATTTACGTCCTATCAAAGTCAATAGGAAGGTTGTTCCTGAAAGCAAGCTTTTGCTTTTTCCTTTGTTTTGGGAAGTGGGGGAAGAGGAAGAGATCTGCAGAGGTGCTACTTCCAAGCTTTCTGGCATAGCAAACAGTTGCTGCATCACACTAGACACCATTTTGACTACTGCAAGGGAAAGGTGCTTGCTGAAATCTGTTGCTGCCTGCTGGAGGCCAAAAAAATGCTAGCGAAGACGGATAAGTTAGAAATGCTACAACTGCATTCCCTGGCAAAAGGCTACTGTAGTTATATGTGCAGAAGCAGTGGGCTTGGGGACTGAAAAGGGGAACCATAATGGGAAGATGCAACCTGAAAAGGTCCATTACACTTCCCTCTAGCCTCAGGTCGGCAGGGAATGAGATTTTAATTCTCTGAAGGCTGCTGCAGGGTGCTTGTTCTTTGGCCGCATTACCATTATGTTGAGCATTATGTTGTGCCTAGCACAGAAGCTGCTTCCTGACAGAGGACGTGGCACTTGTTCCCCATTTTCCCAGAGTATTGGTGGGGGCAAACTCTGTATCTCAAACCCACCTGTCCTAAATCTCACGCTTGGCACCAAGGCCATTTTTTTGTGAGAGGGAAGTACCCACTTTGGCTTGGTAGAAAATCAAGCAGGTTAGCACAGCTTTGTCTTAGGTACTGAAGGGTGGAGAGGGAACCAGGTGCTGTGAAGCTGAGGGAGGGGACTTTCTTCAGCCGGAGCCCTCTGAGCACTAATGCATGGGACCCGCATTGGCACCATCTGGCTGAAGCTTGCAGCAGGGAGTCTGTGTAGAGCCCCGAGTCCCCCTTGGGCATGGCAATTCCCTTGTTTCCCGTTCAGAGGCCCAAAATTGCAAAGAGCTTGGCATGGATGGGGAGTTGCAGTCATTGAAACAACTCAGGATGTCTGGTTCCCAGTTTCTGCTTACAGCTCCCTGCCAGGGACTCCATCTGAGCAGTTGGTAGCGTGGAATGAAAAGCTGGAAGCCCAGGGTTTCCCAAGGCTCCTGCCCAGTAACTGTTCTGGCAAATGCAGCCTTGTCACTGAAATACGGTTCCAGCCTCGTGTCTGGAAAGATGGCAAGGATCTGCTATGTGCAGATCTCTCTCTTTCTCTCTCTCATATTATCCAGTCAGCGTGTTTGGGGGCTCTATGCATTAAATAGATTTATGTGTTTAATAATTATTAGTTTCACAGATTTACAGTGCCCTGCTGCTGTTTCTGTGACTCTGCCTCCCCGGGGGGTTGAGAAAGTGAAAATCCTTCATCAAGGGAAAGGAAAAAATTAGAAACTTTAAATCTTCCATCATTTGGAAAATAGGTTATGGAGAGAACAGACACACGTTCTCTGAACGTTGCTGTGCTAGGTGGGTGCCTGCCTGTGTCTTGGGGTTGTACATTACACACGTTTTTAGGGAACATGTAAAGGTCTGGATATGTTTATCTCCTCCCTCCTTGGCTTTAAAAGAAACATTTAAACAAGTTAGGGGGCATAACCAGAGGAAACTTCACAGTTGTTCTGCCACTGCTTCGTTGTGCAGCGACAATTTCATAGAAACAAGCAGCCCTGATTTATCAAGAAAAAAGGAGTGGGATTTACCAATAAGAAGATACAGCTACTTCTAATACAGCCGCACTGGTTTACGTCATCTTCAGAGCTGTCTCTTGGTCTGTGCTTATATCATCTCCAAAGCTGGCTCATGCCAGAGCAAGTCCCATTGTGTGAACGGGACATTTTAGTCTCTTTTTCATGTAGAGTGATTACAGGGAACACAAAGGGGAATTTGAGAACGTGAAGCTTATTAACATATTCCTGGATTTGGTGCAAAACCAATGCAGATTCATTAGACAATAATACTAGAGGCATGAGCAGTTAGGAATGCAACTTACAGAAATTGAATTTAAATGACCCATTTTGAAATGAGAGTTACATTTGGAAAGGAAAAGAATGATGGATGACATAGTTATTTATAATAGTGAAAGCATTAATGAATTTTGTGCTAATCCTGATTCAGTTAGGCTGTCATACAAAAATTAGATGTTGGACAATAGAACTTAAGGAGAAGTAGCATGAAACTGGAAAGTGTGTGATGCTTCTGGGAAGAGAAAGTTTAGGAAAAACATATATTGTGAAAGATGAGAATTATACCATAAAGAATTATGTTTCCAGAGTTTCCTGAGGCCTTGGCATTTCCAGGGTCCAGAAGTATGACAGACGTGTAGGAAGCATCAAAGTTCCTGCCATAAAACAAGTCTGAAATCACAGGAATAACGGGGTTGTATGGAAAACGTTGTAAGTGAAAGTACAAGGGCATATCTCTCTTCTGGTAAAGGGAGGTCCTCGTTATGCAGAAGTGCTCTTTAATTTGGAACTGACATTACTGAGTGTCAAGGACAAGAACTGCATGGTGAAATGGCAGAGCTCAGAGAGGCAAGCAAGCTTTATGTCATTTGAACATTGAACTCTGGCCAGCTCCGCAGCCTCCATCAAATCACGAGAAGCCTCTGTCGTCGTCCCACCCCTGACCTGAGCAGTTCCAGTGGCCTTGGTAGGAAGAACTGAGCTGTCTGACCTGGTTGCACACTCAGGCGCGCAGACTGCAGTCTTGCTACTAGGCTCATACTGACATTAAGGGATCCGTGGGACAGAGGTTTATCTTGAAATTTGGCAGCACAGAGAGGTAGATAATATTTGAGCGAAGTTGTGAAGAGTTTGCCAAAACACCCTCAGGGCCTTAGCAAATTGCAGCTTTTGAAGGACTAAGCTGCATTTTTTGCTTGTGATTTAATTTTAAGAAACCCTGTGGAAAAATCCCTTTGTAATTGGCCTTGCAACCTTAGGTTGCTAATTCAGATCTGATCAGCATGGTCAAGACAGACTCCCAAACTTTGATTCATGGACAGCTGTCTGGAGAAGCAAATAACAAACAGCCTGCAAAACAGACCCTTTATATGCAAGGAATCGAATACGGCATGCTTCAAAAGCACCAGTGTCAGTAACGTAGCATTTCTGCCACCTTTTCCTGCAGTAGCAGCTTCTGGTCTGGCATGAACAAGCGCGAGGAGTGGCCGGTGTCTGGGCTTTGGCTGGCAGGGGCTGGGCTGGCCCACCCTGAGCACCAACAGGCAAAGAAATTCAACCCTTAGAGCAATCCCTGCTCCTGGTGCAGATGAAGAAAACCCTTCTGGGGTGGATGCTATAGTCTGATGAGTTCACTGCGTTGAGGAGGGTGTTTAGTAGGCTGCGTACAAAGGTTTCATGTGGTGGAAGTGGTTTGCAGGGTCTGGGGCTTTGCATGCTCTGGTTGTAGAAGAAAGCTGCTCTTATGTCTGATAGATGGAGAATCTGGAGGACTGGTTCTGCGCTTGGGGTAATCTGTAATCTGACTTCAGCTGGTTTGCTTTTCTACTGCAGTCGTAGCACCGGGGTCTTGCACTCAAATAACCAACTCAAAGCAAGTTGGTGCTGTTGTACTGGCAGTACATGACATGCTCTGTGCATAATTACAGAGAGTGACAAGCGTTCCCACACTGCCAGCCTCTTGCTTGTAACTATAGGGGTATGCAGGACTGGAAAGCCCTTTTTCTCCTTCACCAGCGTTTGCAAGTATCAGTGCCCTGTTCCCCTGTGAGCTGAACCCCTTCTTGCATGTGTTACATTTTAACAGCTTTAAGGAGTAAAACATCACACCGTGGGGTATGCTCTGGCCTGAAATGGCCATTTGCTAAGCTGCGTTTGCAATCCTGAGAAGAACAAGAGCGAGAAAAGGACAAATGGAGAAGAGAGGGTTTTCTATTAATGGGAGGGGTGGTATGCGTGTGTGTGGCAGTGAAGATGCATGTGTGAACAAACATGCTTGAAGGTCTTCATTGTGTCTGTTTGAATATTTGTATCTATTATGCTGGAGCTAAACATTTGTATTCTGCTGCTGTTAGTTCTACTTGCTTTTTGTGCATGCTTCATGACATTAAACATGCTTGTTGATATAAGTAGTACATAGATACCTTTATGTGCCTACAGCCTTCAAGGGACATATGAGGACATAGGACTTTTCAGTATCCTATGTATGAAATACTTGCTTCGGTCCCAAATAGGAACATGTAAGGAATATAAGGACAAACAATAATGTCTCCTTGTAAGAATGGAGCTCTGTAGTATGTTTTTCAGCAGGCTGTGCTGACTTGAGAACAAGACAGTTGCTGTTCATGCAGAAAGTTCATTCATAGAAATGTAAAGGCACAATGAATATCAAAGGAGGGGAACAGCGATAAACTGTCTGTGCCACTTAGGTGCTGCTGAATGAGTTTCTGCATCCTCAGCTTGTATGAGAACCTGGGGTGTCTGGCACTTGCCATTTACAGCACCATCTTGTATGGTGACCTGGTGACTCCATGCTGGAAAAGAGCACTCAGAGGATTAAAAAGGTCTTTCCTGACTTCTTCTACCTTTCTTTGATAGCTTTGCATAGAAAAATGTAGCTGTACCTGAAGAGGATTATTGTGCTATGTATCTGCATCGGTTATTATTCTATCACTTTAGACAGAGAATTGCATGCCAGCAGTTTACTGAATTCTTCTGTCGGGCACTTGTGACAGTGTTAAAAAGTAGGTCATTTGAATGCATTGCTGATAACAGTAATGGATTCACACATCAGCTGGCTGCTGCATACACATGTAACCCCTGCCCAATGTCACCTCCAGAGTGGTTCGCTCCCACACGGTGGAATGTGCCATTTTGCTAATGCACATATGCATACTTTGCATTTCAAACTAAGGAGAGCTGAGAGCTTAGAAAATGCTGGTAATAGCTCTTCCCTACAAAAAAAAAAAAATCTCAGACCTGGGGTCTGTCACATTCAGGAAGGCTGCATGGCTGGGATATATGAAGTGGTATCAGGATTAGAACTTGCTTGAAAAGTTAAGTGTTGCAGGGAGGCTGTTTAAAAAAAAACAAAATTTAAAAAAAATTTAAAACCGCTCTTGCTCTCTTTCTGGAGTACACACACCAGAGGATGCATGTTCAATAATGTTTGTGGGCTGCTCAGTCTGTGCAGCATCCTTTGGAGCATCCTTTGTGCTTCCCCGGCTGTGCTGCAGCGTGCACTGGCGCAATGGGGTGTGTGGCTGACACTGACACAGCTCCACGGTCAGCGTGCACTGAAGCGACGGGGATGCTCAGTGCCTAGGGCGTGCAGACTCTGTAATCAACAGCTCTGCATCGCTTTGCATGGGTAGTTGTTTCTTCCTACTTTCAGGAAAGCTTGAAACTAACTTCTGAAGGTTGAAATCTTAAATGCTATATATACTTCCTTCTGCTGTCCCCCAAACAGCCTAAAGTGATGGCAACAACCAAGAGCAGCCAGGAGCCGTGGGTGACATTTGCACATCCTGCTGTAGATGTAGTTGAGCCTCAGGAAGCAGTCATAAGCCTCTACCCTCCCCAGGCCAGCTCCTCAACAAGCAGCATTGAGTTAGGGAGCAACTGCAAATGTAGTTATGCTAGCAGATCAGAAGGGCGGTGGCAGATCTTGGGCTAGGGAAATTAGCATCATTGTTTGGCTGCTGCACGCAGGACAAGAGGTGTGACCAGAGACTAACAGAGACATTGGTGGCCAAGAAGGCCAACGGCATCCTGGCTTGTATCAGAAATGGTGTGGCCAGCAGGACTAGGGAAGTGATCATCCCTTTGTACTCGGCACTGGTGAGGCTGCACCTCGAATACTGTGTTCAGTTCTGGGCCCCTCACCACAAGGAAGACATTGAGGTGCTGGAGCGTGTCCAGAGAAGGGCAACGAAGCTGGTGAAGGGCCTGGAGCACAAGTCTTATGAGGAGCGGCTGAGGGAACTGGGGTTGTTTAGCCTGCAGAAAAGGAGGCTCAGGGGAGACCTCATTGCGCTCTACAACTACCTGAAAGGAGGTTGTAGCGAGGTGGGTGTTGGTCTCTTCTCCCAAGTAACAGCGATAGGACGAGAGGAAATGGCCTCAAGTTGCGCCAGGGGAAGTTTAGATTGGATATTAGGAAAAAATTTTTCACCGAAAGGGTTGTCAAGCATTGGAACAGGCTGCCCAGGGAAGTGGTGGAGTCACCATCCCTGGAGGTATTTGAAAGACATGTAGATGTGGTGCTTAGGGACATGGTTTAGTGGTGGACTTGGCAGTGTTAGGTTTACGGTTGGACTCAATGATCTTAAAGATCTTTTCCAACCTAAATGATTCTATGATTCTATGATTTCTAGCCACTGAAACCATCCTCTGGTAAAGCTTGCTTTACTTCCCATGGAGAGGATAGTTCACTTGTGAAGCAAGATCTATAACCTCTCCTTGATTTCACCTGAGAGCCACAATAATTTTGTGCTTGCCATCCAAAGTGAAATTAACTACAGAAACATTGCAGAAATCATTTGCTTTTAAACTGGAAGAAGCAAAACAAAGCAAAAGCAAGTCTAATCTCTTCTTAGAACCCACTTGTTCATGTAAAACACCAGGGCTGGGGTAGGTGTACTTTGAAGTGCAAGTTAGGAAAGCTCAAGAGGTGAGCTAAAACCGTGCCAAAATATGGTACAGGCACAAAACACCGAGTTAACTATTTGCTAATTGGCTGTGCCATGAAAGGAAGAGGGCATTACTCAGACTGTAGAGTGTGTCTTTCAGTAGAATCATAGAATCATTAAGGTTGGAAAAGACCTCTAAGATCATCGAGTCCAACCGTCAACCCAACACCACCATGACCACTACACCATGTCCCTAAGCGCCTCATCTACACGTCTTTTAAATACTTCCAGGGATGGTGACTCAACCACTTCCCTGGGCAGCCTGTTCCAAGGCCTGACCACTCTTTCAGTAAAGAAATTTTTCCTAATGTCCAATCTAAACCTCCCTTGGCGCAACTTGAGGCCATTTCCTCTTGTCCTATCGCTTGTTACTTGGGAGAAGAGACCAACGCCCACCTCACTACACCCTCCTTTCAGGTAGTTGTAGAGCATGATGAGGTCTCCCCTCAGCCTCCTCTTCTCCAGACTAAACAGTCCAGTTCCCTCAGCCGCTCCCCATCAGACTTGTGCTCCAGGCGCTTCACCAGCTTCGTTGCCCTCCTCTGGACACGCTCCAGCACCTCCATGTCCTTCTTGTAGTGAGGGGCCCAAAACTGAACACAGTATTCGAGGTGCGGCCTCACCAGTGCCGAGTACAGGGGCACGATCACCTCCCTGCTCCTGCTGGCCACACTATTTCTGATACAGGCCAGCATGCTGTTGGCCTTCTTGGCCACCTGGGCACACTGCCGGCTCATGTTCAGCCCCAGGTCCTTTTCCTCTGGGCAGCTTTCCAGCCACTCTTCCCCAAGTCTGTAGCGTTGCCTGGGGTTGTTGTGGCCGAAGTGCAGGACCCGGCACTTGGCCTTGTTGAACCTCATACATTGGCCTCGGCCCATCGATCCAGCCTGTCCAGGTCCCTCTGCAGAGCCTTCCTGCCCTCCAGCAGATCAACACTCCCACCCAACTTGGTGTCATCTGCAAACTTACTGAGGGAGCACTCGATCCCCTCATCCAGATCATTGATAAAGATATTGAACAAGACAGGCCCCAGTAGTAGTGCTGGACAGTACAAAATCTTACTTGATAGGGAAAAGTAGCCTGGTTAAGGTCACTTTTTTTAAAGCCTTTGCATTCCCCCTAGTTCTGCTACGATCAAGAATCATGTGTGTCTCTTAGCTACTTAAAAATATTTTATTGTTGGATTAACTTTTCTTGTATAAGGATTCAGGAATTGCTGATGAGACCAAAACCTGCAGCTTTAGAGAGAATGTATCTGAAGAGTCAGCAGCGATATGCTACCGCAGGCTGTTTCTGTACGTGCCTGTGGTAGAAGGTTAGCTTTTCTAGCGCAGCATAACGCAGCGAGTTGATGGAAAGCTGAGTGTAATGCAGGCTTGGCTAATTGGAGCACTCCTGGGAGGATGTGAATTGCATGCTTTCCATAATGAGTAGAGAGAAAAGATAGTTTACATCCCCTAATGTAACAGCGTTAGGACAAGATTAATAGCAGAACCACAGCAGCAGTGTCTATCAGACACTTCATTATTAAAGGGACTGAGTTTCGCTAATGGTATTTTTCTGGTGGTGGGTGCTGTGAGTCAGTAGGCAAAATCCCTTCCCTGGGTCTCCCCCAACTTTCTATCACCAAAGCCCAAGCTTATAATGGACACATGAACACAGAGATTTTTCTGTTATGAGGTGCAATTAAATTGTGGTTCAGCTTCCAAAATACACTGGAAATGGAGTCATCTGAATGCACAATTGTCCATGGATCTTTTATTCTGTTGCCGCTTTATACAGGGTCATCTCAGGAAAGTTAATGAAGAGTCATTAATTTGAGGTTAGGGAGATGGACTGGATTTGTGTAAACATGCCATTTTCCTTCGTGTTTTGAGCACACTATACACTCTGGCCAGGTTCTCAGTGATATTAAGCTATGTCTCAGCCTAGAGAATGTTTGTGCATACAACTTGGGCAGCACAAATTTGGAAAACAGTCACCTTTGTTGGCAATTGTTGCCCTGGAATGGGATGGCAGGGAGTGTTATAATTCAGCATGCATGCACCAGGCTTGACTGGGAGACCTTTGCTCTGAGAAGCATTGTAGGGTTAGAAACCAAAAGAGGTGATTTTGCCATCATTTCAGATATTTATTAGAATACAAGCTGTGGTGTTGTTTACAACCAGGGAGGTAAAAGACCTTTAATTCCTCACTGCTCTAGGTAGGATGTATGCCTTTTTGCTGCTGGTAAAAAGGCTGTGCATTTTTCAGATATCCTGTTTGCAGGAGGGGCCTTTTTCACAAAAATGCTGCTTGGGTTAACACTAGCTAAGTGTCTCTAATCCCCGCGCATGATAGGTAAAACCTAATCCCATACTGGTGAAGTGAACGTTTTAGTGCAAATTTAGATCAGTTTTGTATGTAAATCTGTATCCCCTTCCTGGACAGATTTGTGTGTCTCTTGGCATGTGCACCCTCAGCTCTTGCGAGACATGGTGCCCACTGCCCAGATTCAAGACCCTCATTGGTGCCAGAACAACTCTACTATTTCCAGCGTTTGATATGGTGATAGCTCTGATAAACTTGGACATCCCATTTTGCTCTGTCCTGTCCTGTTGTTAGAGGCTTGCCATGCTCCAACCTTGGCTTGGAATAAAGCAGAAGGTGAAGCTAAAATGTGGTAATTGTTTCTGAACAAATCTCTCTAAATGCTCAGAGAGAGTGCAATGGCAGTTCTATGTTCTGTCTGGTAACTGAGAGGGGAAACTTCTGAAGCCAAAATTACAGAAAGCCCTGAGTCTGCCCTAAACAATGTACATGCAGTCGTCTGAAGAATTTTTCTCAGTTACTGTGATTACACACCTATGGAGCAAAGAAACTGAGAGTCTGGGAGTGCTCTGGCATACAGACCTCTTTCCTCGTGGCAGTCCATGTGCACATCCAAAGATGGTCACTTAACCACCTGCCTGGCCTGCTCTTCTGAGTTTATTTGTTTCTTACTGTGATTGCCGGGGTCAGCTTAGAGTGCTTGTAAACAGAGCAAGTTTCCTTCTCTCTCTCTCTTTTTTTTTTTTTATTAGTGGAGTTAACCACAACTCAATATTTGTATCATTCAAGCTCAATTAAACACACACACAAAAAAGTTCATGAATAGTCTGCTTCTAATGAAGAGGCATACTTTCATGACAGCCAATGTTCAAAGATACTTTTAACAACAAGAGCAAAGGATTTACGATGCAAGTATTTTAGTCATTAGAAAATTGGAATTGTTTCTTTGGAGAAAACAAACAGGCTTTGGGCTCTTCCTAAGAGCAGTATGAACTCAGCGGCTGGCAGCTAGTTAGCCCCCCTGCAGTATGAATTAATGATAAAACTGCTTTCGTTCAGAAGGGAATTTTATTGGGCAGGATGCCGGGTACCAACACAATGAGGTCTCCAGGCGCCCCTCCCTCTAGGGGTCTTCAATTACACTTCATAATGAGCACTGTTTCATTAGTGAGGAAAGCAAAAGTCGGCACTAATTAAAATTAAATTAGGACACACTCAAGTTGTGTCACACAGTGTGCTGAGATATTAATAAAAAAGAAGCTGCCTCGAACAAGCATGGACCAAAGGGTCAAGTGATAACAATTAAAATATTGGATGCAATGTCAATGCCGAATTTTTAACACTCCAGTTTTGGCTTTGTGTATGGAAAGATGATGTCTGGACTGGTTTCTGTAAGCTGGAAGAGGCATTGCATCTACATCTGTCAACATAATGTCTGACAGAACATTTTCCTAAAGCTTGTGTACTTGCCAGAGTATTTCACAAGAACACATGCATGTGCACATGTGCCTGCAATCTGGTGTTCATGCACGCTGTTGAGCTGACGTGTGAAAATAAGATGTACATTTCATGTGAAAACCCTGCATAAACTCCTGCTGACATGCAAAAGGTGTCTTGCTTGAGCACTCATGTAGCAAAGCGGTGCATCTGCAGCGTTACATATGTATACCATGAGATAAGCATATATTTTTGTATGTATATATTTCACATGAAGGCGGTATCTTCTAAGAACAACTGAGTTCCAGTCCCAGCTCTTGGCTCCCTTCCTGGGAGCACTAATTCTTCATTCACCTTAATACTTGTGTGATGCTCTTGACAGTGATTCTCAGTCATTTTGTAGATGAGCTGCCCTTAGGTTTAGAGCATTGCTGAGCTTCCTCCCTGGCTCACTTTTTAAATTTTCCAGCTTTTACTTCTTTTGCCGTGCTCTGCCTCAGGGCCTTCTGCTGTTGCTCCTTGTCACCGGTTGTGCGGTGCGCTGCCAGGAGCGCCGCGCAGGCACCCACGCTGATCGTGCTCAGAGCCAGCGCAGGTCTGGCAGAGCACAGTCACCCCAGCTCCAGCTCTCCAGCTGCATCGGTCTAAGCCTGTAGCTAATTGTTCAGGCTAGTCGCTGTAAGCATTTTTGAGGAAAACTTACTGCCCAATTTAACTGTGGTATTTAATTAAGTTGGCTCCAAAGGCATTTGCCAAAATATTAAAATATATTTGACCTTCAAAATGGATTAAATAGACATGATGTTCAGCGAGGCAAATTACAGTGAACATCTGTACTTTTTGTGTTTAAATATACACACGTGGAGCTTGCTGGGCTGGTGAATGGATATGGAATATTCAGCACATACAGATTGTAATCTGGAAAAGAATTTGTTCTTCTCAGTGAATATATTCTTGCACATTAGTAAAATTGTGGCCAAGGCACTTCACGCAGTCTGCATCTGTTTGCCTGTGTAATAATTATTAATGCTTGCTATAGTACAGCAGTAGATCATGCGTGAGACTTGGGTGGAAAACTGAGCAGCAATAGCATCCTGGTGTTACATCAGAATCCTTGGAGGTTCAGGCACCTGACCACAGCCCTCCCAAATGCCCATGTCTGTATAAATGTATTTCAACGAACGGAGTAGGCATCATCACTGGACCATCTGTCTTTCTGTGTGTAAGTCCTCTTTCCTAAGTGTTAAGACAGTTGGTTCCTTTAAGCTTGCTGCTTGCTTAAATACCTGCTGTTCTTTCTGGGTGTTTCCTATTGTGGCAACTACAAACAAAGCTCTCCGTCCTGGGAGACTGTGGATGTTTATCTGAGGTAAAACTGGCAAATATTTAAGGTCCAGAACTGAAAGCTGACTGCTTACATTTCCTTAATATGTATTTACAAGGCAGATCATGAAGCCTGTAAATATGTGTTATAATAAAAACATCCCTAATGTGTAACTGAATGCTCTGCCATAACCATTCCACATGGGCTGTTACTCGCTGTGAGGGCTATAACCTGCATGGCAATAATTTCCTAATGTGTGGCTTAACAAAGACCCTGACTTCCCTAGGTCATTTATTTACAATTCTATAAATGCTCTACTTTTTTAGTACAGTCGGAACGTGCATTTGTGGATCTTGTGGGGTTTTTGTTTCTTTTCTAGTTGTATTTGATTATAACGACATACATTTATACTGTGCTTTCCATCCAGGAGGCAGAGATACAGCTCAGATAAAACGTGTGTGACTTCACCAGTGACACAGAAGTTGCTCAGAGGTGGAGCACAGCATCTGCTGAATACTGCACGCAGACCAGTTTAAAGAGTTTTAAGAGATGCTTAAAATTCCATGTCCTGCCCAGAAAAACTGAGCTAGCAATCCAGAGTTGTTGAAAGTGAGTTTTAAATCTGCTCAGCAGAGCATTGATCACCTAGGGAAAGATGCAAAGGGAAAAAGGAATCAAACAGATCACCAGAAAGCACCTTAGCTTTCCTAGATGCCTCCGTTCGTATGAGACCTAATTCTGATTAGCTTTGAGGCAGGATAGTCTGTGAGGCTAATGGTTCTGCTCAGCGCTTCAAACTATTATTTAGCTCTTTTTAAAATTTGTACATGCTTAGAGTCAAGTACCAGCCCCAGTGCTACTCCGCTGGGTCCCAGGCTGCATACAACGAGCGTTATAAAGATCAACAATCCTAAGCTAAAGTAGTTAGCAATAAGAAGCCACAGAGACCTCAGTGTGGTTAGTCATCTTAAAGGAAGTGAACGTGGAAGGTCTCAGACTTCCACATCCCAAAACCTGTGGAGAGACCAGGCTGGTATTGGCAATCTCAGGAGATATCCCCAGCGAGGAGCCCAGCAGTCCTAGGCGGATCCATCCCATGAAGATGGCAGCATGTGGCTGAGACCAGCTGCTTGCATTATGTGCGGCATGCATGCAGCGGATGGCTGAAGATTTCAGTCTCTAGAGCCGACAGTCCAGTGCTAAAGCTATTAAAAAAAAAAAAAAAGGGTGGGGAGAAAAAAGAGAGCGCTCTTCCTAAATATATTGCTAGTCAATGTTGCTCCCTGTCTTTTTAATCTGCACCCAGGAAAGGTACAAGCGGGCTCGCTGTGGATGAGTAAGTAGGCAGTACACCAACATGCACACGCAGCACTATTATACTGGCATGCCTTGTACAGGCATTTTCTTGCTAGTTCCTCTTGCCTTTCACTTAACTTGCTGGGGATTGCAAAGGAACACGCTTCTGTGCTTGCTTATATTGAATCACTAGATGATACAGATCTTTGCTCTGTTACCTAAGACTGCCTGGTCCCATTCAGGAGCAGAGCTGTGTCTTTTTATTGTACAGAGGTTCTTGCTTCTGCCTGCTGCAGCCCTTTCTTAATGGTGAATGGAGTGAGTGTGTGTGTGTGTGAGCGAGCTTTACAAATCCCCTTATACACACCCCTTTGGCAACCTCTTTTATGAAATTTTTATTAGTATGTTCAGCAATGTGCATGTCCTCAGGAATAACAAACAGCATAGACAGAATATATAGCCACTCAAATGGTCCAGGGGCTTCAGAAGGGAGGTGAACAATGCTACTTTAAATATTGCAGGATGGTTTACAACCCTGAGGGAGGAGGTGTGGGGGAGGAGAGGGGAAGAGCAGATGGGCACAGTGTCCATTTAAGGTGGTCTGGCACAATTATTGGTCAGCAACAATGTGATTTATATTTGGAGGCTCCTTCCAGCCCCTGTTTTTCTCCTGAGTTTGCATATAGGTCTGTCCCTGAAAATGTTACCTTGGGGTTCTCCAGCTGAGCTGTGCCATAATGATTAGGTTTAAAGATTGACAAAACCAGTTTCTTTAGACCAGATGGATGCCTGACATGGCTGACATGCCCTGTGTTAGGGCACTGACATGGCAGGTAATGCTGCCCGCCTTAGCCGCAGTAAGCCAGTCTCAAATCACAAGGAGATGTGTGCCTGTCACGGGGATCTGCTGAGCTCAAAATCTCTGGTAGCACCTGAAAAACATTCAGAAACATCACTGGCCATTATCCCAGACACCAGACTGCCTCCAGGCTGTGCAACATGGGAAATGAAAAAACTGTGTCATTCTGGGCTTTTGGCTCCAGGAACTTTGGAACCGCACAAGATCCTTGCATTGATTGAAGGCCTCAATGTTAGAGTAATCCTCTACAAAGAGCCTCATTGTGCTGGGTTTGGCTGGGACAGAGTTAATTTTCTTCACAGTAGCTAGTATGGGGCTATGTTTTGGATTTATGCTGAAAACAGTGTTGATAACACAGGGATGTTTTAGTTCCTGCTGAGCAGTGCTTACACAGAGTCAAGGTCTTTCCTGCTCCTCACCCCACCCCACCAGTGAGGAGGCTGGGGGGGCACAAGAAGTTGGCAGGGGACAGCTGACCCCAACTGACCAAAGGGATATTCCATACCATATGACGTCATGCTCAGCATATAGAGCTGGGGGAAGAAGAAGGAAGGGGGGAGACATTCTAAGTGATGGCGTTTGTTTTCCCAAGTCACCGTTAAGCGTGATGGAGCCCTGCTTTCCTGGAGATGGCTGAACACCTGCCTGCCGATGGGAAGGAGTGAATGAATTCCTTGTTTTGCTTTGCTTGCGTGCGTGGCTTTTGCTTTACCTATTAAACTGTCTTTATCTCAACCCACGAGTTTTCTCACTTTTACCCTTCCGATTCTCTCCCCCATCCCACCAGGGGGGTGTGAGTGAGTGGCTGTGTGGTGCTTAGTTGCCGGCTGGGGTTAAACCACAACAGTCCTTTGGCACCCAATGTGGGCCTCGAAGGGTTCGACATTACGACAGATTTGATTGGAATGTGCTAGATCGAATTTATAGCTGTTATTGTTGTTTAGCTGTTATTCAGCAGACTTCTCTGCTTGCCATGGGGCTTGCTTGCCTTACTGTGTATTAGAGTCTAGTGCTCGTTAGCGGCTGCTTTTTGCTTTCACTGCTTGCTGTGCGGCTTATCATTTTACTCTGCTGTGCCTGGGAACATTCTGATAACAGCAGTGGCGATGCGCCTGGGCTGGCAGATGGCCAGGGCATCGCTGCTGTTTCTGTGCTGCTGTACTGGATGGGCTGGAACTCCAGTGTGAACTCGAGTCAAAGGGACGGTGACCTGTGGATGAGTCCACGCAGGAGCAGGACACCCCGAAGCGTGTGTGGCCGTGGATAAGCCCACGCCAGAGCAGGTACATCTCGAAGCGTCTGTGGCTGTGGTTACGTCTGTGCCGCAGCAGGTATACCTTTGAAGGGATTGTGACCCAAGGATAAGTCCACGCTGGAGAAGGTATACCTCAAAGTGTCTGTGGCTGTAGATAAGTCCATACTGCAGCAGGTATACCTCAAAGCATCTGTGGCTGTGCATGAGGTCATGCTGGAGCACCTCAAAGCGTGTGGCCATGGATAAGCCCATGACAGAGCAGGTACACCCCTGGAGGGACTGCAGCCATGGGTAAGGCCATGTTGGAGCAGGTTTACTTCTGAAGGGACTGTGGCTGTGCGTAAGGCCACGGTGGATCAGGTGTATCTCTGAAGGCATTGTGGCCCATGGAGAAGGCCACGCTGGAACAGGTGCACCTCAAAGCGTCTGTGGCTGTAGATAAGTCTATGCCGCAGCAGGTATACCCCTGGAGAGACTGTGCCTCATAGATGAGGCTCCACTTGGAACAGGTACAACCCGAAGGGACTGCAGTCTGTGGATAAGTCCAAGCCAGAGTAGGGCAATGGGAGGAGTTCATTGCAACATTAAACCCGATGGTCTGGTCCAAAGGGACCAGGGGTGGAGATTGTAATGGAAATACCTTTAAATTGTTGTAACCCGAGATTTGAGTTGCATGTTATAGGAATTACTATAGCAGGAACCACCTGAATCAATGGAGGACAAGCCTTACAAGAAGCAGTGCAAGTGCAGCAGTGACCCAACCAGAGCTGGCTTTGGTGCCCAGTAACTCCACACAACACACCACCTCTCCTGTCCTGAGTGACCACTATAAAAGATGGAGCCTAAAGTCATGGACTAAATGAACTCAATGGACATTTTGTGTACATGTATGGATATTTCACAGACATCTCACAGGCATGGTCCATAGACTAAGGGAATGATATCTGTGTATTATACCAAAGGATGGGAAGGAGAGGGGTGATTAATGAGGATGTATTGGATAGTGTGAGACCTGAGTATGACATAAATGGTATGGAATAAGGGGTGGAGAATGTGCTGGTTTTAGCTGGGATAGAGTTAATTTTCTTCCTAGTAGCTAATACGGGGCCATGTTTTGGATTTATGCTGAAAACAGTGTTGATGACACAGGGATGTTTTTGTTACTGCTGAGCAGTGCTTACACACAGTCAAGGCCTTTTCTGCTCCTCACCCCACCCCACCAGCCGGGGGTGCACAAGAAGTTGGGAAGGGACACAGCTGGTACAGCTGACCCCAACTGACCAAAGGGATATTCCATACCATATGACGTCATGCTCAGCATATAAAGCTGGGGGAAGAAGAAGGAAGGGGGGACATTCCGAGTGATGGCGTTTGTCTTCCCAAGTAACCGTTACGCGTGATGGAGCCCTGCTTTCCTGGAGATGGCTGAACACCTGCCTGCCGATGGGAAGGAGTGAATGAATTCCTTGTTTTGCTTTGCTTGCGTGCGTGGCTTTTGCTTTACCTATTAAACTGTCTTTATCTCAACCCACGAGTTTTCTCACTTTTACCCTTCCGATTCTCTCCCCCATCCCACCAGGGGCGAGCGAGTGAGCGGCTGCGTGGCGCTTAGTTGCCGGCTGGGGTTAAACCACAACACTCATACTGCAAGGATGTGCGGCTTCCACCCCAGTCAGTGGGAGTTGAACATGTTCTTGCATCAGGGTTGGAGCTGGCGAGGTTATGCCAATTCTGGCAGCCTTGGCTTGGAAAGAAATCACCAGGCTGTGCTGTTTTTATATCCCCAAATCATATTTGTGTGTTCCTTGCTCCTTTTTGAGTGCGGGAGCTCTGAGGCTGGTGGGCAAAGAGCTGTTAGTTTCCTTGGGAGAAAAGGGACCTAGTATCTACAGCAGTATAGGTATCTGTCTACAGTTAGGGCCTGGTTTATCTGCTGGTTAAATTTCACTGCATAGGACTGTATTTATGTTTGCTAATTCTCCTCCCCAAATGACCCACTAAATCATGTTAATCCCTCCACTCCAGTCTGTTCTTCTACTAAAATCCATGTCTTCCTGTAACTTGCTTCTCATAATCAGCCCATACACCTGTGCTCCCATCTGAGGAGGAAGACATCTAGCCTGCTGGTCAGCAAATGGAGTTTATAGACTAGCAACAGGTAGGTCTTCTTGGCTTCAGTTTTCACTCACTGCGTGGTCCCCTGAAAGGCCTCCGACTTTTTGCCTCCGTTTCTCCATCTGCAAAATTGTTTATTGCACTGCAAGGCTTAATGCAGTAAGGTCATTGAGGGAGCTGATATATAAAGGCTGAGGAAGAGCATTTATACTTACATGAACCTTGATATTGATAACAAAATTAGCCTCATTTCCCTGTTCTACTACCAACAGTGGTATCAGACTCCATAATAAACTAAAACTGCCTGTGTAAGAGTTTCAGGTTTATCTGTTTGCAGTAGGATTATTCTGTTAATCGGCATGGCAGCACGGTGCACTATCACATAAGAGCATTAGAGGTGAACTGTTTTCTTAACTTCAGGATCTTCATGCGTGTGTTTTGTGTATGGAGAGACAAGCAATGATCCTTTAATGGCATATGGAAGGACCAGTATTTGTATTTCCTTAAGTGCAAGATGATAATACATTATCAAGTGTTCAGCTCTTCGTGATGCTACAAGAATAATACGAAAGGAACATGATATCATGCTGAACAGAGACTGTGAACTCTTTGGAGCAGGAACCATCACTTTGTATAATGTATGCACTGTCTCTAGCATGGTAAGCAGTGTGTCCCTGAGATTATTAAGCATTCCGTCAGAAAAATTTCATTATTGTCACCACAGACTTGCCTGAGTGATGAGATTTGCAAAGAACGGTCTGATATTTTAGGGATATACATGCAAAATATTCAACAGTTGGCTGGCTGCTGCTTGGAAACCCAATTTTGTCCTTATGCGTTGACTCGTTTCAGCTGTTCTGGGGTCCTGAGGCCTGTGACAGGAAGGGCTGTATGATGACCTTACTCAGTTTTCTGATGTCTGGAGCATACAGACACAATTAATCCAATGGCGCTTAAGGATACGGCCAGGCATGTGCCGTATCCAGCCACTAGAGTAGTCAAAATGGGTGTGACCCAACAGGAGGCTGGAAAACCGCCTGACACACTTGGCAAGTGATGTAATGCTCCATTCTCAGGAGGAAATTCTTTATTGAACCCCTCTAGCAATGAACTTTTGGCCTGAAGCTGGAGTTTGGATTGCACAAGCTCAATAAATGTGTAATTATAAATACCAGAGACACACCAAGCCTCCCTCCCCCCCCCGTACAAGTAGGACCTGTTTCAGAAGTCGGGAAGGAGCAAACATCTAGGCAGTGAACCCACTGCAGGAGCCAGCTGCTCTGAAGGAGAGCAGCCTCTGCTCAGGGTGTGGGCCCTGCAGGAGATGGCTCCTGCCCAAGAAAGTGTCATCGGTCATCCTGGGCATCGTGGCAGCCAATCAAGCCAGAAAAGCCATCAAACTTTCAGCCTCCTCCTCAGGTCTTGCTGCTTTGAATTGGCTGCTTGACAAGTGTGTGGTAATTCTGCTTTTACCTGAAGTCATTGCCTAATTTAGAGTTTGTTTGCAGCTTTGCCATTTAGGAGCCAGAGCTGGATGGGAAGCCCTCGGCTGTTGGGCTTTCTCTGATGTGGGAGATGGTATCATGCAGAGGGGGAGAATCTCAACTTTCATAAAACATCAGTCTCCAATCTTTTTTTTTTCCTTCCTCTCTTCTTAAATTAGAGTGACTACGATGTAATGCAGAGATACCAGAACCACTTTGATGGTAGAAATCTACCTGCAGCAGCTTGAAGCTCAGCATTGGTAGACCTACCCTGCTCCTCTCACTCCGAAGGAAGGATGCAGAGTTCACGGTCCAATGACACTTCCACACAGTGCTTTGAGTGGCAGCAGAAATCAATGGGAGGGTCATTCAGGCATGAACGCTTACCAGGCGATTTCAGGGCAAACTGCAGTTATGATATTCCAGGCTAAGTGCGTATGTGCCCACCAGTACCAAAATGAACACCCTGATTTTCAGTTTTGTGACTTGAACTATTGGTGTTTCACATACATCTGTGCTGAATGGGGTGAGGCTGGGATGGATGAAAATTGTTTACAGTGTGGGGTGGTAGAGAAAGAGTCATCACTCTTGAAAAGTTGGAGACGTTGGTTTTATGGGGCTAACCAAAACCATGTTAACTGTAGCTCTGCCTGCATGTAAGGCTTCTGCATAAACCTCTGCTAGTTTGCATGATGGCTTGCTGAGCCTTTCATGTATAGGGTGGATCCAGCGCTGAAATAAGCAAATGAAAAGGCTGTTGAACGAAGGGTTAGGAGTGGAACCGAGAGATGGCATATTCAGTCCTTTCTGTTGGCCAGGAAGACCTGTCCAGCCTGCTCACTGCAATTATTAGATTATCAGAAAAATTCAACACCATTTTGAAAAGTCTGCTGTACATCTAACTGCAAACATTAGAATTGACTGTCACTGAACAAAATCAGGCAGAAGCAAAAGCCAAAAAAATCATCACTCCTATGTGAGGTTGGAGAGTGGAAAAAAGAATCCTCATCCTACAGCGTTTGGAGCAATCACCCCAAAACTGTGATGCACTGTGCTGCAACGGTGTGTTTGGAAAGTGTTATGATAAAGTAGAGGGTGTGTGCACGTGTGTGTGCATATACACATGCATTTTAGGGCTGGTAAATGGACTAGTTTTCATTTCTACCTGAATATGGATTTATCTTTAATATGTACCTACTACATGACTGTTTCAAAACTATACAACAAGTGGCAGGTACGAAGCACTGTTTGTAATGACTGTCAACCAGGCCACCTCAGTGATGATCTAGGTGTGCGGGGCTTCATTCAGGGCTCTGTGAACTTTATCACTGTGTTTCTTGAAGCTCCAAAGGACATTAGAAGAGGTTGTGGAATAGTCTGAATGTTCTTCCACAGGACATAGCAGATCACAGTACAGCTACCATGCTTCTTGCTATTACAGCAGGAGCAGCAGCGTAGTTCTGTTTTGGAGGCTTACTTAGTGTGTTCTTCAGATGTGTAGGTATTAAACAAATGTGACCGAATTGTTTGTCACCGCACATGTGCAGTTTGCTTATTTTGTTAATCCTATATAGGAAAGGGAAATCAAACATTTTTGTGACCATTTTAACCATATTGATTTATAACCCTCCCAACATTCTTTTCCTTCAAATTCTGTAAAGTGATTCCCTTTGCCAGTCTTTTCCCTTTTTCTCTTTGAAGATTGCTGGTCATATAACCATCTGTTTCCTTTTGTTCTGCCTGTGGACTTCAATTTGTTTTGGCACTTTCTGCAATTGTGAAACTTGAAATTAAGCTAAGATTTTTATATATGCTAAATTAGTTGCCTTAGGTGTGGCTGAGTGGAAGAATGTGAAAGTGTCATGTACACAGTTCAGCATAATATTTGTTTTAGCTGTAATCATAGTCAGTATTATAATATCAAGGTAGATTATAGTTTATTATGGTGTTTTATTGCAGTTAGTAAACAATGCTATCCGGTGTAATTGTTATATCAATATGACTGTTTCAAGGATCTACCAATGTTTGTACTAGAAAACTAGATTTTAAGGGTTTGTAATTCATCCATTATATATTGCCTGAAGGTGGAACTTAACATAGTATGTACCAATATTGGGGAAATCCCTGTTCTCTTTGTACAATCCACTGGATTGAGGCTTATCATGCTTGGAGGAAGATCTAACCTCCTAGAGCTACGGCTGTGGAGGCTTATCTTTATGGGTAGGAATCCGTGCCAATCCCTGCAACTGAAGGTAGATATTTACTCTCTCCAGCTTCTAATAAACGTATCTTCTTTTTCTTTCTTGATTTGCTATCCAATTGACTCATTTTACACTTGTGGAGGAAAGGAGTGACAGAGAAAGAAAGTGGGAAATGTTTAAGAGAGAAATTTGTTTGCCAGTCAATAAAGAGATGAGAGTAAGAAATTCCTGGAGATGAAGTCCCAGTCCCAAACTGGTAGCTGCTCCCTGACAGTCAATGTTTATTCCTTAATTTCCAGAGGGAGGGAGGTATGATGCACTTGAATTAGTCATACTCCTATCTCCCTAACCCCAGGGCGTGTTCTGGGGAGCCTTCTCCTGCCTTAACCCCAGGGAACCTAAATGGTATGTCTATAGGAGATTTTTAAGTTTTCTTTTCAGAGATTGCCCCCTAGAAGTCTGTCTTTCTCTCCTCCTCCTTAGAGCCTGTTCTCGTTTTGGTTAAGGATGAGGCTATCTGTATCAACATCAATCCTTACCCCTTGATAAGGGACCCCAAACCCACTGTTCCTTTCTTGATGCCTGTCAGCATCATGGTATCAGATACAGGTATTTGAGTATGGATGCGTACATATATTTATTTATTACTGATGAAACGCTTACAAAGAACCAGATGTGAACGTGAGACTAGACAGTGAGTCATAGAGGACACGGGTGAGCAATGAGACTCCTGATGCAAGGTGCTGATGTCGGTGTTGTGAATGCTCTGATCCGGAGGCGGCGTGCCACACGCACGGAGGAGCTCTGCGCTGGAAGTTCCCGTTGGTCTAGGGAGGGGCTGTCGGAGTGGCTGCTGAAGGGAGCTGTGGTCCGTTTGTACAGGGGCACTAGAGGTGAGGTTTGAGATCCACTGGATCCGTGAGTTAGCAGTGGTATGTTCTGCAAACTTGTTAAGATACTACTACTAATAATAATTATGATCATACTTAACAGAGTTCAAAGTGGAAGAATTTCAGGGAGATCTGCTGTGAATTGCTTACTCTCGCTATGTATGTGTATGTGCGTTCATATACAGGTGTAGGTAAGTCTGAAAGCGCAAACCCAGGCAGAAGCATTTGAGCCATACCTTTTCCCCACTCCGTATGCAAAGAGGAACGCAACAAGGATGAGATTCCAGAATGGGAGGAAAACGAACGAGCTTTCTGGCCTGTGGTGGACCCTGGGAGAAGCAAGCTCTGCGACTCCTTGTGAGTGCAGTAGTGAGGGCCGGTATGTGTAGGGGTGAGCTGAAACCAGCTGTTCCCAGGCTGATTCAGGGGAGTCTTCTCATGATTCTCACCCATCCTCCCTTCCCACAGGTTTCATGTGGGAGGGTGAAACTCAGCTTTGCAATCAGAACATTGTCAAATTAGTAGTAATTGGCAATTCAATAAATAATCTGCAATAATAGGAACAAGTGCTAGGGGGAGCAGAAGAGCTGTTGGGAGGACAACCATGATTTTAACAGTAGGTGTTGCTGGTGGCTTGCAGCAGTGTTTAGTAAAAGTCTTTAACTCTATAAAATGTAGAACTAGATGCATTTGAAAGAGATATGAATGTGTTTTAAAGCTTCCTGGGTGATTGACCGTATCTCCTAGAATTCTGCCTAATCAGTTGCACTTACCTTAAATTGTAATAGGCTATGTTCTTGTATAGCACTGGTCTCTCTGTAGGAAGCAACACAGTGTAACGGATTAACTCAGAGAGTTGTTCGCTCTCTAGTCTGATGCAGCTGCCTCTTGGGTGAAATACAAAAGTTAGTTAACCAACAAGACTTCACAGCAGAGTTTGGGAGGGGCACAAAATGCTGAGATTTTATATCAGCTGCCCTGGTGAAATCTGGAATAGTTCTGTCAGCTGTCAGTGGAATTGTTTGATTTATACCCATGTACAAAATCTAGCCTTAAAAATGTCTCCAGTAGAAACTGCTTCAAAATGTTAGCAATAATTTGGCCAGAAAATGGAGTCTAAGGCAATTTCTGCTGGGAATGCAGTTCACAGATGTATTTAAGCCAGCTGCATACACTGGCTTGGGTTCACATATGTATCTCTGGGTTGCACTCACAGCAAAGAGGATAGTATGCGTATAAGCTATATTACTTCACTGAAAAGCATTATGGAACCCAAAAGCAGACAGGACAAAGCCTTCCTATCTCATCCCAACGTCATGTGAGACTTGCATGTACTCACCCAAGAGGCATTCTCCTTTGCTGGTCTGGCTGGTTTTACCACAATAGGGTTATGATACTAGCAATTTGATTATGGTGCAAGTGGGGGATTATTAAGGATTGAAGTTTCCTGTGTTATAATTTTATGATTCCATGTGCAGAATTACTCTGATATTACTAGAACTGTCTACAGAAAAGACATTTTAATATAAAAAATTTTGGCAATATTTGGTTTTTCCTCTCCTTTAGGAAAAGTTCTTTCTACTGCAGCGCATCATTGGTTTGTTGCCTAGGGGCTTGCTGAAGAGCAGTACTAGGTCTCTCCGCTTGTCTGGAAGTTAATTCTTCATTCTGCCAAGTGCCTTTTCTCTTTCAAATGGCTCTCAATACCATTCACCTTATTCTTCTCTTGCCTTCTGTGTGCTGATATCTACCTGTTGCTCCAATAATCACTACGATGTTGATAGTACTTTGTAGATTTGTCTTCCTGTGAGTATTTATTCTGTTGCAAAGCACTCTGCATAGCAATAGAGCATTCATTCATTTAATGGATGTGTAAGGTACCTCTTCAGTGATGTGCTAAAAGGACAGTGCTGATCTGAAAGCAAAACTGCTCCACTCAGACATTGAAGCCTGACAAATACAGAACAATATATGACAAAAGCAAATGTAAACCCATTAGATAAATCTTCCCTCAATAAAAAGTTTAGTCTAGCAAAGTGAAGGCTGAGAGAAAGTCTATAAATACACCATGACAGGAGGAAAAGGGGAGGTAAATGCCAGGGAGGGAGAACAACTGCTTAAACTAAAGGCAACACTGGCACAAGAACGGATGGGTATCATCTAGCCCGTAGTAACTTTAGGCTGGTAATTAGAAGGTTCCTAACCATCAGAGGAGAGAGATTCTGGAGCAGACTCCCAGCAAAAAGTGATGTTTTTTGCTGTTTTTTTTTTCTTCTTGCTGTGAGCTGAGGTTAAGACAGAACTCAGTAAACTGGCATGAGGGGTTTTATGATCTGATGTACTGGCTGTGTTTGCACATGTCCTTCATCCTGTGCCCCTGCAGTTCTCAGTGAGCAGAAGGGGTGGGGGAGAGAAAAGCATGTAAGTAAACGTCAGCATCTATGCAGTGTGAGTTCATCTGGAGCGTTTTCATCCTTCCCATCCTTGGACTGTGGGAGAGGAAATAGCCAAGAGCTGTCTCTTGCATCTCTGTGGCACAAAGGATCAGTCCCAGAACTGATTCCTAGTGTATAAGGCCTGAAGATATGAGGAGGCAGGAAAACTCACCCTGGGGAGTCTGACCCTCTACAAAGGATTGCGGAGTCGTCCTCCCTAATGCTGGAGAAGACAGGCCTGGGCCAGAATGTCAGATCTAAACAGCTATAGGTTTTGCAGCCTGTCAACCCCAAATCTGAGGTCTGTAGCATGAGCCTATCTCCAATGACATCTCATTGAATCTGAATCACTTCTCCTGCTGCTAATGTACAACAGGCAGATGCGTATTCTCACACCCACTGCTCACCTGTGATTCTGTTTTTCTCTTTAGTAATTGTGCAAGTCACCTGATAATTCAGCTAAAAGCCCTTACGAGACATTACATAATGTCCTCAGAGAAACCCTGTCTGCTCTAACATTGGATAGCTTATTTTGTAAAACTTTCTCTCTTTTTCTCAGTTGTTTGTTTTTGGGTGGGGAGTCAGGCTGGATTTCCACTTGGCTGAACCTAAAAGGTTTCAGGTTTACACTGGATTGCTCCACTATTTTGTTAATCTCTGGAGACTGTGCTGGAACTGGCCTTAGCATCACAAGTGAAATGAGTTTGGCAGGCCTCTCTGGAGTCTAGGCAGCACACCTGGCTGTGCTCTGAGGTGCGATTCAGCTCAAGTGGTAACACTTACTCAAGAAAGCCCTCAGCTCTAATGTGATGATTTAATTAGCATCACTGGACCAGCTCCATGGGATAAAACCTTCCCGCAGTACTCCCTCAGGACTGCAGAGCTTTCTGTATGCACAAGCAATGCTGAAGGGATTGAGCATTGCTTGCAAACGTGGGCAAGAGAGCCGTGGGCAGGCCTCTGTTGAGCAGGATGAGTACAAAGAGGCAGATCCCAGCTTACCTACTGAAAGCCCTGCCTGTGGCTTCTCTTCCTTGGGTGGTTGTTGAAGGCTTGAGCAGAAGGACTGGCTTGCTCGCTCTTCCCTTCTTGACCCTGAGTCCCTGCCTGCTCTAATGAATGG
This sequence comes from Calonectris borealis, assembly GCF_964195595.1. Lineage (NCBI taxonomy): Eukaryota > Metazoa > Chordata > Aves > Procellariiformes > Procellariidae > Calonectris > Calonectris borealis. The sequence goes on from NC_134329.1 coordinate 11,561,989, forward strand.
CCAGTGGGTGACACTGAGCTCCTGTGGAGGTCTGAAGGAAGGTTGGAAGTTAACAACCAGAGCAGTGAGGCACCCAACCATCCCTCAGCATCCTGCTTCTATCTGCGTCTTGAAAAATCTCCATCCCCAGCTGCTAGGGTGGAGGGGAGCAAGCAGACCTCTACTAGCAGCTTCCCCCAGCTGAAGCAGCAGCGGACGAGTGACCAGGCGTTAACAGCCGTTGTCACCACCACATCATTGTGTGAGTGCTGGAGGAGCTGATTCATTTCTGTGGGTCTCCAACACTCATCTGCGTTCTTGCACCAGTGTCCTGTCCACTATCTTGCCTGGCATCCAGCGCAGCGTAATTCATCATCTGCCCCAGCAGAGAGACCAGGAGCTCGTCAGGGCTCTGGTGTAGGCAGCATTTTGTTAAGGGAGCGGACAGGAGAGCAAGGGTGAGAGCCTTGAGCTGATGTCCTGGGCAGGGGACATGCCGAGGGACTCTGCTTCCCGAGCCCCTCTGGGGGATGCCCACACAGGGGAGGGGGAAACGGTGCACCAAAGCTTGGGTCAATAGAGCTCATCAAGAACCGTTTTCCTTTCTGTCTAGAAGTTCTGAATGGAAATATATTCTCTGAAACACTGCTTTTGGCTGGATATTTCAAAGCAGAATGAAAAATTTTGTTTCAGCTCAGAGAGTTCTCTTTGAACTGAGATTTTGAGGGAACTTTTTCTTCTTGAAAACTGAGATTAAAGAAAGTCATCAACTGCAGAAAAATTTCAGTTGAGGAATCTATCAAAAAAAGTGCAAAATATTAGTTTAAAAAATTCCCCTATTGAGGGGGAGAAAAAACCCAATGATTTTTAACAGCTATGTTTTTCAAAGGGAAATTTTTCCAGTCAGAAAAATATCAAACAGCTCTATCAAAAATGTGTTTCCTTCTGCTTGTTCACTTCTCTTTTTTCCCTTATTTGGGACATCCTGTAATGACCAGGAATCCAGAAAGTCTTTTTTTCCCCAAAGGTTTGCAAACCTCCTTGATGAACAAGCTTCAGGCTTGTCATGAAACCTGAACCCAAGGAAGGTTTCCTGGCTTCAGCTTTCAGTCTGATGTTGCACATGGCTCTGGCTCAGAGGGTTGCTTTAGTGTTGGAGCAGGGATGGGAAATCCACTTGTGCAGAGGAAAAAAAGATGGAAAGTGTATGGGCTGCAGTGTGGAAAATCCAGCTGCAGGGCAGCCTCTCTGTCCCTGCTCCTAAACCCCGGGCTGGTGTTACGCTGCAGTTCTCACCAGCTTTGGCAGCTGAGCTGGATTGCTGTGGACCACCTTAAATGTTTTCCATGCCAGCTGAGCACAGAAAGCTGCTGAAATGGGTCTCTGCTGTGTAGTGCGCACTCTCTCTTAGCAATGCCCTCATGGTGACTCAGTCCCGTTCCCCGCTTCTTTTAACCCACAGCAGGTCAAGAGTTTAACAAAGTGACTGGGGCTGGGAGCCAAGTCCCCAGAGTTGCAATCTGCAGCCAGCATGCCAGCATCTGGAAAGCGTTTGTGACCAATAAAAAATGAATGTGCAGACTCCGCCAAAGCAGCAATCATTTGGCATCTCAAGCCCAGATCTTTACAAGATGATTCTTCTGAGGCTTGGAAAGACTTGCCTTAGTGTTTTCTAATAAAAACAGTTCTGGGCTGGGCCAATAGTCGGGTGAATAGTGCTGTGCGTCGCCACATGGGAGACAGCCAGCCGGGAATGGGAAGACATTGCTGGAGTCTAACCTCTCCGGCTGGCTGGGGCTGGCTGCCTCATGTCGGTGATGCTCTTGCTCAGGCTAGGGACAGGACACTGTGGGTGCTACAACAGCAGCCATTCAAAGCACGCTCCGACCTTGGGCTGTTTTATCTGGTGCCACAGGACTCCTGGGGAAGTTCACGTGGAGGAGCGGAGGGTAGAGAATACCCTACTATTAGGGCACGAAGCTCTTGGTCAGTTTGACAAGAGCTGCATTAGACTAACCTATGGATAAAGCAATTTCCAGCACTTAGCAGTCACCTTTCCAGCTGGTGCACCTTAAACGCGCAAGGTTGCCCCTGCAGGGTACAGTTGCATTCCCACCTTTTTGTCAGTTCCTGAGTGCAAGAGATCAGTGGGAACGTAGGGAGCTGCTTCTGGGCCTTCTCAGGCAGAGGTAACAGCGTAGGGCCACGTCCAGCCTTGGAGAGGCTGAAGAGAAGAGGTTTGGTGTACGTATTGGCTTGGTACCTTGGAGTGGTACAAGCCTGCTAGGGGCATTCAAAAAGGGGGAAAGAGCAGCATAACGTGCGAATGCTGCCATTGGTAGTCCTTGCCAGCAGCTAGCTCATACTGCTGTTGTTGAGCACATCCAAGAGTCTTTCCCATTGCTTCCAAGCTCTGTCCCTAAGGATGTGCTGAACTCGGCACCCTGCTCCTCCTTGCAATGCTCAGTGGGATGGGTTTGTCCGTGTGCATGTTCCATGTTCCTTCCCTCAGCTGTATTCCTTCCTTTCTGTTACTTTATCTCTCTCCTCTGGAGTGACCATGACTGGCAGTCATGTGCAAGCCTCTAGGGCTGTTTGGACTCCACCACCACATATCCTGAATTCCACTGTGAGGAAACAAACACAAATGAGTGGAAGCTTAGTAATTGTCTTGCAAGTTGCCAGAATATTTTTTGCTGGAGCTAGATGGATGTTGTTCCTATGGTGTAATCCTCCTGACCGCAGAATCAACACAGTGCCATGGGCTAAAGCAGTGCAGCTGGGGTGCAAGAAACTCCACAGCTAAACCCCAGTCTTAACTCTGAAGACAGTGAAAAGAAACTCATGGTTGTTTGTTCCCCTAATTCTAAGCATGATCTGCAGAGGGACTGCCACCACAGAAGAGGAAGCTGGCATCTAAACTGCAGGATTAGAGCACAGATACAATCCAGATGCCCCAGTTTCCTGCATTTGATCTTGCCTTTGAGGGGCATCTAAACTGATGATTGGGAGGATGTTTGGAGGATGAGAAATCCTGTAAGTGAAGGAATTTTGGTTTAGTTGTTTATTTCAAACTGCAGATACTTGAAGTGAGGTCCTCTGGGACTGCCAGGGCTGTGCGTTAACACTGCCATTTTACTAAGTTTGATTTTGACTCAGCACAGTTTGTTCTCACCTGGGTCCTGCCTGCAATAGGAAAATAAGACAGAGTTAGCCAGTGTCGGCTACTGCATGTCCATGTGCTTTTCTGTGTGTTTACAAAGGGTAGGTTACGGTGGCTGACCCAGAGTAGGTAAAAACAGCATAGTTTGAAGAGATGTTACTGGTCTGGGTCAACCTACAGTATTGCTAAAAATCTCCCTTTGTGTTCCTAGTCTTGGCGGGATTAACAAAACAAAACCAACCCTCCCCCCCGCAACACCTTTTGCTTTGAATTTGTGTCACACATGCAAAATCCCTCCAAAGGAAACTGCCAAATCCACTTTATGTGCCCTGGTTTGGAAACTTTAGATTGGGCAAAGTTGGCTTTAAAGGTTGAGTGACTCTTGGCCAAAACCAGCCTGAGTTCAAATCTCAGAAGAAAGAGAAATCCAGATGCATATTTAGTTTTGCTTTGGAAAATTTCTTAGAACCCTAAAGTTATTGTCACTTACGCCTGTAGTCAGTTTAAAATCAGTCCTTGGGAGATGGCTGGTTTGTGTCAGCCATGTTCTCCAGAAGTGTCAATTCTTTTTCCTTTTGTTACTTTTCATGCTTTTTTTTGTAAGAGGTGCCTTATTAGCCTGAGTAAGAGATATTTAGAGCTTGCAAAATATGTCTTGTGACTACTCAGCACTTTCCATGCATCCCTGAACACTGCTTGTATTTCCTCTTGATAGAGATGGGCCGCTCGCTTTGCTTCTGTTGTCCACACAGCAGTTTCCTCACAGCATTAAAAATGTTCCACTTCCTACAGATGTTTAGATATGCTGGACTGGGGCTGCGTTAACCCTAGCAGTGCTGCTGCACCGACGGGGCCTGTTGAGCCTCCCAGTGATAAGAAGCTGCTTTGTTAACAGCACAGACGAATGCCCCAGCTGCCCCTGGGAGGTAGTGGGGTGCTAGGCAGGCAGATCCATAATAAAAGAGCAAGGAGATATTGGGCTGTGGCATGTCCTGGGCACCTGGGCAGCGCAGCTAGCATTTGTTTGGATGGTGCATCTGTAGGATGGCAGCTGGAAGGCTGGAGGCATGGAGACAGATGACAGTCTAGACAGCAGTGGGCTGCGGGATAGCTGTGCGGTAATGCAGAACATACATCTCAAGAGGTAGGTACTGTGCATGCTGGTGAGCAACAAGCAGATAGCGTGCACACATCGCAAGGTGACAGTGATACGTGAATGAGACAGTTCTCTTGTGATGATCCTGGGGCTGGAACTCTTGCACCATTTTGATTTCTGGTGGCTTAAGATCATTAACCCTCTTGCACACAGCAGGCTGCTGTCTACGTGGTCACAGAATACTACTGCTGTTTATCCTTAAACAAAGGCTGCTGCATTGTATCTAAGTGTTCTCCAGTTGCTGCACCGTTCTCCTTTTCCCTGCCTCACTGGCAGTGAGGGGTTAAATCCCCCTTTTCCTATGTGCCTGCAGATGAACTGTGAATATGCAGCTAGGACCTGTTTTCACGCACGTGTCCATTTCTATAATCCAATCTTCTTCTCCACTGTGGCACGGACCTGGAGGCTCTTCTGCAGCCTAGTATGGCAGGTCTGCTGCCATGGGATAAGAAGCAGTAGGTTGATTTACATAATCACATATGCAAATAAGCCAAATCAGGGTCCTTTCATTCAGCTTTGGTTTTAAGGGGACTCTGTCCATGGGCTGAGAGCAAAGGGATTTGAAAGTGTGGTTTTCTTCTCTTGAGCTCTTGTGAAACAGAGCACACTCTCAGAAAAGTACTGCTGATACCAGACGTGTACAGCCCAATGGGCGTAAATGATTAATTGTGCAAAAACACCTGATAACCCATCCCATGCAAATGCACCCTTACCCTCTAGGCCTACATCATCTGTTCCCTCGACTAGAAGTGTGGACTGCATCCTTATGCAGGAAATGAAAGAAACTCCATCTCCGAGGAACAAAGGGAATTCAGCTCTTCATCTGGTGGAACATTTAAAAGATGTTAAGAGCAGCAACAGCCTCACACCTGTGGCATACCAGATGAGCGCTGGTGGAGACACGTGGAGAGGTCATTTCAATGTGTGCCCTTAAAAAGGCTACAGAGAATAAATCAGAGCGCGGCAGTGTCTGTCAGCACTCAGAACAAGGACTCCAAACATTTGTGCTTCTACTTGGTTCAGTTTCTGTTAGTCCTGTGTATTACCTCCGTCCTGCAGGGATGCTGGCCGGCCTGGTGTGGGCTTCAGGAAAGCTCCCAAAGCGCCAGAAGAGAACGGTGTGAGCCATCCATGATGAATTCATTGATCAAGTTCAGTGCTCTTGTTTCCAGCAGTGACTCTTGGAGGGGTTCCCAAGGAAAACTCCAAAACGAATGAGGCTGAGGTACCTGTTAAGGCAGTATCTGTTCTTGACTTGTGAGGATAGGACAGGTACCGGCGGCTTTGCACGTTTTAACCTGGCTGATGGAGTGCTCTAAAGATCTAATGAACAAATGATTGAAAGATGCTATCTTTAATCAAATTTCTTTAATCCTTTAAAAAAACCCCAAATTAGTAAGCTATTCAGCCCTCTCTTGCGACAGTGGGACTAGAGGTAAATTGGATGTGTTAATTAAACATTGAATAAAAAATAATGACCTTTTGTCAATTTTAAGCACTTTGCCTTTAGAATTCCACTGACTTTAACGGAATGTGTATCTTGCTGTGGTGTTCTGCCTGAGTGATCAACTCTTTCTTGAACATACATGGAACTTTGCAATTTGCTTTAAAGCTTTAGATGAGGGAAAATATGGCCAGGTACCCTAGCTAAATGCCACAGATTAAGAAAAAGAAACAAACCCAAGAGATGCAGTAGCTGGGTGCTGTTGACTCTCTTGTCCATTACAAATTCTGACGGCATGAAGCATTAACAGTGGGCATTCAGAAGTAGGTAAAGCTGTGTCATTAGCTTTAGGCCGTCTCCTCAGTGAAGGAAAAATATTTTTATCTAAGTCTGCTAAGCAGCTTCATCATTCTGGAGTTTATAGCTGCAGACTCTAGGCTGCTCTAGGGGTGCAGTGCAGTGGCCCTTGTCCGTACCCTGCTACCCAGAGGTGCGCAGAGCTCTGCAAATAGCTACTGCCACATCCACTATGGGAGAGGAAATGAAAAAATGCCGAATCGGTTGCTTTGGTGGTGTTAGGAGACTCCCTCTGACATCTAGTTAAGTCACCTCTGCAGTCTCTTTAGCCCTGGAGCAACACAAAGTTACCATAGATAGGATCAGAGTTGGCTCATTAAGAGTGTGTAAACTGTTCCTGCTCGCCTTCCTTGCACACCTCATTGCACCCAGCAGGTCTCTCAGTTCTTCTAAATCAGTATCGCCTGCAGAGGACTAACAGCATCATCTGCACTAGCAGGACATCTCAGAAGAGCAAAGAACCAAAGATCTTGTGGTTCTTCTAGGTATTAGCTGGTACTGAGCAGCATTCCTGAGAGCACTCTTGACAGAGATAGTAATGAAGCTGTGTCCGTGTTTTGCAGCTGTAATGCTCGTACAGCAACAGTGTTGAGGGTATCGTGTTCTCTGAGGCTTACTCCCAAAATGAAGCTGAGCACAGTGTTACTCCTAGGAAACAGGGCTAGTGTTAGCACTTGATCTGAGTTCAGGCTCTGATGCCCAAGAGATAGGTCCTCACTGCTGAGATGTGTTGAATTTGTATAGCATTTTGCAGCACCAGTGCACACTGGCTAGAACCCAGTTAAGTCAGGCAGTGCTCTGCTTGAATTGGTGCATCACAGACAAGAAACTAGTACAACCTCTTCTTGACTACGAGTGGATAAACTCAGGTGGTAGCTACTGCCACCACCGCCTTTCTTCAGCAAGCCTGTTAGCAGCTGAGGCAGGAAGAGTCAGGGATTAAAGGAGGGCTGGTGGCTTTTCTCCTTGAAAGGTGAGCTTTTGAAAGCTAAGCTAGGTTTGCATGTCAGGCAGAAGCTGGGTGTGCCTGACACAGCCTCTCCTGTGGTCTCATGGAGAGTCTGGGTTTGGAAGGCTGGGGCTGCAGCAGCTTTTAAAAGTGCTCATCCATGTAATTTGATTCTATGTTTTCTTTCTACAGTCAGTAGGGATGTCTTTGCCATCTCTTGATCCTTATCCCAATGATAAGCCTGACCTGGACCGCAGGTGTCACCCAGCATCCAGTTTCTCAATTCTGAGCAAATCCACGTTGGGTGGGATGGGAGGCGTACTGACCAGCTCTGCTTTTACACGCAGAAGTATTTGCCATAGCAGAGAGTCTTGCAAGTGTGAGTGTGTGTATTTATAGGGAGGCAGATGTAAACCACATTTGTCCTGTGTTTCTGGCAAAGAGAGAGCGTGAAATATTTGTGACCCGAGTCATTGGCTTTCCTGCCATTTGTATAAAAATTTCCAGATGTGATTGTTGATGCCTCACCTGGGACCAATTAAAGAAAGAAGGAATATCCAGAACCAACTGTGTTCATGTGGATACTTGACTTGCTTGTGTGTGTGCGTGCATGTGCGCATCTCTGTTGCAATGTGTGTGTTTTAAAGTAAAGCAGAATTTCAGTTCAAAGAACTTGTATTTTCTCCTTCCAGGGCCTTCCTTTTGTCTACATTATCCTTTCCTCCTCTGTGTCCCTGTCCCACAAACCAGGATCAATTTGGATTTCTTAGACACTTTCTCTCCTCGTATTCATTCTCACACCTTTTCTGTTATGCCTTCCAATAGCTGCTCTGTGGCTCACCTTGATCACAGTGCTCTTCGATGCAGGCACAGCGAGGTTTCCTGGAGAAGAAGGTTCCTGAATGCTATAAAAGTCTAGAAAGACAGTATGAAATCCCTAGTAACACAACAGCGACTAACCAAAACAGGGTCCAGCACAACATTTGGACTGCTCACCACCAAGTGAGCCCTGGTCTGTCTCCTGCCCTCACTTTTCTCACCTCTTACTTCAGCTCTCAGTCTGCTAGGTCCATATTAGACTGTGCCCAGAGATTAAAGTATCCACAAAAACTTTCTCCTCATCACCTGTCTCTGTTTTCTTCACTCTGCTAAGGACTGGAAACGTCTATCTCGCTTCTTTTCTGCTAAGTTTCTCCATACTTTTTTGTCCCTCCCCATAGTCCTCCCTGAGTGTATTTACCAAGCTGCCTCCCTGCCTTAGTCATACTCTGCTGGAAAGCAAATCTGAAGTCATCCAATCTTCTTCCCTTCTTTTGTTGTTGTTTTTGCAAGGGCAGTTCAAACAAACAAACACACACACCCACCCCCAACATCTGGTGCCTTTCAGGAGGCTTAAACTCATGGCCAGAATGAGCATGTGGAAGGAAGGACAGGATGGGAATCCAGCTAGCTTGCAAAAACTAGGCATGGACCCAAAGACACAGACTTATTCTAATTTAAAGTAACCAAGAACAAAATTTGTACTTTTCTGCTTATCGGTCATCCCCTTCAGCCGTGACCAAAGCCATTTTGTGTACTTCCCTCCATGCCTGCTGGTGTCACCCACTTTGCTCTGTGGGCACAAGGCCTTCCCTGTGCAAGCATTTATTCTAAAAGGGGAAGAACGCAGGGTCCCGTCTGCAGCAGGGTTCATTGGACAAAAGGTCTGGAACCAGAACTGTTGCTGGAGGGGCTGTTCCCGTGTAACTTCAAACCCGGCGTGGCAAGTGTGAAGTCCAAACTTTGCTTTCTCCTGTCTCATTTTTTAGCATTCCTCAAGTCAATTTGGATATGTTTATGCTTCTTTTCAACACAGAGGATAATTAAAATATAATTGTGAATGCTAGTGTATGTTTTATACAGTCATTTGTTCATTAACAAGATATTTCCAGGGTAGCTATGTTTTAGCTCTAGACTTTCAGCTAGGATTTTATTCCTCTAGCAACAGATATTCATAGCTAGACTAGAATTGCAGTCTTATTAGATGACATGTTAAAACAGGACTACAACTCAAGTGCAGATTTATCTTTTCTGTGTCTGTTGGGGAGAGCTATACACGTGCTCTAACCAGCTGGTTATAGTCTTTCTGAAAGGGTTATTTTTATTTCCATGGAATATACTGAAGGGAAATTATTCAATGTATTGTTGTGCCCTGGAAAATGTCTTTAACAGTTAAAATTGTTCTGCTTCATTTTTTATGATTTCAAAAGGGACAAACAGGTTCAGAAAATAAGGACATGGCTGTCATTTGCACAGTGAAGCTTTTAGGTGTCTGTATGTATTTGAAGTGGTATTGTTCTCCTCTTGAAATTCTAGCTGGCATGGGTGTAAGCCCCTCAGACTTTGCCCATAGGTTTGTGCTGGCACCACCAACCCTTGACACAGACAACTTTCTGCAGTATGGGTAGGGGTATTCTAACTCCATTGCGATATTGTGAGTGTCAGGCACTCCAGCTGCCTAGTGTTGAGTCTCTCACTCTCCTTCTGTGTTGCAAGCAGGTAAGAAAACAAATGCAGTGCTATAATATTACCCTATCTATTTGCTCTGTTTCCTTGCAAACATTCCAGCTGCCATGGGCTTTATACCACACTGCGCCATGGGGTGTGCTACATAGAGCTAGTCCCAGAGAGGAAGGGTAAAGATAAACTGAAGCAGTGAGTTTAGCAATGCATCAGCCAGGTTATCTCAGCTTCCTGCATGGTGCCAAAACTTCCCTGAGTTGGCCCTTTGATGCTTGGCCTCTTTGTCTTTAACCCTAGGAAGACCAGAGCGGTGGTTTTCACCCTTCCATGTGCTATGAGCCATAGCCTCTCAAAGGAGGGGGTGAGACAACAATGCCCAAAGGGCAAGTGTGGGAGGAATGAGGGTGGGCAGGGGGGCTGGGACACCACCGGCTGCTCTCCGTGCAGCCAGCACTGTGATGGCCCCAGGGCAGTGCAGGAAGACTGGGGTTAGAGGGAAGCTGTCTAAAAAAGATCAAATGGAAGATAGAAGTGGATGAAGAAGATTCATGGCTGTATTAGAGCAGGGGAGCGGAGTGCTAATATACTGGTGGCACGATCAGGTATCTGGCAGGGTTTGTTTGCAGCGAGGCCAAGCTGAATATTCTGCTGTAGAAATGATTCCTCGCTTTGCAGGGGAATTTCTGCCAAGTCCCTTCCTCTTCTGGCTCCCAGGTCTGGGTGTCTTGCTCAAGTCACGGGGCTTCCAACCAGTTTCCTGGCCGCTGCAGACTAAGGTGGTGCCAGTACTTCTAAAAACAGCCTGTGCTCTCTCCTCCTCCTCTTCACTTTGGTGAATTCCTGCCTCCTCCCTTTCAAGCAATGCTTATTCAGCTTTCCTTGGTAGATTCTTGCCCGCTCTGGAGCATACTAAGCCCTGACCTGAGGAGTGGAATAGGTAATGCAGGAGGGGCAATTTTAGGAAATATTCAGCCTTCCCTGCTGTTACGAGACAGGTCTGACTGCTTTGAGCTGCTTTCTACCTTCAGCACTTGCTTGTTTGTCCCAGCAATGCTTAAACGAACTCTTCTAAAGCTTTGGGGTTTTTTTCTGAAGGGAAATTTATATTGTTGAGGAGCTGGCCCAGTTCCTGTGTACTTTGATCAACACTTTAAACTGTAAGGACTGGAGGGAAAAGACTCCCCGGGTACATAGCACCCGCTAATGGGTGCTGTATGGAGGGTCTTAGGGAAAAGGAACTCAGCTGTGACCGCAAGCAGGGAAGAGCTCGTGCCCCACTAGAGCAGGGCCATGGCCACCTCTCCCCCGACGCGAGCAGCACTATTGCATTGGTGCAGCAAAGGTCCCGGGGGCCCTCCAGGCTGGTGGGAGGAAGGGGGTTCACCTCGTCCTCCCAGGGGCTGGCGGGGCTGTGGGCTGGTGCACGCCTGACCAGAGGTGGGTGACGGCCAGGAGCCGGGCTCAGGGGCCGGCGGCCTTAGGAGAAGGGATGGTGCAGTGGGGCTGGCGTGAGCTCTTCCAGCAACAAGGGTCGGGGGGAGGCCTGTGGGTGAGGAGGAGAGGCGGGGGGTGCCTAAGGCAAGTGGCCGTCCGCCTTGTCTTGTGTGTCAGACTTGATTAGATTTGGCTGGCGCTGGGGCGAAGGCCTCCACGCTGCGAGGGGTGGGGTCTGGCTGGAGGGGCAGAGCCAGGCCCTCCTTCTTTTATGCGCTGCTGAAAAGTGGCCTTTGTTGTGGGGTTTGCAGGCTTTGTCCCCTCCTGGAAGCAGTGCCCCTTTCTCCGGGCTTCAGCCCCCGAGAGAGGTGAGCAACCCTGTCTTTTTGTGTCAGATCTGAGCTGTGCCTTGCGCCTGTGCTTGGCTCTCGCACTGACCCCCCGGGGGTCGAGAGAAGCATTTTTCCTGCTAGTTTGGAGTTGTTAATTTGAAACTGCGTTTGGCGAGGATCCAGCAAGGTGTTAAGCTACTTTCAGTCAGGAGTTCCCCCCAAGTCCCTCCCTTTGTGAAGGGGTTAGAAGAACAACTGGAGATAGAAACTCAAATAAAATCTGCTGTTCCAGGCCTTTCTGCAAACATGTCCCCCTCAGCCTGAGTGATCTGCAGTCAGCGACTTCCCATGGGGGTTTCCATCTTAAGGTTTTGTTGTGATAGTATTAATTTTGAGCGACATAACAGACTGGGAGTAAGCAGCCTTTGGTTGACTTTATGGACCCCTGAGCTCAGGGTTGGATAACTGTCCAGTCCCTGCACACTGCATACCAAAATCTTCCTGTGTCAGAGAGCCGCAAGATATATACCCACAAACCAGAGAGCTCAGTGGGTGGGACGGCAAAAGGGGGGTGTTCCAGGGAGCAATTTTCAGACCACGGGTCCCAGGGGTCTTGCCTCTCTATTGTGGGATAGAGCTGGACTGAACGTGCAGCAATGTCCAAGGGTGGTGCAGTGGTACTGGTGCACTGCTTCCCAGTACTGAAGGCTTGGGTTGCCCACCAGTCCTTGTACCACCACAGCCCCCTTGCTGTAAGTCATCTGAGCTACATGTGAACTGCTTTTGGGGTATGTGCTGCTCAGAAGTGCCACAGTTTGTCTGCGTATGCTCCAGTGTATATGCTGCTGGGTGCAGTAGGTGCTTTATTTTCAAAGCTGTGTAGAAGAGATGCCCCTTCAGGTCATTTTCTGAACATAACCTGCATGGTGGCTAACCAAACACTGCGTCTCAAGCCTTCCTAAGGCTCCCCACGCTGGCCATCCACTCTTAGCAGGGCAGCACCAGAAGAGCTACTGCAGCCTCTGGAGAGGAGTGGGTAGGTTGCCATCTTCTTGCCTATTGCACCTGCAACAAATTAGTCCCTATGCTGTGCTCTTCAAAGGGTTTTCAAGCATCATTTTAGCTTGTCCAAGGCCAGGTAGCACAAGGGCAAGGCATTTTCAGATGACAATTGGTTTTACGGTATTTACTATGTGTTTTCGTTGCTTTGGTTAAAATAATTTTCAAAATACAGTAGCTGGAGCTCTGGCTGGCTGTCTTTAGGCAATGGATCTTTAATATGACCTGTCCCTCCTGTGGTGCCTTTGGGAATCTGGAAATGATGATTGACCTAAAGATTTCTTCTCTGCAGACTAATGCTCTCAATGCCCTGGGCATGCATAAAGGTTTGGCACTGCCGGGGTTAAATAGCTTGAGAAGGGTGGAGGATTCTTCAGCCAAACCCAAACTGATTGCACCTGGTTTGCTCAACCTGTGTGTAAATGACACCATGGTCTTCCCACCCCCACCCCAGCAAATGCCACAGGGGCTGCCAAGGTATACGTGCAGGTAGGGCTGTGCGAGCAGGTGTGGGGCCTGCAGCGGTAGGAGGCTCCTCGCCCCGGCCGGGGGAGCAGCCGTGCCAGTCACACGCACGCAGGAGCCTTGTAAGCTGTAATCACCATAAGCCACTGAAATGACAGGGAGCCAAAGTAAAAAGTCCCCTTTTGTTAAAATTTGCAGTCTCCTGTTAAACATACTTGTCGGTTACTGACAGGGTGTAGTAGGGTCTGTTCCTCTTGAGCAGGAAAAGTGCAAATTTTGGTAAGTGTGGGTCAGGCAGCCTGCTCAGCCCGTGGGTGGCTCTGAGTGCTCTCTCTTTGTGCAGTGCATGTGGCTCCGAGTTCCCCACCAGGCTGGTCTATGGCGAGACCCACTCCTGGCTTTGCTCAGCTGTCCCTCTGGGGCAGTGCTAGCTGAACGTGTAGAAGAATTGGAAGCGAGGAGGTCGCTCACACATGTAAGCATTGCTCTGCTGTCCTGGGGAGGTGATGAAGGGTTTGGCGCCGTAGACTCGGGTACTCGGAATTTAGTCTTTGGGAATTTAGAGGACTTTAGAGTCTTAGGGAATTGCTAAGGAGGCAATGAATTCCTTATAGGAAACAAGTCTGGAAGTGTGTTCTGGGAAACTATGCTTCTTTTAGAGTGGGTGCCTCGTGCAGCTCTGAAAATGATCACTATCATGCAGTAGAGAGGATGAAATTATTCACATTTATTCTCTCTTCCCCCACCCTGACTCCAGGCGGAGCCAGTCCTTCCTTTTCCAGTCCATGCACACAAAGACGATTGTCACTGGGTCATCCTGCGCTGCAGTAGCCTATGCTTTTTTACCTGTCAACCAAGATATTGTTCATTTATTGCTTCTGTGTCCACCATTAAGACCTAACATAAATCTGTGGGTGTAAACGATGCTATTCTGCTGATTTCAGTAAAGTTCTACCCAGCTCCAGTGCAGGGAGTTTGGCCCAGAGCTCCTGAAGGCTGACCTGCATATGGGTTTTCTTTGGCGTTGTATAAAGGCTCTGAGGTGAGTGGTAAGGGCTGGGGAGGTTCCATGTTGTGGCCCAGCTGGCGTGTGCAGCCACAAATAATAATTAATTGGCTCTTTAAGAAGTCTTGCAAACTCTTTTTTTTGTCTGTCTGTCTTAAGCTCCTTTTAATTAACTTCAGTCATGTCCCAACACATCATCTTGGCTGAATCATAGACCTCACTGTGCCAGTTTTTCGCATTCCTGAAATACACAGGCCGCCAGTGTTGCGAATGCAGCTCAGAGGCAGCGGCTCAGAGGAAGCTGGGCAGCTCTCCTGGAACTCAGAAATTTTCAGGAACTGTTGTGAAATCGAGAGGCTAAGCAGACCAGCCTCTTTGCTTCAAACTCCCATGCTGCCCAATTCCCAACAGTGTTGCTCTCTTGCACTTTACCCACTGACTCAAGAAGCAGCAATTGTAGCAGGCACCTGTGTACAAGCATCTTTGTTCCTTTAGAAAGCACCTTTATTCAGGTTACAGTGCTTGGGGCATACAGCCTTTTTTTTCCCCATTCAAGAGCTTGTTTCTTTGTCACACTTCTTATTGCAAAGGGTCAGCTTTCAAGTTGGTAGGGCATGTTAACAAGATACTCAGGCATACTTAGTCACCAAACAAAGTCTGTGTGGCAACAGGACAAACTTTTGTGTCTCTTCACTAGAAAGCTTCAAGCCTGGTTTAAGGACCGTTTCCTTTAGAGGAATTTGGGGTTCCAGAGTGTCTCTTTATTGCATTATAAACTGGTTATGCTTTCACCAATGCTGGTGGAAATAATCCCAATGTTTCCATTGGCTCAAAGCTGTATCAACACTTGATGTCCCTTGGTCTATGCGTTTTGAGCTGGAGGCTTCTGCGTTTGATAACTCAGAATCAATTTTAGCACCCATTTAACAATATGTTTAATTTACAGAAAAGAAGGGTCTTATTGTAATCTCTTGGTACTGGTTTAGAGAGTACAGCTTTGATAATGGAGTTGTCCAACTAGGGCAAAATAAAATGTGTTAGTATTCAGTCGTTAAAAGCTGAAGCTCAGTAAATTTAGGTGAGAAAGAGCGTGCAGCGTTACAGTGGTGAGGATCTTCATCCATTTGAATAATGTACCACTGTATTCTTCATTCCTAACCATTTTTTAAATCAAGTTTGGAAGTAGTCTGCAAAAGAAATGAGCATATTTAAAAAAAAAAAAGAATTGATTCAGGATACTTCTGTGCTCGTGTTGAGGAACAAAGGATTGCAATTTACCTTCTGCCCTTAATGAGATAGGAAACAGGGCATCATGATAGCAGCTTGGGGTGGTGTGCCCCCAGGCTGCAGGTGAGGAGCCATGAGTTGCCCAGAAAACTCCTTCGGCAATGTTTGTGTTTGCATAGCAGCTCCAGGAATGACTGCTCCGAGATTGTGCTGGGGCACTGAGAGTGGTGGCATGTTGGATTGTTATGGTGGTGAATTT
This sequence comes from Calonectris borealis, assembly GCF_964195595.1. NCBI lineage: Eukaryota > Metazoa > Chordata > Aves > Procellariiformes > Procellariidae > Calonectris > Calonectris borealis. The sequence continues at coordinate 11,577,321 of NC_134329.1, forward strand.
TGAATAGGTGTGAGGAAAACACATACGATAGCTGAGAAAAAGCAAAGAGGAAAAAGTGCCTCAGCCTTTTGGGAAAAGGATAGGGAAAACAGGAAAGATAATTACAAGCAAGCACCAGGATGGAGCATGGGTGCAACGCCTGGATTGCTGGGGGCTGTACAGAAGCTCTGAAGACATAGGCACATTGCAAGTGGGTAAGAAGCAGGAGCAGCATTCGGTAATGAGCAAGAGAGTAAAACAAAACTACCACTGATGAAGAATGCCTCATCATTCAAATGGAACTCAAGCTAATTCCTCCTGCATCTGATATATGACACTTAGCTGTGTGTACAGACTCTGACCTAGCTGCACCAGTCACTGATATGATGTAGAAGTTGCTTATGTTGGGGAGAAAACTTATTAGAAGTCAAATAGCAAAATATACTGACAGTGAAAAAGAGAGAGAGAAAACGTCAGGAGCTGTTAGGGGGGACACTCAACTCTGTTGCCTGTTCAGGAATTAGGTGTCTGCTGAGGCACAAAGGATTTGCGTCTTTCCAGTTCCAGCCTTAAGGAAAGACCAGGTATGCTACAGTGGGTCAATTAAGGAATATATTTCCTCTGACTTGTTTTAGTTCTAACTACTTGGCTTTAAGGAGCCTGTTAATCACTGGTTCCCAGTGTCCCAGGGAGAACACTGCCACGGATCTGGATGCTACCAGAGCTGAGGCAATATTCACTCCAGGTGCACAGAAAACTGCAACCTAGAGTGGGTTGGACTCCAAAAGAGGCACATTTCAGAAGGCTGGCATGCCAAAAGTGTATGGCTGTAATAAGAGTGCTAAAAAACCCTGTCATGGATGTTATGATGGTATTTTTCCTGAAATTCTTTTTCTTGTGAATAGTAAGCACTGGTTTCTAAAGCACTTACCGGGCACCTGTCCCGGAAGAAGTGCTTGAACAGCAAAATTAAAGCGTGCTGTCAGAGTGAGAGGGCCAGACTTGGCCTTGAGCCATTGACAGCCTGAGCCATTTAATTCACTCAGTGAGATGTGGGAGCCAAAAAGGGAAACTGAGTCACCGGTTGTTAGAAATGATGAAAACAACTATCAGGACCTGCTCAAAAAGATCCATTGGTAGGTAGCATGGCTTTTCTCTGAGTAGGGGCAAAGCTTCAGAAGATCGCTGAGGAGTATGCTTAAACCAATTACACGGTGATGTAATATTTTCAGCTATGAATTTCTTTCAACAGACCACCTTTGCCTAGGAAAACTATGAATCTTCAAGTGTTGATAGTAAGACTGTTTGTCCTGAGGATCTGGTGTCATAAAATAAGCAAAAATACGTGCATGTTTGTAGCAGCTTTTACACTACCCATCACTGTTTTTTCTGACAGACACTGCTTTTTGTAAGTGAAGGAGTTAATATAGCGCTCTTTCACCCCAGGTGAAGACCCCACACCTCTCACTGATGCAGGAAGGGAAAAAGATCCTTGTGCAAAAGTTTGGGATTACATAATGTGAAAAGTAAGTGCGGCTCAGATAGCAGCACTCAAAACTGTGGTCTGCTGACTAGCCACTAGTTGCCTTCGGAGAGCTGACAGGGCAGCTACATGCTTGCTGACCTCTTCCAGCTACTCAAATAAATATATAAAATAGTTATTAGCTTTGCTTCCCTGTGTTCCCCATGGCTGTAGCTCCCATAGGGATTCCCCAGCACTGTGTGTAGATGATGTGACTCACAGTTACAGAAAAGGCTGGGAAGCTCTGCTTTCCAATGTTATTCTGTCTGCTTCCATCTCGGAAGGGTGGTTCTCAGATGTTCTGCATGGTTGTGTACCAGGCGTTTTCAGCCTACGTTTCCAGTTCCAACGGACTTCAAAAGAGGAAGATACTCCCATTAATGTTTTGCATGATAACGAGTTAGGCAAGCATCATTTTTGGATGCAGTTGATGGAAGACTGGTTACTGCCAATGCCAAGTGGGCGTCTTAGTTGAGACTATCAAATGATGTCTGTTGTATTAAACACTTTGTTGGATTTCCTGCTTGGAAAGTGATGCATGTGCCAGACAGACAGAGTTTTCTATTTTGGCATTAAAGCAATCTTGGCGCCCAGTGCAAACTGTTTACTTTAAAAGCTTAATTTTAAATATAGTTTTGGAACACACTTGGAAATGTCTGCAAATCAACAGCAATGGAGAGGAGACTAGAGCATTATTTCCTTAACTCCTGTGTTGTTTTGAAATACCTTAATCCGCTTCGCTTTATGCGAGCCGCTTCTGGTTTGTGCATGATTTATTCACGCATTGTCTCTTGCTGAATTGGACAATAGAGAATGCGTAGCTGAAAGACAGGTAGAAACAGAGAGCACAAAGGAACATAATGGACAGCAACATTTAAAGTCCTCTTAGTATTGTTTAACCCTTTCTTGTGATATACTACTGGTGGAAGGAGAACATATTCCATCTTGCTGAGCAGTCAACAGAAATAGCCTGTGTTAGGATCTTGAAGGGCACACTCCAGCCTGCTGCAAAGCCGGTGGACATGCTGACATGCAGTGCCATTAATTTCCACCTAGCAGAAAGGTTCTTTAGAGTGCCAAGCGTGACGCCAGAATACAAAACACTTCATTCATCAAAGCCGTAAGTAAGAAACTCTGTGTTTTTGGTTTTAGAAGTAACTTTTGTACATTTATGACTTTTTCCACATTAAACATCATTTATGGTTTGGAAATTGTTCAGGCAAGAGGCATGTGGTTTCTGCTCCCGAATATCAGCAGCAGTTTTGTTAGGTTCAGTCTCTATTTTATGTTGACTTTTTTTTGGCTTTTCATTTATCTTTTGGGTGGACCTCTTTGGAGCAAGCTGCCTCAAGGAGAGCCCGTAGCCTTCTTTCTAAATGAAGACTAGGTGATCTGCTTAAGGTAAAGAAGACATTGCTATAGGGAATTTGGGTTCGGAAGCCAGACTTCTGCAAAGTACCTGGTGAAGAAATACCTTTTCTGGGATGTTCCCTCATCAGAGCAATTGCTGGAACAAATTGAGAAGTAGGAATTTCACACCTGCACTTTGAGACATGAGTTGATAGGTTTTTCCATAGGCAATGTGAGAAGTTATGGAGTAGCTGTTGAATGTTCAGTCAATTCTATTTGTGCTGAATAAATGGTAAAGGACTGATGCAAGATCTTGGTTTATGATCTAGGAAATCCATTTTACAAATTTTACTGAGATTTCAAGGGCCTCCTTTTGCAGGCCTTTCTATGCAGAAGTGCCACATTTCAAGTGAGAGTGGATGGAATTACATAAATATGTTCTTTGTGTGTATTGAAGCAGAGAAGACTTTATGGATTGGATGTGCTTTTGTTCCTGCAGCGTTTTGGATTCTAGGGCTAATTCTTTCTTTAGCTGACCAGGCAGTTCAGGATTTAGAAACGAGCACCGGTTTCTGCCTTTCTATATTCAGTGCTCTGTCCGAGAAGAGCAATGTTTCTTTCCCCGGTCTAAATGCTCTGCAAGGGCCCAGTTCTGCTCCATGCTGAGTCCAGTTACTCCACTTACTTATGACAAATAAATGCAGTGGGGTGTCTGAATGCAGTGACAGGTACAGTGCCCAAACTTTGAGAGCTGCTAAAAGCTCTCAGTCGATGCCTTTGTGACTCTGGGGTTTGTAAGAATGTAAAAATTGCCCTGCTGGGCCACAGCAGTGGGCTGGTTCCATCCAGCCAAGGGTTTTGTCTCTGGCAGTGGTAGTAGGAGATGCTATTTAGAGGCAGCTTTCAAGCCTGGCCACGGTCAGGACTACATTCACCTTAGACTTCCCAGACGCCGACTCACATCTGTCCTGAGGAGCGCCTGTTGTCCTCTCTCCACAATCCCTACTCTGGAGCCCTGTGCTCCACCTGCCCCCGAGGATTAGAGACCCCTTTTCTGCGAGGAAACCAGTGCCATCGCATGGGCTTCATCCTGCAGAACTAGCAGTGCAGAGGGAATCCCTGCTGTCTTCCCTGAGGTGTGCTACCAAGGAAACTAGCACTGAATACAGGTCTTATTTTATTTTCCTGCTCCTGCCTAAATAAGGAATGAATAAGACATGTCCTGCGATGTCTTACGGGAGTTTCTTTCACTCTTTGGCCTTTTGCTTCATGGCTCAGCCACTTTTGGTGCTGGATGCCTCTGTCTGTCTCTTCTCTGGTGCAACGATCTTTGAGACTAAGTTTGCAAATGTTCCCTCCAGCAATAGCCCATGTAAAGTTGTCTGGAGCAGAGCAAATGATGCCTAGCGCCTCTGGAATTCGGGATAGAAAACTGCTTGGAGGGGAAGGCTGTTGCAGCTATATTTTTACATTTGTTTCCTTTCTAATGTTTGATTGTATTCTTCCATTACCTGACCATGTTTATCCATCTGTCTGTGTTGGGCAAACAGCAGCGCTAAATTTCAAGAGAAAACAAATTTTTTGTTTTGTTTCCCTTGCTTGTCTAAACTTTTTGCATGCGCCAGCTTTGTATCCCAGCTGCTTCTGCAAGTCTAATATACTTCTATTTCTAAACCCAGTTTCTCCTTCCTGGTGCCCTGGGCTAGGGGCTTGGAGCGTTTATCTCTGGCGTCCCATAGCAGAACAGCCTGTAACAGCAGGGTTTCATTCCCGTCTTCCCCGGGTCAGGACCACAAGCCTACGCTTGGTGGTGCAAGCTCTCCTAGCTCAGACTGCAGCTTGATTTATGATGGTTTCCCAATAATGGGAAGAGATGATGAAAGCAAAGAAAGATGCACAGATGGGGAAAGATATCTCAGGGCTGCCAGGGCAGCTGTTCGAGATCTCTGAATCAGATGGAGACAGAACTCCACCACCCTCAGCTTCCCCACCCTCAAACAAGCCATCTACCATGTGCAAAGCAAAACCAACCCCACCCCAGCCGTGCCATTTTAGCTAATGGCCTGGTTAATAAATGGCAAATTCCAGGGGTAATCCTGTCAAAGCCTTCCTGACATCCCCATTGATAATATTAACCACAAAGTGCTCCCCTGCTCATCTGATTAATACCAGAAGAATTCTACTTGATTAGATCATTTCTGAGGGGAAATGTAGGAAAGACAAATATTCTGGGGAAAAATCAAGCTTTAGACCAGGGGGAAGGTTGCAAGTGTCCCCGGTTTGTAAAGTTTTTCACCTGCTGGAGAGGGAAAGGTTCGTGATTGTCTTTTGCTCTCCGACAACCCTTGCAAGAGTATGCATGTCCCAGCCTTTCTTCTTTGCCTGTAACTCATTCATATCATGTTGATATGAGCAGCTGTAAGCCGAGCAAGTGCATACATCTTTGAAGGGTTGGAGACTTTGAATGTAAAGTACCAAGGGCAGAGACCCATGTAATTGTTTCCTTGAAAAGTCTGGCAAGGTCAAATCAGTGCAATTTGGGATCTTGGCACACCACTGAGAGCAGAGGGAGGAGCAGAGTTGCTTTCTCTATCTCCACCCTACCGTACTCCTTCCGTGGAAAAGCCAGGATAGTAGTTTGGAGGCTGGGTAAGAAATCCAGTATTTTGGGAAAGATACTGTGCTGCTGCTCCTCTTATCCTTTCCTACCCTTTCCAGAACTGTGGTTCTTAGTTATCTTATGTTAAGATAAGTGACAGCTATTCATGCTTCTCAGGCTGCCTGCAGATTCAGGCGGGCGTCACAAGATTCCTTATACATGGGCTTTTAAGTATTTATCACCCTGCAGGCTTCTAGACATGATGGTGGTGGGGGGGGGTGGGCTTTTTTTAATGAATGTCAAGATTGTGATACAGAAGATGAGTAGAGCAGTTCTTCATCCCTCTCTTCTTATGCTGGCTTTGATACCTATGGTGCCTACATCCTTGTTTCTTCGTCACTGTGAAGTACAACAAGGTTTGGTCATGTAGATATGATCAGAACAGGAGTAAACAAACACTTGGGCACAGCTGAGCGGTTGTTAGCTGTGTGTGTCACCCTGGCAGCTCCCTAAAACTGGAATCTGCTTTACTGAGCAGAGCAAGTATTAACAGGAAAAAGACGTGTGGAGGAGAGAAAAGAGCAGGGTTTTGGAGTTGGATTTGATTAGCTGATGTGTGTAAATACTTGATGGGAGAGAATAAAGAGGACGGAGCCAGACTCTTACTGATTTCTACTGTAAAGGTATTTGAACATAGGAACAGGTTGCCCAGAGAGGCTGCGGAGTCTCCATCCTCAGAGATAATTCAAAACCCAACTGGACATGTCCTGGGCAACCTGCTGTAGTTGACTCTGCCTTGAGCAAGGGGGTTGGACTAGGTGATCTCCAGAGGTGCCTCCAACCTCAGCGATTCTGCGATTCTGTAACTACACTTGCAAAATACTTGTTAGAGGGTAGTTGTGATAAGCTGGCTTGGGAGGTGAAACTAGCTTCAGAAGTTCTCATAGATCCCTGGAAATATCCCAGTTAAAAACAGCGCTCTCTTTTTTTTTTTTTAAAGTTGTTTTTTTCCAGGCTGTGCTGGAACATAGCCTGCAGACTAATTGATAATCACAACTGGGGAAAGGGGTGAACTGTAATACCGCAGCAAAGCCGTGGAAAGAAGAAATTTTTAGGCCGGCTCAATTATTTGAGACAATCTGGCATGTAGCTACGCTTCAGTCCCTGCCCCCAAAGTGTGGAGCTATGCCATTCTCTGCTAAGATAGCAAGCTTGGCATTTGCCCTAAGGTATGAGAAGAGGATCTAGGAGGTCTAGAAGAGGAGAGCTGAGAGAGCCTGAGGCTTCTTAAACAAGAAGAATGAAAGGAGAAATGTGATAACATCATGAAGTAGTAAAGGGCTGGAGGGACAATACAAGTAATACAAGGAGAATGGGTATAATTTGTTCTCCGTATCCAGGGCATATAGGACAAAATGTCAAGGTTTCTAACTACAGCAAGACGTTAGGAAAAAATCTTCACAGCAGTAAAGCTAATGAAGCCCTAAATGCAAAGTGCAAAGGTGGCTGTGGGGTCTATGAAGGAAATATTGAAAGCACAGTATAAAAATTTCAGGCAAGGATGGCAGACTGAGCCAACCTGCCTTGGAGAAGCAGATGGATGGACCACAAGGTCCTTTTCGGTTCTCAGTTTCTGTGACTCCCTGGACAGTGGGAGTTAATATGCAGCTGAGAGCTTGCCTGTAGGAAAAGGCTCCTCTTACTTTCCCTCACTTAGATTCTAATTTACAGGGGAAAGCAACAGAGATCCATTTTACCCTGTGGTTTTCTTACCCTTGGACCTTCTCTGAATGTGAGATACACCATCTTGTGCGGCTTTTCACATCTGATGATGTCACCAAGTTCAGAGTTAGTCCTGGGTCCAGCTCCTCTCTTTGCAGAGAAGCTCAATACCAGAATTGGCCTTTTTATTGTGCTGAATGCTGGTTGTTCTCCTTCCCAGTCAATAGCCTTTCTAGAAGACTTGTGCACTGAGTAAGTTAAAAGCCTAGTAATCATATAACTTCCTGCCAATGTCGGCGTGTGTAAAAATGTCGTTATACACTATGGTGGCTCCTAACATGGAGAAATTCCTTAGGAGAGGGAGTGTGGTGGAAAGGCAGGCAATCTGCCTGGAGTGAGAGAGGCAACCACTGCTTGTTAACTGATCTTGTGGGAGGAGGGGAAATAAGTTGATAAAAATAATAAAAGGTCGTAACACAGAGTAATTTGGGCATCAATTCCTGTACAAGAAACATCTCTAATCCAGTGAAGGACTTTCAATCCTGATCTGACACATCCACAGGGAATTCCCCACCAAATATGTCTTATTCCCCTCCTATCTGCGCCCTCCCACACCCCGTCCCAGCCCACAGATAACATTTTTCGGCATGCTCTGAGTAAGCACGAGGGACTGGATCCCACCAAGCAGGCGGTTGGGGAGATGGAGTTACTTGCTTTGAAACGCCTTCTCCAGAACCTTCCTGGCTTCAAAATCGGCGATGGGAATTCACTGGCAGCTGAGCAGGGATTTTCAGGCTTTCACTGGGTTCTAAGTGGGGAAACCGAAATCCCTGAGGAAAAGAAGTGTCCAAGTCCCTCTGAGGCTCCAGGTCATAGTACTTTTTCAGACCGTCTCCCATTTGTCCTTTCAGTGCAAGGCACTGGCCTCAGCTGTCTTCTGCTTTTTGCAGCCTGTGCTTTAGATGGGGCTTCTGAAGCGTGGGTTGGTGTCACGCTGCCCCGAAGAGTCAAAACCCTGTAACATGCTGAGAGAGCAGACTCTCCAGTCCTAGCATTTCTTTATATTCCAGCCCACAACCATTCCCTTTCTGAGAAACCTAACCACTTTGTCTCCTTTATTCCCTCCCTCTCAGCTCCCTGGACACGTCTACTGCCATGAGATGTCTCAGCCAAGGATTTTGAGCCAAGATATGAGGGAAATGGTTTAACCAGATGTGTGCCCATGCCTGCGACATGGAACTTTGAGATGCTGATATTTAAAAAGCTTGCCATCTCCCCTGCCTCCCAGCAGCAAGGTAAGTAATGGGTGGGACAGCAGCATATCCAGAAAAACACCTCTTTTTCAAGGGGAAGGAGAGGAGGTTATAATTCGACTGTAAAAATTTGCTCCAGGCTGAAAACTTGGCAAACAAAAGCTTAGCTTAGGAGTGATTTAAAAGGAAACAACAAAAAAGCGTAAAATAAATCAGGGCAGTCATTTTGGGTGGAGATGAGGGTCCAGAGCTTAAAGATCATTCTTTAGTGGGGGAGGAGAAGGAACGGCTCAAGACAGAGTTGCATTTGGCTCTCAGACCTCCTATAACTAAGCCTTTCAAAGCTAGGAGAATAAACTGAATACATGTCCAGTCCCTGGCCTCTCCCTTCACCCATTTGTCAGAGGAAAGCAAGGCCCTATGTACTCTTTAAAGCAGTGGATGCAGATACGGTGGCATTAGCTGAATTCCTCCTGTCGCCACTTTCTAAATATGGATTTCCCTGTACCTTACATTGTAAAAGCACATAAAGTCACTGAGGCTCAGCTTGCCTAAGAGACAAAGAGGGGCATCTGTTGCTTTCAGCATTGTGGATCTCCTCAGGGCCTCTCTCACTCTGCGCCGTACCACACCTGCTGCTCAGGATCTCTGCCCTGCTTCTGCCTTCAGCGTTGCACAGTGCCACTCCTTAACGAGCTGACGAGTTGAACAAGAGGATGACTGCTCCTTGCAGCCCTTACATGGGCTGACTACTCCACAGTCCCAGGCTCACAAAGCTAAGGAAGAGGAAGGAGAGCTGGCTGGCTGCATAGCTGCAAAGACTACAAACACAGAACATGCCTCTAGAGGGAAGGCTTTTCCAGACCATTACCTAATGCGCACGGCACACATGGTTGGCAGCACAGTTGGCACCGGCCTTGAGAAACAAAGACAAGGCCCAGCCAGTTACCATGTCTTTTGTTATCTCCAGACCCCTGGGCCCCTCCAGCCTATGTGCCCATACATAATTACATTGCAGGCTCCCTTTGTAGTGCTGTCACTGTGTGATTTTCCTGATGGCCTGGAGCCTCCAAACGTCAAGTTAGGGAGGAAAGTATAATGCTGGCATTTTAGACAAACGCTTCAGCCTACTGAATTACCTATCTAATTGGATATAGGGAAAAAGATTTCACAGTGAGAGTGGGTTAAGCACAGGAACAGGTAGCCCAGCAAGTGTATGAAAGCTCCATCTTCGGAGATTTTCAGAACTCAATTGGATAAGGCCTAGAGCAACCTAACATAGCTTTGCTAACTCTCCTTATTGCTATGCACACTTCTGAAACAGCCATCCTCTCGGCTGCCTGATGGAGTTCTTTGGCTATAGCAGGTACCAAGGAACAAAAGACTGAATGATCAAAGGCTTGTAGATGTAAAGGACCCTTTCTGAAATTTTCCCTCCCACTGCATGGTTAATACATGTTCAGTTCCATCAGCTTAAGTGACATGGGCAGTCGTAGTTTAGATGCAATGTTACCTAATTCTGCTTAGAACAGGCCTCCTTTGAAGGGCAGCACAGCTTAAATCTCTCTGGCTTTTGTAACAGGCTTCATAGTTTGCTCGCACATATTTTTGTATGTGTTCACAGATCGTCCCTTCAAGCACCTCAAGGCTGTCTGAAGAACTTAGTCCTCTCCAGCAGCACACCAGTGCCAGGCTTTGCTTCATATAAAAGAAATGCACTTTAATTCTATCCTTTTTCCAGGCTTAATGAGGCAGGTAAAACCAGCCAATGCAGAAACTTTTCGGACTAGGTCTATTTGTTAAGAAGGCTTGGAGAAGTTTTGTTTCGTGCTTTTGGCACTGTTGTTCTTGCAGTATTAAGAGATCTTCTACCTATACTGGTATACTGCATAATTTGAGATCAGGTTGTCAAAGCATCACCTTTCTGAATATCTCAGTAGAGTCAACTCTACTGAGATGTTGAGGAAGGCTGTTCAAGAGATCTTGTTAAAGGGAAAGAAGCCTCATCTTTAGTCTGCTCTTACGTTTCAGTGCTGACGCTTTTGTGTATTGTCATTTCTGGGGAAGACTGAAGCCACTGAGCATGGAATCCAGTCCATATTCTAGCTCCCCAAGTGCAGCAAAAACATTTACGGACTGATCTTCTACAGGTCCTCTCAAGCACTGGAATTTCCAGGTGTATAGGTTTCCAGGGCACAAGCCACCCTAGGAAAACTACTTTTCAAAAGGTATGTTATCTCTTGTTTAGACTAAAAAAACTGAAAAGAAAAGGGAAAAAAAGAAGTTAAAAATATTTGCCTTTGGCATCAGAACAAAGCAAGTCTTTCTTTTCCCTAAGCTTCTTTAACTGTGCCTCGTGCAAAAGAAAATGAAACTGTAAAAATGACTTAACAAGATGGGGATGAAGGTAAAGGCAAGGTACTGGCATTGGAGATAAGGTCAAATCAGAGCCCAACAGAAAGAACATGGCAGTGGAAGAAGTTTAACAAGTTCATTTTATGTGCCACTGTGTCATACTTCCCTTTGTTGCTCAAGAATGTTGCTTCACTGGTTCCTAGGGTGTGAAAGGGCCATGCTGCTGGGAGGATGTGCCCCACAGACCATGCATGAGCCACTATTGGGCTACCTGACGCCGACAGAAAGGGTGATCCGTCTGAAAATTGTTGTTTTACTTGTATTACAGTTTTGCTATGGACCAGGAACTGGTCTGGACCTTGTGGTCAGAGGTCTTCTGTAGTATCATAGTTTGCAGAACAGTACTGTGCAGGGCAAAAGTGTAATGAGAGTAGGCAGGCACTCCAACCAAATCAAGGGAAGTTAATATGCCTCTGTAGAAAGTATTCACTCACAGTGGTCAGGAGGTTTGGAAGATACCCATCTTGTAAGGAGTTCAGGAGATTAAGCTAAATGCTCTCTAAAATAATGGAGACCCCTCTCACCTTCGCTGCCTTCCAAGGAAAGAGGCAGGAGAAAACACTCATAGCTTGTGTTGTGTGTACACATCTAAAGTACAGATGGAGCCTGCCAGACCTTGTCGGGAAGGGTAGAGTGCACGGTGTGTGACAATCCCTGGCGTATATACACCTCACCACTGCGATCACTGGCTTGAAGCCAGGCTAGGTCAGAGTTTACGCCAAGGACTGACATCTCTCCCTCCTGCCAGTGTTTGTACACATCCTAAACTGCTATTGCACAATCTGGTGTGAGTGGCACGCTCTGCTCAGAAGAGACCCGAGACTGGAAGAGCAGGCTACATCTGTCTGTTGGGCAGGACTGCAATGCACTGCTAGAGACATCCGAGCCTGCTTGCCTGCCTTCCCCTCCTCCAGTTCCCACCTGCATCCCCAGCCCCGAAACAAAGACTCCCACAAAAAGCAAAGAAGTAGCTGTAGCAGAAGATTCCCTAGTTGCTGCCCACATGTCAACTGCTGCTTCTGCAGGCTGTGGCTTGTGTGATGACAGCAAGGATTCAATTAAGTGATTTTTGAATCCTTCCTCTTATGGCAGTAAGTCCTTTGTGTGGACACTCTTAAACCAGTTAGAGTGGCCAGGAACGGATCAAGTGTAAATTTGTAAAAGAAAAGGAGGCGGAACTCTGCGTCCCTTCTCTTTTTCTGTCTGTTGCCTCTACCTAGATGCACAGCCAGGCAGTTTGATGATGGTGCCCGGCTGGTTTTTAGCTCTGCCCCTCTGGGAAAAAAAAAAAGAGAAAAAGTGATCAGCCTCCTCCACCATTTGTTCTGCCCTTGGTGATCTCAAAGCCTGCTCCAGAGCACATCTTTGTGAGCTCCAAGACTGTTCATTGTAGCTGCCCTTTCTATCTATTCCAGCCTAAAAGACGCTTTATAGGCCTTTGCTGTAAAGGACCGCGCTTCACATGTAAAGGACTTAGAAAAGCCAAGGTATGACTCCTGTAACAGCTGTAACTCAGACCTTTTTGCACACATATTATTTTTAGTTAATATAGGTGGTGTTAACATTAATGCCTTAACCCTTGAGGAAGCTAGCTAATTTCCAGGTCGATATGACCAGGGAGCTGGCTAATTTCCAGTGTTTTGGGGAGAGAGCCAAGAAGTGCAATGCCAGGGTGTTTCTGGCTGCTGGTGTCCCTGAGAGGAGCACATCCGGGTCTGTCCTTCATCCTGGGCTTCCACCCCTGTCTGCCACCCCACCATCCTCTGCTTGCGCCACGGGCTAAGTGTCTTTAATGGCAGGGCTGCAAGTAACCAAGCCGCAGCTGCGTGTTGTGATACCGTCAACCAAAATGCCTATAAGGGGACAAACTGGCAGCTTATTAACCTAGCCATACAAGGCTGGTGGCTTAAGAAGATAGAGCCACCTTGGTCTAGGAGTTTTGCATGAGTAAGATGTGGCAAAAAAGTGACACCATCACCCATGCGCCCGCTGTTGTTACTGAAATGTGGATCTAACCAGAAAAAGGCTGTGGCCAGCGGGCAGGAGGAAAAAGGAGGGGGGATTTCAAACAGCATGGCCCAGAGAAAGCAATCCCTGCGTTCGTGCTTGCGTCAGTAGCCTGTCTGTGTGCTGACCCCAGCCTCACCTGAGCCTTGGCAAAGCTCCCCTTTGTTCTGTGTTGGCGTTTAGAATCCGGAGTTATCCCACAGCCACTTTGTGACCCGTTCCACCCAGACAGCCTGCCCATGATTGCTTCATAAAGCAAGACCCAGGAATCAAAAACAGGGCATGTTTCCTGAGCAGAGATGGAAAACAGCTGTGCTGGAAAAAAGGAGGGGTTTGCTGGCCGAGCAGTGGAAAATACAGATCAAGGCCTGGTTGTGCAATCTTCCCTGGATGGCCTTTGGCTGCTATTGTGGCAAGGGGACCAGCTGGAGTTGGCAGGAGGCCGCTGCCAGGCGATGGGGGTAGCGAGAGCCTCTGGTGACAAGGCTAGAAACCCAGAGCTTAGTTCTGCACGTTTTACAGATGCCCGGAGACTGATAAGTGACATCTGGTGATGCTGCCCTCCCCACTATCCTGTGGTCAGATCTGCCCAGCCAGTCCCAGATGGCGTTTGAATGGCCAGGCCCATTACCAGAGAGGCACACAGATCTGTAGGGCTATAGAGAAGCAGGATCTGCCCAGGTGTGGAGCTCAATTCCTGCCTGGTGCTCATGAAGTGTTCACTGTGTGGCTACAGCCAGGGGATGTGGTTATGTAGTCTGGCCAGGTTCCTGCGTCTGAATCCTCAGCGCCCGTACTGGGGAGTAGGTGCACACCAAACAACCAGACAATGCACACACATGCTGTGCGGGGAGGCTGACCAAAAAACCTTAGAGCTAGCATCTGCTCTGCCGCTGCCCTCCACTGAACACAAGGGAAGGCTGTATCATGTTTTTACTAGCCTTAAGTGCTGCTTGCTTCAAGTCAGGCTTCTGGAAGTGTTCTTGATTTTTATCAAATTCAAAATCTCTAACCAAAAGTAAATGAACCGGCTGAGTCTGAATCCAGAGGCAAGGGGTGCGGGATTCCGTCTGATTTTTTTAAATCTAATTTTTGTGTACAAGAAGGAGAGGATGGACAAGAACAGAGAGGGAGAATTAGGCCTTTGCTTCAGAGCCAAATTATCAAAAAAATTACTCTCTCCTGCTGAGAGCCCCGCAACACCTCTCCTCTCCCAATGCTCTCTGTAACTAAGCAAGAAACTTAAGGTAAGGGGTAAAATGGTGAGAAGGCAGAAAGCAAAGGAAATAGGCAGGACCATCAATCACCTCCTAGGCTGATACATACCAGCTACATTGGCCTCTCTTCTTAGCACCTGGAACAGCAGAAGACAGTATGATGAATGTTTTTCACTCTATAGTATTGGAGCTACGGATGCACTGTAATTGCAGGGAGATCGTGCTTTCTTACAACTGGCTCAACCTACCGAGCTGAAACATATGGATTCAGACCTTGCTCTGCAGCAGTTTCCAATAGTGTTCATCACTAAGACAGCACAACTGCAGAGGAAAAAAAAAACCAAAACCAATCACTTCTACAGAGCCCATGAAGGGAAAGAAGGAAGATGTAGTGTGGTGACCTGTAGGAGGGAGGAAGCTGCAGAATTGAGGCAAGAGCAACGCCCAGAGGAGGGAAGCAATTTTGGTCCAAATAGGAAACTTTGGAGTGTCTTTGGCCCTCTATGCCAGGTTCTGTAATCCAGGTACCTCAAGGTGAGGGGTAGGATGGGTGTTGGCTTCAGATGCTGGAAGAATACAGTCTTAATTACATACATTCTATGATTAATGAAATGAACACCAAGAAACAGCAGCGTTACCAGAAGCACGCTGTGACCTGAGGCAAACAGTAACGTGCAGAGATCATCATAGAATCATTAAGGTTGGAAAAGACCTCTAAGATCATCGAGTCCAACCGTCAACCCAACACACCATGCCCACTACCCCATGTCCCTAAGGGCCTCATCTACACGTCTTTTAAATACCTCCAGGGATGGTGACTCCACCACTTCCCTGGGCAGCCTGTTCCAAGGCCTGACCACTCTTTCAGTAAAGAAATTTCTCCTAATGTCCAATCTAAACCTCCCTTGGTGCAACTTGAGGCCATTTCCTCTCATCCTATCGCTTGTTACTTGGGAGAAGAGACCAACCCCCACCTCGCTACAACCTCCCTTCAGGTAGTTGTAGAGCACGATGAGGTCTCCCCTCAACCTCCTCTTCTCCAGACTAAACAGTCCAGTTCCCTCAGCCGCTCCTCGTGGATGAAAGATGGATGAAAGCAGCATTACATTTGCAGTCTAGGGGCTAGGCTCCCAACTGGATGCAACCATTGCATTATTTGCATTTTAGGTGATTTGCTTCCTGCCGTAAAGGATCCCATAGACCTGAGTTGGGAGCTGAAGACTGTATACACCACATGGAAGGAGTGAGGAACTTAACGGCTGCTGACAGCAGCCAGCCTCTCTTATGGGAACCCCTTCAGTTGGATTCTCAAGGTGCAGCTTATGGGGGGCTGCAGGAGGTGCCTCCCACTGCACAAGAAAAGAACAAGACGAAGAACAATGAGTTTTGCTAAGGCAAATGCACTAGCTTTAGCTATTACTGATTTAAGCCAGGTCACACTAAACTTGGTACACAGCAGGCTTTGCACAAGTGCACACAACATCGATTTGTTTAAACCTGGGCAACTCTGTAGTGCATCCAGACAAACAGAACCCAGATAGATACACGAAATTAATAGTTGGTAAGAGCTTCAGCATTCTTCGAAGGTTATTTTCAGTATAAAACAGGATGAAGGCATATTTTAGAAATAATTTGCAAAGTGAGGTGCTAGTCTTTTGGCTTTTACTGACCTGAAATTATTCTGTCCTTCCCTTTTGACTTCTTAATAGGATATCAGTCATCAGAGTTCTCATGAAAAAAACAAACATTCTGCATCTCTATCTACTCAGCAAGGTCCAAATGGGACCTCAACAGTGGATGAAACAAAATTTAATTTTAAAAAAAATTCTAAATTTTGTTCCCATAGAAAAGTTCCAATTTTGATGAAATTATATTTCCTGCAGAAAAGGAAAAACCAAACCTATCATTCAAAGGTTTGACCCAATGTCTGTTTGCTCTTCAAGAGGGAGAAGGGTAGTGGAGAGAAAGCAAGCGTGTGTTTAGGAGAAAAGAAGTCCTACCAATAAATGGGGGCAATGAAAGCAGAGGGAAGAAAGTACAAATTCCCAGGCATTCCAGACATATCTGGTATCCTTTACATCCTGCGCTCTGCACTTCAGTTGTACATATTTCAGTGTTCCACCGCAGAGGCAGCTGCATTTCAGTTGTGAGTTATTATATGAAGAGTTTCGTATAGTTGTCACAGGATCTTACGAGATGAAAAGGAGCTGACCACGGCAAAGAAAGTAAAATAGAACATGCAATCTATTAACTATGCTGGAAACCACTTATGCCGCAGAGAAATGGGTGCCAGGGAGCAAATTAGAAAAAAAGGAAAAGAAAGGAAAAGAAAAGTCACTGGTAGCTGGGAGAAGAGTACAGGCTCATTACCACATCTGAGCTGTTGAAAAACAGCCGCTGGTTTTCTGTAGCTCTTCATCTGTTTTTCTGTTCATTTTTGTCCTTCTCTTTAACCTTGCTGGGTAAAACACATCTCCAAGGACAAATAAAAATGATTTTCTTACCAGTGCTGCTGACTTTGCAACCTGTCAGAAAACTGACTAAACTTGAAGCTCTTTCAGTCAGTCACTTTAAAATATAGTCAGCATTGTGTTTTAAAAAAAAAAAAAGGAAGAAGAAAAAAAAAGAAATATATTAATTCAAGGCCAGGGTTACTCTGCTGCATATTAAGGCAATCTAACAGGCTCTGGGAGAAACAGCAAAACTGTGGTGATGAGTAGTGTGACAAAGCGAAATGTTGCAAAATACCAGGCTTGGCTCTTGCATTATGGTAAAGATGCTTAATTTGTCTCCATTAAATAGGTATTTTACTGAAGGGTCCTTAGATCCAAAAAGCTGGCCTGGGAACCAGAAAACACTGTCAAGAACCCAGGCCAAGGAAATGTTAATTAATTTTGCTAGGCTCACACTTAACCTGCCCAAGGAAAAATGTCTAGATCTTAACATTTGAGAGGTTGAAATCTGCAGTGGGTGCTTTTGTCATTACTTACAGCCATCTTCCCTGGAAGCATTTTCCCTTTTTACCTGCACCACAGGTGGATGGAGAACCATAATTTATTTTAGGAAACTTTTCTGCGTCAGCTGTTTCTGTGCTCCTCAGAGATGTGCCCAGGGAGTTAAGACTTACAGCCCAAAAAGACTGAAGGGATTTATGGATTGGCAGGTCCATCCACCATCTACTGTCTCTGAAAAACACTGCTTTCAAACCGTGGTAAGGACAAAACAGGGGTAACTTTTCAAAAACAGTCTCAACTTGCTCAGGGTCACAACAAAAAAGGTGAAATTACAGTTCCCCCATTATCCATTGCCTGTACGCCAGCCTGGCTCATGCAATTCATCCTTTTTTATATTCTAACGAGCGTCAGATTTTGGCTTATGAGCAAAGTGCATAGGTGCATAAAATGAGAAGTTGTGTGCAGCTCTTTAGGCTATATGGGGGGGGGGGGTGTCTTTGTGAAGTAGCTGGTTCAGATCCCTGGGCAAGAATAAATAAGGGAGGACTAAACATGGAGAGAGTCAGCTGTAGGAACAAGGTGAACTCTAGAGCAAAAGATGTAATTTTTCAATCAAGCTTTTAATGAAAAGATCATAAAATAACAGTTTCTCATCACTGTACATTAAGACTGCAAATTTCTGAATGCTGAGATCATATTATAATTTCTGTATCTTTTTATATGACACTTGAGTTGAAGCCACAACTATGTGTGGCTCTGACCTGAATTCAAGCTCTTGAAGGAAATGAACAGAACATTGCAGCAGGAATGTCGGCCTTTCCCTTGCCCTCCCTCCTCTCCCCCTCCCCAGGAAACATCCAGGGCTCCTAGACTGACTGATAGTTAAGGCTTAAAATTAAAAAAAAAAAAAAGAGAGAGATGCAACATTCCTTGTTCAGTTGTATTTAAAGTATTAAAATAAAATGGGGAAAAATATCCAGCCAGCCAGAACAAGATCCTCTCCTCGTAGAAAAGTTATCCCCAGCCAGTCAAAACTCCTGTGGAAGTCAGAGCAGCGGTTGTACTGGGTGCTTCGATTGGCAACTTGTGAATGAGAGAGTTTAAAAAACGTCCCACTCCTCAGGGAAAGCAAGCACTATGAAGTGTGTCCCCTAACTGCCAACAAATGTAGCATGAAGTATTCTGGTTTAGACCTTCCCTACTGCATCCCACAGGGACTCCTCTGGTCAAAAAACACCGATCCATTGATCCCTATGTGTTCAACACCGGGCTTCAAAATGCTTAGGAAAATTGGGGAAGAAGGGGAAGAAGAGGATGGTGATAGGAGACAACTGAACAAAAAATGCATTTCTAGCTCTAAACTTATGTTTCAGTATTTTTGAGTCCAGTTAGTTAAAACAAGGAAAACAGAATAAATAGCAATTCTGTTGTGGCACAGAGATGAACTAGGGCTGAAACAAAGAAGCCTGCCTGACCAGGAGGTCCAGCTACGAGGCCTACAGCAGAGCTGGAACAGTCTCACAAGGGATCCCAAATCTTTTCCTTCTTTTACAAGGAAAGCAGCAAATTTAGTGAGTCTAATGGGAAATCATCAAAGGTGAATTTTCTTACCCTGCTCTGAAAAAATGCAAGATATGAGTGGAAAGGCGCTGAGAATCAGCTACCATTTGCCTGCTTGTCTCCTGCACTAAAATCAGGACAATAAAGTATCATGGGACTTAAAATATTGCAACAAGCTACTTTCAGCTATTGAAAGCAACCCTCAAATTTTCTTTTTCAAGAATATGGCCAGTTCTGGAGTGCAAGAGTAAGCTCATGAAAAGAAAGGGGTTTACAATAAATGGAGAGACTTTGTTGATGTTGAGCAAATCATTAATTTTAAACAAAAACGAAGAAAAAATGCTAGAAGTCTAATTTAATTATTCCAGAGTTACAGCTCAGAGGTCATTTAGATTTTAAGCTCTTACTTAAACAAATGTTTATTCAAACATGCTGTCTTAATGATGAGCATTTCTGCTGTCTGGGACGAGCTAGATGTTTACTATCTGGAGCCTCTCAAACCCATTTAAAATGTAGGGAGGTTTTGTCTCTTTGTTTTTGATTTGCTTCTCCCTTAACTCCACCACAGCTGGTTGGAAAGGTTTCTGAATTTGGCAACAAACATCCTTCCTTCATGCTAATTTTTAAGGCTGTAGCAGGTCCCTAACTAACTCCACCAATACTGGAACAAGAGGCTTTGTAAAGTACAGCTTTTCCCAGGGACTCTAACCACCTTATGCTATTGGGAATCTGGTGTTCCAGTATAGTTTGCAAGGCCCATCACAAGATGGCACAGAGGCTGTTGGGTTTGGCACAAAGCTTCCTCTGGATATCTTAGGCATCAACTCCCCACTCTTGAGATCCTTACTGCTACCACAGTGAACAGTAAGGGGGGATGAGGGGAACTTTAGCAAAGGGGCTACGTCCTGTCCTTCAGGCAGGACAATAGACTTGTCTCAGTCACAAGCTGCAATCGGAAGCACACAACCGTTCCTCTGATGACTTTTACCTTCTCCGGATTTTGCCAGCAGTCACCTCAGAATTCGTTTTGTTTCACTGAGTGCACTGGATGTTTCCCTGGTCAAGACCCATACTCCTGCTTTTCAGAACTGAAGCGACACGGTAAAATACTGCTAACCCAGACTTTGAACCTGCACTGCTTGAAAACAATGCTTTCCACACACACGAGAGAGAGGAAAAAAAAAAACAAAAACCAAAACAGGAATCTTAAAAGAGTGACACTGTAAATGGAAACATTTAAATACAGCAAAACATAAATTCCTCTTCTATGCAAAGCTACAAAAGTCCAGTCTTTGTATTGTCTTCACAGGTTATGGTTTATGGCTATGCTGAGAGTCTCTGAGATTCTTTTTTTTTAATATATTTTTTTCATTTTTTTGAAATCCTGTAGAGAAGACCCTGCGGACACATCTTTGTGTTTGCAACTTTCTGAATTACATTGCAAAACTGTGCATACAGAATCTGAGAAATAAATACATTCATTACTGCACATACATATTGATACAAAAACAACACTGTCAAATAGTGTTTGCACCATCTTTGTTAGATATTAAGACCAGGCAAAATTAATATTTCATTTTCCATCAGCCCCCCCCCTCAAATGTTTGAGGTGGCTTTGGTGTAGAAGGTAAAAGCTACAAAGGGTCAAGACTAATGATGGGGAGCTTTTTTTTTAAACCTTTTTCTTTTTTTTTTTTTTTTGGCTTCAGCGGTATTTTAGCAAACCATCTTCATTGGTCATCTTTAGACTGTTCTAACATGCAAATCAAGCTTAGCTTTCCACCTAGAAAGCCTTAGGAGTTTTGGTTGGGCTCTTTGCGCATGACTGTAAGGTCTGGAGTGAATCAATCCAGCTGTTTAATTAAAAGGTGGCTCAGACGGTCCGAACAGTACAGCTCAGGCCCCGGCACAGCTCTGAACAGGAGGAGGCAGCTAGGCGCCCGTGCTCTCGCCCTCACGCCAGACCATTAAAGCTACCCAAGTCACCGCTGGGAGATCAGCCGCCTCTGCCACAGCCCCTGCCCAGCGCAGAGGGGCGGTTCAGAGTTGTGCGTACTCTTCCACGTCAGCAGCCACAAAGCCTCACAGAAGCTGCGTGTCAATAGCTCTTTGGTGTCTTCTGTGATCTTTGTGGCTTCTGCTAACTCCCCCAAATGCACAGAGCTGGGCTTTTGGGTTTTTTTTTCCAGGAATTAGTTTTTGGAGGCTTTGCAGTAGAGGATTGGAAAACAGCTCAGCCCAGCTCCCCATGGCTAACGTTAAGGAGATGTGCTGGGTACAGCAGCTCCCACCATCTTCTGACAACATCCGTCTCTATTTCTAGAGCTTCTCACATCTCTCTCTACCCCCTTGGTACCCTCAGACTCCCCTGAGGAAGAGGTAGGCTGGAACGCCTCCGCAATAGTGCCTGGGTCTCACTCCCAGCAACATCTCTCATGGGTTGAAGACAAAAAAAATAATATCTACGTGCCATATTTCTAATTGCCCTCCCTCTCCCTGCCCTCCCCGAGCAGTGCTGGAATGCAGGCTGGGACGCGGATCTCCCCTCCCAAGCTGGGGAATGCTGCGTAGCCTTCAGAGACAAACCAATGGAAAAAGCAAAGATTAATTTTGACTGGCCCCTAGATCTGTTGAGGTCTGAAACTGTAAAAGTTTATGTAAACAATGAGATAAATATATTAGTACTTTTCTGAGCCAAGTGAGGTTCCATACTCATTCAAATGTGCTTTGGTTTAAAAAATAGTTTTGTGAATTTGGGTATGAGCTTCTTTATTCTTTTATACAACTTTTGCTATTTTATCTTTTTTTTTTTCCTGTTATTCCGAAAACATTCTGGAACTAAGTGACTAAAGCATACACTTAAGCTGCCTGGCCTCTTTTTTTTTTTCTTTTTGTTTTTTTGTTTGTTTTTAAATTGTTTTATTCCTCTTGAGGCTCTTTGTGTATTTCAAAAAAAATTAAAATTAAAAAAAAACCAAAACAAAAATGCAACTCCCTCCCCCCCACCCTAAAACTCTTAAAATCTTAAATATGAAACTAGTGTTTTGCTTTCTCATTAAAATACAGAAAAATGTTTGATACAATACTATGTCGTACAAATGCAGTTGAGTGTTTAGGCCCCAAGCAGGCCTGAAACAGTCCCTGAAGTTTTGAGTATTATTAGTTATTCATTATTACTGTCACAATTTGGAAAATGTTGTTTATACTCAATCTATGGAACACAACTTTACACAGCTACTTGAAAAAAGAACAAAATTTCCTTTTGTACAATACTCTTGCTGTACACAGACTTTATGTCGTATTGTTTAAGTGCTGGGGAGGGGATAAATTAAAAAAAAGACGCTCCGAAAAAAAGTTTTTAAAAATAGCATTGGGTCCTGAAACTTCAACATGATTCTTGAGGCTTAAGAAGCAAATGAAGAGGGGGCTGGGGGTGGGGGGAGAGGCTACATCACCCACACACATGCTTGTAAAAATGGAATTAAGTGAGAGGGAGCAGGTTATTTGCCCGCTGAGGAGCTCGCTGCGTCCTCGCGCCGTGGGCTGCTCCGTGGCTTGGCTCAGTCGGTCACAGCTTGAGCTGCTGTCCCCAGGGTGGCTTCTGCGCAGACACCCACCTGCTGTCCCCATCGCTGGCCGTGTGCCACAGCGGTGGCGGACCCGTCTCAGCAAACTGAAGGGCCATGAGTGAATGGGGGGAACCCGCATCCAAAACCCGCAGCGGGGGACAGGGCTCATCCCCGGCTGCGCCCTTCTCGCTGAGGGAGCTAAAAATCTGGACTCGCTGGGTCCTTAGCCAGCCGGCAGCAAGGGGAGCCTGCTCTGGCTGCAGCCTAAGCCAGCGTGGGATTCAGCTCAGGTTTAGGATGGTGGGAGGGAAGGTAAAGGCAGGGTGAAAGTGCCTAGGAACTAATATCTTGCACGGCTGTCCCTGGGCCCTGCTGAGACTTGCTCTGAGAAAAAAGTAGATGGCAAGGCCTTCCCTGTCCTCCCCAAAGACTATTTTGGGGACATTCTCAGGGGGGTTTGGCAAGGAATCAAGGAGAAAAGAATTCAATATATACTCAAAATGTGGAAGTGCTAAAGACACTAAAACCCCACCTAACCCCCCAAAAGAAAACAGCACATCTCAGCACAATTAGAAAAAAACAAAAGTCCATGCTCCCCTCTCACGCTCCACAGCTCGCAGGCGTCCGGGAGCAAGTGGACAATGGCACTGGGAGAAGCACACTGGAGCGCGGCGGGCGAGAGGGGCGGGCGTGTTCCCTGTATCGTGACACCAGGCCAAGGCTCAGCGCCTTTGGGTTGTCTATTGCTTGGAGCCTGGATTCCAGTTTCCTCAGTTCATTCAATTGACCCAAAAACTTCTTATGGACTAGTCTACCTTAACAAAAAAAAAAAAAAAAAAAAATGAAAAACAAACAAAAAAAACCCAATAGAAAATGAAGCTTATATTTCTTTGTTTTAGTCAAACATGCTCACTTTTTTGTTTTTTTTTTCTTTTTTCTTTTTTGGTCGAAACTTAAAAAAACTGGTTTTGTTTTTTTAAAAAAGACAAAACGTGAGGTTTGGTAAACCTTACGCATAGAAACTATACTGGTTTGAGTGGGGGGAAAAAAAAAAACCAAATGAAAAAATACAAGTGTAAACCTTACTCAATTCAGAAGGGATGATTCTACTGGCTGTGAATTTTTACCACCACAGTCACGGGAGGCTTGAAATAAGCCATAGCTTTCCACAAGGTCACGCCAACAAAGTCAAGAGGGCCAAGAATCGGTGGGCTAAGTTCTCTGTCTTCTCTCCTAAACCAATAGCAGCTGTTGGCTGTGATGTCTTATGCAGATGTTGCAAGAACATTTTGTTTCTTTTTCTTTTCATTTTTCTTCTTTTTTTTTTTGTGTGCGTGTGTTAAATTGTCTAAAAGGGAGGATATGAAACACTTTGGTTTGCTTTTTCCTCCTCTCCCCCACCTTATTGCACTCTGGATTCTAGTAAATTATAGGCTGCTATGCCCTCACCCTCTGTCCTGCCAGGTGTTTACAGACTGACCCAGATGTGCCGGGGGAGTGGAAGATGAGGGGGACATTTTCCCCTCCCCATAGTATCCAGATTCAATAAACAAAGCTGGAAAGGGCCCAAAAAGCTCAGAGAAGTTTTCTTCTTTTATCTAAAAGTGACTACAAACAGCCAAGAGACTGCGAATGAGCCAGTCCAAGCAGCCAGCACAGCCTCTGGCTCAACGTATTTTTTGCTTTGTCTTTGGCCGAGCTTTGCTTTAACATTTCTCTAGCTGACTTTTGATGGAAGGACGGGGTGGTAAAAATCCCTTAACTTTAATTTAGCTTCTACTTTTATACATTTAATTACTTACAATAAGAGAAAAAAATGCCTAATCTTTCACTAACCATCTTATTGTTCTCATGAATTCAAGAGGTAGCAAAGGTAACAAGTCTGTCCACACAGACTCGCTCTTTAGTGAGGGAGGAAAGCTAAAAACATACACACACACAAAAAATAAAATAAAAAATAATAAAAAAGTACCTAAGGAACTTGTAGCAAGTCCAGCCTACATCAAACCCCCTCCCCGCCCACCCACCCTAGAATTAACCTCAGACCTTCCAGTTCAAACATTCACATAAACGTTACAATGGTTTTTCCTTTAATAAAACAAGTACCTCTAAGCAAAGAATATTCATACGAAACTACTAGAAAAGTAAAGATGACCCCCTGCTCACTGAAAGAAATTCCCAGGGCATCCAGTCCCTGTTCAGTCATGGGTAAGGCAGAAGAGGTTTGTGTGTTTTGTGGGAAAAGGTGGCATGTGGTTACATGTGCCAAGGAGAAAGATCGAAACCAAAAGAGGGAGGGATGGTGAGGAGGCATCGCCATTTCTTTAAGTGAAGCACTCTGGCCGGTGCACACCTAGGTAGACTGCTCTCCCCACCATCGCCAGCCCAGGGGGAGGGTGGTGGGTTCCACCACGGCTGTGGCTTTCCCACGGTATCCGAAGGGGCTGCCAACCCTGTGAGATGGTCCACAGACACAGCTTCCGCGCTTGTGAATGCAATGCTATGTTATTTCACAGCTACTTAGGTCACTGAAAAGGTGTACTTCATTTTCTTTTTAATGACAAGAAATGCCCCTACTGAGTTTGGTTTTAAGAGAGGAGGTGAGTAGGGTGACAGTAACATGAAGGAAAGGCAGGGAAGGGGGAGCCAGCAGAGGTCGAAATTTCCCCATGGTCCCCTACCTGCTCCGGATAGTCAATATGGCAATGAAGTCAATGTGCGCAAAAAGAAGTGGCGTTTCTTGCCAGATCACCAAGGTTTGGAGGGAGAGTTGGACTAAATGCATCAGCTTGGCTGTGGACCTTTCTTTTTTTAAAAAAAGGGAAAAAAGGAACTTTTTTTTTTAAATGTTAAAGCTACATTTGTTTAGGCCTCCCATGACTGAACAGAGTATGGGGAGTTGCCCCCTTTTTTGTTTGTTTTTTTTCTTTTTTTCTTTTTTTTTTTTTAAGCAGCAAGTCTACAGAAAGGTAAATCACTGCGGATGGGCTCGAAGCTCATTCTGGAGTCTTTGGCTTATGTGGGAGAGGTATGCATTCGCAGGTGGCTGATCAGATTGCGCTGCTGGGTGAATTTCCCACCACACAGTTGACATTCGTAAGGTTTTTCTCCTGAGTGGACACGCATATGCTCTGTCAGTCGGTACTGCCGGGTAAAGCGCATCCCGCATTCCTCGCAAGCAAAGGGCTTGAGCCCTAAGTGGCTGCGCATGTGCCGTGTCATGGTGCCCCGCTGCGTGAACATCTTGCCGCAGATGTTGCAAGGGAAGGGCCGCGTCAGCCAGTGAGTCTTCTCATGCTGCCGCAGTGTGGCTGGATCCTTGTAGCTTTTCTCACACACTGAACACTTGAAGGGCCGGGACTCTGCAGCGTAGGACTGGTTGGGGTTGGACAAATCCTCGGCTTCATCCTTGCCGCCGTACGTGCCTTCCTCCTTGATGTAAAGGTCTTCCTCAGTGTGCGTCTCCACATGGGCATTGAGCTGCTCGGAGCTGGGGAAGCCTTTGCCACAGGGGATACAGACGTACAGGTTGTCACCGTAGGCCACGGGCTCAAACCCCTCCTGCCGGTAGACGTAGTTGGCACTGGTATGCCCGCCGCTCTCGCTCTCGCTCTGGCCGCTGTCGTCACTGTTCTCCTTACCATTTTCCACCTCCTCCTTACACGGGTAGGGTAGGTCTGCGCCGTAGGCCCCGGCCAGACTCCGCTCCACGGACTTGGACAAGGGCCCCAGCAGGATACCGTTGGGCAGCCCTTCGCCCTCGTCCCTGTCTTTGCCCCCCTCCTTTCGGTCAAAGGCGTTGTCTTTCTTGATCCACTCCTTCTTGCGGGACGAGTGCCGGAGGCCCTTGCGCTGGCTGCTCTCTGTCAATGAGTGGTGGCACTCTTCGCTCAGATCCATCTCCATGGGGTCGCTGCTGTCCGCCATGCTGTGAGGGGCTCCGACTCCAGACTCGTCGAACGATGAGGCACTGTTGGCTGCGGGGGCTGAGGCAGATTGGGGAGAGCCATGCTGGCTTTCGCTGTGCTGCGTGTCATCGTGGGAGGCTGCGACAGGGAGCGACGGGCTTTTTTTGGACAGGTCGAGGCCTAGCTCCTGGTCACCAGTGCTCCCATTCGCGCTACTGCCCCCACCGCCGTTCTTACTGGCTCCCCTGCTTAAGGAGTGACAGTTCTCTTGGTTGGAGCTGCTGATGAAGACCTCGTCATCAGAGAGCTTTCCCTTTGACAGCTCCTTTGAGTGCGAGCCCTTCAACCCCTCATTTGACCCTGAATAGCGAGCTTGGATGACCGAAGCAGTGGAAAGTCTCTGACTCCTGGCAGATCTCCCAACACCAAGGCCACTGGCCTTGCCAGCAAAGGACTTGCCGTTCCGCTTCAGCTTCTTTCTGCAGAGAGCTGCCAGGTCGTGCAGTTGGAGGTAGCTTGCTGCGGTGAGGAGAGCATTAAAGTTCTGTTCACCGGGCTGGTCAGTCGTTAAGAGCTTACCAGTATAAATAAAGTCCAAGATCTGCCGGAACACAGTGGGGTTCACCATGTCCGTGTCTAAGTTAATCAGGTTGTCATGCAGGACAAGGGATTTGAAATACATGCTGCTGGCTGCCAGGATGTTCTTATGGGCACGAAACAGGGCATTTTCTACCACAATGATCACATCACAGAGGAAACCTTTGGCTCGTTGCTGGTTCAGCTGCAGTAGCAGTTGTTTGGCATGATTTGGCAGTTCCATCTCCACCTTCTCTTCCTTTCACCTTCACCTTACCACCTGCAAAACAGGAGGATGAGAGGTGTGAACCTGCTGTTTCCACTCGAACAAGTCTACATTTAATAGACTGGCTTAACTCGGTGCAGTCTATGTTAGGCTTGACACTGACTAAGGAGCCCTGGGTTCAGCCCTGCAAGCTGTGATCCTGCTTGGAATACAGAGAGAAGTATTTCTCATGCTAAGGTTTGACTCAAGTCTTTCAAAAATCAGATTTGTAAGTATCTTTTTACAAAAGCAATCGTCATTGCTGGAATTACTATTCAAAAATACCAGCAGGAAAAAAATAGTTGGGTACAGGGAAAAGCTGGTTCCCTTTCCTGACACAAATCTGAAGGGAGGATGAGGAGCAAGAAAAAAAGAAAGAAAAAAGAAGCATCTACTTCACTGCCATTTGCATATCTGAGCATGTAAAATAATTAGCATAAGCTGTAGCTTCCCTGCTTTAACATGTCGTTTGTTTCTTGGCTCTTACATGTTGAAATCTTACAAACACCCAGCTGCTCTGGGGTTGAGAAAATGACATGTAGCAACTAAATCCATTGAAGATGGAATTAATCGCACTGAGGTGTGAATGGGAAATCTCCTTAAGAGTATGAAAGGCTGCTTTAAAAACCACCCGCCTGGCAATGTCCATATCCCAATCCATTGACATGAAGGGCTAGAATCAACCCTGAACTGGCTGAAATTCAGGATGCTGAGCTAGCTAAATGCCACCAAATGTCTTCAATAATCTGAAACTGTTTTCTTAAGTTAATTCTGCCCTGCCTTTAGTTTTGAAGGAATTTTGTTTAAACTGATAGTCAGGTAACCTATCTCAAGTCACAGTCTCTCTACCCTGAAGTACTGGGAAGAGAGGAAAATTGTGGTTACCTCTGTGTAGTTCATGTATTTCACAAAGAGTATTCACTATGTATTTTAGTTTAGATATTTCTATTGGCTTTCCCAGTAGTATGGACTGTATGTAATATCTAGTTTGAGGCGTATCAGAACTAATTGCAATTTCACATTTGGTAGATACTACAATACATAAAAACTAGAATTTAAATCTGGGGCTGCATTCAAGAATCCATGATCAGTTTTTAAACTTTTTTTCTTGATTTTTTTTGTTTGAAAGTGCCAACTACTACTTGTAATGGGCATTTATCTGTTAAAGTTGATTTAAAATAGTTTCTGAGGTTCAAACGTAAGAGTTAAATACCAAACATACAACAGCCACCTTTAGCCTTCCACTTCCTTCCTTCCCAGTTCATCTTATTATTGAAACAGATTTCTCTTACTGAAGAAGGAGCAGGCCATAAGTCCACAGAAATGAAGAGCTTAAATTTTCTCTTAAAATCATCGTCAGTTAATGTTTTTATCGCTTGTGAGTCCCATTACCACATTCTGTCCCATCAGATTTCAAATGATGAAGCATTAGACTGCATTATCTTCCCTCTGTGTCAAGTATGTGTACACAAGAAAAAGAAATAAGGAGTGATACTATCAATATTAAAAATAACCTCCCTCAAACCTGATTCTCACTAACTGGTGATAAATAGAAAGATTTAATTTGGCAGAAAGGTGGTAAATTTACAGCATGCATTTCTGCACAACAAGAAGATTTTGCTTTATGAAAAAAGCTACCAAAAAGTAAACTAATGCAATTTTTCCTCCAATTTTGCTGCCTGAGTAGCCTGGTACTTATACTTTTGTCAACAGATCTGCCAAGCAGGTACCTCCATTCTTCCACAGGACACATTTCTTCACTTGGTAGCTGGTCAGCCTGGTACTTGGTTACACATTTGGTAGAATTTTCTGGCCCCTGCTCAGTGTACCAGCACCTAATTCAGCATCCACACAGATCTCAGTGGCCCATCACCTTGACTCACAGCTAAAAAGGCTGCTCTGCTTTTCTGTTCTATATTGTTTCAGCAATGGATGGGAACCCAAGACGGCAGTGGATTCACCACTGTGCCTTTGCGCACGTTAATGTTGTTCCCAGAAGTGCCTGGCTTTAGAAAGGGTAGCAGCCAAAAGGAGGCAATACAGGCTTGCCATGGTGCTAGCCAGTTATTTCTTCTCCATCTATAGTGTTTCTGTCATAGAAAGTCACCCTGCAGCATCACAACAATGTGATAGAGACAGGGATTACCACCATTGAACAGTGTTGAGCACTTTAAAAACAAGTTTTGCTGTAATTAGTTACATCAGAGTTGCAGCACGCAGGCAATGTGTCTAGTTCTAGTGGCTTGCTTCCAGAATTGCTGATTAAGAGGAAGAAGCAACAGCACAGAGGCACCAATACCCACTTTTATCTAGCCAGGCCAGTAAAAGCACTTACTTCTGGGTCACCGAGATATATTGATGGGGAAGGACAAAAACATGGCTTGCAACATAACACACCATCTATATATATAAATGCATCCTGCTCAAGAATAGCAAGAAACAGCCTACTACTACACTATTTTCACTACAAACATAATGGTGCTTCTCCATGCGCGTAACACACAAAATCCCTGGATATGATTTTTAAGTGTTCCATAAAGGACAAATATGGGAAAGGAAAGGAAAGGAAACAGCACAGCCAATATATTTTGCCTAAACAGACTAATAAAAAAAATAGTATGTTACTAAAGTAAAAGCGAGCTTATTTCCCATTCATGTGGCACTTGAAGCAGAGGTCTAAAAATCTCTGTACACATGTTTGTCTAAGCCTTTGCAAAGAGTCAAGGCTTGCTGCAGCTACTAATGGGAAATATTTTTTGATTTTTACTTCTGTTTTTTTCTTTCTGCCTTAAATGATATTGAAACCAGGTAATGAGCCTGCAGGGAAAGCCCTGGAAACGGGTAGAATTATAGTTCTGCTTTTTACTGACCTTCATGAGGAAGATAATGTTATTATTAAACCTCAGTATGTTCTGCAGCATAAAAATTAGCATAGTGCAAGTTGTTTAAACTACCTCTATTTATCTCACGTGTCAAATTTTACAGAAGTATTCATGTTCATTAGGACATAGTATGAGGTAGGCTATTACCTTTAGTAGATTTTAAAAGCAGTGGTCAGGTTTAAGCACTATAACACTGCCTATCAAATTTGAAATTGTTAGCTGAAGTCTAACATGGATTTAGCAACCTCAACAAAATGAATGTAATGGAAACAAGGCAGCAAAATCTTCAGCCAGGTTTAGAGCCCCATGTTTAAAATTTTGCCAGAATTGCCCACTGGGGGCTTTTACCAGATCAGCAACACCTTTGACTGACGTACCTTTGTTGACAAAAGCTTTATAGCATCAACCTGGCTTGTGTATCTTGTGCAGTCCTGAACAAAAATAAATCCATTCCAGATATTTTCCAGAACTGACCAGTTACAAACCCTTCTTTAGCAGTGATGCATTTCAGAGGTTGGAGAAGAGGGGGATGGTGGAAAACTTGTTAGCGAAAGAGAAGCAGGCATTATTCCTCAATCTATGGCATTCCTAAGATCTCACTTCTGTCTGAAAGCATGGGACCAAAGACAACTACAAGGTTAAGTCCAGTATAAAAGTTAGCAGATCTTCCCAACAAATGGCAGGTGCAGCCTTACAAAGGCCTTGCTATCCATTAGTTTGCAGAGAGTGGCTCTTAACAAACCCTGAACATTTGGATAACATCACCACCACCAATAATGACAACAAAAGCCCCAAAAAGCCCTGAAAAATCACAGTGGTTTGTATTTCTTGTATCTCAGTATCATTTTTAAGAACCCCTCCTTTTCTGTTTTCTGCAAAAAGATAGAAAAAACATACTCCCAGTTCAGAGGAGCCCTGGCTCAGAAAAGGCTCCGGTGTATTTCAAGTAAAAAACCCAAACCCTAGACCTCAAGAATATGTAGATGTCTCACTGGGGCCACAGTCTTTTATCATTGAATTTGGTGCGCAATATTTCACTCCTTTGCATTTAAAACAGGATCACAGAAGGCTTCGGACAAATAGCATTAGAGATGGTCTTTTTTCAGATTCAGGTTGCTTCCTAGTCATTCAAGACACATAGTTTTCAGAGCAATGAACCTGCTCAAATATTTTTGTGCAAGTAGAGAATGAAGCAAGACTGAGGCTCTCCACTACCTCCACCATATCCATGACACTGAGACACAGCACATGCAAAGACATGAAAATATAGGGCACAAATCACAGAATACAGTAATGCTGCAAGCAGATGCCACACATCAAACAAAGCTTCGCAAGCTAAGAGCTGATAGCGTCTTCATAAGCGATATTGCCCAAGGAGCTGGGTAACTGCGAGCTGCTGTGCCCAGCCTGGGGCACACTGTGATCCTGTGGGCACGAAGATTGTGCAGAACACACAGACTGCTCCAGGAGCTGTGCTGCGCTCGCTACAAAGCAGGAAAAACTTAATTTTCTCTCAATTTCCACAAAGACTCTGGACGTCACCGAAAATTGGATTGCCAAAGCACAGGAGAAGAGGAATCCCTTCACCCCTTTAAATAGTATAAAATCTACATATTCACTACAGATTTGATTCTCTTTAATATCACTAAATCTCTTCCTAAAAGTAATTGCTGAATGAATGCTAAATGTGTTATCTTAGGAAACTCTGGCAGGAGATGCTATTTGATTTCATCTCTGAGTTATAGATTGCAGCATATGAATATTGTTTACCTTTTAAGAAGCAACACCAGTGAAGCAAAGAATCAATCAAAAACAGATCTAAGGAATCACTCATTTCACGTAGAGGATTTGTGGAGGGATGAGAAGGCTAGACACCAAGCACCTGAACAGTGAACTAACAGTACTGCAGATAAAAACCAACAAACAGATTAGATGTGATGTATCAAATTAGATGCCGTTAAAGCGTTAGCCTACTGTGCATGTTATAAAATACCTAGGAAAAGATAGTGGCCTGCTTACGTATTTCTCCACCTTCCCAAGCAGTTGTGCTGCACTGAGCAGACACTGCAGCAGCAAGCACGGGGAAGAACAAGACAAAATTAAATCGTTTCCTACATTGCTCTTTCCCACCAATTTACTTTGGACATTAATAATGCTGTGTCCAACTGCTACTGGATCTGGGTGAAACTGAAACAGATGACTCTGCACCCTTCAGTTTCAGATGAACTAACTTTTTTAGAGCACTTGAAGACCCCACTGGGAAGAGAGCTTTCCTATTGCTCACTGGCTCATCTGATCTTCCTCTCCCCACATCCCAACAGTTCTGTTCTATTTCCAGGACTCTTCCGAGGTATCGGTGAGGTGGGCTTTCATGGCCACTAACCTTCCCCGCAGGAGCTGCAGTTGGCAGGTCATCAGCCCATGCCTTGTAAAGGTATTCACATTCCAGAGCAGCAGAGGCATAGGGAGGAATGCAGGAACTGTGTTAGCCCACATGGTTCCCTAACCCCAGCCCCTGTGAGCAGGCAGACAGCAGGACTTGGAAACAGAGGCAAGAACATGCATTTTCATCATTGGCAGTGGAGCAGCAAAAGCTCTGTGGGCTCAGGCAGAAAACAGGATGCAGCATCCTTGTTTTTCTCACAGCAACATCTTCAAAATAGGTAGGACCAACATGTTAAGTTACTCGGGGAGAGGTCTGCAAAGCTGGGCAAGGGAGAGAAAGCGACATGCAGGACAGAGCAGGATATGCAGCTGATGTTACAGGTGTGGACATGGAAAGGAGAAGGAGAATGGAGGATCATTTCGCAGAGGATACCACATCAGCAAACTTAAAGTGGCCCTTGTTTAGTTTGTTACATTCCAATTAGTGCCAGGCAGAACTGCCCTCCTGGGTCCCTGAAGCAGCTCTTGCAGGACTCCCGCAGAAACAGTATAGCTTTGCTTATGGACACAAGCACCTGTTCGGTACCTCTGTGCGGCAACGTTTGGACATTAGGTACGTGGGCAATACGTGCTCAACTGCTACCAGCTCCTGGCCCAAAAAGGAGAGAAGAAAAAGAGTCAGATGATTTCCCCAGTCCCTTCTCTTTCCTGTTGTAGAATAACAAGGAGAGCCCAACATGGCTAGGCCCTTCTCTACTGCATGGCAAACTGCCCAGGGAAGGGGAATCTCCATGGGTGAAAAGGGTAGGGGCCCTGTGTGCATGAAAGCACTAACATCAGGAGAGCAAAGTGATTTCCAGTCAGTGCAAGGCTGCAGCAAAGCAGGAACACCTTGCTATACAAGCTGAGACTACGAGCAGTAGAATGCAGATTAACCACTTGGTTGCCGCTTACCATGCCAGGTACATTGGGCTAAAGGCACCTCCATCCAGTGCTGCCCGACGTGCCAGGTACATCCCATGATGTTCCATTGAAATCACAACAGGCCATCAATAGAACGTGGCTGCACGGATGCAGAATGGAGAACCAGCAGGGACGCTGTTAAATGCAATTAAAAAACTGCAATCAAAATTGAAACGTACATTTTAAAACGGCCACCTGCCTTAAATATGTAACTACTAGAACAACCTCCCCTCCACCCATCTCCCCAGAACTGCTGAACTGCGACGGAAACAGAGCAGAAGGCCTCTGCGAGTTTCTTGATGACTCTCTCTGGCCACCTCCATTCAGGACCCCCAACGGCACTGAGCTTCAGGGGGACCAGTCCATATATATCCAAGAACAGCAGATCCCAGGATGTCTGCACCAGCTTCCTTCTGCCCAGAAATTCAGGCAACTAAATATCACCATTTAGAAATGCCTCTACAACGAGAAAAGCCTGGCGCCAGAGCTTCATGGTCTCATTCCCCACACAGTACAGGCAATGGAAGAAACACTTAAATGCTGATCCTCTACGTTGCCCCCATTTCCCTGTCCCCCTTCCCAAGCCTTTGATGTCCTGCTCTTCTAGAGATGTTACGGCATTGAGCCAGGCTGGGTCCTTTGGCTTTTGTTACATCTGTGGTGCAAGACAGGAAGTGAAAACACTGTATACCCTCTGCTATTTATGATGATGCTTCACTGATAATTTAATCTACGTTCCTGGAGACTGGAGATCAAGTTGATTCATGGTGGACTGCACCTGGTATGAGAGTCACAAAACTGAAGATCTATAATTTCACCCTTCCCTACTCAAAGGAAAAAGCAACAACATCTTTTCCATGTCAGGGAAAGGCACATCCCACAGACACCCAGCTTGTCAAGCCTAGGGTATCCTCTGTGGTGCGTATCCTCCTTCCCCCAGAGCTCCTGTAATCAGCTCTGGCAGGGTTATCAAAGAGGATAGTCTCAGGGTAGATGCAAAGCACAGGTCCCTCTCTACAAATGGTGATGCTGCCCCAGTGAAAAAACAAAACAAAACAAAACAAAAAAACAGAACAGAAATAAGCCTGCAGCCTCACAGGGATTTAAAATAGGTTTTTAGACCCTTATGGTGAAGTGAAACTTCTGCATAGCTCTTGTCACTTTGATGGCAGCTGTGCTGCTGGAGGTAGAAATCTTACATTTAAAAAGTTAGAATATTATTGATTATCATTTCAACCTTAAAAGATAAAAGGCCAAATGAAAAAGACTTACAATAATTAATGTAGTTGGATGAGAGGGAACGTAAAGGAGAACAGTGGCCTGGCAAATAGAAAGTGTCTTCATGAAATGTAAACGTCTTACTAAATGTAAAGAGATAGTTCTTCATTCTTCCTGGACATCTGCTGGGCTCAGGCCCGGGACAGTGCTCCCATCATTCCCACCTGCATTCTTATCTCCACAATTCTGTAACTAAATCCCTTTCACACTGAACTAATAGGTCTTTTGTATTCAGATCGCCCTGTTTTGACTGCTATAGACCGAAGATTTTTAAATCTTGTCAATACAATAAAGAAGTGAAATGTAAGCAGGCTATGCTGAGCCAAGAGCATTTGCTGAACTAGTCTGAACGGACCACTGCCAGCATGAACAGGCCAACCCACATTTAAATAGCGTGCAACTTTAAGCAGAACGGGCCAGAGCCCCAGGGATTTGGAGCTCCCCCCTCTCCAAGAGATCACACCCTCTAGACTGCATACGAGCAACATGCTACTGGTGGCATCTGCCAGCATCAGGACTCTGCAAAACACTCAACAATACCAGCAATACTCAGCTTAAGAAAGGCTGAATGCTGCATAAAGGTATTTCTTGGACAGGTTTCGAGACAGCAGCTCAAATGCAGATTTACACACAGATTACAGCAATTTGCTTCTTGCTACTGTGAAGCAAGAAGCTCTTCTCCATAGTTGTATTTCCCCTCTAGGGCAGAGATTAGCAGAGAACTGCTTAAAACAAAGGTGTTTCCTACTGTTAGAACATCACACTGCACTTCAGAAATGAAGCTTCCTGCCAATTCCCTAAACAGAGCCCTTGTATATTATACATTTATTTTCACTGCTGACGTGAAGGACCCTAAGACTACCCAAACTCTTTAGTGGGAGGAGAAGAGAAGAGGCATGGACGTTGCAGATCCTGTCAAGCAGAGCCAGGCACTAAAAATTCCTCCATATCTGCAGAGCACAGTTGATCTCAGGAACACAGCAGTGGCACAAACCAAATAGAGCCTCAGAAGCTAGTGAGCAGCAATAGATGTTGGGCTCTTCTGCAACCCTGCAACAACTGAGCAAGCTCAGCTCCAACTGTACCTGCATTGCAAGTGGTAAAGGCAGCTCCGATGTCCCGGGCTAATCTAACGACTCCTTATTGCACTAAAGTACCCACATACTCAGTGGAGTAGCTCAGCTCACACAGGAGGAAGGATACCCTCTACCCATCCACCAGTTAAGGCCCCTTTGGTATGCAAAATTCCTCTGTTTCCCAGCTACCTTTGAGCCTTGATGTATAGAATTGTCCCTTTACAATGCAAGAATTTAGGACATGACTAAAGGATTGTTGCTACCTCCCAGCTAATCCTACAGAGCGTTAGGCAGATTCAACAACCCTATGAATTACATGGAGTGAGAAGATGCTTCTGGTCCTAAAAGCTTGGGACCTGTCCTTCAGCATGGTAGGCCAGAGTTGGCAGGGGGTGCACAGGGTGGCAGCTTCATGCTGGGCATTGCTCTGGGGGCAAGAGCACACAGCACCGTGGAGAAGAAGGAACGTCGTGACCCTTTTCCAACTTTTCCAACTGTCTTACAGCACCCTCCCAGTTGCAGCACAGCTTTAGGGCTCTGAGTCACCACAGGTACAAGCTGATAGCTGGGTTGTGAAATGCAGCAATACTGGAGCAAATGCGTGGCCCTTTCAGCTGTCCCTGCAACTAGGGAGGGATCTCCAGGACAGGGATGAGGCAGGCAGCTGGGAGTGTTGAATCCTCTAGCGATTGTGACTCAGACCCCTTAGTTACAGGGTTTGTTAGAGCAAACAAGGCCTCAGAGTACTGCGAGAAATCGGGGAGGGTTTGATAAAGATCTTCCCAATTGGCCTGCTTATTTTTATTTCTTGTGTGGACTCAGCAAACTTTTCTGCAGAGAGAAGCAGTCTGCACAGGAGTGTCTTCATACAGAATACTGCTATTATCGTGAACTTGTTGCAATAGTTAACACTGAGCTTCGTGCTGAGGGTTGCAGGAAGAACATGGATAGTAACAGCCCTGGACCAAAATGTCATCTCTCTCACCACATGCCAGATACCAGTGAGCACAGAAACAAACTTTGCTGTCTCGTTTTCTTCTACAAGACCAAATCTCATTCCCTTATTTCATGCATACCTGCAAATGCAGCAGCAGCAGTTCTCCTTAACACAAATAAACAATGCCTTACGTACAGCACCTTTTGCACTTTATCCACCATTTTATCTTTTTTTGCCAAGAACTGACCAAGTACTCAGCCCTGTACCTCCCAGAGAAATCTTTGTCGCTCAGCTCCACTCCTGTGAAGCCTTTCAAGCCAACCACTGTTTAAGAATCGGTCCTGGCAGTATCAAGACTGTACTGCCTGCCAGATGTCCCTCCGAATCAGATGCTTAGCTGATCATCCTGAACATTTGGTTCTTTGCAACCACCAAAAAGTGTTTCTGCAACTCTAAGCCTGGCAAATGAGAGGATTCCAGAAAGCCACTATTGCATGAAGGACTAACAAACTCCAAGTTTTGCAAACTATCTGCATTGCATCCAAATCTGTCCAAGCTGAAGATAACCTAAGGGGAAAGCGGGGTTTACTCATTTTCAAAATTCTTCATTTCTTTGGCTGCCTCTCCTCAACCACTACTTCTCATTTTGACTGTTTTATTCCTCTGTCTTCTTCACTTGAGACTTCAGACTTTCTTTAAACTCAGCTCACAGGCTGCAAGGACATCACTCTACATACGCTTCCAAAATCCACCTCTTCCCAGCAAGGCTCCCATCCTGCCATCCTTATCCTGCAGCACTGCACAACAGTGGTCCAGGGCTGCAGATATCTCATGCGCATTTGGCCAGCCTTCTCCGTCAAACAGTTTCTCAGCTTTGGGGATTACAGCCCCAGGCGCGTTATGAAAGGCAGCCAAGCAAGGTCATGGGGTGTTGAAAACTTTGCTACAATCCAAAGCAAAGGATCTTCCTCCTTTCCTTCCCTACACACTATTCTTGTCGAAGTAAAGGATTTTCTGGCAGTCCTCAAAACACACAAATTATAGGCTCTTGTCATGAATCAAGACTTAAAACATCTCTCCATTTAAAAAAAGTGGAAGGGGAGGAGCAAGGCAGAGGGGAAGGTACTTTTGCATCAGATTTGGTTTTGAAAAGGGGATTGGCAGCCTATGCATGTGCTTTACCCTGTAATCTGGAAGCTCCTCAGGACAGGACCCCTAGAAGCATTTTATACTGAACTATATACACACCCCACAGCAAAAGAACCAGTGGCTCCCCGCATCCGTTCCAGTCTGCTCAGCTTCTCCTAAATCAACACTGCCAGAAGGCAAGACAGCACTATAACAAATTAGCACCACTCACAATTTGTTGAAGTTGCTGTTCCATTGTTTGTTTATTTAAAACACGCGCACGCACACACACACACACACACACACAAACCTCCCAAACTTGCTCTCTGCTGCCATCACCCAAACTCCAGATTTGTAGTCTCAGAGAGAGAGGCAAGCAAAGGCAGTGGATTAAACCCATGCAGAGCAACAGTCACTGCACTGGGACTCTGCCTGGGTTTTGCTCTTTCACTACAAGCAAAACAAAAGAATGCCCACACTGTTCCAGCCTGGAAGATCAAGGTGTCGAAATCCTTATTTCGGCACTTGACTAGGAAAGTGTTGTTAAGGAAAAGAAAGAGCCACAGGCTTGAAAGGACCAAGCACTAATAAAACTCTTAGTGCTAATGCTATTTATGAACATCCAAGGGATAATCTGCACCCCTTATCAGCCCACAAGATTATAAGACCTTTAAAATAGGAAACATGTCTTACTTCATAGAGCACTGTATAAGTTTACAAAGCACAATATTAGTGGTAATAAATAATTGTCAAAGTAGAGCAAAGAGGTAAAACCTGAAAAAGTACCACTGTTCCCATTTCATTCTGAGCTCTGGGTAGTAATACTGTAGGTTGACTGGTTGTTCTGACTTGGTTTACTCTTATGCACCAATCTATTTTTATTTTAAGAGATTATTTGGGAAATATGCTATGCTTTTATTTACACTGGAGAGATTAATGTTTATCACAAGGTGATCACGACACGGGTCATTTTAAAAAGCTGTAGTAGATTCTTATCCTTCCACCAAATACAGTCTAATTTGCCAGCATGTATCTGCGTGCCAGCAATGATTCCTTTACACAGCATTTCTGTCTGTAGGCACTTACTCCATGCAGAGCACCCTGCTATCTGAGCAATTCTCACCAGTTGCATCATGTAGCCTATGGAGACAGCTTCTCTTTCATTTCTCTTGGTTTACACAACATTAAGCTCTGGGCTGCTGCAGGCATAGTTTAAAGGACAGTAAAGTCAGCATCATCACCTCAAACCCTTACGTGCTTTCATTTAGTTATTTTT
The DNA here is from genome assembly GCF_964195595.1 of Calonectris borealis. Taxonomy (NCBI): domain Eukaryota; kingdom Metazoa; phylum Chordata; class Aves; order Procellariiformes; family Procellariidae; genus Calonectris; species Calonectris borealis. Next base: position 11,616,142 of record NC_134329.1, read on the forward strand.
TTCATTTTTGAGAAATTTTTCTAGTTTGTGAATGCTCTAAATGTTTGTATCTTCTGGCTGCTGTATCACATGCTGACAGATAACTGCATCATCCAAAGCATCTCTGCAAGCCTGGGTTGAGCACAGTTTTGGTTTCTGGACAGGTGAACACTAGATACCACAGTTACCTCCATCAGTCTAACTACAATTAAGGAAATTACTAGATTTTATACTCAGATTGAGACCTTTGCATGGAATTCCGTGGGTGCCAAAACAATTACGATTTTATTCTTCAGATAAGCCATGGTTTATCAAATGTTTAAATACTCAAGCTTAAGTATTTCAAAAGCTAGTCACTTTACATTTGTCACCTAAGGAAATTGCTAAGCAATTTGTGCATTTATTTTCTGTCAGAAAAAAGCCTCAAAGAGCACAGCAGAATGGATCACCCTCCTTCTTTCAGCACCATTAAAACCATCTCAAGATGGGTGTGGGGGAGTGAAAAGCTGGAGCAGATTCTATTTATAGAAGATAACCTTGGGAAAAACAGGAGGTACCAGAGAAACAGGTATGAGGGGTGAAGTTGTGACAGTACTGAAACTAGCAGGAGACACAGGTGTACCAGGTGTCTGTGCCAGAGAGCTCTGAGAACACAAATGTGGCCGCACCTCCTGGAAGATTTAGGCTTGGCTGGCAGGTTTCATAGGCACTCAGGTGAGAATTCACAGAGACAATTCACATATTTAAAAGCTTGAGCAAGAGTTAAAAATAAAAACACACTAAAAGGCTATTTTAAAAGTTTGCTGGATCACTTCCCATAGAGCTCTCCCCTCTCAGCAAGGAAAGCGGTTAAAGGAAAAACAAAAACCCAAACAGAACCCAAACAGAAAAACCAAAACAGCCAGAGGGACTGAAACCTCCGTTACATGGATGAAACAACTCAGCAGTTTTATAGATATACAAATAGGATCAGAATCTGGCCAAAGGAGTAATACATGTACAAACTACTGCTACCAGCCACAACAAACATGGATACTACACCTTGGACTGGAGGGAAAAAATAAAATTCTTCTATCCTTACCACTTCCAGCAGAGCCCACTAATATAACAGCATCAAGAGACTCCCAAAGGATGCAAAAAGTGTGTTTAGTGAGGATACGTTTGAACCAAAATCTCTCTCTTGGCATTGTGCGTTCGCAAACACCTGTATCCAGTACCTAGCTGCTTTCAGTCCCTGGCCCTTGGCTACACATTATTCAGCCACACGCAGTTCTGTCACGCAGAAGGGCTGAATAAATTGTAGCATTGTTATGCCACAGTGCAGGTGCTCCAAAACACGCACGTCCTTAGGCTCGTGAACTTGAGAAAAGATATGCCGCATCAGCCATAGGGATGTCTGATGCCATCCAGCTTTCTCTGACCCATCAACTCTGTCCATCTAGGGTTAACCTATTTCCTTCTCCAGGCATTTTCTTAGCAGACGCCTCACTCAAATAATATGTTTTAACAGCAGGAAAACCACCCCAAAATCCCAAACCAAACAACAGTCAACTAAGTAGCATAGGTGGCATCCTTCTTATCAAAGAGTGTCCTCCTTCATGGATGCTAACACAGCTTTCACACACCACCTTTCTCTGCTACCTCAGTGTAAGAAGCCTGACAATAATCCCGAACCCCCAGACCCTTCCAGGACCAGTCTTTGCACACGCAGGCCCATTCCAGACAATTAAAGTCTTATAACAGGGCGTGTAATGTAAAACCCTTTTAATCTTGTGCAGGCAAAAAATAGCAGGGACCTGCCTGTAGAAAAATTAAAAAGTATATAGTAATTCATCAAATTGATTTAATACAGCCAGCTGCATGTGAGAATGCTGGCCCAGGCAGAGATAGTCCCAATAGTATGCATTTGCTTACAAATAGGCAAGGTGCTTTGGCACAGCTACTACATCCTTTGAAAAAGTTGGTTTTGACATGTTGGGAAAGGACTTGGATTTTCCAGCTGCTCTCTAAGCAGGACGCAATTCAGTGAACACACCCAAGACCTGCAGCAGACACCACTCTCAAATTTGTATTCGTTAGGTTCTAATTTTCACACAACTTTCTATTATTTACAATAGCCAGAAAAAAAAAAAACAGAAGAAAGGTCAGGAAAGCACTGTTACGCATAATTTGTTCTTTCTCTAGCAGCAGCAGCAGCCGTCGAGTGTGCTGGGCCAGGTTTTACTGCTCACATTTACCCTGTTATTCTTGAACCAACAAATCAAATATGGGTGTCAGGTTCAGTGGGTTTCAAAACAAAAGGTGTATTGGAAGGGGGATTATTGTGGGTTTTTTTAAAGACAGTTATTCTTAACAAACATTGAAATTGCTGAGAAAATAAATTCCGCTTTCCATTTTGCAAATATTACTTCTTCCCCCCCCCCAGAAGAGACTGGGTCACTGAGAGACATGCAAAGCTTCAGACAGGACTAACAACTGTGCTGAAATTTAGTGAGGTACCCAAAAATGAGCGAGGAGTTTGGGTCTTTCAATGGGATGAGTGGCACAGTAGAAATTCTTAGTCATGCTAGCTTTTATTCATATGATTTTTTATTATTCTTCATATAAAACTTTCATTATAAGAGACAAACCTATGATTGTTAGAAGATATGTGAAGCACACCAGAACTTCAGAAAGAAGCCCCAACTCCGACCATCTCCCATGTGAAAGAAAGGGTGATTATCACAATCCACTTTTTTCTTTAACTTAATTTTTATTTTCCTGGGAAGTGTGAAAAAGCTTTTTTGTTCATTTGGTTTTTAACTGACTGTATTTAAAGGACTTGGTGAGGAATCTAAAAATCTGCAGAAAGGTTTGTTGGGGGGAATTAGAAAGAGAAAAGCCTCATAAAAACAACCCCACCCCCTCCAAACACAGAGTTTGTTCCTCTGCTGCACATGCACACTAATGCCCTTTTGCCTCCCCAGATCCAAAAGATCTGGCATAAAAGGCCTGGAAGACACTGCACGCAGTTGGACACATGGTGGGGTGGTGCTGGGAAGCAAAGAAGCAGCTGAAATTATATGGGAATAACAACAACATTCATAGAAGTTCCCCTTGGATACATGTCAGCATGTGGGAATGATGGCTTAAGATTGAGTATTTGCATTTCCCAGTCAGATGCCAAGATAGCAAAGCTGGCACGCTAAGGTGTTCTGGCGTTCCTTGAAGGGAGTCTCCAGCCACCAACGCTGCATGTGTACAGAGCTCTTCTGCTTGCAAGTATCTCACTCTCTGATAGCACATGAGTTTTTATTTTTTTTTTAAATATGTGATCTAGGTTAGTGCTCATAAAAGTGAAGGATAACAGCTACAGCGTAACACAGGCAGCTGCGCAAGCTCGGCTGACAGAACCCTGCCAACACAATCAACCCCAAATTAATCCTGCACTGTGCTCCCACCCACACACAGCAATCAGGTAGTGCCATGGTGCCAACTTCTTCAGTCAACATATAGGAGCAAAGAAGTGCCATGTGCTTACTTCTTCTTCTAAAGGCCACCGTAGAGAATTTTGATCTTTGCATACAATAGACCCATAGACATCTGAACTGGAGTGCAGGACTGAATCCGCTGTCAGACATGGTTTTTAAAATAAGATGTAGCACTTCTGCATCATTGCCCTCTACAACAGGCATCAGTGCTTTTCTGTTTCTTTCTTTTTTTTTTTTTTTTTTAAAAAAAAAAAAGCCAGCATTAACATTGCCAGTGGTAATTATTTCCCATTATTGTCCCAGCTGGAAAAAAAGAAACAAAAAAAACCCAAACCACAGAGAAATAGATCCATCATTACAGATGATAAGGCATCGTGATCTGTTTTAGCCCATCCAAGTCAGGACTGCCACTGAAAAATTTAGGTCTTGCCCTCTTCCTGCATCAACCCTGGTCTGGCTCAGCCTTACAACCTCATGGTCTTCAGGAGCAGTGCAATGGAGCAGGCAGGAGAGCACAGCCAAGGATGCTGATGAGGAACACTCATCAGCAAAGCTGGCTGTAAAGCCAAATCCCATGTGTCAGAGGTCACAGTATTAATTGAGGGTTGTGCTACAAACTCCAAAACATCCTCCACTACCCAGGAAGGCTGCTGGCAAGGTGGAAGATGGTGGTGTGACAGAGGAACAATGAAGAAAAAGTTCTTGCAAATTATTGCTGGCACTGCGTGGTGCATGTGCAATGAGAAGGCAGAGCAGAGCACTCGGATCAGGAGGAGCTTCTCTCCCATAGAGGGAAGGACAGAGGGGAATACTCCTGCCTGCCTGCCTTTGGACCTGAAATTCTCTCTGACACCCCAGTTTGCATAGTCAGAAGTGAGATCAATGCCTAACTACACGAGATGCTTCCACTTTGTAATGATCTTCATTTCTAGATGCTTAATAGTTGTTGACTTCCTCCCTTGGAATTTTGTAACAGCCCTGCAAGAATGAAAGTTTAGAGGTTCTCCCAGAAGTCCCCAAGATGCATCAGAAACTGGAATCTGCTGCAGGGCTGCAGTACGTTGTCTCAGCAGATTCAGTGGGTAACAAGGTCTTCTGAAACAAAGTATAACAAGTGTTTCTGCCTGGACTTGCCAAAAGACCTTAATGCAAATACAACTCCAGGAAAATTAGGGTGGACTCTAGTGGCTGCCTCCCCCTCAGGGTTGGTTTGTTGGTTCCCCCCCCCCCCCCTTCAATTGTGATGAAATTCATTACAGTAGCATTTAAACTGAGGTCGTGATTTAAATTTTCCAAAGCAGGCAGGGCAGGTTTGAAAGCCTGATATATCAGAGTTTATGCGCTTCCTGAAGAACTCGGGTAGTTGCAGAGCCTTCCCCAAGGGCTGCCTGGTTGGTCCCCTCACCCCCTTGACATGTTTGCTGTCACACAGGCCGCTGGATTCCTGGCAAGTTGAGCAGGCTTGCTCCTTACAACCAAGCAGCCCCCATTCAAGCATGCCAGTACTTTCCTTGAAGGTATTTACAGTTTACTTTTTAGTGCTACTTTAAGTTCAAAGGGGCTAGTAAAGCCCCATTAAGCCATTTACATCAAACTGGTTAGTTAATTATCCTGTTGCAGGCTTTAAATTAGCAATTTATAACCCCTTCCCTAGAGATGCCAGTATTTGGAAACAACTCAGCCGGGACATTTTGCAGGGTGCGGTTAAGGAACAAAAAAACCCACTAAACCCAACCACCCCCCCCTCCACACCCACCCCACACCCCACACCCCCCCCAAAAAAAAAACCCACCCAAACAGAATAAATCTCTTCAGTTTTTGGTTGGAAATCAGTTAATTCTGGGAAAATCCAGTAGGGACAGGGGTGGGAGAAAGCCCACCATTACCAGCTGGCAAGGATAGCGAGGCCATGTCTACCTTAGGCTGTGTCTGTGCAGCAAAATGCAGTGATGTGCAGAGAGGCACCACAGCTAGATGAGGATGGTGCTTCCCTCACAATAAGCTATTCTGCTTCTTAGTATTATAATCAAAAGTATTTTCACATTCATATGTAAAAAAAACTTGTCTGCCCACAAGGAAGGAAAATTATTTGAGGCTTTGGAGCTGGTCAAACTGTGAATGCCAGCATACAGCGACTAAAGAAGTCCTTTTTAGGGGGTTTTGGTCAGGAGCTCTGCTCACCCATGCAGGCAGGGAGGCTTTTGCCACACTGCAGCCACCTTTCAGGTGAGAATTAAGAAGATTCCAGGTTTATATCCCCTTGCCATAAGGGTCAAGGACCTGCTCACAGTGGGGCTACCCCATGGGCTAGATGAGGCTGGAGCAGAGGAGTCTCCATTCCCAGGATCTTCTCCCCTGCCAACAACATTTCAGTTCTGAGAAGGACAATCTGTTGTCCCCTCGGGGTCTGGTTATTCCAGTCCACCCTACTCAGAATTCAGAGCTGTTATAGAAGGGAATAATAACCATCTTCCCCCCTAAATACCTAACTGCCCAAACTAACCAGGTCCTAGAGTAAAACATGCCTCTCACCCTGTCTTCCTTATTTCCACCAGCCATTATTAGTTCTATAAACAATTGTCATACTGGATTTTTACTGGCAAATTCTATTTAAAATAAAGATGGGAGGGAAAGACTGTCCAGTTGTTACTATTTTCACACAACGATCTATCAAGTACAGGAGAAATCTTGGCCCCAATCCTGGTAGCTCTCCCAAACCAACAAGCATTTAAAACCTCACCAAGAGCAGGAATCCGTGGAAAGAAAGGGCATGTGGAGTGAGACCAAGGCAAACTAGGAGATTCCACATTAACATCAAAAAAAGGCACATAAAAAAAAAGAAGTTTGAGAGAAAATTTCCATTCTACTTGAAAGACAAGACAGACAGATGGAATCAAGTCATATGACAGACCCTGCGATTTTTTTCCTCTATCTTAATACATCCCCTTTGCAATGGCAAAAAAAATTATCTTCTGCCAAACAAGTGTCAGATGACCTTAAAAAAGAGAGATAAAAATCTAAGCAAGTTAATTTCTTTATACTACGTAACCATGAGATTTATTTTGCATTTGCTTGCTTTTTCTTCTGTATGGAAAGTAGCCATTTCACAACAATTTTTGGGATGGGGGAGCAGATGGGAAGAAGGGAAGAAAAGACACTCAGAGATTTCAAACCAAAGGGACAAAATATTTTTGTACAAAATTTGGTAAGATGATATCACTTTTACGTGATTTACTACTCCAAATTGCAAGACAGAGGCCTTATAATAAAAATACAGGTAAACACGACATAAAATCTAAATTATCTAAAGGGCTGAAAAACCCAACCCCGCACATAGATGACATTCTCCGAATTCTCTGCCCTTTCTTGGGAGCAGTTACACCCAAACCATCACTCAGCCCAGAAGCTGTTCTCTCCTGCTAATCACTCTGGAATCACACACTAAGGTAAAAAAAGTTCAAATGCAAACACTGGCCTGGCCTTTGAAACAGCCCGGTGCTAACAGGCCACATGATTGCATAATATTAGGGAACTATAAAATAATGTGAAACTGGGGAGAAAGAAGAAAGCAAAGCCCTCCTGTGGATGAAATGGGAGTCTTTCCTGCTCCACCAAAACCTTCCATTTCCAAGGCATGCAATACCCAGGCCTGTGCCTAGAACAGGTGTGTCTCCTTAAATACCTCGCATGTCACACTTGTGTCTCATGGATACAGTCCTGCAGGATTATATTAGTACCAGTGCGGACCAGCTGTAGCTACCCCCAGTGGTATCCTGTAACTCCTTGGACGGGGGGAGCTGCTCTCCATAGCATGCAGAGCCCCTTGCCACATGACTTTCTGGAGACACACAGCGACCCTGCGACTGCAGCTTCAGAGCATTTGTGTTCTGGGGGCTGAATCAATTCAGGGACAGGCAAAAGACCTCCTCCAAGAGCAGGAACAAGGCTCTGTCAAGAGAACGTGAAGTGTTCTTCTCTTTCCCTCCTCTGCACTTGTTACCAGCAAATTCTTAAGTGAATTATGCCAAATAGACACTCTGAAGATCTCCTTTAAATAAAAAAAGATGCACAGCTAACAGAGCAAAGTCCACTCAGCTATTCCCAAGCAGAAAATGCTGACAGGGCACAAGGCAGATATGGCTAGTGCAGGATGAAGAAAGGACAAAGGAGAGTGAGCTTCAGACATCCCTAAGGCAGTGCAGGAAGAAACACCCCTTGGCAATTTCAACCTAATTCTTCACTAAGCCTTGGAGGATACTAGCTGCTGGCCTAAGCAGCTGAAAGAGCCAACAAGAAAATTTTTAGAGCAGCAAATGCAGTAGTGGCATTTTCTGTGTCATATCTTCGTGACTGGCACAGATAATAAAAAGAGAAGAGCTACTTGGTTGAGCTATAGCTCTGCATCACAATGCAAAGGTATGATGAATAAGAACTGAATGAATAAGAACTGCCCCCCCATGCCACCCATCTCGTGAAAAGCATCTTGTAGTGCTTAACAGGGAGCCAGAGCACCGATGGATGCGAGAAGCTGCTGACCAGCATGCATGGGCTCAGAGGTGGAGGACCACAGGGCTCTGTAGGATCCTCCTTTCTTATTCCTCCTTAACGGCACAAGTGCCTTCATTTTCGAGCAAGCGATTCTTGCATTCGGGCAACAGCTTTTAGGAGAGAGAGTGCACGAGCAAGAATGCACGCACCAATCTTGATGAAAAGTCTAATTTATGAGGAATCTACCACATCCATAAGTTATTCTACTGGTTAATTAATTCAGATTTCCAGGTTTGAGCACACATCAGGTTTGTCTGCTCATCCCTACAGTAAATGGCCCCAGGCATCATGAGCAGCCATCAGGGATGAAGGCAGTGCCAAGCAACGTTCTTCTGAAGTGGCGTAGGTAGAACTTCTTCAGTCCACTTCTGCTTTATAACCCCTTGGGGCTGGGCGATACAGTGGGTTCAATGAACCCAACTCATCAGTCCAGCTCAGGTCGGAAGCAAAGGGAAATTCTCACATACTCTATATCCCAGTCATCTGTTCATCTCACTGGCCATCTCTGTTCAAATGAATCCAGAATAAGGCCATTCCATGACACTTTATTCTCAAACAAGTGAGCAGGACCCCAAAATCCATCTACCCCTAGAAACACATATACTTCTTACTACTGGCATTTCTTATTTTCAAGAGGTCTCAAGTCCATAGCCATAAAAAGCAGCATTAACCGCCAGGTGAACTCTTACTCTTTAACCAGCTATTTATTACACTGGGTCTTTGATTACCAGGCAAACATCTGTTGCAAATGCCACCCCATGTTCTCAGACACCAGGAGTTCAAATGTTGAGCGGTTTCCCATAACCAAGATTTAGCATCTTTATGTTTTCTTTATTCTTTGCCAGCCGCAGCGTTAGTGACTTCCTGGCCAGTTAGCAGTCAGCCTGGTAAAAGCACTTAACTTTACACATTTGTCATGAGATCTTAGAATACACACTGTCACATCTTTCTCGAGCAACTTGAAACCAAATCACAGGAGCAGGTCTGTGTCCCCAACAGACAAATGGAGGCCCAGCTGTATTTCATAACCGTGAATGTGCACTTCCAGAAACCGTTATACTTAGTGACGCATCTAATGCAGAAACAATTATTTAAGAAGCCATTAAAGAAAATCCTCACATTTAGTATAGGAGTGCAACCATTCACTTCATTTTTCCACAAACAAAATTTTCAGACTTTGGGAAAACCAGGTCTTCTTACAAGCAACCTCTACATATACTCAGATGGAGCTGTGTGTTCCCATAGGGAGATAGCAGCACACGCGTTTTCTTTGAAGACCCAGAATGTCTGAATTTCTTGGTGAAAGCAAAACAAAATAACTCATTTCAAGTAGGAGTAGCTGAGAACAGAGCTGTCCATGAGCCTCTGTACAGGCCTCCATCCAAATGCTCAACTCCCACTCTTGTCAGTACTTGCAAGATTTAATCCAACAGAGGTTCTTCACCAACCTACAGCTATTTTGTGACATGCCTGCCTTGGGGCGTAAAATCCTAGAGAGCGTCCCCTTAAACCAAATGCATTCGTTATATAATTGAAGCAGGTTTATGGGGGAAAATGGCAAAAATCCTACTGTCATTAAGAAGAAAATCAGTGATCTACTGCATAGCAATGATTAACCAGATAACTATCCTTTTTTTATTGAGGAACCAGACTCATAATTAAGGGTTTTTTTTTCTTAAAATAATATATAAACAAATTATTGGAAAGTTTTACACAATTTTAACCAGTAGAATTTCAGAGTTCAAATAAATTACAAGCTATTTCACTGTTGGACTGTCTGCCTCTAAGGTCATAATTAATTTTAATTTTTCGAAGTTACAGTACCAAACATGTGACCAGGAGTAAAAGAAGAAAAACCTCTTTAGAGTTCTCTTTCAGTTTGTATCAAACATACAGAAGACAGGAAAATAGGAGGCCAGGTGCACTGATCTTCAGAAGCAGCTCACATGTCTTAAGAAGTATGTAAAATATGACAAATTCAAAATTCACTTGCCCATTTAAATTTTGGGGAAGGGTAATGGAGATGAGAGACAGAGGAAGGGGAGGGAAAAAAAGGGACCAGGTGTTACGTTAGTGACTTAATATGTGAACACGCAGAGGGAGTTTCTTTGTCTGTGTATCACATCATAGCAAATACAGGAAAAGCCATGGCAATGCCATGCCAGCAGCTAAATGTGCTTTTACTTATTTATTTACTCAGATAGCATTCAATGGAAAAGGAAGAGTGGATTTAAATCAAAGTAATTTAAAGCTACCAATTTTAATCTTGTTTTACATGTACATTCTAGTTATTTTCATAAAGGATGATCAGTGGCTGGTAACTACTAAGCCATATTGATTTGCAACTAAATATAGTCTGCTCTCAATTTGGCATTATTTTTTGCTAACCAGAGAGCTGCACTATCTCCAGTTGAAACATTTATTCTATTTTACAGGTATTTATCCAGCTGACATTTTTCCTCCTTTTATTATTTTAATACACAATGACTTTTATTAGACTTTTTATTTTTCTCATTTGAATCATACTGCCTAAAAATTCAGAAAGTGACCATCCATTGAGAATTTTCTGACTTCATTTTCTTATCAAGCATACTAAACATTTAAGTCCAAACATGTTTAACATTTAAAACAAACACTTTATTAAAGAGAAGTGAGCTGTAGCTGATGATTTAAAACTGAGTTCTCATTGCCTTGTCCTTCAAAATCTAGAGCTACCAGATATTTGCCTCCCATTATATCTAGTTCTTATTCACCAGCTTAGAAAAGGAAAACAAGCATCCTAAGTTTCTTAAACTTTCATTGTTTTCTCAACTGAAATCCTTTACTGCATTAAATAAACTCAAATGAAAAAAAAAAAAATTTTTTTCAGCAAAAACGGCCTCAAGGTCTCCCTGCAAAAGCAGCTACATCTATCAAAAGCCCAGTACTTTCTTACAAACTCTTGTTCTTCATGCTTAGGGACAGACTTTCTGCAGTTGAGTGTTTTGTTTTTCCTTAAACCTTTGGCAGAAGACAAGTAGTGCCTGAATAAAGACAGACCTAAACTCACCAAGATCTATGAAAATTGTTTAAGGCAACTATTGTAATTTCAAGCAAGTATTTTTTCCTAGGTATTAAAAAGATTGTTCCATTCAGTAGCTTTTAGCCACTACATCTACGATGCACTTGACTTTTCTCAATATCCCACAAATTCCTAAGGTAAAGACTACTAAAACACAAATTGAAATAAACAACAATGGGGGAAGAGAAACACTTGCACACCATAAAAGCAAGAGGTACGTATCCATGTCCTACAATATGCATTTTGCTTCCCTTTCCGTGGCATACATACTGAGAGGCTGCAATTGTGTCTGTCCTCATTTTGTTTAGAAATTTATATGAGAGAGAAATCTTTTTTCCCCAAAATGTCTTAATACACATGCCAAATGTAAAAAGATAAAGCTTAATTTGCTATCGGGAAGATGGCAGAGGAACAGAAGACAGACCTTCACCTGATCAGACACAATGTTATGTGAAAAGTGCAGAACAGGTATTCATGCAACCCTCCCATGCTACTTCCAAATTCATGTTTGTCTTCACAATCCATGACATTTCTCAAACCATGTCTGCACCAAGTTCCTTATTTGTTTATTCCTTCCCAAGGTAGCACTTCCATTTATAACATTCACACCTTAATTGCTAGCACAGACCTGGCTGCCTGTCAAGCCTAGGAAACCTGAAATGAAGTCTTCCCTTTTGCCTGCTGGGGCTCAGGCCTGGGCAGCCTAGGTACTGCTTCTACAGCCTCCGCAGAAGATCCATGTCATTCCTTTAAAGCAAACGCTTCATTAAGTGATGAGGCACAGCTATGAGCTCACGTGCTGCTTTCGTGCAATAATGTGTGTACACTTACATAAAAGAGTAGAAAGGAATAAGAAGTCAATACATTTACTGCGTCCCTGTGGCTGCATGAACGTCAAAGCAAAATGAACCATTTGTTCTTAAAGTCAGGAGACACTCATCCTCTGAGGAGGTCTGCCTAACAGTTTTCGGTATGTAAAATAAATGCAAATTTCACCTGATTATCCAATGGTTGCTAGTAGGCTAATGATGACTCATATTGCCACTGACAGAACACTCCTCAGTTACATTTTGAGCAAGACCTGTTGTGCTTCAGCCAATCTAACAACAGTTTTAACCTGGAGGGGTGCATCATGCGTGTAGCTACTGGTTTCTGAATGGTGGAGGATCCTGTTCAAGCTCATCCATGACCGCAGGTTAACCATCCAGTAATCTGACCGACGTGATTACAACAGGAAAAGTAGTAGTGTCTTAGACACAGTGCCCTGGTCCTACATCGTGCTGGACAACCCTTGTATACGTAGCTTGGATGTTTAAAGAATCTCCCTGGATAATTTACCAGTATTGCTGGGTTTCAAGTTGTGGCTAGATAGCAAACGTGCAGAATGAATTGCTGCATTCTTACATGTTTTTCAAAAAAGAAAGTCTAGATGTGTTGAAGGGATAAAGCCAGTAAAACCTCTTTGCTCCTTGCTATAAACATCAGTTGTTTTCCTGGTGTTGGGGGAGAAGCAAGCAAGGGAAGTACAACTACACATCCCTTCTTTAAAAGGAAGGTGACTTGGTACTTCAGAAATAGTCTAGTAAGAACACAATTTCCCTTACCTAATAAAGTTCCTTGTCCAGTATTAGAGGAAAGTAATCTTTCAGTAGCGTTTCAGCCACCTCAAAGGGCAATTTGAAAAATAATGTAGGGTTTTGATGTTTAAACAAGCTTTTCCAGCAATTACTTGTTAATAGCATCCAGAGGCTCCAAGTAAGAAGCAGGACCCATCATCCTAAGCAATTTATAGTAGCAATACATAGAGTAAGGCAGAGGATTTGAAAGGAAAGAAAATGCTAGGGGCAGGGAGAGGGGGGAGGATTAAAAACCGCAAGTAAGATTGCTAAGTACATCCAACATCTCAAAACTGGAATAAAAGCCAATGCCATGCACCAAAGCCCTCTGGAAATACAAACTGTTAAAAAAAATGAGTCATTACTTCCTTGTTTGCCCAATCAGATCAGACCCAGCAGCTTTCCTGCAGCCTGCGCTTTAGAGAGCTCCAGCTTTTTGCTACCTCTTGGGCAGCCTCGTGCCCTTGAGTGCTCAGGTGTGCCAGGCAATGACAGCTGACAGGTACAAACTCATTTGCCCCAGGGCTGCCTGGCATGTAACTCAGAAGGGCTCTGTGAGCTGGAAGAGAAATCTCCCAAGAGAAGAAAGAAACTCTCACTATTTTGCCTAGAAAAGCCTCTTGTAGCCCTCCTCCGGAGAGCTGAGCTGCATTGTTTGTAAGGTGTGTTATTCATGCTTGTGCTGCAGTCCGTACTCCTCCTCAGGGCAGAGGAATGCCACGCTGCAGCAAGCTCGCTTGCTCCCAGGTTCACATGGAAGCATTCCAAGCTACTCAGCTTCTGACAGCTCTCCAACTGCTCTTCCACGCTGTATTGCTTTACATTACATTGCTTTCCCTGCCAGGAGGCACTGCTGTATTACAGTATAATCGTCTAGCAAAATGCAAAACTGATTTTTTCACCTCCCAAATACCAACTGACTGTTGCCGTTGCAGTCACAACTAGAAGCCCTGCTCTGTATTAGACTTTCCTGCTTTTATGCATATACAAGAGATTTTAGTATCTTGCCTCCTCTTCAGCCTCCTTCCCAACTTGCTGCTTCTTCCCTCCCAGTTGTACTCCCCAGACCTTTCTGCGGAGGGCGGCCACCCTCAGCTTCCAGCCCAAGGTGTCACTACTCCTCGAGTTAAAATGCCTAAGCCAGCTCATTAGGTGCATTATCAGACAACCGGACTGACTGTAGCACCAAACACAGAAAGTGAGAAAAATAACTAGAAGCATTGTAGTGACTTATAGCTTCATTAACAAGCTCAGCTTTTTGTTAAGTCAGAATTTTAACAAAGTAAGCAGGCTACAGAGGCATTTTATAACACACACATTTTTAAGGTATTAGGAGGCATTTGGCGCCTAATTCTCTTCATTTCAGTGCGCTTTACATTACTTGTGGGCTACAAGGCAAAACTAGTTCCGTGCACTGAAGTGTAGCTAGTTTCCTTTCTAGTTTTGAAATATAAAAATAGCCATATTATAAGAGCAAAGGTCTAGCTCTCTGTCTCTAGCTATTCTTCAGGAGTAGCCAGAATAGGACCAAAAGAAAAAAAGGGGGGGAGCAGTGAAATAGAGTACCGGCAGTCTTCTCTCTTCTTATACCCTGTGCAATTGTTAAAGATCTGATTCGGAGGTTGCATCCAGGCCATCACTTCTAATAAGAACTTATCTGTCCTTCATCGATTTTTCAATCTGTTTAGACTTCCGCTATCCATAACACCCTTTGGCCATGAGTTTCACATGGTAACTGCTGCTTGACAGAGTGCCTCCTCTTTGCCTGCTTTGAATCAGTTTAGTTAACACAAGAACCATGAAGAATAACTCCCTACTCCCTTCCCCCCACCTTTCATAACAGTGTAGAACATCTGCAATTTCTGTAATAAGTCATCTCTTCTCTGTGGCAAAGAGAGAAACCCTGTTGACTGACTTGAGACCCATCTTTGATGGTCTTCTCCAGACCTTCCCTAGTCCTCCAGTACCTTTGAGAGGTGGTAATCAGAATTGCATAGTGTTTAAGATACTGGCACACCATGAATTTACACAGCAGCATACTGATGGTTTCTGTTTGGTTTACCAGCTTGGGTAAACATCCAGAGAGTTTGTTGATTCTTCAGGGAGTGTAGCATTTCCTCCCAGTTGGCCATTAGTCTCTCTGCAATAACTTTTTGGGGACTCACTTCAGATAGTGCTCTTAAGTAGTCTGCTGAGGTGACAGGTGAAATTTTTCATCTCCCAACAACTGCTGCCACAGATCTCTCAATTTTTTTTACCCAATTCAAGCCAGTGAAACTCACAGCTTTTAAATCCCTGCCATTTTCCCCCCTCAAAGTCTTTCCAAAAGCATGGCAGTTTGCAACCGCTCAAAGCTCACAGATACTTTCTTTCACCTGTACATCCAGTGAGAAGTTCCACAAGCCAGAGAAGCAGAAAGTACATGGTTCTCCCCAACAAGCCGGGAGAAGCATCGTTGCATTAAAATCTATACTGACTAACCAAGGAAACTTTCTTAAGCTTATCCCAGTGAATATCCCAGTCTTAAGAAATTTCCCAGGCGTCCTCATATAATGAGCGACTGTCCTGAAGGATCAGTCAGACTTGGCACTGTGATGCACAATTCACCACTCTGACTCATGAGCCCCTGCTAATCCCAAGAGACGCGCTTCACCAGATATAGCTGCTCCGTATAATTGCTTGGCTTATCTCCCTCTCTTAGCTGAACTACCATGGTTCCAAAAGCTCTTAAAATTAATGATAGATATGCTTGCAGATTAAAATCCATCTACCTGTGTAATGCTATGTGCATCACTTGTTCATACCAGCACTCAGTCACAGTGCTCAGCTGCAGTTTCTCTATGCTTCTTAGTAGCAGCTCAAATACTGCCAAATTAGCGAATGCTGGGAGAAACATCAGAGCAGTTTGTTTGACCCCAATTTCAGAATTTCTGGGAAGCAGTTGTAATGGACCATGAGAAAGATAACACAAAACATGAAGCTATGAGCTGAAACACTGCATCTCAGCATACCTGACCAGAAAACTGAGCAGGTAATTTGAGCAAACACAGACTCCTGTGAACACGTGGTTAACAAAAGTAGCTCAAGACAGCTTAACAAAATAATAGCACAGACACATTTTACTTCCATAGTTACAAACCTCTGAATCTGAATGAGCAAACTATAGAAATAACAACCTTTGTACATCAACAAAACTCTACTACTACCCACAAGCATAAGATAGCATGCAAAAGCTAGGCAAATAACGTAAACCAGTTCAGCATATTGAAATCTAAACCTTCCTTCTGGATATCTCATTTTCTGAACATTTTGCATACAGTGCCTGCAAAAATAACACTGGGTGTGTTAAGTGCTGGGGAGAAGAGTCCCTTTCCTTCTGTTTCCTAATGTGGGATAGAACATCACTTTTACTCAATAGGATAAGAAATTCCACCAAATCCCTTGCCGGAGCTCTAACATAAAGGCAATTCAAAAAGTCAGCCAGAGACCTGCCCACACCCATCACTTTCCAAGACTGGAATGAGAAAAAGTTGCATTTGCACTTAGCCTCAAATGTTAGTCACCTCAATTTTCTCTTTTGAAATATGCACACAATATATATGCAATATACACACACACACCCCCCATGTATGTATACACACACATATACATAAATCACTTCTGTTGTTTCTTCTGAAATCCCTAGGCTGACTGTTCTTGAAGTGCTGAATCTAATAGATGGCTTCTCCAGTTAATTTACCCCCATATTATAAAATGCTGCCATCCAACGAGGGATCAGAACTAGCTAGGAGCTTGAATACGGAAAACACAACAGTCTGCTCACAGTGAGCAGAAAAATTAACATTATAAAGCGGTTTACACAAAGTGTCTTAAATACTATTTCAAGAAAGTGGCAGTCTGCTCAGAGCCACACCAGGCAGGAAAAAAAACTTGGAGTCACAGTGCTAGTTACCTGCTGCTGTCGGGGATGGTGTGCACAAACGGGTAAGGAAGCAGGTAGTATCTCCTGCCTCACACTGGGCTCTCCAGGCCTTGAGCTGCAAAAAGTCAGCAGGTACTGTTTGCTCACGTCCCCTCTCTTTGGTAACCAACTAAGAACATGTTACTTAGCTTTAGTATGAGCCAAGAAAATGCATTTCCTCTTAGTCTGAAAACATCTAGTTCCAGCTCAACTGGTTTCAGAGAAGATAGAGCTGGGAAGAATAAGGATGCCCTCCTTGAGATAGATGTTCTGGCCTCTTGTGGGCATAGCTCTCCTAGCGGAACTTGACAATTTATAATGTTGCAGAAAATGCATTTAAGCTCAGTTCTGTTAATATGGTCCTCTCCCAGTTGAGACTAGAGGATCTCTGTTCACCTGGTATCTTCCGCATTTATCCTGCCATTGATCCAGAAGCAGAACTATTACTGATGAGGAAAAGTTACCCATAGTCAGGGAATGGGCTCTTCTTCTAAGCCACAGAAATGGGACAGTGGGTGAAATTACTTCGCAATTTGAGAAGAACACTTCTTATCATCTAGGACAATTGCATAAAACAGCTTCTTCAGCTCTTGGTTTAACGAATAAAGGAATCAAATCTTTCAATGCATATTGCAAATAACCACAAAGATTTGCCATCTGAAACAGCTATATATGGCTCGCTCTCCATACCCACCATCTACAAGTAAACATTTCTCACGTGATCATCTGGGAAAGCTGAAAGTGGGCAGAGCTCAGTGTCTAGCCAAGTTGACTCTTCAAGGAAAAATTTGGACAACACAATGCTGAAAGTCTTGGAGATACTTTGCAGTGGCTTCGCTATGTTCAGTTTTTCCTCAAACAAATGTTCTTAAGATTTTTTTAGCAAGCTGGTAATTTTCCTGCTGTATCAGATTTCTCAATCCCGACTTGATACATTAATATTTGCATGGCATATTTCTTTGTGCTGTGAAAAAAGTCAAATGAAGAGGTGAAGAATAGCAGCTGCAGAGCTGAGGGGGGACCCCCATTCTCACTCCCTTAACTCTTTGTCATTTTGCAACTAAAGAAAAGCATAGCCAACAGGCAGTTAGATGAATGACAAACCTGCACAGCGATCTGGCTTCAACCGCTTGAGCTAAAGCTGCTTCTTACAGTCAGTAGCAGAGTCACATCCACCTCCTCTCAGGGGCAAGCCCTGAGAGCTGCCTAGCAGGAACACATTGGTGATACACTATACCCCATGATCTATCCATGGGGTTAGGCAGAAAGTAGTATCCAAGGTACCTATCATGGCAACATCTAAATGCAAGTATCAGAGCACTTTACAGACAAAAAGGTCTTTCCCCCAGGCTGTTTAAAATTTGCATGTTCCTGTGTAGCACTGAAGATAGCAGCAATGGTGATTCATTAAGATAATGATTTAAGTAGGAGGCTTAAGAAAGTCAGGGTGGATTAACATCCAAAGGGCTGCAGTTGGAGCTTCTCCACTCCAGGCTGCCACCTTCCCTTTTAATGGAAGGGATGAATTCC
This sequence comes from Calonectris borealis, assembly GCF_964195595.1. Taxonomy (NCBI): domain Eukaryota; kingdom Metazoa; phylum Chordata; class Aves; order Procellariiformes; family Procellariidae; genus Calonectris; species Calonectris borealis. Next base: position 11,634,307 of record NC_134329.1, read on the forward strand.
AAAAGTCAGGAGAACTATGAATTAACAGCAACTATATCACAACTACAATGCATTAAAGCACAAGAGCACCATCTCTACCCCAGCCCATCCTCCTCGAAAAGGTCAAGCACAAAATTTTACGCTGCAGGAAAATTTTCATGGTGTTATAAATTATTGGCTTTACCTTTATTTGATTAGTTTGTTAGTGTAGGTTCTCCTCAAAAAAAGACTGTGCAAATTTCTTTTAAACTAATTTTCTGTCCACTTTAGAAACAACATAAGTTTTCCTCCAACCAGTTGTCTTTCCCCACTATTGAATAATCAGATGGGTTTGATAAATTGATTGCTCCCCACATAATAATGTAAATACACACGTTGAAAAAAAAAGCACACAAGTCCTTTCCACACCCCAACATTTAATCAAATCGTAATCAGTTACGAGTCGAAACATGCATTCTGTCCGTAACATGGGGTTAACATTCAGAGTAACAGGCAGCTCATACTTCATCCCTGCTAAGAGAGAGGCCTTTGTACAGTGATTTTGATATAATACTTTCTGTTGCCTTCTAGAGAGATGCATAGGCAACCAATTTTGCTATTCTTCTGCTCACTCATAGTAGTTGCAATAGGGCATCCCGGTGTATATTGCCCCACTCACCGCTAGCTGTGCTTGGTCTGAACGTCTTCTAGGCACTCTATCCCATGCTGATTCAGTACAGAATAGCTTCCTAGAATGCAATTATAGAGAGAGTAAGGGTTTGTCTTAAAAAGGAATTATTCCAGAACAGCTATTCCTTATTAACTATTCCCAAGCACCTCTTCTTTAGGATGATGAAGTTAATTCGGAATAGGTGTTCCGCTCAGATTTGTAACTTACCTTAGACTGACTCAAAGACCCTGTTTAGATGAGCTCTTAGTAGGGCAATCATAGCAATGGCTTCATCAATAAAAATAGACTCATAGTTGCAATGAAAGTAGAGCTGCTGCGTGGACACATCTCAGCTGAGTTTGTTGTAAATTGGGCAGATAACAGGATGAAGAAATACGTAAAAAAACAGTTGTTCTTATAATGTTAGATCTCATCAGTACTGCATGTGACATTTTCTACTTTACAAGTCTCTGGACCTGCATTGTTCAAATGTGGTTTATTCCTTAGATATATGGAGACCTTAACAGCAGGGAAATTTTGAGTTCTGTAGCTTCTTTGTTTATTAAGTTCTTAGCTTGCAAGATTTCTCATCCAAAAAGGGCTGAGAAAGTACCTGGCACATCTTGGATGCTTATTGAATACATTAAATAAATCAAACGTTTTATGATAAAATTCCACTCCCCCACACCAGACAGATGTAGGTGCAAGTCAAAGAGGCTTGAAAAATTGCACTAAAATTGATTTTGCTCCAGTTTTCCCCAAAGGAAAAAATTTGTGTGTGGGTTGAGACAAAAACATGGAAAATTTCAACTATCGTGAACAACTGAAAAGAGAAATGGAGGAAAGACAGAAGCCAAAACTGAACTTCACATTCAGAGTGCATAATTTATATTCTCTACAGTGTTCTGTATTACAGGCATTCCCGGACTTAAACGTAAAGTGAAAGTCTTTTTCTTGGGCTCATCACATTTATAGAGAAAAATGCCATATAGCTTAATGCTGGAGTCTTCTAGCTACTCAGGGGAAATCACAGACCATAGACAAGGTTCTTTGGTTGATTTCAGATTCTGAGGCTAGAAAAGATAGGACCCAACATAGCTGAGGATCTCTGTCACAAAAGCGAGGGGAGAGTTACTTACAGATACTTGTCAAGTCCTGCAGCACAAAAATCTGAGAAAATCCTTGAACACCTACAACTTAAAATATATACAAAGCCATCTCATGTTGCATATGTTATATAGAGGGAACAGAACAAAACATACTCTGTTAAGGTTGCTTCTAGGCTGCTAGAGTATGACTTGATTTGGTATACCTGACTGTTAAGCATCCCTGTCTGCATGTTTTTCCATGCCTGAGGTCTGTGCCCAGGCAGTTGGGTTCTGGTGAGGGGCATAGGGCAGAAAGTGTCAGTGGACAGTTCAGCTGTTTCCAAGGACGGGGTCTCAAAGGAGCTCTCTGACAAAGACAGACACAGAACTCAGTATTTCAGGGCAGCATTCAACTGCCAGACCCGCAAGACCATTTCTTATGTCCCTGCAACTCCTTATTCATACCACACCTCTCACATTCACACTGACAAAGCTGGTCCATCCCATACGTGGAGTAAATCAGGGATCCTGTGTCAAAAAATAGCAGGTGATCCAGCCTGCCATTACTTGATCGCAGTATCTGTGTAACTATCAGTCTCCCTTTGCATATAGGCAATCTTAGTCCATGTAATGTAATATTTTATAAGCAACTTCTATGGGTTCTTTTCCCCATAGGAGAGAAAGTTAAGAGAGCCATGATAGAAAGGGGAAAGGGCAATTATAAATATATGCAAGTCCAATCAGGGAAGAAAAGGGAAAAAAAAAAAAAAAAAAGAAACTGAAACCACTTCCAGTCTCCCTCTCCAACAAATTCCACACTCTCATGGTCTCTGGCACCACTTCACAGTAACCCCAAAAGATGTTCACCTGCTCCCACAGCACTAAGAAACAAACAGTGAAACAGGAACAAAGCAGCTCCCACCTAGGATGACCAACGTAATCCCCTGACAGCGCATCACGGTGGGAAAACCTTATCATTAAAGCAGAAGGAAAACAAACACACATGCACACACACACACAGCTCCACTGCTGTGTGCTATTAGCATCCTCCCCATTTTCTATATGCATCTAATATCAGGAGATTTATATTCAGGCCAAAAGCTCACGCTGGCAGGAGAGGAAAGTACTTTGGAGAAGAGAGGGGAAGGGAAAAAAAAAAGCCTACAGTTTCTTGGCTTGTGATCAGCAGGCTGGATGCATTCTGTGGAACTAGGCCAAAGCGTTAGTTATTATATTCAAGAGAACATCTGAATCCCAGCTCAAGGGAGCCGAGTTTGCGGCTCTCATTTATGCTGTATATCAATTGAATATCAAACCACATTTTCCGCCTTCTGAATAATAAAGCTTAATAGTTTGGGACTCCCATATGGTCTATTGTTAAAATATTTCCAAACACTGGCTGCTGTTTTATTTCTGAAGGAAAGATTTCTCTTTCGTCTTCAAGCTTTACTTGTTTAAAAGATGCTTGTAGCAAAAGCTGAATATATTAATCTTTTAAATATTTCCAGAGTTTTAAGAAGGGCTGAAAAATGAGGGGATAAGGAAAAGCAAATACGTTTTGAAATTGGCTTTTTTTTTTTAATGTCACATGCAAATGTTTGTTCCAGGCAGAAGCAGCTGGTGCCACCAGGCTCTGCTGTTCAGAACAGGGGGTGCAGAAGCTTTCAGAAGCCATGAGCTGCTCTAACAAAGGAGGACCACACAGACTCAAACCATTCACAAAAGGACCCAGGCCGATTATTTGACTATTACTTACAAGGAAGCTTGGCCAGTAACGTAGGCAATAAATACTGGAGAAACCTGTTCTGTGCATAACCTGGGTTTGTCTTTTCACAAGTCCTGCTCTCTAATTAGCTACTCATTCCTGGAGGGCATTGCTGATGGATGGAGTGTATCAATTTGGTATATTTAAAAAAAAAAAAAAAATTAAGAAACTTGTTAAATAAAAAAGCATCAGCATAATAAACATTCTGCAGTGTGTTAGGAACAGTCACTAGTGCTCCTTCCCAGTCACACCAGAAAAGAGTATTCCTGTTCTTTCTACTTGGCAGAAAGAGACATAGTGGCAGAGAGATTCTCTAACTTGCAAGGGCTGCAGCACCCTGGCTCAGAGCCTGGATGGGAACTGAGAAATGCTGCTCTTTTGGTCCTGCACTCACCCCCCTTCGATTAGCACGGAAGGACTCAACTGCTCAGTGAGCAGAAGTGAAACCACACAGCACCGCCTGGTTGTGCTCTGGTGTGAGCCTCCACCTCACCCAGCTCTTGCCCTCTCCATGAAGTGCTTCAAGCTCTCTCTGACAGCAGCTCCCAGCGCAGCACCAGCTTGCGTGTCTGCCGGTCACTCGGCAAAACAGACGGTGCTGAGCTAGGCACAGCCAACAGCATAACAGCACAAAAATGTAGCAGTTCCTACGGCCCAGGGAGCCAAGTAGAAACTTCTGCTCTCTCCTCCTTACTCTTCTGCTCTAGCCCTTATTGCTGCTTCTCATTCCTGTCTCCTACTTCCCTCCTTCTGCCTGTCTGTTCCCCTCCCTCCATCACCTATCTGCCCCACCATCACCTGCTCTGCTCCAGTGTACAGGTCTTCCGAGTCAGCTGTCCTAACCCTGAAACTGGTTGCTCATACTCATCAGCTGCCTCCTCCCCAGAAAGGAAGAAATTCCAGTATTTCAACATTCACTCTTATCCCAATTCGGGGAAAAAACTGAAATTAGAGACTCTTTGTAGAACGGAAGTTCACAAGTTTAAAAAAAAAAAAAAAAAAAAACACCCACACAAACAAAACCCCCCAAAAAACTATTTGTGAACACCAGTGCATTTTGTGTCATTTAAAATGGAATATTTTTACATTACTGAAACCAAAATTGATTCATTTTGGTTTGGTGACCTGACCCAAGAAATTTTGTTCTGAGTCAGTACACTATTGAACTGCTTTTATTCCCACAATGTTGCATTGCCTCAGTCACTGCAGTTTGGCAGCCTGATAACCCTGATCTCACTTCTGGGGCAGACCCCCTGGCTGGAAGGCAGTTCCCATAGCACACACCGAGGTGTCCCGTGGCACAGCGCGGTCTCCGGGAGAGCTGAAATGCCATATGGGAAGGCCAAGGCCCTTAGAGTCCAGCAGAAGAGGACGGGTACATCAGACAACAGCTCTCTGAGCAGCCGAGCACTACCTGGAATCCAACACAAAGCTTTGGACCAATTCTGAGTGAAGCCTTTCAGACCAGTTAAAGAAAAGCAAAGCAAAGAGGTATTTCCATTCAGGTAGTATAGACAGTTCAATGTAATATTTCTGGTTAAAAGCTAGTTTATTAATTTTACAGGTGATCAGAAATCTAGAATTGGGCTTTTGTAGGAAAAAAAAAAGGTTCTATTTTAAAGAAACTGTGTTTTTCCCTGAAAAAGCCACTCCAAAGAAAAATGCATCTCAGGCTCCTACTGACCACAGCAGCACTCTTACAAACTGTCTTAAAAATAATCCAGTGAACGAAGCTCACTCTTACAGAAATTTCCCCAGCAGGGAACTTAAATTACAGCAATATCAGCACCCCTCTGCCTCCTACACAGCTCCTGTTGTGACCTAAGGACTGTAGGATTGAGTTCGTCAGCCGAGTATAAAGACTAGTTTAGAGAGAGTCTGACAAGTATTGAACTAGAGGTTTTGCAACAGATGCTGAATGGTCGATCCCTTGCTGCTTCTAGCCGAGGCATGGACGCGGCTTTTACAATAGTTGGGTAGAAACAAGTGCTGGTGGAGTTGCTGAAGGCTCTGAGTTCTGCCCCAAACATTAGAGGTGCCACCAGCTCATGCTCAACAAACAGCTCTTAAAACAAGTGGAGAGGACTCAGTGGGAGGATTAGAACGTATTCACAGAAAACTATTTTAGTACTTTTCCTGTAGACTCGATAATGCTTCCCTTGTAATGTGTGTTCTTACCCCTAGGTCTGTATATCCGAGAGAAGGTAGAGTGCATGTATGGTTTTGATTTACTTTAGAAAAAAAGAAAAAGACACACTTAGCCTCTAGTTTCAGTGTTAGAAATTGCAATAAACCTCTCTTTTTAAACCCCATAACCTTGTGACTGTTTTATAGTTATAAGGAATCATAACCAGAGAAAGATTTAGCCTAACAGTGATCTGCCCTCAAAGACATTAATCTGTCATATCTAATAGAAGGGGAATAAGGAGACGAACCTTTCCTCTAAGTAGTTCAAACAGATGGCGTTTGGCTTTGGTGGGAACTTACTGTAAGTTGCCCCTGTAACAAGGGTAAATTTGGCAATGCTGCACACCCAAAGACGCTGTTTACAAGTCAGCGTGAAAAATATCTCTGCATGATTTCCTTGTGTTTTAAAACCCGAATTCTCTACGATCATATCTCACCGCTTTTGTGATTGACACATCCAACCAGCTTTCCACCCACTTTTTCACCCCCTTTATGCCAGTGACATCGAGTCTTTCTTTTGTTTGCAATTTTTTTCCTCTGCTCAAAGGTAATTCTTTACTTTTGAGGGATCAACAGAAGATAATCAAGTGCATCGTGCCAATATGTTAAAGCACAGATTTCTATCAATATTTCAAATATAACTTTGTTTGTCTGGGCTTCTAGTAGCTTCTTGATTACCCCATAAAGCACAGAAGTCTTCAGGTTAGTTTCTCTTTTCTTTCCTTCTCCATACCTTATATGGGAAATAAAGGGTTTATTTTCTCTCCTTCTCTCTTCTTCCCCCAAACCTCAATCCCCAACTTCTCTTTTCTAGTTTTATCATACAAGTTCTCTCCCTCCTTTTCTTAGCCACTGTGTTTCTCCAGACTCACAGGGAAAAGCATTTCTGGATTGCCTTGCTCTGGGTTCCTTCCTCTCCTCCAGAGAAGCAACAAATAGCTCCTGGGACACTTTGCTCCGTTTCCTCTCTTGGAAAAAAGCCAAAGCTTACTCAACTCTCTTTTCCTCAGGTCTGCCACTCAGCCCACTAACCTATCCCCATTTTCCACCCACCCTGAACAAGCCATAAGGTTTCCAAACTTGTCTGTGGAGCTTAATCCTAAATTCAGCTCGTTGTCCTGTAAGAGATCAGACATGAAACCAATACCGATGCTTAAGAGTTCTTGTGATATCTGAAAGCAGGTGAAGACCATTATTGTGAGATTCCTAGCATGCAACAAGGCTGATAGGGAGCACTGAAAGATGTGGGGCAGTAGGAGACCAAATTCACAGTGGCAGTTCAGGAGAGTATACTGAATTCAGAGGGGCAGTAAACTTAGATGCTGGTTTTCCAGACTGGTCAGGGGAGGATTGGTGTTGGAGGACCTGAGGGTAATCTTCAGATTACCCTTCACACGCTCACAGGGAGCAAATGTCACTTTGCATGGTGAAGCATGCCAGCCAGGGATCATGCTTTATGTTTCATGTTAATGAGCATTAGCATGGAACCCAACTTCCTTCCCCTCCCTATTTTTGATACAATTAAGGACCAGAATGGGCATTTCGTTTCAGTCTACAACAGCAACAGACCGCAGCACTGCAGAATAACAGGAAAGGGAGAGAATGAAGAAAAAAAAAATCCAGGTGGTAGACACTTACTGCTCTGGCCACTGCGCAAAATGAAGGCTTGAGTGCACATTTTTGCCTGATTGCATAGCTGTCTCTGCTACCCATCTAATCTGCTTAGAAAACTGGTTTTGAAGGATATGGTTCAGACATACCACTCGCATCGGGGGGGGGGGGGGGGGGTGGTGATGAGGGGAAAAAAAAGTGCTGCAGCTGCAAAAGATAAAATAGAGACAACTCATTTTCTCAGAGGTTGCAACACAACCTCTCCCCCTCCTCCACATGCAGTCACTGCACTGGCAGGATAAGCTGGAGATTCTCCAGCGTAAGCAAGAAGGCACAATAAGGTGTGCAGGCCCTTCTCCACCCCGATACCCACAGCCCTTGGGGGTACCACAGAAAGCAAAGGCTGACAGCCCAGCCGCTCAAAGGGAGGTGGTGACATTCCTCCGCCTGCTCATTTCAATTGCGTTCCCATTTTTCAGAGGGGGACGTGAGAAACGCACATTGCTAGATGTTATGCCGAGACAATAATGAGCGTAAGGGAGTTGCAGACTCCTGTTGTACCAATTGGTGGCTGGGTTCTGAACTCTCATTGTGTGATCCGATTTCTCCTGTCATCCAAGCCATTTTGCAAACTCCAAGCATACGTTCATTTAAGCCATGTGTCCTGAAATCTAAACAGCTGAAGGGGACGGGAGGGGTAGGGAGAGAGGAGAACCGCTGGATTTCTGGTGACAGTGTCTAAAATACACATTTGCACAAGGAAGTCTCACTTTAGATAGTCACTTAGCAAAACAACTACAGCTGCTGACAGGCAAGAGGTACAGTTTCAAGTGACCATCAGACATAAAATAGGCCAAATAAATTACTGCAGTCTAAAGGGAGTGGGTGTGTGTGCTCCCACAAATGTAACAGAGATAACAAATGGATTACCAGGGGGTGACCCAATGTCAAGATTAGCAGACTCAGTTCTCATTTCAGTTACACCGTAGCAATGACATTACCTAAGATCTAGCAGAAGCGAAACTGAAATCAGAGTCCGACCCAGGATGTCAGGGAGGCAGCTGCTTTAGTTTTTTAATGCCTAGAATTTCAACCCAGTTTGCTTTCTTTCAGGAGTCTAAGCTGTCTTTGGCAAAAGGACTAGCAGCCTTTGCCAGCTGCCACGTGATCTGCAAAGATGTTTTCTAAATGGAATTGTTTTGATTTTTTTTTTTTTTTTTTTTTTTTTTTTTTTTTTGAGTCGAGGATGGGGGAAAGGAGGTGGGGGTTGTTTGTGATGAAGGCAGACAGCATGAGCAGTATATTGGCATTTTTTATCCCTTTCCTCAAAGGTATTTTTTCCTTTATTTCTGTTCCCTGCCCGTATATACACTTACCCTCTCCTCTCTGCTCTCCTACACGTAGACCCATTTGTTCTTTGAAAGTATCAAGAATGTCAGTTCTGGTCTTTGTGGGGTCTTTGAGGAGACATTGTGTGAGTGCTTACTCCCTGACTGAAGTAAAATACAAGGCTTTTTTACATATAAATAATTTTTAAGCTTTCCAAATATTAATTGCTTACGGAAATTAAACATCTGCTAACAATAAACTCCCCATACAAATGAGAAGATAGTTTTGGTCTGACTAAAATGCTTTCCCTTGGTAATAATACCATTTTCTTGTCGTTTACAATGGCAATTTCATTAGTTCTCCAATTATCAAAATATTTCAGTCCTTTCTCTTTCACGACAGAAAGGAAAAAGTCCAATTCCCATCTCCAACTCAACTTTCAGGGTCCTGCAAAACCAAGTGAGAAACTGGCAATTATGACTAGCCACAAAAAGTCCTCGGGGCAGAGGGGCTTGCAGAGTCCACCTGCACGCCTCCTCTTCCCACATCGCCCACAGTCCCCCAGGAGTCTGCTGAATTTTCACCAGTATTATACTACAGACTACATCTGACTGTGGCAACTACGTACTGTAAGTGCAAAGAGGAGCTGAAATGCTGATAATGCGAGAATGCTTAGAATAGCTGATGCCAGGGGGAGAGAAGGGGGCCACCAGCTGAATTTGCATCACACAAGGAAATAAGTCAGTTGGGTAAAAGCCCCCATATGGCTGCTTGGGAACATAGAGCTAAAAGGGCTTTCACTGCGTGGAGAACTGCAGATCTCCTCCAGCTTCTCATCTGACTCTGTGCAACTTGGTGCGGAAACATAAAGAAAAGATTCCCAAACCCCACAGTATTTTATGATACAGGAAAAGCAACTAGTCCTTTGCATGAGTATGTTCTCTGCATTCAAGAATCTCAAAGCACTTAGCTACAGTACTTGCCCTCTATCCACTTAAGGGATGAAAGGCCAGGCCAAGCTCGCTCAAGGTCAAATAGCAAGTTCAGCAGCAAAAGATGACTAGGACTCAGTTACATCCAAATCCCATTCAACCATTCTACCCATTAGATTGAAGAGACGTTAAACACCCTCATGGCGTCAAGAATGACTAATGCCCTTCCAGGTCAGGCTGTGATAGAGAACTGGGAACTCGCACATCTCCTTTTTCTGCCTCCCACTCCTCTATTCCCACTCAAATATTGTTCCAAAGCCCACATGATGAGATTTTCTTAATCAGCAATTAAATAGTTAATGCTTACATTACAGCAGATGGAACAGGAGTTGCTGCAGGGAAGGTATGCAGAGGGAAGGAGGAGAAAAGAGACAGCAAGGAAGAAAAAGCAGGCAGAGAAACAATCCTGAAGGAAAGCAGTTTTCCCACTAAAAGGAGTGATTAGTTGACGAGACAACGTAACCCTTAAGACTTTGTCTAGACTAGGATAAAATGCTATATTGTTGAAGGCGTTTGAGAGGCATAGTGTAGGTAAGGCTCACGGCCTTTGAGCATGTGGTAGCCAAGGTAGAGACCAATTAGGACGTGTTCGCTAAAGCGTCTTAATGTTCCACTTTTAAATCCTTGCCCAAGAACTCAAGGCTAGGCAAAGCAAAGGTCTCTGATGTTGTCCTAATGATTATAAAAGCAAAGCTATGACAGTGCAAAGAAATCAGAATGTCGAGGAATTGCTGAAGCCTCACATCCAGCATTTTTCATACGCTTATTGAATGCCTATGAGCATTTCCATCTTAAAATATTCACCAGCATTTTACTGGACAACCTGCTATGACATTTTTCCTCTAAAAATCTAATCAAAGCTCCAAATGCCAATAGGAAAAGAGACCACAGGCTAACAGCCTACACTCTTGTGAAACTTCTTCTTTTGCTCCAGTGTTTGCTCGGGCAGATTTGGGAAGGAGGGGGTGGGGGAAAAAGAAGAGAGAACTAAGAAAAGTGTGCCCAGGGCCTTAGCAACACCATCATTTTGATAATCCATTACCAGATTTGTAATTAAAATCAAGTCCCACCTCACTAGGGCAGCCAGATGCATCCACAGAGAACTCGTTCAGAGAGTTGTTACAATAAATACCAGGAGAATTACGAATGTTGTAGCTTCTTCTTAACCCTTCCAGCAGTATTTCAGGAACCGCCTGTCAGTTTGAAAGACTGATCGTTTTTCTCTCAGCTTGTTGCAGGCTCTAGGTGTGCCCCTAACCAAATAGGCTTACCACTTAAAAGCTTAATTGCACCTGTGGCTTAAACCTTATCCCAGACAGCACTCGGGAGCATTTGGATTTGGGCGTTTCAGGTGTGGGACTGGGGCCTACACTCACAAACAGAGCGAGGCAAGTCAGAATAGGAGCCCCTGGTAAAAGCAGACTCTGTACGCCAGGGAGCAAGGGATGGGGAAGAAAGAAGTGTTTTTTCCATTTTGATCACAATTATCTGTATTTACATTTCCACAGTTGGGTTTGAGTAATGTCCACCTCCTTGTTTGTGACTGAGGGCAGGTTTCACAGTCTCAGATTTCTTTGCCACAACAAAAAGATCAAAGTTTGAGCCACTTGTGCAACTTAGGTGTTTACAGCGAACTGGTCTAATCGCATGGCAAGCCCTCCCTCCCGTTATCAGTCTCACGCTGAGCCAAGCTCCTTCATTCCATATGCACCGGGAAGGACTGAGAGCAGAGAGCCCACGTCTGGCATGGATTATAACCCACCATCCCCTCTGTCTACTCTTACCCAGGAACTAAAATACAGCGCGCTAGGGAAGGGTTAACATGTTCAAGTAAAGATTCATTCAGGGTCTTTTCTGCAGGGCCGACAAGCCGTTTCCAGGTTGTATTTTTAAAGAGGCTTTCTAAAAAGCAAGCAAACACTGTGTGAAGAACCACAATGAAAGAGGAGGTTCCCTTCGCTCACATTCTCAGTATTGCCTAGGTAGTACAGGCTCATAGTTCAACTTATTGCCAAAGGAAACGTGTGCTGCCTTTTCAAAAGTTACTGTTGAAGAAAAGATAAAGAAATACAGCATAATAGGAGTCCATGCAGGCAAGCTTCCATGTTCCTAATCTCATTCTGTCTCATGCAAGGACACACAAACTTTACGGGTCTCAGTTTTATAAGCTACGAAATGGAGCTAAATTTTAGGGGTTTGTGAAATTGTTTTAATTAATAATTGCAAAGCGCACATCTTCAGATGGAAAGTGTCATATAAATATTAATGAGCTCTGACTACTGCAGTATGCGTGTCTCTTGGGAATCATAAGCACCATGGATGGATCAAAGAGGACATGTAGCTCTAAGAGTGGTGGGAGTTGGCTCTGTGTTTAACTATATTTTAAAGTAGATCCTCAAGACTGTTGTGGATATTCCCTATCAAGTTACAGCAGCTTTCAATTAAAATTGCATTTTATCCTTAGGCAAAATTCCACAGTGTACCTTTTAATATTAGCAGGGCACATTTTCACTCATGTAGATATTTCTTCTACATACATGCATTACTAGATCTTTGTAAATAGGGGTCAAACCAACTGGGAAATAGGGATTTTACCTTCATTTTCATCTAAATAAATACCCCTTACCTAGTTACATTACCGAAAAACTTCCTGCTCTACGGGCGATGCCGTGACAAGAAGTAGATGAGGACATGGCAGCTGTTTGCTTCGCAGTGTTCATAGATCAGTCTGGCAACACTTCAGACACGGAGCCGTCCTTTGAATGAATATGGCAGAAAATGCCGCATGGCAAAGATGCTGCTTCTGTTCTCCTGAGCAGTCATCTCCTGAGCACGAGCAGCACAAAAGATGGCTGCGGAGAGGCCTGAGAGAGGTCCGAGCCCCTGAGGGGGCTGGGGGGGTATGTTGGTGCAGCGAGAGGGGCAGCGCTGCAGCGGCCTCCGAGCCCCGCAGCCGGCCGCCCTGCTGGGCAGGCAGGTCGGGGAGGAGGCCTGCAGCCTCCTCAGGAATGCGGGATGGCCGCAGGCCTCAGGGGTGTTTTCCAAAGAGGTGCTCACGTTTGTTTCTCTTAGGGTCCAGCAAACCTGTGCTTTGTTGGGGGTGGTGGTGGGGAATGAGGAAGAGTTGCTTTGCTGGGGTTTTTTAAAAAACATTAGAAGACAAGAGGGAGCAGGGAGAAAGATCTTTCTTTCCCTGAGGAAAATTCAGTCTCACCGGCTGCCTCCTTACCTCTCTCAAGCTGCAAGACCTCCTGGCCAGCTTTCTGCCCGCTTCTGGGCAGCCAGGGCTTCCTAGATGCTTTGTGAGCCTGACGCGTGGCCAGCCAGGGGGTCTTCAGCGACTTGCCTCCTTCGTGGGGGCTGCGTTCCATGTCCTCCACAGAGTCAGGCCGATGGCCCTGCCCTGCTCACCTCAGGCACCTCTCCATAAGCTCTGCTTCCTGCAGTTGCTGCTAAGGCAATGCTGGAGCTGCCTCCGGTTTTGTCTACACTGGAGCAACTGGGACTGATTGCTTAGTGCTGGTAGCAAGAAGAAAAATCGAACGGCATAGGTACGCTCGCGGTGGTGGTAATTGTGTCCCTGAGCTGCTCGGAGGGAGTACAGCAGAGAGATGGCTTTGAGCATCCTTACCACTTCTTTGGCAAAAGAGGGAGAAATTTGGAAGATGCTCAGGACAGACAACGTCTTGATAGCTAGGAAAAAAAAATGCCCCAGAAATGAATTTCCTCCTGGAGTGCCAATAAAAGACGGGATGTTCACAACATACGGTGAGTGGTGGCCAAAACAATGGTCTAATAACTTGGATCTACTTGCTGTGTTCAGTGCTAAAAGATAAGACAGAAAACATAACTGTATTTTGATACTAAATAACATAAATCTGGCCACAGTGCCAACAATTTTTAGGCAAGGAACCATGAACCCAAACCAGAGGGATGGGAGGTTGACTTCTTCTCCCCGTCACACCAGAGAATTTTACACCTCTCTATGAATAACGTTTTTATAGCAAACCCAGGCATCAGTCCTAGCAAATGTAAACTCTAGCCCAAAAGAATCACATTGGAAAAGGTCACACCACCTCCTGTTGCCAGAATTAAGTTAATTAGCACTTGTCCCTCTCTGTATAAGGTCAGGGATCCTCCCACAAAGGAGGTACACAACCAGATTGTTAAAAGATGTACATATGCCCTCTTAAGCAAACAGGCTTCTTTGTAGTATCACTAAGATTCCCTCTGGTCATCCCTGTAGAAGAACTCTCAATTGGAAGGGAAGCAGACTGGGAGATTAGCATAACCAGTGCTTTGCCAGGTACGAGGAGCACAGTACAGGTCAATAGGCATGCTGGTATTTTAGTACTAGGGGCAATCTCTCTCCATCTGGATGACTTTTATCAGGTTTAGCATCAGCCGTTCATGCAGAATGAAATATTTGAACAATGAAAATGTTTTCTTATTGAATTTGAAAGATTTGTGGTGCATTTTCCTCTCTGACACACTTTGTTTCTTCTTATTCTATCCAGGCATTTGTGCTATATATGTTATTGAAGTATTTCACTTCTCCTCCATGTGACCAGCTACGTGCACTGAGAGAAAGTAAATCCAGGTAAGATCTGCTATCAGTTATATCTGGGTGCAACCGAAGTTTCATCAGCAATGAAGGTCAACATGCTATTCTGTATTTTCTGACCACAAAAAAGTTACACAGTTCACTTACTGAAATAAGGAAAAAACAGCCTAGTCCATACAGTTCTTGGGCACGGAAACATCGTCACAGGTTGCCTGCCACAATACTTACTGCTGGTTTACAACAGTAGTTTAAAAACAGAAACCTAAACCCAAGTGTTTAATTACAGACATGTCCATCCTAATCTAACTCTATCATAGCATAAACTATGTAAGGTGCGAAATCCTACTTCTTAAGCTAGGAGCCTTTCTGACAGACAGCCATGACTGCCTGCTCTGAGCACAGCCTCGAACCTGCTAAGCAAGAAAGCATTACACCAAGGAGGAGAGGCTCCAGTTCCCCGGGTAGAACACTGCTTTGCAGGCCCATAAAAAAGGGTCCAGAGACTATTTGTGTCAACTCCCTAAACCACAAACCATCGCTAGCCCTCCCTCTGAAGCACTTGCCTGCTGCTCCTTGCAAAGCTGGAGCAAGATATTTTGGCATCCAGATCGCCGCCTTTGGGGGCCCACCCATCCCTTTTGGTCTCTTTCCATTCCTTATCGCAGACTTGCAGACCCTCTCCCTGGGCAGCAGCAGAAACTGGTGTATATTTGCCTCCATGCTTGGCACCCCTCTCTTTCACCATCGCCCTGTTCTTCTGACCCCGGGTGCAGCTTACCCACCCTGCTGGATTCTCTGATACCAAGAGTGGGGTAATATGTGGAGGATCACATCTAAGAAATGTGAAACTGGCAACTCTGGCATCTGAAACAGAATGGGAATTCAGGATGCACTTGGCATTTCAGCTTTAAACTTTAAAATAAACAAGGCAAAACTGCACAGTAGCAAAGGAATGGCTTATGGGCAGCTCAGACTTGTCCTAGACTTTCAAGCCAGTCATTTCCCATAAATACCCATAATTTTAAACATAAGAAAGGGGGAGAGGAGACAAAACAAACTGAGTCAACTGCTTACTGCCTTTCTGATTCAGTCCTCAGCAGATGTAAGACAGAAAATTATTCTACGAAAAAGTTCCTTTTTAAGTATCTGGGACAGCCCCCAAAATTTTTACCAGAGGGGAAGAAGAGGACAAGAACTAAACTGCGAACTTGTCCGCACCCTAGCAGGAATTCACCCATTTTTCACCTCCCACAGGTATCATTAGCATGCTACTGAGAGCAGAAGAAAAAGCAGCTAAGATCAAACGCAAGCTAGTAACAAAGCTCTTCCTCTTGTCATCCTGCGATGGGCCAGAATTTCTGGCTGCAGCTAGTCTTTTCCTGAAAGGCTGGGTTAGTTCAGAGTCCCTTTTAAAAGAAGTGCCACACTATGAACGTGCTACAGCTGCGACACAGAAAGTGCAGAAGGCAGGAAGTCTGACGTTCACACCAACCTCAGCCCCTTCACTCACACCTCTTTTCAAATAGCTTTAGCACATGGAGCCCACATTTTCACATTCTCAGAACTAGCTTTATCTATCACACTGCAAGTTTAAGAGAATTTTTTGAAATTGTACAAGTCCCTCTTTCCACATTCAAAGACTCACTCCACTGAGAGAAACTTTCAAATTGTTTTTATAAACTGTTCTCCTCTCTGCTTTTTGCAGTAAGTTGCTACACTCCCTTTTAAAATATTCTATATAATTTTTGAAAACTATAATACAGATTGAAACACCATACCAACTGTTGTCACAGTCCAAAAATGTCCGGATTTTCAAACTTAAATCCACCCCTGTGTAAAAGGGCCACACACATGTAGGTGTCAATCAGACTCGGTGGCAAAACAGAGGGACCCAGGCTGAGATTTTAGAATGGCACAGACCTTCCTGGACAGAAAGAAAGTGCCAGTCCTCACCAATCTGGAATAATTTCTGCATTTTTCATTGCAGACTTTTGGAATTTGACCTCAAGAAGCCAGGTGCTTGATTTCTGCATCTCCTGCTTTGCAGCGTTTGGTGATAGAAGCAGGAAGAGAAGGATATAAAGAAAAAATGTATTATTTACAAGGCCGCACCATAATTATACCTAATATTACCGTTGTGACTTTTTTGCAGGCAACTCAAGAGGTCTGTTCAGTGCCCAGAAATTCTGTAGCTGATCCTGTGCATTTTTATTCCATGCTTTTAAAGAAACATTATCTCCATTCCCCTCCTCTCAGCACCAGGATGAAAATAAAATAACATTCAAAGTATTTGTGGGAAATGGCAAACAAATGGGTAGTAAAGCCTGGAGATTGCTTGGCAGCAGAAAGCCACATGCAGAAATTAGCTATGGCAAGTAACTAAGTGAGGACAACAAAACCCAGCATTGTCCAGCATTTGGACACTCAGCGAAAGACTGATAATTGAGTGGAAAGAGCCAACCCCACATGATACTGCAAGGTCTCAAGTACTATTTTGAATCAGGTAAACTAATATCTCCTGTACCTGTTCCAAACCACATAGTAATACATGGTCTCTGTTTCTACAAAGTCTGCTGGCTGCCCTCTTCGAAGTAGCATCTATCTTGGAGAAGATCTTGTATTTTTCTCTTGGTCTCTGAAAAAGGATCCCAAACAAGTGGCAGGGACACATGGTTTTGGAAGCCCTTGCATGTTTATCTTTACTGATAAGCCTGCAATCTTTGCTGCAAGCACATCAGCGTGTCTGCAGCAAAACCTTATTCCAGTCAATGCCTTCCTTGGAACAGACTTCCTCAGAACTGGGCAATGTGTTTAACCCCTTAGCAGCCAATCTAAAGAGGCCTTGGTGTAGAAGACTTCTTTTTCCTGCTTGAAGATGCATCATGTTTTCATACATCTTTAAAAAACAATCAAGTAAGCCAGCCATGCTTTGAGACAGCAGCAGCGCAGGTTATATACCTACACAGATACTCTCAGGGGAATTTACCCTAAGAGAGTTCCATCTCCCCAAACAGCCTCTGGTTCTGTGCAGATCAAAAGTATTGTCCATTTAAAATAAAGGGATGCTGCTATCTAAATTGCAGGTTGAATACATGAAAATTCATTAAAAGGACTTGTTGAAATTATTCTGTCTAACTGATTGGAGACTGTCAGCAGGAGCTATTAGGATTCCTAGAGTTGGAGAATCAACCATAATTCTAAGACATCTGATCCTTTTCTAGTAGGTTGACTAAACCTGCTCATGCAGCTTTGTTAGTACTTGAATTCTCAGTTCACGCACACACATGCATGCCAAGGGCAAATATCCAGAAAGTCACTAGGTATCTCCCAAAGCTGACACGCCAAGAGCTTGGACAGCCTGAAAATTACAAACAAGTAGCTTTTCTCTGACAGCAGGTTCCATTTATTTCCTCCCACTTGCTCTTTCCCCATCTCCGTCCTACACCCCTGAGTCAACCTTCACCAGATGAGTTTCAGTTAAGCATGTGCCTTGCCAGAGGTGTTTTTAAATTATGTTTTTAAAAGTTTATTTATAGTACACACGTACATGCATGATGCTTTCAGGGCTTCTGGAGACTTCACCATGTCAGGCGTGACTTTGCCAGGTGGAAGGAACACGAATTTATCAACTGACCCATAGAAAACCACCTCCCCTGTGTCTATCTGCCTCTGTACTCCCACTCAAAATTGGAGTGAAAGAAAATAATTTTTGCTCTATTATCTCCTACCCATTATTCATAACATCCATGATCAATGTACTGGAAATTACAACTGAAAAATTTTAGAGGAAGCCAACTGATCCCCCCCCCCCCCAGCTGATCTCTTGGCAAAAACAGCAGCCCCTGAGACAATGCAATGATTCTATGAACAATTTCCCATTAGGGCAAGAGTCGGAAAACAGTCCAATGAACAGAACTGGGTGAAACTTGCAGTCAAAGTTCACATGGTCCAGCACTCCCTGCATCTGGCAAGCAGCAAGTTTCATTAAGCCGTGTTTGTCCTAAATGGTTATACTTGACCCATGTGACCAGTTTCTCCTTTCATTAGAAAAGTGTAACATGACCACAAGATCATTTCCAAGCAGAAAAGCACATATTTCCAGGAGCAAATCTCTGAGCTCAAGTTCCAACCCTCAAAGAAAGTTGTGCTAATGGTTTGGCTTTCCCATCGAAATGCAACACAAGTCGGGTTTTACTGCACAAACCTTTGCTATTGTAGAGAGATCCCACATTCTGCTCCCTGCTCTGTGTCTGGGCTGGGCAGTGAACATCCACTGGACTGGCCTTTCAAATCAAAGGGTACGTTCATGGCTGGTTTTAGGATCAATTTAACTTTCCCTGTTCTGAAATGACGCAAGTTGCTGAAATATTGTTTCCTCAGCTGCACAGCAAATAAAAACAGAGCAAGTTACTCAGAGTAATGGCTTAGAAACCTCAATATTAGGAGGTGGCACAGAGGCGTTCTGAGAGGAGAAGAAAAGGATGTGGTAGACAATTTGCTAATGCCCAGAAACTCTCTCTCTCTGAAAAAGCTAGCTGCATGCCAGAATGCCTCAGGACAGGGCTGAGTCCATTGCTCTTTCCACAAGAGCAGCTTTTGCTAAATAAAGAGGTCTTTACACGCAGGACTTGGGAAACTTAATTCAGATTAACTAAAGTTGTGAATTTAAAGTGAATTAGCTAAACCACATTATATCTCTGTACAAACACACTCATTCAGTATTAAAAGGAACTTTTATTTGGTCTATCTCATTTTACTGAATTAAGAGCATTTTAATTCTAAGAATGCCCATGCAGGGATTAGCGAGTTGAACAAAGGATGATGTTACATGCTATGCTGGAGTCGAATGTGGCATAGGAAGTCACCCCACTTCCATGCCAAAGAACGTTGATTTCCCCCCCCCTTAAAAATAACCTAACTAAAATTATAAATTCAATTTTTCTAATTATCCATGCCTACAAATCTCAAGCTGTGTTAAAAAAAAACCCTACCTCTGGCTCTGCATTTGCCTTTTGTTTCAGTCTACCAGAGCATATATGTTGTTTAAAAATGAAAATATCAGAAGGAAAAAGGACATTGATATCATAAAAAATGGGAAAAGACAACAGCACATAAGAAACATTCATGGCATTACTTCACATACAGAAAAGACAGACGCCAGATCCCAGCCACATCTGTGCAACCACCTGCTTATGGACCTGGATCTAGGTTTGGTCTCCACCATTTCCATGAGCTACTAATCTGACCACCTAACAGAGAGGATAGTTCTCAAGTTTTAGAAGCAAATTGTTGTGCTGTTTGTAAGCAACTGGGTATGTTTCCAGCTTACCTAAGCAGTACAGACCTCTTACAGCTTCATCAAGGGCCGTACAACACCACAACTCAGCTAGTTGCACGGACACAGCATTTTTTCATCAAAAGGACTCAGCAACAATCATTTCACAGAGGAGAGATGGCAAGTAATGGTAAATTTCTAGTTGCCGTTTAAGAAAAGAGACATAACTTCTCCACTTCAGTTTACCTAGGGTTGCTGGGGGAGCTTGTGGCAAATCAGAACCATAGACTGTAGAAGTCCAGCTAGCACAAGGGAGACTGACCAACTGCTTGACATGAGAGTGGCCTGGTAACTGTGGTTACTAAATACCCAAAAGATCTTCCCCCACAGAATACATGCTACTTTCCATGCCACCCCTTTCCGAGTAGGAGAGGAAGGAAAAAAAAAGGATAAAGAATTTTTATTATAGATATTAAGTAAACAACACTCTGGCTCCAATGCAATCTTCCACAAGAAGGAAAACCAACTTCTCAAGCAAGTCAAGATTGTTAAACAGGAGACAGATGAAAGGATTGCCTCAGAATGGAAGGAAATCCCAGGCTGGCTGGTTGGGAAAGAATTAGCAATACATAATTAAAAAAGCACTCTCCCCTTCCTCGTCCCCGAGGTGAACACAGGTCCTGCATAATATTGACTTCTACATCAGCACCAGAGAATGAAGCTATCGCTTGAGGTCTTTCTCACTTCTAGCCAGGCCTCTCTCCCTCTTGCTTTCAGTTGCTGGAGGCTATTTCACACCAGTTAGCAGCAATGGTCCTATGCAGCAGGACACGCTGTTCGTATGTGCAGCCTGTGATGAAAGATTTAGCCACTGCAGAACACCGGGAGGGAGGGAACTAGATGGTAGTTCTTGTCTTGACTCACAATAGAGGTTCAGTGGTCCCTTCCTGGTGACCGTGATTGAGCACCCATGGAGCCAACCCTCCTGCTCTTGTGTTTAGAAGGGAGGAGTAGGGAAGAGCTCAGATCACACTTTACTGAACAGAGTAAATCCTGTCATTTGGTAATACCGCCTGGAATACAGTCTCTCAGGATCCCCTCCAGGAAGAGCTACTGAAAGACCAGGAACATCTAGTATATTCATCAGGCCTAACGCACAGGGAAGACACGAGACACAGCACGAAGCCGTGTACAGCATAGAAAGACTTCTGTACAGAGACAGAAGGGACTGAGAGCCGAGGGTAGAGGTGTGCAAAATGGAGCACTACAGAAAAAGCACGCAGGCAAACACAGTTTGTGCCTTTAGCACAAGACACAGGGGCTGCTGACAACAAGCAAGTGAGAAAAGCCAGCAGACAAAAACTAGCAAACAAAATAAACAGGAGATGTGAATGACAGCCGCCCAGAGTGATCACCGGTCTACAGGCAACGATATCAGCGACACACTACGGAGCGATATCACACCTTGCTATCCCTGTCCCTCCAAAAGTTCAAGACTGGTGACCACTCAAACAGTGCGTGGTGGTGCTGCTGACCTGCGGAGTTCCCTGGTCCCCAATTCAAGAGACAGGGAGTCAGCAAGAACGGCTTAAGTGCAAGCGTGTTGTATATGATAGAGAATACCCAGCTACACAGAAGACTCATGTAAAGGCTAGAAACTCTCTTGCCTTAGGGCATAAGCCAACCACTAACTTCCTCTGTGAGCAAGTTATTCCGTAGTTGTTTGTTTTAGGAGTTCTTGTACCTTTCCCTCAAGCATCTGGTGTTTGCCTCGCTTGGAGAAGGGATGCCAGACTAGACAGACAGATCATGGCTTCTTTCTGGTATGGCAATTACTGCATTCCACCCTGGAAGGGGGAGAACACACTGGGGAAAGCGAGGAATGTTAGATGGCAAGTTCTAATAACGCACGGCCCTGTTAAATAGCCTTCCCTCTCCATCTGGCCCTGCACAGTCATGCCAGCAGCACTCCAGTAGCACACAGCAGCACAGCTTGGCCCTTTGCATTCTCAGAGTCCTGTGTTCCACTGCAGAATTCGGGAACAAAGCTGAGCAGGGCTCGGCTCTCACCCTGGAAGTCCTCACGCGTGCAAGAAACAGGATGTTCCCATGCAAGTAAATGTGTTACAAAACCAGGAGACAGAGCAGAATTGTGGTCTGCAGCCCAAGTTAATACAAAATGCAATATTAAAAAAAAAACAGATCTCACTAGGCATAATGGTCCCTCAGCATCAGGCTAAATCAGTCATTGTCCTATAGGATCTGTGCCTCTAGAGCTAACAAAAAGCAAAACACATCAAAGTCTATCTACAAAACCAATTCCCTGCAACCTTTGAGTAAGTCAAGCCACTTCCAGCAGAATAGTAAATACCTGTATCATCCTGTGAACTAGGGGCTTGGGATGGTGTTTATACTTGAAATGGGCATTTGGCAAGGCCTCTTTCTTCCTTCTCTGGAGCCAGAAGGCTCCCAAGCTCCCCAAGACAACTTTAACCTGGGGAAATTTAGACCTGCCTTTCTACCTAAAAATTCTTCGCTGTTGACTTTGGCTCTGTGCCAGTTTAGCCTTCAATTCCAGGTCTCCCAATCTGTGTGTCAGCAGAAATTACTAGTAGATACCTGTCCAGATTAGCTGCCCAGACACTATCTCACTTGTGACCTGCTCCATGGAGACCCTTCTTGCAAGCAGCTGCTGCTGCTGCTGCTGCATTTATCCACTGGAGCCCTCATTTCCTTACTGCCCATCTGCTGCCGGGGAGGCAGAGCCACACAGACAAGACACAAATAACTGACAGGGAAGACCTTGCCACACCAAACAATAAAGGCCAGGAAATCCAAAGCCTACACCAACCTAGTGAATTTGTGCTGTT
The DNA here is from genome assembly GCF_964195595.1 of Calonectris borealis. Classification (NCBI taxonomy): domain Eukaryota; kingdom Metazoa; phylum Chordata; class Aves; order Procellariiformes; family Procellariidae; genus Calonectris; species Calonectris borealis. The sequence continues at coordinate 11,656,616 of NC_134329.1, forward strand.
TTTTAAAAGCAGAAGAAGAATGTGGATAAGCAAACACAGATACAGTTGAATGACTTATCTAAGTTTAGACAAGCAGTATCTAAATAATACTATTTTAACTTATTACTGTAACAAATACGAGAATTGATTTAATAACCTAATGTTGTTTTTGGACAGTAGAGGTCTGCATCAATGGACCAAGCCACTAATTATATTATCTTATCAAATCAGTGTGTAATAATAGAACTTCTCTATGCATCGATGGAACTAGGCTTAGCTCTGCATCAGAAAACAATCCCTGAAAGACAGAGAATGAGATAGTATTTAGCAGGAACTCCTTGTTGCATAGTTGTTATTTTCTTTCCTTTTCAAAATATTACTAAGTATTATCTTGAAGATATCACATGACAAGAAATTTCCTCTGATAATCTTTTATTGCTTGTTATTTAACCTCCCTCTATCTTTCTGAGAGGTAGTCAATATAATTCTCCAAAAGACTTAAGTAAAAGGGAAAGAACTACTGGTGCATATGCAGATCCATTCATTGTAAGCCTACAATAAAGCTTTTTCCATCAAGGTACAAGCAAAATGACTTGCTGACATTAACTGGCAAGTACTTTGCATTCATATGGTATCTTTCATCTACAGACTTCAAAGCATCTGACAGGAGGCAGGCAGGCGTTGTTTCTTCATCCGTCCAAGGAAGAAGCTGAAGCACAAAGTGGCAAGGTCTCCCAGAGAAGGTAAAACCATTAGCAGAAATCTAAATTAACTGATTCCCAGTCCTTAAAAATGAGCTACTTTGCTCCCAGTACAAATTACACGTGCACCAGAGAGCAGAACCACCATTCACCCACACCCCTCTGAGAATTGCTAGGGATTCTTTAAGAATTTAAATTTCATTCATGAGAAACTAAACAAACACGGAACACAAGAATACTCTTCTACACACAGGGAAATGATGGGGATCTGAAACCGATCCAAATCTTAAGTTCTGTAGTGCTCCGAGGAGGAGCGCTCTTTGAGTGAACCTGCAGAAGCACAGGTCTTCATTCATGAGGAGAGGAAGGGAAATCTCCTACATAATCTAGCAAGTGTTTAAATAAACCTGTTCAGATGAAGATCTCTCCTCTCCAGAGAAAAACTAGGACTGTAAGAAAGGTTATGGAAATAATTTTTAAAATGCCATCTTAAAGAGAGTAAGCCTTGTTTCAGCTCTTCACCTTATTCTTATAACTGAAGAAGTGCTGAGTGCCTAGAGCACTCAGATGGTCAGCAGAAACTCCTTTTAAACATAAACAGGGAAAAAAATCCCTGCACAGTGCTATTTTAAAAGAAATGTATGAATTCCTGTAAGTTTCAAAACAACAAACAAAAAATGATGCTGAGGCAATCTCTGGAGCAAGCAGTCTTTTAGCATTGGTCAAAGAGACTGCAATAGAAATATTTAAAAATGCACTCTCTACTTATGAGATCTCTCATGGTCTGTGGAGGCGGATAATATTAGAGGCCACTAAATCCTAAAGTTTATTTTTCTTAAAGTTTTCACTTCAAATAAAGCTTTGTTTTAAAATGTATGGGGCCAACTGTTAGAGCATTGAGGTCCTGGTTATTAGCCAGCTAGAGCCCATGAATTATGTTTAGTGAGAAGTTTATTGGCTCAGTAAACACCATTCCAGTTCCCCTCACCCCTGAACTGTGGAAGCCAAACCAAGAGATATTCAATGCCATGTTACCGCTAGCACCAGAGCAACCATTATCTGATTACAGGCATTTTATTTTTGTAAGGAATTTGCTATTGCATCATTTAATACACGGAAGTCTTTAAATTTACCAAGGCAACACACAAAGAGTAAGTAACTGTTTGGTCCTGTTTACCATCTTCTGGAGTAGGAATATTTGTTTCCATCTTGTAGCTTTCCAAGTCCAAGCACTACAGAAATGCAATCCCTCGAATGCAATCCCTAGTAAGGCAGGAGTCTGGCAAGGGATTTAAAACACTAGCGAGATTAGAGTGGGCAACCACAGGACCTTTCTGATAAAACCACCCTGTGGAGCCAGGGCAGAGTACAGGGCGGTAAGAAGTTGCATTTGTTTCCTCTTACCCCCACTTTGTCTCAAGGAGACTCATAAAAATGGGGTCCATTCTGTGTTCTGAGGTCAGACTTAGTCTGGTCGGACTTAGATGTTGCTCTTTTTAAGTTATACAGTGAAGAACAACTTAACAACACTGATTTAATGGGAGAGCTGCCTACAGCTCAGACACAGTCCAGGTAAGATGCACGTGCATGCCCGAAATGGAGCTGGGGCAGACTGAGGTGGCATTAGCGCTGCCTAGCCTTACACCCGTTTGTGCACAGCACCAGGAACCCGGAGACTGAGACAGAAGGTAGGCATCTCCAGAACTAGCAAGGCTGATGTGTAGCTGTGCAAATCCAGAAGCAACTTCTACTTGTGTGGCTGGCTTTGTCCTGGGCACAAAGCTGTTTTATCTGGTTACCTTTCACTGCCATGAGCTAAAGCCTCACATACAGAGAGTAAGCAATGATCAGTCAGTGTGCAGTAACTTGTTTGTGTGCTTGTTGTTCCAGTTCTCTGGAATAGCTAAAATACACCAGAAGACTGTACAGGGACTGTGTCAGTCCTTGAGGCAAGGAAAGTTAATTTAGTTGGAAGAGTAAGGATGCAAAAAAGAGTGCTATAATAACAGTAGTCTGTTCTGGTAGCAAAGTAAACTGGAACTGAAGGAATTTAGGTTCTCCTCCTAATTCTCTCCATCTGTCACACCACCTTGGCTGAATAATGCATCTCTTCGTGTCTCTGCTTCCTTTCTCACCTTTTGCCTATACTGTCCATTTAGACTGTGTCATTCTTCACAGAGATTGTGCTTGTACAGCACCCAGTGACAGCCTTAGGGCTCTGCAGTCCCTAAGCCAAACAATGCTTTTATATAAAGACTTTGCTGTAGACCAATTTACGTAACACCAACTATGAAATCTCATCTTCTCATGTAAATGCTTTTTCTGATGCCCTGAGAATCACGATGCCAGAATCTGTCCATATGATAAGGAAGAACCTTGGCAGTACAGATCCTTAATGTCCAACCTATCCCACAAGGACATGCCAAGGCCGTATCATCACGCCCATAACAAAGCACGTCTAGGGAGCAGGCACAGTTAAAATCTTTCCACCCCAGTAGTGGTGAAAGACAAGATACCCTTCTCTTTAAACTTAACCCTCTCCCTTCCGAAGAATGCCTGGAATTTCTACTATTTCCCAGCAGAGACTGGAAGGCAAAGACTTGGCATGGGGCAAGACAGATAAGAGCAGTTGCCTTCTCTAGGTTTTGTTAACTCTGCATAATTGCTTAGGGCATGTGATGGTTAGAGGGAGACACATACACATCTGTCAGAGACAGACTACAAATCACTAGTATAATTCCAAGCAAACAAAATCTAGGTTACAATGTGGCTGTGGTATATAAAACACCTCTGTAAAACTACAGTATAATTCAACAGCTGCAGGTTAAATTTACAAAGTAATGATATAGTTTTCCCTCTCATAGACTGCCATTTAGGATCACTAAGATGTTGAATAAAGTCTTTGCTGTCTTCTGGGACACATGGTGAAGGTTGATTGTTGTTGGAAGCTTCTCTAAGCAAGCCACATTTAAATACCATGTTTTGCAAAAGGGCCCGTATTGTCTTGCATGTGAATTCAAGTTCCTTTACCAGTTTAAAATCTGGGTCAGAGCAATTTGCTTACATTTGGAGTCCTTTTCCAAAATTAATGGTATGTGGGATTTAGAGTTGTAGATATAAGACAACCGGATAAACTGCTATTATCTGCTCTGCATCATGCACGTACCATCTACAGTTTTCCTGCTAAGCTTTGTTCACATGTACAACCCACTTCTTCAGCAGTTGCACATTCAGCATACCAATGATATTATTCTTGGCCATCCTGTTAAACTCACAATATAAGTTAAATGCACAGTAGGGGGCCCTGCTGGATTCTCAACAGTTTTTAGATGGCTACAGATTATAGCTGGCCAAGGGTGGAAGTTTGGATAAACAGTCATGAAGTTGAGAGCTTTTCTATTCAAACAGGATGTTGACCAGTGCTGACTCCATCTCTGTCACTTCGCTGGTGATAACTAGGTTACCCAAATGTACTATGCTTAGGGCTACATCAGACCACCACTTGGAAGCTCCAGTTAGTACTACATACAGCTGCCAAATTGCTTAGCTAAATTTCACACAGGGATCACACAGAACAACTGTGGTGGTTGATGCCCTGTTTGTTTCACATTGCCATTCAAGGAGGTACTTTTGGATTACTAATACCTTGTATGACTTGGGTGCTGGCTATTTCAGAGATTATTTCATTGTATCCTGAGAGGCAGTTGTTAGCTGGGTCCTAAGCCCTCAGCACACACGTTTAAGTCTCTGATCTGGAAATTTGGGTGGCATAATATCTGCTCAGGAGTCCCACCCAGAGCTAGGATCCTGCCCAAATTTATTTTGGTGCTTCTTGAAAGAAGAAAGACAGAAAGGAAGGAAAAAAGAAAGAAGCCCAAAACCACAACACAAATTTGCAAGTTAAAATTATTAACAGAACTGACCTGCAAAGTGCAAAACACTAACAGAGAGTTATGATATTCACAGTTTCTCATAATATTCCTCCAGGTACAGAATATCATATTTTCTTAATGCAAGCCACTTTGGAGTGACAATCAATGAAAGACATTAAGTACAATAAAAATATTGGTTTTAGGATAAAAATGTGGTTCCTACCTATTGGCTTGTAAAGAAAAACTCGGCAGAGTCTTACACTTCTCGTAGGTAAATTCTGAATTTTCATCCCCTTGTTCATGAGCCAGGCAGAATAAAAATATCCACCTACACTAAACCAAAGGGAGCCACTCGTAACCCAGACACAACCACAACAGACATTCTCGACAGTCCTTGGCTTAATAGAACACTGCTTTGTGGTTATACCCACCACTAGGATTTCATCTTGCAAGTTCTAGCACGTTTAATTTATTCCAGGTCATACATCAAATATAATATTAAAATTTAAGATGGCATTTGAGATTGAGACTTTCTTTTGCAGTGTGAGTAGAAAGAACACAGTTGGGACTGTGGGTGCATGAGCATATTAATACATAAACACAAACTTGTAGCCATCACTCAAGAAAAACAATTGGTCTTTAAGAGGGGAAAAAAGTTGTAAAAAGAATCAATTCCATTAAATAGCTCTATAAATCAATTCCACCAAAAATCAATGGGAAACTACATCCACAAGGTGCCAAGTAACTCCCACACATCAGGTGCAACTGTCCATGACGGTGGCCGTGCAGCTCTGCCTGCCGGGGATTCAGACAGCCAAGGGCTGGAGCAAGAAGCCCTGCGTTGCCCACACTGCCCTCCAGCTCCCTCCTGCAGCGCTTTCTGCCCCGCTGGCTCAGGCTGAGCTCCATGCTGAAGCCTGCGGGGAAAGCAACAACATCACTCACTTCCAAGGCTTGCATATCTGTATGATGGAGCCAGAAATGGGAGCAGACCCATGCTGCTCCTCACACAGGCCATGCAGACCCTTGCCTCCAGACACAGAGGTGGGCAGTCCCTCCGAAAAGACAGCAGAGGAAAACTCCTGTTACTTGTTAGAGCCAGGCATCCCACATGCCCAGGTCTGAAATGAAGCATGACTTTGGGATTTTCCAGCAGGCTTTGTGCCACATCAGTGTCCTTCCCCTCCCAAAGGGGAGCTAACTTATGCACAGATACAGGGAAGGTGGTAGAGGAACATTCGGGATGTGGGGCCCAACAGCCACCAGCACGCAGTAAGTCACATACTGGTTAAACAAATGACTTGTTTAGGCACAAGTTCATGAGTTCCACATTGTGTCAGTCTTGACTGTTCGGTGACTCCCCAGTGACTGTGCCAGGCCACCATCCTCTCACTTTCAAAGTGCAGCTCAGTTGCATTTTCACATTTATAGGCTCTGGGTGCCCCTTCAATGACTGAAGAAACCCTTGAGGCTTTCATTTAGTGCTGGCAGTTCTCAGATGACTTTAGAAACAAACCCCCTGAGGCTTTTGTTCTGTGTGGCAGAGCAGAGAGGGCACAGAAGATTCTGGCTTTGTTAAAACCTGCAGAAAAATTCATGTCCTGTGTCTTCCCCTTCATGTGCTCCACGTGTGCTGTCATGCCTCTGAGCCTATTCTAGACACACACTATTTAAGAAATTCAGACATAGCATTTTTGCAACGGAACAATTTGATGAGTTGGCCTCTGCTATTCAGCACTAAGTACCAAAACCCATTTTTTCCTGTTGTAACTGAACGCCAAGCATAACTGAGTTCAGTTATTCCACCCTCATGGACACTCATGTCTGGTATTATTCATATATATTATTCATATATATTTAAATTAGAGAAAGAGTGCATATGTGTGTGTATATAATAAATAATGATCAATTTAATGAGAAGGCTCAAGACTGTCCATGGCAGGGAATGAGACTATCTACTGCTTCTCTCCAAGGCTCTGTGACCCAGCTGCAGGAGGGATCTGATCTGGAAACTGCATCTTAGCTGTTGGGCCTGATCTTAGAAATGAGCACCCTCAACCTGCTGATTTCAACAGGGTTTGAGAGCATTTGATATCAAACCTTCCATCAGTCACAAGTTTCTCCTAGACATAAGGGCATGCAGTTCTGGAAAGTGAGACTTTGACATAGGCTGGAGGTTTGAGGTCAAGAACAAGTGGGAATTGTACAACCAGAGGCTTCAATCTAACCACGGGTATCTGGCAAGACAAAGCAGCAACACATTCAAGTTGCCTCTTTTGGAATACTCCTTAGAACTTTATCATATGACTTCTGCTCCAGAAGAATTAATCGAACATTAAAAAGCATACTAAGGGAAGCGGAAGGACATCGTCAGTAGAACAGCCAGAAGATTTTCCTGCAAGTCACAGTAGATGTTCCTCATTTTCCCTGTCCCTAAAAGTATCTGCAGTGATACTTTCTTATTTACTGGGATATCAGTTTCACAAGTCAGGAAAAAAAAGATTTGTGCCAAGTGGCCCTCAAGTATTATAATAGGAAGGATGTTTGCAGAGAGTTTTGAAACACAGATCTTATTCTAAAGAGAGTCTTGATGCACAAACAGATGCTGCACCAACACTTGCATGGATGTTACCCTAGACTATTTGGTGACTCTCTGAAGTTCTGGAGTAGCTTACAGTGAAGAAATTACCGTTACATTTATGAAGGACAGCCCAAAACATGGTGCAACGTTTGTGTGGAAAGAGACAGAGAAAACAGATAGGAATAGGCACAGCCCAGAGAATGAAGAGATTACAGTGATACGGCAAATATGTAGAAATGATTGGAAAAAGCAAGTATGTGCACAACTGAGGATTCTGGAGGAAGCAAAGAATCCAACAGGTTAGACAAGCAAAGCATAAATCGAAATAAGCAGACACTATGGACTAGGAGTTGAAGCCAGCACAGGGATCTGAAGTGTCAACTCTCATTTAAAGACTATCGTATTTAAAATCATTCACCAAATTGCATAACAGACGAATGAGATGAATTGAAAGATTAGTCTATGGAAATACACTCAGAGAGAGGATTGTAAGAAATTTTTTTTTTAAATCCTGCTCCTAAACTCTTCTACACTCAAGGAAAAAAATCTTAAATCCCATTTCCTGCCACTATAGGACTAAAAAGTTAACACCATATTTCATAGCGGTTAACATGAAACAGGATTACTGTGCTGACTTGTTCTTAAAGAGCAAATACATTCTAAAAACTAGATTGGAAAGGAGGTAGATTTCTTTCTGCCAAATCCTCTGACAAGAAGCAGGAGGGAGAAAACATATTTTTCTCTAAGACTTCTGGGGATAAACAGAATTAAAAAGTCTGTTGCCCTCAGTAAAATTGATGTTGGACTTTTTTTGTTCAGTCATTCACTGCAGAGACTGACTTCATATGAATAATCGTGCTTTTCTTCCCTACTCAGATGAAGTGCTTACACTCTTTTCAATGAAAGCAAAAGAAATGCTTTGCTGTCCCTTAAACATTAAGTTTCTGAAATAAGCCAGAAAGGTCTTACGAAGAAGATCCAATAACCCATCAGAAGGAATAACTTTTTAATGCCAGCCAACGAAGTGCCTCCTAAGAAAAAGAAAGATTCAAACCCCTACCCAAGCAGACATCCCAGGCAGAGCCTTCTCTGACACGGTAGTATCGCAGCCTGTCTGGGACTTCGTCAAAGCCTTTTACACGCAGAGCACCTAGGCAGCGAGCGCGTGACACGCAGCCAGCCAGCCTCGTAACGTCTTGCCTGTTTTCTCTTGAGCCTCTGAACTGTGACCTCAAAGCAAATGAATCTGAGAAGAAAATACATTAATCAGGCATTCACTCAGCCAGGCTCAGGATTTTTAAACCAGGGATCTGAATCAGCTCTATCGCCTCCCGCTTCTTTCCTGGTACAATTAGTCAGCATCTGCCCCGGCAGCCAACCCCCCGCCTCTCAGAGGGGGGACGAGCAGCTGCAACTCCCTTGCCCACTGCCTGCTTCCTAACAGGCTGCAGAAAAGCGGAGAATACCTTCCTGAACTCTGCCTGCCGAAGGTTAGCATCCCTTCCCCACGCTCAGGGGAATGAGAGGAGCTGAGAACAGCTACCACTTACAGCCTCTTTGATTCCCTGCTCCAGCCCAAGCGCAGGTTCAGACGTGTCCCAGCCCCACCTCTCCCCACCTCGGGCCAAGGCCATGCCAGCTCCACACACCTGTTGGAGGCTTCCCCACACTTTAAGGGAATCCCCAGAAGGGGATTTGCAGGTGCTCTGCTCCCTTCAAAGAGTTCAGGCAACAAATCAGCCTGGGAAATTGGACCCATAGTATTCGATGTGGCCCTCTGACCTTTTCCGAAATGTTCTCAGCCCACCAGGCTGGCAGGACTGAACTTTACAGCTAAGCGTTTTGAAAGAAGCATGTGCTTTTAAAATCGAGTTGAATTTTTGCTAGGGAGACTTTACAGAGGCATCACTAGTGTATCCACAGGAGTTTTGCAATTCTAGGTTACAGGTGATTACAGCAAATAAACAGGCATTCAAGTCAGGCTCGGAAGCGGGCTTTTACTTAAAGCCCGCCTCACCAGGCACTTGAAAAATAAACAAAACCCCCAAGCAGTTCTGTTTTACCCAACATATAAGGCTCCAGCCCCACTCCTCAGGCTGGATTGTGCAAGCTCTTACTCCAGCAGTCACACTGAGTTCAAGCAAAGAGCCTGAGTAAGCATTTGCAGAATCTGACCCCCCTCCAGTCAGTTATCTATACTGCACCTATTTGTGCCTTGCATTGCAAGCTCTTCAGCCAGGGACATGGTCTGGAAGTATATTGTCAGCTGCAATGTTCTTTATCTCCATTTATGGCATTAAATCTAATTTTTGGTGCCAAGTGCAGCATTACCCTTACAATGACATCTATTAGAGACAGTTTCCCCTGAAGACTGCGATCTGACCAACAACCAGTTTGCACTGTTCTTTTTTTAATTTATTGCAAAACCACCATGTTCATACTACCTCTCCGCTTCTTTAATTTCAAGCATTTTGTTAAAAAATAGTAAGATAGGCACTGAATTATGGAAATGCCACACCCTGGCATTACACTGACTTCACTCGAGATGATGCCATCCTTTCTTCCCTGAAGATTTAAAAAACTGGGAACCGGAAACAAAATTAAAGCAACAAACTTGACTGATTAGTCTCCAGTAATGTGTAAGTTTAGTAGAGGCAGGCTTGCTTTCCCCGTGCCACTGCAAGCATTCCTGATGGGCACCCAGCCCCTTCCCTCCTCCCAAGGCACAGAAGAGGGAGGGGTGGGTGGGCCAGCAGCATGGCACAGCATGGAGCAGTTCTTATGGAAAAAATATCTGCAAGTTCCCCTGAAATGCTGCGTCCTGCATGCCACAAAGGACAGCTGCTACCTTCTCACTTACACAAACGTGACCCCAGCCAGGCAATCTACAGAGCTAACGCTGTCAGATACCCTCCCACTCACCACTTTTGATGGTCAAAGCCATTGTAATGAAGCAGCTTCCCCTCCACCTCAAAAGGGGATGTGCTTTGCTTTTGCTCCAAGAAGGTTTGCGGGGGGTGCTTTGGGGGTTTTTTTTGCTTGTTGGTGGGGGTACAACCCAGGCTGTTTTAGACAAACAGAGAGGTAGCATGGGTCCACGTGTAACCACGGAGGAAGCAAGCACAAATTGGCAAATACTCTGAATAATGGCAGAGTAGACGCACACGGAAACCTGCTTGGACTCACCTGGACTCCTTTCCCCTTTTCTTGTCCAACCAGTTCATGGATGGGGAACATCCCAAGCCTCTGGCATATGGTATTAGATGCTCTGGGTATTAGGTAGAAAAGTACTGATAAGTCTTTTGAAACGGTACAGCTGGCGTCATGTAGCCCAGGTCCCATTTCATATGAACTCTCAAAATTTGGAAGGGAGAGGGAGATTTTGTTTATTTATTACAAGTGAAAGAGAGAGACTTAAGAGGTGCTTAATCAGTCATTTGCGTCTACTGGGAGTGGAAGCTGGTTTGTCTGGCTATGGCCATGGCTTCTGGTAGGGAAGAACCCTTGTGCAGCTTTCAGAAAGTCATAAACATCTCAAAAAAGGTTATATGAAGATGCCAGAGACATAGCTATAAGTCACAGATTACTAGTTATGAAAGCATTTTGCGATCCTTGGGTGGAAAGGATCTCTTTGCTGGATAGGCAAATATTTTAATTCCATACTCCAATGATCACTGTTCCAGCAGGACCCTTAAAATATATTTTCCTTCCATGACTGTCCTCTGTTATTAGTTACACCTCCATGCAGCTTTTAAATAACAGCATGATTTCCAGTACTACAGCGCTATCAAATGTACTAGTTTTCTCTGCATTTGGTTCCACTTACAAGACACTGAATTATTAGTACAGCATTCAGCTTGAAATCCTCTTGCACCATTAACAGGGTGAAATATTAGACAATAGCGGCTACTACTGTTATTTACTGTTCATTAAATGCTAATGGAAATTCAGCCCATCTTCAAAATATCATGCCCTTACACAGGTAGAGAGAGGTACAGACAGATTAAATTATTTTTCCGGAATCAAAAAACAAATCAGCGGCAAACAAATTCTCATACTCAACTCCTTGTTTTAGCCACCAAAATAGAGACTGTCAGAATGAAGATAATGGCTATAGTCCTCTCTCCTCACTCAGGTCACTTCTTCCCCTCACTCAGGAGCTAAGGAATATCACTATGGCAATTAAACCCATCACTTAAAAGTAGCAACCAGAAACTGGGAGACCCAGCATGACTGGGATAAGCCAGCTGACTACAACTACTAAAAAGAGGTCCACGCTTGGGGAAATACTCAAGACATTCCTTCTCCAGAGGCACCACCCATAATAACAGGCCAACAGTCTCAAACACCTCTGCATCTTGGATGGATATGCAGAACCGCATACATTAAACTACTTTTCTTGGAGTTCACTTAAGAATGCTGCCAGCTTGTAAACAGCAGAGTCAGTTTTGCTGCCAACACAATTTTTACCTAGAGCGAACGGAAGTGCTTTTCCAAGAATTTCCAAGACTGTTGCGTCACGCGGTACGCTGGCACTGCACCATGCAACCCAGGGAGGGAAGACAAAAAAATACAAGCTGCTGCTCAGCGCATCCTGAAAGGGATTATTTAGAGGCATTTATTTATTCCCAGGAAGAGACTGGCAGTGCAAAACAGACCTTCCAACAAACCCCAGTGTTCGCTGCAGGGAAATACAGTCTCGTTAATATTTTCAATGCTGTAGCAAAAAGTGAATAATTTTTATAGCTGGCATGTTTCAATTTTCATTACAATTTTGAAAGCCTTGTTTGATAAAGTACAGTGGAGACTAAGAAACGTAGCATTTCTGAAGGACTGGAGAGCAATCTTTTCTATTCTTCCTCCGCCTATGGGTTTTGCATAATACCAAAGCATTAGTCCTTTGGCAACTACCATTTTGAAGCTTTATTAGAATTATGTGTATGATGACAGCATTTACAGGCCTTTGCTAAGGTCAGGGTCCCATTGTGCAAACTTTTAACTATGATGAGCATTTATAAGATAAATATACAAGACAAACCAAGGACATTGTATTCTCCATACTTTAAAGATGAAGAAAACTTAAGTTGCTTAACTTCCTTCATGACCATAGCATGGAGAATTTAAATCAGTGATAGAAACTGAACCCAGAGTTCCCTAGGAGCTCACCTAGAAGAATTAAATGTGTGCATAGTTTCAACTGCTGCACCAATTCATAAGAGTAAGTACTTATAACCAAGTTTTCTGGGTAAAACTTTTCGAGTCGTAAGTCATGTTGCTTTTAAAACACGCTCAGCCAAACATCAGTCTGCTGACATCTGAAGAATTACAAGACAACTCTCACTCTCATGCCAAAATTCCTTTTATTGAGCATTTTGGTACTACAGTTCTGGCTATGTACCCTTCGTAGATGTGCATGCACATTTATAGTTTTTAGTGGATTCCCTGCCATCTACAATTTTGGTAGATATTTTTCCTGCCTAGAAGGACATCCACATTTTTCTTTGAAGACTGGGCATAATCATGTCACTAATATCACATCATCAAAGAGCATTTGAACTGCTTAGAAAATGAACAAAGAGCCTTTTTCAAGGACTCGAGAAGTTTGATGCAGAAAGTTCCACATGAGGACCATTCTGAATACTTTATAAGGGTAAACAGAAACTAGGAATAACAAAGCACCTCACCCTTCCAGGGGTAGGGGAAATGACATTAAATAAAAACAGCACAAGTTCAAGTCTCACTATACACTGGCATGATTTCAAACTTTCTTTTAAATAGGTCTTGTTTAAAAAAAAGTCGGTCGTCAATTGTATGTGTTTGCTAGTGAAGTTTTGAGGAAAGTCACTACTTTATTATTTCATCCAAGCCTGGGCAGTTAACTAACCTCTCGCATCAGGAGCCTCTTGTAAAGGGACAGAGAGGATGGTTTTTTCAGTTTTAATTCAATAACTAGTTCTTTCAGACTGGAGAAAGCAATTGAGATTTGGAGAGGAACAGAAGGGCAGGAAAGATTACTTCCCTCCAAATTAAAAGTAGATGTTAAAGACTAGTATCTGCTGGCTCTAAACTCATAAAACTAGAAAATAATCAATTCCCTTTTGCTCAAAGAACATTTCCTTTGCTTTGCATTTAAAATGGAGCTGAATAAGAATCACAGAATAAGTCACATAGGAAGGGACCTCAGGAGGTCGTCAGAAAGTATTTTGATAAGAAAATATTTTCCAAATATTTTTATTTAACATTTCAAAATACTCTGGTTTAGCATTTCATTGAATTTAATGCTATATAAGAAGTTGCTTGATACACTTCTCAGAAACAATAACATAGTAAATTAATTTTGTTTCTGATTTGCATGTTAAATCATAGCTTGAATGTGTTAAACTCTGTCCTCCTGCTTAACAGAAAATAATACCAAATTTACTTTAAAGCTATTTTTAGTTGCACATCAACATGTTTTAATAGGTACAAACCAGTGAGACCCAGCCCTTCCACTGGAGGGTAACTACCACATAGACAAACAAGCAAGCTTTAAAATAAGGTTTCTTGTCGGCTGATTTCAATTCTTAGTTAAAATTGGCAATGCAAATTACTCTATTCTGTTCTTTATCAGACCAGAGAAAAGATTTCCAAACTGTCAAACTGGCTGGTGGCATCTTGACAGCAGATGGAAATGCAGTAAGTGGAGTCCTACATGGCAGTGTCTTTATGTGACTCCTGGAAAACTGAATCCACACACTGAATGGTTCTTTATACAACGGGAAATGAGCACACATTTAGGGGAAGGAATCTGCTGTACACCCCTGTCATCTTAAACCAGTCCAGGAATGAATGGGACTAGCCCAGCATGAAGAGCAGAGTAAGGTTGTTTACCATATGAGGCCTCTTCCCCAGGCAGTCCGCCCTGTATCTCTTTTAAAACTCATGGCAAAAGACTGATTTGAGGACAATTTTATCTTGCGTAGTGTTTGGTTCAGTGGGGGAAGGGCGTGGATAGGGCAAACTGATATATTATTGAAAGCTACCCCCTCTTCCTTTACCCAAGAGACTGAAGGACAGCGAATGCCTCAGGCCAGCTTACTGACATGAGATGCTTTCTACCTCCCGTCCAGAACCTGGGCGAGGACAACAATGGCAAGTTTTTCCATCCAGTATCTAAAGCTGGAAGAGGGAGTTGTTCCTAGTTCCTGCATAGATCTCTCAGAACATTTAGCAACAGATGCAAGAAGTACACCCTGTTTTCAGGGCTGTTTTTATTGGGAGAGCAGCCCCTGATGACAGTTTTGAGCAGGAAACTCCCTGCACTTCTCTGAACTCTTCTTATTGCCAGCTGAAGACTAGGACCCTTCCTCTCCCAGCTTAGCTGTGCATGTGTCTTCTGACACTTTCTGCAGGAGAGCTGAGCAGTTTTGTCTGTTCTACGTGAGCAAGAAAGTCAGTGCTGAAGGAAGCCCATCCTGACAACCGTTTCCCACAACAGGTCCATTTCCAAATGCCTGCTTGAGATTTTCAGTTTAAAAGATCACTCTTTAGCCCCTTCAAATCCCCAGCGTGCACATCAGAAAATGTGATATAGTACATATGTAATCCTGGATAAACTAGATTCCCCACCCCTTCCCATTAAGTAAAACCAGTAACTAGAATCCCTGTTTAGGATTTGTGATTACAAGGATCACCCTCCGCCCTGCCCTGGCCAAACAACACGGTGTCTAGGAAAGCATAAGAGCCGTCATTTCAATAATGCAAAACCCTGTTGCTTCCAGTCCAGAACAGCTGACTTGAAGTGCATGCTAGGCTGTGCTTATTAACAAAATGAGAAATCTGATATATAGAAAGAAAACACTATGTGAGGATTAATCCTGGATTGCAGTTTGTGGCCAGCACCGGGCCGTCATCCAAACACAGATGAAAAAGAACAAAATTTCTCCCACCTGTCACTTACAGCAGGTACAGCTATTGCAGTGTTGTAGTCTCCTCCTTACAGCTATTGTAACAACCCCTTTTATATCAGCTTAAAATTCAGGATTGACCTCACTGTTTCGTTTCTTCCTTGTTTTGTGGGAGCCAGTACTGGAGGGTGAATTTTCTTTCCAGGAATTACAAACAAGAAGCGTGAGTAACTTACAAGTTTGGACAGCTAGCTTGTAATACGTGTACACTTCAAGGAAAGAAACCCAGCTTAAAATTGGCATCCTGTTGGAACCTGGAGATGCTAACTGAACAAGAAAATACAACTCTCAGGAACACTTTTTTTTTACATTGTTTCTGCTGCTTTTGAGAGAAGTAAGCACACTGTCACCGCTGATTAAAAAAGACCTAAACAAACTAATGCAGTTGCTTTGCCAATGAGCTACAGCACAGCAGAGTGAAATCTCTCTTGCAATGCATTGTCCTTGCTCCTGATACTACAGCAAAATAAAAACCAATTTAAGCAGCCCTAGTGGTTTAATCACTAGTGTTCAATCCACATCAAACCAAAGGAGAAATCATCTTTATTTTTTAAAAGATATTCTCCTGCTTATGGTTGGGTCAACACTCTGTTGTTGCAATCCCACAGCTGAGCCCTGTTAATTTTTGTCCAAGCCCAGCAGGGTAGGCATGTCTGCTGATGCTGAAATGGTCCCCCTTCCCATTGAGCTTTGCCTGTCACAATACAGCCAATATAATGGCTATGTCACAAATGTGATTCTGCTTTCTCCCATTCCGAGACCAAATTTGCTGCTGCACTGAAATGCCACTTTGTGGCAACGTTCTTCCCCGGATGTTGTCAGAAAATGCAGTTTTGTTCGTACACTTCATGAGTCAGATTTGGTTAGCGGATGGGAAACTTGGTTTTCTGTAGAGAAAACATGACAACCTTGTCATACCAACACCTTCTACCTATCAAGCTGCGATACGTTCGTCAGACTGGATGAGAGGGTTAAACGCTGCAGTCAGCGCAAACAGGAGTTCTGATATGAAGGCAAATGCACCTCAGTGCTCAAACATTATCCTATTTCCCTACATCTGTCATCAAAGAAGCTAGCAGGAGCTCAAAGAATAGCCACGTACTATTTTCTCTACAAGGTCAAAGGAATGCACAACATACAGTTTATGTTTGACAGTTCTTAATTACTATGAGCTGTAAAGATGCTAGAAAATGAGAACTCTCATAGCAAGATCTGCTGTTCACAACTTCAAATTTCATGCTGTGACCACCAATTTTGGGCTGCGGTGGCTGTTTTAGGGAGTTTCAATCCATTACATAGCCAAACTGATTAGCATTAGGTTGTGTTCTAGTTGTTTTAAATGACTAGTCAAAATAAATTGAACATGTACCCTCCTGGAATAAGGCCTCTAACCTTCTCTTTCTCTCCTTCTCTCTCCCCCCACCCCTTGTCACACATTGGCTTCTGCCAAACAATTCAGCACTGACACTACAGCGTATCACGTGATACCAAGTGCTTCAAGCATCTTGCGATACTTATTACTATCTACACATCCATAAGTCATTCCGCCCAGCAATGTATGTGAATACTAACGTGAGCTATTTCTTTATGCATTAAAGATTTAGAGCTCTCCCAGATCCTTGAAAGAAGCTTTTCCCTCAAACATTGAAAAATCTTCCTTTTTATGTATGTGCATCTCGTCTGCATTTCACGTAGATTAGGAAGCATGACATAAGAAAAACCTGCTATATCCTCGGATTCTCCCATTCCTCCTGCTTACACCCCTGTGGCCATGCAAGTCTGCCGTGATTAAGCGATGGATTTTAGACGCAAAAGAACAAGGCACTTATGCAGGGTTTCCTTACCCGTGTTAGAATGGAAAGTAACAAATGTAAGAGGTTGCTTATTCTTCATGCTGATCTCCTCCAGAGCTAAAATGATATGTCAGTAGCAGGTGGCAAGTTTGAAGACCCCCCTCCCCTCCTTTTTTTTTTTTTAAATAAATATAACAAAGGGCACACAGATTTGACCTAATGGGTCAACCATCAAAAGTTAAACTGATTTAAATAATTAGACCTAGAATGTCAGGCACCACTGCAAATAATTGCTCCTAATGCTTTTAGGATTAGATTGCTAATGAAAAGGCGCAAAAAGGAGGCCACTTGCAGTTGTGGAAATAAGTCAATTTTCTTTCCATATGTCTTTTTCCCCATGTAGATTTGCTGTGAAATCCTAAGGAGTCATTTACAGCTTTCTCTCCAGAGCTGCTGTAGTATATACAATAGTTCTGAGTCATAAAAAATAGTAATAAGTCATCTTGAAATACTAGTTGTTTATACACTGTATTTATCAAGCACAGCAAACATCTGCTCATAGTTCTGACATTTTCCAATGAAAGTGACTATTGCATATTGTTTTCCCCTTTAATTTGTGGAAAAACATGGGAGCCATTCAAATATAAACAGCATTCCGCAATAAATTTAAACCAGTTTTGGTCAAAGGACAGCTTATTAGCAGAACGTAATTGTGATGCCCTTCTTAACTGGTTTCTGGCTGCTCTCTCAGATTTATCCTAACAACTAAGTAACATCCAGGGTGATTTCTGTCGCTGTCTGCTAAAACATTTGGTTTCGTATATAATTCATTAATTCCATGTCAAGGTATACACCCGCCCCACTCGCAGATACTGAACGCGAAGTTACTCGCCTCTCGAAGAGCCGAGGCAGCCCGAGTTTTCAAAGGCTGCGGATTTCGCAGCAGAAAGTTTCGAGTCACCAAACCCCCGTGTGTAAATACGCGTTCACCCGAGCGGCCGGGGGCAGCGCCCGGGCGGCGGCGGGGCCGGGCGCGGTGTCCGGCGGAGCCCCCGGGAGGAGCGCGGCTGGCGGCCGCGATAACGGGGAGCGCGGGGGGCGCGCCGAGAGCCCACTTCCACCTGGGACCGGTCCAGGCAGAAGTCAATAATTGACTTCTCCCGCCCCGTACAAAAGGGGCCGGGAGCAGGCAGGCAGCAGGCTGGGCGCTGCGGGCACCGCGGCCGCCCTGCGCGCCCGAGGGGCTCCCCGGGCCGCGCACCGCGCAGGGGGCCGCGCACACAGCCGCCCCCCACCCCCACTCCCCCCGCCGGCTTTGCTTTGCTTTTAAATGCAACCAGAAAAACAAAAAAGCCCGGCTCCCCCCGCCGCCGAGCTGGCACCGGCACCGGCGCGCCCGGGGATGCAGAGCCCGGCCCGGCTCCGCGGCGCCGTTCACCCGGGACCGGGCTGCCGCGGGCGGTGATCGGCCCTCCCGGCTCCCTGAATTACAGTGTTACGCGCCTCGGCAACAATATTGCCAGCCTGGACGTACAATTTGAATTTTTTTTTTTTTAACTGGGTGGACAGCTCTGCGCCTGGCTGGCGGGGCCGGGGAAGCGCGCATTTCCTCCGGGGGCACAAAGCCGGGCGGGCAGGGTCCTGCGAGCCCCCGGCCGCGGGAGGGTGCGCGATCCTGCGCTCCGTCCATTGCATCCGAGACGGTGCCGTAACAAAAGCCAGAGACCCGCAGCGACGGGCAGAGCGAGCGGAGCCGGCGGGTCCTTCTCTCCGCGATCCCGAACGGCCGAGGGGGGCGGCGGGGAAGGGGGGAGCCAGGGCAAAAGTTCACCGCGGTCCCGGTAGGGCAGGGGGTGCCCGGTGGGGCAGGGGCCGGCGCTGGGGTTGGGGGATGCCGGCCTGGCTCGTCGCCTTGCAGCCCCGCGGATGGACTGCGGGGGGGAAGGAGGCGATGCGAGTCCCGGGAGCCCCTTCCCTGCCCTCTCCTCCACAATGCGGCCGGATCCCCAGCACAAACACGCCCCCCGGCACCCCGAGGCTCCGCTCCCTCCTTTCGGGGGAAAAAAATAAATAAATAAAATAGGGCTCACTTGCAGGGGGCGAGTGGGGATGGGGAGAAGGCTGCTGCTCCGGGGCTGCCTGCCCGCCCGGCCGGTCACCCCCACGCCGGCCCCGGCGGGCAGCAGCTGCGGCCCCCCGCCCCGATCCCACCGCCGCCGGGGAAGGGGCAGCGCACACCCGTGCGCGCACACACACGCACACGCACACACACACAAATGGCACGGGAGGAGGGGGAAAGTTTCCAGCCGCTTCAACCAAATAGCCAACATTTGCAATCCCCAGACAGGCACGGTGGCGAATACACCGTATGCACGCCCCGGCCCCGAAAGCAACGGGGCAGCGCGCCGGGCGAGCGAGGGGAGGGGGCCCGGGGCATGGAGAGAGGGGGGCAAAAGGGAAAGGAAAATGATCTATATTTTCTTCAATGGAACTACCGCTGGTGCCGGGCACGGCTGCTGCAGGGCAGGGAACAAGGGGGCACCCCCGCCACCCCGGCGACTCCCCCGAGTGGACCCGTGCAGATGGGCAAATAACCGGGGTTGCAAATAAAGAGCGGGGGAGCGGGGCTGGGCTGCACCGCGGAGCCCGGCAGCGCCCGGCCGCCCGAGCGGGACGCGCGGCCCCGCGCCCCCGCCCGCGCCCCGCTCCGCGTTACCTTCTTATTGCATCTGGAGCAGCAGCTTTTCTTCCCCTTCCCCTCTCCTCCTCCTCCTCCTCTCCCTCTCCTGTCCTCTCGGTTTATACCAGCCTGTTCCTCATCTCACAGCCTTCCTCCCAGCGCCATCTTGCAAGCTTGTGACGTTGGGAGCCGCTCACCCCTGACCCACATTTGAATAGAAGCCAAAATGAAAAAAAGAAGAGGAGAGAGAGAGGGAGAGAGGAGAGAAAGAGGGGGAAGAAGAAGAAGAAAGAGCGGAACAAGGAGAGGCAGGGAAAGCAGCAGCTAAGCAAGTGCTGTGCCAGTGTGGAACAGCATCGGCTCCCGCTCCCTTGCCAGCTAGTTTAGTAATAAGCAATTTCCTGCTTTTGCAATAAATGTTGCCGCGGCGGGGCTGGGAGAGGGACGGGGAGCTGGGTAATTCCCACCGAGGGACCAGGGCTTCCCCCACCCCGAGCCCCCCCTCCCTTCCCTGCCACCCACACCCCGAAACCCAGCCCGGAGCCCGACCACTACCTCCCGGCAACCCAAATGCTGCTGCTCCCTCCCAGGTTTGGAGCAATGAAAAATGCATTTGTTAAGATTATTTCTCCCATCACTGATGAGGTCTCAAGTGTGTGTTAAGGGAAATTATATAGATTATAGCTTGTACATGTATTGGAATCTGAAATGAGCTTCATACACAAATTAAGAAAACATCCTCATGTATAACGCAATTTGCATATTAGCTTTTTACCACTCCTGTCTGTTTTTTAAGGACTGACAGTGCATTTTGCTCCATCCAAGACACAGATGAAGACGTGGCCTCTGCAGCCATAGAATCTGCAGAAATCTGAAGTTTTGTTTTGTGCATTTTTTTTCGTTATTTACCTATTGGAAGTATATCGAGGGGAAAAGTTATTTGTGTTTTGCATCCCTGGTCCTGCAAAGACTTTCATGCATGCTTAACTTTAAGCACATCAGTAATCACACTGAGCAAGCAGGGGCTATTCAGATGCTTACACTAAGCATGTGCATAGCCTGTAAGCTCAAGTTATTATTTTGTAAAATGCAAAGTGAACTGATATCATCTTAATTTTACTGACCATTGCCACGAAGTACAACTGTGCAGAATTCTGAATTACACCTTTGTAGCACTTTCTCCCTTCAGTAGCTAATTAATCTGTAATGACAGGAGCGATGCATATAAACATTTTTATTGTAATCGTGCACAGGAGTTCTTCCACTATCCCATGTAGGAATCACTGTATTAGCTGCAAGTGTGAGATGGCATTTTCTTTTCTTCGGTGCCCTCGGAGCCACCCATAACCAAAATTCTCTGTAGCCTGAGCAAAGTGATTCATTAGTGAAGCCGAGCTACCATTTAACACATCTCTAAGAATTCCCTAATAGCCTCAACGCCAGCGACTCTCTCAGCCACTTCCTGTGCAGATCCCTGCAGTTTGCACGCACTTCAGCTGGACCCCAGCTGCAGCCTAAGCTCTCCTTCCCTGATAATAAAGATATTTTCTAGTTGCTCATCCAGAGTTCAAAGTTTTTGCAGAAGATGGTTTCTTCAGCCCTACCAAAGTGGCTTGAGGAGCAAATAAAGATAAGGCAAATCACAACAGCCATATCAGAAAGGTCTGGACTGGTGGTTTGTTCACAGTACACCCAATAAAGAGCAGAACACTTTAACAGTGGTGAGAACAGCAAACCTGACTGTCAGCACAAGACCCAGTGAAGTAGATAAGGATCAATTCAAGACTCTTCCCCCACCGGGAAAGTTAATTTAAGATTGGTGGTGCTGCTCTTAGCTGTATTTTAAAGCTAAGTGGCCTTGCAAATAGCCAGGGAGGTGTAGGTAGCCATTTGCTTCACGCTGTGCCAGAGGAATTGGTAGGCAAATACACAGAAGTCCTTGTGCTATGTTATCTAAACAGGGGAAAAATGCATCCTGGAGTTATTTCAGGCAAGTTTAGACATTTGGGTTTAGGAAGACCCGCTTTTGTGAATCTCTGTGTGGCATCTCAAGACCTCAACAATGCCACCATCTGCCCTCAATCTTCCTTCCTTCTGCTGAAGCTTACTGCCCCAGAAACAGTCAGCCGAACAGTCTGTGTGCCCCTGCCAGTTCGCAGACCAACATCTTAGTTCAAACCCACTTTCATCAGACATTTGAACAAAGGTGCCAGGCTTTGCACAGGAATGGCTTGAAGCACAAGCATTTCAGTCTGTCTGCCAACTTTGCTAGGCAGGTGATAACTTTTGAGAGTGAAGGGAGTGAAGAAGGTTGAGAAGAAGGGGAGAAACATCCTAAAATGCCACCACAAGATGTAGTCTGCAAAAAGCTTTTCTTGCATTTGAATCTTCTCTAGGTTTGGGAACAATCAGTTCTGAGCATCCCTAAGGAAATGGAGAGAGACACACATTCCCAGTGGAGAGGAGACAAAAAAAAGATAGAAATTAGGTGTCTGGCACCTAGAAATGATATGGTAGGATGCAACACTGCATTCAGCTTCATATATACATGATAATTATAAGGTTGAAAAAGAATTAATGAGAAAGCTAGACCTGGCGCTGTCACTAGAACCATGGACATCTGTGGAGAATCTGATGAGCCAAGTAGAAGTATGACCACACCTACCTGGAAAACATCTACGGGCATGCAAGGCAGATACCATGATACCTATAATGTCTCCAAGCAACCACAGCCAGGGAACTTGCCATCCAAACAGAGGGTACACCCTCCAGTTCCAAGAAATCACACCCACTGTGGGCACGTCTGGCACTGGGTGAAACATGTGTCTCTGTACAAGAAAAGCAAACGCGTTACTAAGGTGCAGAGAACAGCATTCTCTGGTGAAAGACCGGACTAGAAGGGTAATGGTGGCACCCTGGTTACAGGCACTGTGGTGCAATGAAGGACGGTTTGGGCTAGTGGATACTTTGAAGAAAGAGACGCTTCTATTTCCAGCCAGATACTTGTGATTAACTTTGATTCCTAATTTTGTGTGACTGGGTTTTTTAACATTTATTTTGAAAAGAGGACAGTCAGAACGGCAGCAGCGGATTTTGCGGGGTGCTCTGCAGACACAAATGAAAGCTTCAACTTCCTCCTCGGTGTGTGGGTGAATATGTTGAATGCAACACATCCAAGGTAGCTATGATGGACAGATTTTTGTCCTAACAGGATACAAAGAATTCAGAACAGAATCCAAAGAATAAGCAGATTTCACACCATCCTTGTATATTAGCCTTCAGTATCTATTCACAAATAGCTCTATAATGCTGCTTTCAGGCAGAAAAGTTTAATTAATACTAACTGCCCAAAATAAGTTACTGTTTGCACAATACTTAGACTCAAATCAAGTCAGTGGCTGAAACCCAGAAGAATTTCAGGGCTTCAGTTTGGTTTTAGTCGTTTTCGACCAACTGATGGGTTCAGAAGCAGCTCCAGTCCTTTGTAGCTGTGCTAATAGCAGGTTTAAACTCATCATAAAACAGGAAGAGGACATGGGTAGAATTGTTATAGTGGCAAGCCAGTGCTGTGGGTGAGGAATGAAGTAATCTGAGCAAAGAAAATGCCATTGCAGAAAGTAAATAGAATAACGACCAAAGGGTGGCCATGTGCCCTTACAGCTCTTCAGTGCCACCTGCCTTCAGTCCCAAAGCTAGTGGATGTCCAGTGCCATCTAGCAGGCAAAACAGTTGTTTACAGTAGTAAACTGATGGGTGAAGCTGGGCGGAAAAGTTGAAGTGAAACGGAAAAAAACTATAATTCCAGGAACTAAGCAAAACATACAGGGCACAGAATGCCAGCGCAGGGTGTATATCTGAAAGCAAAGTGAAGGCGAGAGCTAACCAGCCTGCTCCTCGAGAATAAAAAAGGACTTAGCCCTAAAAATGAAAAAAAAGTTTCTTAGCAGAGGTTTGCAGTCATTGCCTCTCCCGTGGGGTAGTCCTGACAGTGCCACTAAAAATGCTGAGGACCAGAACATCAGATTGGAGCTGAAACAGGCATCCTCTGAAGCATTGCAGTCACCCAGGAAAACTGTGCCTGAATGGTAACAGGACTGCTGGTGATAGCTCATGAAATTAAACTGTTATTTTACTGTCCCCTCAATAGAAATATCCCTCTATGGTCAGACATATGTGTCTGGAAGGTCTTTTCCAACAGACTCCGAAGTGTCCATGGAGGAGACTCCAATCTTATGCTAAGACGGGTTTTGAAAATCTTTTGTCTCTTAGCTGCAAATGCTCTACGTATGAATATACTATCCTCAGTAAAGCCCCTTTATAATTAGCTGGCTTAGCTGGTTCCCCCACTGCTATCTATGGTCTTTTGCAGTTGGCGGATGGACACAAAGAACATTACATTTTGACCTTTGTGTAATGACACTTTAATTTCTCATCTCTGTTCCTATTTTTATTAATTCAAAACTTGAGAGTGCACAAATTCTACAAACAATTTTTCCACAGCTGAAAATCAAAATACAGTCTTTTAGGAAAATCATATGTAATCAAGGAAAATCAGAAACTGTAAATGTAATCTGAATCCTCAGTATCAAAAATAGCCACAAAGGTCCTCAACTCAGAGCTAGTTTTATGCTGCAATGGCTCACAGATCCACTCAGCTCTGCGTTGGTTTGCGTTGTAAGGGTTCTGTTCAAAATCATGGGGTTAGAAACCCAATTAAAAAAAAATAAATAGAAGGTAACAGTTTGAGAAATTAGGCTAGTCGTTTAGTGCTTGTACAAGGTACTATTTTGTACACTTCTGCTTCTGTTGTATTTTTAGTAATAGTTTTAATTTCCTTGGAAGAGAAGAAACATACAGTATTTTTATTGCTACAAGCTGAAGCTTTTTGCTAGGCATTCTGGCATACACAGGGCTGATGCAAGGCTTTTTGCGACTCTAATCAGATAAAAACATTGCTTCCATTATAACAAGATCTTTGATTTCTGTTGGCCTGTGAATTTCATTGCTAATATGTTCACTCTGTACCTATCTACAAAACATCTGTATTTAACTATATCTACCCTGTTAGTTAATATAGTCTGTGCAATGGCATAATTTCACTAGACTATGGGAGAGCAATAAAAAGTAAGGAAAACAACTGATGAACAAAGCCACTACCTATGTGTGTTAGGAATAAAGTGACATTTGCTGAAAATAACTCTGAAATAGATGTCAGAAGGAAATTAAAATAAAAAGGAAACATTTCTTCAGCCGTGTAAATAAACAGCGAACAAGAAAAGAACTGGTGCTGCTATGAAGTGTGTGGACAAGGAAAAGATTAAAAATACTTTTGTACCCAAAATCCAAATGAAAGCTTTGCCATGGCTTTTAAGAGGAAGAATGAAATTGAAGAAGGGAGCAAAACCAGCATGATTAGTTGGAATGAGGGGATGAAAATGGAAATTATCACAATAAAGGTGAAAGCAAATCTAAAAGAGCTCAACATTTTCAAACGAAGGAGATCAGGTAATTTCCTTCCCAGAATCCCAAAGGAACAAGTACCAGGTTGATAGCAAAAATTTAAAATAAATTTTTGAGTTGGAGGTTGTTCTTGCATGATTTGAAAATAGTGGATATAATACTTTTCTTTTAAAAATTTTAGAAAGTTATCTAAGTAGCCACTGAGCTCATCATTGATTTTGAGACCATTTCAGGCTTTCAGAATAGTTTTGAAGGAAAATACAATTAACCAGAAAAAAAAAAAGAAAGAGAGAGTGAAAGAGAAGATAAACAGGATAAAATGCAACCACAACGCTGGTTTTGTCGAGTATCCTGAACTATTTCTTTGCTGAGATGAGATAACTGATTTTCTAAGCAAGGGGAAGTGTAGTAGATCTAATCTATATGGATTTTAGTCAAGCATTTGATATGATGCCACATGGGAAGTTATTAATTAAGATGGAGAAGATGGGGATTAGTACAAGAACAGTAAAATGCATAAGGAATTGTCTGAAGGAGAAGTGCCAATAGATTACTATTGGGATAGAAAGATTACTAGTGATTCAAGACTGAACTTGTTTAATATTCACTATAATGATGTATTGCCATTTAAGCTGGAGTGTGCCTAAGAAATTTTCTGTTGAAACAGTCGAGAGGCACTGTCATTAACAGGGTCAGAGTATCACGGCTAGTGAGCTGGAAGACAGTGAAAGCAATGAGCAATGGAAATGGGATGCAATTCCATACAAAACCAACATACATTAGGGATGCACTTCACCATTAGCCATCAAAAATTAGGCGTCGTCTTCAACCTGGTCATCAGGGCTTCTTCTGCAGCCAACGAAAACAGGAGATACCTCAAGTTTGGAGGTCTATCCTGCCTCTTCTGGGTTTTTAATTTAGGGTAAGAGGAACTGTTCTGTGGATATGTCTGTCTCTATTAACTCTACAGAACCCTATGCAGAAGGATGAAGGAAAATAGATTCTCTTGAAAGAAGAAAACTGACTACGATGAAAAAAAAAATGGATGCATTAGTTTGTCAGTGGATGACTGTGAACCATCAGTACATGAGGCAGTAATACAAATGACAAATGTGATCCTAGACAAGGTTCTTCCAGGAGCAATAGGAAGGCACTGCTGACGCGACAGAAGGCGCTGCTGGACCATCATGTCTGTTGTTGTGTAGGATCTCGTCACGGGTATTAGGACAGGTGTTAATCTATCAGGATGCCCTGGGTAATCATAAGAGACACTAGCTTTCCAACAAGAGCAGAGAGCTGAAAACTGCAACTACTTTACAGACAAATGCTGATCCATGGGTAGGAGAGATGCAGGGTATGCTGCTGGTAGTGGCTGGGAATTTCTGAGATGCCAGGATCTCTTCCAGTCTTATATTTCTAATGTTACAGATAGGAAAGTGTTAATCATCAAAAGCATGTGTATACTTTGACTAGCTTTTTTTGGTCCTGTTTTTATTTTTTTGTGTTTGCATGTAAGTACATATATGTGTGTGTACATACACACACACACACACACACACATGCATAAATACATATTTAAGTGAAGTTTTGCGTCTATATTTTGCTTCTGTATTTGCTTATTGGGTAGCATAGAGATACTGAGCTATATTTTGTATTGTCCGTAATAACGCACAGAGCCAGCCAGTATTTGTTAATATGTTACATTTCTGAGTATTTGTGGTGTTGACTTTCAAGTTATAGATAACCTAAAAATCTCTTCTTGTCCTCATATTAGATAAAAATAATAGGGAAAAAACGACCAAATTCAGCTGTACATAAAATCTTTTTGCTTTCTTTGTGTATATGTACTTTGAGTGGTGGTGTGTACAGTCTGCATAAGTAATTAACGTTGCAAGCTGGAAGAATGAATTATTGTCAGATGGAGGTAAAGCATACAATATGGTCAAGTAAGCAGTTCCAATAATAGCTGTGCTTATAGAAGCAAAATGTAATAGAGGGCAAACTCTACAGGTTGCCAGATTGGTGTCGATGTGGAGCTTTGTTGCCAGTTGGTGACCAGGGGACAGCAGAAGGATTGGTTTTAGCTGAATGCTTTTAAGCTTACGTGTTTACCACATGTAATGAGATTGCTTCTCAAGCAGTGGCACTTAAGCAAAGGGCATAGGTAATTTTAGCTTGATTTAGTTGGTGGAGCTCTAACTAAAAGCCACGTTTTCCTCCCTCTCCAACTTGGCATTTTCTCAGTGAGTTACATCTAGGTGAACATGAGCCATGCGCTGTCATTGCTGGGACAGCTAGATGGGGGCAACACGTGCCTCTCCAGCTGGGAACTTAGCTGAAAAAATGGAACTGTCGTAGAGCAACTGGGCTACGCAAACTCCCCAAAGCTGGCACTGCCCAGGGTGAAGTACAAACCCAGGGAGTACTACAGGTTTGGTCAGGTCACAGCAGTGTTTTTAATTAATGTGGTAGAGAAGATAATCACAAGGGCAATAAAAAGGCTCATTTCCATACAAAATGGACACCAGGATATTAGGGTATGTTGTAGCCCAGCTGAAGACTGCCCAATGGCCATGCAAATATGACTTTTTATACTGTGTAAGAGAAAGAAACTGCAGTTCCCTTGATTACATGCACACATACATAGGTGTGTATTAACTGAGTATCAGTGGCCTCGGAATCCGTGGCACACACACGGCACATGCGCGGCATGCACGCACACACTCACAGACTCGGGGCACAGTCCCTATAGGGTTTGCTATCTATCCTACCTACCTCTTCACAAACAAGCAGAGTTCATTTTCAAACTGCCCAGTATACAAAGCAGATAAAGACTGGCATGGAAGAGCCCATGGGCAGGTTGGCAGCCCTCTGTAGTTACTGGTATCAAAGGTCACTGAATGCTAAAAAATAAATATGTTCCAGTGCCAGCAGGGCACTGGTGATCAAAGATAAAAGTTTCTTTACCACCAGAGAGACATTTTCTTGTTTGGTACCAACATGGACTGTATTTACTGTGATTTTTCAAGTGCTAGGGAAAATATATGGGTATGAAACATGTTTTGCTTTATGCTGGCAGGGAATCTGCTTCAAAGGCCAGGTTCTCTTACTCTAGCATGCGCTGTGCTGTTTTCATGGAAAGTGGGTTTTGTGTGCACCTGAGCTGCAAAGCGAAGAAATTCACTGGATTCTGACACTTTTCATTCTTTTTAATTTTCAAAAGTGTTGTTGGATTTTTCTGTCCTAAAAGTGCCTTTTTGTTTGAGTCTGACTTCACTGGTGCTGGTGTAAACCAGAAATAACTACACTGGAGCCACTGGAATGATATGGGTGAAAGGGAGAGGAGACTCCAGCCCAGTGCCTGACATTGTCAAACAAGGTTATAAACACCATTGGTCAGTTCATATTCATCTTCTGTGATTAACGCCGATGACAATGGGAAGCCTGGCTAGTCATTTCAATAGCGTGTAATGCAAGGTGACTATAGTTCAGAGGACAAAGAACGAGAGATTGGTTTTTTTTTCAGGAGCAGACAAAAGACTGGTTATGAATGTTTGGGGTGATTTAGTTTCATTGTTTTCTGTATCAGCACCGAGGGCTGAGTGGCACTTTATGGCAGATTTTGAGATGTAGTACCAGTTTAGGGGTTATGCGCGGGAATGCAGACCCTCTGCTTCTCCTTCCCCTTTTTAACACTTGCATTCCTTTTTTCCTTTTGGTTCTCTGGAGACACAACATCTCTGGCAATGTTTTCACACTGTTTTAGTTTAAGGACAATACATATAAAAAGCAACATACTAGAAACCCATATGCTGGTCCCTGGTGCTCTTCTATTGCCCCTGGGCCAGAGTGTCATTTACAGCAGCTTTTAGCCTGCTCTAACCAGTGATGGGTGACAGCCCGGTGCAGGGACAGGGAACTACGAATATCATTGAACACCAAAGACACCACAGTGGCCACCTAGGACCACACATGCGGTGCTCGCAGGCGAAGGAGGTCCATAGCAGACTCTGGGCTGAATCAGACCAAAATATTTTCAACCTTTGCTTAACTTCTGGTGACACATTTGATATTCTAAATTGTGATACTAACCCCATTCCTTGGTGTAACATTTGCAAACTGTGACATGTTGCCAGGTAATAGTCAACTCAGCCAGAATGTCCACTAAAGATCAAACTTGATGTAGAGAGCAAAATAATATATATCATCAACAATATTTGCTGAAAAATATCTTTAGCTTGTCAGCAAAAATGCAACATTTAGGATATTACATTTTTTCAGTGGCTTTTCAAACACTAGAGAAGGATACAGAGCAGTAAATTTTACACTCATAATTGTACAAATACAGGAACAAAGAGGCTAATGTTTCTTCCAAGTGCTCAAGCAAGCAAGGGCCAAAAGAAAATTCTGGAGTAGTGAAGGACCAGAAGTACGTGGCTGTGAAACAGATGAACATCATCGCTGTCCTTTTCATCCAGCACAACTGATATGCTGCATTTGCTCTCCCAGAGGCAGGAGGCAAAGGATAGCTCCTGAAGAAAATCATTGCACCTTCTTGCATATCAAGCGACTCAGCAGTACTCGCTCTTCAGGGCTGAATGAGAGGAGAGCTGGATACACAGAAGGAAGGAGAGCTGGAGTGGAACAGCTGGGGACTTCTGCAAGCTCTCCCCATTCTCCTGGAACCTTTAACATCACATCTAAAACCACTCGGGATTTGCTTTAGGAATTGAGAACTTGCCCAGAGGCTGAGAAACAACATGACGTGCCTTGGGTTGCAGGAGTCCATGTCAGAAACTGGTTAGAGCACAAGCATTTCTGCATCCCACTCCTCTGCTTAGATGAGCAACCCACGCCTCCATAAATCATACAGGAGGCACTCATGTTACTCAGGCTTTATGTACATGCAGTAAATCACAGAGGCTGTGGTGAGGGAAGACCCATCTGCCTGCTGGCTGCCGGGGACATTGAGGCAGTGCTGACTCTGGTGGTGGTGATCGAGTTGCCACCATGTCCTTACTTTATTTTTAAATAGGGCATGGAGTCTTTTGGTGCAAAAAAGGGTTGCTTTTTCCTTGTATTCTTAAACGTGCATTCTAGCTATCATTCAATCTGTTATGAAACACTTAGGATAAGATCACTGAGGAAGCTGTGGCAAGACAACCCTGACAATTTCTGGATGCTGCAGATCTTCTTGGCACTTATCTCTTTGATTACAGTCCTGAATATGCAATAGAAACTACATTTTCCCACTCCTCTATAGTTACTGCAGTTTCCTTGGTGAGTGTTCCCAGCCCCTGAAACTCCCGTCTCCTTCATTATCAAACTTATTCCGAAGTGCTGCTGACTGCTCTGTTCTTTATCCTCTCTGTCCCAGTCTCTTTGCAGGGCCCCAGTAGACTGTCTCAAGAAACAGCTTCTTGTTGCTATATAAGACACCACAAAAATTTTTTATCCCCTTGGTTCTCCAGAGGGAAGTCAGGTGAGACTTGACTTGTGGTGGCTTTGGTAAGGGGTAAGACCCCATTTCTGACAGTAATGCTGTTTGTGCGAATCACATCAATCTATTTCTTGAGCGAAGCACCTCACAAAAAAATGACCCCACTAAGTGTCTTCCACTTGCATTGGAACAGAGAACATCATTGGTTTTGTTCTCTATAACCACAAATGCTTCGAGACTTGCCTAACTGAGACGCTGTATCTCCTCTTCTGCAGGGATTTCAGCAACAGAAATCAACAGAGGCAATCTTGACTTAAAGCAGGCGTATTGTTTTCTCTCCACTTTGGAAATTACTTTCTCCAAAAGGGCCAAGATTTGTTGGCTCTCAGCAAGTGAAACTGTGAGCAGTGAGAGAGGTCTTGGTGACAGAGCGAGGGATTTGCTTGTTTTGTTACGTGATTGCGTGGCTGGATTTTTGCTAGTTGCAATGGCTTTCCTGGCTCTGCATAGAGCAACGTGTGAGTAGTATGGGACAAGAATGCTTCCAGGGGCACTGGAGAGCCACTTTTATGGCAACCTTAGAATGATAATAAACATAAATAGTTAATCTATTACTTTTATTTTTCTGCTAAAAAAGCAAGAATGGGATAAAATATTAAAGCAGAAAAAGTATTTTTTTAAAGACGGGTTGATAACCTGTATGTATATTGTTGTTGCTGCTTTTGCTGCTTTAAACAAGTGGCTATATTTTGTTCTTAATTAAGAATTAAAGGGTTTGTATGCACACGTCTACAGTGGAGACCCCCAAGTGATTCCGAGTAAACTGTGCGGTTTTTTTCAGCTAGTTGGATTGAAATTACTTACCACTAGAATAGCATCTGCAACAGCGTAAGGCACGGAAGCAATTTTTCTTTTGTAAGAAGATGAAAAAGAAATAAAAAAGGAGTCAAAGAGTAAGCAGGCTGAATGGGCCATTAGCACCAAACTCTAAAGATGTAGAAGTCAAATAGGATAGAAAGGCCCCATAAATTTTTACAACTCCTCGGAGAAAAACACTGTGATTATTAAAACATGAAACCTTGCTTTTCTAAAATGCTTAAAAGATTAATATAGAAATGTCATACTGTGGCTGCTGGAGGGATTATCCTTAATGGGAATGTTAGAAGTTATTTTAATGTAAAGCAAACATAGCCACCGAAGAAAGATCAAAAGTGGAACAAATTCAAAGCTCTTAGTTTCAGGAAAATGAAGTTTGTCAAGAAACTATTTCTACTCTGTTAATTAGAATGAGCAAATTCTCCATAAATACTGTATATATATGACATAGAAAGTGATGACCTCATCTAATTAGTCATTACCTAATCCAATCACTAGCACAAGAGCAAGGCTTAGGTCTCTTTTATGAAAAATTTTGTTCCCTTTTTGGCTTGAGAAAAAGTGTGTTTTTGCTAGTGCACATTTTTGTGAGGTCATGTGCGTGTGTCCAAATAGTTTTGACGATAATCCACTATCCACGGGCAGGGGAAGGTCGGTCACATGGCGCAGTGGCAAATGCTCCCAGAGTTTGTGGTCTTTTCCACGCAAGAGCAAATTGTGTGACTTTTTGTTTTCTTTTCAATTTAGCATTGTTACTTTTTTTAATGTAAACTGACCACAGCAACATACTGCTTTGGTCTCTATGGAAGCCTTTGAAGTCTAATTAAAAAATTCAGTGTTGCTAATTTAGAGCAAGAAATGTAATATTTTCTTTGCTGTTCAGGATAGCACTTAATTTGCTATCTGTCCTTGTTTGGCCATCGCTGCAGCCAAACACCTGATTCCGTTAGACCTCCAGTTAGCAGCGTGAGACTATCAATTCCAGAAGCAGTAATTGGTTTACAAATTGTGCTGCCGTCGACTTGTTTTTTCCGCCAACGTGAGGCACAAAACCACACAACACCATGCAGAGGTCCTCACACATTGCTGTCCTTGTTTCCCTATGAAAGGGTTGGACTTACGGAACACAGGTTCTTTTAACGTTTATTTCTAAAAAGATCCATCATGCCAGTACTCAGCCCGAGTCTGCTGGATTTGCTAAAAAACTTTCCCAGAAACTAAGTGCTAAATCATTCTACCCAGTGCGAAAATTCACATATTCAAATGTTTAGTGTCATATATGACAGCAAGATATTACTGGGTAATAAGAATATTTTTCTTGAAAATAATCGCAAATATTTACAGGGAAGTTTTGTTCAGCTGCCCAAATCTGCTCTCTCTTTCCCTTGTTTTATCCTGGACATAGAAATAAACTTAACTGTCATTAATGTCATTTTTTACCTGCTTGCAGCCCTGCAAGTAGCCAGCCCTCAGCTTTCAGTTCAGACAAGATGCCATCACCATGTAGCTACTAGTCACCAGAAATTTTGCTTCAAGCTGGAATCCATTTTTCATGAGCTCTGCAAGCGGAAGACCGTCCTGACGACAAGGTGCTGCAGTGCCTGAGACGTGCAGCGCAGTGTGCTGAGGATTCGGCTCAGTGGAAGGAAGGTTTTAGTGAAATACAAGAATTTAGTTAATTGTCAGGATTATTAATACTTAATCTTTCTTCCTTGACTCTGTAAAAAACTATAAATTTACCAAACTCTAAGCAGTTTTTGTTGGAAGACGTTAAAATGTATCCCAGAATAAACTGTAGACCTGATGAAAGGGGGGTCAGTGTTTACAGAATCAAATACTTAATTTGTAACAGAAAACAAATTCACATTAGATTATGCTCCAGAATTGTACCTAGCAACTCTTATTAGCATTATTTTTACCTTCTTACAATTCTTTTTAAAATACAAGAGACTGTCAGTTTGTATCTAGCAGCCTTTCTCCATATAGTTCTGGGAAATGCGCTGTGAAGGTGAAACGGAAGTGCCATAATTTCCTGAGGTACGCTTACAGCTAAAATGCCAACTACGTTAGTATTTTCCTCACCAGTCTGGTGTCACAATGAGAAAACTAATGCCACCTGGTTTTTTTGTTATGAGCCATGGGCTACAAAGCAAATCATACAAATGAAGTGGTTAGGACAAAACAGTCAAGCTGTATATTAAGCAAGTGTGCACCATCCCTAAAACAGAGGGCTGTAATTCTTGCTTCCCTGGTGTTCCTGTCATTTGCAGCAGTGTAGAATAGCACAAGAAAAAGAATCTGCATGGTCTATTCCCTCATTAAAATATCATTATTTGATTATGATATCAAATGCAGGGTAAGAGCCATTGCACAGAAGCTCAGAATTTGCAGCCTTGTCCTGCAGAGCTTGTACTCATTCTTACCCATCAGTGCTCAACCCAGAATTCACGGCTACAGTAGCAAATTGAACAGCGAACTTGACTTGCAGGGTTGTAGGATCATACCTGTAAACATCCTCCTTCCCCACTTGCATTCAGAGCTCATCACTCATTAATTTCCTGCCTTCTCTCATCCCCTCGTATTTCCGAAAGAACTCCTTTTCCTGACTGACTTGCTAGCTGGTAGCTAGATTGACAGAGCTGAAAAAATAAATTTTCTAGTTCCAAGGTGCCAAATGCGGAGAGACAATGCAAGCGTCCTATGCCGCTCCACTAATGAGCTTCAGGCCTGACAGAGAGGGTGGGCATGTAGGGGACAGGACGGGACTGCTTCTTGTTCAGAAGGAATACTAATTCTGTTGAAATCAGTTCTAGCAGGGGAGCTCTACAAGTGGCAGCCATGGAGCCTGTGTTTCACCCTTCTTACCTGCTTAATCCTGCTTCAACCTGCTGACGCTGCCAGAAAGACAAGGTACCATCTGTACTTGTATTTTTTTTTATGTGAACAGAAACTTGGTGGTTTTCATGTCATTTCACATAGCGACTCAAAATCCGTGGAATGAAAATTTCCAGTCACTAACAAACTGAACATTTCAACGTTCAATGCGTAAAAATATCCTGTATATACCCATGCTTTGCATTTGAGGTACCTAACATCCATTTCTGCATATCACCTCAACGTCCATGGCAATGACTCTTCCTGAAACTGGAGCAAGACACACTGGTGTGTCTGTTGTATTTCTTGATGTTGCTCTGGCAAATGAGCTATCACCATAACAACATTAATACTCTTCTTTTTTCTCCAGTGTCTTCTGATTTTCTTAGATCTTAGCATGACACCCAAGACCTGGGTGTGCAGGTGCCACTTAATGTCAAAAGAGAGGCTTCACTGCATCCATTTAGTATCCAGAAGCTCAGGAACTTGCATACAGAAGCAAGATAAGATCGTGAGCAGGATGGGGTACCTGCTGGACCAGAGCTGATCTTAGCAACCAGGAGACTCAGAAACTATTTTTCATATTTTACTAACAGTAGCATACGATTGCAGCATTTTCTAAATGCTCTTTTCACAACACCTTGAAAAAGTAACCCGAAAAGTAGTAGTTGTATGACACAGGTGATGCAGTGCTGAAAAAACGGTAAATCTCTTGCTGCACAGAGTCCTGAGCAGAACACCGGGTTTCAAGAACGATGGCAATACACAGCACATTTGGCTTCACAGCAGAGTTTCCAGACACTCAGTGGCCCTCATTCATCCTTTCACGGCACCAGCGGTGCTGTCATGTAATGTAGGTTAGCAGGTCTCACCAAAGTCACTGGAGATATACTGGTGTGAAGTGGTGTAACCATTTGGGAAATCAGGCATAACATATAATAGAAAGTATCTTGAGATGGAAGTTGTCTAAAGCTTTTGCAGCACTTTCCATACGGGGAGATACACTTTCTAGTGTGGAAAAATAAGGGACTGACTCTTCCATGCAGGTAAGTGGCTTGTGTTTCTGTTTACACCTGCACGCAGAGAGGGATCAGAGTTACCGATCCAGACAAGCGATAGCTTACAGCCAAAGCAAGGATATGAAAATAACAATAAAGTAAAGAACTGGGCCCTGAAATTCCCAGTTTAGTTTGTGCACTGTGCAGATCTTGGCTACACATATCCTCTGCTTACGCCAGCTTTGCACTTGGAAAAAATTACTTCTCTATAAAAGAGTTTCATTCTGCAAGTATAGGCAAGTAAGTGGCAGTGTGTCGGTGCAGAGGGAAAGGGATGCAGCAGGTTTCCTTAGGACACCATTTTGGGTTTGATCTGAGAGCAGCAACAAAATGGGAGTCACTTGGACAGTGCTCCATCAGTCCATCAGATAGATATCGGCTACGGACCAGACTGGATCTGAAGGAATATTTTAAGAACTGCAGTTAGGTGCCATTTCCCAGCAATGGTGTACACCCCAATTACCACCTGCTGGAACTGAACCCCGTGGAACGGCCATTGCTGCTTTAAAAACATGCACAGCTGTGCTCTGGCTGCTTGACATGCAAAAACTAGCACAGGGGTGTACTTTAAGTGTGAGAAGAGGATTTATTCCACCAGCAGGTTCCTGCAGGATTTGTGCATAGCACACAGTGTCTGGTGATTAGAGCATTCACTAGCAGAGTGCATGCAGCGAGAATGAACTGCATCTTACAAACATCTCTTTATATCAAAGCTATAACACAATGCGTTTGGATGCAAGCCCGGGCACGGTTCTGTGTAAGATCTTGTTTACGCTTTTATCGTGAGCATTCTTGCAAACTGCTGTTTTCTCACATATGCCTAGTTTTCAGTTTTACATGGGGGGACTGTAAGATGGGTTTCTGAAAACCCGGAGGTGAATCAGTGACCTACAGTACGCTGTAACTGCCAAGAACCCTGTGGAGAATATGAACACAACTAACCATGTAAAGTGAGATATAATAGAGGAAGTTGCATGTAGATACATGGCAAGGGAGATAGCAAGCTGTAAAATAGGGACTTGGGAAAAGCCATCAAAAGGGAGAGAATTCTTCATTTTCTTTCTTGCCCCTTTTCATCAAGAAACGGAGTGGCACGGCAAGCAGGCAGGATAGCACCGGGGAGAAGCGAGCTGGCCTGAAAAATGGTGGCAGGAGCTTCCAGGCTGCTCCCAGGCCTCAATGCTGCGTGCCCTGCCAGCGCACCAGTGCAGCAGCGCAGCAGAGCAGCAGCAGCGCAGCAGAGCAGCAGCAGCGCAGCAGAGCAGCAGCAGCGCAGCAGCGCAGCAGCAGTCTCCTGACATCTTGTGGCTTCGCTGCAGAGTACAGCGATCCCTTCCCCCACAGCCTCTGGCACGGGTGTCAGCTGGAGCTGACCTTGGCATTAACCGCAGGCACTGGAGATCCTTATATATAGCTACATTCCTCTCACAAATGCAGGGCCACTTCTTTTTCCCTCCTGTGCAAGAATGAATGTGTTTGGGCGAGCCGGTGTTTTCCCAAGCGCTTGTGTATGAGGTTTACCCTGATTTACACCAGAGAGGCACCTAAATTTACACTGAATACAGATGAACTCTACATAAACTGGATCCCAGATTCTGCATCTGTCATCTTCCCTTTAACAGGTGGAACAAAACCCAGACCCAAACATCCCAAGTTTGCTACAATCTCCCCCAGCCTCACCAGCTCCTGATGCTCAGATCAAGATCTGCTGATCAGAATCAGTCATTTCTTTTGGTTGCAAAGGCCCAGCTTCAATGCTAGTCATGCATGATCTCTAGAGGAAAGGACAGGAAATTTAAGTATTTAATAAGGTGTATGTATTTTTAAACACTGATTTCATTTTTTAAAAAACATGGCTATCAAGATTGTAAAATTTACACACATACAGAAATCCATGCAATGCAGTCCTAACCTCTAGCATCTAAAAGTACTGCTTGGTTCTTGAAACATTCATGGAAGAGTCTTTTGTCTCCTCTAAGTAGCTGAGACTGGCTCTGGTGTTTGCCTCAATTTCTCAGTTTCAGAACTGGGAAAATGATGAACTACACTGAATTTTGTAAGCAGAGAAATCGTTTTCCTGGTGTTGGGTCCCATTGAATCTCCCCCGGGTTACTCATTACACCGGGCTCTTGCTCTGGGCTGAATTTGCAGTGGGAGGGCAGAGGACAGGCTGAGCTGGAGCTGGAGCTTTCGAACGCCGTGGCGGGGACTGGTGAGAGCTCAGGCCGGAGTTTTAGAGGTGCTGAGCGATGAGGAAGGAGGAGGAGATGAGCTGCTTCTCGGTTGTTTTTTGCAAGTGTGTTTCACACATTATGTTCCACAGATTGGCAAAATATGGTGCCAAGAAAAGACGCGCAGCCAGTAGTGACCATTCATTCTCTGGCAGCCCTGGGTGGAGGAGTAACTTCCACACCCCGCTCCCTTCCCTCCTTCAGGAAGCGTGGTTCTAAGGGGGAAGGAAGTGAGACGGAAAAGGGGGAGAGGGGGCTCACTTACTGATGCGGAGCATTCCCCAAGGGGAAAACTGTGGCCAGCATTAGGGATAGACAAAGGTTATCACTGTTTACCGAGAAGCTTAGCGGGAAATACATGGAGAAAGTGATATGGTCAGTTTGTAAGGATTCATCCACGTTCCCGTTCTCCTCCCATTTTTTCACAGTCTGGAAGTTACCCTCTGAGGATACCGTGCTGCAGGGATGGCAGCGGGAGGGGACAGAGCAGAGTGGCTGGGAAGCCCTTCGGGGAGCTGAAATTTCATTTTTCTTTGTGTCTGTGGGAATCCCAGCAGATCTGCATGGTAGGGCGGCAAGCATACTGCTTCGGTTACCGCTGTGCCCATCCGCTTTACTGTTCGGATACAAACATCTCCAACAAGGGCTGCTATGGGAAATTCAAGGTATTAAAAAAATCCAGCTGGCCGGTTTCAGTTTGAAAAAGTGTGGAATGGCTGAAGTGGCACTAAGACACGAGAAGTTTCTCCCAATCCTCACTGTTTTTCAATGCACTTAAAGCTTGTCATTTAAGAAAGATGCAAAAGAGCAAACTTTCACACACTTCATACAATGTCTTTGAATTTGTCATGGTCTTGGCTGAAAATAGAAATAGGTCTAATGGACAGATGCTATATTCTGTGATGTAAGTTGCACTCGGGCTGTGTAAGATAAATTGCCCCTGACTTTGTGTTACCAAAATTACGGTTGTGGTTACTGTAGCAGTGACTGCAGTATAGACATACCATTTCCAGTTCAGCTCTATCAGTCCCTTTGTTAAAGTCTGCTGCAAGTAGACAATTGACTATTTGTGGCTTGTGGCTACTCTCTCAAGAGAACTTATAAACTGAAAGTGATACCAAGTGTTATACAAGGGGGAAACAAGGCACAAAATGGAAGGCATTAAAAACCTAAGAAATCCCCTCTTAAATATATGTAATTATGTATAATGTGTGTGTATACACACACCCAGCTGCAGAACCACATATATGTGCAAACGTGTTTCATTTAACAAAAGAAATTACATTTTTGAAAATATATGTGCAATATTTTGTTGCTGCAAACCAAAGTCATCTGTTTATCTTGAACACTAAAGAGGGTGACGGCAGCTGCAATTTGAGCTTCTCTGCACTGGCCAGCTGGTAGCTTAAAGCCAGCAAGCAGGGAGGGGGAGGTGAATTATTCCCACTGGTTGGTCTTAGAAGTGGTCGCTGTACGGGATAGCTTTGAAATCACAGGGGTTATGATTCACATAGGAACTGCTGGGCTAATACTGTTACATAATTTTTTAAGATGGAACGGTGGCTGGAAGCTCAGCACCAGGTAACCTCCAGCACCACACACCGATTTGGGGCCACCTGTACAGAAACAAATGCCTCACTTTTACTTTTTCCATGCTTCCCACTTGTTTCTCTCAGTTGTCTTTGAATCACTGTAACTGTCAAGATGCTGTAAGTGGTATTCAATTGCAAGCACCAGAGTATGGGATCAACGTTAGAAATGGGAAACATCAAGCAGGTCAGGTCCAACTCCTTATAGCTCCAGAGCATCTTTAGAAGATGCCCTACGCTTGATGTATATACGGGAGAGAGAAACGTTACCTTGCTTCGGCAGCTGCATGTGGAGAACTGGCACAATGGCATGTATAGGGGGCTTATTTGAATGGGTAACAAGAAGAAAGAGAAGGGAGGGGGGGATGTGATTTATATCCATTTCATTATTTTCAGTGACAAAATGCTGCATATAAGTCAGCTACAGCTGGATTTCTTGAGTGAACCCAAACCCCGGGTGTATGTAGCTCCCCAATTACCACGGGCGATACCTGCGTGTGTGAGCCCTCGTGTATCTGGCGCACTTTAATAGCAACATGCAACCTGTTTGTCACCCCTCTGCCTCGGCTGTAGTGATTTCTGTATTCATCCTTTTTCTGCACCCAGATTTTATGATTTCCAAACCACAGCGTAAAAGCTGTACAGCTCTTAACCAGCCATGTGGAAAAGCAATGTTGAATATATATGCATGCAGCATGTCTGGAAGCATTGCCATATTTTTCTCTGAAGAATTTGTTTAGGTTACATAAAAGAAACAGGCAGGAACCCGTGGGTTTTCATTTGGTGGTTCTCCCTCTGTTCTGCTTGGCTTCTCAGCTTTCAATAGATCCCAAGGTCAGGCTGTTATTTGTTGCTAGGCCAAAGTGGCAACCTCCCACCCTAACAATGCTACTATCTTCATATCATCTGAGCTATAGGGGCCACATTGTGATGCTTTGGCAGTGTTGCTAGGGAGGTTGCTAGGTTAGATTGATGTCACTATGTGGGTTATAAATTGCCTTTACCCTGCTGGCCCTAACTTGGCCCCATAAGACAATGATCTAGTAGATGGCATCGAAGTGTTCAAATGATACATCGGTGCAACATCTTCGGACCCTGAACTTGGCAGCAAACGCATGTTGTAGCTATTCAGCAAAGGAACCCACTTGTAATCTAGAGAAGAAAATAAACAATTGCATAAAATGACTTCTTTCATCTCCAGAAATTAACAAAACTGATGAAAAATACCTGGTTTCTGATCCACATATGTGCACTAAAAACAAGGCTTTCCCTTAACACAGACCGTGTGCCCTCTGCATGCCCCGCTGTTGAAAAAAGGAAGGAAGTTTTATAAAGACGAAAGTGAGAGCTGAGAAAACGAGGTAGGTGAACTGAGAATTTCCCAGCTTTGAGTACTGCATGTCACAGTCTCAATTCTACTAAAATATACCACCAACGCCTTTATTATCCCACCTGTTTATTCTAGCACAAAAGTGCCATGCCACATAGTCAAATTATTTGCATGTTTCTGGTTTGCGACCTCAAGGGACATTTTAATTTTGCCTGTTGCAAAAAAAAAAAATAGCTGAAGAATCATTTTAATTGATTTTTCAATACATTAATTTATCAAAATTTAGAAATTCTGTGTTCTGCAGAATATGGATGTGTGCGTGTGTGCGTGCGTGCATGTGTGCATTTCATTTCTTTTGAAAAGGGATAAATAAAATAGATAAACATGCATGCCCTTCAGAGCTGTTCTGGTTTAATAAGTAAATACATCATTAGACAGGCTTTTCTTTATGCGTGATGTCTTGATATGCAGGGCTTTAGCTGCACACCTCTCATTAGCGCTAATGAAATTTATGTGGCTAAATCCCCATGCATTGTGTTGAACGTACACCTTAGTATATTTGTAATTATTTTTTAAAGACTGCCGTCATTTCAGGGCAGACCAGAACACAGCTCCTACAGTGTCATATGAATCCATAGGGTGTATACATATTTATAAATGTTTTAAAAATGCATATTATATTTCGCCCACAGAGCATAACATCTCTGCTGGCTGGAAACATGTATTAAAGAAGGTAACAAAAATCCAGAGGAAATGTCTTTGAAAAAATAGTTAATACACATGGGCTACAGCTGCCTTTTAAAGATTAATTTCTTGGCCATTTACAATGTGGTTTTTATTATCAAAAGCCAATGGACCATATTACAGAAAATCTTGCTTTGTAAATTCCTTTTGCGCTTCTTGGGCCTGATTCTGTTACACAGAATTCAACGCTTTTCTTTCCAGATTTACACTATCGTTTGCTCAAAACTGGACTGGATTGCCACAGGGTTACTGCTTGTCCTCCTTAGCTGTCACTAGAGTAAGCAGTGTTTCTTGTGCATGTTCTAGTACAGTTAAAGGAAGGTAAAAGATAAAGATCTGAGTCTTTGTTTAAAATGCGGCTTGCAATGCTGCAAACATGAGCATAACTTTGCAAAGGTAAGTCATACACATGGGTGTAGATATTTGCATGCATTAAATATGTGGAAGAGTTTACAGAGCTGCAATCATACTTTTAAAAATGTGGTCTTACTGAAGCTGCACTAGTTCTGACTGGATTATTTATAATTTCTTTCAGTTGTTGATTTTCTGTAGCATTTGAAAATGAACTAAAGACTGTCTTGACAACACTTAATGCCTGTTCTATATCTTATTTTGCTTTCTCCTGGCCTTCTCCTTTTTTTTCCTCAAGACATAGAGTTCAGCTTAATGCCATGTACTCCTCAGTTTCAATATGGGACTGGACAAAATACAAAAGCACACACCTCTGCCTACACAGCAAATCCTGGTCTCTGTTTCAATCTGGAAAATTTCTGATACGCCAAGGATTTGGGGAGCCCATACATGGGCTCTCTAGACTTCTCCAGAGCCAAATCCAGACCTTTTCAGGCTCCTCTTAAACCCATAAAAAGCAAGGGTGGAAGTGGAGGGGG
This sequence comes from Calonectris borealis, assembly GCF_964195595.1. Lineage (NCBI taxonomy): Eukaryota > Metazoa > Chordata > Aves > Procellariiformes > Procellariidae > Calonectris > Calonectris borealis. The sequence goes on from NC_134329.1 coordinate 11,698,660, forward strand.
AGGCTGAAGCTAGTGACTGTTAAATCCTGCCAAGTCGTAGCCCAGGGAAGCCAGAAGAAACTGCAGTCTCAGAGCTGTATTAAGGACGATAAATTGCTGTTACTCCTTAGCAAGCCATGAGAAGATGGAGAATCTGCTAGGGTGGATCCCAGGCAGGGGGGTGAGTGCCTTTCCCAGAGCAGAGGCTTGTCCTCTGCGACCTTGGGCAAGTCATTTAACCTCTCTCCGTATCACTGTTCTGTTTCTGCAATGAAAATAAACGACAGTAATGCACCAGAAAAGCGAAATGTGCTGGTGATTATGAGGGACTCAGATGAGGATGAAGGTGAGATAAATATTTTAGACAGATAAAAATAATCCTTCCTCAACTCCTGTGAAACCTTTATACATTAAACCAGGTTTCTTGGTACGAGAAACAGGATGTATCCTCAATAAACAGGATGGCAATTTTAATTATTGCAGTATAAGTAGATGAGGTTTTTTCAGGGGACTTTTGTTCTTATTCCTGCAGTAGCACTCAGAGTGACAATTCCGTATTTGCAGCACTGGAGTGCAGGGTGCTCCAAGGTGACTTATTTCAGTAGAGGACTCACACGCTGACTGGGGCCATGGGTTTAGGTTTTTGTCTGATCATACAGTGTCTGCATTAACATTGAAATTTTCATTTCTTGGAAAGTGTTAAAATCTAATACGTAAATGTTGATTTTTTTTAACGTGCTCCTGGGGCTTTTTCATCTATGCCAGAATTAAGTGCAAAGGGAATTTTTACAGCCGACTTGTAAATTCCTGACAAGAGGAGTTTATAATAGAAGTGTTGACATAACTTTAACTACAGTGACAACTGAAGCTGGTTTGTTAGGAAAGCAGCAAATAATTTTCTTGCAGGAAGGCAGGAGTTGGACATAGAAGGTGAGGCAGCTAAATTTTTTTCCCTGTGAATCCCCGGAGGCTATTGTGTGAGACAGCACGTGAAATGAAGCTGAAGCAAATCGCATAGCAGGCAGAAGAAGAAACACTCTGGAATTTGCTCATTTTCATGAAGGAGAAGGTGCAGTTATCCTCTTATAATTTTTTTTACAAGCTGCATTTCTCCCCTCAGAGGTATCACGAGGGTTTGATAGCAAGTCAGTGCTCGCTTTTGGCTTTACAGCTGGCTCTTACTTCATTCTTTGTCCCTGAAAACTTAAAGTAGTCAGGAGTGAACTCTGGTGCCTCAACTCCATGCCTTCAACAGGAGCAGGAACCAGCCCGTTGTTTGCAATCTGTCTGTGTCTCCCACAAGCAATAATTTTTTTGAAAGTCACTAAATTAGATTTATTTCCTTGAGTCACCCGCAAGAATTCAAAACCTGAGAACTTAAACACCCAACAATAGATGGACGAGCCTTTGTGCATCGAGGCTGAGCCACAATCTCAGCTAGTGGCCCAACAGACATTGCTGTCACTTGAACGAGAACCAAACCTATCGATAGAAAGAGATGATTTTAACTGAAATCTGAAGCCAAAGGAGCATACGTAGAGCTGATTTTTAGTGCCTTTATTTCCCCAAAGTCGGCTGGGGTTTGTTTCATACCTGTCAATTCTCTCCTACGGGCGAGGGGAAGGGAAGTTTTTCGGCTCTTCTTGCAGGCATTAAATCATCAAAGGCAGAATGGAGATCGTACCTGCATCCCCATCCCGCAGCGCAGCCCTACACATGGAGCCAGGCCGCCCGGGTTCAGAAGTAAGTGTGTATCTCCCACCCGCTCTCCCACACCCTTCTGCTGGCTCTGACCCTCCCCGCACCTTTGGGATTAACTTCTAAATGGCAGCCTATTTCCTAAAATGTTTAACAAAGTCTTTCTTACATCTTTGCTGCGATGTTTGTGTGCGGGGAGGCGGTTAGCTCATTGGCAAGCAGCAGGAAGATTTATTGTGAGCTGGCACCCATCAGAGCCATGGGTGCTGGGAAGAAGGTGCAATGCCCGACTTCCTCCGCGCCCAGCCTCTGCCCTACCCCGGCATGTTTGGCAAAATCCTGAAGTAACTTTCCCGGAGAGGTGGAAGGTCCAGGGACAGAGTATTCAGCATAGAGTAAATAAAAGATTATGTTGAAAGCAGAGAAAAGAACAGCTCTGAAATGGGAAAGCCAGAACTAAATCCCTTTTAGTACTTCCTAATTATTTAGGGCTGCTGTGGCCCATGGAGCTTGCAACCAAAGTGCACAAGCTATTGATGAGGGACAGTGCGGTCCAAGCAGAGGGTGACAGAGCAGCACTGCTGAATGCTTTCTGTGACTGCTGATGGATTTTTAAAGCTCCTTTGTGCTGTTGTGGTATGAGTGAAAGGACAGTATGACTGGTCTGGCAGGATGGCAGAGAGAGGGGAAGATCAACCAGTAAGTGACCTGTTTTCACAGAAATGTAAAGGAAAGCAAAGACCGCAGATTCCTCGTTTCCCATTAAAACAAGATTTTTTACCCTTCCCTATATTCTTTCTTTTTAATAACTATTGAAATACAATCCCTAGCTCTCAGGCATTGCCAACAAACCTGGCAGAAATAATGCAGTTGGAGCCACAGCCATGAGCTGGAGGACGTGGAAAACTATCGCTTTTTCCCCTGGCAAACCAAACACACATCGGGGGAGCAACGTGCCAGTGAATGTCTCTGCTTTTTTCCCAGAAAGCTCATTTTCTGTCAGGATTTCCTCTCTCGCTGAACGCCCCTGCGTGAGTGGAAAGCGAGCGGGCCAGAATTTGAACCGCAAACCGCCAGAGCGAGATCCCAACGCGGCTTCGCCCTGGCCGCCCAGGACATCTTCTGGTGGCTCTTGTTTAGGAGTGCCCTCTGCTGGGTTCCCAAATGGAGCCCGGGGCTGGCCTGGGGCTGGGGGCCCTGGGACAGGTTAGCAACACGCTGAGCTGCTGCAGAGCTTCGGGCTTCTGCGCTGCAAGCGCGCGGGAGGTTGCTGCACGGCAGGCTCGAGTGCCTTTGTGCTCTGTGCACCATTATGCTTTTCGCAGGGCCGTTAATGGAGATGGCATTTGGCTGTGTGCTCTTATCTCCCTGCACTTCAAAATGGAGTAATACTTCCTCACTCGGATTCAAGGCTAAGGGATGCATCTCGGTGATATTTATATACGTTTAGCCCCAGATCCCTGCCTCTCACAAAAGGATATGGCGTGTAGAGTAGATTTATGCCAAAGATGAAATGACACAAGGAGCAGTGGCTACTGGAGATAAGTAGGTATTAGGACTGTGTTTTCCATCTCGTGTTCCTAAATGAGGGTAGTGACACAAAGCATTGTCAGCAACAAATTGGCAACATCCAGCTGCTGTGTTTTGATCAGTGCTTATAGGACTATTGGGACTGGTTTCTCCAAATAGTCTTTTAAATTTTGAAAGGGCCTGCCTCTATAGACAGCTGCTGTGTTTTGAAGCAGTTGTCTTAGGATACAGAGCTGATACCTGGCATTGTTACTCAGAAGTATTTTCCTTTTTTTATTTCCTTTTAAGCTTCTTTATTTAGTTTCTCTAAAACTGTCTTCCATACCAAGCTGATGCGGCAGAGCGTGTGGAGGAAGGCGAAGGCTTAGGTGGCAGCTCTGGGTCTGCCAGGGGGTGCTGGGGCATCCCCTTGCTAGAGGTTTTCAAGAACAGATTCAGACTCAAAAATCATTCACTGAGGATAATGTAGATACATTGAGCCTAACTCAGAGCAGGATGGGCAACCACACATCCTCCTCCAGATCTTTGTTATGAGGAGTAGGGACTTTTTATGGCAAAAGCTTTCATGTTCTGACCAGACACTCACTTTCAAGAAACATGTGGGAACTTAATAGCTTTGAAACAGTTTTCCTTGAAACTGGTGATCCAGTTCAAACATTACTGGGACAACGAACAGGCAGACAGCATGACTGCATAATCCTCATTTTCTTTGGAAGCCAAATACCGAGGGGTCATTGCGGGTTTGATTAAAATAGGGAAGGGAACTCTGCAGTCTCGTGGCTGTGAGTGTGTCATATGCCCTGGCATATTGTACCTGGTGATGGCAGGGAGGAGGGAGTCTGAAGCATTCTTGGCATTTCCCGGTAATTCTGTGTTAAATTCTCCCATGAGAGTTTTCACAAACTTCAGTTTATGCTCCAGTTTATGGTAAGCCAGCACAGCCTGGGTCCCCTTCTTCAGTCTGTTCTCTCTTCCCACAAGTCAAACCTGTCTCCAGTTCTTCTCCCCACCTCTGCACATGTGTTCACTCCTTCTCTGGCCCCAAAAGCCATTGGGAATGAAGCGATGGGAACACTGACCTGGAGAACAGAGCAGCAACGGGGGCCTGGGAAGGCGCGCAGGGGATGTCGTGGGTATGTGGAGAGGGAAGGAGGAAGGAGGGTGAAGGAATGTTAAAGAAATTCATTAAAACAATTGTTTGTGGATTTGACATTTGACTGGAAGGATCAGGCAGCAAGGTCTGTAGAGGACGTAGCTCTGTGGGGTAGAGCTGACAGCTGAGCCGTTCGGCCGGAGGCCGCGCTCTTTGGTTAGACAGTGGAAAACAAGAAGTTCGATTTCTGCACGGACTTCATCACTGATCCCTTTTTTGATTCTTGGCAAACTACTTCAGCTTCTCTACAGCACCACTCCTTTGTGTAAAATGAAGACAGTGCAACTACATGGATAGGAATGAGAGCAGAGACTTTTCCAGACCCAATGACAAATCATAGAACCATAAGGCTGGCAGAGACCTTAAGAGATTGTCTAGTCTGGCAGTCATCAATTTTTTTAAATCAAAGGACTGCCCTGGAATTTTTAAAAAAACCTGTTCCATTGCACAGTGCCAGAACAATGGTTTGAATCTAAAAGTAACCAGAAATTGTATTTTATTCTTTAAATTGGAGAAAGGCCCATGTTGAGCAAAAGTGTTCAAAAAAATTAAAGCCAGATCTACTTATACTTTAAAATAGTCGTAAGTCCCTTTGCTCTGATTAGTTTTATCCTGACATCACTTATTTTCATAGACGCTTGTAAACATTTTCTTTACTAGTTAGTCCAACTTTGTTGAAATGTAGTGGAATCAATGCATGAAATGGAAGTGTCACACGCAGTGTAGCTCTCAGGCTTCAGCAGGGTGACTTAGAGATCTCCCAGCAACATTACTCCATCCTGATTCCAAACATTGCTTCCCTTATTAATCACCCAAAATAGCATGGTGTTAGCATCATTTTTTTCTCCATTTATTTGGAAGGTCATACAAAGTTCCTCCATCTGACCAAACTTGCAGTGCAAATAACAATAGCAATTATCGCTCTGTACTCAAAAGCATACTGTTATTGGGAGGAACAGTCAGAAAGAAGTCTTGTAAGTGAGGGATATAATTACAGAAGAAAATACCAATCAAAGATCACACCTTTTCATAATTAGCTCCTATGTGCCTGAGCAGAGGACTGCATTAATCTACCTCTCTTTGGCTCGGTCTGTTGAAATGTGCAGAGTAACACACCACCACAGCTGCTCCACAGGCAGCAGAATGCTAATAAAGCTTTGTAATGATGATGCTATGTGGTCATCTTCTTCACATTAACTGATTCATATCCTGTACATCCAGGAAGCACTGAGCATTTTATTAGAGCTGATGAATGTACATGGACCACTCAAACACAGCGTATTCACAAACGCATGCGTTACTGTGGTTTCACTCTGCTTAGGAGAATTGAGGAAGGTAAAGGGATAAATAGACAATATCTGTTGGACATAGGCAGTTTGTGCCATCCTAGATTCTGGTAAAAGATCTGTCTTTGAAGCAAGAAATAACTACAGCTTTCTTCTGAATAGAAAGAGACTGGATCCTCTTGTGGAAAAAAAAGTTCTATGAGTATCAGTTTGTCAAGTAAGCAAGTAGTTAATCAAGTTACCAAGTAGCTGTTAATGTTCAGGATTCTAATCTATATTTTAGTCCCACCAAAACTTTAATTTGGTAGTCTGGGAATGACCAAGAGAAGACTGAAAAAAGTGTCAGACAGGTTCTGAGTTACAGAGCATAAAAGTAAACCTGAGTTGTTCCTTCATTTTTATCCTCAGCTTCCCTGATGTACCTCTCTGTTTATCATAGGTGAAAGAGCCATACTTCTTCCAAAACGTGACTCCTCAGTATGTTCAATTTATGATGCAAAGGGAGAGGATTCTCTATAGCTGTTTATATTACAAAAGTGATAAGACACTCCATCTCTGGAAACAAATAGAAGAAAAGTCCCTGTGCTTTCAGCTTTGCAGGATTGAGTCTTATTGACAAGTAGGATACTGCAGTGTCTGGAATAACTCCAGTGACTTAAGTCTGTTATAGCAAAAGGGGAGGACAAGTTTTAAGTGGCAAGTGAAGTTCCTATAATTCAGTAAATGCCATTTTATCAAGGACTAATAGAAGCCGAGAGAAGTTACTGAAATAATGTCACACATTAATTTATATTCTCTGTTTGCACATTTCCCCTATGTTCCCCCATAAGAGCAGTGGAAGGCACATCTTCGTTGTGGAAACCCCTCAATAATTTACCATGTAAAGAACAAGATCCAAAGCCCTGACAAAGGTAATGGGTTGTGAATTGTCTCCCATTTCTATGCTGTACATGGAAGTTGGGATGAGTTTTCTTCTCCACAAACCAGCTGCCAGGAGGAAGAGCAGACTGGAGGGAGAAATCCTGAGTTAGTGGGAAGCTGAGCGATCCTTATATCCCTAATGCCAAAATTCTGAACCTCATCAGGTTACACAGAAAAATCAGTTTCTGACTATACTTTTATAACCACTATTTTTTTCTCCTTGAAATGTACATTTGATCCCCCCACCCTCCCCTCTAATTGTATATTGCAAAGAGGGGAAAGCGATAATGTTTTGTCCATACAGATCAGCAACCAATTCCTTCTTGAAAGCTCCAATTAAGGATGAAGTAGCCTGAGTGCTTCTTAAATCCACTGCCCTAGCTCAACAAAGATTTACACAAAGACTCATGGATATAATTTATCTGGAAAAAAATATTAAAAACTTAAACACATCAAACGTGTATGTAAGCAAAGGCTCCCTTTGTGTGCTCTCAGAGGGTTTATCCCCCCCAACACGTGCACACATGCACACGCACACACACACCCCCCGCCGTAAGAGATCCATTTTATAGATTCAAGGACAGCTCTCTCCAAGAGAAGAAGAGACGTTGCCAAGATACCAGATGCGGTTCCATTCAAGACCACTCATAGGAGCAATTCAAGATGAAATCAAATTAGATGTGTTGGTTATACATAGCGCAGCCTGCTCGGGATACTAAATGACAGAGTTTGCCAATAATTAAGTGAAATCTCAGAGATGATGAGTCCCCAGAGCTCTCTAGGTTATGTCGGTCTAATTCTAAGTGTCATCATTATAGCAGCAGAGCAAAATACTCTGCATAGGCCACAGAGCTGGAATTTTTACTGTGGATATTAGCTTTTCATAGCCAGTGCTACAGGGCAGTACTGAGCTTCATTACATGTCTTCTGCTATTACACTTGCTTAACCTTTCCCTGTTATAAAGCTCCTGAAACCTGACTCCCACTTAATAATTGATAGTTAGCGCTTACTGTCCATATCAGTATTCATATTCAAAGCACTTTACAAAGAGCACATTAATTTCTCTGAACCCCCTCCCCCTTGAGGTGTCCAGCACAATTACCCTAATTTTGCAGAAAGGGAAACTGAGGCAGAAAGGTTGTGACTAACCTGGGAATGGAGGACAGTGTTACAGCTGGCACTAACGCTCAGGTGCTTCTTTATGGGAGGGCTGGCTGAACTTCTGATGTTAGGAAGCAGATTGTTCTCAAATTCGGTGTGAGGACAGAGGTCCAAGGAGCCCTCTCCAGCCCTGGAGAGCCTCTGCAGGGAGCTGCTGAGGTTCCTGTTCCCTGCAGGCAGTGAGGAGCCTGCTGCAGGTGAAAAAAGTGCCACCTCCAGGTCCATTCTCCTGCAACTTGTGCTTCCCTGGCAGCCTTACCTGAGAGCATCAGGATGGACCCACTTAACACTGCTCGTGTCTTTGCCTAACTCCATCCTTACAGTTAGTGGTGAGCAGCTCTGCTCAGGGAGCACAGCGGACCCGCTTTGCACAAGGATTCAGAGCACGAGACAGGCTAGGGTCAGACCCAAATGGTTCCAAAAAGGGCTGCCAAGGAGGCCACCCCTCACAGCCCTTTCACCGCAGGACTGAGCCCTGATGGAATCAGGCTACTAGGAGTTTGAGTGTTTTAATGGTGCCCATTTAATTATTACCCCTTGCTCTGCTCCCAGAAAACTGAACACCACAGCCATGTTCAGAGGGGTAATGACTGTCTCCAGCTTCGCAAGAAGTCACTTCAGATCGCTTCGAGTTGAAAATGTGGCACTGAATTTGTGATTCTGGGAGATCACTGGCTGAACAGAAACGCTCCTGAATAACAGGAGCTGATTTTAAAAGAAATAACCTAAACATTAAAAATAAAGAAGTTAATGGAGGGCAGATATAAAAAATGTCAGTCTGAAGCTAAGACTTCCAGGAAAGGCTTGCTCAAAATGTAATACTCATTATGTACAAAGAGAGGGAAAAGTCTTGGGGACTGTAGCATCGACGTTGCTGGAACCACCAGCAGCACACAGGGAGGCAAAATCTGCGCCCTGTTAGCCCCAGGCTATAGTATTAAAGGTGGCAGCGGTAGGACTAAATCCCGATTCAACAGTGCTGCAGTACCTCCCATTTGGCCCCGGTCGCAGGCACTTCTTCGAGCTCCTGCCGAATGACGTCTGCGGCCCTGGCCACCCTCCCGCTGGCACCACGCTCTTGCTTGAGAAGGTCCGCAGAGCTCAGCTTGCCATCAGCTCTGCGCCGTGCTCCTGACAGATTGACAACGCAAAGGGAGCTGGGTTTATTCACAATGGAAAACAGCATCTTCAAGATGACTAGGAGGAAGTTATAAAATTTATAGAAGGTTCTGATAGAGATCTTGGAGAGATATGTTCGTATTGCTAGAAGATTCAAACCTAAGAGGCTTTTAATCAAAGACTGGGGCACTCAGGGCTATCTTACCAAAGAGGTAATAAAATTATTGACTAAATCACTAACAAAGGCAACTGAAGCAAGGAGTTTAAATGATTTCCAGAGACTGGTCTCCAAGTGAAGGTTATAGTGAGAGAGCCAGCAGCGCAATTAAACCAAATGAGGTCAAGCATGTTGGGCCTTAAGGCCTCTGCCTGCTCCTCAGATTTCTTTTGTTCTTATAATTCAATTATAAAGACCCCCCCTCAAGAACCATTTAACTGTCTCGTAAACCAGTTTGTAAACTTTTTTATTTTTCTGTAAATTGTCTCCTAAAAGTGGCTTTCAGCATTTCAGGCAGCGTGGAGCATATACGGGCTTCACCGTGCCTTTTGTTCTCATTTGTGCGTCGCGGGCGCATGGATGTTCTCACGGGCCAGAGCTCTCCCGCAGCATCCTCACCCCACGCAAACCATCCGTGGCTGGAGGTGGCAGCTGGTAAAAACTGTGTGAGGGAGAGCTGGAACAACTGTGATCGTTCTGTCTCTCATTCTCTCTTGCTCCATCCCCTTCCCCCCCAAGTTGTCTTTATCCCGTTTCTATGTGAGGCAGAAAGAGGGAAACTTGTGTGTGTGCCTAATTTCCTGCCCACTGGGTTGTGTATCCCAATCCTTAACATCATAAATGAGCAGGAAAGTCTGCTGGCCAGCAGATGCGTATGTAGATCCATTCACATATAATTAAACACTTTTAAGGTATAGGGATTTTTTTTTTCTTTTTACCCTTTTTTTTTTTTTTTGGTAGAAATATATTTGTAAAACAGGGTTAGGTGGAAGTTAGGTAGCTTCAAACGCAAAACTTTTGCAGACTGCAGTCCTGCTGTTCACAGTGTCCGTAAGGGAAGCTCCCATAATTTGGAGAGCTTGTAGGACTGGGTCTAGGACATGGTGCAATTTTTCCTGTGTAAAGAGGCAAAAACCAGTTATTTACTCCTTTCAAGAAAGAAAGTAATTGAAGCATGAAACATTCCTGATTCACAATGGCATTTAAGTACCTATGGGAAAAGGATAGAAGTCCAGAAGGGATTAAAAAATTTCCTAAGTAGTTTAAGCACAAAACTCCTGTTCAGATCATGGCTTTAGAGGCTTACATGACTCAAGGGTCTTGGATTCCTGCTACAGGAGCCTTAATACCTTTGTAATTCAGGCCCAGGGTGGCTCTCTTCAAATGAGCCAAAAGTGAGAGTCTAAACCTCATACCTAGAAATGTTCCCTTTTAAAAATGCAGACCCACCAGTGGCAGCATCCTTTCCATCCTGTGAAGTTCCAATTGACAGATCTCTGCTCGGAGATGAATCGATGAATCAAATGCTAGAAGTGACTGTTGTAGCAGGAAGAGAAATGTTCATTCTTCCTCTCTATTTCTATTTAATTACAGCTAAGGCAATTTGGCTGAGACATTGGAAGTGGGACTGACGGCTCTACTTGCTCAGGAAGAAAAGAGAAAGCGACTGTCTCTGAGGTCCTGCAGAGATCTGTTCCCTCGCTGTGTCTCAACAGGAGCTGGGCAGCTCAACGGCCGGAGATCTATCAGCCTCTGCTCCGCGGGGCCTCACAGATTCACCAGCCTCTGTTCCCCAAAGTGTACAAGAGCGGGCTTTAACGGGGTGACTCCTCGTTTCCTGGAGAGAGGAATACTTACCCTGTTAGCAGCAATACTGAAATGACCACGGGTATTAAAGATGAACTCAGAACTCACCCTGCGAGTGATCCCTCTTACGAGGTTAACATCTTCTTTCTCAGTTCGTTAAAATCTCGTGCCTCCTTCCCCAAAGGAAAGAAATGTCGATACGTGAAAGAGGAAGATAAGTTAATGCAACGTTCAGGTTGCAGAGCTAGAGATTTTGGAAATGCTGAGGTAAGGTGCCTGTATCAGTGCTAACTCAGCCACATTGCACACAGACAGTATAGCAGCCTTGTTTCACTGGGCACACGCATAGAATAATGTAATTACCTTTATTAAAATATATCTCGAAGTATTGCTTGTTGCTAATCTGTCAAATTCTAGATGTGGTTGATGATTGTACTGTGGTGGCATCTATAAGCTGTCATGTAGCACAATGCCCAGGACTACTGTTCTCTCCAGTCATGGGACCTATAGATTTACTCACATGCGTCTAAACTAGCTGCAAGCTCAGTAGCACTTGCTGGATGGCAAAGCAGATTTTAGCTGAGAAAGTGCTTTTATTACTGTAAAAAATTAATGCAAAATGTCAAATATTTCACACCCAAGCCGATACTGGCAAAAAGCCAGAAATATTCTGGTTTCGCTTGGGGTGTGAATATATTTGATCATCTGTAATTCAAAAGCTTTTATTTCAAAGGAAAGAGACAGTGTGTTGCAATAGACTTTGTAGTGATAAATATCAACTGCGCCACTTCTCTCCCAAAAGGGGTTTCCCACAGTTCTATAGTAATATACAGTTCAAAAGGCCATACTGAGATTTATAGAGCTATATATTTAAAAAATGGCATACGAGTCGCTTTGCTCAGCTAAAGTGGATTTGACTTGCAACCTTCACAGTTCTGCACGACTGAAAAAGCAGCCACAGGTCCAGGGTGCCAGCAGGCCGGGTGATTAGTGAACATGTGGCAGTTGGGTCACTCAAATTTGTACAAGCAGTTAATCTAGCAAGTCCTCAGCTGTGTGACTACATATTCTGGAAGCTTTCAAAAGTGTTTGGCCAGGAGATCTGGTCAGGTTGGAGTAAATGGACAGAAATTCATTTAAATCAAGAGTCAGAGTAGCTGATGACAGCAGTGAATTTGGCCCTCTCCATGCATTTATTACTATAAACTGCTCTTACATTGTCCAAAGAGCAGCCCTGTTTCTTCTTTCTCCATTTAAAGCCTCACCCAAGTTCTAACCCACTTGTATAGCAATAGCTTTTGCTTGTGAATGTCCACTGAATGCCCCAAAATGCTTTCTCTGAAGACAGTCGGAAAATTTTCACTGATTTTATTAGGGACACTGTTGGACCCTTAATGAAGGGAATTCATACCGAAAGCCTCATTCTATAATAACCTTAACAAGTGTGTTTGTGTTGGAAGCCTCTGGATGAAGCACCAGCTGTAAAGCATGTCCTGAAGTCCTTGCCCAGTTTACACTCATTCAGAGATCAATGGAAGCTTTGACCGAGTAAGAGCTGAGAAAGGACTGCTGGAGTTGGCCTTACGTTGCATTGTTCTAACCAAATATACCTGCTATGTATTTGAAAATGCAAAACTCTCATTTCCTTGGGGGGAAAAAAGTTTTCACAACTTTAAAAGCATATGGATATTTTAAATGTATTTCGTTAAAATCCATTACTGACCTGAAAGTTATTCTTGCTCCTGCACAGTTTAAATCTTCGGTAATGGGGTTTTCTCCTATCAGCAACCACTATTTACAATGTTGCTTTTTACAGGGTTCTGCAAAAATGGAGAAAATTACAAAGAAAAACAACTTTATAGACTTGCCTGCATTCTCAGCTTCATATAAAGAATATACATTGATCCATTAGTGTTCTGCATATCTTCTATTGTTAAAGATTTATCCTTACAGATAAATGCAGTATCTGTCTGCATCATTTACAGACTTCCCATCCAATTTTTACTGTGTGCCCTGGAGGACCTTGAGCTGCAGGAATTTGGGAGCCATGTGGAAATGTTAGATTTGTTAAATGGATTGGAATTACTGGCAGTAAGTTGCAATAGCAAATGTGTGAATTCAAGCATCTGTAAACAAATGCATGCACCTAGATTTTCAGTCTGTAGATTTTCAGACATTGGAACAACATGTAGAAGAGCAACAGAAGTTTTGTTATTGAAGAACTTCCCAAGAATTTCATACATAAAAGACAAGAGATAAAACAGAACTGCAAAACATCTGACCCATGAGCTTATGTAGCCTGCCAAGAACTTTCTTTGACCCATCACAATGCTCTAGTAAACAGACTTCTCTGGACTGCCTTCCTCCGCTTACCACAGTACACAGCTGGAACGATGCTGAGCCTGCTCAGGGGTGGGACACGTTTGCGAACTCTCAGCCATTTAATTAACTTTAAAATCAAGAATGATTTTTCCTCGTGGTTACTTGTGGCAATACTTCAGTTGTCCGTGAGATAAATGCACAGGAATGTAGCGGAGAAGTAGCTGGATGGCATGAGGGGTTGTCATCTATCACAGACTGAATGTGTCTGCAAAAAGCACATATGGAAATAGAGGGTGATTGCTCTGCTCGGTTTAGCACTTGTGAGACTTGAGCCAGATGCTGTATCTCGTTCTGGACTCTGCAGTTTGAAAAGAGCAAAACTGGGGAGAGAGCTGGTGGGGGAGAGAAAGGGAGGGAGAGCTAAAGCAATAAGTGGTTTGGGAAACGTGACCTGGGAGGAAAGGTTGAAAGAACCGTCTTCGTTAAATTTAGAAAAGTAATGAGGGAAGCTACAAGTCTCCAAAAATGTAAATGGTGTTTTTATTTTATATTTTAAAATGTCAGTCAGTCACTCCTTAGGTTCACTAACACAGAATAAGAGATGGTTGGCTAATTTACAGCAAGGATATTAGGTTAAATAGCAGGGCTTCATTTCCGAGTGGGTGGATAGCACACTGAGCGGTGGGACAGGTTATCAGGGGAGGATGTGGAATCCCAGAGAGGGAAAATTTTGACACTAAACCAAACAGTCATTTTCCAGGTCTGAGCTAACTATTATTTTTATTACCCTGTTTCCCCCACTCTCTTTCTCTGTCTGTTTGTACAGGTAGGTGGGATATGGAAAACGCCTTCTTGTGTCTCAAGAATCACCACTGATCATAGCTTACAGAAAGCTCAGGTCACTGATATCTTGAGGATCCATCCAGCCCTACGTTTTTAGAAGTCTTTGAAAAATGCCCAGAGAGAAGAACTTGTGATTCACAGAATGGTTATGTGGAAGAATCAACAGAGGTCTGCAGAAAATTTGCTAATTGTTTAGTACTAAAATAGTTATTTATATTGTACTGTTGGGAAGACTGAGGTTTCGTGATCAAATCTAGCCGCCTTGAAATTACAGGAAAAACTCGGTGAGACTAAGATTTGAATACATATAGCTGCTATTGCTTTTCCTCTTAAGAAAGAAGAGAAAAAGCAAAAACAAATAAACAAACCCAAACCGCCACCTTGAGCCTGAATTTAGACACAGTTCTTTCTTGATTTGCAGAAGATAGACACGATCTCCTATTTCTGTATATATCTTTGCCTCCTGAAACTGGTGAGGTCTTGGTGGCTTGTTAATGGGCTTCCTGAAGGTGGCCTCAGCCTGCATGGACTACCCCAAAATAACTAGAAATGAGTTAATCAAATACCCCCAAGTGATCTAGAATGAGAACAAATGGCATCAGACACAACAAATATAAATGCTAGTCGTAGTTTCGGTATTAAAAATACTTTGGAAATTCATAGGTTCTGAAAGTAGGTATCATCCACCACAAATCTTTATTAAGTATTTTATGTTGAGAAATAACCAATTAATTGGGGGGGGGGGGAGGGTGTTAAAGCTGTTTTACATCCATTATAGAATTCCTGTAAAGAGAATAGGGGGAGAATAGGTAAGTGAGCACAGCAAGAAACAATTCCAAAGTGTCCAAATTCCAGTGAGAAATGTTTCAGGTTAGTTTTTCTTTGGTAAGCAAATAGTAATACTCTGAATCTACTGTGAATAACACAGTTGTTAAACTAATCTTTACTTTTTGGGTCTCAGGTTTATTAATTTGGTTCTCTGGGTTATTTTCAGTTTACGTGTGTAGGGCTTGATATCCAGAAAAGCTGAGCATCGCCAGCAGAGAGTGGGATGTGAAGCACTTCACAGTTTTCATCTTTGTTTATTTTTGGATGTCACCATCTTTCCATTTCACTTAAGATGGCATCCAGCAGAATTCCTATTCTTTCAGGGGTTTTGAAAAGCTTGCTGATGCTCCAGCGTCCTGTTTTCTAACATTATAAATGAAGCCTGTCATGAAAACTCCAAAGCAATGAGACAGTTGATGTTCAAAATTGTGCTTAGAAAAAGACATTTTAGAGACATGTGTCACCCTCAAAACCACAGTGAGCAATGCTTTGTCTGCAGTTGGCAGAAAAATGAGATTATTTTGTATCAGTGTCAGTGTCACGCCATTCCACCTCTAGATGCATTCACATATCTATTGGCTTGGCTGATCTATTCTGATTATGCTCTGTCAGAATTATAAAGATATCGTATTTACAACACGTGCATGCCACCACTTGAAAGCATACACATACATGTCAGGAATAATGTATAAAATGGTTATTGCCATAAAATTGAGCTTATTCCCACTCCTCAATAACAAACTTTGTCGTAGAAAGTACTTTCAAAAAGTAGTCTATCCATCAATCAGCTCTGCTTTCAGAGTGACTCTGAATATTTGAAGTCAGTAATAGAAGTAAAAAAGAAACTTCTTACAAAATTTATTTTACAAATGAAGTTTAGCATTTTTATTCAGAGTATCTTTGATTGCCAGAGCTATCTTTATTAAAAGCCATTCAGACAAATACCAAAAACCTAACATTGCAGGATAAATCATATTGGGCACAGATGAGTAATGCACGAGGATTAAAACAAATTTGCCACTGTTCCAAGCACTGAGGATGAATCCTGCTCTGACTGAACTTGCAAGTAACAGGCCCCTGGATTTCAATGAGATAATAATTTGATCCATGCGATTGCTTCTGTCTCTTTCTTTGATATTGCTGTAATTGCCTCTTCTTCTTTAATCCAAAACAACTGAGATAGAAAGGAAAAGCCACATATGTTTTTATAAGAAAAGGGCAATACATAATGTTAAAAAAATGTTTCATCAAAGGTGCAACCATTTAAAATCCAAAACAGATACTAGAGAGGTGACAAATTCAAGTTCTTACTGTTTTTATTTAAGATCTTTCAAGTATTCATTTGCCAGGAATACTTGTTTAAATTTTTTAATGTATTCAGTTAGTCATATTCAGTTCTCTTTTATGTCCACTTCTCATGAATCACTTGACAGATGGACTTCTACAAGCACATCCCTTTGGGGAAAGTAAATTTTAAGTCATAATAAGAACATAAGACCTGCCATACTGGATCAGAGCAAAGGTCTATCTAGTCCATACCCTGATTCTGGCAGTAGCCAAGAGCAGAATATAAGATTTTAACGGTAATGGCTTTGATCTTTCAGTGAGTATTGAGTTGGTGACTAAGCAGAAAATGAAAAGGAATCCCAAGAGCAGAGTATTCCAAAACTCAGAAGAAACAGCAAGTGAAATCATTTCTCCCAGTGCCTCAAACCCAGCTCGAGGTCTCTGTCTCACAAGAAATAGGTGTCAGGCTGACCAGCCGCAGCGAAGGTGTTACCTTCACAGGGAGCGCTGGAGTTGCTGAAACCCGAACGTAGAGGTGTGTGTTATTTGTTCTGTTCTCTCGCCCTGCTAGATACAACTGCTTTGGGGTCCTACGGCCAGTTTTTCTGTTGCAAAATGGAAGTATGTAATTAAACTCTAGCAACGTGAATGAAACATGGACGGAAAAGAAATGGCTGGAGGAGGGAAGAATGCAGCGCAGACACCAGGAGGTCAGTGCGGGTGCAGTTTGAACGCTGGCTGTGGTGAGTAGTTCTACCAAAAGGGATAGCGTGGGTTTAGAAATTTGGCCTTGCACATAGTACATTGGCAAGATCTAAAACCTGTTCTGCTCTCATTTCCAGAGTAAGAGCTCCATTTGTTCCATGTGTTAAAAGTTCTCAGGATTTAGCTCATCTTTTTAATTGCTGCTGTCTCAATTAAATTGCATCTGTGATAACAACAGCCCTCCTGGAGACCCAACAGGAACTCGAACACATTGTGAGTAAATTAAATAATTGTGTGAATTATAAAGTTTACACCTCCTGGTTATTGCATAAAAAACTACATATAGAGCACCATACTTTTTGTAACCTTCCCGCTTTAGGAAACCTTAGAAAAAAGGTGTTTAGCCTGCCAAAAATCTACAAGGATCACTGATAATTTGTTGATCAGCATTAAGTTCATTAAATCTATGCACTTCATTATCTGATTAATTCAGAGGCAGGTTTGTAATCAGTGATGAAATGTTTAAGATTCTTCTGCTTTGGCCTCCACAACCTCCTGCAGCTCATTAGAAAAGCTAATCAGATTGAATTTTCCACCATGCTGTTTATTGTAGCCCTAATGGAAGACAATCACTTTAAAATTACATACTTGGCAGGTAATTTCTAAAAGCTATAAGCTATGGAAGCTCTGTTCTCCCTGGGCCCTTTGTCTTTCTTTAGTAGGGTAAGGTAAGTAATAGTGATTTCTGTGAGAATTTGGAGGGCTATTTTGCAATATAGAATGCAATGTAAATGCTGCTGAAAAAATATTTTTGTCTTTACCATGTTTCTTGTCACCTGGGAGCCCTTTCAGAGATAATCAGTAATGTGTGATGAGTTTGTTTTAAAACTCAGATGAATTTCCTACTTAGCGATTCGATTATTCAAATCATCAAGAACTTTCTTCATGCGCTCTTACCTTGAAATGAACAGTATTAGTAAAAAAACTAGGACAATTTTTTGGTCCTCATGTTTCACAGATCAGTTATAAACCCTGTTGTGCTGGAACTTTCTGAACTAAGTTACTAGTATGATCTCAAGGAAAATTATGACAACATTTAGGGAAGAAGAACCAGAAATGAAGGTGACATAAGATATAGAGTATTCTTAAATTTTTAATAATTGAATTTCTGTGAATTATGAGAAGAAGTGACAGCAGAAGTTGATAGTCGTACCTTGCACTAGCAATACTCCTGCCACTTCTCCTCTGTTTTTCTGAAGGGTAGCTGAATTGGGGAATGCAGCAGGGACAGCCAACAACTGAGTGACAAACACTGTTATTCCACCTATTTAGAAAAGATCCTTTCAGTAAAGCGAGTGTGAAGAACCACAGACTGGGAGCCAGATCCAAGGTGGCAGAACAATTCCTCTGGCCCACTCTACCGCTTTCTCCGTCGTGTGGACAAAAGTCTACTTGTGGTTCAACTGTCATATCTGTTGATCTCTTAATACATGAAAGGATGGGCTCTCCTGTGACTGGACAAGCACCCACGGAGACCTGGGCTGAAGGCATTTGTCCCCTAGCATGTAACCAGAAGTGAACCCATTATGTAATGGAGGATGCCAGCATTTTGGTTGGGGAACATGCTTTTGGTCACGTGGTGGGGGAATAAGTGACATAAGGAATGATTTTCTTTAGTGATTCATCGTAAGAAGATCCCAATCTAAACCTTCCCTGCCAAATGACGTTAATCACATCTTTACCTATGGGCGATAGGGGGTGAAGACATACCCATAGAACACCATGAAGAAGGTGCATACCTAATGCAGATTAATCTTTTTGTCAACCAGCGTGCTCTAAACGTGCCAGCCTCAAGGGCTGGATCCTACTTTTGGGATCTGTCTTCTTGTCACAGGCCTGAGTCTATGAATAAGCAGCAAGTTGCTCGTGCCAGCCCTACTTCCTCCTTCTACATGGAATGCTTGAATAGCAAGGGTCAGGAGAATGAAATGTGCTGTGCGGGAAAGTCAAGGGGTAAAAGTCAGAGCAAAATATATCCCCTTCAAGTGGATGACACTCCTGCTTTTCATTGGTTAGAATAATATTAGGGTTTTTGAAATACTGAAATCTAATAAAACTAGACTTGGCTTAACGTGATGTTATTCCACAGAGTCTGCTCCATCAAACGTGTACAGAGGTAACTGAGCTAAGAATAGAGGAGTATTGTAAGCCTTGCTTGGGAAGGGCACCCATCAGTGCATCTCCAGCCTGTGTCAGCTTTGCTCTACAAGAGTATTTCTTGGAGTCAAGCAAGCACAAGTGTTCTGGCTCCATTTTACGGGGTTACTTTGTGGACGTCTGTGTGTGTCTGGCAGAGCCACGCACCCATCAGTTATGTTGTATACCTGCGTGCTCAAAGGGCTGAATTTCTCCCATGCCTGAGACCATGATCAGAAGCTCGTAGCCTGTACAGTAAGGGAATCTAATCCTGAGGGCACAGATACAGGCAAAGTCTCAGGAGTCTGTACCATTTTCTCTGATTTTGTGCAGGAAGTGTGGTTCCTGAGAGATGATGCCTTTCTTCAAAGTTAATTTATTAAAAACTACATTTAGCATTCTGGTTCATTCTATTATCCCTCAATAGTTCTTCAACTTAAAACCTGGGTGTGAATGAAATACACCTTTAATATAAAATTGGGGGTTTATGCACCTATTTAAACATAGAAATTAGACATGAAAATAATAATCGGTCATCTAATGCCATCTCCCTGTGAGCATGCAGTTGCTTTTGTAGTATTTTGAGTCCTTTTGACTAGTCTGGTTTTGTACATCTTGAGCAAATTTCAGTTGTTTTAATTAAAAGCAACACCTCCTGGGATGTCAGACCTGCCAGTTATCCTTTCAAGACCCTTGAAGTCCATTGCCAAACGATATCATCTTTGTCCTTCATCTGCCTGATCTTTCAGCGAATTTGCAGATCACGTGTGGGATGGTGATATCCAAGACAGCTGTGGCTAGCAGTATTTATGATGCCACAGGAAAATCCAGAGTTACATCTATTCCTAAATGACTTTCTGTTTCGGCCTGGCTCAGCACCGCCCTGTGTGATTTCCATCTAATGAGCCAGGATGTGCCCTCCACAACGGCAGGCAGCCCAGTTCATAGCTAACACTCGACAGAATAGAGCCCTACTAGTTGCTGCAAGCTGGTATCTTACCTGATTTGTGGTTGATGATCCATAAGGTTTTGGCCGATCCAGGCTTTCAGCAACTGTTCAATGCCCTCCCCCCTTCCCGGGGGGGCTGCTAAACACGTCAGCTCCTTCCATCCCTGTGGCTTCCCCCCAGGTGACACGGAAGCCACCTCCAAGCTGTCCCTGATACTGCCTGCCCTTTTCTTCACCCCTGACTTCACCAAGCCCATCTTCAGGACCCTTGCTAGCTCTAGACCACTAGATTATTCCTGTATCTGTTGTTTCCCAACTTCTAGCTGTGCAACTACAGAAACAGGCTTTTGATAGTTCCCTCCAACCTTTCCATACAGCTTGAGCTCATGCTGTATTTAGTAAAGTTTATTGTGGTAAAAGATGATGACTCTACACCTTTTTTTTTTTTTTCCAATTGGGGCAGTGAGATTTAAACTTTTTTCAGTCACAATGAAATATACTTTATAGTAGTGGGGGGAAAAATCAAAGTATTTTAAGGATTGGAATCAATCTCTCTAGAGTTTATTTGCTGTAAAAAAGAGCCTCATTTTTGCTTTTAAGTGCCTGGAATCTTGTAATCTGTCACAACTGTCCCTTCCATTATGTTCAAGTTTAGATATTTCTAGATATCTAGTATTTTAGATATTGGATATTTCTTTGTAACATTGCAGGCATTTTAAAAAAAAAAAAAAAAAAAACACAAAAAAACCAACAACTTTCAAGTACAGTAACATTTCCGTAATGAAGTATTCCTAAATAGATTTGTCTGAGGAATGAACACTAGAAAGTCAAGTTTGGCTCAAAATTGAGGCTTGCTTTTAAACAAGTTTTTCCAAACTGGAGGCAGATATAAAGATGTACATAAACTAAAAGAGAAAGAAAAATCACTTCTTGTAAAATAGGGATCTGATTACTGTTCAGAGTATTGCATCTGTGAGAAATACAAAAAGTAATGTAGCACACAGACGAAGAGCAAGTGTTTTGACCAGAGTTCTTTTTAAAATACCCTGAAGGCAACGCCAGAGCCCTTCGGGACAGAAGGGGTTTAGCGCAGCCAGCCTTCGGGTAACGCTGCCGGTCGGGTTCTCGTTTCGTGGGCTCTGCTGACATCTAAAGGTTGTATCGGCATTCCTGCAGCCAGGCACTTGGAATCGTTTGCTTTCTGCGTGGGCAGCAAGTGTTTCTTTTTCTTTTCTTTTCTTTTTTTCTCATTATAGAAGCCTAGAAAATGACTGGATGTTAGAAAGAAATGCTGTCGCTTCTAATCACTGAGCGGATCAATTACGTTAGGGCAGGGGGTTACGGGCTACTTCTAAGACATCTAGCAATAAGTAAGAAAAGCACTCTTAGGCCAGTAGTGAGCTTAAGTTTTCTGTACTCTGTACCTCCCTGTAAATTAGATATGGCTCACAAATTGAAAAGATTTAAAAAAGCATCTTCTAAATTACTGACGGATCTTTAGGCACTTGTACAGGCAGGGCAGAAGTCAGAAGAGTTCCTGGGACAGTGTTAATCTGTACGATGTAATCAGCCCACAACTGTCCCAGCACCTGGGAGGTACAAATTCCTTTATCCACAGAAATCAGTAGTATCCACTAGACCCGTCACCTTACATCTGCAAAATCCCCTTCTCATCAAAGAGATTCATTTATGAGTTAGCCATGGAACTAAATACAGTGCAAGGGCAAAATAATTTTAATAAGGTTTTACAAGTTTGTCCTTCATCGAACAGTGGTTTTAAAAGCAAATGCTATTGTAATAAAGGCTTACTTAAACAAGCTATCTTCAACATCCATGTTTTTGGGGAAAAAAAAAAACTACACACATTTGTATCTTAAGACAAACAATGAAATAGGTACAGAAATCAACGTTATAAAAACCAGTAAACCTTTCCACTGGTTCCACCTTCCTTCATCTTAAAGAATGTTCTTTAAATTTAAATATTTGAATATTCACTTATTTAAAAATACTCCACATAATTTAGCTGTGAGCCACCCTTTCCAGCATTTATAGTCAGAGCCAATCATACACTAGAAATAAGGCAAGTATTTATATATGGAAAAAAAAAATTAAAGTTAACAAGTAAAATAGTGTAACATTTCAAGCAAACAAATCTATACAGGGAAAATTATTTAATCAGTTACAGAAGACAAAAACATTTTTATTATTAAGTGCACAAAAGGTGACTGATTCTGGATGTAACTTAGTGCAGGGGGACTTCCACATATGGGTGGAATCGCTGCAAAATTGGGTCCTTAGTGCTAGCTGAGCAAAATCCTTTCTTTTAAAATTTGTGCTAAGGAGAACTTTTTCTTGAGTATATGTAGTCCTTATAGTGTGTAAAGTTATTTAATTCATGTCTTAACAGAAAAATGGTTTTGGCAGTCACTCATCTGTGCGGTATCAATTAAGACATAAGTATTTACGGTACAAATGTCTGTATTTAGCTCTGGAGATAGTAAAATTGGTACATTAATCCTATACTTCAGAAGTCAATGAAAAAAACAACTTAATTCAATTGGAACAGGAAATGGTGCATTTTTTTGGTTTTCTAAATACAGATACACACTATACACACATCTAATGGGGGAAGAGACATTCGTGTTTTAACAATTAAAGTCAAAGAAAGTTTAGTTTTGTTTTGGTTTTTTTTTAGTTAAATAATACAAATTTCCTAAGTTTCGTCCAGATAAAATGAAATGTAGTGAGAACAACTATGTCAGGATTTCTTCTGTTGATTGAAGAAAGGAGTGTCTTCCATAATATTAAACTCTCAGATAAACCATCAGGGTACTTCCAGTGTTGGAGATGCAACTTCTGTCTCTTTGTCCTCTGGTGTACACCGATGTATTCCTTTGGAAGATCCTCCAGCATTGACTGATCCTGATTGATAGTCAACTGATAAGCAAAACATCCACTGATGGGCCAGGCTCCACCTGAATATCAAGTGGAACATGAAGGAGTTGTGCAGATGGAGTAAGAAATCTCATTGTTGCTGAATTTTGCTCCTCTCACGGTTAATGTGCCATTTCATGTCTCTGGGCCACGCTTTCACTTTTGTTTCTTGCTGAGTGTTGGGTTGCAAGCTTGGGAAAGTAGAGCAGTAGCCCTCTGCCTTTGCCGCATCACAGTCTCTTTCATTGAGGTACACAGCATGCAAATAATTACTGCTTGGCATCCAAGTGACCTCTGAAATAGGAATGATGCTGCTAAGTTTCAAAGGTTTTGGTGCTATTTGGAAGGCTATACCTACCAGGCTAGTATGCTGCCTCTTATCTGAATTTTTCTATTATGCTTCAAACTAAAATTCGGTAGGTCTGATTTTTTTTAAATCCAAGTTTTCAATCACTGCTTGAGTCTTTGAACTAAATCTCACATTCTGGCTATATAAACTACATTTGGTATCTACATAAATGTTATAGTTCTGCACCACCTCCCACACAGCTAGCACAAGCGGAGGCTCCTGGCCAATAATACTACTTCTTGCAAAGTGTTTGATTAGAGTGAGATTTCTTGGATAAGGTACTGCTGCATGATTAAGAGGAATCTCTGTGTCTCCTAGTCTATCAGCCAACACAATGACACAGATTCCTTTGTCAAGACCATCCCTTTTTCCTCCGTTGCTAACGCTTCTGCTGCAAAATCTCACTTCGTGATCTGCATTCTGCAAGAGCTGACTTGGCTCTGGAGGCTCAGCTGTTATCATGTCATCCTTTGAAACTTCTACCACATGAGAGGGGACCTGTGCTCCTCTGCCATCAGTCAGCTCTCCCTCAAAGAAACCATCCTCATCCAGTTTCAAAAGACATAAACCATATTCTCCAGAAGTTAGAGGAAGCTCTAACTACTTATTAGGTGCTTATTAGGGCCATCAAAAGGGTCATAGCTATGTCAAGCTAAGAATACTCTAAATTTTGCAGGTTGTTGTCTTGGGGACTGTTGGATTAAGGAACATTTGTCCATTACTGATTCCTGTGTCTCATTTGGTGTCCTCATCTGAAAGAAGCCAAGACCTGATTGCCTTGAAAGTGGTCTCGTGTAGTTGCCTGGATCTTTCTTCCGGTAGCGTGGTAGTGGAAGCAGTTTAGCATTCTTCTGCTTGAGCCACTTTGCCTCCTGCCACGCTGCCAGAGAGCTTGCCTTCCTCAGAAGGCAGTTCTTGTTTTGCATCGTCTCTCCAGGCCCTTTCGGGCACTGGGGGTGGCTGTCCCTGCTGCCGTCCTCTTGCTGCCCTGCTGCCGGCACATGGCTCTCGCCCGCAGACCCACCGCTGCCTGCCCTCACTTCTGGCAGAGAGCCCGAGCCATGCACCACCACGTCCTCACCCACAGTCTCTGGCAGAAACTTCCTCCTGGAGGTGAGCATCTTTTAAACCCTTGCCGGTTTTCTGCTGCTCTGCGCTGTGGCTTTTTGGGGGGAAGGCAGTATTTTCTGTAGCCCTGACTGGGAAGACTGAGGTTCGATCTGGCTGCTGGCCAGATCTTTAAAATTTTTTTTTTTTCTTCCTCTTTCCTTTGCTTATTAAACTGTCTTTATCTTCACCCAAGAGCTTTCTCACTTTTGCTTTGCCTGTTCTCTCCCCGTCCCGCTGGGGAGGGAGGGAGCGGCCGTGCAGGTGCCGAGCGGCCAGGGCCAACCCTCAGCAACGGCGTTCCCAGGCCCGGTGCCCAGCAGGGACAGAACCCAGAGGGAGGGCAGGGGTGGGATGCGACGGTTCGTTAACAAGTCCGGGTAGCGCTGGGTAGTGCATGAGTATGAGAGTCTTTGCGTGCCTGGGTATTAAGTTTAGCCCGGTATTGGTGAAATACTGGATTTGCTGTTGTCTCAATCCAGATAACTGTTCTACTGATTAGTATTTGTTACTGTACTGTCTTTAGAGAGAAATAATTTATCTGTAAAGCTGCTGGTCTGGTGTTTGCTCCTGTATCCTGAACTGTAACTCAGCAGGGCCACCACAAACCCTCACATCAGGACAGCCCTCCCACCCCCCAAAGCTGGGGCAGGGGAGCAGCCCCCCAGGCACCGGGACCTGCCCAGCCTCGGCACTCAGAGAGGGCCCAAGACATCTGCCACAACGTGCAATCGAATGGTCTTCTGAGAAACGGCACACGTTTACCAGCTGTCCCGTCTCCTGGGTTATCCCGAGAGGGATGCACCACTGGCTTCTCAGGTTTTTTTCAGTGAGAGATGGTCTTTTTCAATGTGATATTCACAGTTTCTAGCACCGTGGGACCCTTTCTATTTCTGGTTCAGGCTGATAGAAGCTAATGCAGCACGAATAGAAAACTCACAAACTTGCAGCGTAAAGTTCACAGTTGCTGTACTACTTTGTACGTTCCCCTCACCATCTGTACATCACTTTCCAGCACACATAAACAGCCGCTGTTGAAACACAGTGTAATTTGGCAATGATTTTATTAAAACTATTTTTAAATGCTTTTCTACCAAAATCTTGTTCGCACGGTTATGCAGTTACGAGAGAATGCTTTTCAAATTGTTTCGTCGCACTGAGGAACCGCGGAGATGCTGGGCCCAGGTGAGGTCTGAGCTGAGCTCTCGCCTGCTGAGCAATTCGCTGTGTTTTCTCTGCTTTGTGCCTGTTTGTGCAGCGCTGCCCAGGGCCAGGGTGCGGGCTCGCCCTTTATTTCACGCTGCTGTGTTTCGTTACAAGGCAGCTAAAAACGTAGTGACAGGCATGAGTTTTCTACATAAGCAAATTCCTACATAGTCCGTTAGGTGTTATGTGATCATGGATGGAAGGGGAAGCAGTTCACAAAGTTAGGAATGAAAGAAATCAGTCATGAGCTGGTATATCCATGGTACTAAAACAGCTTGAGAATCTACTAGGGCTTGTGCACTGATGACTTGAGCTGGGATCTGTTACGTGTTTACTGTTAGTACAAAGGAAACCAACAGAACTCCCTTTTTTTCTTTTTTTTTCTTTTTTTTTTTTTTCCTTAGAGGCAAAGGGAACTTAATATATTTAGTTTTTCATAAACAGTTACGAAATACTGCATTCAGGGGGAAAGGGGTCTGTGTAGCGCAGAATCACTTTAAAAGTATGGGACATACAAAATGCAGAAAGAAGAAAATTAGTTTATAATTCTATACTGGATACTTACCTGATAGAACAAATGTCAGATAACAATCACCATACATAATTAATTGCTTTTAAATGCTTGTCACTAGAGATCTAAGAAACTGAAAGAACAAGAAAACCTATATAAAAACTTTAATTTGTTGGCAATTTTACAGGAATATAGGATGGAGGATTGTCAACAAAAACTAAATTAAGCATGTCTTCATTTTTTTTTTCTAATCCATCTTAACAGTTCCAATGGAGAGGCATATAATGATTTAAGGCATCAATTATTTTTATAACTTTTTATCTTAGTTGCTCCTGGAAATGAGCTTCGCCCTTGTGGATTACAGATAGATCCCTTTAATGTGTTTTGAATTAATTAGAATCAGTTTGAAATCTGAATTCTCTCTATATTCTGCAAACCAGCGTATCCAAGGAATCCTGAACGTAAGGAGTGTCCTGCTGGACCAGAACAGCGGTCCACCTAGCCCACTGCTCTCTCCCTGTCCGTGGCAGTAAGGGATGCTCTGCTTAGCGACCAGCATGCAAGCCCACAGGCTGTTCATCTCATACTCCCAAGCATCCATAATTACGAGTGGGCATCAGTTAGAGATGTTAGATGATGATTCCATGCCTGTTCTCTTTTTTTTCATCTGTTTATAGACCTGTTACCCAGTTTGACTAGTTTCTTTTTGAACCTGCTGACTATTGCCTTTACTACAGCGTGTGGTAGGCAGTTCCAGACATTAATTACCTGCTGTGAAAAAAGGTACTGTTAGTAATGCCTGATTAGTCTCACTGTGTGCACCTTCATTCTAGTATTGTAAGATCTGATAAATAACAACTTCGTATTCACCTTAGCCACTGCCTTTATGATTTTGTAAGCCTCGATCATATCTTTTCTCAGCCTTCTCCTCTGCAGGTTGAAGAGCCCCAGCCATTTTAGTCTCTCTTAATATGGCACTATTCCACCCTCTTGATCATTGCGTCTGCCCTTCTCTTTACCTTCCCTAATTTTGTTGTATTCTTCTTGAGGTGTATACACCCGTCCCTCTTGTAAGCAAGACGTGGGGGTACCAAGGTTTCATACAGCAACAAAATTATTCTTACTCTTTTCTCCTCCCCTCCAATTTTCATGAGTCTGTTTTCTTTCAGATGGCCACTTCATAAGCAAGGAGAATTCTTTTTCTAAAATTTTCAAGGGCTGGTTGTGTTGTGGCTCACCTGTTCAGAAAGTCTGTTTACACAATTTTTCTTGAAGTTGAATTGTCACGTTCCTTAAAACAGTGGAAATGTGATAGAAAGTTATCTTTGGGAGCGGGCAGGCATAAATGTAGTGTCCAGTCCCTTGAAGATATCGCAGGATAAGCACTAAAACCTGTATTCTGGACACTCTTAATTGTTAAGTAAAAAAATTGATACAACCTGGAAACCACACCAAAAACACAGGTTAAAAAATGCAGAACCATCTGCAAAACTCAGTATAACTAATGGCCTGGGTCTTTTTGCTAACAGGAAAGTAAGAGGTATAGAGATGAAATTCTGCCCGAAAGGAAATTCGTGCTGCTTCTTCAAGACCGTACGACAGCATGTCAGGCTGCCAGTAACCGGCATCCAGGCGAGATCCAGCAGTGAGTATGGTTGCACAGCCCTTGTTCATAAACAAGATATGCATTAGTGTTAGCATCTTAGGATCTGCTCTGGATCCCGTCTGAAACAAGACACTGAAAGGATCCGGGATACTGGCAGCAGGTAGTGAAATGTGCCTAGTTCTGTGTAAACTTCTCAAACACCCTGCTGTAATAAAGGATTTCAACATTAAGTGGCAATTTGTGAGGAGAGCTACACTCAACAACAGTTTCTTAAGAACTGGCTGGGCTATTGTTAGTTATAGTGTGGGTGGTATTTTTTCTTGTCAAAGGAAATGCGGATTATCTTTAATTATCCCAGATACTTCTGACACTCTCTTACAAACTATAAATTCATGGATTAAATTACAGATAGTAAATTCAGAATTCCCTGTGGTGCTTCTAGTATTGTCTTTTGTGTGTGGTGGCTATGTGTCTCAGTCCAGGTATAGGTGAGGGCCTGAATAACTGTATTTTGAGGAAAAAAAATGTTTAGAGAATACTCAAAGACATATGGTAGTCTTAGAAAATTATCCAGTCAAATAAAGAGGAGATGAAGATATGAATAGAGATTTGGCAAATAAAGAAATCAAGTTAAAGAAATCAAGCAGCTTGTTTTTCGTATTTGTAGACATCTGGAAAATAAGTTGTAAGAACCGTTCTTCCAAGTTACCATGGTATCAGATTTAGGTATCTCTAAATTTCAGAAGCATATAATCTGAACTAGCCCTTTTATCTGATGTCAGCACTTTCAAATCTTCACCACCAGCACCCCGTTTCATCAGCACATCATGAATCCTCAGAGAGTCTCTGCAGCTTCTGTTTTCACATAAGGTGTACCTGCCCGGCACGTGTGGAACTTCTCCAGCCAGTCAGCACTCATGCTTGCTTTACATCTCTCTGCCACTTCGCCAGGGTGGTCTGCTGCATTTTCAGTTTCCTCCTTGCATAAAATGGATGCAATAATCTTCAAATATCTAATAGAATAAAGTTAGCATAATATTAAACATCTTTGAAGATCATAATATAATTATTTACAAACTATTTAATAATACCCATATGAAGTAGGTGAGTATTAAGTTGGTTCCTGTAGGTGCTGTCTAGCTTACTTCATTAACAAATGTTAATTGGGTTTTGGAGCAATAAGCACTATATTAATGCAAAATATTGATTATCAAATAGCTGTTCAGGGAACAATTTTAAGATAGCGTACTAGAATCCTGTGCTTCATAATTAACAAATTTTGTTGCATTTTTTTACAAGTTTTTGAAGGCCTCCTGTAATAACGACAACATTTCCTTTTTCAGGTTGTCTGAGTCTGTAAAGCTTATTATAGAGCTTAGAACTTTTTCAGGTGACAAAAGTAGCTTTTCCATAGAACAAGAATTAAATCAAGTGAGGACATCAACCGACATGAAGAAGGGGGAAAGGGGAAATAAGGCCAGGCCTCAGCAGGGCAGATCTTGGAGTAATTCCTGAGTACACAGGGTCAATGGAGAATGTTTTAGGGAGCGAGTCAGGTGCCTGGACACAGATGTCTGGTGACATTTTAGATGTCGTATAGTACAGTAACTTCTGTCCCCTGCCATATCTTCTAGCCCTGTGTCTTGGATACCCCAGGGCACCTGAAACAACACTGGATGCCTATGGTTAGACACCTGAACTGCTCCTACGAGGCTGCTAGAGGCCAGCTGGGCAGGATCAGAGCTGGAGAGCAGTTACAATTAGAGCTCCATTAAAGAGCTAAAAAGCACATGGCAAATTACAGTCTTGATTAATACTGACAGAGACATTATCTCCTCTTCCACAGCTTTCTTTTCCTCCAGGAGATTGCAGGACACAGCAGGCTGGAAGCTCGGGGGCGAGGCTGGGTTGAACCGGTCGTGGTAAGGGCGGGCCAGCGATGCACTCAGAGGTGGGTTTCGTCAGAGACCAGCAGGTACCTCTCCTGGAAACTCTTTCCACAGTATTTTAAGAAACTAAGAAATAAAGGTTGTGAACGTGATGTAGACTCATTTGATAAAACCTGTAACTGCAGGTTGTTGTCTCTTTCCCCACAAGGAAGACGGTACCGAACGGGGGGTGATGCAGGGTAAATGCCGCACCAGCGTTTTAAAGCATTGGTCGATGATTAAAAAACGCACTCGGACAAAAGACATCACCGAGTACTGGAGGAGGGCAGGCAGCCGGCCTGCCGCAGCAGCCCTCAGCCCCGGGCCGCAGGAGGGGCCGCACGGCGGGCTCCGGGCCGGCACGGAGCGTTCCCTGCCCTCTCTCCCCGCGGGACGAGGCCGTGCGCCCCGCACAGGCGCTGCCCGAGCCGCCGAGCGGAGCACGGCCCCGCGTCGAGGAGGGGCCGCGCCCCGGGGGCTGCGGCGCGAGGAGCCGCCCGCCGCCCCCCGGCAGCGCTCCGGCGGGGCGGGCCCGGCGCGGCCCGCGGGCAGCCGAGCCGATCCCCGCCGCCCCGTCCCGCCCCCGCCTGCCGCCCCAGGAAGCGCAGGGCTTTAGCGCCCTGCCCGCCGCCGCCATGCATTGTGGGGCGGCAGCAGCAGAGCCAAGATGGCGGCCAGCAGGAGGCTGATGAAGGTAACAGCCAGCGCCGCGCCGGGAAGGGCCGGCGGGCGGGCGGCGGCGGGCAGCCCCCTCCGCCCCGGCGGCCCTCCGGGTACGGGGGGTCGCCTCCCCGGCCGCGGCCCGGCGGGGCGGCCTCCTCCCCTCCCCTCGGTGGCACCCCGGGCTGGAGCGACCGGAACGGGAGCAGCCGGCACCTAGGCCGCGGCCGTGAGGGGCCTCGCTGTCTTCCCCGCCGCCGCCCCGGGCTCCGGCAGCGCTCCGCCGCCCCCGGCCGCCGCCCGGGGCTGGGCGGGGGCGCTCGGCGGGCGCCGCGGGCCGCCCCGTCCCCCTCCCTCGGGGGGCTCCTGCGGTGACTAAGCAAAGAGGAAGGGCCGGGGGGGAAGGAAACGCCGCTGCCGGGACGCCTCGGCCCCCGCCCGGGACCGGGGCAATCCCCGGGGCGGTGTGAGGGGTCGCCCCGCCGCCGGCGGTGCCGCAGCCGCGGCGCGGTCCCCGGCCCTGCCCGCGGGGAGGGCTCGGCCGGGCGGTGGGGAAGCGCCCTCTCCTCCCGCCCTGCGGGTGGGGGTTCTCCGCTCCCCCCGCTCTTCCCTCGGTAAGGAGCCTTCCCCAAACGCCCAGGGATGAAATAATTTCGTTTTCGGAGAGTAACCTCTTCCTTGTATGAGTAAGAGGTTTATCACACTGAAATATGGACCTGGGTTCAGAAGTTTCCTCATTCACGGCAGACGTGGTAATGTTTTTGTCTTCACTCTATTTATTCTAAAGCGTGGAGGGTACTTGTAAATGTAAACTCAGCCTCAGTTGGGTTTTAACCAAGAGCACGTATAGTTTATTGTAAAATACTGTTTGGGATTAAGTTTCTCATCATTTTGCTTGAGAAGTAAGGTGGTACTTAGCAAGAAAATGATAACCATTGCCCCCAAAGCATACAAGTTTGTTTTATGTGTTGTATGTAATTGCCAATTAACATTACAAACTGTCTGCAGTGGGGTTTGCCTAGGACACGCATACATAGTGGCGTAAAATTTAGTCATCTGTAAAACGCTATGGCAATACCCTACAGTATTTGCATGCAGAGTGCCTGTAACGTAAATCAATGAACTTTACAGGCTAGCCCTGAGAAATGTAGGGGAAGGACCCCGTAACTGTCAGGCAATGTTTTAGCCATAATAAAAAAACCTGTCCCTGTGGGGTGCAATGTAACCATGCACTAGGATTTGACAGATATATGGGCGATTTTGTTAAACTTAGTATTTTAATATCAGATTTGCAACTGGCTTCAAGGACGTGGACCCCTAATAGGGCTGGGATTTCACTAAGGCATGTAGATGGTAGGTTTTGAAGTTGCATTCCCTTAATTGTGTAGATATATAATTAACCATTAGAACTCCTTCATGTTTGAAGGAACCAACAGCTCAGCAGTGCTTTCATAAGGCTAGTTTTGTTGTTTTCAATGTGCTATGGAGCGATTAAAAATTAAATAGTAAATACATTGTGTGCAGAGTCATTCATATATACTAAATCAGTAGGTGTAAATCTTTAATTGTCCTTAAGGATCCTGATGAGCTGGCATTAATTTTTTTATTTCATTTTTGATAGCTGTTATGTTTTGTCACAGCTTTAGTGTCATAATCAATATTTCTGTTGCTTTATCCTCAAATAAGGTTCCCCTTGGTTTTGGATAGTAAACAACCATTTAATTTTATCTTTGTAAGGCAGTTTTTCTGCCTGTTCTGAAAAAATCCATTAATTGTTCAAAAGCACATCACTATTACTCTGGTAGGAAAAAAATATATTTCCAATTATTTTTTATTTTTAGATTTAAAATAGAACATAAACATCTGAAAGGCAAGAAAAATTGTTCTTAATATCTGCAGTGCCTCTTGCTTTTCAGCACCCCCCCTCAGTTCCACTATAGTTCTGAAATGTTAGTTAGGACTTTAATCTTTCACTAAAATGCTGTAAAAATGGTTTTTGACGTGACCTCCTCCTTTTCTAGAAAAACGGTGTGGCAGTTGCTTTTCAGAGGGAGTGGTGTAGGAAGGAAGGAAGGAGACATTGATAACTTCCCTCTTACATTTTTACTTTCGTTTTTATTTCCTGACGTTTGTGGGTTGTGCATGTTGTGTGCATTTTTTATGCCAGTTCAAGAGCTGTGAGATTCTGTATCATATGACTGGTAAAGGCTATTAAATAAGCAGCTACCATGGTGCCTTTTGGAGAGTTGAGTCAGCCCAAATGGCTTTGGGTTTTGCCATTCATCTCAGTAGGAGCAAAGCAGAGCTCTTGTACAGGTGATGTAATCTGGATTCCTGCACCATGATGTTTTGAAGGTCCAAACTCGCATGTGTATCAACCTAATATCATTATTTAAGTTCCAAATTCACAGATCCACTTTAAAAAGTCTTTCACTATTGAAATTTTGCAATATAGAAGAGCCTGTGGTGTGCCTTTCTCAGGGTCGTAGAATGATGAGTGATTATAACTAAAGGAAATAGAGTTTTTCCCTGTGTAACTCAATTATGTTTAAAATAATTTAAGAAAAGCATTAACTGTCTTTTCTTTGAGCTAAATATCAAGTTTGTCTTTGGTAATTGAGAATAATCTTTGAACCTTTTATAGATCACATAAAATAAAGCAATTCCCATTTTCTTAAGGTCTTGCCAACATTTTGAAGCACTGCATTTTTTCTGGACTCGTGTCATGCATCATAGTTATTCATATTAATCACAGTGGCTCAAAGAGACTGGATGTAGCAAGTTCATCATAACGCGCTGTCTGCCTGTAGAAAACTGGGAGTACGAGTGTGGGTGTCCTTTTCAGATTGTGGAAGCCATTTGTATCCTTCAGTTTGCAAACCTCCTTCTGAAAGAAGTATTACAAATTTTGCTGTTGTACTGGTGCAGTTCAATTTTAAACTTAAAGTCAAGTTATAACAAGAATAAGATTGTCTTGTTGTCTCAGGCTCTGTTTGAGCAAATTACATTTCCTAGGCCAAAGACCTTATTTATGGCCTATTTTTGCAGAGCTTTATACCATCAAGTAGTCTAACTGAACTTTTCTCTACTGACTTACAAAAAATCAGCCCTTTCCAGGAGCACACCTAGGTTAGCAAAAATGGGAAATAAACATAGCTAATGAATCATATTCCAGCGACATCTGAGGTGGAGTTTTGATCTATGAGCCACCATTACACCTCTTCAAAGAACCACAGTTGTCAGATCTTGACTCCTCTTGAAATGTGAGAGGTGGGAATAAAGCAGTCTTTGTCAAGGATATGTTGTTATGGACGATCTCTCAGGTTAAAAACGGGCAAATATGGAGTAATTTGGGAAAGGATCTAAGGCTTCTCTTTTAAGGGGGCTACTTTGCTTCACGACTCTTTCTCGTAAAAAGCAAATTGTCTCCAAACATGTATGATTGGGAACATAGATCTCCAAGGGACATACCAGAGATTTCAATGAAATGCTTTTCACAGTTGCCACCCACTAATGTAAAACAAGCCGTTTTCCATGCGAGATCTGTGGCTATACGCGATGTGAAGAGGTGGTGGGTAGTTGCAAAGGGAAAGCTATTTCGGTGCTGGATAGTCATAGTACTTGGTGGTGTAGTAGCGTGTGGTACTGAGATGCACCTTCAAGAGGCGTTTTTAGGTAGTATTTGAGAAGGCTGTCCTGTCCCGTGTGTGGAGCTGCTCCCTTCTGTGCTGATCTGCCATACGATCGAGCTCAGGTGTCTGTAAGATCCGCGCTTTTGTCTCCTGGTTTTTAGATGTTCAAAAATACCTTTCGTATTAAAAATTGAAAATAGATTTAAACGGTAAATAACACTTCACATATGAAGTGAGGTACATAGACAATTATTTTAATCTTATTGTTTTAACTCTGCTTCCATAATTGCACAGTCAAACATTTATGCAACTGTTGAACTCCGTGATAAAATACAAACACAAGGCCACACCCGGGTACCTGCTGTCGATGGCCTGCAATCTCCAGTATGCTGTGGTCTTGTAAACACCATAGCCCTTCCAAATAAAGGGGTTATAACAACTTTGGTATTTGAAAAACAATTCTAAATTAATCCAAACACTGGTTATCAGTAAGCGGGGAAATGTGGTTTTGAGCAATGTATGATCGTCCTTACGCAGAAGTGAGAATACCGATTCATTTTCCCTCTTTGAAACTGAGAATTGACAAAAGGATTTTTAATCAAATGAAAATAGTTTGCCAGTAAGTAGCATTAGTCAGTAAATCAAAGGCATGTGAATATACAGGGTTATAATGTTGCAGTGGAAACTTAATAATAGTTCTTATAAGAGCTAGAATCTATTTGTTTTTTTGGTTGGTTTTGTGGGGGTTTTTTAAGTAAATTAAATTTTATTTTAAGGTGTTCTAACACTTCTCTGTACTGTATGAGATTCAGAAAGTAAAACTGGCCAGTTCCTTATCAGTGTCTTGGAGCCTGTTTAACTTTGTCACGCTTCTCTTGGAGAGTGTATTTATAAACATAAATTGTACACAGTAGAGAAACATGGTTTAGAGTTATTTCGGTAGACTTTTGTTTTTCTTTATGCATTTAATAGCATTTTGGGCTTGATGCAGAAGAGCAGTATGAGCTCTTACACTTATTCCCATATTCTTGGATTGCACTCTTACAAGTGTTTGTCTTCACTGCATTTTCCTATCTGGCTTCGTTTTTCTAGAGAAGTCGCAAAATTTGAAAGATGCACGGGAAAAAAACAGTTGAAGTTGCAGGGTTTTTAAAATACTTACTACATTTTAAGCTGATGCCACTTACTTTTCTTTTTAATTTCAACATTTAATTTTTGCTTTGAACGGCACAAGTGATTATACAATACTGAAAATCAAAATTTGAACTCCTTGTTGATTATATATGAGAGGTAGCATGTACTTTTATGTAAAATATCTTCAGCATTATACTTGAAGATCAGATGCCACCTCTGAAACAATGTTTTCTCCATTTCATGTGCTATGTATAACACTTTCTCTGAACGTATCCAAACTACAAACATCGCATCTCGAGAGAGCCCCGTGAAATAAGAAGACATTTCTATTTTACAAATGGGGAAACCAATGCAGCAAGGTCACGTGCAAGGTTGATAAGAGTGGGGAATGAAAGACTGATTGAAATTCTTATTGCAGTCTTTTAACCTTTAGTTACACTCCTCCTGTGCTCCTTTAATTATGTTACTGGACAAAATTAAGGGGTGGAGGACAAGAAAAGGAATTAATCTATTTACTGTCTGCCTGGACTCTTAAGTATTATTTTGACATAAATATCTGGACTATATCCTTTTACCTCATCAAGTAATTTTTGTCCCTTTGGAGTTGCTCAAGCCAATGTTAAATGCAGTATTAAGTTTTAATCTGTGCTGTTTGAAAGTATTTAGTAGCTCATTCACTTTTTAACAGTACGTTTATACTGTAGTTGTGTCTGCCTCTGTATCTCTGAGGCGGTTAGATCTTTATTATGGGTTTTGGCAGTTGCCAGGGGAAAAAAAAAAAACCCTCACAAAACACACCCCTCCCCAATCCTTAAATTGTGAATGCTGAATCTCTTACCACTCCTGATGCACTGGACACTAAAAGCCTAACTTGCAAGTACAGTATTACATTGTATTTGTGGGGATAGTAGTAGGAAAAAAAAGCTATTTGTAAATAAGTCTAACATGGAATTGATTAATTTGGAGTGGAGTATATGAAATCTTAAACACTTCTAGTATAAGAAAAGTGATTTCTCATGTAAATTGGAACCTGTCTTAAGCGTGTAGTTCAGGCAAGTCCTCTGCTCAGGTGGGCTTGATTCTGCGTGACCTTTGCAGTCATGCCTGTGTGTGAGGAAAAAAATTGCCTGGTTTATCCCCATCTAGTCCCTTTTTCGGTTGTCAGTTATTGCCGCGGGACCCAAGGCAGCAGAAGGAGAAGCACAGAATATGGTCCGGATACGCTGCAGTAATTTACCACTTTTTTGATGTTGAAAGTGAATTCCTGCAAAGGCTTCACGTGTCAGTTTAAAGAGGAAGATGTCCTGAATCATTTTTTGCCAGTTCTTTAGTGTCTTCTAGGCTGTTTAACTTCCTCTCTCATGTGGTGGACTTGAGGGAAAATGGGGAGCAATTTGCATATTTGTTTTAAACTTTTCTTTGCTTTCATACAAAGTTGTACGATTTTGTAATGATCTCTGTGCTGGATTCTTGCATTTCTTAATTCAGCATCCAATTTTTTAACCTGAATCTAATTATGAAATGTAGGTGTTTAATTTTCCAGTAATGTGAAGCCATGCTTTTCTAATTTGTTTTATTAGCTTAATAACATACCTGAATTATAGAGTCATAGTCCTCCCTTTTTCTGTGTCTGGGCAATTGTTCTCTGGGCCAGAAGCAGTGTAATGCTCTCATCTGAACCTTGATAAAAGCTTCTGCAGGGAAACTGCACTCCCACTGGGATGTTATGGGGGAGATTTCTGTCATATGTATATGTTTTTAATATAGTAACTAGAAAATTGTCTAAACCCATTTTCCTTTCCTTATTTTAGAGTGAAGGCATTTGTGATGCATATTTATTCATGCTTACATACGTACTGGTTAATTAGCTTATTTTGTTCCCAATGTTTGATGCGTTACATCTAGTGTGGAATGGGATTTATCCCTTTTACATGCTGTGGAGCAGTGGTTTGCCAGGACTTCCCAGTTCTGTACGCGTAGAGCGAGCTGCTCAAAACGCTGTTCTGAGCAAGTTCCTCCCTGACCCCGTCAGGGAAGAGAGAGCCCGGTATCAGTCAGGCTCTCCTGAGCTGCTGCTTTGTGCACTGCGCATTCAAAGCCGGCTGTAAAGCACTGTGTGGATTTGCAGTTTCAATGATTGTAAAGGATCCCTTATAGCTGTGATAGTAAAGGTTATTTTCTTTTGAATATTTTGGTTTGCTCTGTGCTTCATGGGATTATTTTTATGTGTTTTTTATATGTTTTCCTGCTTTAAGGAAATAGATAATCCTCTTACCCTTTTTTTTAAAAAGAAGCCCAAACTGTCTGTGATACTGCATAAATCTAGCAGCAGTGGAATTTGGGGATTAATCCACAGGTCTAGACTAAATAGTCGGTTTTAGTGTCGTGAAGATTGTGTTGGGCATCAATTCAATATCCAAGACTCCAAGGTTAAACTTCTGTATTCTGAATATGCTCTTGCTTTCGTAGGTGCAGAGGGTGGGAATGTAAATGTTCATCTTCTGATGTGTGGCCGTCATGTGATTTTTGTTTCATGTGCATTTGGAAATCTCGTTTTCCCTTTGGGTTTGCATTTTATCATGATGCTAAGTTTATGCAAGTGATTACTACATGTATTAAATTTCTGCCAGTCAGATGCAGAAAGGTTTGATCTAAGATGAACATAGAGCTATTTTAAAAAAAAAAAATTGGACCGTACGGCACTTGTACCAGGAAAACTGATGGGTTTTGTTTTTCAGTGTATAGTGCCTTTGCTTGTAGTTGGTGTCTTTATCGTGATAATATACAGTCTAGTTTTGCAAATAGGCTATCACCCGGTGAAGAACTGTGTGCTGGCGGAGTGCACCTGTGTTGCTGTAATAGCAACGTTTTTCCTAACCTGTGTAGACACATAGGCATGTGCTTCAGTTTTGAAAGCACTGGGAAAGTTTTGTATTTCACTGTGGATGACTTTTGAATTTGAATTCAGTTAAATTTTCGTTAAAGATAGAACTTGGGAATTCAACAGCAGAGGGCTATAATTGTTGTGGAAAAAAGTGGAACCTTGAGGTGTTTCTTTTTTGGTCTTATGAAGTACTCCAAGAAACAGTTGCTACACTACGGCTTATACATAATTTTAAATATAAAAATGCCTAAATACTTGTTTTGGTGATACCTGGATCACTAGCTGATCAAAAATGGTTTGACTGGTGCGGAAGTATACCTTGTTCAAGAGTGATACAGCTATAAAGCGAGATATCTTAACGTATGCTGTTAACTTTGAGGTACAAAACAGAGATAAAGCTGTATCTTAAGTTATTGGTCTAAATAAGGCTAGTTGGGCTTAGGTTAATATTTTTGTGGGTTTGCATCAATTTAAGTTGGTAATGCAGGAATTTGTTAGTTTTCAGTTGAAATAATTGTTCAGTGACTTTATCCATGTTTAAAACTGTTAGGAAATAATTCTTCCAAATCACTATTTTCCTTCAGTCAAGTCCTAAGGTGCACTTTATTTCTGTGCTTCGCAGAGTTATCAATAATCTGTTACCAAAGGCACTGATTTGCATTTGAGATATAAAAACATGTTTAAATGCACTCTTTTTAATACTTCTACTTCATTGTGTCTGTAATGAAGTTAATAACAAGGCACTTTTGTATTTTCCTGACATATCAAAAAATAACATTTTTTTAATACCTTGTCTCAGAGAATTTTACTGCTCACAGGTGCAAAATTTTCTTTCCTATTTGTGTGGGTTGCCACCGCTAAAACCTCAAGCTTCTTTAACATTAAAGAAACCCACATTGACCTCTAAGCATTTTGAAAAATAAATATGAGCATCTTGCTTAATACTGTTATTAACTTACACTTACACTTTGCTTGCTTTTCAGGAACTTGAAGAAATCCGCAAATGTGGAATGAAAAACTTCCGTAATATCCAGGTTGATGAAGCTAATTTATTGACCTGGCAAGGGCTTATTGTTCCTGTGAGTATAGACTACTCCTTATTCTACTGAGCTTTAAAATAAAATGACGATCATTTGTATCTCATAAATCCACAGTTTAATAGTGCTGCTGGTGACCATTAGACAAGAATCTCTATTATTATTATAAAACCTGGCTTTCAGAGTTGTGGGTTTGTACAGAAGCTAGTCATTTATAAATACAACTCAAGTTTGTATAGATTATACTGCAGCATCTTAAACATGCTCTGGGTGGTGAAGTGTGGTCCTGGATTTAATTCTTGTCTCTCTTCAGAGATCTTGTGTAATCTTGGTCAAATAATGTAATCTTCCTGTCTCATTTTATTTGAGTGTCTTCTGTGTTTTGTTTTATCGAAGTCTGATAATGTTAGTAGGTGTTTCTTATAACTTGTGTGAAGAAAAATCCATACGTAATTGAAAGGTGTTCTGGACTTCTCTGATCAATACCTGCCTGGATGCTTCATAATCGTAGGCCTGGTCCAACACATGGCTGCAGTTGGCGAGGGCTGTGGACTCAGTGGTGGCACTGGGTTACCTGGGAGAGGTGTTGGAACGGGGAAGCAAATGAAGTTTGTAGTTTATTACATTAAGCTAAAAGTACAAAACCTATGTTATCATAGGAAAAAGCCTGAGGTATGAAATATTTTGTTTACTCCTTAATAGATTTTCTTTTTTTAATCGACTAGATTTATTTCTAGGGTAAAGTTGAGTATTGGAAAAAGTTTGATGCAAGGAAAAGGTTTGGATTTTCAGAAGTGAGCTCTTTAAAAGTAAGTCTCTTTATTTAGGCGTTAATTAATGCAAAAAAAAACCCCAACACTTTGATTTTTTTAAAAGCATTACAATCTTTTAAGAGAATGTTTAAAAGAAGTAGATAACCACTGTATTAGTCAAATAGAGAGGGATTTGCTAATAAGGGGAAAGCAGGAAATCTAGTATGTTGAATTCCTTGGTTGAAAGTCACTTGGATTTTCACCGCCTTTATTTTCCACTGCCATAGCTCATGCTCCCTTTGTTACATGAGCTACTTTTAAGTCTGCAGGAATAGAGGCTGTGCCACTAGGGCATCAGTTCTGCTTTTCCTTGGGTGGTACCAAAAAAGTCCTCTGACCAGTGTAAATCTGTCTTTTTATTATAAGACTTTGAAACATCTCTTTAGCAGTGCCTCTGCTTTGTTAGTTTCCCAAATTCAGATCACACAGGCTGAGATAATGAGCCTTTGCACTTTAAATACTGTAGAATACATTTAGTTTACTGTTTGCTTATATTCCTGCAAGTAATTCCTTTGAGTGGTTGAGGCTACTCTTCTTGCAAATAAAGCAAGCAGGATTCAACATTAAAATTTGACAGAGCTGAGAAACAATACGCTTTAATAAGCCACTCTGATATTTGTGGTTCGTGTATAACAGTTTACTGCTTTGATAATACTTTGAAGTAGTATAAGGTTGGTAAATATGACTAATAAAGCAAAACACCAAAATACTTGTTCATTCCTGTTAAAATAAGCAATGTGATGTACAGCCTCTATTTTTAACAGTTTCTGTTCACCAGAGTATGGCCTTAGTGTTTGTTTTGCAAAGGTTCACAACATCGCAAGTGCTTAAACATTGTTGCAGTGAATTGTGCTTCATGCCTGCTTTTTGGTTTATAATGTGCCCTGTTAGAAGGGAAATAGCTTTAAATTCACTACAGGTGTATTTCAGAGGGAATTTTGTCATGAAATTATACTCCCTGTAGTAATTAATAAAATGTTGTGTTGTACATGTTCAAAGAGTAGTATAGTTTATTATTTTAAGGAAGATGCTTTAGTCTTAGCGTAGTTTTTTTTAGCTATTGCAATGCTGGAGTTGATGGCTTAAAAATGTAATATACAAGCTGGTTGCAAGTTTAATTTTTTTGCTGAGTTTTTGCTTTTCAAGTTTTACATGCTGTTTCCATTTTAGAAAATGTTCTTGCTTAGGGTTTAAAGACATATTACTCATACTTTAGTAGGACTAACCAGTTACTGACTGTTAAACTCTACAACTAGGCATTATTTTGGTCAACTTAATGAAGGTTGAAAGATACAAAGGTTAATATTTTTAACAGTGTTCATACAGAATTACTGTGAAAGATACTGCTTTAAAAGTTTGTGTCGTATGTGACATGTTTTGTTCCTCGGAGCAACTGTTAGTTTTTAAGGGTGTTTGCTCGATTAAGAAGCAGATTGAAGATAGCTTGTCAACTTCTTTTCCTGTTCCAAATTGTAGAATAAGGTACTTCATGTACTGTATGTTGAAAAGGTACACTATTTGTTTGATTTCAACATCAAAATGAGACTGTCTACCCCAGGTTCCTTGCTCTTGTAAGAGATACTGTTGGTATATCATGAATTTCATTTCACTTTATCAAAACTGCTTGCTATGGACAAACTACAGAGCAAAAGGAGAACGCAAGTCATGTTTGTCGTTTGTGTTTGGTATTTATAATTCTGACTCTCTCCCTTGTCAGCGTCAAATATAACAAATTATTGGAAATTAATTGTTTGAATATTCTGTGTTTTGTCTACTTAAAACATGAGCGACCTTTTATATACATTTTTGTTCAATTCATTGAGTAATAGCAAAGAACTGTTCTGACTGAGAGTCAAGCAGAAAATGGACATTTTTAAGCCAGGTCAGTTCCCGTATCAGTTCACTGAACAGCCTGACAAATTATAGTATGTGATGGAGGTAAGAACAAGTGAGCCATGGGGGGAGAGGGCACGAACTGCTTAAGTTGTCACCACCACCAAAAAGTTATTTGTTAAACTTCTAAAGCCTTTAGGATTGCTTGGATAAAAAATGCCACTCTAGTTACCTCTTCCCTTGACTGCAAAAATTATGCTGTATTTCTTAGAAACACACGACCAGACTTCTCCATATGGATGAAACTAAAATTAAATGTTTTCTGTGGAATAATATTTTAATAGAACACTCCCCACCCCCAAATATTGGTGAACCTTTTTTAACTTCTGGAGTGGGTTTGATTGCAGGGAATGGTCTGGTTGCTAATGAAGAATATGTGTGATTATATTTTACACCAACTGGAAACTCTCAGCCTTTGATTCTTGTTCCCAAGAAAGTGTTTGGAAAGGCTTCATGCCATGGTTACTGTTTTCAATGCAGAATGGTATTTTCATAAGCTTTAAATGTAGCAATGGTTTATTTTTTCTTCTGCCTTTCTTCTGCAGTTAGTATTTGAAGCAGTATCAATAATCTCACAGGTTTTCTAGATGAGATTCTGGGCACTGGTTTTTTTCTGTTTCAGCATGAAAAACTACTATGCTTACTTCAGGGTTCTCT
Organism: Calonectris borealis; assembly: GCF_964195595.1. Classification (NCBI taxonomy): domain Eukaryota; kingdom Metazoa; phylum Chordata; class Aves; order Procellariiformes; family Procellariidae; genus Calonectris; species Calonectris borealis. Next base: position 11,740,792 of record NC_134329.1, read on the forward strand.
CATCATGCTCCTTCAAAAATGAACTGATAAGAGTGGGTGCTAAAACTGCATACACATTCAGAATGTTCTCATCAGCAGACACAGTGAACATCTATCTTTAGTACCAATAAATGCTCAGCAGATTTTTGTGTAGTTAGCACAAAAACGTTCTTGGAACCTATAGGGAAATCTGACAAATCAAATTGCTTTGCTGTTCGTGCCACCATGTTGTGAGACTCGTAAAATAACTAAGTTCAGAGAAACCAGTTTTCCTTGTCAGCCTTCCTGTTTGTATCTCGGAAAGGATTTAGAATGTTTTTTGAAATACAAAGTTGGGAATAAAACTTATTAGATAGGACCTTGAGCTTGAAGTAAATGGGATTGGATGCTTCCTTACCAGTAGAAATGTCAGCCAACTTCAGAGCAATGGTGATCTGCTTTTTCCAGGGTGAATACAAATGTTGTAGAGTTGTATTGCCTCTCTCTTACCAAATAGGTTTTGATGTTTCCTGACACATAGGCATGGCAGTACGTGTTGGAAGAAAGTGCCTTTAAAAGAGGTCATTTGATAGATCGAAGTCTGGACCGTGCTTTTTCTTGATTGTATCCATTAGAATATGCCAGATTCTTGATATTCTGTCTTCTTGTTGCAGGACAATCCTCCGTATGATAAAGGAGCCTTCAGAATCGAAATCAACTTCCCAGCAGAATATCCATTCAAACCTCCTAAGATTACATTTAAAACAAAGATCTATCACCCTAACATCGATGAAAAGGGGCAGGTTTGTCTGCCAGTAATTAGTGCTGAAAACTGGAAGCCAGCAACCAAAACTGACCAAGGTAGGACTCCATGTGGAGAAAGAACTGGATATCGAGAAACTTTGTATTGTGTTTAAATTTAAAGCTAATAGCGTTTCAGCTTGTCAGCTGGTCACTGCTCTTATGGTATATTCATTGTCATAAGGTTTGTGTCATGAATCATGTGTTGTGAGCACAGTGTGCAACTCTTTTGGAATCTCGTTTTGTTACTGGAACGTAAGGTAATGATGCTGACGCGTGGCATGTCCGCCTCCAGGAAACCACAAAACTCTTCATGACTGAAGAGTTTATTAAGGTAGTGTCCTCAGCATACTTAAAAATTCTGGTGGTAGTTTGTGTGGGGGTTATTTTGTTAAACAGTGACTTTATAATCCAGAGGTGTTTGAAAGAAAGGGTCCAAAACCTCAAGGCTTTGTATATTTTATAGTCTCTGCCATGTGGTTCAGTGATTTGAACATATGGTTTGAGATCTCTAGGGAGTCATAAACAAAACCTGAAATCATAACACAAATTAACCTCTAGTTCTTAAAAGATCACTGCTGTAAGGCTTACTGTGTAGAGTGTCTTTGGATAAGAATTTAAATATTTTAAGGAAAAAAGTTTCATCAGTTCTGTGGCAGACTGAGAGTGTGATCCGAGTAGGTTTTTTCTGTTGTTGTTGCTTCCATTAGTTGCTGGGGTGAGAACTTCCTGTTTTCTGTCAGGTAATGATTAGTTTGATGTCAAGCATTTATTATTGTACCTATAGAAAGAGCAAATATCCTTGCAAAACTGCATATTTTTTAATAATATTAATTCAAATGAGTAGCAGTTTAGTCCAGTGCAAGAGCTTCAGTGACACTGAAGTATCCTGCTCTGTAGGAGAAAGTATTTCCTTCTTCCAGACTCTTCTTTGAGGTTATTTTCACTTGAACTGTGTTCCTTAAGTACAATGCTGTACTTAAGATTTCTTTTTTCTGTGTACTTCTGTATGCTAATAAAACTACTTACAGTTTGTGTGATTTTACCCCAAAGACAAAATAGGAAAATTCCTGTAGTTGTTTCAGAAAAGATCAAGCAGTTGAATGTTGGGGAAAGTGGAGGTGGCAGCAAAAAAAAGCTATTAAACTCAAATAGGTCAGTGAAGATCTTATGATTTGTTGTTAATTTATGCCAGATTATACAGGACAAAGATCCTTGGGAGAGATGAAATGGAAACAATGTGTAGAAGGTTTCTGTTAACACCTTAGCAGTTGTCTTAATCTTATGAGCCTCTCTAGTTAAGTTACGGAACAACATGTCTCTACCTAGCTTGCAACGCAAATTGGTGTTAGTTGTGGAACTATTGAAGCAATCGTTTGCATGCAGGAGTAGTCAGTGTCTCCCTGAGAAGCAGCAATTCCCTTTCTTTCCGAGAGTGTGAATAAAAACTATGTTAAAATCAGCATTTGGAACAAATCCTGGATACCAAAATATTGCAAATCTCACTATTTCTGCTGTTTTGTGGTCTTCGTCTTTTAACTCTTTCTTCAAGAAGTCGTTTTGGTGTCAATGTCTGTTGTTACTACATCATTGTATGAACCTGCAATGTTACTACAGCCATGCTTCAGTGTCTATTCCTTTTTCTCCAGAACTCTTCTGCAGTGAAAAAACTTCAGTCTGTTTGCTACTTGGGCCTTTCTCAAGGAAATAATGCAACATTATTAGTACAGCATCAAAGTGATTGGTTTTTATCAGTCAGGTGTCAAGAAAGCAGAGAGATTAGGTTAATCATAAATCATTAACTCATCTTTCATGTACTAAAAGTGCATCTTAATGCTGTACTTTTTATTAATTTATGCTTTATATTAAAACAGACTGTTGTGACAGTATAGCTTTAAAATGCTGTGGATATTGAAGCAACTCCTGTTATGACAATCCTAATTTTTTCTGGCTTGTGTGTTAAATAACCTTAATAACATAACACAGTAGCACTTTCTCTGTAGTATTTTAGTGTGTGTTACTGAGTGAAAAGGGATTGTCATGTGCAGTATTCGTGCTAGTTTCATAAGTACTCATTAATATGATGACAGTTGTCATAAGTCCAGGACTGGTAAATTCCCGTGAAGTAAGCTAATACCAATTCTACATTCCTTAGATAGTTTGTTGCAGTTTAAACTCTGGTTTGTGGTAAGAAATGTTCCTGTTTAGCAATATAGCAACAGGTGTACTTCTCTGGATTTTGAGTATTTGTTTTGAGGCATGTTCCCCATTCCTATCAGGTAAGGGTGGAAAAGAGCGTGAGCATGAAAAGACTGATGCTCTGAAAGAAGCCACTCTGGTATTCTAGCATCTACTGGAGTGATAAGTTTTGTAAGAACTTAATTGCAAAACTAGGGAGAATCCAGTTAAACTGCTAAGTAGCAGTTTCAGAAATGATAGACTGACTTTTCGTGCAACATGTAGCTGGGCTGTGGAAGTCCCTGCTGCTGGGTGGTGTAGGTGTCAGTATTTTATGTGAGTTCAGGAGGAGGCAGCTGGCTCTAGTGTGCAATGCCTGAAGGTAACACAGTGTTGTTATACTTCCTTTAAAAACTCTTGGGGTGCTGCTTTGTATTACTCTGGGTCACCCGAACGTACCTCAAATGGAATATTATTAATATTGTCGTACAGTGAAATGCTTTTTCTGTGTAGCCGCTTCCTGTGGACTAACGCATATACCTGTTAGCGGATGGATATGAGAACTGATTGTTGTGACCTAGCTAGCTTTAAATGGTCATGAGAATGTATATGAGGAAAATGTAGCAATAAATGTCATTATAGTATGCGAGGCTCACTGCGTAAATGTCAAGTACAGTTCAGTTATTTTAAGGATGACATTTCCTGTGAAAGTGATAGGGGAACGTTGACGAAATGGCTGTAAACAGCGGGGTGAAAAGCATCTTGCAGTCCTTATGCGTTTGTTTGCCCGGTGTATCTCTACTAGTGGATGTAGTTGGCAGTTCAGAATAAAGGGAAGAATTGTCTGCTGTTTATAGGGAAAGTAAGAGTCATAGAAAAATAAAGCTGAAAAAAACGGTTTCCAAAAGCAGGCCCAGTTACAACTGCATCATTGTGACAGGTATTAGGAAAAAATGTTTCATGATGGAAATTCCATCTTTACCAATTTCTTTGAGATGAACTTGTCTTTGAAACTTCGTTTCTTTCTTAGCCATAGGAGAGTATTTCAGATAGGATGCCAGTTACATGGGAAATAATTTGTAGTGCATTTTGATCTCTATTCAAGTTGATTTTGTTTACAAATACGATTTTCTGGTGTTCGTTCACGGTCATTGAACTAACTCTTGGCATATTGCTATAGCTTATTCATGCTCTGCTTTTGAAAAGACCCTAGATTTATGGGGATGTATTTAAATGCAGTTAAAGCTCTTTTCTTACTGAGGAATTTTGCTTACATTTCGATTTTTAAAAATTAACCATCTTAGTCTCTGACGGTATTTATACTTCTTTTGACAGTAATCCAGTCCCTCATAGCACTGGTGAATGATCCACAGCCCGAGCATCCCCTTCGGGCTGACCTAGCTGAAGAATACTCTAAGGACCGTAAAAAATTCTGTAAGAACGCTGAAGAGTTTACAAAGAAATATGGTGAAAAGCGACCAGTGGACTAAAATCTGACACAATTGATGTCAGCAACATATGATAGAAGATCGGAGCAGTGCATTTGAGACACCCCGTAAAGCAGGACTCTATGGAAAATTGACAAGTGCCACCTTTCGGTGTTAACTTGTGGCTGTTACTAACTTTCTACAGTTTTCTTAATCAAAAGTGGGCTAGGTAACCTGTAAAGAAAGGATTAAAATTTAAGATGTTCTAGTTCTGCTTTCTTTGTTTAAAAATCACTGCTTCAATATACTTTAAAGTATGCTGTTTTCTTTTTCTTGTCAGAATTTATCAAAAATATCTTAGACTTATATTCTGCCCTTAAATTGAAAAGGTTGTGGCTGTCATTTCTTATTTTTTCTTGCAGTTCCCACTATCCTGAGTTCATTTAATTCTTCATTGAATTTTATCCCCCTCCCCAAACTGATGTCTTAGAAAAAATATCCCAGTTCTGGCAGAAAATGATTGAGTGTTTGGCAGTTTTGTTTACTTTTCTTTTTAAATGTTGCACTGTGCTTTGTGGGACTTGTTGCAAGTTCCCCTTAACTTCAGTTTGTAACATAATAAACAAAAAACAAACAAACCCCACAAAAACAATCAGAAATAATGTCCAGGTCTTATGTAAATCTGGCTGATGTTACCACAAAATGTTTATTAAACGGGGAAACCCAAGTTTTTGTGTGCGTCATTGAATTAAAATATGGCTTATGTCCTGCTTTTGGAAAACTTTGGAAAAAAAAAATTCTGTAGCAAATGAGTAGTGGAACGTGATGACAAACTTCTTTCACTTTTATTCTTAGTACCTATGCAGAGTAGCTAGGAAAACGTGCACAGAACAACATTGCAACCAGTTTAGAAGAGTTTCAGAAATTGGGGACCAAGAGGTACCAAAGTGATAAACTGGTTTTTGAGCTAAAAATCGGTATTTTGGAAACGTTAATTTTGAATTCAAGTACTAAATCTGACAGCACTGGTAATCATTTTAGAACATTTTTCCATCGGAATGTGTAAAAAACACCTGTGTTTTATGGGGTGGTACTCGTGCCACTTCCCAGCCCAATTGTGTACAGTTCTTACCGAAAATGGTATGAGAAGAGGATTAAGCAATAACCTGTAATAGAGTACGCTTCGCTACTACTGTTCCTATGTTCTCAAAATACACGGGTTAGATGATTTAATGAGTACTTCAAGTATCATTCTATCATTCTAACTCAATCAGGCAGAGCTGTTTTCCCGTTGCTCCAGGGCACACCTACGCGTGCTGAAGGAAGCCCTTTCTGTTCAGAATTGAGCATCCTTTACTGTGTCTCTGCTTTCTCCCAGCTGCCTGTCTTTTTTTCCCCGGCTAAAGTGTGATCATAGCTCCACAGTCAAACTGCCATACAATCAAACTGCTGTCTCTTCCCCGCCTGTCAAACTTGGGTATGCTATTGAGCAAACAGATTTATCTCCAGAAATTCTTAGGTATCTGGGAGTACATATCATTTCGATGCGCAGGAAGTCGAGTTAGAAAATCCCTCACCCAGATGGTTGTCTGTACTCCTAAATTCTGTTTTAATACAGCCTCTGCCTTTGCAACCTGTCAGAACTAGTGTGTCAAGCGGTAGGTCTCTTTCGGTTTTCATGTCTTGTATATTTGCTATTTCTTCATTCATCCCTCTCATCCAGCTTTCATTTCCGATTTAGTGTAAACAATGACAGCCCAGTACCTCACCTCTGTTGAAAGTAAATTTTTTTATAAGTTAGGGAGCTAAGAAATTTTATGTTTAAGTGTTCTTAGACAGATTCTTTGGCAGGTAAATAAAGCTAAACCACATTCACCTTATTTACGGAAACTTGCATTTCCTAAGTGTTTTCAGGCTTGTGAGAGCACTGTCTATTACCAAATTTTCACATCTTTGTGTCTTCATTTGCAGAAAGTTGGTACTGATTTTGTTTCATTCACGCTCACTGGGATTCATAATAAAATAATGCCAAATTATCTGTCAAACTGAAGTGTGTGTAACTTCTGCATCACGTGAGTCACTGTACCTTTCGATCATGTCTGTTGGCATGGAAACTTGCCATTCTCTAAATTTTCTTTTTATTTAAAACAAAACTGTAGCACTAGTTTGCTGCCCTCGTTGCTACTAAATGGTATACTTTCTGGTTGTAAGCCTCTCAGGTCAAAGACTGCATTTATTTGAATCGGTGTGACTTGGATGCCGTTGAAAGGGAACTGGAAGGGCTGTGTAATTCGAGGAACTCCAGTCGATTCATACAGGCCTACAGCAGCGCCATACCAGCTGTTCCGATTTCATCTGTAAAGGTCACATAGAAGACAGATATTGCTATCGGTTCTCTTTGCGTGCTCTTCATAGTTCAATTCTAAACTACAAGATGTGTAACCTAAGTGATGGCTTTTATTTGTAGGCAGCCCTCTGAAAAAAGACTGAGATCAAATACTGTACTGTATGGTTGAAGTCTGAGGAGAAAAAAAATCAAAGTACGAAGCCCTGCGTTAACTCAGGAAATCAAGCTCTTGTTCTCTCTGGTTCCCTAAGCCATGCTGAATTCTAAACGTGCAGTTTAATATCCAAAATAAAAACAGCGTATTGGTGAAACTACACCCAGGAGTACTGGTATAGGCTTTCTGCAATTCCATTCTGCTACCCTAATAAAAATTGCTCTCAAAGGCTTTGTGGCATGGTTTTATTTTCAGAGAGATCTGGGGTTTAGACTTCTGTTTTTTAAGTATCCTGGTACAATGACATTGTAGGTAGTGGTCTGAATATGGTTTTAATTTGAACTCAGTGTTGTCTTTAAAGCTTTCATAGAGCCACTGAGAAACTTCCTTACCTCCGTATGTTTTACGCAATTGAAAGGTTCCTTATTTAGAAGTCTTTTCGTAGTTCTTTATTTCTCCGTTTAAAGCTCCCTTGAATTTAAAAGAAAATTCGGGGTTTAATGCTGTTCGTTTAAAAATATGTAATTTGCAAAATATTTTTTTTTCTTCGCAATACAGAACTAACTCAGGTAAGACTGCCACTGTGTTTGCAGCGTTCAGCTAGCAGAAAATGCATACAGCAGTCAACAGGTGTGTAACGTCCTGAGGATTGTGATGAGAGCAAATTCATCGGTTAGAATATGGAGCAATTTAAATGTTAAAAAAAAATCCATCAAAATCCGGTCACATTACTAAAAAGCTGAGATCAGGTATTAAATAACTGGTGTTGCTGTCAGGCTTATCCCTGCACGTGAATAAAATACCGTCCGTCACTAGATGGCACTCACAGGTCTAACAGCGCTCTGGAACTTCAGCCGCTTTCTGCAGTCTAACATCTCTCGGGTTTTTTTATTCTCTGTTACCACACAGCAGGAACTTTGCCATCCAACACCGACGGGACAAGCTTCAGGAATTGAGTCATTCCAAAAGGTAACTGCTGCTCTCATCGGACTCGGCTGTTCGGTCTAGCACTTGCACAGTGCAGTGGATGGGTTTTTTTAAAAACAAACTTGTCATATATCAAACTAACTATGTGACAGTAATTTAGGAAGGAACCTGGAAAAATATTTTCTAAAGCATCCTTGATGTTGTTTTTCATATTTGTACAGAACAAAAACTTCCTCAAATGTTTTATAGGGAAGGTCAAACGTTTCCTGTTAATGATAGAAAAAGACGTCCTTTCAGCACTCTGCAGGCAGCAAGAGCAGATAGGTGAGTGGGTTTAGTTTGCTTTCCAGCTATAACTAAAACCAGAAGCCTCCTGAAGCGTTACAATAGAAAAAGGCCTGAGTTTATTTTTCACTTAAAAGAATGATGATCATATTGAAATTTTTAATATTAGAAAAAGGGTTAACCAAAAATGATTACGTTAAATAGATCTGCGCAGAAAATGAGCATAAACAATCTAAAATATTTTTTTCCCATGTGAAAGTTACACGAGTGACAGGGCTACAGTTAAGAACGCAGTTAAACGTATTAGTATTACTAGGGCTTGTTGAAGTTTGAATGCTTTGATGACAGGAATAAAAATGGACAAATACAAGGACCTTCTCCACTTGAAAACTTGCTCATAGTTGGTACATAGCCACGCATTTTTCACGAGAGACGGTGGGCAGTGCAGGAGCAGTTGCTGGCGAGCTCTCGTATGCAGCAGTTACTGAAATAGCAGGTGGGTCAACAGTTGCTGTTCTTGCAAAGTCATCAAAAAAAAGAAAAGGGAAGAAAAGCCTCTCTGAAGGGGCTGTGGCTGGTGTTACTTTCCTACAGCGGCTTAATGCCAAGAGGCAACGTAAATAGGAAGAGCCGTAATTACTGCTGGCTGAGGCTGTACATGGAATATGGCTGCAGACACTACCATGCTAGACTGCTCTGAGCAGAGAAATGCCCTGAAGTGACGTAACGTGCCCCTGTGCCCCTCGCCATCGATGGGCAGGCACGAGCGGAGGGGAAGGGACCATGACTGGGTGCTTTAAGAAAACCAAATGCTGAAGGTTTTCAGGCCCCCCGTGGGCAACCTACACCAAGGGGTTGCTCCAAAGCAGCACTTGCTCCCCAGCATCTTTCTTTTTTTTTTGCAGTTAAGTCCAAAAAGAGAAATGATCAGAACCCTCAGGGTGCTAGTGCGCTGCTTGGTCTCGCAGCAAAGCCTGTCTTCGTGCTTGGCAGGAACTGAGTGCTGGGAGGAGGGCTGGGCCTTGGCTGCCACGCTGCGCTGGAATGGTGTGCGAGTGGGTGACGCAGAAGAGGTTTGTCACATTCAAAGCAGATGCCGTGGCCTAAGAACGGCCAGTCAGGGCTCTGGGGTACTGCCTGTAGCGGCTCACAGGGTGTCGCTCCTCCATGAACATCCTAATGCTGTTCCCAGCTCCTGTCAGCTGTACCAGGAGGTATTACGCTGGTAACAGTGGTCTGGCTTCTCGGGACATAGCAACTGCGTATCTTCAGAGTATGAATAAATGTATGTATGTATGCTTGTTTACTTAAAGATCTTTGAATGAACAAAGCTGAATGTTCCTGGTTTTGTAATGGCTCTGCAGCTCTGGCTTAATTAATGTCTGGAGTTCATGGAGGCGCTCCCAGGACTGTGAGAAATCGTCTGGTCCTTCCCCACAGCCGCCGACGGGTGGGACGCTCGGGTACCCTGGATGCACCATCAGTTCAATCGTTACTGTCCTGCTCTGTAGCATCGGGTCTGCGGGCGAGGGCGCCTTGGACACGGACTCCACGATGGCGGTGTCGATGGCGCTCCAGATGTTACTGACAGACATGTTCTTGCCCATGGTACTCAAACCTATGTAAATGTCTGGCCACCTGTAGCCAGAGGAGGGAACACTGATGTTAATGCTAACGAGGTAGTTAGAAAGGAGTGTGTTACATCCAGTAGATTAGGAATCAAAATGTACCTAAAACTTAAGATAGAAAAGTTTAAAACTTTTAACTCTAAACAAAAGTAAAACCAGAACTACAAGCCAGTAATGCTTTTTCTTTCCTTATCGAAGCCAGGATACTATTTAAAGCAGCAGTTCTTCGGTCTGACAGAAAGTCCCCGCAAAGCCCCAGTACTGCTATTATTACTGTATTTATGTGTACTGTGTCACAGCACAAGCATTGTTTGGCATCTGTGAGCTTATAGATGCATTTTGTTGGCACAAAAGGGAAGAGCAGAGCTAAACTGAAAACTACCACACTATCAAAATAACTTGCTATTGCTAGGCCAATTAAAACCTGAATAATAACCATCTCTCGATAATAACCCTCGGCTAAGTGGAAACAAAAACATGACTGAAATAAAATGGAAACCACCCTGCTAACAAATCATTCTACTAGAATGTATCAAAGAGCCACAATAAAAGACAAAACACTGGACAAAACATCATTACTACTAAAGACCATACAGCTAAGGGGACACCAGCTAGAGGCTGTTTCTTATGCCGCTTCAACACCATTCTTTGTTCAAGTCTGGCTACAAACCTCAGTTCTTCTAGCGTGGCGTGTACAAGCCCAGGAGGGCTGTGCAAGTGTATGCGAGGGCAGAATGAGACAGTTTTTGGAAGAAACCAAGGCTGGGGTCTTTACCTGCTTGATCAAGGAAGAGGCCGGCTGACCACTCAGCTCTGAGAAGAGTTTGCAGGACTTAAGAAAAAAAAGTTTTACTTTTTTTAACTGTAAACTGACCAACTGCAACTGCTAACGCCTCGTTCCTATGGTAAGCAGTCTTGTGCTCTCCAGTGTCACAAACTGAACTCGAGGGGCTCAGTGTGGTACCTCTTTGCACAGATGCTGAAATTGAGTTGCAGAGTTGGGTTCCCTGTGACTTCAGCTGACCGCGCTCTTCCCATTTTCCTGGGTTTCCTTGTGTTACATGTTTCTTTTGTAAGAGTTTGTCGCTCCTCGCCTCCCCCGACATCAGGAGTCGAGGTGGAATGCGATGCGTGTCTGCGCTGCGGCGGGTATAGACGCGCAGGTCCCAGGGGCAGCCCCATGAGTTCCTCCCTGTGCCCCCGGAGAGGTGGATCGCCGGAGCAGCGGCTTCTCGGGGAGAGACTGACACCACCCCTGCCCTTCAGTAGCGCGAGAAGCCCTGGAGCGTTTTCACTAAACTCCCCTGCACTGTTCCTCTTGTGAAACTGCCCTAAAAGGAGGGTTACCCTCTCCTGAACTGCTCTGTGAGTTGCTGTGCCCTTCTCTCCCTCAGAAATAGGCTGTTCAAGTGCAGTCTGTGTGCTCTGGCTGGAAAGAGCGTGGTGAAATGCCAGCCTGCTGCTAGTGTTCAGAACAACTGATACAAAAAAAAAAAAGAAATCCAAGAAAAGAACTTTTTCAGTAGACTGAGAAAGTAATGAAATCTGCCCCAAAGGAGATGTGACTGCAGGGGTCTCAGATGAAATGTCTTTAATCCATAAAACACTGTCTAAGCTTTTAAAAGTATGTTATTGGGGGAAGGGCTGAGCTTTTTGGGTTTGGCCCCTGAGATGCAGGACACTGACAAGACTGTTTGCTTAGAGCCGTGATCACCTGCTGTGGCACTGCAAGCTCTCTGAGCTTCTTGCCTCCCCTTAACAACAAACGCTTGTTTCTAATTAGTCTCTTTCCTGCTACTTAAAACCCTTTCTCCACTATTCCAGGGAGATGAAAAGTTATTTCTTGAAAACTTTCCCTAGATCATACTTTTAAAATTCCAGAGTTGATACAGCACTTCAGGTTCCTACAGTCCCAGACACCAGGCTAACGCACCTTCACTAGAAAGGCTGAGAAACGTACCCTGAAAAGCACAATCCCTTTCAGGTGGGAAGTGAGTCATCTCTGTTCAAACAAATCTGCTTACTAAGCCCTAGTGCCCCCAGTACTTTTGTACTCCTCCTGAACTTTCTTGTAAGCCCCAAAGTGGAAGGAGAGAGGTGGTGTTCCATTCTGAAAAGATGCTATCAGGAACTGGTAAGATCTTAAAGCTTTACTAGAAAAAGAATGAGTAGTGCCTGTCTTACCTTATTCCGTGCCTTGTAAACACATCCACTGTGTTAAAAGAATCTTCTTCTACTCCCAGATAAAAGTCCATCAGGGATGGTGGAATCCAGTCACAGTTATGAAGGCCTGGCTCTATCGGGACACGTGTGTACTTAATCCCATATTCCTCTAACACCTCTGCAAATACGTGCCTGACCTCTGTAAGTAAAAACACAGACACTTCAGTCAGGAATTGGATAACCAGCTCATCACGTCCCCTGAAAGCTGTTTGCACAGAGAGGTCTTTCCTTTCCACGTTTAAGAAAATATAATCCCATTTGGCTTCTCTTCTGCTGAAATGGTTTTCTTCATCTGGATGGGAGTCCCCTTCTATACGGGAAACATTACTTCCTCAACATCTGCTATAGGTGCCTTGTCCCCTTCGGTGCTGAGCATTTAGTCCAGCAACCCCTTCTAAGTCAGTGACTCTGGTCCTAGAGTGCCCCAGAGGTGACTGCACCGTCGGTTCTTCATCAAGTGCCTGCACAGCCGGATCTGTTGTGAGGGTAAGTTGCCAGGAGTGCTGTCATCCAGAGGCAGCTAAGTGCTGGAGCGGGGAAATCTGGATTTTTTTGCTCATTCAGTTTCCCATTTCTGTACCACAATGACCTCGTTTGCAAAACAGGGACAAAGATACTTGCCCACCTCTGTAAAGCATGCTGAGACCTGCAGACAGGGATTGGTTTGGAAACACAGCTGGCAGGATGGAGTTCTCCTAGCACCTGAAAGAGCTACCAGCTTTCCCAAACTCAAGCATTCCAGTCTAAACTGGCCAGTTTGCTGCCTCCCTCCTTTGATGTGGGCGGGAATTAGGAATGGAATTAGGATGCTGAGGTGAATTATCAGTCGTTGGAGGAAAAGGTGTAACCTGGGCCATCTGTGCCACTAATCCCCTTGTGCTGCTACAGGAAAACCCAGGTCACCAAGCAGCCAGTTTGGGCCCGGGCAGGACCGTCTCCCCAGGGCCCAGGTGGGAACATTCAAACTGCAATTGGAGAGCGAGTATCTTACGGTGAGGTTTATTGCCCAAACAGGGAGCTGTGGCAAGGGGAGTCCCCTCTGAGCTGAATCTCCGACTCTCTCACCTGCTCGGCGCTGGGAAGAAGACTCCCCCCTTCTTACCTGGGAGGACGTGGATGTGCTGGTGCCCATCCATGTGAGGAGGTAGGTGACCTGTCAGCTCATGGAACAGCTCCACCTGGGCCTTTAGCTCCTGCTTCACCTGCGCAGCAGAGAAGGGTCAGAGCAAGACCTGTCAGCAGGCTGAGATCAGGAGAGCACAAGGGGGCTGCTGGAGACCATGCTGGCCAGTACTGGGGACCTGACCCTGGGAGGCACAAAGTGCTGTGATGTATCAACAGACATGCAGTGCTGCTGGGTTGCCCAGACCTCCCCTAGGTGTGGGTCTCTATGGTGCTGGTTATGTGGATGGTGCTGATACTGGGATTTTTCTAAAATACACAGGATGTTTGAATACCTGTTTCCCTTTAAAATGAATGGGAAAATGGGTGCACATATCCCATAGGCAGTTTTGATCACTTGAACGCATTCATCCTTGCTCATGGGGCAAAACCAGCCATCTCCCTAGAGGACAAAAGCCTCTCACAAGGTGGTGAAAAGCCTGCTGCCTGCTTAGCACTTCTCTGGCATTTTCCCTTTACTGATCTCTAGGGTTTTTGTAAATATCTGTTCCAATGCTTCTTCTGCCCCCTCAGATAAGTAGTTAACAGGACATTAGCATAGGCAAGCACTGAAGCAGGGATGAATGAATTCTCAAAAGCTGCAGAGTCTTTGGCAGAATTAGGCCCAGGACCCAGAAAGCCAGCTCCAGCTGCCCAGGCAACACAGTCAAGATTCATCTCTAAGCTTACAGCTGGGATCTGGGAAAGATCTTCAGCTGTTATGTGCTGGGATAAGTGCAGGCTGATCTGTATCAGGAAAACAAGTTGCATGGTTGTATGTGGCTTTCTCCTACCTCTGACATATTCAGGAGACCTTCTGATAGAGCTGTTCTGAATCCCATTTTCCCATGGAAGAATCCATCTTGGTTGAGCAGAGAAGAGTTTGTCTTGAGCACCTCACATACAGGAGAGCCCTCGGAGAGGTTGGCATGCAGGCCTATTGGGATGTTGTATCTGTAACAGGAATTAAAATATCTGTTAAGCTTTGCACCTCTAGCTCCCTTACTGAGGCCAAAGGGGGAGATTTCAAGGAAAGATCTAGACTGATCTAAAAAGTGGTGGTGTACTTACTGGAGTACATCTTCATATCTCTGCTCTTCTAGAAAGGAAAGCAGAACGACACTAACCAGAGCAGAATATCTCCAGGTAACAACCTGTGCAGTCTGCCAAGGGCCAGTCTGTGAGACTCCGCCAGCTCTCTTCTCACCCTGACTCCTGTGGAGAGAGCTGCCACGAGGTGTCTCAGGCTAAATGCTATAACTGCATTAAAATGCTATAACTGCACTAAATGCTATAACTGCACACTGTTAGTAACTGCCCTGCAGTCACTAGTGACTAACAGAAAAATCCGGACCTTGCAACCCTTTTCTAAAGCACTTCATTAGCCCTTGCTAGGTATTCCCTTGAGTTGTTCACCCTATTAAAGATGCTACATTTATGAGACATTTGAGTTTTACTTGACAACTTCTAAAGCTGCCTTTAAGTAGAATCCAGTCATATATAAACAGTGCCCAAGGCAGCTGTTATGGCAACAGCATAGGCTGCAAGTGTAAATACTGTCCGAGTTTAAGGGTTTCCTGGTCCAAGAGGCTGCAGCTGAAATTCCCCACAGTGGCCAGGTTTCTGTCTCCTGGTGCAGATGATCACTCACTGAGTGACAAGGCTAAGCTGTACAAACTAGCGTCTCTCTGGCACAGACGAAGGATTACTGCAGGAGGTCAGCAGTGTAAGCGTAGAGCCTTGCTAAGGAATCATAAGGGTACAATTTATTTACTAGTTGCACTCTGCAATGTTAAAAAAAAAAAAAAAAAAAAGAAAGAAACTATGGAGTTAGTGTATCTGCAGAGCTCCTCTCAGCCACAGGCCTCTGCAGAGTGCTGGTGTTTCCTTCTTGGTCTGTGCTGTGGATTCCCCTACAACAAAAACAGGACCTGTGAGTGCTCAGATTTGTGCTGAGTTTCATTAGCACTTCTGGAAATCCTCAAGATCAGTGGCCAAAATGATGCTATGAAACTTTTTCCAAGACAACCCCTGGCCTCTGGCTGACCCAGTAAGTAAATGACAGAACTGCAATGTTCCTTCCATGCTGCCCAGGCTGAGTCACGGTGCAGAGTTAATTTCAAGGCAACAAGTCTGTGACGCTTTAAATTCTTCCTGGAACTTCTGCATGGAGCTGCTAAAACTGGGCACAGTCTGTCCCTCTTACAGCCCTTGTACCAAGGAGGAAAACAAAAGCAATCCCCATTTAAGCAAAGTGTGCAAAAAACAGATCTCCCCCTTCTGTCTGCTGCCCTGAAGCTGACTAGTGAAGTACCAAGTTACTGGGAACAGAAGGATTGCAGATGGATGGACCAAGTCAAGAGTCATTTAGCTCCTTCGGGTCCTAAGGCTTTGGCCCTTGCAGGACTGAAAGTCTTTTTTCCTGGCTCCTCCATGTCTTGTGCTCCAGGTGGATGGGTAGTCTGTTGTTAGGTACTGCTCCTTCTCAAAGACACAGATGTTATAAGTCAAGTTGTATGGACAGCTCTGGGAAACAAAATGAGTCCATGTCTTTCCAGCCCACTGTGTGATTAGGGAGCTTAAATGTTTGCTTAATGGAGCAAAACAGCTTGTGGAGAGACAGTCCTCTCTAGCGTTTCTGATTTGGTGATTTCTCTGCAGCAGGGCCTGATTGTATAACTGATGATAAACGTTCATCTGGTTTTCATACATGGGGCCTGAGCACATGATGTGCGCGCTGACTCCTTGCTAATACAAGAACTGGAAGGTGCTGTCATGGGGAGTGGGGGCCCTTAAGCAGGCAGCTGATGGCAGGGCAGGAGGCAGCTACAGTGCAGAAGGGGTGCTGTGGCAGGAGGGCTTCCCCTCCATCCTGTGACCTGCTGTGTACCCTGCATGAGCCCAAAGGCAGAGGGGGAGCCTGTGGTTTTGTTTTGGTTTTTTAAGTCCACCCCAGATTCTTTATCGTGTCTCTGGGAAGCTCTGACTGTATCAGCTGATAGCATTATTTGTACCACAGCCACTGCTGTCTGCAAGAAAAAGGATTCATGTGTTACCATGAATCAGCAGATGGAAGACTTTTTTTGTTGAGCACTCTCCTTCTCATGTGTTGTGGGAGGGCAAGAAATGAACAGCTGAGCCTCTCAGTGTTGTCTCCCAGGAGCATCAAATGAACTACCTCCAATTCTGCAATGCCTCAAATGCCGTGAGGGAAGCTATTTCCAGGAAAAGGCAAGCCCCTCCGACAGGTGTGGGACACCAAGGAGCCAGGCGCTGCACTGCGTAACATTAGAGCCGCTCCTCCGCCTGAGCTGAAACCAGCCCCAGAGCTGGGGAATGTGCAGAATGTGGAAGTGCAGAGAGAGCCGGCCTTGTTCTCACTGTAAGGGGAAACTCTGACTGTGACATTAGAGCATGTTTCGGAGCTTTGGCTAACACCAGCTGAATAACTTAATAGTTTTCTCTTAGTCTGTCAAACCAGCCAGGACTAACTCTGTCCATGCTGAGGCATCTAAAGAGGAACTGCTAGTGTTTAACGGCTCTGGGATACAGGGACTGAAACCAAAACTCAAAATGCAGCACGTGAGAAACTTGTTCAGAAATATTCATCTGTGGGAGATGCACAGAAGCAGGCATGCTGAGAAAGCTGTAAAGATTCGGGAAGGAGGACAACGCAGCAGGCACAGCAGGGTTCTGCTGCTAGCTAGCATTTTCCTGTACCTAAATATGTGTGTTTCCTCTGGGTGCAATGAGCCAGATGATGCTCCTATTCAGCACCAAATGTCCTTTTGCCTGGTGTTCATTCCTAACAATCCTGACACCGCATGAGTATCTGAAGTCCTAAGTGCAATGAGATGAAAACATGAGCAAAACTTAAAGCATTATAGTAATTAGCTGGGCTGTACCTTGGGAGACAGGGCTCCAATCATGCTCTGTCCTGACCAGAAGCTTGGGCTTTAAGACTGAACCAACAGGCTTTTTTCCCCACTGACTACTACACACCCTGGACTAACTCTTGCTCCTGAGTGCTTCTCACCACTGAAATATAACTCGTGCAACCAAAAAGCAGTGCCAAGGCATGCTGTATTGTAAAAAAGGCAGGGAGAAAAGTCAAGTTATGGGAATATTCTGGAAGGGCTGCTTTTTCAGAGGGCAGGTGATTGTTTCTGCTACACAAACATACTTTACAGTTGCCCACATCTTTTCAAAGACTGTAAAGTATCTGCTATTTCATTGGCTGAAATACTGAAGCAGAGACCAGCAGCTCAGGCAGCTTATACAGCATGTGATGCCACACTGGGAACAGAGCTCAGCTGTTGTGGGTTTGGCCTCATACCCACTCCTCTGCCTCAGTCCTGTATAGATCGGACAGGCTGAGCCCTGCTGGTCACTGCCAGTCAAGTCTAACTGCTAATTGCCCCTCCTAAGATTCAAAATTAAAGGATTGGCATTGAGCTTCAAGCAACAGTTTAGTTTCTGCAATAAAAGCACTGCAGTAGCAAAACAAAATGATGCTGAGGAATCTGCTTGGTGTCTCTAAACTCATTTTAGTGGTTGCTTTAAGCAGCAATGACCCTTCCACAATCTGTTTCGAGAGGCCCATGTCTAGATGTTTGCAAGTCTGTCCCACTGCCCTGGAGAATGCACAGACATGAAGCAGGATTTAGCACAAGGGTTCAGTTCACTCCTGATAAAACCAAAGGACAGTGTCTACAAGGGTGTGCTCCTGTAGCATAAGGAGCATTAGGCTGGGCTGTCTGTGAGCTTGTTGAGAAGAGGTTCAGGCCAGTAGCTTCTGCAGGCTTCATGAAGGTTAGTCCATTAGTGAGCTGATTCCACTCAGAGAAAGTTGGCTGTTAAAGCCAGCCTGGCTCTGGTTCTCTGCTCAGCATCTGCTGTAGAGGTGGAGGGGGGGGAAAAAAAAAAAGGAGATACCCTTACAACAAATGCTACAAGGGGCAACAAGGAATTCAGTCTGGAAAGACTTCTGAGTCAAGCCCAGCCCAGTTATCAAATAGAGAGAGGAAATACAATCAGCTAAACTGCCTCTTTTTCAAGTAGTTTCTTGTTTTGCCACAGGAGTTCTCTGAACAAATGTCTGTGCTGAGGCAATGGGCTTTTGTGCAGTTGCAATCCCTGTTCATTCATATCCTTAACAGTAAAGAGTCCCTGGAGACTATTGCTATACTGAGTCACTCTTCAAAATGCCCACCAGCTTTGCACGTTTCTGAGCTTGGTGGATGAGTAACAGTGCCCTGGGTCCTGCCTGGCCACAGCATGGACTCCGTGCAGTCCCTGCGTTCCTGGGAGCAGTTGTAGTGGCTGTGGGAATTATGTGATTCCCCAAGCCCAGTCCCAATTGTCTTGCTGAAGGCTGCATGCTCTGGCATAAGTATGGCACTTACCCTTTTCCTTGATGGGTAAAAAGATCCCACCTTCAGCATCCTGTTTGTATCCGGGAAATTACTGGTTCATCAGGTTTCAGCCCAAGTGTGACGCAGTTAAGAGTCTCATGTAAATATCTGTATTTAGACATCCTGCTTCAGTAAACATCCAAGTGTCTGAAGCCAGACAAAGCAAGGCTGTGCTTTGTGCAAAAGAGTTGCACCTCTTAGTTCCTCCATGTTGGCATTTTCACACTTTATTTTTTTGGTCCCCAATTTCACCCTTCAGCAAACTGTAAGATCTAACTGTCTTTCATCAAATAGCATCTTGTCTTGCTCCATTAGTGCTAAGGACTTATTTCTGCTGGAAGAAACACTCCAAAGCCTCTGCAGCGTTAAGAACTGGTACTGTAACATAACTTAGGGTTGTGACTTTTTTGTAATTACGTCTTTGTATCAACTGAAGCTCCTGAGTCCATGACCTTACATCAGCAAAAAGTGCTGCTGCCAGTAAAGTTAATAGGAACTGGGATTCTAGTTTAAGGCCTCAGATTGGGGCCCACCCCTAATCCAAACACAGTTCAGCAGTGGAACTGTCTGCCTTGTGATTAACAGTCAGATAAAAGGGTGATGAGAAAGCATGAGAGGCTTCTAGATTAGTCAGATGTTGACTGGGAGGGTCAGAATTAAGCCACAATTTACACACACATTTTGCAATTAGTGTTGATGGGAAAGGAAGTGAAAACATAGACAGCAATTAAATGTGGTTTTGTTAGATTCTTCTGTTAAATGTACCCAGATGTTGTGGGGGCTTCAGCTTTTGTGTAGCTGATGTTCAGCATTTAAACTGCAAAAGACCCAGGAAGACTGAGGTTGTGTTCTAAAATATGTCACTTTTCATGAAGTATTTGGATATAATCATCTGGAAAAGGGTCCTAATACTCAGTCACAACTGAGCTGGTTGATAAAAGGGAGGGAAAATATGGCAGCAAACAATCTTAGGTCTCTCTATTTCTGCTATCTCCACATTTCTAACAAAAAATGAAGGGAGCTATTTCAGGTAACAAAATAACCCTTCCAATCTCTGGGAAAGGCTCTGGAATAAGCACCAGGAAGACTGGTTGACTTCAAGGTGGGGCTTGATAAGTAGAAAATCAAGCTTATATTATATGGATAACCAGGAAGTCGCAGTCAGTCTATGTCCCATAAAGAAAAAAGTTTTGAGTTACCGAAAAAAAACCTGCAGTGGAAGTCTCTTTTCCCACCTGCTGTTCTGGTTATGTACTGTTCTAGCAGTTGCTATCAATAGGTTTGTCATTTGGTGATGAATCGGGCCTCTGCTGAAACTTCTATTTTGCCTGAAGTGAGTGGGTCCCTCCTTTTAGCCCAGTTGTGATAGTGAATGAGAAAAGCCCATGATCCAGAACCTAGATGTTAAGGAAGGTGTATTATTTACTGCTTGGTTCTGCTGTTTTGCAATTAGTTTGTGCTAGAGCTGGCACAAAGAGCTGCTAACTACCATCACATTTTTGCCAAGGCTTCTAATCAAAACACAGGGCAACAGATGGTATACCCAGAAGCCTACAGACTTATTGTGAAAATGAAGGGAGGAAAGAAATTCCAGAGGAACTGTGTTCCTTTCTGAAGGATGCCGAGTCCTAACATTGCAGGGCAGCATGAGGTGCTTAAGAAGGACTATCCTGCAAAAAAAAGTTGTCTTGTTACTAATTAGCTTTGCCTGCATCGAATTAACTGAAGACCAGGTGAGGAGAGAGAGCTCAAGACCTGCAGTGACGAGTAACCATGTCATAGACAGTTAATCAAGAAGCACCCAGATAATCTCCACAAGCCATAGAAACAGTCCAGCACTCTGACAATCCTGGCACCGTGTGTGCAAAAGACCAAATCGCACAACACTGGAATGCAGCACAAGAAAGAACAAGCTACTTGCTTCAAGCCTCTTCTCTCAGCTGGTGATAGATCCAGTCTCCCTGCTTACACCACTCTCTAGTCAAGGCTGAAATGTCTGCTATGGAATTAAGCATATATGCATGTGTGTATATATATTGTATATATACTACTTGCTTAGTTGGGTGTCTGTGGGGGAAGACAAACATGGGGGGAAAAAACAGGGCAGACTTTCATCCCATAAAACACAAAATGTTGCAAAGCCTCAATATTCACAGTGGGATGGGAAACAACACCAAGCAGGGGAAAGAAAGGGAGTAACAGTGGCAAGGCAGTCAAGCAACAGTGATACTTTCCCATTTTTGCACCACAAGATGAGGAGGATTCAATGACACTTCTATTAAGTCTGATCTGTTAGACATCTGTGTCTAAAAAGAGTTTGCGTGTACCTTTGCAATAGAGGAACAAATATCTTAGGGGTGACAGAAGAGTTTGTTTACATGCACAGGTGCCAATTAAGTGCATGTGTACTAGCAACACCTGAAGTGGGGCTTGCATTAGAAGATGACAGACCCTTTTCCCCAAACCTGCAAATGCTTCCCCCATGCGTGGGTAGGCTGAATACAGCTGCAGAGAGTTACACAAGTGAGGAATTGCAGAACCTGGGCTGTTGATCTTCAGTGCTGACAGATGTTCCCGAAGTCACCCGGCTTATATTCTCAGAAACAGATTTAAATCCATCTCATTCACATTTACAATTCAAAACTATTCCCCAAAAGAATGAAATTGTAGCAGCAGGTTGCAACTTCTGCTGTCACCTGCTCTCCAACCTGTCTTTTCACACCCGTATCAGCTGTTAACACAAATGTCATGACCTGGATTCAAAGATGCTTTTTAAACCTCTGATTACATGGCCTACTTTCTGGCTATGGAAATGAGGCCAGGTGGATTCTATATTTAAAAGCCTGCTAAAGACCATGGCTAAAATAGCTGACAATGTTACTAGAGCATTGGGGCTTAAAGGGTTTCATGGTGCCTCCGTGTCTAAGAGAAGTT
This sequence comes from Calonectris borealis, assembly GCF_964195595.1. Lineage (NCBI taxonomy): Eukaryota > Metazoa > Chordata > Aves > Procellariiformes > Procellariidae > Calonectris > Calonectris borealis. The sequence goes on from NC_134329.1 coordinate 11,762,229, forward strand.
GCTGGCTTTTATCTCTTTGTTTTGTATTTCATTCATTTCATTTACTAACAGGATTTTAGGCATCTGAACAGTGTTGTGTCCTTCTGTCTCTCCCCTTATCATCCCAGAGGCAGTCCCTCTCTCAGTGTTTGTGTATAATCTCTAACCTTTTTACAGATGACCAGTTTGCCACTAACAACACACCCTGCCTTCCCTGTACCACCCAACACCAGAGAAGCTACAGGCTGCAATTTCCAAGTATCCCTAAAATCACAGCCAAAATGGGGAGAGATGGTCAAGGAGAACAAGGACAGCATGACTGTCATGAAACTGTCCCCTGCAGCAGCTGTATTTGAAGCATAAGGTCGACGTTATTCTAGTACCAGTACGGCTCCTTTCGTTTTCTGCTTTCCTAAATTGTTTCTCAACCCTGCTGCTCTCTCTTTCAGGACATACTCCTGCTTCCAAGTGCCTGCCCACACTGGAGCTGAAGCATTAGCTGGGTTTTACCTTCTAAATACAAGTAATACTTCCTATTAAAGGATTTGCTGGGCTAGTCTATGAGAATGACACATAGCATTTGATTTGCTACAGAGCCAACTGTACCAGCAACCTCTGAAAAGTTTGTGAAGGAGTGAAGGTGGTAGGTACAAGGCAGGTAAAAGGTATTGTCCCTCTCTTTATGTATGCAGTTTTTACAAATGGATTTATCAAGCCTCAAATTAATAGAAATATTGAGATGTTTTTTAAAAGGTTTCTGGGGTGGAAAAATCAAGTTTTCCACTGCCCAGATTTATAACTTAGCCCTTGCAGAATCACACCTTTCCCTGGTTCTGCAATGAACCTGGCTGAAATACATCAAATTAAATAAGATTTAAAGATTTGTACTTTTAAGCTCTAACAGTTTTAGGGGTAGCAGCTTGGCCTGGGTATATAGTGTGGACTTTCATTCTGATGGTGCATCTTTTACAAGTGTGGGAAGATAAAGTCCAACAAACCCAAACTCTACTAGTCAAATTGTGTAAGTGGCTTTCTATCCCAAGGAAAAAAAGGTGCAGTGCAGTGGCTAATACCAAAGAAAGAGCCATTATGGGTATGGTTGGCAGGTCACTGGTTTTACTATGAAGAGTCTTAGTAAATATGCCTGGAATCCAGTTTTCTTATACCAGCCTGGGCTATGATACAGGGTTTATACTGGGGCTACAAAATACTAAATTTTACAGGCTTGGCTTTCCGTGGATAGCCTGTGGAGGCTGCCCACAAAGGGGCTAAAGAAAGTAGCTTACCTCCTTGCCAGCTTGGCTGCATCTGCTGCAGCACTTCCGTTGACTAGAAGGGACACGTTAGACACCGCACCAGCCAGGAAACAGTCCACGATGCCTTGGTTTCTCCGAGGACAATAGCCAAAGTCATCTCCAGTTACTATTAGCTTCACCTGAAGCATCCTTAGAGGTCATCCCTAGCAAAAATGTAAAGGAGGGAAAATCGGAATAATCAGCAGTCTGCAGATCACAGGCAAACAGGAAAAGACAGGCTCAACGGGGGCGAACCCTGTCGTGACTCAGCCCCTGACTAACTCCTCCTGCTCCACCTCAGCCTGCCGCTGTCTCGCCGCTTGCACACTAGCCGGATTTGCGTGTGGCCGCCTGGCTCACACCACACCTGCCTGCTCCTGCAGTGGGAGCACCGGAGCCTTCCTTTCTTTGCGGGAGCAAAGGCCTGCCTGCACTTTGTACTCTTGTAGATGAGGAGTGTGCAAAGCTCAGGGGCTTCGTGGGCTGATTTAATCGACTGAGGGTGCGTCAGGGGTTCAAATTCCTTTCCCCGCTGCACACCCTCGCCCGCGGTGCCCGGTGAAATGGCACCGGTGCGAAGCACCTAAGGCAGCCCCGCAGCCGTGACGCCTCGCTGTCACCGATCCCCAGCCGCATCCAGCGCGGCCGGAGGGAGGTGCGGGCCGTAGTGCGGCGGAGCCGTGTCCTCGGGACAACAGGAAAGGAGCGGTCCCCGGCAGCGCCGCTCAGGCCCTGCCCTCCCGCTGCGGCAGGGGCAGAGCGGGCCCCGGAACCCCCCCGGGGCGGTGCGTACCTCCGCTCCTGCCCGCTCCCGCGCCCAGGGCCACCGCCAGGTGTGGGCGGCTGCAGCCGCCGCCGCCGCTCGCGCAGCGGTCCCGGTCGCCGCCGCCCCGGGGGGGATGCTGGCCCCGGCGGCCGAGCGCTGCCCGCGCCGCCCCGCCGCGCATCCCGCCTCCCCCGGTGCTGCCGCGCAGCCCCAGCCGGCAGCTCACCCGCGGCGAGCGGCGGCCCCGCCGCAGAGCCCGGCGCCTCCGCAGTCCCGCGAGCGCCGGGGCGGCCCCTGGCGGCCGCGGCTCGCAGCGCCGCCCGGCCCGGCCCGGCCCAGCCCGGCTGCGGTCAGGCTGCCTGCCGGTGCCGGGCGCCGGTGGGGCTGTTCGCGGGCAGGGCGCTCTGGCGCAGGCCGGAGCGCCGGGGAAGGGCCTAAGGGCTCGCCTCCGTGGCGTTGCCGCGGGGCCAGGCGCTTTGCTGTGCCGCCGGCAGCTGCAGGTGGGATAAGCAATTCAGGTCGTGCTCTTTGGTTGCTTCAGTGCAAAATCAATCATCCCAACAATGCCATGAATATATAATCCCTCAATCCGTGACCTCCACACCGGCCACTTGCTTGTTCCCCCCCCCGCCCCGCCTTCGTTTGCTGGCAGAGTGAACCCGCTGTGAGTTCAGAGCTGCAGTTCAGTAAACCCTGGTCAGGAAGTCCCCACGGTTCTTGACGCGGGGCTGGGGAAGGGCAGGGAGAACAGAAGAGAGCTCCAGGAAGAGCAACTTCCAACGTGCTATCGTTCAGTGCTGGATGAAAGCCAGTTCTCCATCAGGCTGCATGTGAAACCCTGTTTGTCCTGGCATTGAACTGCTGCTTTTTCTTACTGCAGAAAAGCTATTCTTGATCTACCAGAATGAAAGTGAAAGCACTGAGGAGCTTAGAAAGGTTGAGTGGGAGATATTATCAGCCTGCATTTTTCACCTGTGGAAGGAGAAGATGAAGTTCTATCAAAGTAGAACTTCTCAGTCTGTAATGTTATTCCAAAATATTCACCCATGCCTCCTATTGCAGGAGAAACAACAAAGAGATGTTTCGGGCAGGGAAAAAGTGATAGTTCAGAAAGTGCTGGGGTAACATGTCCATGGATTCAGGGTAGCTGTCTTGGTGGTTGCTGTTAACCTGTCCTAGGAAGCAGGGATCACACTGGGACTGAGACCCTTGCATGGATGATGGCGATTTCCATGCCTGAACCTGTGCCAACGTGGAGGTAAGAGGGCTGGGGAAGAGAAGAAACAGCTGCCAGGCCAAGCACGGGCTTCTTGGAAGAGCAGCTGGGGTGGAACAGGTTGGAAAGGGCTTCTATGGGAATAGACTGACCATCCTGCTGCTTAATTTGTGGCTAAGGCAAAGTCGTTTGGGCTAACTTAGCTCTCCTTCATTCCAACCTGTTCTCAGTTCTGGGCAATCCTTGCATAAAGAAACCAAAGCCTCCAGGTGTTCTCTCTTTCTGCAGAATTCACTTCCTAAAAGACAGCCAGCCCCAAGCCCCAAAGTCAAGGCGATGACGTGCAGGCACAACCAGAGACTGACCGTCCTTCTCAGCAAAGGAAGAGCCATCAGTTGGTGGAGACAAAGAAGCACAGCTCAGTGGAGGGAATTCCACTGCTTTCACACCCAGAGCTGAGGTATGACACGTCTGTATGGGGGGGGCATGAACACCTGTGTATCCAGTGGTTCTCCATGTCTGTTTCCTCACAAGGAATTTGGAATCAGTGAATCGAGGTAGGTTGCAGCCCTGTTGATCTTCAGGCTCTCATCGATTGCAGTCCACATAGCAAACTGCTACAGAACTTTGGAAGGGGAATGCCTCTGCCTCCCACCTCAGATCGCTCTGCAGCAGTAAAAATGCTTCCATTAGCCTGAGAGCACTTTGCAGGGGCAGCTAAGATCTGGAGGATTGTTTGTTAGGAGTATTTTGATACTTTGAGGGAGGAAAATAAAAGTAGAATGGGTGGTAGCAATGTTATTCATGGAAGAATTTGGTTCCTAGGCTGTGCTCTCCCTACAGGCCCTGAAATGGGCAGCATGGAGACTTGTGCTGGATCTAGAGTGGACATCAGCTGTCCGTCACTTTCTAGAGCTTACTCTTCCCTGACATGTAAATGAACACAGACTACAGGAAATCATGGTGAGAGCTGGAGACAGCCTTCTGCCCCCTTAGCAACTCCCTTCTCATCGAAAAATTATATGGAATGAAATTCCAAACAAATCATGCTAAAATACTGTAGAGAACTTTCTAAATCTTCATTCTTGCAATTCCTGTGAGCATTTCCATCATTTAGTAGTTGTACGTCTCTGTTACAGAAAAGTTTTCCAGTGCCCTTGGCATTTCAGAGTGGATATTTGTGCAACTGCTACTTCCTTCCCCTTCTGGGAGATGAACCTCACAGCCTGCTCACATTCCCCCAAGGCTTCTCTTACTGATGAGGACTATTACTATAACAGATGAAATCAGCCAACTCTGAAGTAATGTCATGAATCAAAAACAAGTACCTCCTGCCTTTGCCAGTGCAAACTCTGGGGTTTTCTGCCTCTTTCTAGTACGGTCAATGCTGCTTGCCTCTGCAAAGGTGGGAGGCACTACATAAGAATCTTAGACAAAGCTTGGCTTCTCAGCCTCTTAACCTTAGTATGTGTTTAATGCTATTAACGGTAACATCCTTCTTAAATACTGAATGCAGTTCCTGGAGGCTTTTCTTTCTGATTTTATTCCTGTTTATCCAGTTCTCCTTCCCGTGACCGGAAGCAAACACTCCCCAGCAAGCAAATCTTGCCACTGTGCCACGTGCCCCTCAGATCCCAGCACAATATTTCCTCTGCAGCCTGTGTTACCCCAGCTGGCTGCCAAAATAGCCCTTGCAGCCAACCCCACGTAATCCAGAGGAAAGTCTCTTACAAATTCAACCTGGAGCTGAAAGGCAAGGCAGGCTTCCTCTGGCTAGTCTCTCCTCTTCAATGAAGACATGAAAGAGAATATTGGCCAGCATTTCTGGTTCAGCTGCATAAGCCAGGACATATACTAAGCACAGGCTACATCTTCTAGCTTAACTGAAACAAAACACAGCCCTACCTTATCTTAGTTGCAGAAGCCAGCAAGAGTTCTTTCCATCCTCAAGTGCTTCACTGGTTTTGAGCTTGAATTTCTTTCCCTGAACTTTGAGTTATTCAGTAGCAGATTTAGAGGTTTCCTGTGTTTCACAAAAGTATTTCCTAATGATTAATGCTTCCAACAAGCCGTCTGTTGACATGTTGACATAAAAAATATATTTTCTTTTTCTTGTTCCCTTGGCTGCAGTGAGTTAGTTCATTTGGGATTACAATGGTAGCACAGTAGGACTTAGTTTGTCCTTTCCTTGCATGAAATTTTGTTGAAAATGTGAATTGTAAAAGACATTTGAATGAGACAAAGTAAAATCCTTTTTTTTAATGAAAGGATATTAAAATTTTCTTCTCTTCCCCAGCGTCAAAGATTTACAAAATCTTGGAAGTTCAGTGGCTTCTGTAGAAATGTTTAAATTAAAGCCTTTTCATCCCTCTACTGAGATCGGTTTTCAGAGGAAACAAGGTATATGTGTTCACGCTGTCGACACCCATCTCAGTCTCCGCTTGGTAGCAGTGGGATGCCTTGGCCAATTCCAACCTGGAAATCCTGCAACAAGCCAATGCAGCATGTGGCTCTGAGGCTGCAGTCCCCAAAATGATCTATAGCCCAGGTGCAAAACTGGCTGGTCAGTCGGTGATGGCAGAAAACAGAGGGCACTGCGGTGAGGCGTAGCACAGAAAGGAAAAGAAAATGAGTGGGCTTTTGCAGAGGTTGTGGTAGGTGACATGCAAGAATGTGGTAGGGGCATGTGTTCATTAGCTGTGATGTTCAGCGTCTGAGCCGAGTGAACCTGAATAGAAGTGAAGAAATGTAACTATGAGGAGAGCTGGACTGCCGGTGCCCGGATTTCCTAAAATTCACGGGCGTGACCAGCCTTGGGTGAGACAGAAGAGAGCTTTCCTCGCCTTTTCAGGAAACCTGTGCTGTGTGGGGCAGGGGTGAGGGTGTGGGCCAGCTCTCCGAGGGCACCGGACCCAGGGTGAGGGTGCAGACCCGGGCCCGTGAGGGTACGAGACCCGCTGTGAGGCACAGCTCGCCGATCGGTGGCCGTGGGGTGCCCGCCCTGGAGCGGTGCTGCGCCCGCCCGCACTACAACTCCCGGCGTGCCGCGCGGCGGAGGCGGCCGTGGCGCTTGCTCAGCGCCTGCTCCCGCCCAGGCAGCGGGCGCGGGGCTGCCTGGGTAGGAGGCAGCCAGGCACGTGGGCGCCATTTTGTGCCGAGGGAGGGGTTTTCTCTTCTCGTTTTTCTTCTAGGCGGTAACGGTAAAGAGAAGCCCGAAGAGGAGCAGCACGTTCCCTTCCCCCCTCCTACCCAGCTGCTGAGCCGTCCCCTAGCTGTGCGGGCTTCCCTGCGACGTGGGTGTGTTTGACAGCGACTGAGAGGGTCTCCCCTGGGGGGCTGGGCCTGAGCCGAGGGTAGGATATGTTGCTGGAGGACAAAGAAGGAGCGCTTCTGCTCCCGTCCTTTCCTACCGCACCCAGCTTAGAAGGCGACTGGAAAGAGCAGTTCATGGGCAAATCTGAGTGTGCACAATGGCAGGGCGTGCCAGATGGATCAGCTGCCCAAATCCCCAACAGCGAGGGGAGGTGGCGGGTGGGTTCTGCCCAGAGGTAGCTCTTCGAAACCCTGAGATGGAAGCGCTGTTACCTGAGATGAAAGCAGCAAAGAGCATTGCTCCAAACTGATGCAAAACTAGTGCTATAATGTTGGATAAACACACCCAACTCCTGTGGTTAGTCCCCTTGCTTGTGACTTGTGATCTGCTCCATATAACATCTTCCTCCATCTTGCATCAAAAAGGGTTGAAATCCCCAAATTCTAGGGTACATCTGCTAAGAGCGCAAAGGGCTTCCCTGCACGCAGTGTAAGACCGGCTAGGCGGTATACCTGTCACCTTCCCTCTCCCTTTTTCTGAAATCATCTGAATTTACACCAGTACAAAATAAGGTCCATACCTTAAGGTTCACAAGGTGCATGGTGCTAGCAAGGTGGCAGAAAGTGAAAGGCAAAATTTGCCATCATGACCTTATTATTAACTTGACACTTGCATTAAATTATGACGTACTGTTAAAGTACCAAACTCAAATCCTCCCTGATGCAGATAGCGGGCCTCTGGTCTTCAGTGAGACTACGTATTGCTCATCGATAATGAATTTTAATCCACCTTCCCGTTTTTCAGAGGGTTTTTTTCTCGCAGAGGCTGCATTTCCTTCACAGTGTCTAATGTGCAGTAAAAATTAATATTTGAATATGAACTAACTACAGCATCTGTGATTTCTGACTGGGTTTGAGATGATGTAAAGCCTGCCCATTCCTATTCCAGATGCCTCTTTGCCTGATGTTGAGGTCTGTTAAATATACAACGATGCCGGGTCAAAAAAGAGTTGGGACAGGGAATCCTTCTACTAGACAATTAAATGATGGGTCCAAAATAGTTGCTGTTTAACTGTGGAGATTAATAGCTTAACCTAGACTATCTGATTCCATCAACCGATTGCATCCAGACTTCAGTTTGCCCTCTCTGGAAGTTATTATACTATCTGGAGCTCATTTCTTGGTATATATGATAAAGGTACCTAGAGGAAATGATCTCTAAGCAGAATAACACATTTATGGAGGTCAGAAAGGGGCAGATTTTATAAAAGATCCGTAGATGTTCAGTAGAAATTTCAGAATTACATGAATATTTACCTACCATTGAAACAGATAGATGTCTAGAAGTTTTTCAAATCCCATTAAGCACAAAATTATTTTAAAAGCTGCCTGAAATGATGTAACATACATTGCATTTTTAGCTTCTTATACTGAAATAGAAAGTTAGTCATCAAAACTATAATTCCAATCCATGTCTACAAATTCAAAATTACTTCCTCAGTTTCAGTTTACACTGTCTAAGCAACAGCAGAGTTAAGCCTGAATCTGATTTTGACAAGTGTTGATCAGGAACCGTTAAAATAAATTAAAGATACCAGGACCAGGTCCTCATGTTAAGAAAAAAAAAAAAAAAGAGCTATATTTTACATATAAAGTATTAATACATAAAATTTTTAACATTGTCTTTGATTTTTTTTTTGACAGCTGGAAATAGTTTGCACTTCCTCTACTTCTAAGCACTCTGCTTCCTAAAGCAGTGGAGAAGCAAAAAAAGTAAAGTTGGGACGATACAGGTTTTTCAGAAGTCACAAGGAGATTGTTGAGTCTGTCATTAAAAATGCAGTCAGTCACACTTTTATCTAACTGTGAAAAAATACTTTCAGATTACCTTGGATTTATGTTTTTTTGTGTTACAAAGGTACACCTTGAGATGATGTTTGGCTTCAAAAAACTGAAGGGCAATGGCATAAGGCTATCAGCATGAATTAATAGGGCTGAAGCAAGGAAGTCTGAAGAGTTCTTATAAATCTCAAAGGCTTATGTCAGAAGTGGGGGACAAAAAAAAATTTGCCTAAGCAAAAAATGAGTATCAACAAAGCAGAATTAACCAAGAAACCCATTAGCTGAAATATCATTCCTCTGCCAGAGATGACAGAACTACTGCCTCCAAAATTCCCTGAAAGTCTACCATGAGAGGTAGAAGACTCTCTAAAGCACGCTACAGTTGAACTTTTAAGAGAAACAATCTCTAAAAAAATCTAGTAGTACAAATGACAGCCAGGGAGAACTACCTATTTTATCAGACTTGGAAGAAGAGACTGTTGTAGAACCATGAGTATTCCTTATCATCTCAAAAGAGTTCCTTCTACAAAGGAGCTAGTGTTTCTAATGAGACCATCGGGAACTCTTCAGCAACATTACTACACATATAAGTTAATCTGGCAGATCACTTACAGCGATTGTTGTCGTCTCCCAGCATCACTGAAACCACCTGGAAAATCTCAGCTGATTGAATGCAAATGGACGATAATTCTTTTGGAGCTCTGAGGGGAGATTCCATATTCTGAAGGACTAGCATCAATCAGGAGAGTAGCTGAGAGATGCTGACAATGTTACCGGACACAGATCGCCAGGACTCTGCAGAACTTTCAAGGAAGTCCTCCCTTCCTCAAAGACTAAAAACAGAAGTCAGCAATAAAAAAATCATTAACTCTTCTCCCCTAGATGAAAAATTCTTTGATTTAAATATGTATATGTTAAAACTTTTTTTGTCAAATGTCCTCTGCTTATTTACTTACTCTGCTTATTCTTACATTATGTTTATATCTACTGAATACAAAAATCTGAATAGCTGATTTTGGGTCTCTAGTCCTTAAACAACATGGGCTGAGTGATAAGAAACTGTGTAATTCTATAAATTTTTGGCAAGCCATCTTTTTTGTCATTTAGATTTCTCCCTGGGTGACAGCATTTTATTGTTATTACTACTGTTTGCTATTTGTATTCTGCTTAGGGGTCGCAGTTAGAAGAGCTCTGTTGTAAGGCATGCCGGTGGATAGAAATGTTTGATCTGAAGTGAGGTTCATAACCATCAGTTCATCAGTCTGGGGTGAAAGAAGGAGACAGAAAGAAGCACAGAATGTTTACGGGCCTGATTCTCTACTGTTACTCCCTTGATTTCAGTACAGTTCATCCCTATTGATATCAGAGAAAGGACCAGATGCAGAGAAAAGTCAATGGAAGAGCTCATGTGGACTTATTTTTGTATCAGGTACTAATAACTTCAGAACTGTGCCCTATATATTTTGCCTGAGGTTAGTGACAATCTGAGAAAGAATCCAGGCAATGTTACTGCAGTGTTATCCATAAATCAAGGGCTGTCTATACCCAAAGATGCACCAGTGCTTTTTTGGGTGTAGACCAAGCCCAGGAGTTGCCTGCTATGCTACCTTAGTTGTCAGTCACTGCTTTTGTCATGCAAAGCAAACAGAAAGCTTAAAGCATGTTTTACAAAGGCCAATATAAAAAGAAGGAAAATCCTTTTCTATAGTATGTTGCTTTGGGCCAGCATACGCCCTCTGAAATTTTCTTGTGCCACAGATTTCTCATTCCTGTATGCTAAAAGCATTTGGCACTGCCAAATCCACTAAAACCTGTTTTTCAGGGAGGGCCAGGGTACACCTACAAGTGCACCTGAGTGGAAATGGTAGGCCTTTTCAAAATCCTTGAAAACCAAGTGTGCACAAGGACTGTGGGGTTAAGTGATTGAAGGCAGAAGGCATTCTAGTTACATTTTACGTTCTCCCCTCTTACAGCACTGTTGCATTATTTTGTTTGTGTGCATAAACAAGAATCCTAATGAGATTCCTATCAAAAAATCTGATGTTTCCATTACCAATGTGCACCATCACATAATTTCTGAGGCAAGTTTACCTGTAGCTTACAGCAGTCTACTAGAAACAATAGTGGGCCCTGTAGCAATGAGGTGGCTGTTAATTGCCACGGGTGTTTGGCATTGATGGGGTTCTTTGTTGGCAACCGTTCTAACCCAATTATGTTTCTAAAGTAGGACTGAAAAGCATTGTAGGGAGCACCATGTAAATGGCACTAAATGCACTGAGACTGAGCGACCTCCCAGAAAGATAGACAGGTGCCAGCTAAAGCCCCATACGATTGATTTTCCACGGCTAAAACAGCAACCACAGACATCTGGTTTTGCCCCATTTATAACAACAGCAGCAAATGCGAGCTGTTGTCTTAGTTAGAACAGCAAGGCTTCTTAGAATGACATAGAAATATGGCATTTGACTATCAATGGGCGATCTTTTGCTTTTCTGTGAGCAAACATTGATACTTCCGGCAGTAGGAAATGAGTTTTTAGTCCTCAGAAAAACACACTGAGCCTGTGTGTGTACATGTGCGTGTATGTGACTGAATTTAGGACTCGGGCTTGTTTTAGTGCAAGCCTGACGTTTAAATCAGAGGGTTTTTGTAGATGTAGGTATAGCTATATAAAATGGGCCAAAGCCAGCATAAAGAAAACTAACCATTTAATTGAGTATCACATGGGTAGGAAAAAGCCTCAGATCCACGACTGGTGGAAGAGATAGGGAGTCAGCTGAGCATCTTATGATGTTTCCGCTAGCCAGCAACACTAATGTGCTTTCTAAATCATCCTATAATAGAAAGTGCAGTGTTGCAGTTCTTTGCTGTTGCACGCGCAGAATACCATTGTTACAAAGACTTAAGTCCCAAGGCAGGTGCCCTTCTACCTCTTTCCTTGCTGCTGAGAAGGTCAAAAGCTTTTGCTCTGTTAAATTACTTTGTATTCCTATGAGTGTTACACGAGGCTCACACCAGGCAGCGTGATGTGATACATGGGTCAATCCAATGAGCAGTTTCAGAGGCAAAAGCTAATGGGCTATGTAGGAGTTCCTGTGTCCTTTGTCCATGGTTGCTTCGTATTGATAAAGGAGACTTTTTTTTTTTGGAGAGGGGGGGGATTGCTTTGGTCTGCAAAACTATGCAGTGAAGGACAGTATGAATGTTAATTTATGCAGCTGTCTTTTATACAGAGTAGAGCTTAATAATCTCTTTTTGTTAGAACTTCACAAAAGAGACTGAATCACAGAAGGTGAACTTCCAGATCCAAAAGCAAAGATGTGATCACTACAGCTTAATGATACAGCAACCATTGTTAGTTCTTCTTTGTATGGTATTTATGCCCTATCATCAGAAGCTCTAATATAATCCAGGAATGACTGGACCAGTGGTATATTGTCACGCAGGACAGTTCACTACCATGAATTTCCTTTGGTTTTCAACATTATGTTACATTTGCCTGTAAATCCCCAAAATGGGGACATATTTACACAAGTCTAAGAGCCAGAACTGCAGGGAGGAGCAGACCTAAACGTGCCACCTGCCAGCTCTGAGCTAGAAGCGGCCTGAATGCAACAGCACGGGCTGATTGGCCTATTTGTGCCAATTCCGGCTCCCCGAGGCTGTATCTAGACCATTACCCGTACCTGGGCTAGTAACCTTAGACCTGGTTTATGTGTGACAGTGCTCTCACTGTGAAGACATTTGTTCATCCCAGGCTCTGATGATAATCGATCTACCAGTCCCACTTGCAGCATGTTTTCTCCCAAGGCCCTTAACAGCCAGGTTGACCCCGCTAGTATTTTTCTTACAACCCAGACCACGCGTTAGATGAGAGGCTGCTGCAACAGACCTGGCCTGCTCTCCTCCGACATAAACCTATTCGCAGCCAGAGCAAACTGCCAGTGAGAGCAGCACAAGGATTCCTGTCAGCGCTGCCCTGGCGGCGCTCTGGGCTATCGCCTGCCGGAGGGCCCGGCAGCCGGGAGTGACAATGCTCCGGGCTCGGGTGAAAGGCACCCGGGGTGAGGCACTGCGGGCCCCGCTGGGCGCTGGCCCAGCCGACGGGGCCGGCCCCGGCCGGGGGCCCGCCGCAGACCAAGGATCCGCCTGAGGCGTCGCTAAGGAAAAAGCGCCGCGGCCCTCCTCCGCGTCCTTCCCTGGGAGGTGCCACGCCGCTTGCTCTGATTGGTCACCTTTTTCCCTTGGCCCAATGAGCTCCTCCTGCTGGAGGGCTCCCGCCGGTGAGGTCACTAAGCTGTGGCCCAATGCGGGAGCGAGGCCGAGCCGAGGCCGGGCGGGGATTGGCCGGCGGCGGTGCTGGAGCGGGACGATTGGCTGGGCCCGCGGACGGGGTGCGGAAGCGCGCTCCGCTGAGGTCGTCGGAGGGGCGGCGGAGCCGGGCGGCCTGCGGCGCGATGAGGGGCGGCTGCCGCCTCTTCCCGCTCCTGCTCCTGGCGCTGCTGCGCGGGCTGTGTCACGGCAGGGAGTCGGCGCCGGGCGCTGTTACCTGCGGCTCGGTGCTGAAGCTGCTCAACACCCGCCACAGCGTGCGGCTTCACTCGCACGAGGTCAAGTACGGCTCTGGTGAGCAGGGCCGGGCCGGGGGGCGCCGTGCTGAGGGGCCGGGGGCTGAGAAATGGCGGGCGGGGAGTCGTGAGAGGGGCTGGAAAATGGCGGGAGCTGGGAAGCGCTGGGGGGACAGAGAGTGAGAGGGGCAGGAAAATGGCGGGGAAACAGGCTGGGGTGGGGGGCAGGGAAGTGGTGGGGGGACAGGCGATGAGGGGAGCCGGGAGTTGGCGGGATGGCGGGAGGGGGCGGGCCGTGAGGGGCGGCAGTGAAGGGGGAGGAGGTCAGAGGTTGCAGAGGTTCGTGTCTCTGGTGCAGAGGGAGCAGCAGGCCGGGGATGGGGTTGTGGGGTGCACTGGAGACCGGGCAGCCTGGCAGGGAGAGGAGATGCTGAGGCCTGGGGTACCGGCTGGGCTCCGCAGGGGATGTGACAGGGATGCTTTGCCCTCATCCGTGAGGTGAGCCCTGTTCTGTGTCTAGGGCTGCAGCAGTACCTTCCCAGCATCTGTTCTGGCAACAATGCTGCTGGTTTGTTTGGGGACACAAAGAACTTTGCAGTAATTTTGAGAAAAGTGGGGTGGTGTGAATAGTATCCATCATGGATCAGATTTTCTTCTGATGTGTTTACCATGAACTTTGACAGTTTGCACCTGCTAGCATATGCTGTGTTTAACTTCGTCAATCTGAAAGATTATTTGGTACCTGTATTCCCATTGCAGTCAGTAAACGGACTATGAGCATTAAAAATCTCTTAAACATGAAGGCACGAGAACATCAAGGCAGGTTTCTTTAGTCCTTTCAGGAGAAGTGGATTAAGTCTCCTGCCATTTAATTCTATTCAAACAGGAAGCGGGCAACAGTCAGTGACAGGAGTTGAAGCTTCAGATGATGCCAACAGTTACTGGCGGATTCGTGGGAAGAGTGATGGCAGTTGCCAACGTGGAACACCAGTGAAATGTGGGCAAGCTATACGACTTACCCATGTTAATACAGGAAAAAATTTACACACGCATCACTTCCCATCACCACTCTCCAATAATCAAGTGAGTTGTTTTAAATCTCAAGCTTTTGTATAAATAGTGCATGCTGTTGGCAATATTCTCTCCAGTTTTTCATGTTTTTGAAGAATCGGGAACAGTTGCCAAAAACAGTATGTCTATGCATAGCCAGAGTTCAAGTATATGCTTTTCTGCATCTTGGAATAATGTATTTAAGTTCTTGAGGTAAAGTTTACTATTTACCAGTATCGGTATTTCACAGTAGTTTGTAAAATCTGCATTTTATTTTTATTCTGCACCATTACTACTGGGAAGACTGTTCTGAAATGTTTAGCACTTTCAAGGCATAGGAGACTGGGCACTTCCCTCAGCATTGTGAAGATTGCTCTAGAGCAAGGCAACTAATGATGTGTTGTAGCACTAGGTATTCCTATATCCAAGTTCCTTGGTGATCCAATCTATTAGTCTCAGTCATCTTCTCACTATCCCTATCTGAGTTCACTGTTCTTATTTATCTGTCCTCCTTCCACAGGAAAAATTAATCTGCTCCCACAGCCCTATTTATTTATCATTTTGTACATATCTAGAAGAGTGTAAGTTCTAACTGTAATTAGGTCCCAGTCTTGTCCTTGAAGAAATGCTTCTCCGAGATTGAAAATCTGTCTTAAAATAAATAATGCAAACTTGCTGGAAGTTTGTCATTAGTAGTCATTTTAGTCTTCCTTCAGGCTATGTATATAGGTCATTACATTCAAAGTTGGAAGACTGTGAAAAAGGTTTATCTGTTACCGTGAGTAAAGTGGGTGAAACAATAAGGTCCAGTTTTGTGTAGTGTATCTAGATGATGTGGTTATTAAAACAGAAGAAGTGATGGAAAAATAGCATTTCAGAAGAATTATTTAAAGAACAGATTGACTCTAAAACCTTTCCCCAGTTTTAATTTGTCAGTTTAGACAATTTGTATAACATTGTCATTAACATAAAAATGTTCAGCCGCTGTCATTGTGTTCTTTGGTTTTGCTATGTGTTTGCACAGTATCTAAGCGAAAGGCAAGTTTGCTTGACTTCCCAGAGATTGACAGGACTGTGACTTATGACGTTATTGGAATATGATGTAGTTATGAACACAAACTTTTATTTCATATTCTTAACAGAAGTTGGATTTTCAATTAGTATGTTGTCTTTCACACTTTTCGGACTACATAAACTTGAATTAACAAGTTTTAGGTTGCTAGGTACAAACTATTGCAGTTCTATTTTCAAGTTGTTCATCACTTCCAGTTATCAGATTTTTTAAGAATTAAAGGCTGTCTGGAGTCTTAAACAGTTGGTGCTTAGCCTATCCGATTTCTGCAAACACTTGGAATTTTTTTTGGTGCCTAATGAAATCTAATCTCTAACTTTTGTTTTAGCAGGAATTAATTTGCTTTAATGGTCTTCTTTATGTTTTTAAAGAGCTATGCAGCTGTCTATCTGAAGAAAGAGTATAAACCAGAATAGTTGTTGATCCAATTGTAAGCTTGGTATAATTAAGTAAAAAAGGAATATTATTTCTTAATAAGCTAAATTGTTGGGATGTTGTGATAAAAACACGCTGGAAAAAAACTGTTGCAATGGTAACTATGAAGATGGTCATACTACAAAACTAAATGTCTGCAGTTACAAACTTTTTTGGATGGGGAAAATTTGCATCAGCATTAGCCTTGTTTCTTCTGAATTTTTTCTCAGAAGAATTGTTCTGATCTCTGCTTAAGTCCTCTTTCATTTCATTGTATGTTGGGGTTTGTTGGCACTTTTTGGTCAGATTACACTTTGTGTTCAGATTGTAGTGGTAGAAAGTTACTGCTGCTGGATTTGGTAACTGTTGACAAAGCAATGCAACAACGCTTTTTCTTTCCTCTCCATCCTTGCCTTTAAACTCTGCTGACTTTGTGGTTGATATTTTTGTGTATGTATTGGAGGTATTTGCTTACATTTTCACTTCAGGAAGTTTGTGTCTCTAACAGGAAGTAAGTGCCTTTGGTGATGATGGCGAAGGAGATGACCTTGATATATGGATTGTGCAATGCAGTGGGACTTACTGGGAGCGGGAGGATGCAGTGCGCTTCAAGCACGTAGGAACTGAGGTGTTCCTTTCAATAACAGGGGAACAGTATGGCCATCCCATTAGAGGCCAGCGGGAAGTTCATGGCATGCCTACTGCTAATCATCACAACTATTGGAAAGCAATGGAAGGAGTCTTCATCAAACCCAGTATGGACCCTGCAAAACATGATGAGCTCTGAATTGACGGAGGATCCAAAACGCTTCAGCTTACTCCAGTGTTCAGAGATGCTAATCCGTGGTCTCCTATAAGTCCTGCCTTGCCTAAGTGACTGACTTTCTGTATCACTGAAGGGCATTAGTTCATTCTAGGAATGCTGCACTTCTGTGGGGAATGGCATCTACCAGGTTCAGCCATTGAAATTTGGCGAAATCCTTTCTGAATTTTCAAGCTTAATTGATGAAACTAGTACATACATCTGTTAGTTTTCGTTGTCATTTGTTTTGCTTGTTACTTTTTCTCGAATTTGAAGGAAATGAAAAAACTGAAGTAATACGTTTCTGTAGTCCCAAATACAATAAAACATTGTATTTTGTAATCTTTTTCCAATTATAATTAAATATTTGGAAACTGATTTCTACATCTTAGTGAGAGAATGTTATTAATGAGGAGATGGAGTAAGTCTAGAAAGGGAAAAATAGTTCTCAAATATAGTGTCTTTTGAACGGCTTGCAGTCAGCTATTCAGCCTTCCAGAAAAATGAGCTTAATTGTGTACTGTATTGGAAGAGTTGAAAATATTGTGTGTGTTGGAGTAAGAAGACAAAGTTTTAATTTACTCACTTTCTCCAAGAAGTTCAGTTTTTCTGGTAATGGTGATACTGCTAATTGTCAAATGGTAAGACTGCTCTGCTCTATGAACTGGTGCAGAAAGCTACTGTTTGTTTAATTAATATTAGAATTTTACAAAATTCATGTGGTGCGAAGGAACAGTTGAATTTGACTCATGTTGTACTCACATGTCACTCTGCAAGATCAGTATGACAATCCAGATTAATAAATAGTGGGGCATATGCCCATGTGGGGGGGTTTTGTGTGAATCCAGAAGAAGAGAAAAAAGCAGCTTAGACAATGGTTTGGTCCTGGATTTTTGACAGAATGGTATGCTCTGGAGTGCTAGCAAGGAATCTTTACTGAACAAGTTACGAATTTCTGTGTTCCTCTCCCTCTGTGAAAAGAGAAAAAAAACTAATTCTCGAATGTGTTCGTTACACATTGCTACTAGAAGTACTGATTAAAATTCAAAGTACCATACATTTATTATTTGCTTTAAATAGAAAAACTCACAAACTGAGTGTGAAAAGTCAGAAAATTCAGATGTTCTTGTCTCCATGTGTAAATAGTTTACTGATTATGGTCTTAATTAGTCAATCAGTTAGAGAAGTAGGAAACTGATTTACTGCTTTTACAGCTCCAGTCACGTGCTGCAGTGTTAGAGGGAGTGTTGTGTTGAGAAGGTGGAACAGGCAACTGCAGTTAAGCTTTATAAATATACTTACTGGTACGTGCTTCATACTCTGTGATCCCTCATGTGGCTGTGCTGTACAGGCTAGCTTCAGGTTTTATTTAAGGATTTACTACTAGTGAAGATCCTTCGTACCCTATGGAACAAGAAACCTCTGTAACAGTTGTTTTGTATACCTGAATGTTTTTCTTCGAAGAAAAAGGTAAGACTGATTTTTTATGAATCTTAGTTGTATGTGGGTATTTAAGGATTACGAGCATTTTGGAGACTGGCTTTTGCTGCTTTGTATTAAAATTAAATATGTGATGTGATGAATCTTTTATGTGATGAATCTTTTAGGTTCACTGATATTCCTGACTAATTGATATTGAAGTTGTAGCTATAAAAGATAACTATTTAAAAACAAAACAAACCTTCTGCATAAACAAGCTGACTTCCTTTCCTTTATTAAAAAGGAGGGCTTTTCTTTTGAAGTTGGTATATGAGTAAACACAAAAAGAGTGGTAGCATTTGGCAGGAGGAAGAAATAAATTGGCAATGAGTTCTCTGTCACTAAGAGCTGAGTGCTTTATGCCTAAACCATATGGGCTTAGTGTTTGTGCACCTGTGGAATACTGGGTTGGCTGAGAAGGGGTAGAGCTGTGTGGCTCATCTTAGTTAGTGTGCCAGGTGTATCCCTACCCAATGTTTATCTCTGCCTGGATGTTTCTGTCCCTAGAAAAGGTATTTAGTAGTCTTATTATGCTTGAATGGGATCTCACTGGACCTTCCTTGTTCTGTTCTGGATTTTAGCCAAATTGATTTGCTGAGGCAGAGAAAGAACTGACTTTTAGTTCTTATTGCTTACTTTCTGATATGATCTCAGTTTTGAAAACGTACCTTCTGTTCCTAAAGAACCAAGATTCCCCGCACACATGTATCCATGAATGCCTTATTTAAAGACATATTCAACAATATTCCTGTGAAGCTGAGTTTCCTTCACTTTTGATTCTGACCAAAGTGTAGAAGTCACTTGGCCTTAGTATTTCACTCGTGCACGTGTCACAATAGATTTTTTTTTTTCTTTCTTTCAATTCTTACCACTATAAAAATTGTGCTGAAGGACTCTTAAATAAGACCAGTTGAAGTACATCTTACTCTGGAAAGATCTAAAATAGTACTAAAATAACTATTGGTACTCATAGCGTGCTAAATGGAGACTACAAAAGTCATAGGTTAATGTAGGAAGTGCAAAAGCTTATAGCTGTGAAAAATGATGGCTTGTGATCAGCAAGTGCTAATGTGCTTTTCTTTCTATGTAACTTCTAGATTTACAAGACTTGCATTAGTATCTGTTTAATGTTGTATTTTATGCTTTAAACTGAAGCACTGAGGTTTCAAAATCTGATTCAGGTGTGTTTATTTACTTTGGCTGCTTACAATTCAACGTTTCAGTCCTTCCCCCACAGTTGAGGACTAGAGACTTGGAGAATCCAGTTTTTATATTGTTGGGTTTTGTTGTTGTTTGTTTTGCATATGTCTTTTATCATCTGCCTAAAGATGTTGGGACTCTTGGGTACAACGTGAAATACTGAGAGATGTAGAATGAGAGTTGGGAACACTGTTTTGCTTCTTTCTTTCTCTTTATTTTAAAGTGATAAACTAAATTTTATAACACCTCTTGCCAAAATTCTCTATACACTTCAAGGTTAAGTGAAAACTATTTATTTTGGCTTCTGATGCTAGCAGAAAATAATTCTTTCAAATAGCTGACAGGTGCTTTCCAATTTCTTGCTTGCTACTATTTGAACTCTTTGAAAAGATGCGCCAATGTTGTTACTCTTCCTTAAATAAACTAGAAAGGCTTTTGTGAAAAGAGAGGGATCCTTATTTATAGGTGTTCTCAGTGGAAATAATTGCTAAAGACAATCTACCTACTTTAAACTCTCTACTTTGAAAAATCTGTCAAATACTGTGTATGTATACATATACACATATGTATGTATCTAGTTCAGTGTAAAATTACGGAGTTCCTTAGGCATGTTAATTTTGGAGACAAGTTTGTGTGTCTACAAACATTTTTACTCTTTATTTCCTGAAGCTTTTTAAAGCTCTATATAACTGCTCAGCACATGAAGAATTGCCACACATTTTGAAATCTCGGTCAGTATGAATGAGAACTGGTTTTTGTTCTTTGAAAGTGCTAGAAGGGATGTACTGCTCATTGATTCTTCATTCTGAATGTCGAGGCTAAGGATAAACTGATGTTTTAATTTCATTGATTATGTTTGGGAATACTAATTGGGTATATCTGTTCTTATTGTGTTAAATCAGCATATATTTTTAAAAATCAAAAAAAGAAAAAGACATTACAACCCTGTAACAGTGATGCTTACTGAGCAGTGTTTTTAAGCCTGTTAGTTTTGCTGAATCTTCTCTTTCCTGTGCCTCTCTTCACCACTGAAGTGCTAGCTGTCACTGTAGATGTACCATGTTTCACAGCTGTACTAGACCTGAACCTTAGAAATATCTCCTTCCAGAGGCAGCATCTTGCTGGGTGTCTGACCCCCTGGTTGGCATGCTTGCTGGCTTTTTGGTTAGGTTCCCTGCTGGCAGCTGGGAAACTGGCTAAGAGCTTATGAGAGGTTTGTGTATGCAGGGTGCCATGATGCTGCCTGCCCCTCTTTCCTGTTCTGAATTCTCAGCTGTGCTCTTTTATTTTGCAGTTCTCTCTTCAAACACATCTTCCTGTAATCCAGCTCTGGGCCACCATTCAAGTATCTTTTGATAATTAACTGCTTCATAACATGGCTGTCTCATCAGCTGCCTTTCAGGAACCCATGTGTTTGGGTTTACAAGACAGCATCCATGGTTGTGTCATTAAGCTTTTTAAGGAAACAGGTTTTTTTAAAAAAAAGTTACCCTTAAAGAAGAATACTCGGACCTAAGGAAGTGCTTTCTTCCTATAGTCTCCTTGATTCTCTTCTGTGGGGTAGGAAGCAGAGGGGATGGTTTGCTTCCTCAAGAAGGAATAAAATGTTCAACCTTATCAATCTGGAGATGCATTGGAAACACAAGGCAATTCAAAGTTACCTTAGGATATGTAGTGTTTATTATGTATGTAAGTCACAAACAGTAATAAACTTCAGGGTCCTAAGGTTATTTTAAATACTTAGAGGAGTAAATATTGTATACTTTCTCCGCTCCCACTGACATTCTAAGCATCTCAGTGCTCCTATGTATATAAATACTTTACCAGGACCTTGAGTATTTATACGTAATGACTTGTTCTTACAAAATGCAGAACACCAGCATTAGCTCCTTCTAATCTGTTTCCTTAACCAAACTTGCAATAATTTCAGTGATGTGTCAACCAATTCCTCTGAAGACAGTACTGAATTACTTTGGGTGTGTATGAGACAAGGAGGGAATATAGTGAGCACCTTAACATTAGACAGCGGTCGCACAGTTCAACACTTCTTTCTCTTTAAATTGCAACAAATTAAACTGATTATAAAAACCTTTTACTATATTTGGTGTTGTGCTAATTCTAAATTAGCATAAAGTTCACAGTGGAATCCTCCAATGACAGCTCTGATACTGGTTCAGGCTGCTGTTTTGGGAGGTATTCAGCTGTCTTCAGTCCTTGGGGAAAATGGTGTCCTGCTTCATTAGGGTTAGCAGTGTTAGTAGCTGTATGACATCTCAAGGGTACCAAACTCTCATGAAATACATTACAAATTAATCAGAATGTGTGCAAGCTATAAAGCTGGCTAATTAGTTTCTGTATGCTTTTTTAACTACAAAAACAACGTGCAGGTGCTGGCTTTGCATGGCTGGAGGACTGTTGAGCTTGGACTCAGATCTAAGGCTCTTTGCTTGATCTTCGTGATGGTCATGTATTTATTCACCTAAGCTTCATTTTCTGAGAGTACTGGTTAGTAGTAGAGGGTGTGTGCTGTGCTGAAAATGGAAGTATCTGGGGTGAATCTAGTGTAACTCGAACCACAAAACAAAATAGGTGCCCGATGTTGTTATTTTTCTTCTGCTGACGCCTTCTCAGCCCCATCTCTGCCTGCCTGGCCACTGCAGGCTGGAAGGGTCGGGCTGACTGCAAACGCCTTCCCGCTGCTCCCTGGGTTTGCAGGTGCCCCACGAAGAGCCCTTATCGCTGGGGTTTGTTTTCTACTCACTTAAATCCAGATGGCTGCTCTGTCCTGCCTAGGAAACGGCTCTGCAGACCATCTGTACGAAAGCTTGGGTGGCGTAGATGGATCAGGGCCGTTCTGAGGAAAGAGGGACGGGCGCGTCTTTCCCCGTACCTCCGTTTTACAGCCCGAAGCGTTGCCAGAGCCGGAGGCGACGGGCCGGGAGCGGCGGCGGCGGCGCGGCCGCTAGTCAGCGCTGCTCCTCCGCCTTCCGCGCCCGCAGCCCGAGCGCCGCCGGCTCGCCGCTACCGGCCGGCTCCCTGGGAATCGGGCGCCTTTGGCAGCCCAGCAGCCTTTCGGTAGCGTAGCTTTGATCGCCTGCAAATTTATACTCTTCGGGGGGAAGCAAATAACATCCGCTTCCCCTGCGTTACACTGCTGTAAGACCTCCTGTGCGGCCGTGTCTCGCGTTAAGTGCTCTCTGCCAAGTCATGTACTACTCGGTTATTTGAAAGGGAAGTTTAAAGTATTAGCGTCGGCTATAAAGCGATGCTTGAGGCGTTTCTGTTTACTATCTTTCTATAGGATCGATAAAGTGCGGCCAAGGCTGAAGTTGTTTGCTTACAGTAGACATTTAAGGCAATTACCTGTATCATAAAATTAAATACCGGTTTCCGCTCAGTGGGGGGAGGAAAGGCACAAAAGGATCGTTAAACAGGGAGCTCTCCTCCTCCCGTTATCTACCACAATCCCGTTGCATTTTACGAGATCTCGAAAGCAAAAGCTGAAATCAAACGATCTGTTTCTAGCCAGTGTGAGACACGTTGCACGTCAGTGGTAATACTTACATGAACACATCTTGTCCCTAGTGTAACTAGCCCGGCTCTTCTCGGCTCTTGCCTGGAGCGGATCCTGTGCCATCCGCCGTGGATTCCCTTCGGGGTTAGGATGAAAGCCGAGCTGCCATCTCTTGCCGAGACAGTATCGGTTTGCGAGCCGCTGGGAGGCTGCACCGTTGGCTTCTCCCTGCCATCCTGCGGGGCTGCGGCTCCCGTTGGCTGCGTGGGTCGCCCACGTCGCGCCCTGCCAGCCGTCCTCGGTGGGGACTGCGGGCTGGCGGGTCCAGCTCCCCTCCCTGCCGGCGCAGTTATTGCCGAGGGCTTCGTTTACTCGCCAGATGGACGTAGATTTTTCTGCAAATCCGCCTGGCAGTGCAACTTCGGTTTCTCAGCATCAGCCGCCTGCCGATATTCCTGTCTAGCGGAAAGATGATCTTGAATAGGAGCCTTCTGCGATCCCGGGTACCAGTATTTGCGAGCCAGCCTCTGCTAACGGCCATCCTCGGGTGATAGCAGGAGGCTTCCTCCCAAAACCGCTTTCCCGTAGCCGAAACTGTCCTCACGCTGCACTCTGCCCCCTCCCCACCCCTCTCCTCTCCCCCGGCTCCCGCCTGCTCCGCCGGGCACGGTCGCCGTCTCTTTATTCAGTCTCTCCTGCCGCAGCGGGGCGTGGAGGGAGCGGGGAGGTCCCACCTCATGTGCGCAGCCCTGAGCCACGTGTGCCGCCGCCGCTGTCAGCCTGCCACCGGCCCCGCCGGAGCGCCCGGCAGCGGGCAGGAGCGCTGGGGGGGTCGGGCGCTGCGCGGCACAGCACCCGTGGGAGAGCTCCGCGCTCGCGACACGGCACCCGTGGGAGAGCTGCGCGCCCAGACATTTTTCCCTCCCCGCACAGGAGCGCGGCGATGCTTTGCCGCAAGGTCGTGGCAGGGCTGAACCCCAGGAACGGGGCCCCGCTGGGCAGCGCCGCCGCCCTGTGCCCGGTGGTCCGGCGGAGAGCGGGGGTCCCTTCCCGGTTCCTCCGCTGCCTCCATCCAATTTCCTCTGGCCAGATGGCAAGTTTAAAGCCCAGTAGTTCAAGAGCCCGAAAGGCTACAAACAGGAGCATTGGGCTGGGGAATTGCAGGAAAGCGGTGCCTCCTTGTGCCGAGAAAACACAGCAGCGCGTCAATACCTGCCCGGGAGAGGGAGCCGAGGGGCACACGGGCACTCCGGAGCGCTTGTCCCGCACCAGGACGTCCGGAGGGCTCCGTGCTTGTGGAGACTCTAACCGTGTTGCAATAGGACTTGTGAGAGGGTTTCCAGCCCTGTCTGGCTGCTGACACTGTGAGGGAACACGCCTTAGTGCACCTCCACCAGTTCCCATCCTAATTGATCTAGCTCAGTAACTGGCTTCGACGGGCACACGGAGTGTGGTGTGATAATATAATTGTATGGGCACTTATTTAATCACCGGTCTACTCCACTTGTATCCTCCCGGCTTGTTCAAAACGGGAAGGCTCATGATTCGTGCCAGCAACACCTTATACCGGGATTGTGTCGTGTGTGCTTGTGACTCCATCCCCCAAAAAAGACTGTTGTAGTATTAAACTTGTGCGGCTAAAACAGATATCGGAAAGTGCAGAATGCGAGGCTTCTCCTGAAATTGCACCCAAGGGAGCACCATCTGCTGTCTCTCTTGCAAATATTATACTTTTGAATGCATTACCTCTGCCTTCGTTGGGGCGGGTGTGGAGATGATTACGGTCGAGCTGGAGGCAATTTTCTATAAAGCTGCACAGCAAAATACGTTTATGTTGTGCTGCATTTCCTTAGCAATGCAAACGCACGGTGGTGAGGGTGGTTCTCAGTCGAGCTTAGACTTCAGTCTCCGGGGTAAAATAGCTTATATGTTAAAATCTTTGTCTCCCTACATGGCCGCTGTTTTCCCTTATGAGATGGGAGGCTGTTTACTGTGTGTGATTAACTTGCTAAAAAGTCGCAGCAGTGACTCGACAGCAGCCTCGGAGCCCCCCTGTCTCAGTTCTGGGGATAAAATTGCTTCGTCGTCCCTTAGGAAAGCTGCCTTTCTTGGGGCTAAATCCGGGCGCTGGAGGGCAGGAGGGGTGCTAGTCGGCAAGGGGGGGAAGTGACCGGACCGGCCAGAATAGATGCATTTGCTCCTTAGGGTATAAATTCTCAGCTGGGATAGCACGACTTCCTTCCTCCCTACCCAAAAAGGAAGAGGTAATTGTGTTTTTTTTTTTTTTTTTTTTTTTTGAAGTGGCAGCTGGAGTAGACGGGACACCCTCCTCCGGGAGAGCTGTTGTGGGTAGCGGAGAAAAGCCTTGAAAACCCTGCTGAGACTGGAAGTTTCACAATGCAGCTTTTATAGCTTCTTCCCCAGCGCCACCCGAAAGCCCTGCCAGGGAGCGAGCCTCTCCTGGGCGGTGTTTCCCCGCAGCACAAGGGATGGCGGCTCGTGTACTGCGGGGACAGGAAAGTAGGGAGGGGGTCCCAAATGAGGATATCAGAACAACGTGAATATGCGTGTCAGTGACGGAGAACGAAGGTTTCCGAGCCCGGCGGTCCCCAGCAGGGCAGGGGCGCGGACTTGGCGGCGAGCGGCGGTGGGAGGGGGCCGGGCAGGCGGGTGGGGTCTGCGTGGGGCAGGGCGCACGCTTGGAGGGGACGTACAATGAGAGCTGGCCGGAGGAGGTTGCTTCAGCATCCTCAGCCCTTCCCTGCCCGCCGGGGCAGCCCCTGCTCTGCCTTGTCGCACGCCCCTGGCTGGGACCCCGCGGTGGAGCACCGGCAGCGGAGCTTCCGCCGGCTGCGTGCCACGGCACTGGCTTCGCCGGGGAAGGGATGCTGCACGGGGCGGCGCTGGGAAGGCTGGTGCCGAGTGGAACGCTACATTAAAAAGTGTTTTTGAAGCAAAAAATAATAATGCAGAACGGCTCCTCTCTTTCCAGGCTGTTTTCTGCGCTCTTCTCCGTAGGAAATTTGCCCAGTCTAGGCAGTTCTTGCCAGAAAACCACCTTGACACTAGATCATATTTTCTTATATCTGGTGCCTTAAGAAACCGAAGGAAAATGGTTATCTGTTGTTCACTCTGAGACACTATGGTTCATACTGAAAGAATGGCTTAATACTTAACCTAAAAAAAGATCATCTTAATAAAGTGTTTAGAGCTAAAGTCGAGGGATCTTTTGGTAGGAATAGGTGGAGCTACGCTTAAGGTACTGGACTGGGACTGATGACCAGGACTCGGTTCCTAGCTGCAGAACTGAGTGATCCCAAGCAACGTGTCAGTACCTCTTCGTCCCACCTGGAAGAAAAATCATAGGTTTTCTTTGCCTTATCTCTAAGCGGTGCGCTGGGACCCGGGGTTGGTGTCCGGGAAGCCAGCAGGAAGCGGGGTGACATGCCCTGGGCTGACCAGATGAACCCCTGCCCTCCCCAATGCCCTTCCTCCGCAGAGCGGCGGAAGATCCCCCGGTGCCTCTGTCCTGTGGGCCTGCTCAGAGCAGGTTAAAATGGCGACGGCCACCCTGTCCCTCGAAGGCAGCGGCTTCTGCGTGGCCCTGCCCAGGCGCTCCGGGGTGACCGGGCGCAGGTGGGAGCCGGGGGCACGGTCGCTGCCGCCGCAGCCCGGTCGGAGGGCGGCTGGGTGCCCTGCCGGGAGCCGGCGCCCCTCCCGCGGCTGCTCCGGCCCCTGCTCGGCACTGCGGGGTGACAGGGGTTCCTCACTCCCCGCAGCCCTTCTCCGCGCGGTGCTTTCCGCCTCTAGAACCGACCGGCTGCAGGTGGGAGATCCGCGGCGCTCGCTTCTTTGCGGGAAGCGCGGTGAAACCCAGCGCGGCTGCTGGGTCGCCCGGAGCCCCCCGGGGCGCCCGGGCGGGGCTCTGCCGGCGGCACGGTCGGAGCAGCAGCGGGCTCCCTCCAGGCTGGTTTCTCGGGGCATTTATGTGCATCAGCGGGTTTACAGCTGAATAGAGAAGAGCCAGGGAAGCGTGTGCTTGGATTTCGGGGCTATTTTAGAAAGAAATAATGGGAAATGTGTGAGTGAATAGCCTCAGCAGTACTTACTGAACAGTATGTCCTGCTGCGTGTCTCTTCCCCCCCCCAATCTCTTTTATTGTGTGCCCCCAAGTTAATAAAAATATTTCGAGACGTCTATGTCGAGAAGTGGCTTTAGTCGATGTCCGCTTTGCACCGCCCTGAGCCTCTCCTCCCCGTCTCTGCTAGGGCCGGTGGAGTGATTTTTTTGCGTCAGCCTCCCACGGAGGGCAAGGCGGTGGTTTCGAGCACACCTTCCCCGACGGAAGGGGGGCCGTCCTCTGCATCCCTCTAGCCCGGCGCGGGAAACTCCTCGGGCTTGGACGCCTTCGCCTCGGACAGAGCCGCGCGAACAAAGCGGCGGGGCTGACTGTCAGCGGGGTCCTTTCAAGAGCCACGAGCCAGAGACCCTCCGAAATCCCCATGCAATCCGTTTGCGGAGGTCGGTTTCACTCGGCAGCAGCTGTCGGGCTCGGCCGGCTGCGGTGCACCGTCCGTCGCTGAGCACCGAAAATGAGTCCCCAGCACTAAAACCCTTTCCTGATGCCGGTGGCAGCGCGGTTTGGCGCTGCCCATCCCGCTCGCCGGCCGCTCGGATGCTCGCCGTGCCATCGGGGCACCGGGAGCAGAGCGGAGCCGGGGGAGAGCCTCTCTCCCGGGCGGCCGCGCCGCCCCGCTCCCCGCGGAGCACGGCTGCCCCGGAGGGGCACCGTCTTATTTCTTGCGCCGGAGCGGCGAGGCTTTAACGCACCTGCGAAGGGTTTTCCTGCCGTAGTGCCAAGAGCCATTCAGCTGGGCGAGGCTTTAAAGAAGACCCCTTACCCCACTGGCTCTTGTATACAGGGTACAAAAAAGTTCGGCTTCACTTTTCCCGATTTAAATATTATCCTGATTCCCCCCGCCCCTAATTCAAATTCTCTCCTGCTTTTTTTTTTTTTTTTTAAGATCTTTTGGGGGGATTGGTGGTTGTTGGTTTGTTTTTTCTTGTAAACATTTACCTTTCAGTAGCAATGTCTGTGCGTGAAGAGGGAAAGGAGGGGAAGAAGGGATCCATTCTGATCAGAGAATTTGGCCAGAGATTCAACAGGGGAACACCAAAACTACCCTTTCACTTGCTCCAAACGCTGCTATAAACGCCCTAAATGAATCACTTGATGTTTGTGGGTGGGCAGCGAGGCAGCCTTAGCTTTGCTGGTACTTGGTGTCTGTAACAGCTTGCACGTGAAGATGGCTTCCATACTTCTCCAGGGCTGTTAAGAGATCCCCTTTTCCTTCAGAACAGGAAGTTTTTCATTTTCTGCTTGTCTCGGACCAGAGCCTCCCTTTTGTTTGAATTTTTCAAAATAATTTATAGATGTGTTAAAGGTGTAACCACTGTAAAAGGAAAGCCAAGCAACAGAATTTTCTGCTGGTGGGCTGTGTAAAACCAGATTGCTGTCACCCTAAACTTGTTCTGGAATATGATGGGGATTCACAGTGCAGGAACAAACCAGTTTGTCTTCTAGCACTACGTGATAGTGGCTTTCATACTCAGTTAACTCCCTGTTGATTTTAATTGGGCAAACTGCTCGCAAAGATGTAGCAACTCCTGGCGAAGGTATTGCTTCTCAGCAGATCAGTGTTTGAGGGAGGCAGGGGTCTGCTGGTTGTTGTAGTAGCAGGGTGACTAAAGTATTTGACTTATTACACCCATGCAAAATGGTACATATGAGTTTGCACTGTGCACAGCGGCTTATCGTTGTCACCTGATTACTCTGTGTGTCTAAGGAGGTTTACAAGACCTAAGGAGGTTTACGAGACAAGGGCTCGCCCACCTCCCAGGTGAGTGAGTAAGCAGGATTTTTACTGAGACGGTGTTTGATGCTGAGCCCAGGCAGCGTATCTACTTCCGCGCAGTGCCACAAAGACTATTTTGGTTTGCCCCAAGGAACTTCCATTCTCAATTAGCCGCCCACCCGCTGTTCTGCTAGTTCCTTATGGCAGAGATCTCTGCCCGTGGAGCTTCTGGTGACAACGCACTAAAGAGAAGAGCATGGTTTTAAAGCTCTGATGCTTTGAGACTCTTCTTCCCATCTGTTCATTTCTAAGCAGAGGGACAGGTCCTTTGCAAGGATGCAGGGCTGCTAGATCCAGTCTTTGCCTGGGGAAGCTTGCCATTCCCAGGAAGGGTTTTGCTAGAGTCTCAGAAGTTGTGTACAGATTGAGCCAGGCTTCAGCAGAAAAGCTGGGTGGATAATGCCATTGTAAAGTCTCCGGTGGAGCAGTTTGGCCACTTGCTACTCCCTTTGGATGGGCACAGGATGCTAACTGGAGGGCTTATCAGGAAGGGAATATACTTTCAGGTACCTCATGTGAATGGGGTTCTCCAGAGGAGTTAACAGTGAACACATTTTTCCTAATCAACTGCAGCTAGGATTTCGAATTTTTTTTTATATGCCTCACCCTCTTTCTTAGCACTTAGTTTGTCATAATTGCCAGAACATATCCTGTGGTCAGTGTGTGCTGGGATGAATCCTGAGGACTGGATGTGGAACAGTGGCAGGATATGGCCCTAAAAACCAGCAGCTTGTGCTTCCTGTAGGGAAGTGGCTGTCTATGGCAGCCCTTCTAGGGGCAGGGTTCACTCTCCACTGCAACGGAGCAAGCACGATGCTGACCAGCAGGCCTAGGAAAAAATTCTATTGTGCCTTGGTTTTCAGTAAATATGCTATGAGCTACCTAGGGGTATTAGGTCTCATCATAGGAGTTTCCCCCTCAAAGCTGTGGCTGGATTTATGTTGATCACTTTTAAAACAAATCTCACAGATATATTTAGTAGAAGAATGTGTAAAACCCCAACCCCTAAATGGTATTATGTAACCAATACAGTATTTAAGTGCCCTCTGTGTAAACTAACTGAAAAGCCTGCTGTTTGCCTTCTTTGCCTCTGTTGTGTATTGGTCAACTGAAGCCGAGCGCTCTGTTTGCTGTTCTGATTACTATTTTAAAAGGAAAGATCCATAGGATCATGTTATCCAGAAAGTGAAAAAGACTTAAACCCCACTCACTGGGCTTAGAGAGGGCTCTGGGGCTGAGTGAGAGCCCTCTCGTGGGCTGCCCAGGGGTGTGGATTGCCGGGGGAGCTTGTGCCATTTGAAAGTGCACGCACATCAAGGATACAGCCCCGCACAATGTACTTTGACCCTTTATTTTGCAATGTGTGGTGCAGCCGTTCTCGGTGGCCTCTGCAACCTCAGCCATAGGGTTCAGCTGAGCTCAGCAAAGATGAAGATGTGTTAGTGTAGGGTCAAGGAGATGGTGGGAGCTAGTGGGCCAACTGGGAACATGTTCCCACTGCTCTATCTAGAGCTGGTATCAGGTGGAAATGAGAGGTGGATTTTCTCTTGCTTTGAACCAAGAGGAGTTTGTAGGCTTTCCCCCTAATTTACTGTTATTGATCTGCCATCAGCTCCTTGCCCAGTTAAATCCTTTATTCAAGGTGCTGGATCTTAGGAGCACAGTGGTTTCCCATTATTGTTATAATCTTTTGCCAAAGAGAGATTCCCCCTTCTCAGTAATGCACCAAAGTGGAAGTAATCGCTCTTTTTTCTTCTTGCATTTGTCCTTTCCTGTTTCATTCACCGATTGAAAAATGGCTAAAGAGCAGCCCCCATTTCACCTCCCCTTTTCCCTGATTGACTCAGCAGCTCCTGGGACAGAGAGAGGAAAGGGGCCTCGAGGTCACAACCTTCACAATCTTCAAAGCCCCTGCCGCTTCCAGCAGCTGTCACAGCTCTCACTGACCATATCCCCAGAAGGTCAGCAAAAAAATAAACACTGGGGCCCGACAGGTCCCCTTCTCATGCAAACTGGCCATTTCTCTCCCCAGCTCCCATTCCATGCATAGCTTACACATAGGAGACCCCCTTGGATTTGCACAGAGCTATGCAAGAGCAAAATGCCACAGAAAATAAAAGCAGAAGGGCTTCCTGGGCAGGCAGGGTGGGAAAAAGAAAAGCAGCTTCCTGAGCTCTCCATGCCCACCCACAGGCTGCTGCAGCCATTTTGTGTGCGCAAAGCCTGAAGGTGAAGCTGGGGAGGGGGCTGACTTTTCCCTGGGAGAAATACTGCAGGGAAGGATTCAGCTTTTATATCTGCTTGTGCATGTGAGAGACAGAAGAAAGAGAGAATCCAAAAGAAATAGGAAATGAAGCATAGACTGTAAAAGCCTTTTCATCAGGATTAGATTGCATCCCTCTCCTACAGCCAGCCTGCTTTCTGCACTCACCTTCCTCTGCAAAAAGTCATGATGAAGCAGAAACAGTGCCAGGGAGAAGCGCAGGTTCAAAAGGCCAGAGTGGAAAGGTCCTTTGCTAAAGGAAATACCCCTCCCCAGTCCTCTTTTATAGAAGTATCCATTTCACCATGGCCGCTAATAATCAAAGCACTATTTCCTGGCCTTCCCAGCACAGCTCCCAGATGCAGAGGACTGTTCTCCTCTTCATTATTGCAAACCCTTCCCCTCCAACCCCACACACTCGCTTCTCTACCCGTGCTCCCCCACTGCTGAACCCAGCACTAGGGCATGACTCGAGCCCGTTTTTCAGGCTCCACAGTGAAGGAAGACGCTCGTTTTCCTATTAGCATTTTCAACCTCTCCCCACAAAGACCAAACGGGCGATTAGCACACCGGATCCCATCGAGGGGATTTTTATCTGCATACGGCTGCTGGGGAGGCGGAAGGGGCTGGTGACCTGCAAGAAAACCCACCAGGAAGAAAAGGCAGCGACAGGGGACGTGGGAATCACTTTATTTATTTGGTGTTGGCCGGGTACAGCAGAGGGGCGTCCTGCCGCACGCTCCGCGGCCAGCCGGGGGGAGCGCGGCCGGGGCCGGCGGGGCGTGGAGCGGCGGTGGCCGCGGGCCCGGGGCAGGGCGGTGCGCGGAGCCGCTCACCTTGCCCTGCCCCTGCGCGCACGCTCTCCGTCGCTGCGTGTTAAACAAAGAAAATTGCACAACTAAAGCCCCCTCCTCCGTTAAGGTGGCTCTCGGGGGGCGGCAGGACGTTCCGTCCCCGCACGCTGTCACCGGCTCGTCCCCGGCTCTCGCCGCTCCCCGGCGCACTGACGCCCTTTCATTATTGCACTGCTCGCTGCGACCGTGACAGTAGTGCAACAGGGAAAGAGGGGCAGCCCGCCCGGCGGTCCCAGCGCTGGCCCAGCAGCCGCGGCCGCCCCTCGGCCTGCAGCCCGGCCGCCGGGCTGGGGGCACGGAGGGAGAGCCCGGGGGGGTGTTCCTGGCTTTGTCCCCGAGCTGCCCGCCTCCCCCCGGAACGATGCTGGAGGGGGGTTAAACCGAGGGCAGCGGCAGGGTCAGCCGTACAACGGGGAGGCAGCGGGCACGGCCCCGTCGCAGGGCTCCGGGCCCTCCCCCGCCTGCCCGCCCCCGGGCCGGCGAGGCGAGGGCGAGCCCGGCCGCCGCGGGGAGACGCGCCGCAGCGGCCCCGCGCTGCCCGGGGACCGACTCGGAAAGCCCCGCGGCAGCGGCTGCTCCGCCGCGCCCTGATCCGGCCCCCAGTCCCCTCCCACCATCCCTTTCCCTGGGCCCCTGAGGTCCCGAAAGGGACCGCGGGGACCACCTGAAATGGAAGGCAGGGCCACCCACTCGGCCATCCCGGCTGCTGTCAGCCCCCAGCTGATCCCTCACAAAGCGGAGAGGAGATTTAACACCCCCATCCCTGCTCCGTTCCCACGTACCTCAGTGAACAGCTCTCGGGAAGGGCTGGAGGCAGTGCCCAGCCCCGCTGCGCCACCCGACCCTCGAACAGCCCCCGGGTGGCAGGGCCCGGCCCGGCTGCCGAGCCCGGCGCCGTAGCTGGCGGGCCGCGCTCGCCAGGCAGAAGCATGAGCTTTGTTTCGAGGAGGTTATTGGGATTAGAGCTTCAGCCTCTTTGTGCTACGCTCTGCTTTGCACCGCACTGGTTTTCGGGCTGGGATCAGGCACAGAAAAAGCAAGTGTGGCTATGTATCTCCTCCCATCCCTTGGTGGGTGTTTACATCATTATGTAAAATAGGCACCCTTCAAACGTCTCGGGACTCATACTATTCTAAAATGGAGCCATGGTGGGTTTCTCCGGTTTCAATCACTGCTGGTGCGTTTTAAACACGAGGCTGTTTTGAATCCTGTGTGATAGTATCAAAAATATGCTCATTACTCACAACCTGAGTCACCACAATAGCACGATAATTTGTCACAAATAACATCTCTGCACAATTAGTTGCCTATCTAACAACGCTTGGCATTTCACAACTTTTCCCTTAACTCGATGGGCACATAGGATTATTTTTTCCTGCTGTGGCTTTCTTCTCTCCGTGAAGAATAACCCTCAAAAGAAAAGACCCTATAAGCAATATTGCACTACTACCCTGATCACAAAAGCAGAGGCAATATTGATAGGGTCTCATCCTTAAGGTTAGGAAGCTGGATAATGTGTCTTGCGGCAGGTGACTGGAGGGAGCTTCATTCCATGCCTGCAAATGGGGAAGGGGTAAAAAGTTAGAAAGCAGTGCACTGCCCTATGGAACTACAGCACCGTGTGCTCCCAGGAGGGTGGGGATGCAGGAATGGAGTAAACCTCTGACCCCGCAGAATCCGTGCATGGGTGCTACCCCTTTCTCCCAGGACATATTTAACTCCAGTATGGATTTTATCCAGGCTTCTATACCTCCATCCCCAGTTCTCACATTCTTCTTCTGTGTAAATTTCTCTCCTTTATTAATAACCTCAGTCAATTAGCTGCCTAGCTGTTAGAGGCTGGGAAGTGCTATTTATTTGATTAACTGATAGTTGTATTTTGAACCTCTTAGTAACAGGCATCAAGCCCTCAGAGAACTTCCTTTCTAGGGCTGTCCTACTTGGAGAGCCCAGTGTTTTAAAATATCCCTCCCTTCATTGGAAATCACGGGATTAAGTAGACACCAAAAATTAGAAAGCGAAACAGGATCTCCAGGGCTGGCTCTCCAGCACTGACTTCACATTAACGCACACAGATTAAATAGTGTTTGGAGACGCACGCGTGTTTTGCCCTAGCTCGTTTTGTTTGGCTTTTCTTCCCCTCTCCCCAGCACCTTTTCTGTCCTAGGCTGGAAGGCACAATCTTCAGCTGGGGCTGGCTTAGTGTTGAACACACCAACAGCCACAGAAATGATTCCCAGGGAGGGGCCGAGACACCTCCAGCTTCAGGGCTGCTTTGCCAACTAGACTCTTCCTCTGCAATCTGGCTCCCAGTTAACCTGCCCCAGTGCATTTGTCACGTAGGAACACTTGGGAGTCCAGAGGAAGAGGAAGGAAACTTCATTCCCAGGCCATCCCAAACCAGGTCATGATTTTGACACTTTAAGCTTCTCTTTCCTCAGCCTACTTTCCAGTGGATTAAATAGGAGTGTAATGGAGAGACAATCCCCTAATTCATGGATTCCTGGCTAATTTATGCATGCCACATTGATCTGGTCTTTGCCATTAGAGATCCCTGGCATTTGGCACACTGGTGTGAGGCAGCCCTGCATCCCCTTTGATGTTGCCTGACTTGCCAAAGCAGCCGAAAACCAAGGACATGCCAAAGAAAAGGGAACAGGGGAAGCTCCATTAATTGTTTGTTTTTCTAATGGGCTGATAAACAAAATCTCCAATCTGCCCCAACCCCTCCCTCTCCTCATCCTTTGTGATGCTTGTTGGAAGCAAACAGGGATCTTTTTTCCACATTATTTATTTGTATTAACCTTTGCTCACACTAATTAAAAGGCCATGTTCGCAGAGGTTGCTGTAAGCGGCTCAGAATGAGTTTTATCAAACTTCTATATTCTCGTTACCTTGGCAAAATCTCAGGTTTAATCCTGACACTCTGCTTCTCAACAATCCCTGCAACCTAGACATCCAGTTGGACTGAGAACATAAAAAAAGACGCAACTAGGCTTGGCCTTACCTTTCCATCTATTCCCGTCCAGTCTCTATTTTGTTTATTGTTTACCATGTCTTTTCCACTCTTCAGCCTCGATGTTATCTCAAACAAGACTTACACTTAACACATAGAATTTAACTTCTCCAGTGGCGCAAGAGACAAATCCACTAGCAAGTTTACAGTGGAAACATACAGTTCTCACATCAAGTGATATTACTAATGCATCAGTAGTGTGGGGGGGAAGCACGATTTGACAATTTCTACACAACTTAAGAATTTCAGCAGTTGCAGAAGCTACAACTGGCAGGAGAGGATAAGGGATGTAATTAGAAACGTCAGCCACAAGTTAAGTTCCAAGCAAAGGCAATTAAGTTACTTTATCTTTATGTTTCTGGATCTGTGCTGAGAGCCTAGATGTGTCTCAAAAATTTCTTTATCTCCAATTGGTGTATTGGCACAGGACTCCCCGCACCTTCCCTTTTTTTTTTTTTTTAACAAGACAAAAGAAAAATAAAGATTGAATCCATCTCCAATAATATTCCCCCAGTTTGCAAACAATATGCAAAGCCTGGGTTGCACTATGTCCTATAGCAGGGAGACTCTCTGGAATGTATATGGGGGTTATTTTAAAATAAACGTTTAAACATGAGGTTATGAAATGCATGCTATTTATATACCAGGAGGCTCAGCATCTCTAGATATGTTTAGAAACCTCTCTCGCCTTTAATCACAGTTATAGAAACTAAATGGAAATGTCACCCAGACTAGTATGGAAATAACACTTTATATGTTGCTCAATAATGGAAGGTGGTTTTTTTTTTTTGGCAGTGTGTGTGGGGGAATCTTTTACTATAATGGAGTCATTGCTAAACGTTTAAGGCCCCCTTTTCTGATGTGAGCAGACAAATAGACTGAAGTGTCCTTACGATGAAGCTTTGGGATAAATAAAGTAGCGAGCTGACTCTCTGGAGCTCAGAGGCCTCCACTCCTTGTGAGATCAGACCTTGTCTTCCCTGGTTTAGTTTAGGGAGCCATTTCCCCTTCCCTTTGTTGCTGTTTGTTTGTTTGTTTCTCTTGTGGTTAAAGGTGCCACTTTGGGCAAGCGGGTTTTTTAAATTTTCATCTCAGTTGCAACCTCACAAAACACAGCAGGGCAACAAAGCTTCAGTCCAGCCTTGTTTCCCTGGTCACAGCCATTTCGCTAGCCTGAGGAAAGGAGACCATTTAAAAGCCATCTTGCAATTAAATACATTATATAGTCTACAATATATTTTCTGCAGTGGAATTGACACTATTACCAAAGGTCAGAGCAAACACTTTGGAAACAGCTGTAGGCTGAGAGTTGATTTAGAGTCTTCCATCCTATTTAATAATTTTATCATTGTTTTAAAACTGGGAAGTGTTGCCTTTTTAATTCTCTCTCCTTTTTTTTTTTTTTTTTTTTTTTTAAGAGAGAGAGAAAATTCTTAGCATTCCAGTCCTGGCTCCTTAAGTCTATCTAGCAAGTTTGTACAAATCCATCCAGAGAAAAAGGGGATTCTTGCTTCCATGCAAGAGTCAACCTGTCCGGGTGTGAGAGACTCCAGAGAGTAAGGTTGATAATCCTCTCTGAAAACACCACCTTCCCAAGCGCGTTTCACCCACCGAGCTTGGGGATTCTGTCACCCACAGCCACTTATCAATACGTTCCCCTTCTCCTGAAATCAGGAGGGATTACACTCCAGAATGTCCTGCCATTTGATTCTTGCTTATAATATTTAGTTTGTGGGTTTCAATAACCCTTTTCTCAGCAGCAACATTTCCTCGGCTGGCAGAAGCCAGATCTGCGTCAGTGAGCTCCATTAAAAGGAATGACAGAGCTCCTTAAACAGCCTAGACTTTGTAACCCCACAATACGGCTTTTCTGCATGGTGTTTACCAGCGCTCTGCTGTCTGATGGAAAAAAAAAAACGACTTGTGGTACTAAATGCAGGAGCAAAATAGGGCTAAATCCTATCACCTTGGAAGTGCCGATCCCACTTCTGGCCCTGCATGTACAGCAGGGCAAGTGAAAGGTCTTGTAGTTGCCTTGGCTGGGGAAGGAGCATGTGTGGGGCTGGTCTCGGGGTCCCCCAAATAACTCTTCCCCCACAGCAGGGGACAGACTCCCCTCATTGCACACCCCAGCTTACATTACACACCACTGCCCGTCCCCTTGCCTGCAGGGGTAGGGGGTGCGATTTCTCCAGAGGGCCCCAAGCCCAAGTCTCTACGGCTGGGGCCAGGGGCACTGAAAGAGGGGAAGCAGCACCTCCTGCCCTGCCCGGCCACCTCCCTTCCCCAAACCACCCAAGAGCGGCGAGAGCAGGAGCGACCTTAACACAGATCTAGCACTCAATGCAATGACTCAAAAAGTCCCCCTGAAAAAAAAAAAAAAAAAAAAAAGAAAAAAAAATCCCTCTGAAAACTTAAACCATCTGATTTCACTTTCCGCTCCAATTGGTTGTGTAGCCAGGGCGCAGGTCTGGCCTCCTCCACCACACTAATACCCTATGTGTGCTGCCTCCACAGAGGAGGGGTTCTTTTAACAAGTTTATGCAACAACAGGATGGAGGCTCTGCCGGAGCCCTTCCCCCCGCAGCCCGACCTGATTCCCCGCATTCCTCCCGCGCCCTCCCCCTCCGACCCAACTGGAGACAAACTCTGGCATCTCCACACACATGCAAATGGTTTCCCTTGCACAAATACAGACTCCTGAAGGGGCTTTTGCTTCCGAATCCCCCCTCTTTTTTTTTTTTTTTTTTTTTTGCTTTCCTCCAGTGCTTGCTGCCTTTTTTTTTTTTTCACTGTTACATTCCTCAGCCAGGCAGGGTTAAAAAAGAAAAAAAAAAAAAAAAAAGAGAGAAAGAGAGAGTGGGGAAGGGAGGGTTTGGAATGTGTAACCTCCATCCCAGGCCCAAATCTGCAGGGAACCCTGTCCTCGCCCCCTGCACCCCTGGGGCCTGCCTTCAAGAGAGCTGGCGCTCAGTGAAGGGCCCTCCGTGGGCTCTGTTGCCCCAGCCAGAGCCAGGAGGCCTCCGAAGGTGCCCCCTCGCCCTCTGCAAATGGGATACGGTCCTTGTCACCGCAGAGGCCTCTCCCTATATCACATGCCTCAACCCCCCCCAACGCCCAGGGGAGGTTTTCAAGTGTAGCGACTATATTATTTTTAAAGACATAACTTTATACATGAAAACAAGTATGCATCTATTCCCCCCGTGATTTCTCCACCTCCAAACAAGGCAGGCTCACATGTCTGAGAGGCCATCTTACAGCCCAGCATCAGCCCCAACAAGGCTTTCACCAGCACTTATTTCTACCCGCTGAAGGGCTCCACGAGCACACACACACAGAGCAAAGTGCTGCTCCGCACCAGGGTGGCTTCCAGCTCCTCGCTGGTTCTCCCTCTTCCCTGTCCTCCTGGGCCAGGGGCAGCGAAGGGCCCCTCGCGCTTCCACTCTGGTCACTCTTGTGCTCCTATTGATGGGGGGGAGGGGGGGAAGACACCCCCCCGCAGCAGAGCCCTTACAGATTTCACACTCTCCTACTTTTTAATTAACCAAAAATTAGGAGGAGGAGGGGAAAGTGCCAAAGCTAAACAGGCCTCCCCGTTCTTTAACGCACATAAAAATGGCAACCATGCTACAATGCAGAGATGGATGAAAAGAAAAGCCCTAGAGAAAGGGAGCCACGCCGGCTCAGGTTACCTCCACGGGGGCCTGGGAGCCGTACCGCATCCACCACCAGCACCCTGCCTCAGTTCGGGCGCGGAGGCTTAGCCTTCCCCTCTGGGCGTGAAAGGGAGACAGGCTTCAGCTCCTCACCAGAAATAGAGGGACTGAAAAGGTGTCTTTTGTTTGCTCCCTCGCTCATTGAGGAACTGGAGTGTGTTACTGAGGATTCGGCTTCCCCTCATCCCTCTAAAATGGGACACGCACCCCCCCCAGGATGTGGTCCTCCATTTTCTGCCTCCCCATGGCTCGCTCACTAGCACACCCTGGCCTGGCTTGGGATGTGCAGTGCAATCTGAAAACGCTCCTTTACCTAGATTTGATTTCCAATATGACGGCTCTCCCCACCCCCACCCTTTGCTCCCAAGGTAACAGCTCAAGGCTTCAGGAAAAAAAAAAAAAAAGAGAGGAAAGTCCCATCCCCCAGCCCTCCAAACCCCCTTCTTAGCAGCTGCAAGCGAAAATACCACATCTGCCTCCAACTACACAGCGAGTGACAGTCACCAACATATTGTTATTTAAAGATCAATTCTGAATGCAATATTCCTGTTTCTAGGCCTACATCATCCCCGCGTCTCTCAGACTCGCTCCACGTTGCTATTGAGAAGTGCAGGGAAAGATTGTCTTTCAAAACCTATTGATTATTATTTAGGTGCCTGCTACTTTTTTTTTTTTTTAAATGAAAATGAAGGTATCAATATTGCTTTAATCTTAACAGTAATTCCTCTAAAAGTGAAATACGATGGAACTTGAAAAATACATCAATAGGAAGCAAAAATTAAATTGCCTGTGAATACACGTGTATACATTAAAGTCACTGAATTCTATACACAACAATAACATCCCTGGGTTCATAAAACTCTAATTTTTAAAGCAGTAGCAAGAAAATATTCAAACCTGGTGAGGGTATTTTTAAAGGTGGTGATTGCTCTAAAGGAGGACAAGAGGGCTTTAAAATGTGAATAGGCCAGCTTTTTATTTTACAACTTGGACACACAAACCCACGCTAGTGGCAGAAAGGGCAATCCATTTTGTACACTGAAGCAGTCAAAACGGGGAACAAAACCCAAGGAATTTCCATACAGACCACTCAACCTAAACACAAAATAAACAAACACACACAAGGGTAGGGATTTTTTAGGCAATTTCTACATGATCTTGACATTTTAACGCTCGCTCAAGCCTTTGCGGTGGGGGGAAGAAATCAGAGTAGGGGGCTGGTTCCCTACTAAAATGCATTAAATAACTACAGAATCCCATAATGTCAGGGGCTGGGTGTGCAACAGTAACTGATCATAAAGGATGTATTAGGACTGGAACCAAATGCTTTGACAATATTATTGCACTGCTTTATTTGTGCAGACAGTAGTGCAACATTGTCAGAGCCAGCGATACCAGCAGCCACTGTCACGTTCTGCACAGCTGTCCCTGCATCCTTTTGTAAGGGACTCTTACATTACAGTGTTAACCACAATAACGTTTTTATGTTTAGCCCCAATAAAACCCTGCATGACAAAGTTTATTTGCAATCGTAATTAGACAAGGTAAAAAACCAACAACAACAAAAAGTTAGTTAAAAAAAAATGACAGAAAGAGAGAAAAAAAGAGAGAGAGAAAGACCACTGTTAGTATGGCTCGTTAAACAAACCATCCAAGTCTTTTCCTACATGCCCAGTATATCTAGGCACGGTACGTTATAAAGGTTTTATACAATAAAATACTTTGCTACAGTAATGGAAAATAAAAGAAGAAGGGACATAATTCAGCATCCCCAAACGTATGTGTTTCCATAAAAACCAAATCGGTCACTCAATGAATCTGAACTACACAATTTAAATAAATCACAGAAAGTGCCAGCCCTTTCCTGTGCCTTCAGAAGTTTTCTTAATTGTGCTGTGTATTTTATGGTGGTTGACCAGTACAGATGAAAAAGGCTGATGTGTGTGTGTATGTATATATAGAATGGTATAAATACACAGTGCTTTGATCTGCTGTGGAAAATGTTACAGAAATTATGAGACTAGTGTACAAAAATACCTAGCGTCTGTGCTTCAATCTCACACGTATCTGTGTGTGTCACCACTCAAAAATCACAGTATAAACACCACAGATTCTTAGAAACAAGTCAACAGCATTAAATCCCTATAGACATTGATAGGGACCACCTTAAACATATAGAGGAAAGTTTCTATAAGGGGAAAAACTATAAAGAAATAATTATAAAATTTCAATGTAGATATTGTATGGAAGTGTGTAGAAATTAATAATGAATTACTCACAAGTTATTGGTAAACAAAGCAGGTAATGTGATGCCTTGAAAGCTCCCACAAATGTTTGGAGCTTATGTTTTAAATAGGATGTGTTTCAATTATTCCAGCCCATTCTATAGAAAGACATATAAAAATGTATAACCCAGAATCTCTCTCCTTATTTAAAACCACTCCCACACGTATAAAACCTTATTTCACACACGTGCATAAATACACTGGAGGAGGCATCTATTTTAGGGTTGTTTGCCCACTCTGAAGAGGGTGGGCTGCTAAAGGGGGTCATGTTTCTGCCAGCCAATGCCCTTTTAATATTGCACTGCTCATCATAATTGCCAGTAGTACAACAGAAAAAGGGCTCTGGACAACAGCATACTTCAGAGACTTTCCAAAATAAATGATAGATCAGTTAGAAACTTCTCCAAGTGATGGCCTTCTGTGCATGATTTACTCTAAAACAGATTTGTTACATTCAAAAAAAAGGAGTTTCTTCAACAACCACATTGATTCAATGTCATTCTTTAAAATTAGATTTTAATATTTCAGAACTGCATCTTGGATTAACCTCAGCAAGAATTTAGATAAGCTTGTTTTTAGGGACTTTTTTTTTTGTCTCAATGGTAAATGTATTGCATTAGAGCATGTGAAATCAAAGACCA
The DNA here is from genome assembly GCF_964195595.1 of Calonectris borealis. Lineage (NCBI taxonomy): Eukaryota > Metazoa > Chordata > Aves > Procellariiformes > Procellariidae > Calonectris > Calonectris borealis. The sequence goes on from NC_134329.1 coordinate 11,803,428, forward strand.
GAATTGGGATTGTCCTCCTTGCATTTCAGCACCCCAGTATTTTACAAAAGTAGGTGTAATGAATTAGATTAAACATTATCTTAAAGACACAATGGAGGAGAAGTCCATATCCTTTCTATTGCTTTCATCTGAATCGTCTCCTAAAATACTTGGTATTTATTACATACATGCTTGCTAGGAGCTTAAATTGTTTTTATTTATTTTTAATTGCTAAGGAAGTCTTGCTATTTTACACAAGCATCTAAACAAGCTTTCAAAACAACTGCCATCCAGGACTGAGAGACCTTTAAAAATCATCTACTTGCATCATGAAAACATTACTAGTGTAATTTTTTCCTTTTTCAAAAAGAATATATGGGTAGTAAGGAGAAAACATCAGTTAATCATTACAAATCAGACATTCCAAATAATTTTAGCAATAAGTAACATTTAAAAGTCAACTTGTTAGTCTTAGGTTTCAAACTGTTTACCATTTGTTTCTTTAAACAATTTCAAACATAAAGCTCGAAAATGTAACTGCTTATTAAATAAGAATCACTTGAGAAATTATAAAATACTTTGATTTCAGACTTCAAACAATGCAAAGAAATTCTATGCAAAGAAATCCAAACTTGAAAACAACTTTCCATAAACTGTATAGACAAGTAAGAATCGTACCAAATGCTAAAATGAATTAAACTCATTCAAGTCTGGGGGAGTTTGGGCTGAGTGAGAAAATGCACTAAATGAATTCTAGTTGTCAATTTTTCAGATTAGTATTAACAAAAAGCCAACTGATTTGGAAATGTCCCAACCCAATTAGAATCTTAAACTGTATCATTCTTATTTTCTGATTTAACTTTAATTTTTCCTCCTTTTTTTTGTACAATAATTTATCCCTAATCCAGAAACCTAGGCTAGTTTGGAAATGTTTTTTTAAAAAAAAAAAGAAGGAAAAAAAAAGAAAGAAAGAGAGAAAGAAGGAAGGAAAGAAAAGGAAAAGAGAAAGAAAACTAGAAAAAAGAATGTGCTTTAAACTTTAGGAAGTTTTTTTAATTCCAGAGCCCCAGGTTTGTGTTCGAGGGTACGAGCTCTCCTTGCACAACTCGAAGACCACACACTGGAGGGAAACGGAGCGGAATTGGGGCAAAGTGCAAGAATGCCAAAGAAACACTTTGGGCTGCGCACCCTGGTTTATTGCAAAAACTCTGGACTATTTAAGCAAAGCATTAGTTTTACGAGATTTAAATATTAAGCCAATATAAATACTGGCTGGAGATAGCATGTGACTTATTGCCTCGCTCTTTGGGGGTTTTAAGCAAAAAAAGCGGGGGGTTCCAAACCGGGATTTTTTGGCAAAACAATTCTACGTGGTATCTAGAGAGAGAGGAGTTTTGCTACCTTTAAAAACGGGAATAGTATTTTCGGAGAGGAGCTCTGTGGCACAATGGGAGCGGGCAGCACACGCAAACCCTCCCGTGAAACACAATCCTCGGCGCGGGGCTGGGGGTGGGGAGGGAGCGGGCTCGGCTCCGGCGAAAAGAATTCGATTCGTGGGATCACGCTCGGTTTCTCAGAAGTGTTTGCATCGGTGAAATGTTTGAGAGAGGAGGGAAAAAAAAAAAAAATTAGCTCACCACTATCTAGAGATTTTCAGCCAAGCCTGCCAGCAATCGTCTCTCCCAACACTTCTCCAGCACTTCGCGCACGGACGATGCACACCCGCGCCCGTCCCCTCTCCTCCCCTCCATTTTCGGCTGACACAGAAGCTATCTGCCACTTCTGCCGCTCCGAAGTTTTATTCCCAGCCCCGCTGCCGTCCTAGGCGGCTCCGGCCGCCGGCTCCTTTCAACACCTCGTATCGATCGCACGCCAGAAAGCAAACCGACCAGCGAGAACTTCGCTCGGGAAACCGCTACAGTGAGAAGTGGGGGAGGAAAGGGCTCCCGCGCCCGCCCGCTCCGCGGGGAAGCCTCTCCGGGAAGCGCCCGGCCGGCGGCGGCGGCGCGGCCCCGCCGGGGAGCCCCCGCACGGGAGAAGGGCGGGCGGCGCCGCCGGCGAGCCGGGCCCCCCGCCTCGCCCCGCTCTCTCCGCCGGGCTCCCCCCGCCCCGCGCCCTGGCTGCCCCGGGTGGGGGGCGCCCCTCGGCCGCCCGGCCCGCTGCCGCTCGCCCCGCGGGCCATTGTCAGAGCCGCGGCGGCGGCGCGCCCCGCCGTCACCCCGCGCCCCCCCGGGGCCCGCAGCTCCCGCCATTTCCGCCCGGGCAGGCGGATGCGGCCCCCGGGCGGCGGCAGGGCCGGCGGGCCCCGCTCGCTGCGCGGTACCTGGCGGCGGGAGGGACGGATCCCCGCGCCGCGGGGGGGAAAGTTGCCAAAAGAGGCGCAAAAGAGGCGGCGAGAGCGGCGCGGCTCTGCCCCCCCCGCCTCCCGCCGCCCCGCGCCGCCGGCCGCCGCCGCGCCGGGCGCGCCTCGGCGTCGCTCCCTGATCGATCAAAACGTGGGCAAATCCTCCAGTACCAACCTCATGGCCTCCCCGCTCCAGCCTCCATCTTTGACTAGTTGACATTCAGCTCCTGCCTGACCAACTCCTCATTAGCATACCTCCCCCGCCATTGGCTCGCCCCTGCGCTAGTCTTTGCCACCGCCTCCCCCATTGGCTCGCGGGGAGGATATTTAAAAATATTATCCCCTCGCCCATTGGCGCCCGGGTGCCCACGTCACGGCACGCTCTTTATTTTAACAATGAATGCACAAACACATTCTTCCATTCACAAATTTTTTTTTTTTTTTCAGTAGTTTGCCCGCCTTTTCTCCAACTACATTTTCATTGATTTTTTGTTTCAACTGAGGGGGTCCCGGTTGTAAACAGATAAATCAAAGGCGAACAGAGGGGGGACCTGAGCAAATATTATTTTCTCTCCCTTTCTCTCTTTTGTTCGGCAGTGCTGGTGTTGGGGGAACAAAACCGATCCCCAGCGGTCCCGGATCGGAGAGGTGTGGTCGGGGGGGCTGCTCTGCCCAAGAGGTTGCAGCTAGTTTGTGTCTATTTCGGCTCCAAAGCTCGACCTCTTTCCCGCAAGTAGGAAAGCAAGCCCTGTCCGGGCAAAACAAATCGCTAAATTTGTCAAATTTAGGGTAGTAATTATTGCTGTAGTTGGGGAGCGCTTGCTGGGGGGGCTCGGTGGGTGCGTGCCCACGGGAGAGGCTGCTGCTCTCCCTCCCGGGCCGGCGGGCAGCGGCGCGCACGGCCGCGCTCCCCGCCCGCTCCTCCCGCAGCCGCGCTCCCCGCGGGCTGAGCCAAGCAGGGGATTTAATTGTGACCGACTAAAAGACACCAGGTCACTTCAGTGCACTTTCATGACAAGAGCTTTTCCTTTTGTACAGGCGGTTGAGCTGAAATCAGGCGATATCAAAGTTTAAGGGCTAGGGAGGGAAGCTCTCTAGTATTTCTCTTGCCCTGCAAACTGTAAAACACAGGAATCGTTGAAAAATGAATAAACAAAGACTGAGAGTCATTGACAGTCTCTCTCACAGGGAAATGTCTTGGTGAGTTTCTTTTTTGACAAGATTTCTGCCATGTTGTTAACTGACAAACTCACAACTGTGCAGTTGCTTCCACCTTTAAAATACATAGTTCCTCCTGTGGAATCAGCTCTTCAACAATTGATTTCAACAGACGTTTGTAAAATGAAAATGTTTTCATACTCCAATGAGACAAACTTCACAGCAAAGGAACCGGGTAAGCTGTGAGAAAGCAATACACGTTTGTGGGTAAAAAGGCTTTTTTTTTTTTTTTTTAACTGTATTTACTGGCATTTTATTAAATAATCTGTCTTTGAAAAAGTATATTTCTCTCTAAACTGTTGAATGATTTTAGTTTTTAAATCTCTTTTCCTTTCATTTGGTAACTACCTTCATACCAAATCCAACCTCAAAATAAAACTTGTGTGCGTGTGAACTAGAATTTTACATTATACAAGAAAAAGGATATTAGCTATTTTTAAAAATAAACTAAACTTCCTTTGTATCTATTCTTGGGCTTGGGAGTTGGTTCTGATTTGGATATTTTCTCCATATATGTATGCATATGTGTGCGTAGCCCCCCACGCACAAATATTGAACCCAAGTTGTACATGCTGGATCTGGGTACTAATGGGTGGGGACTTGGAGCAGTGGATCTCTGGCAGTGTTTTTGGAGATGGGAGAGAAGGGCAGTGGGCTGTGAAATCACACATTCCTGTCCAATGGAGCTGAAATAATGGTATTGTTCTCTGGAAAAGAGGTTGCTTTTCTCTTCTCCATTCTTCCCCTGATCTGCAGGGACCTGATTGTGCAGTTAATCAGCAAAAAAGCGTTTGATGTAAGGCAGGGCGTGAATTCAAAAGGGCCAGGGGGGATTCAAGAGGGATTCTTCTGTCTGTTAGAAAATGTTTTTCTGATTTCAAAATGGTAGACATTTGAAAAGCTGCATTGGTCTCTCTTCAGAGGTCCGGGTTTGTAGTAGGTACCAGCACTAATTATATCGCTTCCTTTGTGGGTTTGATACTTACTGCTGGAAAAAAAGTAGATATCTTACAGCAAAAAGAAAGATGTCCTTCCTGGAGCAAAGGTGAGCCCCTATATCCCCGCAGTTAATTCCTTCAGCTTGCTATCAGTCGCCAGAGACTCTCCTTATGACTGCCTTGCTAAATGTTTAGCACTGCACGATTCAGAGTAAAATAAAGCCCGTGGGGAGCAGGTAAGAACTAAGTTGGTTTTGTAGCTCTTTTTGGTGACCTGTGTCCTGAGCATGACATCCACCTCCCTGAATCTTTAAACATAGGAGCTTTCCTGTCCCACACTGACTTGTCCGTAAATCTTTCCTTGCCAGCCTTGTCTTGAATGCCAAGAATAGTTGAAGCATGTTTCTTATTTCAGCGTGATCATTTCCCAAACTTTTTAACAAAATGCTTTCTGCCGATTTCTGCTGTTGTATATACACAACATCCTGCTATCTTTCCTATGCACAGCGTCTATACATGTGTAAATATGTAAATTCATTGCTATCCCTTTACTTAATATATTATTATAGCTACACAGGAAATGACACATCCTAGAGAAAGGCAACTGCCTTGGATGTTTACGTGAAAAATGTGTAACTTTACAGCAAGCTCTGAACGGGTTTGTCAGTTTAATTTTGGCCACACTGCAAATAAAGTTAATGAAAGTTCCCCATGGCCAGCCCTGGGTCCCCAGCCCCAGATCTGTCGCTGTGTACCACAGCCCCTTCCACGGGGCTCCTTCCTGCTCTGCGAAAGGAGGATTGCTCTGCTGTAATGCCGAATTGATTTATTTAATTTTTGTGTTTCAGGGCTGGGGGACATTGGGGAATTGTTTGGATATTTTTTTTTTTTTTGGTGGTGTTTTGCTGCAAATGTGCAGTTTGCGCTCTCCACTCCCTTTGGAAAGGAAGGCTGAGAAAAGACATTTGTTCTGCTGTTAGTTTGCTTTAAAGAAGGGCTCCTTGCAAACGTCCAATGCTGGAGAAGAATGGCGTTTTTATCATTTTTAAACATCAAGGAGGGGAGGGAGAAAAGCTGATTTTTTTTTTTTTCCCTCCAGATCTTGGGGTGTTTTTGCAGTGTAACTCAATCTGATGTCACTGGGGGTGGAGTCTCTGCTGCGTTTGCTTAAACTGGAGCTGCCTCAGTTCAAGGCCTTGTGGCTGAAAGTTCTTAAATCTGTGGCAGACAGGCATGACTATTCCTTAATGAGACCCCTGCTGCAATAACGCGTTTTTTATTTTAATCAGCTTCTTAATGCTATTAATTACGATATCTTTAATAACACTCTTCCCATCTGCAAGGTTAACGTAGTCCCACACAAACAGCACAGTAACACGCTTCACCGTTATCGTCTGTGTGAAAACACATGTACAAACTCATATAAAACCTTCTTAATTAGGTCTTGAACATACATATGCTTTGTGAATGTGGGTGACAGACAGAAACAAAGAGAAGAGAGGAGGGCAAGAAAAATTTCACAGAAGTTTCCAAAGATATTTACAGAGGCTGTTATAAATTAACTTTAAAATCCATCCTTGTGGAAGATTGCTACATTTAGGAAGGATCGATTTGATTTTTGTGTTTTGTCTTTTATTCCCAGCTCCCTAGCTGCAAACATTTGCTCCTGTGGACAAAACTATAAGGCTGGATACAAAATGAATTGATAAAACTCCATGGGAGACAGGAACAAATAGATTCATAAAATGTTCACAGGGCAGCATTGACTAGTAATGTTTAAACTTAAACAGATTGGACTTTTGGTTTGCCTCAACTTCAGAAAAATCACTACCACTCCTTCAGAGAGGGTGGAAATCAAAGTCACCTCTGGGCTCTCTAAAATCCTAACCCTCTTCTCATTTAGCACGGCTACCTTTAATTTTCTTTTTTAACACACAAACTTGAAAATGAAGTGGACCCTTTATTTAAACACTGATTTGAATGATCCTAAAACTTGCCCCTAAAATATGTGAGATTTCACCATCCCCATATTTTTACCCAAGTAGTTTACAAAAAGTTTTATTTCAATGGGCTTTGATTCAGACACATGAGAAAAAAACAGTTTAAAATTACTCTATGTTTGTGTATCTCTATCCACATATATGTGTCTACATATCACAGAAATTCAAATTGTTATTTATTTTTTCCCCAGATACTTATAGTATTTCAACAAGTGCAGCTTGTTAAAGGATTTTTAAAATGAAAAAAATATAAACAAAAGCACTATTCACAATAAAAAGGCATCATCTGAAACGCTTTAGTAATTTAAAAGCTGTCAGAAACGATTTCTAAAAGTCTAAAATGCACCCAAACTCACCCCCCCAACCACATCTTTATTTAGATGGAACAATCGTTTTAATGTGATAAAACTGCAATATTTTCTTAAGGACATTTTCCTATCTGCAGGATTGAAAATAAGAAAGGCAGAGAAATCTCCTCATTCCTTTCACTAAAAATAAATAATCTTAATCATTTCCTACCTAGCAGATGGCCAAAAATACCTTACGTGTTTCCATAAACATATCGAATCGATAGCTTCAAAAGTGATTGAATGTAACCAAAATGCAGTCAGCCCAAAGAGCTCAAATCTCTGCTGATCAAACCTCTACAAAGCAGGCTCTTGTGCTTGGTTTGACAGTGTCCGAGAGGGAGGGGAACATGAATGAGAAAAACAGTCACTAAATGCAAGTTATGAATGAGGGATTGGATGGGAGGGGAAAAGAAAAAAAAGAAGGAAAAAGAGGAGAGACACAGCTAATGCAAAAATCAGTTTAATTCCATAGGTTTTACATTGATGTGATTTTTTCCCTCGGCTCCCACCGTGTCTGCGGACTCGTAGTTAAAAACATCTCTAGCCCAAACCCCAATAAACATCCTCGCTACAGGAAAGAGGGGTATTGTGCTTGTTGGCTCACATTTTCTTCCCCCCCCCCCCCCCCCCCTTTACTCGTCCCCATCTCTCCCCCCTCCCTCTTTTGTAAATCAGAATGAGGAGGTTTTATAGTGAGTCTAATTCTCACTCCCTCCATTTCCTTCCTTTCTGCATTTTTTATCCCCCTTCCACCCCGCCCCTCCCCTGCCTGCAGCCCTGGTATTGATTAACCACTTCGCTGCTACCCCTCCGCGCTGCCTCGCCGCCGCCGCTGCCTCCCCCCGCCCAGCCCAGCCCCGCACCGAGCCTGCCCCGGGGCCGGCGGGGAGGACGCGGCCGGGGCTGCCCCGGGGCCGGCGGGGAGGACGAGGCCGGCGGGGAGGACGCGGCCGGGGCTGCCCCGGGGCCGGCGGGGAGGACGCGCCTCCGCGGCCGGGGCTGCCCCGGGGAGGCTTCCCAGCGCCCGGAGCCGGCCCCGGCGCTCCCGCCGCTCCCGGCCAGCCCTTTGAAGTCACTTGCACTCGAGGGTATTTCACGAGGCTGGTTGCAGCGCCGGGAGTGCCCGGCCGGCTCCGGGCGTGGGGAAAAGTGGTAAAACAAAACGCCGCCGACCCAAACCCAAACGCCGTGGGGTGTTTCCTCCGAGGGGTGCAGCCCCCGCAGCTGCGGAGCGGTGGAGGGAGGAGTGTGAAGGAGCGAGGGGAAAAAAAACCCCGAGCACCGAAAGAGTTAACGGCCGCTGGATGCATTGATTAGTATTGATGGCTTTGGTAGTTTTAATGGATTTGTTGTTTGTGGGAGGTGGGGAGCTTTTGCCTTGCTTTGAATTCTAACCCCCTGGCTGGGAGCTTGCTCCTAATTGCATGCACAGCATTCCTTCGGAGTGGGTGGTATCACCTTTTACTGCTGCTCCCTTCCACAGGGAAGGCCTGTAAAAAATCCCTTTCATGTGCCCGAAAATCAATACCCAGGGCTCTGGATGGCTGCTGTAAAAACAAAACAAAATCCTGTCCCTCCCCCGCTAAAAAATAATAATATATATATATAGGGGGGGGGGGGGAAGAGCCCCATAAGAGCAACCCTCTCCCTGCAGAGAAACGCAAGGGGCAGTTGGCTCCTTTTGCCAACCCAGGGCCAAGGCAGTTTTGGGCCGGTGTGGAAAGAGCCCCTATTTTTACAGCTGCTGGGGGCACTTTTGGAGGGGGCTGCAGTTGGGAGCTGGAGGTTTCAGTCTGGTTCTGGTCAATAAAAATGGATGTGGCTTGAAAATGCCTGCTCTAGTGGCAGGGAGGATGGAGGGTCAGGAGCAGTGCTTAAAAGGTTAAAAAGGACTGGGTGAGTGGGAAGTTGCAGAGTTATGGGTGGAGTTACCCACACTTTTAAAAAAAGCACAACAGAGTAAACAATTTCATCTTTCAGTTAGTGTCAGGAGGAAGGTAAGAGTGCAAGGGTGCTATGCCTTGCTGTGTCCAGCACCGGGCTTTTGGAAATAAAAAAAATGAGACATTTTACTAGGAAACTATGAAACCAAGTTTATTTTTCATTCTGCCCCCAAACCGTGCAAAAATGATACCAGTCTAACGTACAAGTGAACTTCATGTTCACTTCTCTCTCTGCTGGATCTTAATTTCTTTAGCACTGAGGGGAGAGGGAGCGATTGTTAAGCGTTTAAAAATCCATGCAAAATAAATCAATGTGTTTCTGCCATCTACATTTCAATTCAATAACATCGTTTTCATAGAGCTATTTCATTAGTATGGAATAACTCACCTGTAAGTAATTACAGCTGACTTGCTTTCTAGCAGAGACCAATACAAGTCCAGAAAGGGGATAAAGGTTAGCTCAAAGAAATACTGCAGAGGTTTGGCATGGGTATAAAAGCGAGTAGCTGTGTTCTCTCCTTAGAAAGCAAGTAATTCTTAGTCATCATTTAAAAGAAAATTCATAGCTGTGCCTTGAAGCTTTATTTCAATCTAAAATTTAAAAACAAACCCCAACTTGAAAGTGTTCCGTCAGTAAAATGTAATGTCACTGCATCGAACAGAAGAAAGCTCCAAACCAACAAACAACCCAAAGTTCCTATAATAATTGTTTGAGAAATCCACCTTTCTCAGATTTCACACAGGCTCAAACAGTCAAATAGTTTGTTTGATATTTGTTATTGTAATTCTGCTTCTTGTTGAAATTGTGTGTTGGCACTGAGTTACATTTGTTTGAAATTAGTTTATCAGTGTAACACTAACTTAAGAATGAGTTTACTGGTTCAAAAGTGCACTACTTTGAATGAGATAATTTAAGTGGAGCTGTACATGGAAAAAAAAAAACCACAAAGAGTATTTTAAATTATTTTTTTCTATCTAATACTCACTATTAAAATTAAAGAGCATGTCTTTATAGATAGTTTAGTGTAAAATTTTATTTAAATCATAGTTCAAATGCTTCCTAATTTTATTTAATGATTTTTATTTAGAGCAAACTGCCCAAACATTTTGTATTAATTCATACTAATATGCAACACTTATTTCTAGCTTGTCCAGAATATGCAATAGGAAGGTTTCCAGGACATTTTCTTTTTAGAGAACCCTGGGTTTCTTAGGAACAAACAAAATTTTAAATAGAAAGAATCTTTTTCAGGATTAGCTAATTTCAGGAAGTTCATCCTTTCACCATTGTACAAGCTTTTGTATGTACATTTTAAAACAAAATATTTACAAAATAAAACGCCTTCCTACAATACCTAGGATGTGCTCATCTCCAAAATTCTGTGGATTTGTACTTTAAACTTTTTTGGAACAAAAGTAAAAGGGTCATTTTGCTGTACCAAACAATTAAAATGTGCTTTCAGATAGGCAGGGAGAGGGAAGAGTTGTGCTGTGGAAGATTTGAAGCATTTTTTTAGCAGTGCACTGCAGCGACAAAACCTACACTTGAAAGTATTTCAGGATCTCACTCTTTGTTTTAGTGACAAGAAGAACATTCAGGTTATTTTTTTTTAAATAAAGACAATCCACAAAACTTAATCAGAAGCAAAATCTGGGATTCAGTTCTTTCCTTCTTTCCAAATCTGTTTCTTAGTTTTTTTTCCAAATAGTTTAAAAAAACCCAACCTACCTAAAACAAAATAAAGTGTACGACCTGCAGTTCAGAGAGCATGAAAAAAGGATAGTTATTTCCTTCATTCACTGAATTCACCTTAACAAACAATTTTGGAATTTCATTTGTTTGAAATCTGCAGCATATTTATCTCCCAGACATTTTAGTGCACTAATCTGTTTGACATTCAAGAAAAGTAACTGAAGAAAAAACCCACCTCTTTACCCCACAGCAGAGTTGCCAATTAATATGATTCTGTTAGCCCTGAGCAAACGGGAGGAATCAGTGGGGTATTATGGGAGATTTATCTAAGGGTCACATCTCACTTCTGACTTAAGAATTTAATATGAAAATAAATCATTATAAAGGTTTTCTCTTTCTTATAACATCTGTAAAATCTGTGCTAAACATGAAGATAGTTGTGTGTTTGTTGAGGTGTGAGCGCAGTCTCTGGGCAGGGTTAGCAGAGCTATTTGTTTCTCCGCTAAATGTTGAAAACAGCCTTTCCTTTTTTAACTCTAAAATCCCAGCAGTAAACACTTGTGCAGATGCAGTTGGTATATTTTAAAGGAGCTGATCTATACAAATGGAATTATGAAATTATGGTTTGATTACCAAACAAACGGTTTAGTTCAAAAGGCTTGCGAAGCTTCAGCTTAAATTTGGGGGTTTTAGAGGCGTGAACATGTGGCTGTGCTCTTAGTTCGGCTATCTCATAAACTGTCTTTTCAAAATGAAATAGAAAACTGCAGAAAGAAGTGTTTGCAGTTTTGCTTGGCATGGCTACTGAATTGCATACTAGAAATGAATTGAAAACTCATTTCCATTGCTTTTAGCTGTTAACCAATATAACTTTGTTTTAAGCTTGCAGCCTTAGTGAACGCTTCCAAAGTTAAATTTAATCTTTGTATTGCTCACTAGCACCAGTGAGGCTTAATTTTAAACAACATTTATTAAAAACTTTGTTTCAAGATTAATTTCCCCTTACCTTAAAACTTGTCTGGTTTGCTCTTCTTACAAATCCAAAACAATTAATATTGGCATTTTGTTAAATTATTTTCTCTCAAGCTGTATGCCAATTATTCAAGTCCATCAGGGATTAGTGGTTCAATTATATTTAAAATATCACTTGTTAGTTCACATCCAGTTTCCAGGCACCTCTGGTTAACCGAGCAGAGCACCTACATTTCATTATAATCTAGCATTCCTCATGACTTATAATGAAAGATACTGAACTAGTTAAGCAAGACTTTGTTGGCACAAGAGGAAAATGAAAATGAATGAATTAACAAGCCCTGAAAAATAATCTTTGCAATTATAGAATTTCTTTGCTTAATATCTCACACACATTGTGCATTTAACCACAGGAAAGTGGCGGGTGCTTAAGGTGTAAAAGACCCTTTAGAAATATTTCAGTCAACACTGCTAGCTCTTGAGCATGTTTATGTATGCCTTTCATGTCAATGGGGGAAAAATAGCAATGAAATTTTGGTGTTTATACACCTAGAAGCTGGGAAGTCCTGGTTAAATATACTAATCTGTAGCTGGGAACATTCATGTGAGAATGAGAGCTTCTTCATGCTAATTGAAATCTGTACCTGGAAAATAACAACCCACAAGAAGAACTAATTTTTCAATGAGAGCTCAAACCCGTTAGGAGCCTGTGACCAAACCCAGGAAAAATTCAGATACAGTTCACTATAAACACTCTCTTACAGAATAAGAGCTTTTTCTATTGCTGAAGATGTAATTTAGATTGTAGGAGTCATCTGTTAAGATCAAACAGATAACACTGTCTTTTCAAAACATTTAAAAATATTCCTTATCCACAATGTTATCTTTGCGACTAAATGATTTTAGTAAATGCTGCAGGGAATATGACATTAGCTAACAGAGTGCAAAGGGTCCCTGTTTGTCTCAATCCTCTGAGTATTCCTTGTAGTGGATTGAGTCCACATTTAAAACATTCAAATGCGTTTCCCCAAATGACATCAAAGACGGTTTAAATCAATATTTGGATGATCAGGGAGCAAATGTTTGAATTTGGAAAGGAAGGGGCAAACGTAGCCTGTGCATGGTTGCTGTAGCACATCACATGTTGAGGTGGGCAAATGTTGTCACGTGGCAAAGCTGCTGTAGGAAGGCAAGAAAAGGATCGCTATTCAAATGGTGGGAGGATGTTTGAAGGATTTCATGACTGGGCAATTCCACTAGGCAGAGAAAAATTGGGAGGAATTAACAGTGCCATCAAAGAAGGGTTGGTTTTTGTGTGGGCAATATTAACAGGGAGCTAGGGAAAAGTGCAAGTGATTGCAGGGCAGAATCAGTTCACCAATTCTTGCAAATACTGGATTTAATATTACCAATGAAGAGGAAGACTTGTATTTTGTAGTAGAAACCGGAGATAGCACATTTTTTTGATCTAAGCTTAGAAAGAAGCTACTTTGGTGCTGTGAACACCACCAAAATCCTTTAAAAAGTCAAGAATTTAAGAGAAAAATTGGTCTGTTGAGACCTGGCAATGGAAACTTCAGGCATCATTATGTTTCAGCTCAGACAGTTTTTCTCTTTCCCATGTAAAAATTTAAGAGAAGAAAGGTGTAGATCAACTGTGATTTAAAAAAAACCCACACAGTAAGAACACCTTGATAATATTTAAAACAAACTATTAAGGTTTCTTCCAAGTATGCATATAAGCTTTGTTTAATGGGTAGACTCAAATACAGTCTAAAGTTTGCCTGCTGCTCTTACCTGGCTCTCGGCAGACCTATCTTGCTTTCAGCACAGCTTTCAGAAGTCACTGGCATCCTAAAATTGCTATTTGTTAGCCTGCTGGAAAAAAATAACCAGCTTTTCTCTGCTGCTCATGTAGAGGATGCGCGCTCTCTACTTCACTATTTCTCATTTGAATTAAACATTTCATTAAAGGATATCATCAAAAGAAATCCCTAAAAACTTTAGGCTCATTATGTGACAGGGTATGTGCTTTTATTAAAGGTATGTTAAACTATCCCGATTCAAATAACAATCAAGATAACATCTCTTTAAGCTACATTAATTTAGACTCTTAAAGGCCAACATGTATACGGCAAAGTGTGCAAATTAATATGCTAAAGGATGTTACACACTTAAACCACACTTGGAAACAACAGACCATTCCAAAGAGATCGTACGCTCTCATCTCATTTAACTGAAATTAATCAAAATTAAACAAATTCTCAAAATGTCAAAATTGATTGTAAAAAAACAATGTGCATTGCAAACCCCACCACCTAAACAGCCATTATGTTTAAAGGAAATCTGTGATCTGCAACCAATTAGGAGCAAAATGGTTGTAAAATATTTAATTTGTGAGTAGCATTTTAAATTCAGTAACAGCTATAACAAAATGGGTAAGTAAATGACATTAATCACTCCTGATACTAAATTATCCCTATTTTGCTTCTAAGACAGGAATCAGACTGGGCAATGTTTTCTATTAGTTAAATACATCCATAACCCAATGAAAGCCTAGGAGGCCATTTAACTAATGGGGATTCCAACATCCTTGTTGTTCCTTTATTTTGTGTACTTTTTAAAGGTCATATAACTGTTTTAAAGAGTCACCCCTTGATTTTTCAGCAGAGGTAGTGAGCATTATTTTCCTGATAAGAGCTATTTCAGACAGGTAGAGCAATGTTTCCTGCAGTGAAGACTAAACACCAAGCTCATTTGAAATGATTTTAACAACTTCATGGCCTAAAGGAAAATACTGCTCTCCAGCCTACAAGACCAGTTTTTTTTTTTCCTTTTTGGTTTTGTTTCAAAGAGGAGAATTTTTGGAGGGTTATACTAAATAAAGCAATAAAATGCAAGTAGTTATTTTCCACAGTTGAGCTATTGTTTCATTCAAAACCTGGTATCTTGTTTGTTTTTAATAAATTAATGGCAAGTGCAGCAAGTGGGTGCAAGTGCTCAACTCCTCCATCCCAAACACTCCTGCGTGGTGTCTCCTGCGTGGTCTAACAGCCAGAGACATACGGTCTCACTCTCACCTGTTTTCCAGTTTTTTACACGCTCTGGCTGTGCATTTCCCTTTCTCATTTCATGAAAAGTAAAATTGTATTTTTATAGATATTTTCAAAAGAAAATAGACCCATTTTTAAAGTCCATTTTAATTCATGAACATCTCAGATTAGATTCAGCTTCTCAAGATGAATTATTTCCTGCTTTTCTTTCTTGTAAATATCTTCCACCACCAACCACCTTCTGCAGATAAAACTTTACCAATTAGTCATTTAGAGACATAAACTCACAAGGCAAAAAACAGCCTTTGCAGCTCTAGGCCTCTTTGATGATGATGATGTTTACAAATGCTTTCTCTGCTGGGCGAGTAATGTGCACTTTGCCATTAGCTCTGTGAAACTGTTCGACACACAAAATGTGCCTTTCAGTAAGGCAGACGGTAAGAAAGATTGTTCCTTTCATTATATGCAGGACGCTTACAAAATAAATAGTGGCTGGGGTGAACATACCGATTTCTTCAGACTGAAAAAAGCTCTCTTGTTGTTCAAAATGATTTCACTGGCTGAACAGGTCGCTCGCATAAATATCCGTCCTGGTGAGATTTCCACTGTTCCTGCACTGCCACCGTGCCTCCCAGCAGCGGATGGGGCGGGGGCTTCTGGTGCCAGGTACCGTACATGCCCATCGTAAGGCAACCCTTGTATATGAGATGCGACTGAAATCCTTCCTTTCTCTACTGGTTTCTTCAGTTCCTATGAAAATTTGCGGTTCCCTCCTTCTTTAGATGTCAAGCGCATCAGGACACCTTGGTTCCTGACAGCACTGTCGTACACTACAGAACAAAAGTTCTGCATTTGATGGGGATACAGGAGCTAAAAAGGGCTAAGTCAGGCAACAGAAACATGAATAACTGCACTGCCTGAACAGAAGCAAAGTGGGTTCCCGAACTGTGTGGCTTGCAGGAAGAGTAAGTGAGAGAAATGTCAGAGCCCAATAGCTTGCACTGATTTGGGAGAAGAATAACTGTTTCGATAAAGCAGAGAGTGGGCAAAGTTTATACTGTACAAGCACCACGGGGGTCAGAGCCCTTTCATTGCTGCAAGCAGCCTGGGCTGAACAGCTAGTGTCCGTCTGGAGTCCGACAGAAGAGAGCACGAGGTGTGTCGGCTCTGCTCCTCTGTGCCAGGGTGCATACTCTGCACTCTGGTTTTCCTTCGATTGTTGGCTGGGACCGACCATTCCCGCTCCTGGGACTGCTTTAAAGCTCAGGCAAGGAGTTTATCCCAGCACAACTACTTTTTGCTTTACAGGCGACCAGGACAGCACATTGATAGCAGGCAGCATGTTTTGCTTCTCATCTGAGTACCAGACACTTGTAGAAATGTGGAGGTTAGAAAGATGAATCAGCTGCCCCCTCCATTCGCTTCCCCACAATGCTCTCCTGCGGTCCATGGGATTACCTAAGTACTAGCTGAGTTTTGAGGTTGCTTGAGTATCTACCAAAATATTTTAGTAGCTAACTTTGCTATTTCAGGAAAGAGAAAGTAGCTAGAATAAATTGGATTAAGTCTTTAACCCTGTGGTGCAAAAACCTGTTATACTTCTAATCACTAAATTAAAATGAAAGTCAGAGATATAGGAATCAATTGTAAGAAAAGAATCAAAACTAGGGTGGGTAAGAGAAGAAAATGAATGCTCAGGAAGGAGGAATGGAAGCATTTCTTCCAGACCAGCCTAAAATCTTTCAAACAATTACATGGAGAATAAAGATTTCAAATGTCTCCACAGAAGGACGGAGCAGGTTTCTAAACTGTTCTCCTAAGAAAGGGCAAAAACTTGGGTACTCCTTGGAGAGAAGCTTGGTTTGCCTTTTCCTGTGCTGGACAGCCATCATTGGCACCTTGGACCTGGGTCAGCTGGGTAGAAAGGTTCTGCAGGGGAATGTTTCCCCATCTCTTCCCCTGCTCCTCCATCCATCTCCCCATGGGAGAGCATCCCTCTTGTGAGATGACTACAACTTGGTCGTGCATGATCATCCATGTTTGAATGCAAGAAGAGAAAATGCTCCGAGTTATACTGGATTCCTGTGAGTTTGTCACTAGGACATTTGCTTGCTTCTCGGAGGATAAAATCACAGACAAGTCTTACCCTGATCCGTCCTGTACTTACGTAGTGCTGGGCAAAGCAAACGTTCTTGATCTCTGCTCCTCACATCCATGCCATCTGGTTAGCTGTGGGGCGGGCATACAGCTCTCCACTCTGGAGAGAAAATGGAAGAGGGAGCTGAAGTCGTGAGCATGAATCTTATAAACTGTCTCTTGGTCAACAGGAAAATAAATGAGAGGATCTTCAGAACATGGTACTGCTTAAACACATATTCTTAGCACATGGCACTGAGATTGCTAATGATCACAGTACCCTGATGCTTTCATAATCTGGCGTGTCCTTAGTCCAGGCTTCTTGGATTTCAGTTATATCCTTTTGTCTCATGTTTGCAGCTAATGCAGGACAGGAGTCCCGTGGCTGAACTCCCAGAGAAACCCGTCTCTAGAATTTGACTGAGACACTGGCTCCTCTGGGGAAAGTAACTGAGGGATTCTGGGTTCAGCTGAGGGCTGGACAAAAATGTGGTCCAGCCTATTTAATGACAGGTTTTCACTTGTCTTCCCTTGCTTTACATTGTTTCCTAAAACCTCACAGAAGTTAAACAATAAAACGTTTCATTGCGATGTAGAGTCCGACACTGTCTCCACTGATGTACGTCTGTGCAGCGGGACTCTGAATCACCACCGCTGCTGAGTCTGAGTACTACCGATAGGAATGACAGATATTCGCTACTCCTTGGGAGGATCCACGGGAACGCCTACATGATTTCTGTGATATCCTGTCATCAGAAGAACATAGGCATGGCCACGCTACATCAAAAGAGTAACCTACCTAGGTTCGTCCTGAAACAAGATACTGATCTAATTTGATGTACTTATAGAAACTGGAGATGGGGAAACTTCTCTTAGGCCCTCTAGTTAAACTCCAGCGATTGCTGGGAGGTCCTCTGCACTGAGAGACACAGATTGCTTTTAAGAAATCTCTCAGCATTATGAATAAAAAGGCAGCACTGCAGAAGCCACGTCTCATTTCCCATACTCCGTATGGACTGTCAGTAAGGTCAGATCTGGGAACTGACCAGATTTAGCAGTAACATCCAATGTAAAGGAGTTTCTGTTTTACTATCTGTGTACCAGCTCAATGCTTTTCTGTACAGTCTTGGTTTATGCGCTGTGTTTAGAAATGGTTCATTTGTCATGTTTTAGGAAGACATAGAGTATCACTGTTTTCAACTCTTTGAACATGGAAGGCTGATTCATTTCTGATTTGGACACTTAATTAAGATGAAGAGCTTGGAACAGTTTCCATCTAAAAGCAGTGAGACTTTTGCTGCTGACTTTGAATGCAGGGAGAATTACACTATTAGGCTGTGTTGGTGCAGCACGACAAGTGCACCAGAGCACTAAAGAAATAGACTTTCCACTAAAGCCCAGAACTGAGGTCTGGAGAGCTTCCAGTTCTTATCCAGCCAACAGCATCTTCTGTTGAAGTCATTGATGTGGATCAGTGTGAGGATTGAAACTCCGTTTCTGGACACAAGCGTACAGCTTTCATTGGCTCAGCTGCAGGCTGCATGTGTGTCTCAAGGGAGAGTATCTATTCAAAGGCACAGGCCACTGTCCTCAGTGCTTGCTACAAGAAGATTCTTTTTTGTGCCAAGACAGGAGACCAAGATATTGGTACCCTATTCCAGCTGGCCGGGGAAGAGCTCCCCAGGAAGGCAAAAAAGGATAAAGAGGCTTAGATCGTGCCCTGCCAACAGGAAGGGAGCACTCGCCAGCTACAGACTCTTGCCACATTTCAAAGCCGTGTCTTGCTGTTCCCTGTGCTAGCAAGCAGAGAAGAGACACCTTCCTCCCATTTCTCCTACCGAGAAAGGGTCCACTCTTACTCCCTGCCACTGTTACCCCCTCAGACCAGAAGAGGATTATTTCAGCTGAGGACAGCAAGGCAGCTGCCGGTGCACCCATCAAATGCAGAGCTCACGGAATGAAGCATGGGGGGGGTCAGCAGTGGGGTAGCCAGAGCTGTACTGCTGCCCCGAACAGGGCTGCGCTCTGGGAAGGGAGGAACTGAAGTTGCCCCTTGGCTCTGCCCCTACAGAAAGCTGCATCGACAGGCAGGCAGGAGCTTCCCGGGACAGAGATCATTTATACAAGCCAGCCCAGGAGCAAGTACATAAAAATCCAAAAAATGCACTTGTCAGTGATTCCTTATATTGCTTTTCCTCTTTCCAGTAAGCAGTGTTGTGCCTTATCTTGCCCATGCTTTAGGATCAGCCGGTGTTAGTGAGCTATTTGTTACAGCAGGCAAACCCCCGTAGCACTTGTCCAGCTGCACTGAGCCTCCCGTTATAGGAACTCCCTCCCCAGAAAGCCCTGCTGCACTAGGGGTTAGGTTTTAGGTTTGGCAGGTCTAGGGCACTTCACTCTTATTCTGAGAGTGACTGTTTCTTGCTGCAGGTTTCTCTCTGTTTGCTGGTGAGCGAGTACCTTTAGCCTGTGTTATTTCTCTGTATTTCCTTTTTTCTCTTTTTGAAGGCACTGTTTATCTCTTTAGAAGCTGTTGTTATCCAAGGCTCTCAACACGCGTGGCACTCTGTAATAATACCTGACGCAGACACGATATTGCTAAGAGTAGCAGCTTGCAATTGTAAATCTCCAGACGTTTTATGAAGGTGATTGTTGTATCTGCTTTGCAAGTGTCATTGCTAAAGTAGAGAGAAGTTAAGTTGCCTACCCTAGGACACACGTCTCGTCGGTGACTGAACAAACATTAGAGCACACTGATCGCAGTTGCGCTTGTCTGTTTGCTCCCTTGGCCTTACTGTGTTGTGCTTATGCTACGTAGCACACAAACAGGGTCCTTGGAGCGAGGTGGGATTGCAGAACCCCTGACACCTACAGATGGGAGCTCTGGTTCATTCTCATTCAGAGCGGTGATGGACACCAAGTTCAGGTATCCTTGCAAGGAAAGCCCTGTGCTTTAGTCCCGAGAATTCATGTTTTGTGCCAAGTAGTTTTGTTGTTTTCTCTGCTTTCTTCAAGTGTTCGTGCTCGCGACTCTTAACATCACCATAGACCTTACTGCAATCGCTCTTCTTCCTCCATGTGTTGCACCAAATTCGGTTTTAGGATGACAGTGTGTGTCGGGTGAATGAGGAATGGTTGTACATGTGCAGGGTCTTGTTTTAAAATATCAGATGGCGTAATGGTACCCAGCTGAAAACTAGCAGGACTTTATTGTGATTATTCGAGCGTTTTCCTTTGAATGAAAGATTTGCCAAGCCCATCAGCACTTGTGAGCAGCAAAAGAAAATGATCAGATGACAATGTATGCTCCGTAAAACAGCTGCTCTTTCTACAGCCATGAGTCAAAGTCTGTTTTATTGCAAAATTTCATTGGAGTCAACTGGAATTTTGCCTGAGTAAGGTGCTCGAGATTTTTCTTCAAGTAACTTTACAGTTACTCAAGATGGAGAATTGGGAATCACGTGACATTCCTAACACAATATTATGTTTCCATTCTTGCTGCATGAACATACTTATCTGAAGATTAAGTAGATCTTTCTTACAAAAGTGCATGCTCACGCTGAATGCAGACAAAGGCGTTGGAGCTGTTGCGTTATTGGAACTCCAGTTATTTATTCAACTGTCCACCATGGCAGGAGTTTTTCTGTTAAATATATAATTCCCCACTTTTTTTCTTAAACAAGAGAACCAGAGGGTGAAAGGGTTGAAGATTAAAATGTAAACAGCAAAATTTATTATAATTACAAGAGTGTTTCAAATTATTTCCTTAAACTGCAACATAATTTACCTCTAGTCAAGGTCTCTATTGGTGGTGAAAGAGGAAACTGCTTGACCTTGGGGTGACCTCTGGCCCCCGGGGGTCAGCGCCCGAGGAATGCGCAGATGTCACGGTTCATAAGCAAGGACAGAAACTCTCAGGTTTCCCAGGCAGAGAGGCGCCAGTTCGGGGATGGGGCCAACATGTGCACCTCCCTTTGAACCAGCCACTCGTACCTGAAATCGCATTGAAAGCCAGCACGCACTGGGCTGGAGACAGGGAAAGTCCAGGGCAGCCCAGGATGGAGGCTCGTTCCAGGAACAGGCAGAAGCAGCAGAATATAATGAAGGGAAACATAAAATTTCACTAAAGTGGGCCAGTATCTGTGCTACCTCGTTAGCTGTACTCAAGGAACGCTGCAAACAAATGCGATCTGAAATATAGATGCATGTACGGTGCAAGTACCATTTAGAGGAGCTTTGGCTGCAACCAACTGATGCAGCTTGTCGCTGTTGCAAAAGCAAATGTCCTGTACTCTTAACAATGCAGAGAAAGGAGAGAGAAATGGAAGGATTTATTGCCCACACTACGTTAACAAAAACTGTGCACGGGCTGAATTAATGCAGTGCGGATCGCTGCTAGAACTTTTGTAATGCCAGCAGAGATCCTCACAGTAACCCAGGTCTGGAGTCACTTGGGCTGCTTCTCTCTCTGCCCTGCAAGAAAGCGATTTGTATTGCCAACCCATGTTCTTTGAACAAAAAAAAGCCCAAACAAATCATTGAGAGCAAAATAAAAAAAAAAGACTTTAGAAAATTCTTCTTAATAAAAGCAAATGAATAAGGAAAGTTAGGTTTAAGCTAAAACAAATTGTGTGGTAAATATTAAGCTTAGGGAGAGAAAATTATACCAGCAATAATATTCAAAGAAGAAATGGGATGAGGGGGAAAACAAACACAAGGTTAATTTTAATATTAAAATCATACCTTATGTATCAAAATAAAATTTATATTCAAGGAAATTGTGAACCCAAGGGTTCCTTTCAACTATTTGCAGCCTACAAACCACAAGTTGTGCTAAGCATGATCAAAGTACTTCACAATTAGTTTGGTTTTAAATCACTATAATTGTCAGCCTAGGTTGTAATCAGAGAAACATTGTTTTGAAGCAGCAGCAAACTTGCCCTGGTTGTAATCTGGGGAAAATTCGAGAAAAACACTGGGATCTGGTCAGTTAATGGCAGCACAGTGCTTGGGGACAGAGTCGTGTTAAACATCAGAGAGTGTCCCGAGTTCACGAGACAGCCAGCCCGCCCTCGTCCGCTGGTGCAAAGACCTCTCGTACTGCTGCTTCTCTGGTCAGCTCCCTGCCTCGGTTTCTCTCTTGGGAAAAGCGGGCACGACATTGGAGAGTCTTTATAAAGCGCAATTCATGAGGCGCTGGAAAACACACGTGCTTCAGGTGATCCTGGAAGGTGCTTGCGTACGTTGGCTGTGGGGATGGTAGGAAGAGGCAGCTAGTGGAACGAGCGGCGCAGAATACTTGGATGGAGGAGACTGCAGGAGTGCCAAGAATGACTGCAATGCGAGTATGAGCCTGCTCGTGCATTGCTCTTTTAATAAAGCTGGCAGCGCGTTATCTGGAAGCTGCAATGGGTTTCCTAACAGATTCCTTGGAAGTTTCAGGTTGGAGAGCTCTTCCAGGGGCTTTGCCAACAACACAACAGAAAAGAGGATGAGCTCAAATGCTTTTGTAATTAGGAACAGAGTATTTCTTGCAATTAAAAAGATCTTCCAGGAATACAGGAAATAAAGCCAGTCTTTGAAGGAATCATGCTTTCTAGACATTAAAAGGGTAAAGGTAGCTTTAATCTGGACTCTGCTATGGAGAAACTGAAGGAAATTTCCCCACTGGAAGCCCTGAAAAGAGAATTTGCTCAGCAGTACAAATGAATAAAACAACAAGGCTTTGTGCTTGAGGATCTCAAAGCGTTTTCTGCTCTGCACCAGGAAATGTAATACCTCCTGGGAGCGGAGTTAAATTGGAAACAGGGACCTTCTAAAAGCTAGCTCAACTCTGCTCCGGCTGAGCACAGCCATGCTTCCACCAGCGTTGGTGGAAAAGACAAGTGATGTTTTGACAACTTGAGTCTTCAGTCGTGACTTTTCTACAGGGATGCAGGAGATTAGCAGGCAGCTCAGATTTAGTGAAGAAGCAGTTAAGAGAAGAGAATTAAATTTGCCACCTTGCATCCAGCCAAGCCAGAGGCTCTCCTCGGCCTCAGAACGACGGAAAAATCATCACCTCAGATATTTCTTAACAGTGAATCTCCTTGCTTCCAAAAGAATGGGGGTAACATTGGGGTGGCAGTGAGGGAATGCACTGGTTGAGGAGGCTCTGCTTTGGACTGGCAGTTTCCCCGGCTCTGTTTCAGAAGAAATGCGGAACTGAAGGAAGTTCAAACCCTGTTTTAGTTTGTATGAATCATCTCCTCTGCTTCTGTTTTCTTCTAGTCACTAAAGAGGCATTAGGGAAGAGATGACTGAACAGTAGCAAAGGGCAGGCAATGTGACTGTGAAAGCTAAGGGGAATAATGAGTGGAAGAGATGAGTACTGTAAGGAGCAACCGATATCTCAGCTTTTCATTTGGGGAAGGTGAACCATTTCCCAAGAACCCGTTTGGGTTCAAGTGGCACTGAACGGAGAGAGCCCCAGAGGTGTTTGCCAGAAAGGAGGTGATGGTAGCAGAGGGGCTCGCGGAGGAAGGTTTGCCTTATTGTGCTCTCCTAGTCGAATGTAAATGGATTGTAGCTGTCTTTTTGGTCTACTTTTGTAAAATAACTTATTGCAACTATTTATTTAAAGAAATCACAATTACAGCAAGTAAAGGAATGCCCAGGTGGCATTGTGCACTGCCGGACCTCCTGGCAGTCCAGGTTTTATCCAAACCAGGCATGGCCGCGTGGTAATGGTCCTGCCGAATTACCCAGTGCACTCAGCAGAGTTTTTGCTGGCTTTGCTGTACGGCATCTGGCACAGCACCAAGCAAATGGCACAGGCAGATGATACCTGATCTGCTCTATCAAGCTGTTATGAATTAAGAATTCGTAGATTGAGTTTATATCAAAGCAATGATTTTTATCTGGTTGTGGCTTTTCTGAACCAATGCTAAAAACCTCCTAACTAGTTTCCACTACATTACTGATTTAAATAAGGACTGAATAGACCTTTTGGCTTGGCTATCAATTTATGTGTTTGGAGGTACATCACATCGTCTCAGTTCTCTGTCACGGAGATGGTACGGGGGTGTACCCGCTAAGGTGTGATACTGTGACTCCTTACCGCAGTGGTTTTATTTGTTTACTCTAATGTGGGGAAAATTGCACAATTTTGAGTATCTACACTAACCAATGCAATTGTGAACAAGTCCCAGTAACATGTCAGCGATGCGCATGTTTGTCTCCAGCCTCTGATTATACACCTTTTGCGACACGTGCAGACTAATGCACCCCTGTACATTTGTCCTCGCATGAGACAGCCTACACCAGTCAATAAAAGATAGTCCATAAATCTAATGGGTGGGAGTAACAGAATAATAAAGAAAGAGAGAAGAGGTGAACCAAGACTGATGCTGGGATTTTTTTTTTTGTTTCCCTTTTTCATGAGTGGGTGAGCATCAGAGGGAAAGAGGGACAGTCTTTGGGACGTGGCGATAGAAGGATTCTCCCATTGACTGGCTTGACTCAGCAAACAAAATCCTTCCCAACATGGAGCCATGGAAACCAGAGGACACGGAGGGAGAGAAGTGATGGTAAAGCTGCACCCAGCCCTCTAGCAGTAAAAGCCAGATATGGAAATTGTTCCCTGAGCAGACAGGACCCAGAATTGTTTCTTTCGTTTTCCTTTGGCTCTTCTAAGTTTTTCTTGCTGTCAGGAAGAGCTAGGTGAAAAGGGGGGGGAGAGGGGGGGATTTGTGCAATTCTTCCACTTGAGTGTAGAGAACAGAGAGCAGAAGGTGCGGTGAGAAGCCTTTTAAAGTGGTTGTAGATGTGTGAGGTCTGATTCTGTTTTCAAAAACGTATCTGTTAGATGTAAGTGCATGGGAGGTCATTAGAGCTCTGCCGCCTTTCGGGGGGTGAGGCAGGAGGGAGCTGGGCTGCAGAACGGGCAGGCAGCAGCATCGCGCTGCCGGGAGCGAGAGCCACCGTGTGATCAGCAGGCTCTGGCAAAGGGGCGAGAGGGGAAAGAGGCTGGTTTTTCCTCTCCTCCGTTAATGTCATTGCTAGCCACGGCCAGACACTTACGTTTAAAATCACACCAGTTGTTTGTGATTATGCTAAGGGTTACTCTGGAGATGAGCACAGCTAGCTGGCAGGGTTTTAAACATAGCAGTCCCTGTCTTTGGTGATCACCTAACATCCTGTTGTTTACTGGATCTAAAAATAAAGCATGTTTTTCCAGAGCAGAGAATCTAGCCTGTACAAAAAGGCAGGTATTTCCAAATTGCTTTCCTGGTGGTAGGTATCCCTGGTTCATACAGTGACCCTTGCTTCTTCCTTAACCCTCCTCAAATCACTACTTACCTTGGATGGCTGGGGACTGGGGGCTTGTCATATAGGTTTTTTTATTCAATAGGAAAAAAAAAAATTAGTAGCTGTGTGTAGATTTATTTCTGAGGGAGAGACAGATGTAACAGTCTGTGTGATAATTTTCCAAGGTTATAGGAATAGATGTCCTCTCGGACAAAAAGAAATGGTCTCATATTCACCCTGCACAGACACAATGTCTTGCCAATAATCATACTACTGACTAATATTAAGATTCTTTTTGCATCTGAACTAATCCATGATACGTCTGCGATGGGCCACAAGTGAAGACAAAAAGGGACAGATATGAAAGGAGAGATGTGATAGGGTCTCAATTTAAGGCTGGCCATGGACTGTATATGACATTCTTGTAAGTAAACTGACAGTGTCCAGGTTTATAATAGCTAAACTCCTCAGTTTCCTTTACGTAAACACTTCACTCTAATGCAATATTATACCCAGGACCGTGCTTCAGCAGACATGCATGTATATGAATTGCATAAAGATAGACCAATAGATAAATAGATATCTGGCTTTAATAAACACTCACATTCTAACACTAATAGGCTGGTGAAATCTTGCAAAGAGGGAGAGAGAGACAGAAGGAAAATACAAAATACTGTCAAGAGTTTAGAGACTGGCACAACTGGAAGCACTCAGCATCAAAAGAATGAAGGGAGGGAAAGGCTGAGGTGGAATAGGCAAATTCTACATTAATAATGTTCTCCCATCTTGCAGCAAGGGATGGCGAACGAGCCAGTGAAGTGGGTGCCTGCTATTTCTTCAGAGGTGAAATCATCATCATCATCATCATCATTCAAATCAAAGAGTTTCACTTATGAACTAGGGAAGTAGAAGGATTCAGATATGTTTTTCCAAAGTCAGAGGATGTTTAGGAGTTTATCTTCCTTGAAAGTCAGGTAGATGCTTTTGAAAATTTTATCTTTGACTTCTCTTGGAGGCAAGAATGCTTTTCTGGTAGGGAGAGATTTTCATCTGGATGATCATTTTCCTGTATACACTTCTTGACATTTTCCCCACTACCATTCACCAAAAAAAGGAGCGAGGGTGGGGCGGGGAGGGAAAGCACCAAACAAAATCCTCCATTCCCTCCCCTCCCAAACAAATATCTCTTCCAATTCTTGGTCTGGGAACCAAAATCCTATAACAATGGCAGCTCTCTACTGAACTTGTTGAAATTGTACCACTTGATAGAATACAGTCCTGATGGCTGGCGCGGAAAGTAGAAGGATTCTACGTCCAGGAGCCTACGTGGGAGGGCTCAAATAATTCCCTTTGGTTATTTCCCATGACTTCAGAATTCAAGGTAACTAGGTGAGAAGAAGGAAGAGCTTCCTGACAGTAAATAAGCAATGAATCAAACAAAAAAAAAAAATTGACTTAAAGTGGGAAAATTAATTTCTAAGTTCCAGCTTGCCCACTCTGGTCTGTCTTTTAAACTAAGCATTGTCTATTACCCAAGTAAGGTCAACGCAGCTATTACTTCAGCCCAGACACCCTTTTTCGCTCTGTTTTTACAGTGCCTGGGTTTATTTTTCTTCCCTTTATTTGGCTCCGTGCCATTTCATTGGCTAACATTCACCTTGGCTGGATATACTGAGGAAGGGATGTTCATTGCTCCATCTGCGGTGTGCCCAGCGAAGCCCACTCTTCCCAAACGGCTCATGCCGTTGATTCTGTCTGCCACTATGTCGACTCACCGCTTTTTGGAGAGCCCATGACTTCAGAAGCAAGCCCCTTTTTTAGCTGTCTTTATTGTTCTGAGCTAGGCTAAAGCAAAGATTTCCCTCCTTTGCAAAGAAAAAGCAATAAAATAAAGGGGGCTGCACAGCGCGAAGCAGCCAGGAGAAGAGCACAAGTGGAGCCCCCACACGCGTGCGGGCACCGCGTACCCTCCCACCAGGGATCTGGCAATCTTGCATGCATGAATTGCCTTGCAACGGCCACTCGGCTGTCATTCTGTCAGGCCCATTTACAAATCGCATAACAGATTTAATTTTGAAATCTTTCTCCCCCCTCCTTATTTTTGCTGAAATGGTTTTACAATGAAAGTATTTGAAAAGGAATAATTATCTATATGAGCAACACCAACACAATGCCTGCAGCCTGCAGCGTGGGGGTCGGGCACGATCGGAAGAAATGAGTCTTAAGTCTGAAATCTGCTTTTATACATGTCTACATATTTACAGAGAGCTAGATACTTGTAAATACCTATAAAATATCTGATGGATATGTATATGACATGATTTTAAATTGTGTGTGTATACATCAGACATGTGAAGCCTGATTTCAGCTTTTGTTTTTCTTGTGCTAAACGCCACGTTTTCAAGTAAGACCCCAACCATATGATTGTGTGCATTTTATATCTGAGGTGATATTCTTCAAGCAATTGGTTACCAAAACCTTCGAAAAGCTTTCCAGAGCATTCCAGCCCAATTTATATTTTAAAAAGGGTGACCAGCTCACTCTCTGAAAGTGCGGGAGAGCCCGTTTTATGCAATAGTGGACATGAAGCTGAAGCTTTCTCTATAGTCTCTGTCCATTTCTCCCAGTGAATTGAATCCAGTCAAAGGTCAAACTGGCCAGAGGCACTTTTATTGTCATGGTAACCATGACTTAATCAAACAATCCTGAGATTCCAGGTTTGTGGGAACAGGCAAAGATCTGAAGAGACTGGAATTAATCAATCAAAGGGGGCAGGGAAGAAAATCCTAAGATATATGACTTATCCTTCCAAATCTATTACTCTGTCCTTAAACACACAAGAATTATGCCTTGGACAAAGCCTCTTTTCAGACCAAATACCTCTGATTTTTGTTTTCTTGTCCTTTGCATCAAATTTCCTAACATACCTCTGTCCTACAGCAATCAAACCTCAGCCCAGATTTAACCAACAAGAGAGAAAGAGGGGAAACAATAATTTAGGAAAGATGAAGATTATTTTGTAAAAAGCTACTTAAAGGAAAAAAAAAAAAAAAGAGGAAAAGGAAAACCAAGGAAAAATGCAATCAACCACCTTTGATTTGAAAACCTATTTAAGCCTGTTAGTAGTGATCTGATGCGGATCTACAGGCAGTAAATGCATTTTTAAGGTTGCTCTGCTTTCTGGCCAACTGCTGGATCTTCTTGGGATCCCCAGGCTGTCTGGCTTGCTCTTGTCTCAAGCGCTGGAGTCATTCAGCAGAGCCGAGTTCATACAGCCTCTGCTCTCTGCTGAGAGCCCGGCTGCTTAAAGAACATTTTGAGGCCTCTGGTGAGCACTGGGGGTTGGTTAACCTGGAACTCAGCTAGGGCTAAGGCTACTGTTTTATAAGGGTATTTTGTGCATCTCTGTTTTCATTTCAGAAGCAATTCGCATATCTCTTACCTCCTGTATTTTGCTTGTGAGTCTAATGGCTGCGTTTCTCAGTTGGAGGAAGAGGTAGACCTGTAGGCTCCGCTCCACCACCACATTAATGGGGGGAATGTCTTGTGTTTTTTGGGGACCTGATGGCAAGCTATGTCCACGTGCCATTAAACACGCAAAATAATTCTTGCTTTGGCTTCTAATAAAGTTAATCTCTTGCTTTGGCTTCCTCTGCCCAGAAAAGTGATAAATAAAATAGTAAAATCATGGGGGTATGACAGCAGTAGGAGGGCTTTGCTAAAGCGTTCGTGGCAGTAGGTTTGACTTGTTATACCTGGTTAAGTGGAGGTATCACATGTTGTTTTCCAATTTTAGAGAAGAATTAGCAAGAAACCTGAAATATATTTGCTCTTGGAGGCTTTGCTGCAATCGGGTGTCTGGCAGATGGGATTGGTTGCACAATGTGCATGCTCAGTTACACACTCTGTGATACACGGAAACATTGAAAAGCTGTGGGCTGCTATGCCATACTGGAAACCTGGTTTTGTAATGGTATATAGAGGTGTTCACCTTTCTGCCCTGCTCTCAAAGGCAAGGCAGGCTGAGAAGCAGCCGCCTATTGTCCGGTGACTACTCTGTCCCAGGAGATTGCTGCTGAAATTTTGCTATATTCATGTTATATAAGGAATGCAGGTAATTACTTGCAAACCCCAAACCTAAGTATTTTAATGGCAATCAGGGCATGAAAAGAACTGATTGCTTCTTGTTCTTAATGTAGAGGTATCCTTACAACAAAATGTATCCTCTCAATGCTATTGTGGGTGATCTCAGCAAACAGACTCTAATGGGCGAATTGTCCCAGAAAACAAGCTCTTCTACCACTGCCAGATGAGCGGTGGGTCACCTGCAGAGATAGTTGTTGGTAGTTAAAATATGCAGAAAAAAATTGTAGAATAGAGCATAGCAGACAGACGGAACTCCATGGAGTGCCAGGATACTGGCAGGGCAGAAGAGAAATTACTGAAGCCTGAGCGTCAGACAGGGAAAGGGGAAATTAGTAGCTGAGGAGGTCTGGAAAGAAGAACACTGACCTATGTCCAAGGAAGATGTGATCTTCAGGTGTAAGAAGAGAAAAGTCCCCTTTTGGCTTGGTTGTAAGGAGGCCACTGGTAGCCCTGAGAGTGCTTGTGGAAAGGAGACGTTTGAAGCCACATGGGAGGAATGGAAAAGGGACTCAACATTGAAGAATAGCAAAGTTTAGCAAACAACAGGAAGGAGCAGGCTGATCACGTCAAGAGAGAGTCTTTTCCAAGATCTGTACGTATAGGAGCAAACAAAGGAAATAGAAAATAACGGTGAAGATGAAATGAGAGAAAAGAACAGGGAGATAAAAAACGGGAATTAGGGAATTGGATGAGCAACTACATGAACAGAGAGAACGTGATACTTCTGACATGGGGGTAAGGCTTATTTAATGACAGAACAAGAAAAAAGTTTAAGAGGAAGAAAGGCTGTACAGGGCCTGCTCTGAGGATGAACAGGGGCTGTAGTTAGACATATTGGTATCAACAAAATTGAGGAGAGTTTTGATGTTTTTTGATAGGGAAAGGGTTTTCTTCATTTCTTGTCCACCCTCTCAAATAATCTTTAAAGACCAGGGCAAAGAGCAGCACTGATAGAGATGAACTGCCGCCTCCTGCAGAAGCGCCGAGCACCCTTCCTATCAAAACTACTAGGAGCAGCAGGCACTCAGCACCGCTGTGAAAGAAGCCTTAAATCCTCTTTGCTCCTAATCTGTTGATCTTCTCAGGACAAGACTGAGGAAATTGGTGAGACGAGGGACCATGGGCAGGTTATACACAGAGCCAGCACCGCACATGACCTGCGTTGAAATGAAATGCAAGTCTGGGAGGTAAAAGCCTCTGTAAAACTCCTTCCCCTTTGCAAAAATACACTCCAAGTTCGCTTTAACACTTAAGTACCACGGTTCCTGAATGCTACCTTTAAAGGTTAAAGTATTTAAACTATAGGAAGAGCCAGGGGCAAAAAGAGGCCCATTTCAATTTGATATGTTGAGGTCCTGCAGAAAGCCAGACTGGGGGGTCTCTCAGCTCTTTGTGCCTTCCTTCCCTCCTGAACCTGAGATGGCTCTGAGGCCCAGGCTGGGCTGTGTTTCACTATCCTTTCTTTCTCTCCCGATGTTGTAGTAAATTAGCCATTTCCAAAAGGGCTCAAGCCGGGGGGGGAAATCCTCCATCCCTGACGTGCATGGAGGGGCAGCACAGGGCTGCGTTGCAGGAAGGAACGGAAAGTAGATCAGGAAAGACGGGTGCGTGAAGGGAAGAGCTGCACTGCTCGCAGGGGTTCAAAGCTTTGTGGAGACAAGCAACATCCTTCTGCCACCATGAGCACTGCCAGGCACGGATGGGACTGGCCCCAAGCAGCGTCACTGTCTTAGGGGGAGCTCATCTGCCTTTCGTGGTAGGTCACAGGACACCTGCCTTCCCTGGAGGGATGAGGATCTGTCCCAGCACACCGTGATGGACAGCAGTTTTTTCCCATTTCCCAACCTCTATCTTGTCGCTGTTCTCTGAGGCAGGCACTGGCCTGACTCTGACTGTTTTACACAGCATCTAGCCCCATTCCCGGTCAGTCTGTTAGGTGTTACTGCAATACAAATAGCAGGACTGTCCTGGTGTACGATGAATGTTTAGCTTGCAGAGATATGAGAACACCCTGCGGACTTTACCCCACACTGTAATCGAAAGAGTACTCCTCAGTTTACTCTAGCCTAAGCCTTTCTGCAAGCTGCTGCCTTTTACTGTATTATCTGGTATGATAGCAGCGATATTAATAGCAGGAACCTTCCTTGCAAAGAACCAATTGCAGCTATAGCACGGCTCCCATTGCGCTCCTTGCCGGCACGGCTATCTCTCTGCACAAGAAAACACTTCCAGGTTTACTCCAGTGGTTACAATTAATGGAGATGTCCATCCATTTACCCTGCATCAGCATAAACAGTCCTATCTGTAGGTGGTGCCTGCTGTCAGCTCCCACCCTTTAAAACGATGCTGGAACTTCCTTGTACTCAGAGACGTGAGTGAAGGTCTCCAACACTTTCTAGGCAAGAGCAAGGCTGAAGGTGACTGCTGGGGAACAGAAGTGTAAAATCTTCTTTCTGGGAGCTCTGCCACAGAGAGGTCTTCTACCATTGTGCTTTCATCTTTTAAAGAGATCTCTTTAAAAACCTTTACAAATATACGGAGGGATTTGCAAGTAATCATTTAAGGGATCAGGAAAGCCCAACTACTTGATAAAGTTCTTTTACCTTTAGTAAAAGAATGTTAATACTGCAAAGCTGCCATGTGCTCTCACTGGGTTGATCTTACAAAGAGATGTCTTAGAATAGCTGCTTTTCAGGAACGAAGAATAGCTCTGTCTGACCAGGAAAGCTTTCTGAGGGTCTCTTCCAAGGCTTGCTTTTTTTCACAGGAGCAGATAAAGCTCTGAGAGCCACTTCTCTGTTACCACGATAGACCTCACTCCTACCGTTACAGCTGTGCACAGCTACATGGGCAGGCATCAGTCCTTTATAGGGTAGGTGAGTATCTCTGGTGGTGAGAAGTCTAATAATGCTGACTATTAAGTGCTTAATAATATAATTTCTGGAATAAATTTTTGGGGGGGAAATGTTACCTGCACCAAGCAAAACCTGTAAACTGCATGTATAACTTAAGAAACGTATTGTCCAAGTACTTGGAAGAGACCACTCAGAGTCCTATCAGATGAGTTTCATCATGTTCTCTATCAGATATTCTCTCTTCTGTCCTCTGTGCAGCCTGGGGCTGTGGCTTTGCCAGGGAACTCTGAATTCCACAAGTTTCTGCTTCCACATTATTAAGCTCCAATGTGACGTTTCTCAGTAGCATCATTTGGAACAAGATCATACCGAGATATACTCATTTCTTTGTCAGTCTTCATCTGATTTATAAAATAGTTCTAAATCATCACAAATTCTGATATATAGCATTGAACTACCTCTCCAAATAGATCCTACAAAAGTCTATTATAGACTTTTCATCAGATGTATTAAGGCATAGAAGCAACATGCGAATATGATTGGAAAACTTTGGCATGGAGGCATTTTTTTTTCCCAAATAATGATGTGCAGAATCTTTTGTTAGGAATCTTGAACTCCCTGAGGAAGGACTAAGTGGATATGTCCAAGATGTCTTGCTAGCTGATATAAAGAGAAAGCTCTAAAAGTTAGTTCCTTTTATACCTAAATATAAATCAATTCCTTCTCTCAAAAAAAAAAAAAAAGTAACATCCATTAAAATTTTCTTAGAGAATAAAAAAAATTCTGGCTCCCTGCATTTTTATTACAAAAAAACCCTTCCAAGCTCATGAAAAGAGAATTATACTGCTAAACGAAGCCTGGAGACTTATTCCGCCCTCACTTTACAGCATGTGAATATGAAGTACAGTAGAAATTGATGAATTTACACCCCTTAGTGTCCACTTGCAGAGCATGCAAGCATTGAATCGGAGCCCCAGCGGTGCGAGACGCGCAGGCAGGAAGCTGCATCAAGCTGCTTTTGAGGAAATCACACTTTTCAGATAAATATCAGTCAGCTGCAAACATTTTTCTCTCCAGGATGTGTGTGCTCTTCGAATGTTTAGAATAAAAATGTGGTGCTAGGAATTGGGAATATAGTTTTCACATATTTGATTACTTCAGCATTAAAGCAGCATGATAATATTAGTGGTAGCCTTTAACATGAACTTTGTTCTGTAACTTCCAGGCTTCAAAAACTAATGAGGAGTAAAATTGGGGGAAAAAAAGTCTTCCGACAAGCTGGTCTTCAGCACCTTTTTAATGGATAACAGATTTGCCGTCATCACATATCACTTGGAATATATTATGACAAGACACACAGGCTAATATAATGCATTGTCTACAAAAGGCTGGTAACGGCTGTGTATGAGTGAATTGCTCTTATACGTGAGAGAGGATGACTCAGTTCCAGTTCCAGAAGTTTTTGAATAGTTTTCCCTGAACAACCTAAACCCAGAGTCTCTCAGTGCTGATACCCAATGTAATCAGACAGCATCAGATACTTTGTTATAGAAGTTGCAAAATGGCCTCTTTGCTTCTGTGAAATTTGGAAAGCAACGCATGAAGAGAGTTTCTAACTTTCAGCACTTACGAACAAGTTTCCAGGAAAGCCCAGGACCCCGGCAGGCAGTACGGAATGTCAGGTTTTCGCCGTACTGAGTTCTGTTCCCAGAGGTACAGTGAGTTTGAGGCACCCTGAGTCTGGCTCATTTTCATTTCCAGTATTCAGATGTGAATCCTGGATGGGTGTTTCTCAACTTTTTCAACTGACTGACTGCTGGACGCTTGCTGCTTTCATAGGTTTGGCTACCAGGGAGCACTTCAGAGAGTGTAAAAGCATCAAATGTTCCTTCCCATACAGGGAAAGCAGAGTGATGAGAGAGATGTAAACCTAAAACTTAAAACCAAATACCTTGTGTTATTAAAAGACGAGTACATGCAAAACATTATTTTATTAAAAGAAAAAAGTTTGATCAACAGAGCAGTATTAGCTGATGTGAATGCGTGCTTCCCTGCAGCAGGCACAACTATTTCTCTAATCAGCTACTGTCAAGACTCCCTCTTCTGCTCTGTTTCTTCCCTAGCTGGAAATGGCAGATCTAGAAATATATCCCACTTCTTTGTCCTGGTTTTGCCTTTTCAGTCAAGAAAGCGTAGTGCACACTTAAAACATTTTCAAAAGTGCTCTTCAAACTTCTCCAGGCAGGTCGATGGATAGTTGAAACTGGAATGACCCAGGAGTACTGAGTCATCTGCTGACTTTTCTCCCCCTCTTCATTTCTACAAGCAATGATTTGTTTTCCTCCTTTCCTCTTGATTAGCTCTATAATACACTCAGATTGTAAAGTGAACTCAATTTTGTGTCTCTTATATTATCTGTAGTGTCTCATTAGCCTTGGTACCATTATAACCCCTCTCTGAATCATCATTTGTATATGGATGTTTGACATATCAGCTGATTGTCCCTTTTTCTCTTTCCTTTCCCATCTCTTCTGAAAAGCAATGAACTATTTCTGTTGATACTTAAATATTGCAATTTCTCCCATTATCACTAATAGCATAATGGCATTACGGAGAACGTTCCTGCAGTACATTTTTGTGTGACGTAATGCAAACAAGGTGGAACTCAACGAAAACATCATTAAAAGCTACCCTCTTAAAATTCATTCAAATAAGAACGAGCAAGAAGTTTGGACCAAGCAAATGTTGTTTTTCAGGGACTAAGCATTGAATGAAATATTCCCAGCACAGTTTCAGTCAGGGCAGATTTGAGATGGGAGAAGGTACCATAATGTCTATATGCATGTGACCATAAAGTAGGTTCTAGTGCACAGAAAAAGGTGCCTACGTGCCACTGCAGACCACTGTATCACAAAACTACTCCTGTTTTCACCATTCTCATAGGGTGTGGTGAGAATAATTTCCCTAGGGCTTATAAACATTTCTCCAGATATATGCTAAAATGGGATCTAGTGTCTGCTGCGTCTGTATATTGGACAGTCAAAGTAATGTTAAGCTCCCTTGGGCTTTCTCTGCTCTGTGTGACATAGCATGAGATTTTTGCGGGCATATTGCTTTATTTTTATTTTCTTGACACCTATAGTCGCAACCTGGGTTTTTTTCCTTCTTCTGGAGACCTTTGTACAGGGAGCTGCCACTTTTTAAAAATAAAATAATTAGAGACATTGTTATCTTTTTTTTTTTAACCCAGGATAACAAATTTTGGCAAGTTTTTAGTATTTGGTATCCCACATTTTTCTAGTATTTTTCTTTGTTCAGCTTCCATGTTGTCTTATTCCATGTGGTCTCACTTGAGCATTGCTTTAACTATCATAAGTTCTTTTGGTTTTCTATTCATCTTATCTTCACAACCACATTTATTTTTCCTATTTAAAGCCAGGCAAAAATTTCTTAGTGTTACAGTGCTGATGTAATGGTACCCAGAAAGCCAGAAAACACTTCTCAAGAAGCATGGCTTATATGTGCAAGTGAAGTTGCGAGCACACACGGCCGGTCCTTCGCTGGATTGGGGCTTTTCCTTGATGCAGTTTTGCAATGTGTTTGAGCAATTATTTTGCTGCAGCAACGGCATGTTGAGCTGTCAGGCTTTCCTCATTCTGTGGTCTCCTGAAAAGGCATAGGATTAGGAACCATCTTAGAAAACTACAGTTCTTTGCTCTACAAGACTAGGGAACATCGTGTTCTATTGGTATCTTTGATGGATTTTAGTTTTGCAGAATTTTGTTCTTGCTGGTAAAAAAACCAAACAAACAAATCTCTAATATTTAGGGCTCAGTTAGGGGCTTAACTGAGAGAAGTAGTGCTTGGTGAGGTCAGCCTGCCTGGGGGTATCGCTGAAAGACCTGATGCTGCTGCAGCTCTGCTGCAAAGATGCTTTGGTGGCCCTTGTCTAGGCTCTGCCCAGTGCTGGCAGGCGGGGCCGGGGCAGGGGAGGGCTGGCTGCTGTGTTGGTGCTTGGGCAGGCAACGGGCACTTCAGCAGAAAAATTTACTGCCCAGCGTCTGCCACACTTTATTTTCTTCTCTGTATGTCCTGGGGAAAGGAAAAGCATTGACAAACAGGGCAGTGAAAGGTGGCAATGCGCTCATCTTCCTTTGCACGGGTGTGAAAGCAGGCGGCGGGCTCGAGTCTGTACTTTCCCAAATGCAATAGTTTTGTCTATGCATCCCCCTGCAAGTAGCTCATTGGGGAGATCCCTGTTCTTACACGGTCAATGAAGCATTAACTTGTAAGTGTTACCCTGCACAGGTAGGTCAGGACTTGCACAGAAATTAGAAGAATCCCTTTCCATCACTTGCTTTATTTTAGCTTTTGGAATGGGTGAGGATTTGTTTTCCTCTCCTGAGCAGTCACACTGTTATGATGGAGAAGCTGAAGCCCAATTACCCACCCCGTGATGTTTGTGAAGCAATTAGAACTGACAGAGTCTGATTAAAACCAAGAAGTTATCACTTTTCTCTTGAGGCAGGAGGGGTGACTGTTTACAGATGAATACACACCAAATCTACGATGGGAATAATTTCCTCACCCACTACGTAATCTCCTCTACTTCATTACTGGCCGAATGTATATAACTGTATAGTTTTTTGCGCATGAATTAACACTTGTAGCTAATAGCAGTAAACTCACAAATGGACTATTACTTTTTATAGCCTTTTAGCAAAGTCAGCCTAATGGAGCAAAACTGTTAACAAATTAAGATACATTTGACAGGGCTTCAAGCAGGAATCATAACCCAGGAGTCACTGTTTGGGACACAAATGCAAAGCTATCTGTAGAACTAGCCTGTATCTCAGCTAGTGTGTGGTGGCAAGTGCTAAACCACAAAAAAAAGAGTTAAGGCAATAGTTTTCTGTTCGTGGTGAGATTATCAGAGCAAGGAACTGACTTCCTTTAATGTTTGTAAAGAGCCTGTCACTTCTGTAGTGCTACGGGATATAAAATAATAACAATAATAGTCATAGTAAAAATAACAGTCATATTTGTCTACTTATGGCACTGTATATATTTTAGACATTGTATGATTATCAGGCTACAGGAACATCTGATCTTCTGGGGAGAGCGTCTTTAAGCCATGGACAGAATATATTTGACAGTGCAGATGCAGGGTTTGTGGTGTTGGTTGCCTGAGCATGAAACAAACTGGAGTAAGAATGGCTGTAAGAGCTATCAAATATGTTCAAAACAAGACGCCTTTTCTAGCAGACACCCTGCTATAGCCTAACAGGGCGTGGGGTTTCTGCGGGAAGTACGTGGCTTCAGCTCCGTTTGTTTGGTTTTGGTTTTCTGCGATTTTTTTAAGTGAAGAAGTGGAGGTGGCTGGACAGAAGCTGCGTCTGCAGAGCAGCTGGATGTGCACTGGCTCCTCTGGTGCGTGGGAGTTAACACAGAGTAGCTGCCCACCTCAGAGCTTTCTGCCTCTCCTAGTCTGTGGCTTTTAACCCTGTCGTTCTACTTTTTATTAGGGAATTCATAAAGAATCTAATCTCTTCTACCTCATCAAACCCCATCTCAAAGACAATCTTTCAGTCACCTTCAGGTCTTCCCTTGTTTTGGAGCTGGCTGATGGGGCGCATGCATCTGACATGGGTTCATTTTCTGCCTCACCTTTCCACAACTCGAGACTGCATCTGGTAAGACAGAGATGCGACACATGCCTTGAAGCCCCAGCATAAGCTGTACCGTACCAGGGGGCTTTTCTCCAGTGCATTCTTATTACTGGAGCTTGTTGACTATACGCAGCATCACATCATGCACCTGCGCATGCTCCCATTGAGGAGTTCAGTCTATGCCACCAGCTCCCCAATTGCTATGATAATTGGTAACTCAAAGCCCAAACTTAAGAGACACTCAGGTTGTTTTTACTCCTCTTTCTCTATCTTGAACCTTCGTTCCTCCCTAGGCTTGCTAAAACTTCATTCAACATAACGTGAAGGCTTGTTCTCCTCCTAATACCTTGTGATATTCTGCTAAGAACGTCCAATGTTATAGTTCCAGCATAATTATATTTCCCTATAGGTGTAAAATGTGTCTGCATCAATAGCTTATTAAGAGTGTAATAAAAATTATGACCCCACAATTCTGCTATTAATATAACAATTCAGAGCCAAGAAAACTCCCTGATCCTTCTTATGCATCTGCTGTAACATAGTACAAGAGCAGAACACCTTAAGCCAGTTTAATCCCTTCTTTTCACCCCCTAGCAATATACATTGGCCCAAGAGAGTAACATGAATTGAAAGTTTAATTTATTAATATGCAATAGTGATAATGTCAAAAGAACAATATATAAAACCCACACAGAACAGGATTACACAGTACATAGGGGAAAGCCTAGAGCTAATATTTAATATGGCAAAACACAGCCAAAAATAACTTCTCATCTAAGGAGCAAAAGAGGGAGAACTCTGCAGGTGCCAGAGCAGAGGAGCCGTGGCAAGCAGCCTCTGCCTTCAAGGGCGCAGCCGGCCCCCACCAGCCGTTCGCTGGCTGAGCCCCCTCTCTGCTGGGAGCCCACAGAGATCGTGGTGCTTTAGATGAGCACCAACCGTTGGGGCAGTGAGCGAAGTTCCCAGCTACCACCTTGTCTACCTTAAGGTCTCTCGCCGCTCCGATTTAACAGCGCACACAAGAATCAGAGCAGCAGCCATGAGTGGCACACAGGGAGAGCAAGCCACGTCCAGCGCACAGCAAACTGCAGCAAACGGGGAGTCTCGCGGCTCAGGGCATTTCAGTAAGTGAAGCATGAAACCGACTGTTCAGTTCAGCTAAATTGTTCACTTAAGCTTGGATAATTAAACTTTCACCTGCAGCCAAAGTATCCTGCAGCCTTAGCAGGGCTATGGACACATTAACGTTTCACTAGCTTTGCCATAAATGAGCAATTTGCCCTATAGTCTTAAACCAGTAACACTCGCGTGAGTGGAAAATGTTTCAGCCTCCAAAGGACTGGCAGGTTTCAAACGCTTTCTAGAGTTTGCTTTCTTGCCCTTTACCTAAAAAGAACTACAGGGGAGGAAAGAACAAATGTGAAGGAATAAAACTCGTATTTTCCTAGCGTTACTGAGCATACAATGTACAGCCTCTACCAGGAGAGCAGAACTCACTCTTAGAGGGCAAGTTGAGAGAGGGATGAGATGGGGGGGTAGATGCCAGCCAGGACTGGCTGCCCTGCAGGTTTCCTACTCTGCCACGCATCTCTTGAGTGATGGGCTGAGGTCCAAGCTGACCATCTAGCCTGCCTGCTGCTCGGCACTGGCACATCCACGCGCACACCAAAAACTGCAATAGCAAATAAGTAGGTGGTCAAAATATGGGACCTACTTGTCTCTCTTGATTGAAGGGTCTGAGTCTGGCAGCCAGGGCTCTGTTAGCTGTTGTGTCTGTAGATTCATCCCCCTCTGATTCCTCTTCCAGCCTTCCCCAGCTCTGATCTACTTGTTGTCCCTCCCTTTGCTGGAGTTGATTGCTCCCTTCATGGCGTAGTCTGAATTAGAAGAGCCAGGTCAGTTCAGCAAAGCTCTGCTGCTTTAAACTAACTCATCTCCTCTTGAATGCCACACAAGATGCTCAGCTCTCAAATAGCAATAATCTCTAAAAGGCAGGAGGAGGCCGTGGAGATGAGAAATGAGGGCAAACCAGGAGAGCTACCTCTCAGCTGAAACACCAGCGGCTAGAAGAGAATGTGTGCCCACAGCCTGGCTCTGCTGCATGTTGTGGATGAGAGTGCACAAGCACAATGGAAGAAGAAAAGGAGAAGAAAAGCAGTTGGAATTGCCCTTCCAGCCCCTTCTTCCCTGAGAGGGGTAGAGAGAAGAGGATGCTCATAGCAGCGGTTCTTGTACAAGAGAGCAATCATCTCTCAAACTTTTCCCACTGGCGTTTCTCAAGTGCCAGAGCCCGGGCGGGTTAACGCAGGTCACAGCTGGCCCGTGCTGAAGTTTCACGTCACGCTGCCTGCTCTTACACATGGGGCTTCCACGATTTATTTGATACTTCTTTCAAAAGCTTTACTTCGAGCTAGTTGGCTAAATTACTGTATTTGTAGTCATCCAAAATGGGTGACTAACTGCAGGCTGGGCCCCGGCTGAGCGGAGGAGGCATGTTTTCCTCCCTCTGCCAGGAGAGAGGAGTCAGGGAGAGCCGTGTCTCTGCCCGGCCGCCGCAGCCTTTCAAGGCTTTTGTGGTAGTCTCCTGCTTTCCTCCTGTGGTTGCCATTGCTCTGCAATTTCCTGTATTGTGGTAATTTTTTTGAGTTTTATTTTGACGCTCATTAAAACGGCGATTATATTTTGCTCTACTCAAAGCTTTTGTGGTGCGCGCCAGGGTTTTATTAGCAATAGCCTCCGCATCGGACTGCTGCTTACCCAAGGGAAAATCAAGGCTGCAAGGAGAAGGTTTGCCCAGGTGCGTGTGGGCAAGTCCCAGTGCGGCTGTGGGCCAACACAGGACCAAGTCACCTCGAAAGGGCAACTGTGAGTGTTGTGTTCATGTTAATACGGTTCAGAGCAGGATGAGGGGTCAGGCAGCAGAGAGACGCCCAACATCAGAACTGCAGGGAGTGAAAGTCAACAGGTCCCTCGGCCTCCGAGCCCAGGGCACTGCTAGGTGATGTGCCCAATCCCCCTCCATGGCCTTGTACGCTGGGTGAGGCGGTTGCTGGACTGCAGATAGAGTGGTTGTACCTGCTCCATGGCCTCATTGACCAGAGGAACATGAGGCTGGAGACAGGTAAGTGAGTCTCACTGGTAAAGTGAGTTTTACATCAGTGGCTCCCCAGCCGGTTTCTGCTCTGCCATTAGGTACGGGAAAAAAAATAAATCTAGTTTGCACAGTTTCTGTGGTTTTAAATATCTCATTGTATTACATCAGTCAGATGTGGCGATACGATAGATGGGGTGAAAAAGAAAAGTGTGAGACAGAAAATGAAGAAAAACGCCATCCTGTTCAGTACAAATGATTCTGCCCTGGGCTGAAGAGGGCAGGAGAGAATGACAGACAAGTGCTCAACCAGCAGCTGAAAGGCAAACCTGAAAAAGAGCTGAGAGGAAATAGGAGGGAGTGATTCTGGAGTAAAGGAAAAAAAGATTAAGATCTGACCTAGATACAAAGATCTGCCCCCCACTTGCTAGGTCAGGAGAGGTAATGACGAGAGCAAGACGTCCCAAGGATTGCTGTGAAATTCCTCCTAGGTTTTGAGCTCACATAAGGAGGCTCAGCAGGAAACACAAGGTAGCTGTGCCGCACCGTGTGCGAGCTGGCGTCCGCCTGGGCAGTGGTGGGGTCGAGTGCAGGGGAAATAATCTCCTTCACTGTGTGTCCCCATTCCTCAACTCCCCACAACGTCAGGTAAAAGCCAAGAGGTGGAGGATGGTGTGTGCGGAGCAACGGGTGAGCATTATGTTAGCCCGCAAGTGAGATGCCTTTCTCAATGCTCGGCTTAACAGCAGCATCTCAGCTCCCACCGCGTGCCGAATCTGACCTCCCCAGTTCTTTTTATGTGCTTTTCCCCTGCCCTATGAA
Organism: Calonectris borealis; assembly: GCF_964195595.1. NCBI lineage: Eukaryota > Metazoa > Chordata > Aves > Procellariiformes > Procellariidae > Calonectris > Calonectris borealis. The sequence goes on from NC_134329.1 coordinate 11,844,926, forward strand.
GGGTCAGGCTCTTGCCGTTGTCCATCTCGAAATAAGGGTGTGGAGCTCGGCTGAACAATGTAATCTAATGACAATCTGCCAGTAGGTGATGAGTTTAAAAATATCAAGAGGTATCATGAGAAACAGCAGAAGAATAGAACTAGGAGTAATAAAATGAGGTTGATAAAGGAAGAGCCACCTGAAAAGTCTCCTGGGAGGTCTGCTATGCCGAGGCATGGCCTCTTGGGATAAATGTGAGCCTTCCTATGAAACCATTCATAAATTATGTGAACTGTTTGCTTTTAAAAGCCTTGTAGCAGAGACAGCCATCCGTATCAAGTCACCTGTTAACTCTTGATATTTCCAGCCTCTTTTCTTTGCCTGTTGCCAGTACCCTGATTACACTGATGAGTTATCTTACACTGTTTCTTACACTGATGAGTTATCCAATCTTATCTGTGCCAGCAAGGCTTGCTCTGTGTGGAGCTTACTCACAAGAAATTAAACAAAAACATTTCTTGCTCAAAGTTCAAGCTATTTTACTTGGACATTGATGTCCTATGTTTGTATTCTGGACTTGAAGTAAATTTTTAAAAGTGTTTGAAGTGACTGTTAAATTCTAGTTTAATTTTTAAAAGTGACTTGGGCACCTCGCTCATGGGGAATTCAACCCATTTGAATTTGGGTCCATTTAAATTCTGGACAAGGTTTGGATCACGTATTTCTCCAGCCAGGCTTGGATCTCTAACTGAATCCAGACCTTTGTGCTTAAACTCCAGAGCATGAACTGTGAAGGAAGAATACCGATATGGACTCTGTTGATAAAACCTTTGGGTACTTGTGTGAGATGTATTTAAATAATGTTAGAGTTGTTTTGTGGAAAAACATATTTTATATTTGTTTTTTAATGGTCTTTAGAGACTGACAGTGAACACAAATAACCTCATGTGTAAGATGAAAATAAATCTTTTATCTGCTGGCTTTCATAAACATGGCCCACAATGCTTTTTTCCACTCCACAATTTGAGAAAAAATTTATTTGATCCATTTAAGTGATGAATGCCCACAAAATAAAACATTTTTTCTGGAATGATGACCTTGGGCAGATTAGAGCAGCTAGGTAAGAAATCCAGCGTGTATTTATCAAAGGCTTCTAAGACAGTGCAAACTCTAGTGAGTTCAAAAGCAAGAGACTTTTAGTCTTCATACAACTGACAGGGTCATAACGTTTCAAGAATGCCAGGAATCCGTGTGGCTGTTCCATTAAACACCCCTGATTAGTGAACGTGCTGATAAACTTCGAGAGTCAGAGGTCAACATTGCGGAGCCGAAGGTACCCCAGGTATCTGAAAATGTCTCCAGAATTCATGCTCCTCTCGCCCAGTTAACCCCTTCCATCGCTCCACCCATGGAGGCTCAAAAATGAAAAGAGAGTAAGTGTCTCGGACACAATATTTTCCAGACAACTCTGCAGAGATGTTGAGTTATTCTGAAAACTATGGAAAAATGACCTCAGGCACCTCCCATGGAAATGTTCTCGACAGCTGGTTGTTCTTTGATTTCAGGTTGAGCTCAGAGTTAATACATGTGTAAAATACCGCGTGCCACTGGCTCATCCAGCCTCTCTCCCCTCAACTTCAGGTGATACAATGATGGCAGCAGGCTGTGCATTAAAATACCTCCAGAGCTATCAAATTGCAAACACGACTGCAGTTTCAAAAGACTCAGACAGGACCAGTCGTATCACCCTGTCACTGCGCAAAGCTCTCCGCTTTGTTAAGGTTTTGTTGGAAGAGCTACGGCTCTACTCCTGCCAAGTGCCTGTAGCAAGCAATTGGGAAATCTGTAAAAATATGGGCTGTGTGCCTGACCGTCGCTTTCGCAGGGCATTGGTTTAACTGCAGCACAAGCAGGAGGGTCCCAGGAAGGCTGAATTATCCCAGCAGCTCCCCAAACAAAGGGGTGCTAGCCCATTTTTCAGGCAATTCCCCTAACTGGCAAGCCCACCCCAATGCAGTATGGACATTGCTTCCACCTCAATCTCCCAGGCAGCAGCGCAGGGCTCAGAGTTTAACCGGTCCTGCAATATACGGCTTTTCATTCCACAGCCTGATTATGAGCTGCTGGAGGAACTGAGGATTCATGTCCGCTGAGGGCCACAGCGTGACCCCATCAGCTTCTTTGAAAATCAGTAGGAAAAATGTCGGAGAATGCAAAGGAAGCAGGAACAGCCAAAGTAAAGACAAGCGATGTCCTGTAATGGCCGTAATGATTCTGAAACATGCAAGGTCACAGATAATTAGGAACCTAATTCTCCTTTGAAAGAATCTGTCAAGTTACTTCCCTACCTCAAAAACAATTGCTGATTGATGTTATTTATGGGCTAACAAACTCATTGAAGGTCTGAATGGAGGTTGTACAGCCTTTACTCTCCAGGTGGAGTTAGGTAGCCACAGCTGTAGAAGAAAACCCAAGTAAAGAGGTTTTCATTGTTGTAGTAAAATAGTCTTGATAGGACATGTTCCACAAAGGTGCCAACACTCCTGCAAGCGAGAGCCACAATGCAGCAATTCTGTTAATCAAACCCTCAATAGTTTACGCTAGAGACCTCTCCCCATTTGGATGCTTTACTGTGCTGCGGTTGTTCAGAAGTGGTGTGAAGTGGGGAGAAAAGACACAGGAGCAATGGAGCTGCCTTGGACCAGGCAAAAGCGTGCAGAGAGCCCAGGGCAGGGGGGGAGGCTGAGCAGGCACTAACATGAGCTTTACAGAAGGAACCAAAATTCGGGGACTCTTTCTTGGTGTATATCACTTCAGGAAGAGGACGCTGAGCTCTCTAGGCTGCATCTGGTAGGAGTTTGAAGCCAGTTTGTTCCCACGTAGGCTACAATGTGCTGCTTAGAGCTGCAAAGCAGGACAGCCAGTAGCTAACACTAAACGTCAGACAGCCTCCTCTCTACCAATTGGTTTTGGTTTTACTTCTAATTGTAAAGAGCGAGGGAAGTGCTGGTCTCCTGTAGGAGAGAGGTAAAAGGTTTTATAATAAGCAATTGGGTCGGTTGAGAAGAAGGGCTCTTTTCCTGGACTCTGTGTGTGCCTGGAGCTGGTGGCGAGGGAGCTGTGGCAGGGATCCAGACCCAAAGCAACTTCCAAACAGAGCTGCAAGGCAAATTTGGACTTCAGCACAAGCGTGGGTGTTAGCTCAAAATGTATAACGCAAAACGGACTCATAGCCCAAAGGCCAAGGCCACAGCCAGTGAAATAGCAACCCCACAACTCACGGACAAATTTTTGGGATTAGGCTAGGTGGCAGAAACAGCCAGGAGAAGGAAGAAGCTATATGAGCTTCTCATGTAGGTATGATTTCAAAGACACTGTAATTGTGAACTGCATTACGAGAGGTTTCTGGTAATGAGGTGTCTTAGGTTTTTTTCAAAGCTGGTTCTGCAGTTTTTTCACAGCTCCTTCAGCCTCAGCAAGGTCCTAGACCTGAGGAGAGACGGCTGGTCCTTCCCAAAGAAAGAGCAGGTTAGCTACAATTGTTTGGATCATTTTAACTTCAGAGATGTGGGATAGAGAAAGGCCATAAGAAAATGTGGTTGCAACACGAAGGATAAAACATATAAAAATATGATTAAGTTTTCAGAGTCCTGAATTCTGCCCCATCCTGGGTGGAGCGAGATGTGAAATTCAGGCGATGATGAGCTTTTGGCTGGCTCCATGGGTTCAGCTGGCAGAGCTCTTTCAGCACTGAGGATTCAACCCAATTCAAAGCAGAAATTCCAAGTTCCAAACCCAATAAAAACTCTGGTTCAAAAACCAGCTGAGATTTCTGCAAAGTGACAGCCAAGAATTCACCTCACCTCTAATTTACAACACTCAGACATTTAGAAAGCAAAGACACGAATAATTAGGTGCACAGTAAACATTACAAGGCTGTCTAAACCTTCCCGTATGGTTATGAATTATAAATTATGTATTTCCTCACATCCAGGTCTTATTTTTGGCAATGGGGTTGTTTATGGCATGCTATTTTGTTATCTAGATTTGTATCATTTGAACAAAAACTTCAAAACTGCAAATATAGTCGATACCCAGTACAGACGTGGCACAGCCAGAGCACACATTCTGTTCTGCCAGACAGTGCTGGGTTTCTGACAGGTCAACCCGAGTGTCCCAGTGCTGCAGGATTATAGTTGGGAGCATAGTGTATGTATAGGTGGGGGGACATGGAGCAGACATGGGCAACTCCACGTGATCTAGCTCGGTTATTAGCCTGGTCTCAGTGCCAGCCCTGCCCAAGCCAGCGTAGGGGAGGGTGGGCAGCAGTAGCCAACCCTCAGGGGTGGGAAATCAGAAGCTCCACAGTGCAGGGCAGAACAAAACCCGTTTTCTCAGGTGAAGCTCAACCACAGCTGGGAAACCCTGCGCAGGAGTTGGGGAGCTAGCTTAGCTCTTGGGAAATTTGCACATCTATGTCCCTGTGCCAGAGGCTTCCCTGATGTGTGAGGTGAAGACAGCGTTACTTCCCCTGGGAGTTACCTCCCCTGGGAGCGCTGGGAGGATAAACTCTCCGGAGATGGTGAAGCACGCTGAGTCTGCTGATGGTAGATGATCTCAGGGCATGCCTACAACAAAGTGGTGAGATTGCAACTGGTGCAGATCTTTCTACTCAGATAGGCTCCCACGTGGGCTGCACTACCCAGATCTCAGCTACTTGCTTGGAGGTTGGGATCTTGTGTGGCCGCGGTTAAGTTGCTGTTAATTTGCAAGTAACCCCATGAAAGCAGCTGAGGTCTGTGCCTCCTCCCATCCCCATAGGTCTGCAGGACAATTACATACACGAGGGGGCATGGGTTTGAAATGGTCACCATTATGTTGCCTTTGGGTTTCTTGCTGCTTTTTTTTTTTTTCGTTATTGCAGACTGCATTTGGAGAGGGACTGTGTTATCCTGCCTGGATTACGGATTATTGTCAATGCCAAAACTGGGCTGGATTATACAGCGGCCGGTGCAAGACCAAACCTGAACAAAATGCATGTGTTTGGTTTCTCTCATCCCATCCCTGTGGATCCACTCCCATTCTCACAGATCCCTTCCACATCTCTTCTTCAATTTAAGGTGGCCTTGAAGTGAGAAGAAATGCTGCATATGATAAATGGGCGCTTAAACTTCACAGTCCCTTTATTCTGATATTTCCCCCTCTCATTTTAGTAGGTGAGCCTTCGTTTCTAAGCAGTACTGTACCAATTGGCAGAGGTACGTTGGACATGTACGGGACTGAAGCCTGGATGTCTTCTAACGCAGAGCTTTGCTTATCTGTGAACTTTCACATTTTCCTTTGAACAAAAGGCTACTACTTAAGGAGAAAACAGAGTCAAGATCCAATGATATGTCATGTGTCATGTGTGCGTGTGTGTCCCAGCAACTAATAATATCCTGTTTCATCAGCATTCACCCTCTTCTCTCCCTTCTATTATTCAAAGTTTTTTTTTTTTAAATTTCTTATAAGGGGCACAAGCATAACTTTCACCCCAGCAGAAAACATTTCAAGTGCTGTTGTTGCTCTCTATGTGGTAGACTCCGTCTCCTGCTTCCCAGCACTGAAGTGTCTGGAGCCCAGATTTGTAGTCAAGATTTCAGGCACATTTTTGTGGCCTCATAGTTCTTATTTAGTTTGGAAAAAAAAAAAAAGAAGAATAAAGGAAAAAAAGAAAAACTATTTTAATAATTTGACCTGCATTTTCATCATTTCTAATGTCTGCGGCATCCTTCCAGATGTGTTTCTGCCTGTCTGACCCTCCTGTCAATACTTATTAATTTCATGCCAATCTTTTCAAGTGTGTTTGGAAACAAACAGGAAAAAGTTACTCTAAGGTCAAGAATGAGCCCAGGGAAACGAAGCAGGAATGATCATGCACCCTACAATAGTTTATATTTCTGTAGTTTTTTCTATCTTGCTTTTAAAATGGGCTCTACACATACAGATCTGTAAAACACCCCTGAAGAGGGAAGGTGCTACTCGAGTCCTGGATGTGAGAGGAGGCACCACGGCATTAGTTACCAAAGTGAACCAGTGAGTCAGTGGTAGAGCGAGGAGGTCCAGGGCTCCAACCACTGCGTAAGCTCTTCTGATGGAGAAGTGAGACATGGACATCTCAGTCAGGGCGAGAGCTTTGGCTACTTAAATAACCATCCACTGAAATGACCTGATGGTGTTGAAAAACTTGGAACTCCACAGGCAGCAGGACCAGTGAGGTCAAAGTGTCCTCAGTGTGCAAAGCGCTTACCCAGAGCTGTAGCTTTCTTAATTTGATGGGCTTACCAAGTCAGTGTAAAACAAAATCTAGCTAATGATTTAAACCTAGAAACAAAACTTGGTTGTCTCCAAGAAAACCATAGGAGAGGTTTTTTATTATTCCGCCCCATTCATACAGCTAGAGAGCTGTGTTTATGGCCTTCAGCTCTGAAAAAAGTAAAGGACGGGGCTGTCAGTAGTCCTGGATGAAGCCTGTCCCAGCGCTGCGGGTAACTGGTCCCTTGGCAAACATGGCCTCTTTTCCCCAGAGTTTCTCCTGGTGGGAATGAAGAGCCTCCCAGACCCGGGTGCTCACTGCAGGGGTGGTGGGGTCAGGCAAGATAATTTTTGGAGCCTCCTCAGTAGGGTGAGAAGTGCTTCTAAAGAAAGGGCAGCCAAACCTGAAATAGCTGCAACACACGGAGGAGAAACGCCCTACGAGAGGAGATCGCAGCGGGAGCCTGGCTCTCCGGGGCTCTCCCAGGCTGTCGCAGCAGACGGGAGCCAATTCCCGGGGAAAATACGATGCAACTTGGAGCAAAGTGAATTTACAATGTCCTGAGCTGCAGCCCAGCGCTGCACCAGAGAAAGTGATGGAAACGGGGTAAAACTCGTGTCCCTGCGAAGCGCTATTGCGAGCTCCTGCTATTGCGAGCTCCTACTATTGCGAGCTCCGCGGCGGCTCGGGCGGCGGCAGTGCTCTGTAGCGGCCGGCACACGCTGCGGCACCCAGCCCAGCCAAACGGCCGTGCCAAACCTGCGCTTGCCGGGCTGCGGAGCCCCCGTCCCCAGCCCGGCTGGGTGATCCGGTCCCTTCGGCAGCGGTGGGACTGATGCAGCTCCACGCTGGAGGATTAGAAATGGGGTGAGGCTTTCCCAACTGCAAAGGGCTTTCCAAAACTGCCCTCTCCTGGTTGTGAGCGCTTCGAAGCAACTATCCTGACCTGATGTCCCAACGTGCTCCGTGGATCAGCCCAAGGAGGGCTGGTGTGCGTGGACTATCCGGTAAGCAGGGGTTCCTTCGGGCTGGGAAAATCTTTGTGCGGGCCAATGAGCCAGCCACGCACGCGTCTGTACCAACACAGCGGTACACGGGGCTCAAAGTGCCCAGAGTCCCTCAGCTACGTATCGGAGAGACCTGACTGCGCTTTCACAGGTAAGTACAAGTCTGAATTTGCACGTTACGTTGCACATTCAAAAAGAAAAGAAACGTTGGATTTTGTAGAAGGCTTTTAGTAGAGGAAATTGAAAAATATGTATCTGACATATCTGAAGACTCGGTTTTAACTTGCATCCTGATTGTTCCAGATGTTCCCCAGATGTCAAAGGGAACCAGGCATTGAAACGGCAGAACACATTTGTTTTAACAAGTTCTAGCTTCAGTATTGCCAAAGAATTAAAAGCCCTGGGTTTGTTTTGATTTTTCTTTCCCTGGTAACTCTAATACCTATTAATTGTCTACTAACGTAATTGAAGGTGAATTAGTTCCTTTTTATTCCAGACAGCGTGAGGTTGATGTACATCCTGATCCTGGCTGCTTCCCAATCTCTTCTCTTTGGGTTTGTAGGGTACTGAGCAGCTCCTGGAAGAGAAATGCTGTAAACATCAGCAACGATCGATGCACACCACAGGGGTAAAAAACAGAGAGCTGAGCTCCTCCACAAAGGGCTTATAAAACTCATCAACTTGAGGCTTCCCTCTTCAGCACTTCCCTTGACAGAAACATTTCAGGGCACATGGAAGAGTTGAAGGCTGCAGGAGAGGTTGGAAACTGCTCCGATGCGCGGACAAAACCTCCTTAGCAGGGCCCAGCGTCCCTGGGGAGCAGCCAGGGCAAGGGCCCTCTGCACCCCCTCCACGGCCCGGGAGCGGAGCTGCGGCCCCGGGGCACGACCTGGCTGGGGCAGCCCACGCCTTCTCCCAGGGGAACGTGGGGTGAGGGAGGGGTGCGCTTCTGCCTGGGCCTTCCCTTCCCGCTCTCCTTTCCCTTCCTTCTCTTCCCCTTTCTGCCTAAGTGAGAAATCAACATTCAACTGAACTTTGATGTGCAAAAAATGCATTTTTTTCAAGAATCATTCAAAAATCAGAATTATTTCCATTACCTCGTCTGGGTGCAAGGGAATCAGCTGCTCCTAATACTCCTAGGACAAATTTCTTCGCATTGAAGGAGATGCCGTTAGTGGCAGAGACTATTTATAGTGTTTTCAGTCTATGGAAACAGAAACTCCATTACAGACTGTGCACGGGTGCACGGCTTTAACTTGAGTTGCTCGAATAAAGCAGATACAATTTGTGTGCATGGATTTTCTTAGAGAAGTTTGATTATATCTGTTTTGTGTTGCACCTTGATAATAATCAAACTTAAAACGAGCGGTCGGAGCGCAGCTGGCCGGACAAAACTGGCTCAGCGCTTCCAGTGGCAGGAGTCTCTGCGCCGGCTTTCGGACGGAACGGGTGGCGGTTCGTCTTCCTGATGTTCTTGTCTTCGGTTACGTACGAGTATCGATGCCTACGGTGAGCTGTGGCTTTGTTAAAGCCCTTGCAATGAACCAGGCGTGCGTGAGAACGGGCCCACGGGGGACGCGCACCCCTCCCGCCCCCGCCGATCCCCCGGGCCGCCAGGGGGCGCTCGCGCAGGCGGCCGCCGGCGCGGGGTGGGGGGCGCCGCGCGCTCCCCGCGGAGGGGCGGGGCGGAGGCGGGCGGCCCGCGGCGGGGGGCGGGGCCGCGTCCGCCCGCGCCTTCCGGCTCCGTGACCCGGCAGTGCAAGCGGAGGCCGTGGCCGCCCGCGGAGGTGCGGAGCGGAGGGGAGCGGGGCCGGGGCCGGCTCCCTCGCCCCTCAGGGAGCGCCGGGGCGGGCGGCGGCGCGGCTCCCCTCGGCCTCTCTCTGCCGGCGGGCCCCGGCTGTTATTAGAACCTCGGATTGGAGCGGTTCCCCGGCCGTGCGGCTGCGGGCCGCCTCTCTGCCCCGCTGGGCTTCTCAGCGAGGGTCTGGCGCGGCGGCGGAGGGGCGGGCCCGGGCACCGGGAGCTGCGAAGCGCCGAGGGGAGGGCGCTCCTGCCCGGCCCCGAGGGGCTGCAGGATCTGTCACGGGCTTTCTGGTTTTCATAGCTGTTTCTTACCGGCGGTGGTTTTGTGGTGAACGCGTTCTGTGCTCTCCCTCTTCAGGTGAGGACCGGCTCCCGCGCGCGAGCTGCGCGCCGTGGTCTGGAGTGCTCCCGGGCCGTGCCGTTAAGCTCTGTGGCACCTTGTCTCTCGTCAGCTGAAAATGAGGACTGTTCTCATGGTCGCGGAGAAGCCTTCTCTGGCTCAGTCCATCGCCAAGATCCTCTCGAGGGGTAGGAAAGAAAGCGGTGTGGTTTAGTTCTTCTGCTTCTTGTGCTGCCAGCGGCAGAGTCGAAGCGCTCTGGAGCGCCCAGCCCGACTGAGGAGATGCACGTTAGCTGCTTAGAGGCAAACTGCATGATGCAGAGGTCGCGGATTTTGCTGTAGATGAAGTGAGATTGAGAAACACCCTGGTCGGTTACTTGGTTGTCCTGGGGCAGCTGCCGCCTGGGAATGGTGGCTTAGGACAGGTTGCAGTTCATAAAAGAACTGGGTGGCACTTTACAGTCTCTTTATTTTTGTGTTCTGATGCCTATGCAAGAATAAAAGGATCTGGTTTTGATATTTTATGTAACTGGAGTGTGTGTTAGTGCATATGGTTTCTAGAAAGTGCCAGTCAGGTAGCAAGTTGCGGTTCTGAGGTTTTTGAAGCTATAGTAAATATTTTGTAAATCACATGGAAAACAGAATGAGTTGATTATAACTGTACTGGTCTAGAAAAGTAGCTGTATTTTCATAAGGATATCCTGGTGGGAGGGAAAGAATGGAAGAGATAATGTATAGTTTCAATTGAAAATGAAATATGCTTTTAAAAAAGGTCTAAAGTGATAATTAACTGAAATAAAAACTTGATCACAAAATTCTACTCATCAGGAAGACCGTAGCTGTAAGATCTAAGAAAAGGGGGATGTCATTTCACACTAAATAACTGTTATTTCAATAGGTTTTTTTATCCTGTTGATATTTATGAGCTCATTTTCACAGGAAACATGTCATCTCGCAAGGGACTGAACGGTGCATGCTCTGTGCATGAGTACACGGGATCGTTTATAGGACAGAGTGCCCATTTCAAGATGACATCTGTGTGTGGTCACGTCATGACTTTGGATTTCATAGGTATTTGTTCATAGAATGTTTTAACTGATACGGCTTGTAAAACAGTCAAGGACTTCTAATAGGAAAATACTCATTGTGGAAATAATTCAGGAAGAATGTTAGAACTAGAGAGGAAAGGAGGATCAAAAGATCAGTTGTGGTCAGCAGTTCTTGATTTTTGTTCCTAGTTCTCTGGCTGATTTCTTGCATGACTTTGGGCATGCTGCTTATGTTTTCTGTGCCTGAATTATGTTCTTGGAAAATGAGGGGAGATGAGGCTCAATTTGCTAGCCTATAAAAGTGTTTTGGTACTTTGGATGAAAAGTGATTAAGGAATGCAGAGTCCAAAGGGATATTCTCTAAAGCATTGTAGCGTATTACGGCAAAATAGAGACATGATAAGGATAATGCGCAAGGAATCCTGTCACTAACTTGCTTTGAAGTGTGGGACTAGTCATGTGATAACTGTATTTCCTCTAATGATAATGACCTCACAAGTTTTATGAGGACTAAATTTTGAATTATTTATACAGTGCTTTGAAGAGGTACAGTTTAATGTAATTGCTAAGCAATATTACTGACAGTTACTTCAGAAAAATGGAAATGAACAATTGTGTTGATATGAGAAGGTGACACAGGATGCTCCATGGCATAACAGGGGTGAGACATAACTGGCCATAAGTAATGAACGGTAAAACAGACTGCAAAACAAAGAAGAATAGCTCCCTCCCCTTCACCTGATCGATTAATCGTACAAACAGAAGGTATCTTAATAGTTCATGTTAAAATTTCTGAAAGGTGTGTAGTATTTTTTTTTCATTCATGTTCAGAATGATAGCTGCAATTCACATAATGCTAAGGAGTCCCTCGTTATATAGTAAAGCAAAATGTGGTCGGTAGAAAGATTTTCGAGGCAAATCTTGAAAGCCAAGTGTTTTCCAAAGTAATGTTGTTTGCTGTTGGTTGGTTGGTCGTTTTTTTATGTATATTTACAGCGCTACTTAATATACTTATGCTTTTCAGGAAAATATAACAGCTGGGACAAAGTAGATCCAGCAGAACTTTTTAGCAAAGCTCCCACAGAAAAGAAAGAAGCTAATCCCAAACTGACCATGGTGAAGTTTTTACAGGTATTCTTTCTTATGAGATTTATTCCGTGGCATTCTATTTCTTTATTTCATCTGGAGCATATTCTGTCTTCAAGGATTCATTGTTCGTATTCTTCCTCTCTTGGAGGAAGCAATGAGACCTATTTTTATCCCATCAAGAAAAATAAGTGAAATTATTTTATGGTTCTGGAAAGCAATAAAAATTATTAATAAATTTGAAAGAGCAGTGTAGCATTTTGCTATGAATTAGCCTTGCTTTAAAAAAAAAAAAAATTCTTATAGGTTAGCCAGCTTTATTTAAGAACCAGAAGTATAACCCTCTCCCAGCTCTTAGAGTGGGTCGGTTATCTTCACCCTAGTATAAGAAATTGAGTCTGTCTTCACCACAGACAGTTTTCTGCTGGAGGGTGATGCCAGAGCATTCCATGTCCTTCAGAACATTTGCTACATACCTTCCCTCTGAATGCACTGCTTCTCACGCTGCAGGTTGTTGAATGTTTCATTTAGTGGGTCTGTTCACCTGCTTCCCAAAAGTGGGCAGTGTTTGTCAATACGCTGTACAATATGCTAGAGTTCTAGGGTTGAAGAGAAATTAGTATGTTCCTAAATAAGGATTTTCTTCCCTGCAGGAAGCAGCTTTTTCAGATCAAGTTTAGATCTATTTTATTAATTTTACTGGTTCTTACACTCTCTGGAATCTTTGCCTTGTTGAATTCACTTTTGCCATTGCCTTGTGAGTTTTTTGACTGTCAATATCCTGCTTCTCAAAATTGGAGCATTGGATGCTGTTTTGCTTCTAACAGCAAGCGCAAGGCATAGCTTGTAAATGCCTTCTTTAAAATAAGTCTATATTGGTTATCATTCACTCTTCACGTGCGCCCCTCTCAGAGGAAAGTGGTAGTTTGGTTGCTTTTTCAAAATCATACTTTCTGAAAGGCAAGTATATGTGGTGTAAAACTGATTTCTGTCGGATAAATTTAGACTTCGTGGTATCTTTATGAACTAGGAAAGTGGGTTTTGTTTTTGTTTTTTTAATGACTTGGAAATTAGGTACAGAAAGGGGAAGAAGGGAGTGTGCACAAGGCTGCACACACAGACTGGCAGTTTTAGGAGACTTTCACTGCTATAGAGCTATACTGATTTTTTTCAGGACCTGCAGAAAAGCATCTTGTAGGCAGACTTCTGGTCCCATGAAGCACAGCTTGCTTCTCTCTTCAACCACTGTTCAAGTATCTGCAGACTTCTTGTCACTTCTGCTATATTCTTCCAATCGTTTTTGCACCAAATAAATTATCTCTAAAATACCTTTAAAGTAGAAACAAAAAGTATACAGTTAGTGAGGAGGTAGGTCTTTTTTTGAATTGCTGAAGAACTGTGCTAATTTTTCTCACAGGTGGAGGGAAGAGGCTGTGATTGTATCGTCTTGTGGTTGGATTGTGATAAGGAAGGAGAAAACATCTGTTTTGAAGTAAGATTTCCGTTTTTAAGACTTATAATACCATAATATATTTGTCTGTGACATACAGTACTATCAGCATATTGGTTTATGGATATACAGTAAAATTCAAACTAAGTTGAGTGAAGTTTTAAAGGCATGGAGGGCCTTGGTGGAAAAACTCATGTGCTTTTGAACTCTTAAGATGTCAGTTAAAGAGTATAAATTGATTTCATATTGTTGCTCATCAGAGATGAACAATAAGGTCTCTTAAATATTTGAACATTCCTGTGCTTTGAGAATTGGTCTGTATTTCATAGCTGGAGTAGTTATTTTGCTGTCCTTATAAAACTTGATTTCTATTATCTTTTGTTTATTAAGCAGTTAGACCCTTTTGAGCATAGACGCTGCTTTTAAGTGTAGGCTTACCGCAGGAATGCGGACTCTGGACATAAAAGGTATAGAACTAAAACTTTAGTGTGCAAAGATTTTTTTTTTTTTTTTAATTAACATCCTATTCCCAGAAGTCTACATAAAGAGTATTCTTTGGTTTTTGTTTAAAGCAGCACATTTTATCAAGTAATTGTTTTAAGTTCTTTAAATATCACCGTATCATAACTGGGCCCTGGCAATACGTAGAATAAACCCAGATAGAAACTGATACATATTCACCAAAAGGTGCTGCAGCTGCACTGGTGAATTTCTTTGCACTTAGCCAAGAATACTCCTTCACTTCCAGCAGTTGCTGTTTAATAGATAAATCCTTCAGTTTTGCTAATTCTTAATACCCTTCTGAGTGGATAGACAAATACTGCTCTTGCTTATCAGTTAGTGTATTGGCATGACATCTTACTGAATTAAGAAAGTAGTTACATATCAGCAAGTATTTTGTGGAGAATGGGTTTTTTTTTTCTGTAGAGAGAAAAACTGACTTAAGCCCTTACCTTTCAAATACTCTTAAGATATGCTTCTGATCTTCATTAGGTTCTTGATGCTGTTCTTCCTGTGATGAACAAACCTCGTAGCACCGAAAGGACGATTTATAGAGCTAAATTCAGCTCTATTACTGACACAGACATCTGCAATGCCATGAATCACTTGGGAGAACCCAATCGCAATGAAGCTCTTTCAGTGGATGCCCGCCAGGAGCTGGATCTTAGAATTGGCTGTGCATTTACAAGGTGACGGCATAGATTACAGATAGTTTTGAGAAAGGTTCAAGAATACTGCTCTGTCCACAAAATATGTCTCGAACTCTAGTGGCTAATTGTGCTCAGCACTAAACTGAACAATTTTATGCACAGACAAATAAAAAGAAAGAAAAAATTGTGCTATGGCTTTGAGCTAGGTAAAGTACTGTCAGCAACTATGATATGATCTTATTTTATGATGTTCTCCCACGTTTCTTTGGGATTAAACAGGGTTCGGTGACGCAAAGTAATTATGACTTAATTAGCTGTAAGAGATGATATTTCTCAGAATGCTTTTTTCCTAATGCCTGAATGTTTTAATAGATTACTCATATTTGTGTGTATAAGTTAATGAAAACTTTTGCTTTTCATGGGAATGAGGATATTAATGTACCTGTTCCTGGTTTTTGTTTTTTTTTTTCCCCTCTCTTAGGTTTCAGACTAAATATTTTCAGGGGAAATACGGGAATTTAGACAGCTCCCTCATCTCCTTTGGGCCGTGTCAGACCCCAACACTTGGATTCTGTGTTGAAAGGCATGACAAAATCCAGTCATTTAAGCCTGAGACTTACTGGGTGTTGCAAGCTAAAGTAAGTTTTACAATACTTGTTTGTGTATGAGGAACATATATTTTTACCAAAGAAATATATTTATATTTTCATTTTGTTCATTCATAAATTTGTAGCTGCTGACAAGAATTCACAATGCCTACAATTTACTCATCTGTTCTCATTCAGTTCACATGTGTGTCACCACTCTCTCAAGAACAGATTCCAGGATGTCAGTTTTGTGTTAAAGTGGTTATTGTCTGCTGCTTATAAGAATTCTTTAGTGCTAACCATCTAAGCTTGGACTCAGCCAAAAAGACTACTTAAAATGGTTTTCTTTTGTTCCCTGGGGTCCTTGGACTGACTGTGTTGTTAATTTGAATCCAGGAATTAATTAGGCTGCCAACAAACATTGGCATTACTGAGTATTGGAATTTTAAAGCAAATAAAATGCTCATTGTGTTAATTGGCAATTGAGTCCTCTGAATACTTTGGCAGCTTATAGCAGTTTTATAGCCTCACTGCTGTCCAAGCTCTGAGAGCAAACCAACATGGTTTTACTGCTTGTGATCACAAGGATTTTTTTAAACAAATAAGGGATTGATGGTAAAAAGTTGCCATTTTTAGATTTTAAAATGAAAAAAAGATGCAATCTGGTGTCTACTGTCATCTCTTTTTCTGATGCGTCTCGTGTGTCACGCTAGGAAATAGTTGGTGCCTGTTTTCAGAGAGCTTTGTGCTCTCTCGTATTGGTTGCTTCATATTTATTTTTGTACATGGGACTTAAAACATGGTCTAGTTACAGTTTAATACAAATGATTGATTTTGCTAAATCAAAATGGTAAACTTTGAATTTCTGCCCATTTCAGCCTTTACTGTTCTCAACACTAAAAATAAGAAAAGCATTTCAGTTAACTGCAGGAATAATTCCAGTCATTCCCCCTGGCCCCAACACTCAAAGTATTCCTTCTTTCTGTGAAAAAGAGTACAACTGCATGTTTGGAGCACTTGTGTCCTAGTACAGGTATTAATAGGATTTGCTTATTGGATTATTGTTGGAAATGTGCGTTCTCACACTTCTAGTGATAGAGTTGGTGGGAATTAATTTTCTTTTTTTTTGGCCCAATAGGTGAACCCTGAAAAAGAAAGTTCTCTCACTTTGGATTGGGATAGAGTGAGGGTGTTTGATCGTGAAATTGCTCAAATGTTCCTGAATATAACAAAGATGGCAAAAGAAGCAAAGGTAATAATATTTACTAAGTATCAGTAGAGTCATATTTCATGTAAAGGAAATCCCATTTAATATTTCATTTGCTGCATATGGGTGGGGTTTTTTTGGTTTTGTTAAAGAAGAGTGTGGAATATCTGTATCTTGGTTTTTTACTCTGTTCAACTTCGTGTAAATGAGAATAAAGGGCAAGAGATTTTTTTTTATTGTAGTTCATATTATGCTAGTGTGGTCATCTCAGCAGAGGCCACTTCTTAATATTGACTTTGGAAATGATCATCACTCCTGATAGGAAGTCTTCATTACTAAACCTGCTAAGAAATACTCTTCAGATCTCTCCAAGCACACCTCTTATTTCCCATGAGACATTGTATAAATCAGAATTTAATTACTTATATGGCAATATTCCTGCAGTTAAATTTTTAATCATGTGTATGGTACAGTCTTTATAGTCAATTAACTTCTAATTCTGCTCTGTTCAATACTTGTTTGACAGTACGTTTGGATTTAAGTGCTTGTAGCCATCAAGGTTCAAAGACTGCACGAAGCTTTTAAAAATCAAGATCCCTATAGTTAGGACCATTACTTGGAATAAGCACTAAGTCTTTGTAGCACTGAAAGTACGTGCTGCTGAGGGAAATGGGAAGTAAAGATAGCAATGAGCTACCTTGCTGCGCTCACAGTTATAGGCCTTAGGACTGTAACTTTAGAATTTGGTAAAATTATTTCCAGTCAGATTTCCTGAAGTGAAAATATATTGGTGGTTATATTGTTTTAAGAAAACAAAACAGATATGACAAGAATAGATAACGGTAGGTATGCCACATGTTTATAGGCATAATTGAAATTTTACATTTACCAGTTACCAAACTTCAAAACTTTTACTGGGAAAATGCTATTTTCTAGGTAGAATCTGTGAGTAAAAAAGAGAAGGTGAAGCAGAGACCACTGGCTCTGAACACGGTAGAAATGCTACGAGTGGCCAGTGCTGCTTTAGGTATGTGTAAAAGTTCAGATTTTCACACTGTTTTAAAGCAAAATGTATTGGCTTCTCAGATGAAATAATCAAGGACATATCAAATATAGATTGATACCCTCCTCTCCCTATAATACATCATTTTAGGAGAAGGATCAAGTTTAGAAAGCTTGTCAAAAGTGAAACGTTGGGTAAGATCAAGGTGACAAAAGTCATGGAAAGGACAAACCATGATTTATTTAAATGCTTTGATAAGGTATACTTTCAGATGCAGCAAACAAATCATAATCACAGTGATGTGTAGATGATTTTTGTTTTTTCCTATCCCATCTTAGGAATGGGTCCACAACATGCCATGCAAATAGCAGAGCGTCTTTATACTCAGGGTTATATTAGCTACCCTCGAACAGAAACTACCCATTATCCAGAAAACTTTGACTTGAAAGGATGTTTGAGACAACAAGCCAATAATCCTTACTGGGCAGAAACTGTGAGTACATGAAGCAAAACCTGTACTAACAGATCATTCTCGTAGTCTGTGTTTTAGAATATATCTTACTTGGTATGTTATGACCTATAGCTCTTCAGAAACAATAAATATCTGTAACTGCTTTTATTTATGGATGTTGTATTGTCATGGATTTGATCTGAAAAGTTTTTTAACCTGCTAAGAGAGATCTGTTACCCACTTCAGCCAGCCTGTTTTCTCTCTTCTTTCACCCAGGTAAAAGCATTGCTATCAGAAGGCATTAATCGTCCAAGGAAAGGCCACGATGCAGGAGACCATCCTCCCATCACTCCAATGAGAGCTGCAACAGAAGCAGAATTAGGTATAGGCAAATTCAGTAGTGTTGGAACACTATGTGAGGAAATCAGCTCCTTGAGATATAGGACCCAGTTTGAGTTGCAACAGAATATTCAACAATTATTTGAATAGCAGGAAGTGAAGAGAGAGCAATCTTTATCCTCACTTAAACTTCTGGTGACAGTGAAGTTCAGAGCTGGTCTGCTGTTTGATAATTGATCCTAGGGACCATAGTACTGCTAAGGAAAAGGAATAGCAAACTTAACAACTTAATGCCTACCTTCGCTAGGAGAAATTTGCCTCAGAATAGTAGCTTCCAAGTATTGAAATTTTATTGTGTTTTTGTGCTTGAAAGTCAAACTTCAACTGTATTTTAATTTAGTTTCTATGGTTTGTGGTTTTTATATTAAAATGTAACATTTGACTTTCTGTACACTGTGATCCCTCAGAAAAGGATTTTAAGGTTATAAGAAAGTGTAGTGAATGTATTGTATTTTTTATTAGGAATAGCTAAGATTGTTGTAGAAAACCAATAACTCCTGATTTTCATGAATCAGTGAAATAATCTCTGATAGAAAAACAAATGCTTTAAAATTTTGGAGTAATACTGAATAGCTCTGTAAGATTTTTTTTCTTTATATACACAGCAAGATGAAATATGCAAACCAGAGAACTAAGAATTAGAAGCTGTTATAGCAGTATAACCTTTTGACTATTCGATTTCGTATCTGTAGATTGTGAATAAGGAAACTTCGCTTTGAAATTTAACCTATATTAGTGTTAATAAGTAGTATTTTAGAGTGATCTGTTGCAGGACTTAAAGCTGACCAGTGTGGCAGTTGCCACTAGGATCCCATTTTATGTTTTATATTAGGGTGTGGTCTCCAGTGGCACTAAGCAGTAGATCGTTTCATTTTTGTTCTTATGTCTTTTTTTTTTTTTTAAAGCAAGAAAGAAGAGTCTTTTCTACTTTATCCTCTCATTCAAACACATTGCAGAATTGGGAGATGGGCTGGCTAAATTGGCAATCCTTCTCCAAGAGCATCTGCACGCAGCTCGTGCCTGTATGACATGACAATTCTATAGGCAGGAAATTTTAAAGGGGAAACTGGATGGACTTTTGAATGTTATTTTCTTTTAGGTACCAGTTTTTCCTGTGATACCTGTGGAAATCTGGTACCTTTTGGTGCAGATTTTACATAGAGCTGCAGGACTTGAGTTTTGTGGGTAAGATGTTGTTTATCCTCAGGTGGAGATGGATGGCGACTATATGAGTATATAACTAGGCATTTCATTGCCACTGTCAGCGCTGATTGCAAGTACCTACAAACCACCATTTCTTTCAGTATTGGCCCTGAACGTTTTACCTGTATCGGAAAAGTGGTAACTTCACCAGGTAAGACAAATCAGGGAGTAAGTAGTTAGCTACAGATTTTCCCCCCCTCCCCGTTAATACATTGAATGGATATAAAAGTGAAACTTTGGGGGCAAATACAATTTTGAAGACATTTTTTTGAGCTATCAAAACCAGAGACCAAATCTTTGTCTTCATTTCCATATTTCAACTGCGATAGAAAAAGTCTTATTTTTCATGTAGTAGTCTCAAAAATTTAATGCCACATTTGCGCGCATGAAGACCAGTCTTTTTAGACAGCAAATGCCTTTTGAGGGTTAAATTACATAAAGGCAGATTTTTTTTTTTTGGGCCTCTCTAAAATGAATGTAGCACCATCACTGAGATTTTTATGGTAAGCTGGCCCAATAGTCCTTATTACATTAATATGACTTACTATTTGTATTTCCTTTTTAAGAAACTTCCTATCCATTCTGGCTCTGTGCTTTCATTCAAGGAAAGTGTTTACTTTTTTTCATACATCAACCTGACTCAAGTCACATACAAAATAGATTTGATGCAGTGTAGTGGGAGATTCCGTCTGGTGGTACCGTATGGCCTCAGGATTCCTAGCCGCAGATATTTTCTGCATGGTATGGCAGACAGCCTCTTAACTTTGATCTGTATAATGCGGCCCGTGTTAAAATTAGAAATGTATACCTTGGCCTTTTGAAAGCTGTTGAAGATAAGCTCTCACTATTTTTGTTTGTTTGTTTCTTTACCTCCAGGATTCACAGAAATTATGCCGTGGCACAGCATTCCATTAGAAGAGAGCCTTCCCCACTGTGAGAAGGGAGATCTTTTTCCAATTGGTGAAATAAAATTGCTGGAAAAGCAAACCAGTCCTCCTGATTACCTGACAGAAGCAGAACTTATCACTCTGATGGAAAAGCATGGCATTGGTAGGAACTTGCTTAACTTACATTATCCTGTAATACATCCACCAAGAGTGCAAAGAGTCTGAATCGCTCCTCTGAACTCTCTCTGTCGGTAATGGCCTTTCAGTATTCATTTAATAGGTACAGTAACTATCTCTTCCCCCCCCCTTCAAACCACAATGCCTGTAGCATCTTTAGCAGGTGGTAGATTGTCAATTCCTCCACATTCCTTTCCCTTTCTTATCCTTATGCCTGGTTTCTGGCCAAAGCAGTATCCTTTCATAACACATCCTTGTCACTTCTCTGTCAGAAAGAGCTGATGTTGTGTGGAAGAATGCACTTCCCCATTCTTAGGAATTATTTCCTTTACAGCTTGCTTCAGCTTAGCTGGCTCCAATAGTCCTTATATATCTTATTATTCAATTTACCACAATACTACTTTTCTTTTTTAATCTGACTTGTTTCCTTTGATGCATTTGCATAAATTTGTCCAGTCAAAACAAACATAGTCTCTTACTCCACTGTGTTTTTCCAGAATAAGTGATTGTGAGAGTAAGTGTCCTCCCAATAGTAATTCCTTGGAAGAGATGAAAGAATTAAGGTTAAAACATATGTTTCAGACTTCTCAGAACTGCAAAGGACATAAGAGTTATTAGAGAAAGAAGTTACCCACTGGAAGTTGGGTAACAGTAAAAAGGTATCTGAATTTCAAGCAGTCTCAGGAGCACTATAATTGACATAAAACCAGAGAAGTCAGAAATTATTAATTTGATGAAAACTTTTTGTTCAGGATGGATATATTGTTTTCCTTTGTGTGGCAGGAACTGATGCAAGTATTCCAGTCCACATTAACAACATCTGCCAGCGAAACTATGTCACAGTGGAGAGTGGTCGGAGATTAAAGCCTACAAATCTTGGCATTGTTCTGGTTCATGGTTATTACAAAATAGGTCAGTTAAATGCTCTTCCCTTTCCACCCTCTTACCTTCTTTTCCCTTCAGTATGTCAAGGGCTGTTGTCACTGTAGCATTTTTGTCTGAAATAATGCATCTAGGAAAGTGTTACTAATTCCAAAGACTATAATAATTAAAACTTTTGTTTATCTTGGTGGCAGTTTACATAGGGACAGTTTCCTACCCCCATTTTTTGATCTTTCATTGCTGCTTCTCTGTTGCTGATGTCTCCGGTTTTCTGTTAGATGCAGAATTGGTTCTTCCTACGATCCGCAGTGCTGTAGAGAAGCAACTCAACTTAATAGCTCTGGGTAAAGCGAATTATCATCAGGTCCTGGAGCACACCCTTGACATTTTCAAAAGGAAATTTCACTATTTTGTGGATTCTATTGCAGGTAAAACTTTTTACATGTGGACTTCCCTGCAACTACTTAATTGTGGCAAAGGTGCTAGTAGAAAATACTTATATATTAGGTTCCTTTCAGAGCTTTAGGCTTACTGAAAGTTATGTTCCAGGACTGGAAGTTTCCAGTCAAATTAAATTGCTTTCCAAAAGGAAATGGACTGAATCATGGCTTCAAAACGCTACTTCAAATTTATTTTGTGACTGTGTAGTGTGGAGTTTTCAAAAACTTCAGACTAGCTGAGGTATTTACCCTTGTGTGTTTGTGCATGCTTACTGCAAAATACTGTGTATTTAAAAAGTCTCCCTAAACAAGGAAGAGCATTGTGAATAAAATATTTTCATTCTCGCTGCTTCTTCACAGGTCCTGTAGATGATTTTGTGCAAGATTTCCTCTTAAGAACTAGAATTCTAACATAAATGTGATTATCTCTTTCACAGGTATGGATGAGCTGATGGAAGTGTCTTTTTCACCCTTAGCTGCCACAGGTAAACCTCTTTCCCGCTGTGGTAAATGCCATCGTTTCATGAAGTATATTCAGGTAAGTTCACCTCGTGCTTGGAATTTAAATTTCACTTGCTGGGAGACATTGAGTAGAAACCCCTTTTCCATTATTGAATTTGGATTCAAATGTGGTTGTCAAGAGTGCATTTCTAAAACAAAAAGCCTGATGGAGTTTTTCTGTGGGGAACAAACCAGAGAGCAGCCCCAATGGGATTTACTGCAAGTTTTGAACTCTATTGACACTGGAGTTGTTCAGGAGATTTGTGTTCTATTTCCAGGCCAAACCAAGTCGTCTGCACTGCTCTCACTGTGATGACACCTACAGTCTCCCACAGAACGGTACCATTAAACTCTACAAAGAGTTGCGTTGTCCGCTAGATGACTTTGAGCTGGTGCTGTGGTCGTCTGGATCCAGAGGAAAGAGCTACCCACTCTGTCCGTACTGTTACAACCATCCTCCCTTCAGGGACATGAAAAAAGGTAGGAATTCTGTAAACATGCAGGGATCAACCTCACTTGAAATAGATTAGGTGCAATCTATCCAGTGTGCTTTTTAGTAGTTTTTAGTGACTGTTGCTTAATATAAAGTATTCGAATTAGATTACAGATACCTAAAATTCATGTTAAACTCATGTTAAACTCGCTGCCCAAAATTTATTAGTTAACTGATTTCTGAATACTTTTTTTTCTTTGTAAAAGAAGTAAGAAATTTATTTACATGCATATATGTAGGTGACCTTCATAACACTCAGTATGCAGTGCAAGACACTGTGATTCTGACACCTTGCAAATTGGAGTATGCTTGGTATGGATAGGACTAGATTAAGACCAGGTCTTGAGAGTGTTTTGATACTGAGATAGATGGTGTGTCAAAAGCTGTTGAAGGATATAAGAAGGTGTAAAAGTTGCAGTTAGTTTGGTAATTGTGAGACCAAAACTTACTTAAAGTAGTGCTTTGAAGCTCTGAGTATCAGGAGCTTTTGGGCGTCTTTTTATTACCATCTTTTAATAAAAATATCTTGTACTAACAGTGTATAGTGCAAGTATAAAATAGCAGTTACTTAGGAGCCATACATTTAATTGAAAACATAATTAGTTTTCATCACTAATGTGTCCAAACTGCCTGTACTGTACAGTGGCAGTATCTGGCAATTCTGAAAGCCATTACATAAAAATTTTTGAGCAAGGGATTACTCTGAATCTGTGAAAAGGCAAGTTGCCATTTGGGGAGCGGTTCCATTCTTTAGTGATTTAGAAAACCTCTAACATACTAAGCTGTTTTTGACTTCTGTGTCTCACTTCCTCCAAACTGAGTAGTGTGGGTAGTGATATAAAGGGTTCCTCGTGGTACGGTTTTACTCTTCTTCCACCAGGAATGGGCTGTAATGAATGCACCCACCCCACGTGCCAGCATTCTCTTAGCATGCTTGGAATTGGGCAGTGCGTTGAATGTGAGAACGGGGTTTTGGTGCTAGACTCGACGTCAGGTCCCAAGTGGAAGATGGCCTGCAACAAATGCAACGTGATTGTGCACTTCTTTGAGAATGCCCACAAAGTCCGAGTGTCACCGGAGACCTGCGACTTGTGTGATGCAGCCCTAGTGGACGTAGATTTTAACAAAGCCAAATCTCCTCTACCTGGGGATGAGACCCAGCATTCAGGCTGCATATTCTGTGATCCTGTGTTTCAAGATCTGGTGGAGCTGAAACATGCAGCCATGAGGCACCCCATGCACCGTGGGGGACAAGGAAAAAGGCAAGGTCGAGGAAGGGGTAAAGGCCGGAGGCCTGGAGGAAGACTTAATCCAAAGAAACCCAAGGACAAAATGGCAGCTCTGGCTGCTTACTTTGTATAATGGCCACACAACAGAAAAATAAACTTCTTTTAAAAATTTGTTTCCCTTTAAGTTCATTTTTAAGTATTTTTGATCTTCACAGCTTTCCTGTTCTTAGAAAAGTTAAACACCTTAGATTGTTGTACGCCTTGATTTAATCACAAAACAAACTCTTCTGGATAATCAGTTAACCTTGAAGCTTTTAACTGGAATTCATTGGTCCAGGTAGAGCTCACAAACACTAGGGAGACTCCAGAAGTCTACCTAGACTGTTACCTGTGGCTGATAGAAAGGAAATGAAATTGCGCTCTTCCGTCATTTCTGGGGCCTTTGTCAGCAATACAAGTACCAGGAATGTAAGAGCTGATTAAGATCAGTGTTATGCTGCTGTAGTCTTTAGTTGTGGAATGAGACTTGTTTCATCTGACTTTGAATCTTCAAAAATAATAAATGATTAGTAGCTGTCAGATTTTTAAATTACATCTGCAATAGCAAGAGCACTACTTCAAATCTGTCACTCTGATGCATAAGAGAATAATGCCAAGAGACATACAAAATGGAAATTATAAATGTGAAGGGGAATATCTGCATTGAGCAGTGATTCCCAAATTATGGTCTGTGCAGCCAAGTTGGTATCTTTTGGTCAATGGGCCCCAGTTAAACGAGCCCTCCTCCTGCTGCTGGAGGTCAGATAGAGTACCCATGCTCTTTTCCTCTGTGTTCACACAGCTGATCATACCTGATCAAATACAGTTTGTACCGTCTGTACCCCAAATTGTATTTCAGTGTTGGTTAGTTGTGTCGTCAAAAGGAGGGTGTCCTCATGTTTTTTTATGGAGCTGTATCTAACCACTGTGGCACTGGGTGCCGCGTTACAAAATCTAATTGTACAAATATATAATACTCTCTCCTTTCCTTCCATGTGCACATAGCTGATCATATCTGGTCATCTGGTCAAGTGCAGTTTGTATCATCTATACCCCCAAAACAGTTTCAGCAGTAGTTGTGGTTGAATGGGAGGATGCCATCGCAGTTTTACATGGTGCAAAGGCTACTGCATTCGAACACAGACTATGCAGAGAGCAACTTGACACGTGTTTCACTGGCAACAGAAAGGAAAGACAAGTCCCTACAAAAGGTAATGTACAACTCTGTTGTTTTAATTGGCACAGTGTGTGCATTTACTGAACAAGAGAACACAGACGAAAACACCACAGCCCCAAGCCTGTTCCTCTGATCAAATGTTTATACAGTTACAGCTCAAACGTGAACCTATGTTTTAATAGTATTGTTTAAAAGACCCAGCCATCGGTAGAAGTTTCTTTTTGTAGTTCTTGTTTGTTTTTTTCCGAAGTATTAAATGTTCTTTCTGGTAAAAACAAACTGTCTTTGCATCTCCCTCAGCCTGGAGTGAGTAGCTTCTTTTCATGTTTTAAAGATCATCTTGCTGTAATGTCTCGGAGCCATAGATCTTGACATAAACTATAATAACTTTCAGGGTGCTTCTATTGATTCAGTTGTTCAAGTCCTCTCTTACCTCTGTAGCCTGCTTTGGTACACTAGGATACGGTTCTGAAAATACCCGTGTGCTCAGCTAGCTTCTGCTGCTGTGTACGACACCGGCTGTTGGCTGGGATTTCTGTGATACTTAGAGACGGTGGCCCTGGAAGTGTGGGAAACCCGCCGTTAGTCATTCTTTGTGGCTTTTCAGCTGTGTGAGAACACTTTCCTTTCTCCAAGCATGACTTTTATTTTGGTGATTTGCAGACAAACTTTTGCTTGTAAAATCTCTTTGCTGTATTAGCCCCAGTGGAAATAAAGTGCTGGGATCTTTCTCTCAAGTGCTTAGAATGAGCCGTTTATGTGTTCTGACAGATTTCAGTGGCTCCCTTGTAACTACCACAAATGGCAAAGTTCTTTCTGATACAGGTATGTTAGTAACTGCAAACAGTCATTCAGAACCGTCAGTGCCTATGCCTGAGGAACGAAGGCGTTGGTTTTGCTCTGCCCCAGCTGCCACAGAAGCTGTAGCCGGGCAGCGCAGGATGGCCACGGCCTGGGAGAAGGCTGCGCGGTGCAGGAGGTGCCACAGTGGGCTCCCGGTGCTGTGGCCTGACACACAGGTTGGTGGTGGCAATTGTCTCCAGAGTGGAGTGGAAAGAATGCAGAGGTGATGAGCGCTTTCAGTTTCTACTTAAAGCAATCCCAGGAATATGCCTTTAAAAGGTACAGGAGAGCAAGAAACTTCTTAAAATGATGAAGTCCCTGGAGATGTGTCTCTAACATTAAGGTGAGCACTACATGTCTCATGTCTACGGTTCTTACTGGAAAAAAGAGAGGAATTACAGCTTACGAAATAAATCTCTTCTACATTCAGTTTATATTCCATGGGAAAAGCTCAGGAGAAATCTGCTTTTATTTAGGAAGTTGCCTTTGAAATAGCATTCTCTCAAGAGAGGCGATTGATTTGGCTCCCATAGCTGATGAAAGAATAAAAATGAATTTATCTATATGGTATGGCTGCACACTTGTCCCTGCTGAGATGGCAGTAGTGTGCCCTGGGAAGCTTGCTTTTGTCAGCCTGGGGAGAGGGAAGTAGCAGTTGGTCTCCCTAGAAAGTTGGTGCCAAAAAACAGACAGACAGTGCAATGCTCAGGATTAAGAGATATAGAGATTTTTGATCTGATAATTATTTTTGTGTGGAAGGAAAAGAAGGATTAGATCTCTGATAGGAGCAGGGAAAGAATGCAGTCCAGACAAAAACCATCTGTCTGAAAGTGATCAGTAGCCATTTTAGGGCTAGTAATACTGAAGGGGTGATTTCATTCTGTATCTAGCGTTGCTCTCTCCTAAGTCATTCAACTATTTTAAAACAATTTTTGTTCTTGGAACTGCCAGTAGAGAGTGATCATAGCAGGGATGTTGCAGGATACAGGCCGCTATAGTTTAGTGTGGGAATACAAAGGGAAGAGGTGGGATAAGAATCTCAACTTCAAGGGCTTGGAAATCTCTAAAAATCTCACCAGTGTCTGTTGTTGAACACGGTTAACTTCGTGCCCAATGCTTCAATCTGTCATGAATCCTAAACTTGTCCTAGGTTCAGCAGGAGTTCAGAGCACTCAGATCCTTCACAAACCACTGAATTAAAAGCCTACTTGAAACTGTAATAGTGGCCCTCTCTTTTTCATAGATAATTTATTTTTATGGGATCCTCTGTGAAGTATCCCAGTATAAAAAATAAGCAAGTTTTGAAAGCATTAACTGTTCTTCCCGTTTCTTTCTGAGAGCGCCGTTGCGATTTTAAAAAGTGTGAAGTATATTGTGTTTGCTAGCTTGTTCAGTAGAATGGGGTCAGAACATGAGCTAACGCTCTGAAATAGAGATGTCTGAGAAGGAGAAAACAAGAAATCAAGGTACTGCAGATGCTTGCAGCAATATTGTTTCACTGAACATGTACTAGTGCTTCTGGGTAATGTGTTCTCTGTCCTGGCTTTGCAGCATCTGATATTTTATTCCTTCCTCCTCTAAAAATATTCTGTTATATCCAGTTACCCCTGGAAGATAGTATAATGTAAGGCCAAAATCCTTATCACTCTCTTAATACCTGAAGTAAACAGGTATTTCTAGTTGTGCATGCTGGAAACTGCTGCTGTTTGGAAGATAAGACATGTCACCTGTTCGTGCCTAGATCTTTGAATATTGAAGAGGAGATGGGGAATACAAATAGCATTAAAGACGTTGTCATTGCGGGGGAAAGAGTTTTGAGGTTTGGGGTCTTTTTTCCCCAAAGTGAATATTCAGGTTAATGTCTTGATAAAACTATTTGTTTAATACTTCCCAAATGAAAGGCCCCTGTTCTATGGTATTAAAAATCGGAAAGCCAGTAGACAAAGTAATAAACTAGAGTCCTGTTTTTGGGAAAGACTTTTGCTGTTTCTTGGTTGGATGAGATAAATGAATGGCATTGTGCTTTGGTACTACCCTTCATCAAAGTTACACTGTTACACAGCTCTGTGTGAGGCAAGAAGGAAAGGGATTTTACTTGATGTGCTATAAATACCCAAAAGGGCCCAAAAGATCTAGGAGAGAGGTCCATGCAAGTGTTCTGGATGCCTGCGCCCTACAAACCGCACTGGCGGGTTTTGATACTGTATTATTTTTGTGAGTCTAGGATTCAGGATTTTCATTCGCTATTTTCTTGGAAGATTCCAGCTTGGGACAAAGATTTTTCCATCTAGTTCACTGACATTCTCCCTTTTCTAAGCCAGAGATGCTCTTAAATGAGCACGAAAAGGTTATAGTTGATTTGGTGGACATAGTTAATTAACTACAACTAGTTTGAGAAACAGGTCAACTTGCTATGGTTCTCTTCAAAATCACTATACCTTTAGCTAACAGTCTGTTTAACTGATGGCGGCGTGTATTTTTGCCCGTGATAAGGTTTTGAAAGCTAGCACAGATGTTTTGCAATGAATTATGCACAGCAAAAAACCTGGCATGGCTACAAAATCCGGTCTTCTGAAGCTCTTTTTTTATAGGCGTTTCGGTGGGAACGGAAACAAAAAGGGATTGTGAGTAACAAGACTGGGGGGGGGATTGCCTCATGAGTAAGGTTGGGTGAACTTGTAGCCTGTGCACCCCTACCAGCTGCACGTACGTCTGTGTGTGCCCTGTCAGGGCGTGTAATTCTTTATCATCTGCTGCAGAATAAGTGTTTTAGGATGGAAAACTGTTCCGCGGGGTAGGCGGTGAGCACCGGGGGAGCTCAGTGAAAAGATGTCACCTGTAAACGTGTTCCTGTTCCGAAGGCTCCGATTTCAACCCTTCTCTATTTCTGACCGCGGGGAGAAGGGGAGACGCTGCCCTCCGTCCCGCCGGGGCTCCGGGCTCCGTCCCGCCGGGGCTCCGGGCTCCGTCCCGCCGGGACGCGGCCCCGGTGGCCACGCCCCTGCCACCGCCTCCCTCCCGCCCCGCCCATCCGGCCACGTGGCCGCCCCGCCCCCGCATTCCAGACATTGTTTCTGGCTCCGCCCTTGTCCCGGAGACCGCACCCCCGCCGCCTGGCCCCGCCCCTGCGCTTGGCTTAAAGGAGCCGTCACCGCGCCCTGTTCCCCTCGCTTTCCCCTCCCCGGCCTGCCCCCTCACCGCCCGTCCCCGCCGGCGCCTGGCCCGCTCCCGGCGAGGCGAGGCGGCGGCGGCGGCCGGGCAGCGCGCCTCAGCGCGGCGCCGCCATGGCGCTGGAAGTGGAGGCGGCCGGGGCTCCCCTGAGCTCTTTCCTGAGGGACTTCCCGTCTCCGCTGGGCCCGGGGGAGCCGCTGCCGTGGAGCTCCGCGGGGAGCGGCGCCCTGAGCAAGGCCGAGGTGCCGGGCGCGCTGGCCGAGCGGGCGAGGAGCCTCCTGGGCGGCAGGTGAGAGCCCGGCGGCGGCGGCGGGCGGGCAGGGGGCTCCCGCCGGCCTCCCCTCAGGGGCGGTGCCGCGCTGACGGTTGGCGGGCGCACGGGGCCGCTGAGGGGAGCGGGGCTGTGCCCCCCCTCCCGCCCCCTTCCCGCGCGCGGCCAGCGCCTGTGCGGGGCCGGAGCAGGTGCAGGCGGCGGGAGGCGCTTCCTCCTGAGGAGACTTCCCAGCCTCGGCAGGGCCCGCGGGGGCCTCACGGTGCCGTCTGCTGCCTGGCGGGGGAGATCCGCTCAGCGTCTCCTAGGGAATTTTAAGCTTCCCTCCCCCCCCTTCTTAATTGTTTCTGCGAATATTCTCCTGAAAGCTGGGCTTTTAATAGCGTGCTTCTGTCACAGGCCTCCTGCCGAGATCTGTGCCCTTATAGTAATGTTTGTGTGCTCTTAAAAATATTTCTTTCCCACTCTTGGTGCATGAGAGATTAAATTACAATCCTGCAATTAGCGTGATAGGGCGATTCGTGTGGTAAAGTGCCAATAGTTTGAATTCAAGTCCCTAAGGGCACCTGTGTGAATCTACTTGAAAGTCTGGGGAGGGAGGGAGGGAGTCAGTGAGCTGCAACCTGCCTTGCAAGGCTGTCGGGCTAAGAAGCAAGCCAGCTAGAAAAGTATTCAGCTTCCCAGCCCTCTTGAGTTGTCCTGGTGAGTAGAACGTGCTTGCGTGGGTTTCTCAAGGTGATGTTTTCTCAAAACTTCAAGAGCATAGTCACACCACTACTGGAAAACACAGCTCTTCTTTCAGTGGCGTTTCTGTCATCCCCTGATTTTAGGAGACACATCTTACAACCTTCATCCTTATCAGTTTAGATTTCCTCTTTTACACTGCTAAGAATTTGGATGCGACTTACTTCTTTTGGCAAGCTAGTGCTTCACCAAGAACAAGTTGTCTTGCTCTAACCTCTTGTCTCCTGATAGTCTTCTCTCTTCGTGTCTGCTTCCTGAAGCACTTCAGCAGTAGGGCCTGTGTGTTCTGGGTTTTACAAAGTTCCTACCACGGTCTGCTTCATTAAAGTGTTTGTTAAGAGCCAAGAACAGGGATTGTAGATGGTCTAAAAAAAAAACCCCAAAAAAAAAACCCTAAGTGGAGAGCTGACTTTGTGCTGTGGGATAACTAGTGAAGACAGGGAGATAAGGGAGACAAGGGAGACTGCTTCTGTTTAGGTATGCTGAAAGTTACCTGGATACTGGAGCAATTTGATAAAGAGATAGAAGACAGGGTTTGAATTATTTGCCTCTCTAGCTACCACCTGAGTTTATGAACACTGAATAGATTTTTTTGTTGTTGTTGAAAGTGTATAGGTGATTTTTAGGCACTTAAATTGTCTTAAAAAAATCGAGTTACTTCTGTGCTTTATGTTACATAGATGCTCCTGGACATAACATCATTGAGTTAAATGGTGTGCCTAAACCTAAAGATGAGAAATGCATTAAAAAAAATTAGGTTTTTAGGCTGTAGTTGAAAAAGACCCAGTTGATCGTTGCATTACTTAGCTGTGCTTTGACTAAATTGCTCTTGAACAAAACACAGCTGCTGCGTTCCTAACAGAGATTGCAAATTCATCATGTGCACTGAATCTTTGAACTCTTTGGAGCAAGAGTGGTTCTGGGCGAGTGCTTTAAAGAAGAAAGTAATGCCAGTCTTGAACCAATACTTATCATATGGCAACCCATCTGCCACGTGGGCCAGGCTAATGTTTTCTAAAAATTGTTTTAGAGAGGAAGGTATGAAGCTGTAGAGATATGGGATAGGTTCTTCAAACTGTAGTGATTTTTAAAACAGTATTTCTGAGTTACATATCTGCTAACATTCTGTTGTTCTCTAGTGGGCATATTAACAAGTGGAAGCAGAAGAGGAGTGCTGCTTTTGCAGTGCTTTCATCTCACCTGTCACTTCTGGTGTTTACACAGAAAAGAAGCCTGCCCTGTCAGAAGCTGCATTTTTCACATACCTGCCCTGCGGCCAGTTCTGATTAGACAGACGCCTTAAGTCCCGAGCTGGCAAAAAAAAAATTTTAAAAAGGAAGGGAAAGATAGCTAAAGAAAACAAAGATAAAAGTGCAGCAATCTACTTATGCTTCTTTTCACAAAATGTACTTGGAAAACAGAAATACATAAGGAAAGTGTTTTTACGAATTCTTGTGGCTGCCTGCAGGCAAAACAGTGAAGCAACACTCTGTGTGAAGCTATGTGCTTGGGCGTAGTGCAGCATACCTGAAGTGTCAAATGTAGGGATCCCAGCAGACTTACAGCTCAGTTTTGGACTCCTATGACAAAGAGAAACCTCATTTTGCAATCGCAAAAAGGCTGATGTTCCCTATTGGGTAGACTAAGTTCTTGCACATGGAGGAAAAGACTGGTAGAGCCCAAGGCCCAGACAGGACTCTGGTATTTTGAAAGTGCAGGCCCTCTTCTCATAATCCGTGTAATTAAGGACCAAAACTAAAGTCTCTGATGGTGTGATAAATTGCCAAACATTATGCTTGCTTTCCCATGTTCCCAGGTTTGCTACTGCAGATCAACTGAAAATGCAGTTTTGAAGGTTAAATAAACTTTTCAATTGATCTGAATCCCCCAAATCCTTGATAAAATAGAGCAGGGAATGTAAGGAAATATGAGAAAGAAGGATGCTAAAGGGTTTAAGAAAAGGAAAAATAAGGGGAGGGATGACACTTAGAAGACATTTAAATGTTTGTGTAAAAGTTGTTAAAGATGCAGAAGCGATGCCAGATTAGGAAGCGAGTTCGCGAGAGGTCACTGTAGCTTAGATCCAGTGATATGCTGTTGCAAGCTATCACGGTAGCATCCCTAACACACAGATGGCAGCTCAGTGGAAAATAGGCACATTCAAATATTACAGTGTCTATATAATCAGGTTTAACACTATGAAGATGTTACTGGATGTACCTTGCTGACTTCTGGCATTGATGCTTGTTCTGTATTTCCTCAGTCTGAGACTTCTTTAACACTCCAGCATCACAGAATGTATTTTACATGAGGATTAGTAATGATGAAGGGTTTCTCTATAGATCAAAGTGTTACTGGGAATCGAGTTTGGCACACAGTTCTGCTTTTTATTTCTGCGTTGTCAGATACTTCATTCACACCCTCACAGATGTGTGGGTTATGCCTTGAAGGGCCCAAGCCAATAAAGATGCAACAATATCCTTGGCTCATGAGACAACATATGGTGATGTTTAGCTTGTCCTTCCAGTTGCTTGGAGGCATAAACCTTTGTGTCTTTGCAAGGAGAAACATTCTTCCTCCACCACCAAGCAGGATTGCTGTTGAGAAGAGAATGGGGTAAGGAATAACATTTGTTAGGTCCAATGAGGAGTTTCTGAATGCAATTGCTTCTCTAAAGTTACATACATCTTTTACATGGAAGCAGCTGGATATCTCAGGCTAACCCCCTTGAATGTCTTTACTAATCTAAAATGAATTATTTTAACAATCTTCTGCAAATGCAGCTAGCATAGCCAAACACTAGCTAAGACAGCCAACCACTTTAGCTTCCTGGCAGGACTTGCGCCTAAATTGCTAATCCGGTGAAGCTTTGCAGGTTTGCAGTTTCTACTTTGAATAATTCATTCAAATCAGTGGAACTGCCTGCCTTGTATGGAGCTAAATACATGCATAAAATTCTGAAGAACTGGGGCAGGCTTAAGTAATCTTGTTTTGCAGAATTTTAATTAACATACACCTTTGGGTAAGAGGTATGTCTTCCAACAATCTGTGGAAATGGGTCAATGTGAATGAAGAGTCTATTAGTTACTTCCAATGCTTTAGAAATTAACCTGAAATTTTACTAACTTGTACTGAAACAGAACAAGAGATTAAATCAGACCCCCAAATACAGAAATTTCTCCTTTCCCTTGATAGGAGCATCCTGTGACATAGCCAAAGAACAATGTGAAATTCCAGCAGCCTTCCTGTTTGAGGAGACTTTACTACGATAACAGCTGTGAGACTTCGGCTTCCTGTTCTGCCGGCCCCCTCCCCCCAAAGATTCACTGTGTTTCATCTCTTGGTTGCCTCAGCATCCTGTTTTGTGTCTTTGTGTTTCACACTGTAATGCTTACACCCAAGGTGTGGCCCTGGCATCTTTATTTTCAGCATTTCCCTTCTTTTAGAATACTTAATTCAGTAATTCTGATATTTTGATGTTTTTATGTGATGTAAGCATGAAGGGGGGGTGAAATCCTATCTTGCCTCTGGTTTACCCAGTCTCTTCTTAAAACCTCCTTTAGTCCCTTCCTCTGTGAAAACTACTAATACCCTGTCTGCCGTGACCTCTGCTTTTAATAAATCCCCTGAAACTTACTCCCGTATTCCTCATTTGTACCATTTAGTATATATTATTGTAATGCACGAATACTTCTCATTGCTAGGAACATGTTTACAGTATCAGTGATCCATTCACTTTAGACAAGAAAGTGAATTTCATGTGTGATTGCCTGCAAACAAACTTTGTAGTTTTCATGGGACCAGTTGTGCTTGGTAGCAAAAGCAAGCATGGAATTAGCAGAAACAGCCTACTCTTTCAGGAACACCAGTGTTCTCACTGGTTTATGATTAACAATGTTAGAACTGGAAACCTTGATAAAGGCCTGTTACAAGATGCTCTCAATAGTAATTTTGGGAAAGAGTCACCTTTCCTTTAAAAAGAAAGTGTATGTATGAGGATGCCTGCAATACGAGAGAGAAAAAACTTGATGAAATGCTGAAAAAAAAGATCAAATCTATAATGATGAGGAAACTTTTAGGGCTGGCTTGCTGGTGTTTAAATCAGTTTCTTTGGTTCTGCTTGGAAAACTGATACTGTCTTTTTCTAGAACTTGCATATTTTGCTCGTAATCTCTGTGAAACCCTTTCTGTTGCTGTTTGAATTGGGCATCAAGACAAGAAATAGAAAATTTTGAAACAACAGTTTTAGGGCTTAATTGAAAAGTGGCTTTTGTGAAATTAAGCCTCTCCTGCTGAGAATGAAATGGAAGTAGCAGGTGACTCTCCATTGCACATTTTCTGTAAAAACTGTTCAATGGTGACTGAAGCGCCAAACAGATGAATTCTGGATTCTAAAACTGCTGCTTCTGATAATTTCAAAAGAAAATCTGGGAAAAAATGGTTCATGTAAAGATGGAAACATAAAAGATTGAAATTCTGTGTGTGGCATTGTTTATATATTTGTTTTGATTCCATCTTGTTCATCTACTGTAAAGACCTGATGTCATTAACACAAGAAACAACTTCCTATGCATTGTAGGATGTCAGATGTTTTCTCCTCTACAGGTATATATATTTGTACTTTTCTGGTCACCATCATCCTGGGAACTCTGGGTGCTGCTGTAATAAATACTAATGCTTAGAGCCACTTGAGTGGAAACATTCTGTAGTTGATTATAAGAACAAAAAGGGGGGAGGGAAATAAAAGTGGCAGATTGGGGAGAAAATACTGAATACAAGCAGCTTTTGTTTATGAGGAAACTTGTGACCTGCTGCTATTTTGGCAGTATGAGAGGATCTTTCACTTACTAGAGAACTGCTAGCATTTGCAGATCTGCACTAAAAACACTTTGCTGATATAGCTGTAACGTGCTGGAAATGCACACTGAGTCCACAGTGACAAACTTTGCTTTACTGGTAAAGCTGTACTGTATGTGATCTTATGGTGTTACAGAGCCTCGGTAGCAAATAAGTGCAAAGATATATCTTCCCTCTGATATAAGTCAGCTGCAGCTGACTTATGCTTGAAGCTTTTGCTAGCAGGTATATCGCCTCTTTGTTCCCCAACATATGCACATATATATATATATATATATGCACCCTGAAAGGAAAAGGGTGTGTACAGTGGTGCTCTGGCCTGCAATACCACTGCTGCCTTGTTGCCATGACTTTAGAAGGAACATCATGTAACCTTTTTTTTTTTAAATTTGAAAGGTGACAAGTGATCAACAACTTGGCCAATGCAGTTAGTAATGTCTTGTGCTTCTCTTTATACAAACAGAGATTTCCTGACAGTACTGTGGGAGAATGTGTGCGTTTGGGGCAGGGGGATGTGAATTATTTTCCTTCCAAAAAAAGTAAGTAAAAATTCAGGCGGCTTTGTGTGAACACTGGGTGTTTGGTATGTCCTAGTGAGGCTTTGTACCACTCTCCACCAGGTTACACAGAGCTTGCTTCTCTCTGCTCGACGTGCTGAAGAGCAGCTGTTCGGAGTCTGCCATCTGCTGCACTACTCTGTTTTCTCAGAACTGCTGTAAGCTGTGGGCATAGAGCACAACAGAAAGTCTGTCATCTGTTTTCAAGCCTTTGAAAAAAGTGTAGTCATAGTTGAGGCTCTGGATGAGATGTGGTGGCCTGACCTTTGATGCTCTGGATGCTTGCCCCTTGCCCACAAAGCTGTTTACAAGAGACTTTACTTAAATTTGAGGGGAAGAAGAGGTGGGGGCATCTTTGAACTGGTGACTTGTTGGCAACACTCACAGCAAGTGTACTGGGGATTTAATGACCCAAATAAAACGGAATAAGAAGTGATCTTACTAGGGTTTCTCCTTCCTGAAGGAACTTGTATATATTCTGTCTTTTCTTTCTGAAGGCTGATACGTAAGGGGTCAGTAACAGTCTTGTGATTGGTCTGACATATATGAATACACTGTGGCTGTGATAGCATGACAGCTGGTCTTTTAAAGTGAAATAAAATAGAGAACTAAATAGTATTGCAGAAGAGAAACAAGGTGAACAAGAAGACAAGTAAGTTCTGTTCTGTAACTCATGCCAAATCTAAAGTATGCAAAATATCATAATTGCTTTCTACTTCTGTGTATAACTTTATTTTGGCCCATAGGTATGTATATCAACAGAAGCTTTGCATAGCTCCTTTTAACAATACTATATGTGTCCAGTAGTCTGGAATCTTTCAAGGAGGAGGATGGCATATAAACTTAAGTGTGTTCTTTATTAGCATGAGTATTGCTTTACTCGTTAACTTACCACTTTCATCTATACTCAAGTTTTTTAAACGAGGCTTGTATTTTACCATGAGGTGGCTGGAGGATACGAACTCCATGCTCCAGCTACTGGCAATCTGACTTTAGCTGGTGGTGAAGCTACAATGCCTCATCTGCACTGTTACAACATGCATTAATTCTTTTTTAATATATTTTATTGTGGTCAAAACACACCCTTTTTGTTAGCAAAGAAATAGCCTGTAGCAAAGAAATTCTGTCTGTTTACTACTAGCTTGTGTAGGCTGAGTAATTAGTGTTGCATGTGTCATAGAAATGGGGCTGACACATGTTTCTTCTAAGACTCTCTTAAGAGAAGGTAACATCCTTTCCACGCAACACACCCCACCAGCTTCCCTCTTCTTCCCAACACAGTTGTTTTCCCACTAAGGAAACAGCTACAGTATTTCTTCTGATTCATGAAGATTAAATTGTGCTTGGTTCAGTCTATCAGCAGGGTGTCTTGGGCTTCTTTGAAAGGAAGATTTTAACAATAAGTGACATTCTTTTTTGCTTACAGAAGGGGTTTGAAGTCTGTTATGGTAACTGCAGTGGGCAGTTTTTTACACTGGTTGCCATAGGTACTGCGTCTGCTTCCAGATACTCTCTAGCCAAGTGAGACCTTGTAGCTCTCAACTAAAGAAGCATTTCTTACTCTTCTTTAGTTACGTATTTTGTTAACTTTTGAAGTCTCTGATTTAGAGGATGAAGTTAGAACCAGTAAACATCTAAACTGAATGGAAGATGCCATTGCCTTGGAGCTCCATTTACCTGAGCTTGAGTAAAAAACAGGCTTACCAATATAGTAGTACTAGTATTAAGAGTTTATAAAGTAATCGACAAATATGTTCTGTTCAGCACTGAGGTTGAACTAAATAGGTAGGGTCATTTTTTAGGCTTTTATTTTATCTTTTGTCAACTTGTCAGAATCAAGTGCTCAATATTGTTGTTGCTGGCTGCATAACAAATCAGATCCCGATAAGCAACCATTTTCTTCGTATAGATTTGCAAAACTGTGGAGGGGGAGGAAATGCATAGGAAGCAAAGCTGAATGAAGCATATCAGTACTGAGGAATCTCTGAATTTCCTTTTTCGGAACAGGGTGGCAACTGGAAAAAGTTGAAGGATGTGACATAATAACTCGTAAACCTTTTCTTTGTTACAGGCATCCTGTAAGCAGAGGTTTATACAGCACTTGTGAATTATAGCACTTAGTATATTGCTTTTTGTTTAAGCTTCTTTTTATGGACCCAGTTCAGCAAGTCAGGACTCTGGAAAGTAGAAGTCTACGAAGTTTAAAATCAAAGCATTAAACCCTCTTCTGATGCCGAGCTGGAAACCCAGGCTAGATTTGAATTTTTCCCCAGCAAACAGAGAAATTCTGAAGATGACTGTGGCTCTCACTGTGCATTCAAATGCATAGCTGTTTCACTTAATATTTTTTGTCTCTGTTCTTGGAGCTGAAACCTACTTTAACTAAAGCTTCTGACTTCCAGCAGCATCAGCTACAGATCTTACATTGTTTGTGTGGCTTGTATTTTAATATTCCTTTCTTTTCCACCTATACAAACAAAACCAGGAAGCAGGATTTTGGGGGGGGGTTTGCCATATCCGTTTCAGATGTGTTTCTTGCCTGACCTTTTAAAAGGTTGTCTGTTAGTGTCAGAGTGATTATAAGCAGGCATTGTTACTTTTAACTTGGGTAGGAAAGGAACGGACTCCCCTAAACATATTAGCCTGAAAAAAACATAAAAAGTCAATTTCTGTCTTTCCTTGATGTGGTATGACTGCAGCCAGCACTGAAAGGACTGCAAACATGTTGCCATGTATTTGAAGTACCGAAATGACTCATTAAAGTAGGCCATCGCTGCTACAGAATGCGTAGCATGAAACACGCTTCTGTTAGCAGCCTGCTGACTAACACAATGCTTTCTGTTTGCTGCCACAGGAGGTACTCGTACATGGCTGTGAGGATATGACAAGGCCTCTCTTTCAGAAACACAATGGCAAATGCATTTCAGCTTGTTGTCACTGGGATCCAAAACCTAACGATCTTCCCCTCCCCACTCTTCTGTACGCACAAAACAAGTAATCTCTGTTGAACCTCTGCAGAGACCAGTTGCTTCCACCATTTCTTACTCTTACTTACGCCAACCAGTTTTATGCAGGACTTCCTAAATGTTTCCTGGCAAAACGAAGTCTTTGTGCTTGACTTGCTGCAGGTGCCTTAATGTGTTATTTGCTTTGGTTGTATAATTTGATACTTTGTGGGTATCAAACGCTCCATGAACAATGAATAAAATGCTTCTTGTGGACATCCACGCTTATTCTTCATTGTGCTCTTAGAAAATGTCTGGAATGTGTGTTATGTACTGTAACTTTTAGTGCCTGCCATGGGAATATAGTGAATATAAAAGAGTTATTTTCTAGTAGCCCCATTTTAAAGTTGGATGGGGCTTATTTGTTTACAGATTCAAAAGCAGTGTAGCAAATATGTGCTTCCTATGAAGCATGTAGCTGCATAAAGTGTTGAGTAAAAAGTAAAAAGGAGAGGGGGTGTAGATCATGTAGCGATATTGTCTTTTCGATGCTTACCTAAAAGCTTCAGCTGAATCACAAGTCCTTGGAGTCTTTTCTTAGCCTACTCTCCAGTGCCAACTCTTTGCACTGTCTTCCTGGGTGATTTCTTTGGGGAACTTCCAGTCTGGAGAATGTGAGTGTTAAAGGACTGTAGATTAGTACTGAGCATGACTTTTCTTGTGGAGGGAAGGGAACTGCCATCTTAAGTAATCTTTCTGGAGATTTGCGTGTACCACAATGCAGAGATCCCGATACTGTCTGTGGTGAGAGAGTTGACTGCAAGCAAGAAATGTTGTGTAGTGAGTAGAAACAAAATATTTGCACTCAGAGGCTAGAATTGAAGGTAGCAGTTCCATCCGAGAGCTCAAGAGGAGGTACCATCTGCGACTGGAGTGTGAGGCAACAGTTTGAAAAGATGATTCATATGCTTCTTCCTCTTTGCATTCTTGAGAAAGCAGTTGTCTAACTGAAGATCTTACTAAAGATTTGTATGAATACATATTGAACATATGGTTTCCTCTACTAGTTTACTAATGAAGTTGGAATTATTGATTGTTTGTAATGCTTTCTAATTCTGAGGTCACCAGCCATAAACAGTGAGGTTGTAGCTCAATTTAAACTAATGCAGTCTATTTTGCTTTCTCTTCCTTTTCTTACCAGCAGAGGTGTTTCACCACTTCTTACAGCATCGTTGATCCATGCTGCAATTGATGAAGTCCTCCAAACAGACTTGACTGAATTTAAGCAGCAAAGCGTGGAAGCAGAGGGAGAAGGAGATGAGGAAAGGTTCACCTGTAAGTATACTTTTTTTCCTTCTGTGGTTTTCCCAGAGGCTGTCTGTTGGAAGACATCAGTGTTTTGAAATGTTTCCCAGAATATTTGGTTAGGCTGTCTGTC
The DNA here is from genome assembly GCF_964195595.1 of Calonectris borealis. NCBI lineage: Eukaryota > Metazoa > Chordata > Aves > Procellariiformes > Procellariidae > Calonectris > Calonectris borealis. Next base: position 11,884,587 of record NC_134329.1, read on the forward strand.
AAGCAACAGCGAACAGAACTTTATTTGCTCCTGCTGGGTATCTGTGGGATGAAAGGTAGCTATGCTAGTTTTGTGGGCAAGATGCAAACGTGGTGTGTGGAGCCCCGGACTGATTGTGTGGGTTGGCTTTCTTGAAAGGGAAGAGAGTTTCTCTTCCCAAAAAGAATTAATGTGCTTCCTGAACTGAACTAGTTAAGAACTTGTCTTTTCCTCATTGGAGAGCTTCATTTAAATTGAACTGGTTCAGTTGCTATCTTAAGTTGATAACCTCTTATATTTCTGAAGTGCCCTTTTCTCTTTGGTAGACTGACCTTAGCTAATTGCTCCTATGTTTTGACATTGGCATCATCACAGCTGTATTGTGCAGCCACGCTGACACCTCAAATTCATGCATATAATCCATCTTGCTTTTGTCTGTTCTTGGGACCAGATTTTGGGCCCTCCACAACCTGAACATCTTGAAACTCCAGATCTTTCTCTTGGCAAGTTTCTCAATAGTCTTTGTCGTTATCGATTATTTCTTCCCTTCCTACCCTCCCCTATAAAGATGGGATGCTGAGGGATGAAGAACCTGATGCATGTGTCTTCTGCCTGATGCCTGCATTTTCTCCTGTCTGAGTGAATTGGAGAGAGAACAGATCTTGACTACTTGGTTTGTGCCTTGTGTAACAGATGGTCCTATTGCATTTACGTGCTGAAATGTTTAACATTAGACTTCACCAAACCTTCAATCCCAGTGCCAAGAATTTAAATGGAGCAGGATGCAGGCAGAGTCGAAGATAAAAATGGAGCAGAGATGTCTTAGGCAAACTAGTCTATCCTGTAAAGGGAAATACGCGCCCTTCCATTCCCATGGGATGACTTGAAAGGCGGTTCAGCGTGCCCCAGAGGATGCGTCTCCAAGGAGAGCTCTGGTAATGGCCAGGATACGACACTTTCCAGAAGCCTATTTCAGTATTAACCTGCAAGTCTGAAACGGCAGGAGAGGGAACACACTTAATTAAGTCTGGCTGCACCCTGAGTATTTCATCCCTTGCCTTCATGTTTGTAGCCTTCATATGTCTGGAGAGATTTACCAACTTTCCAGCACTTTGCATGGGAAGAGTTGGCTTCGTATCAGCTTGGCTGGGGTCTAAACAACATGCCCTGGCTCTCCTCCTCCGGCGCAGGGAGAAATGATTCGGCGTTCACGGGGAACGCGAGCAGCGGCCTGCGGGACACCGGCAGCGCTGCCCCGCGGCCAGGGCGAGCCCCAGCCGGGCGGGGCGGGGGCGCGTTCTCTGCCGCCCCCCGGCGGGGCTGCGGCCGCGCGGAGGCTCGGGCCGGCGGGGCTGCGCCGGGCGCTGCCGGGGTGGGGCCTCCCAGCGCCTCCGGGTAGAACCAGCTCCCGAGTGCGTTCCGCAGGCCTTCAGGGGTTCTCGCGGGTGCCTCTTCCAGGCGCTTTGAGTTCGGTCTCCCCCAAGTGCCCTACTCCTGCACTCCCAGTTCTGTTGTGTCTGTGAGCAGTTACACGGACGTCACTGCGACTGACCTAACCCTGAGCAGGACTCTGCCTGAGATGAGGAGCTGGCAAATAAGAGCTTTGCGTGACTAGATCACTGGGATTGTACGATAATAAAGAAGTACAGGCAGTGGTCCTAGAGCATGGCTTTGTGCAGGGGAAACTGAAGGAGATCAAGGTACTGATCTTCCATAACTAGAAGCTCTACATTATGTTTGCAGCAGTTACCGTAACATACGTGGTAAGATACACCATTGTCAAAAGTGATATAAAAGCATCTTTCTTATTATCTCCCTTACATCAGAGAGAATTGTATCTTACTGCATTGTGACTTTGTGCTCCGGTAGTCTATCTTTATTTGCTATCGCTCAACCTGTATAGGAAAATAAGGAACAGCATATTCTAACCCACATGTGATAATTACATAGGTCTTCAGCACAAATATTTCACAAAGCAGCTGGAAACTGGTCATCAGAGCATCTTGCAGTCACTCTGCTGGGAACTCTTCATTGATTCCCATGTAATTATCTTTGAGGTGAACTATAGCACCTCAAAGAACCTTTTGTTCTGGGTCTTACAAAAATCTTGGGCCCACAGACCCTCAGTTAGTGAACCTCAACTGAAAGGCTAAGAAATTATAATGTTTAGAAACAGTGAGTGATGAAGAACTTGATAGGACAGGGATATTTTCTTGGTCACAGGCATCTAATGTCTCTGGAATCCTGTATGGTTACATTATACTGGTGAAACTTGTACAATAGTTCGTCTAAAGACCATAAAGATACAGGATTGGAGTCTACTTTTAAGATAGTGCAGGCAAAGTCAGAAAATCCTTGGATGAGTTCCATCTTGAACTAGTTCACGTTCTCTCTTACTGCTCCTTGTTGACAAATGCCTCAGAACCTTCCCTGTTCTGATGGTTGAAACCTTCTTTAATTTCCATCTTACATATTCCTGTCTATTTTATGTTTGTTCGTTCTTGTGTCACCATTGTCATTTAGATCAAATCGCTATTCACCATTCCCCTATCGAACATTATGGAAATCTGCTTACTATTCAGGTACTTGCATTGCCTAATCTCAGCAAGGAATATCTACTTTAAAGGCATTAATTTCTCTGCACGTTTGGGCTGTACTTGTTTTCTTTATCTTGTAATTGCTATTACATCACTTTAACTGTACAACTAGGAAGAAAGATGTTCCTTGTGCTACAGCACAGCATGGACACTGTCTTCCTGCATTGCAAGAGTAACTCTGGCAAAAAAGCATTCTTGGAATGAAAGAGAAGTGATTATATAAAAGCAAGGTATGTACGTGTGCCTATATGAGTACCACTGTTTGATGTGGTATACTGCAGAAGAATTTCTGGTGTTAAGGTACTAAATTCTATGTCAGATTTCACAAGCTTAATATTTAAACAGCAATGTGTGTCCAAGTCTTCTGGTTAGTATTAATCAAGACATTTACAAATATGTAAACTTATAGCTGTAGACAAGGCTGTCTAAGATGCTGTCCTATTTAATTATATTTGTATATGGGATGACTTAATATTTAAATGTTTTAATATCTTGCCCATTCACACCTGCATATTAAGCAAACCAAAAGTAGTTTGCTAATCAAAGATCTGTGTTTAAATTTAACTTTCAATTCTCCAGGCCCAGAGATGCATCTGAAGCTGGCCATCCAGTGTTGCTGAGAAAAGGAAATGCTTGAGAACCAGGAGTTACAAAAAGGAATTCTGAGGAAGCTTTAATGCTAGCAGTGTTAGCAGGAGCCAGGATAAAATAGAAATAGGAAAGGTAGTTCATGCACTGCAGTTCTTTAGGAAATGCATTAGTGACCAGCAAATTACTTCTGCTCTATAGATGATTTTTCAATGCTTTTTGAAGTTAGTTGATTTAGTATTGAGGCAGGGTTCTTACTCAAAACTTTCAATTATTACCTATTCTGAGAGAGACTGCATTGCAAAGCTAGACACGATGCCAAACACCAAACCATTCAGTCTGATGAACAATAAGTTTGGATTAATTGATCTTTGGGACCTATCCAGAAAAGGATTTGAGTGTCTGGCCAGAGCTTTTCACACTATGCTCAATGGGTGTTTACAGTTCTGCTCTGTAATGACAAAGCAGGAAAGTGGCGGAAGTGTTCTTCTGTCCCTCTAGCTCCTACAACCATGTGTATTTAAAAAGCTAAAGACAACAGCTTAAAATTCTAATCTGTTCAGCTCAATCACGAGTTGAGCTATTGACCTCAGCAAAACATTCTCAGACTTCCTTGTTGTTTCAGTAGAAGTGGTTCAGTAGGACATAACCTGACCCAAAGCCAGGCTAACGCTTTTTCAACCCTTGTGTCCAAGACAACAGCAATCTCTTATCTTGAAGGCTTTTCTGCCCGCCTGGTTATTTCCTTTTTCTTTTTTTTTTGGTAAGGATGCACTCCTACCACTATATCTTGTGCATTTTACTTACATAATAATAACATTTATGTCTAATATGCCAGGCTGATTTTTGGGTCTTTGTTATGATGTAATCACCTTTGTAATGTAATCACCTACTTGATAAGCCTCTGTTTTGAAAGAGAATAATAAGTAAAGAAGCTGCTGTTATCCTTAATGTTACACTGTTTTCCATTGCAACTTTCTTTCCACATTATTCTCAGGAGCCTATTTTAATTCTTGCACAGCTGTAAAGGCAGAATGCTGAATGTGTATATGTAGCTCTAAGGAAAGAAACTTGAAGGAAAGACAGGCCAAAAGATGGGGTAATGTAAGAAAATGGGCACACAACTTATTGTTTTGTCTTTGTGCTGTCAGTGCTGGATGGAGAGTCGTTGCAGCGCTGCTTCTTTAACAAGCTTCGGGATGTTTGCTTTGAGTGGCAGAAGCAGTTGCCACCGCTGAGACCACTAAAGCGGTTCCTGCTTGTTTCCATCCACGCCATTCGTAACACTCGACGGAAAATGGAGGACCGCCACGTTCTGCTCCCAGAGTTCAATCAGCTGTTTGGTTTATCGGTAAGTCTGGACAAAACTGGGGAGGCCAGTTTGTTAGCTTTTCGAGTCCTGTAAACACAATGACCTAGTGATGGATGATCTGTGAAATGGTAAGAATTTGTTGCCACAAGTTAGTTATCATGTCTGTGCTGGAGCAAGGACTTACTGACTCAGATTGCTAGGGGCTAACTACTGCCCTGATAAAGAAGGATCTTGTGACCTTGGGTTTCATGTCATAAGTGATATAGGGAGATGGGAAGTTCTAGTTATGTTGCTGGAGTTACAACGTTCTTGTGACTGAGGTAACTGATATATTAAGAAAAGAAGGGGGGAGAACAGCAGTTGTACATGTGCCAATTAATGAAGCTGCAGTGGGACTACATAACCAGCTGTCTGCTGTTTTAATTCCAGATTATTTTCAAGGATATTAAATGACTAACAGCAAACAAAGAAAAGTAATTCCCCTGCAAAGTTCCCATTTCATCCATTTTGCACATGAGTAAACTGACTTAAATTGCCCTTACCTATGCAACATCATATGGAAGAAAGCCCAGAATAAAGAACCTTTGCTTGCTGGTACCAGTTTATGAGGTATTTCAGTTTTGAACGTGAATATGTCTTCCTCTCTCTCCCTCCCTGCAAAAGGATGACATTGATCGTGCTTACTTTGCGGTATTTGACGGCCATGGTGGAGTGGATGCTGCCAATTATTCAGCAACCCATTTACATGTAAATGTTGGGCTACATGAAGAGATTGTTAAGAATCCAGCTGAGGCCTTGAAATGCTCTTTCCAGAAGACAGATGAAATGTTTCTTTTCAAAGCCAAAAGAGAGGTGAGTGGGTAGAGATTAATTCCATTGTATTTAAATAACACTGAGGACTGTTGGACAACATGGTATTATCCAGAAAATTCTGGCAGTACAGTTTCTTTGAATCACTGATGTCTTTATGAAATTATGCTACATGTAAAGGTTTTCTTTGATCAAATTATTTCTTTTTTTGAGAAAAAATGAAATGACAGTGCTTGCAAGTTCAAGATTAGTGATTGAAAAGAAGTGTTAAGTGGTTTAAATGATCCTGACATACCGATTATTTGAGAAAACACTCTGCTGCCTCTTTGCCTAAATTAGGCAGCCTCTAGCTATTCTGTTGTCCTACCTCTTACCTGGAAAAGAGGTTTCTCTCTTCCTGATAAAACAGTCACTATCTTCCTCTTTCTTGTCCCACCATTAATGTCACAGGTGGTTATAAGGTGAAAAATGTATTCTGTGATTTAAATCAGACTCTTCAGTTCATTAAGCTTATTGATCAGCTTTGAATCAAGTTGGTATGATGAGCATTCTTTCTTCAAATCTACATAATGGGAGGATGGTTTATTATACAGTTTAATGAGAACTCTTTTATTATAGCAGTCACTGAATATGGAAGTATTCATTGTTAATATCTTCATTTCTGTCAATGAGGTACAAAAGAGGGACCAGCATCTTCATGAGGTCTGACTCGCACTAATCTTTCCAGGGAATCTAGGACAGCTAAGTTCCTTCCTTTGTTGACATCCTCATTTAAATACCCAAGGATAAGGGGATGTATGTGGAGCAAGGTGTCTGTAGTTGCTAGTGGTAGAGTGGAGAATGTGAAAGGGATTGGGGAGACCTGTGTGTGTTTGTGAAATGTTCATACAAGTGAAATTCAGATCCTCTTTCTTTTCTGTGTGTCTCTTTTTTTAAAATAATAGAGGTCTTAGTTTCCTGGATCAGTTTTGGAATTAATAGCAGAGAAGGAAGAACCTAACAGAGGCAGTATTAGCCATCTGCATGTTAGAATCTGTAAATAGTTTATTTCAAATCTGTCTAATATCTTGTACCTTTTTTTCAGGTACCTGAATTATGATCGGCAAGTCTACTCTGCTGCATTTAAGTGTGATTAAACCTAGGTTTGCAATATTGCCATGTAACCTAGTAGGCCTTGTTGAATATTCACCTAACATACCTGTTTTCTTCTGTAGAAGCTGCGGAGTGGTACAACAGGTGTATCTGCGTTGATTGTAGGGAACAAGCTACACATAGCATGGCTAGGGGACTCGCAGGTAATGCTTGTGCAGCAAGGAAAAGCTGTGACATTAATGGAACCTCACAAACCAGAAAGAGAAGTAAGTCTGACTTGTTTTTTTTCTCTCATGTGTGTGTTGTCAGAATCTCTCTTGAAACCTTTTGGAATCAAGCCTTCTTAAGTATTCGGTGCTTTACATAATTACATATATTGTATGGTAGGATTCAGAGAATTGACAATTTCTTTTTTCCCATCCACTCCTGTGTCTTGAAAAGGTGATCCCTACAACTATGCCCCCGTGAAAGTACAGTTGGTACCGGTAGTCCTGACTTCAGTTCCTGCTCAGACTGTCTTTTCAAAATTTGTAGTAATTAAAGAATTTCACGGGATTTTTTTGGGGTGTGAATTTAAAACTGCCTGTAATAAATTAACTTCCTAATTTGAGATTAATAGCTATTTAAAATGTTAGTATGATGGAAGTCTTTCATAATATGTTATACTGTCATTCAAAAGCTGATGATAATCTACTAGCCTAACTGGCTTAAAGTGCATTGCATTTTCTATATATTTTAAATAGCCAGGTATTTTATTACATGAAATCTATGGGGATCTTTTGAGTTTAGATAGCATTGCATGACCCTTTGCCTTCATAGCATGAATATTTGTAATAACTGAGTAGTTAAAGGAGTATCAACACAAATGCTATTGTTACATAGTGTAGTGATCTTGTATTCTCTTCCAAATATTTATATATTTACCCAATTGCTGTATGGGATGGGAAGAAGTGGCAGAAAAAGGTACTCATCCATATGGGAAAGAATATAATACAAAAACTTAAGAATTCTGCTTTTTTGTGGACAAGCCATGGTATGGTTGGGAAGTAGGTGGGTTGTTTCCAAGAATCTTAAGTGCATGTTTCCAAACTAGATTCTGATATGTGTGTTTGCTATATTCATAGTATAAATACAGAAGCTGAAGCAGCTCTTGGTTTTGCGTTTTGTCTTTTTTTCCTCTTCAATTGGGTAACAAGGTCAGTAAGCCATGCGTAGGCTTTCAGTATAAAAATGGTATTCTACTGTTTTTCAGGATGAGAGAGCACGTATTGAGACTCTGGGTGGTTGTGTAACCTATATGGACTGCTGGCGGGTTAATGGTACCTTGGCTGTTTCCAGAGCAATTGGTAAGATAAACCATCAGAATTAGTATAGTTCAGATTAAATTTGATTAAAACACACCACCTGAGACTGTATGTTTACTGGAAATGACAGTAAATGACAGTTTTGCTCAGCATCAACCAAATAATAAAACCACTCTTACTGTCTTTGCCATAAGGCTATCTTACAGTTGTATAACTTCCATAGCTTGCAGCTGTATAATCTTACTGGTTTTACCATAAGCATAGAATATTGTTTTATTTTACATACTAGCCATGACAGTCCTAATTCTTTTATACTTCTAAGTCTTTTGTTTCTTGTAAACATCTTTGATACTGTGGTGTTCTACAGCTTAACAAATGTAGAGTATTTAATTTGTAAAAGTGGTAGAGTATTTAATTTGTAAAAGTGGAGGAAGTAATAAATGTTCATCTAGCCTTCTTTATGTGTCTGAATGTCTGCTTTGTGGGGTTTTTTGTCCACTTTAATATTAATATATCTTTCTCCTGATTGCATTTCTTAAGTCAGATCGCTGCATACTCCTTCAAATCACACATATCCAGCAATTTAGAGCATTTTAATTGTAGTATTCCAGAATCTTATTAAACAAACTTACTTTGCTAGGGGAAAAAGAGGGCAAAAAGAGAAAAGATCCTGGGCAAGTACAGTAGGTAACTGTAATGTATGAGTGGAAGCAAATTAGTACAAATTTGCATAGTACTATTTGGATCAATAGCAACCCATGTTTAATAAGTATGTTCATATGAAACTGATTAACTAAACACAATGAGCAGATTCTTATGGCATTGTGCTGTATCTCTGGATAGCTAAGAAAAATCTTACTTTCATAGCATTCTGAAGGCACACCTGCAAAATGAAGGGCTAACTATCTCCTTGCACAAATATATTTCCGAGAGGGAAAAACTTAGAAAGAATTTCCTTAGTTTCCCTGCAAAATTAGGAAAGCATGAATTAGAGTAACTCCTTAGAAACCCACTGGATTTAGGTAGGTTCCAAGCGTCCCTTAAGAAACAAAGGCCTTCCATGCTTATTCCATAGCTTTTCACTACTCTTGTCCTGCATCAGGTACCGCTGGAGTATGATCTGGCTGTCCTTGAGGACTCTGAAAGCAATTGGTGAGTGAAGAAGTAACTGTTTACATTTGAAGTAATAAAGCCTTTGTTTTCATTGTTTGTCTTAGGTGACATATGTCAGAAACCGTACATCTCTGGTGATGCAGATGGAGATTCATTTGAGCTGACTGGTTCTGAAGATTACTTGCTCCTAGCCTGCGATGGATTCTTTGATGCTATCAAGCCGTATGAGGTTGTAGACTTGGTCCTAGATCATTTAATGCAAACCAAAGGAGTGGGTCTCAAAGCAGCAGAAAGACTGGTGGCTGCTGCAAAGGAAAATGGATCCAGTGATAACATCACTGTTCTAGTGGTGTTCTTGAGGGATCCTCAGGACATCTTGGCAGACTGTCTCAGAGACCCTAAGAGCCTTGGGGCTGGTGATGATGCTCGGAGCTCACCCTTTAATTTCCTCAGCTGTGAGGCAGCAGCCACACAGTGACAAAATCTGCTTAATCCAGAACGTTCAAATAAGTTAACGTAAGGAACAGCTTTCCACTGAAGAAGCCTCTAATACGATAGGCAAAACGCATCAGGAAAAAAATGACAAATGGACAACCATTTAACAGAAAGGCAAGACTCCTTTTACTGAGTTCCCATTTGTCTTTTCCTTCCTTCCCCCTCCCTTCAAAAAACACTGAGCAGACGTGGAGATTTGTACAGCTATGTCGTCACTGGGAGCAGACTTCTAAAGTGTGTCCCAGGGCTGCTGGTCATATCCCTCTGCCCTGGAAGTGGTAAGAAACTGTAATATGTATAAGCTAATGGGTGAGCATACCCGTTTGTGAATTCTGAGTGAAAACTTAAATTAGCGCTTAAAAAGAATGCTGTATGTTGTATTTAATTGTGATGTTACTTTGGAGATTGGGAGGAGAGAAGCTGTCACCGTCACAGAAAAGCTTGTTACTGTGTGTGGTCTGTTAGGAACAGGCTTGGTGTGCGAAAGACTGGGTGACACCATTATGCTGTGTAAGTTGCTTTTGTTTTGTACCAAAGATGATATTACAAGAATGATGCGGCCTCTTTATTCAAAGAGACATTTAATTTTGTGTGTATGGAGAGGAGAAAATGAAACTGAATGCTCCAGAAAAAGAGCAAGAAAGCTAACTAGAAATATCCCAGGCAAAATGATACAAAATCAGCTGCTTTCTGGGATGCTCTGGTTTATAAACTGGAATCCAATATTTAACTGCACTGGATTATTTCTCCCTAACAAACACGCTTTATTGGCTATTTGGCAACCTGAAAAGAAAGGACCCTTATTTGTTGTATTTGAGAGAGATCTTTACGGTATGTATGCTCTAGCAGTTCAATGTGCTCTGTTTCTGCTACTTTTTTGTGTACTATAACAAATGAGATTTTTATTTTTATTCTAAGTGTTTATTTGTTTATTTACTGAACTTAAAGTTGGAGGAATTTTTTGCAGTGTTACTTTATTTTGTTGTGGTTTTTATTTAAACTAGAATTTTAAAGTGGCTGTGTTTTTATTATCTGGTTTTAAAAACTGACTACCCTCAAGTGCCTTAAATATTTCACCCAAGGATTGCTGGCTTCCTATCATATTCCGGTGAGCCAGTTTATAGGGTTTTTAAAATGTGACTTTTTTATTTCATTAATACTAATGTTTAATGCACTTAAATGTTTCATTTTTGTGAATGATTTTAGTGGGAACTAGGTTTCGAGAAACCATCTCTTTCATTGTTGCCAAATCTTGTGGCTTGTAGTAAAAGCTTCACGATACCCCTGCCCCATGCAAAAAGCTCTAGTTAGTTAATCATAAAGTAACAATCTGAATCATCATGACTTTCATTTAAAAACAAATACACTTCTGACCTTCACAAGAAAATTTAATAACACAAACTAGAAACAGTTTAGTAACAGTTTTTGATTAATAGATGGTTAATTTGGCCATACTTCATGATCTTTTTGGGTCTAAATAACTTTTTGGGTCTAAATAAAGGAGATGTGAAGCTAAGGTGAGGATGAAAGAATCTTAATGAATGTATATGTTGTTGTGCAACTGTTATATACATTACATGCTAGAGCCTCTGGTTGTGTTTTGTCTTGCCTTGCTAGCCTGGCTAGCAGGACTCAACAAGATCTGAAGGCTCAATGGTAAATGTGTTCGTAATTTCTGTATCTAAACAAGAAGTGCTTTACATCTGGCAGCAAGATTGTATGCCTAATTTAGAAGCACATGGCATTGCAATATGTCAGTCCTGTTGATTAAAATGTGTTGAACGTTAATGTTGCTTAGGGAGGAAATTTAGGTAGAAGAGTTGAGATGGCTCAAAGGAAGAACAGAGCAGCACTGCTTATGTCCATAGTGTCTCTGAATTGTTAGCTGGTGTGGGGCAATGCAGTTACCCAAGCAACTTGAGTTTTTTGCTGGATTACTATGGACGATTGTATGGTTTAACATAGAAACTCCTCAGTGAGCTACCCTCTCATTACATAGCAACTCAGACAGTGACTTCCTTGTTTTGCTGTGCGACAGCAGGAGCTTTTCCTCTGAGAAGGTTGCAAGCACTTTTCTATCCTACATTTTGCTGCCCTAAAATATGTGGGGAAGGCTTTCTGTGATGGCAGCCTGGTAGAGTAGGTGTTAATTTTTGTAGTGAACCTACTTCAGTTAAGGAAGCCTTTAGGCTTGCGTAGTAATCCCTTTGGATTTACCATCTCTTCTCTCTTTGATTTCTAACCCAGATATTCAGTGTTATTCATGCTAAATTCTGATGACCACTAGTGCCTATTGGTGTCTTGGAAATAGTTCTCATTATTAATATAGTAAGACTCATACAGAATTGTTTGATTTCACTGCTATCTGAGGTTTATCAGGAGAGGGGGAAGCTATTGTATTCATGAAGGGGAGGTGTGAAATGTTGGTAAGTTCATAGTATGATTTAGTTTCTAAAATTTGCCAAATTTTGTGAAACATGGAGGGAACCGAACAAGCCAAATTCTTTGTAATGATGCTTTTATTTCAACTTTTTTTGAGACAGATTTGCATTACAGAGGAAACAAAGTCTTAAGTCTTTCAATGGATACTTACAGCTATGTGAGAATATCCTTTTTTGTTTCAAATTTGATAGATTTCTTTTTTTTTTAATGGGAGCTAAGTGAAATGGGCCTTTAGAAAGTGTCTGTGGTAATAAAAAAATTTAATTCTCAAGCTATGCTCTAGGGAAGATACTCTGCATTCTGAGAAGCTGTTCCCTTATATAGGCGTTTTCATTCTGAATGACCTCGTGCCTCATTTCTTTGAGATGTAAGTGGATAGGAATAGTCTTTGGGAACTCATACAGATTTCAGCAGGGATAAAAAATATTTCTCTAATTTTCAGAGATTTCTTTCGAGCTTTAAAAAGTCTGGTCAGGTCTATAGGAGTTGTAACTGGGTCACAAATGGCAGTTTGTATCCTATCAGTGGAATAAATAAGTCTTAATGTGTCACCTACTGTAAAATTCCAAATACTGTTTGGGGGGAAAATTGGTTTTGGAGATGTCTTATCTATTCTTGACAGCCTGATCAAAACCTATGGAAACAACTTTTTTTTTTTTTTTTAACTGAAAAACCAACACTTCAATTTGATGTTAAATCAGTAATGAAAGTATGACACAGGATGCAAGTATGGATTCTGGAAGTGCACTTTTAAAATTCTGTTGAAAATGGTCATCAGGGTGGTCTTATCCTTGGGATGGCAAGGCAACCTCCAATTTTTGTTTCACTTGTGACTTTGATATCACTTTTAGAAGCCACAAGCTATAATGCATAATACTGTTACAAGAAGTATCACTAGTATGGGTGGTGAGGAGAGAAGGGAAGGAGCTCCAGCAGAAGGTATGAAGTTGAACTAAATAATCCAAAATATGGAATGCTGCTATGTTTTGAATTTACAGTACTAATCTGCTACATTAGCTTTTCTTATCTTTCCTCTCAAAACGTCTTGGATTTCTGGTGTTAGCTGTTCTGTTCTGTTTTCCTTCCCTCCTTTGGTTAAAAATAATATGTAATTTTGGTGAGAGAATGCTCTCGCCTCTCTGGGCCTTCCCAGTGTCATCTACAATATACTAACACTTGTCCACCAATGTCAAATTGACTAATGACAAATTGACCAATTTGCCTGTTTCCTTGTTGTCTTTCTGATGGGCCTGCAAGAAAAACAATTCTTGAGTCTAGCCAACAACATATTTTACTGGACTCCAGCTGAATGTCTGCTGCTGCATTTTAGCACCCAGCATCAGAAAAATTGCTTCTTAAAGGAGCCTGCATTTTTAAAACAGAGCACACTTAAATTCTTGTATTGTGCTTGATTGAAAACTAGCTTTAGTCATTCTGCTTAGTGGGTATCAAACATCTGTTTTACTTATGGGTAATTCATACTTCTACCTTTCCTTCCCTTCCCTTCCCTACCCCGCCCTTTCCTACAAAGAAGCATACCTAAAACAGTGAAGTCTTCTGGGTCTGGCATAGACAAGATTACAATTTTACAAATTACATTGGGGGGTTGGTTTTGGGGGTTTTTTGAGAATACAGAGGATAGAAATGCAGGAAAATTTTTAGAACAGAGGGAGATTAAGTAAAATCCACCCTCTGAGTGATGGAGGAGTGAAAGAGAGAGACAGGGATGCATTTAAGTATTATTAATGCCTTTTTTAAAAAGGAAGTGGGCTGGAAAATAGAGCTACAAATGTCAGTTCTTTAGAGTGAAATACCAGTGCTTGAAAGAATTAGAAACATACCCATTAAAAAGGCAAAACTCAGATGTGGTAACTCTGTCTTCAAACAGCCAAGGAAGGAATCACAGTAAAAGCATCTGAGGTGACTTGCTGTGACCCCTCAACACTGTCTTGGAAGCTAATGCTACTAAATGGATTTTTCTAAACATCCTTCTGCGTAAAGTAGTGCTAAGAGGGAGCATTCAGTATATGCAGTTACTGGTCACTGTGTAACTGCTGCCATGAGTAAATGCCATGAAGTGTGTTAATGAATCGATATGGCTGGTGGGATCTCATAAGATGAGTAATTGGGCACGGAGTGGTTACAGGAGAGTTGGCAGTTGAATAGTGTTAATCACAGTGATGACTTTAATAGCATTTAATAGACACTTATCTGAATTCAAAGTCAGATGAGATACTGCTCTTTTTAAAAGCATTTCCAGTGCTATTAGCTTTCTGTCATGAAAAGCCACTAAAATTTCCATTTTTTTGTTGGATGTTGAGAAAAGTGCTTCTCTTGCTTTCTGAATTCTGGAGATAAGTTGGCTGCCTGCACTGGAAAACCCATTTTCAGTTGATAGCTTAAAGCAGCTGTTTGGGGTTGAAACTTCCCTCCCAGGCAATCCCTTAAAAACTAACAAAAAGGTGCTTCCAAAACAAGTGGCTGGGGAAAGTAGGTATTTCTAAATGGCGTTGCACAAAAGGTAACCAGCAAATACCCTCAATCTGTAAAGGGCATCTACAGTTAGTTGAGCTGCTTGAAGTCTAAAGCTCCACTCTTTGTGTAAGTGAGACTGTTGGTTAAATTACTCGTATTCTTGTGGATGGAGGTACTTGATGCACAGCACCAGACATGGTCTGTTTCTATTCTTATAGTACTGAAGTATCAAGCAAATGCTTTAGGGAGAAGGTGGGGGAATGTTAGCCACACCAGAGCAGATTGCAGACGATTCATATATAATTTAGCTCTAGTTAAGCCTGAATTAAATTTCCCTGCTTAGTTCTATTACTGTCCCTTTTACAACTGGGCCTGTGCTGTCAGACAAAATCCTACTAGGAAGTAATGGTCCATTCCCCCTTTTTGAGGAGTAAATAACTCCTGATGGACAAAACGTCGTTCAGGAAGGGTTGGAGAAGGAAGAAAAATGAGCTTTCAAATCAGTGCAAAACTTGCCAATCTACGCTAAGTTATGTATTCGCTCTAAACACATGTTTATAGCAGGCCTGATTGCATTTGAATAGTTGTGCTGGGAAGCAATGGGTTTTCTGCCAAGCTAGTCATAACCTTTAAAACTGACAGCACCAAAACCAAGAGGCTAGTCCTCCCTGCTTTCCTAAATCGAGCCACTAGAACAGCCAGCCCTGTGGAGTATTTGTTTTGCAGCGTTGACAGCTCTAAGAGCTAAGCCAGCCACTTTCTGCATGTGTTTTGGTTGTTTTTAATATATTTATTGGTTTTTACTTTATCTAAAGTTATTTCTGTTGATACTAGTCCTGTCAGCTGAATAGTAATCAAATGGAGACGTGAGGGAGTGACTGGACCTGAACTGTCATAGACGCTTCTTAAAATACTACCTTAAAATGAACTGGTAGGCTCTTGTGATAACCTTATCTCTGAACAGAACGGGAAACCAAAATCTTACAGAGAATCACTTAAACCTTTATTTTGGGGTGACCCATCAGAGCCTAAACACTCACAAGCCTTCCCCACAAGCTGTTCAATGTTGCTAGTTTCATGTGTTTTCCAAGCTGTGCATGCTGCTGCTGGTGCACACAAAAATAAACAAAAGACAGTTGTGTTGGCAGCATAGAAAATTTAGCAAGATGCAGCTTTTGTCAAACAGAAGAGGACAAAATCAATAGGAAAAGAAATGTTTTCAAGCTTCTTGGAATGCAAACAATGGAATAAAAAAAAGCAACCTAGAAGAGTTGGCAGTGCACTGTCAGCTTAAAACTACTGTTTTAAGCAAATGAATTTGGCTGCTTTGTAATGTCTGCTTTATTTTGTTAACAAACTCCTCTCAGTCAGGGTTTCATGTCTTGTTGTTGATATGTGTTTTTTCGTCTGAAGAGAGAAGATATATTTAACTTTCTAAGGAGCTGAATGTATCTGGGCTTTGTGACTAGTTAGATTATGATTATTGACTTTTGTCTCAACTATTAAGCCTGGTTGCTAATTTTCAGGAGATACTAATATAGCAAGTACTGAACCTATTAATGATTAAATGGTTCTGGATTTCCATGCACAAGAACTTCATCAATCTTTCCTGATCTAGTGGGTTACTTCTTGAAGTTTACTATCATTTGTGGCATGTGGAAGGTTTGTCGCTTTGGCAAATGGTGCTGGAAAGTGTGACCGTCACACCCTGCAGGAAGTATTTATCCTTTTATCTTAGGAATGACGGTTCCTTTTGGATGTCTAAGGATAAAGAGACAATAGCTAGGAAACTGGAAGATCCTATGGGCACCTTCTCAGGACAATTAAATACTATGACTTCCTCTTTTTCATGTTGCCCTTTAACTTTGTTAAAAAGCATTCTGCTTAATACTGGATGATTAATGCTGCTTCCTTTTTTTTTTCTTTTTCTTTCTTTCTTTCAGTGTGTTTAATAATAGCAAGATATTTGTTTTGTTGGGGGTTAAAACTTCATACTGGCGAAAAAAAGGCTTTAAGTTTTAACTTTAAGTACTTTTAACTTACTTAACTACTTTAACTACTTTTAACTTCCTCTTCTGAAAGTCAGTCCTGCTCTGTCTCCTCTTTATTCTCTTCCCAATTTTCTTTTTCTTCTATCTTTTATGTCCTTTTACATTGTCAGCCCCCCTCCCCAAAATGCTGCTTCTTAGACTGTAAAATCCATTGGCTGTTCAGTCAGTTTAGTTGCTACTCTATAATCTTAATTTCATCTGTATTAATAGTGAACATGGTCTGATCTTTGGAGGCCTGCAACACCAAGAGTGTAGAAAGTACCACGTCAGCTAGGAAGATAAGAGACTAAAACAACTGTTGTGTCTTTGGCATTGACCAGTATTGGATGTGTAAGAAGAAAATCCTGTTATTTGCATGTTATTCCATAGGAATACTTAAGCTTATTTCAGGTAACAGTAGCTCTCATCCTGAATACAGGACTTGAGAAATATTCTTGTCTCTGTATTTCCTTGTTCCTGCAGATTGTTTGTGTTTTCAAACATTTGCACTGTTTAGAGTGGGGAAAAAAAGCTTTCTAACTTTCTTCACCTCTTCAGTTCTCTCTCTCTCTTGCCCTAGTTGGCCGAACAGACAGGTTGGCAACTGCAGCATACCACATGGCTAACCAGCCTCTCGGTTAGTCTAATTCTTCAGTGTCTGCTCTGTACGGTAACTTCAATCCTGTGCTTATTTAGTGGTAAGTTAGACCTCTGTAACTACTCCTGCTGACTTAAAAATATGTGTTCTTATCAGTATTAAAATAGTACAAGAGCAGAACTGTTGCTTTAGGCACATTTCTTGCCACTCTGTTGGCTAATGAACCTTGAATGAAAGTAAGAGGGCCAGTGACTTTGAAATAGGAGCTGTTAGCCAAGTGTTGTAGAATCGTAGTCCTTATTTATTTTGTATGCTAATCTGCACTTGTGACCCTGAGCAGAAAAGCTGCAGTACAGCAGGTTTTATAAGCTGTGGCTTAACCAGTTACCTAGTATCTTAAAACTCTTATTTAAGCTGACTGGTTTTGTGCACAGGTCAGAAACCTGTTGTCATTGATCATTAAATGCTATGCATATTGTACATTCATTTACATGGATTGTTCTAATAGTGCTTGTGTGTATTATGCTACATTACCATATTTTTTTATATATATATGTATGTATTGCATGAGGTTTAATTGTTGGGGTTTTTTTGTATTGTCACTTTTGTATTCACACAGTGCCTCATGTATCTATTTGCATATTGCAAGAAGTTGTTTCAAAGCAGTGATTGGAGACAGGTGGGAGGGATAAGAACTCTCCACTGTAGGATCTGATGTTTCTGAAGTATTAATAAAGTATAGTGATTCGAAGCGTTGTTTGTTTCTTTTCTTAAATGTGTTTTTCATTCTAATACTTCAAGTACCTGGGTTCACACAATGGTCATACTGCACATCTTTGAGTGGTTACCCTGTCACCAAATCTTACCTTCTTCCATAGGGCCTTTCTGGGAAAAGAGACCAGTGGAAGCACTAGAAGGAAACAATCCTTGGGATCACAGAGCATGCTTACTTGAAAAGGTGATGTCACTGAAACCGCCTTAGAAATGGACTGTGTACCTCTAATTCATTGATTCGGTCTGTTTTCTTTCATTCTTTTTACCATCTAACAACAGTTATAATGCAGTTATAATATATAGGCATACTACCTAATGTCTTACAGTAATGGGATAATGATCTGAAAGACACTGTTGCAGCAGAGATCGTGACAATTTGTTGTTTAGTTGCATACTTGTTAAAGAAGTGGTCTTTAACTGCTGAAGTGGAAGGATGGACAGTGAAT
Source organism: Calonectris borealis (assembly GCF_964195595.1). Lineage (NCBI taxonomy): Eukaryota > Metazoa > Chordata > Aves > Procellariiformes > Procellariidae > Calonectris > Calonectris borealis. The sequence goes on from NC_134329.1 coordinate 11,902,642, forward strand.
TCTTGGAGTACGTTAGGGTTAATTTACTACAGAACATAGAGAAAGTTTTGAGAAGGATGGTAAGTTTCAAAATGTAAGTATGGCTTGGAAGCTAAGCTAATCTGTGTGATTGTTTTTGAAGTGCTGGTGTTCATATCCTCAAGAAATGAAGATGTAAAGAGAGCAGGACAGAGATAAGAGACTCGACAAAAAGCAAGAGTCTTGGGAATCTGCGAGATACAGTCTTTCAGGCAGTTTGTCTAAAGGCTATTGTATTTATCCTAGTGAAGACGAAAAATAAAAATCTAGTAAGAGCCCAGGGTGCTGCACCAGAGAGAAGCAGATAAAGTATTTCTTGAAATAAGGATAACCATAATCAATCATCAGGTAGATTCTGCTCAAGATGCTGTGGGCATACTTGAACCTACTTCAGATCAAACCTCAAATCTCTTGAAAATATCTTCCATTTCATGGTTCTAAATGTTTTGTTGGTTTGGGTTTTTTTTTGTTTGTTTTTTTGTTTGTTGGGTTTTTTTTTTTAACAGTAAGAATTCCAGGGGTGAAAATTCACTTGTAGTAATCTCTAGAAAAGTAGCAAATTCTCGGAAAAGTATAGGTTGGGTATTTGCTTGACTAGGTTTAGCAGCAGCTTCCTAGCCTGTGTTTTGCTTAGCTCGCCAGGGAGCATAAGCAACAGCTAACTGCTGCTGTTCTTTCATGATCACGTAAAGCAACTATGGGAATCCACCATCCAGGTAACTCCACGATACAAACTACAACTACATATACTCTTTGCTGGTAACAACACAGAGCTGAACAAAATCACTCCAATGTCGTGTAGGCATCTTTGGTACTTCCTAACAAAGGGTGCCAGCTTCCTATAGATCTGAGCCCATTCCAGCTGCAGTTGAGAACAGGACTGGACATCACTATTGTTTCTCCTTGCTTGTGCCCAACATTGGCTTTACCGTCTCCTTTTGATTAATAGGGGGTGAAATCCAGACGTTGCTGATTCTTGTTGGCTGTGCTATCTTATTCATGAATGTTTTCTTTTTCATCTAGCAGAACTCCAGTAGACCATGTGTTCAACATGGGGCTCATAGCCAACCTTCTGCTCTGTGGTATCAGTCATCTGCAGTCTCTGTTGCTGGTGGGTTTGAGCAAGAAGCAATTAATAAGCCCATGGAAATGAATGTAAAACTTTGATTTAAAGCTGTATGAAGCTAAACTTAGATGCCATTGATGGGGTTCATGACACAGAAGCATTATCCACCTCAACTGTTTGAGCAAGGAATAACAAATCTTCATGTCCTGTTTAACCACCCCCATTTGATGCATGTTTCTTTGCGGACAATGTGCTGTAAAATCTGTAGCCACTCATTTCCTAGGCTGTAGAAAGTAATGAAATAACGGTGATGAGGCAGATGTTTCTGTTTCAGCCTGAATTAGTGACATTTGCAACACAAATGAGAGAGCTGCTCAGTTTATCTTGACTAGTATTTGCTGGTTTCATCCAGGTTCTCTAGGAAACTTTACAGGGGGTTGCTATGCAGAAATTAATTCTTCAGCTCTACCAGATCAGTCTGGAAATGCCTGTCCTCTACACCCGGGAAATCGAGTGAGCAGAAGTGCTTCTTCAGAGACTAGGAGAACTTTAAGAAATATGGGCTCTCCTCTAGTAATGCAGACTTCACATGTCTCTGTTCTTTGGCAAGGGCCACACAAAACTTCTTCTGCATCCAGATCAAGTTTTCTATTCAAGTAGCACTAATGTAGATTACAGGCTTTCATGTAACTGTCTCTAATTTTTTTTTTTTTTAAGAAATCAAGCATAACCTTGAATATGTCATGCAGAAAGTTGGTTGTAAATTGTGTAGAGACTGTAACAGGTATTTACCTGTTTCACCAAACTAATAATGCAGTTCTGCATATGTAACTGTGCAGAGGTCTTACAGTCAATATCCCTTGTATAAAAAAACCCTTGTTTTTTCAAAGTGTTAAGCTGTTCTTGAACTTTTCTGTTTTGGATATCTAACAAAATCTGTAACCTGTTGCACTACAACTAATTATTAATATCTTGTTAGATGCTTTTTGATACTTGCATTTTGGTTTTGTTTTTTTTTTTACTGGAGTTAAAATGTTTTGAAGTTTGGGTTTGCCATGTTCTCATGTTGTTATGTTGAGCTGTTTGGAAAGAATCTTAAGTTCTCATTAGAATGAGAAAATATTTAAATGTTTAAATGGTGCAGCTGTTATCTACCCTTCAAATAGAAGTAGCTCTTGGAAAGAAATATTTTTAACATGCCTTGACAAACATAAACCTGCTCATTTTATACAAGAGTTCATTGTATGCTTGAGGCATATAGTAAGGCAAAAACAAGTCTTTTGCATAGCCTAAAAGAAAAAATTCTAGCTATGTTGTGGTGGGCCAGACCTAGCTACAGTGTTCAGTCTGCAGTTTGGTGATGTTCTATTTTCCCTGAAAAAGATTGCACAAACGGTAGAAAAGAGACTTATTTCCCACATCATATTCTAGGCCGTAGAGTAAGCACTTCCAGGGAAGAGCCTGTGACCTCCTTCTACCCAGCCTGATTTTTCTGCGTAGACCTTCGGCTTCTGAGCCCTTGCACATGACGGGAAACTGCTCCTCTCTCAAGGTAAGGCAGGAGGGTCTCGGTGTGGAAAGGGCAAATTGTTCTGCAGGTGTCTGAATGCTCCTTCAGGGCTTTGTGTTTCTACCCCTAGAGGGCTCCCTCTTTCCTTTGGCCAAAGCAAACCAGAAAGCGATAGGAAAAGATACGTGATGTTGCCCATTGCCACAAATTGTTCAAAAGAGCCCTCCGCGTGATGTGTCATTCTCATAGTATTTTCATCTTGAAGGTAGGCACTGGAAAGCTGAGTGGGAAAAGTTTCTTTGCATGATAATACCTTCCTTCTTTCCTTCCCCATATCTTTTAAGAAGTTGCTGTGTTTCTGGCACTAATTCTGTGTTTTGCTTTTTACTGGTTAAAATTCAAGTAGTTGGTTCAGGCTGGGGTACAGCTGTCCAATACCAGATCTCTGATAGTGGCCAACAGCAGTAATCTGGGGAGAGTGCAAAGAGCCTTTTAAATGGGAGGCAGGAAAGAAGTCATTCATGTGAAGAGTGCGACTAAACAAGTATAGGTTAGAATAACATTCCTTTTTGCATCTCTTAGTCGAGATTAAAAAAATCTGAAGCCTTGTTTCTCTTTATATAAGACATAAAAGGTATTTCTCTGTGTGTTTATCAGGCTATAAGAGACACCTCTCTTTTAGTCTACAGCCCAGTTCCTTTACGAAACCAAGTTCTGGTGTCAGTGTGGGGAAAGGAAAAAAATGTTTAACAATGGACCAGAAGACACTTCAGGCTTTCTGTATAATTAATTATAGTCATTTAAAATCTTGTGCAAAGTCTATGCTTGAAGAAGTTCTAAGTTATAATTAAGCCAAGCTGCTAACGATGGATCTAATTGTTGGGTTACAGACAGGCACGGATAACACCAGTTGGGCCACTGACATCAGGTATTTCACCCCATTGCTTTCTGTTGATGCAGCTAATCCCACACAACTGTTCCAGCAGCTGGAATGACCGGCATGGGGTGAAGCGTGGACGCCTGTCAGGAGTTTTCCCTGACAGACTTAACTGGCCAAATGTCATTGGTCTTTAAAGATACCGTGTCTTTAGCGTTGGCTCTTAAAAGACTCCCTGGAGCACAGCTGCTTTAGCACTGCTCCCGTTGAACCCCTGCTATCGAGGGACTCGAGACGGGAGAATGAATTAGACGCTGAAGTGGCTCTGCCAATTCCCCCTTTCTATCATATCGGTCGCCTGAAGTCTCATATCCTTCTGAAGAAACAAAAAGTTGCAGTTGAGGCAAAGGTCAAATTCAACGGTGTAGGCAGGCTTTGTTGTTGCATTGGTGAGTCTGCTTTTAAAAACAAAAAGTAATCCTCTCCCTCTCTCTGTCCCACCCTTCAATGGATTTTCATCTCTTCAAAATGTTAGAAATATCAAATCATACATGGACAGACCTTCCTCTTACTACAGATCTAAAGCTGATTGCCTGGTACTGGTGATTGATGAGGACACCAATGTAAACATCAAACCCTGGACATTCAGTATTAAGGCTACATTTAAAGTCTGACTACAGTGTGTTTGGAAGGTATCAGCTGAACCATTGCACTGTGTAGCAGGAACATTGTTTCAGTGTATACTAACCAGAGGATTATGAGGAAAGCATTTCAAGTGCTTGGTTTTGGACTGACATTAAAACCTTTGAAAAATAGTTTAATCTAATTTTTTTTTCCCCATTATGTTCTTCCTCTTGGAAATGTTTATAAGGCTGGTTTTTGCCTTAATTTTAGCATCTCTTGGTTTTGTCTGCTTTCTAAGTTAAAGAAATTATGGATCTGTATTCTCAATCTTAAGCCCCTTTGTAACTGGTGGCTTTTATTTTTTTATTTATTTGGTAATGCTAGCAAGAGATTGGAAAGTGGCTGTTTTCTGCAGGGTAAAAGAGACAGAGAGGGGATCCAAGCAATTTAGTATTTTTTACTTTGAAGTACTTTAAGGAAAGGTTAATGAATAAATCCCAATACAAATACTAATGAAAACTGTTCATTTCTTCCCCCTACTAATAATCACCTTTTGTAATGGGAAGATACATTACAAAGGCCTGCCCCTACCCTCAGAAAATTGTCTTCTAATGTTTTCTTGTTAATGAAATTTTAAGTCAATGAGCTATTCCCAAATAGCAATCGGCCAAGCCAGGATGTGCATTAGCAGGCTAATGGCAGGCGTCCTGCGTTGCTGAAGGCAGCGTGTCTCATGGCAATCCTCTAGGAGTTGGCTCCATCACTTGGAGCACTTAATACTGGCTCTGCTAAAGCGTTTCTTGCGCTCCCATTGCCTCCTTTGGGAGACTACTCCATTGACTAATAGATCTCACTGTCAGGAAGTCTTTCCTGTTCTTCAGTCTTACTGATCTCAGTTCCAATATATGTAACTGTAACTTTTTTGACTACTCTTTAACAAAAGATTAAAAAGGAAAGGCAAAAAGCCATCACACTTATATAAAAAATGGAAACTAATCTGATTTTCAGTCTTCACTGTAAAACTTGTAGAACGGGTGTTTTTAGTTAAATGCTGCCTGCATACGTTTTGGGCTGATGGCAGCAGGGTCTGGAAGTTGGCTAGTATAAATCCACTCATAAATAAAACTACTGCAACTTGGAATCTGTCAGTGATCGATGTGTGTGCCTGTGACATGTACAAAAGCTGGCAGCTAATGAAAGCCGAGCTGAGCTGTGAAGTTACACAATGCGCTAGTTGAGATGTCACGGGGAAGCCAAGGGCTGGGGGTGTGGAGGGGAGACCACCGGGGCTGCGTTTTGCAAGAAAAATGGTGTCGGTACAACAGCAGCCTACAAAGCTCCCCGGCTTGGGCAGTGGGAGCTGCTTGCAGCCATCGCCAGCCGTGGAGAGAGGCTGGTGTGCAGGAAGTAGCCGGAGAGAGGTTTTCACAAGGACCTGTTGTTCGGTTGCTCAGATTATATCAGTGTTCTGGCTATTGAGAGGGATTTGGCCTTTGGGTTTTGCTTTCAGCTTTATTTATTTTTGCCTGTTCTCAATTCTCTTTGTGAATACCAATATTCTGAGTCACCCAGAACGATTTCTGCCTTCATTAGAGATTCCTTCCAGCTCCCCTTCAACTGCCTGTGGGCTGTTGCCTGCCCCTGCCTCCCCCTATGCACTTTGCTGCACGTATTTAGCTCTCAGTATTCCATCACTCGTCAGCTCCTGCAGCTCTGGCACTTGAATACCTTCAACCATATTAAACTATATTGTACCTTTAGTTCTTTGCACAACTTGCTTTCTGCACATGACCTGTTCTGTACTGTCCCTGCTACTTCTGAAACATGTTTTCAAGCATTTGAGGTATGGTATGAGGCCTTATTTTATCCTAGTCCTACAGCAGCTGTGCTTAGAGCTGATCGAGTGAAACGGTTAAGCCAGGGAACTGGGCATCCAGACCCTTTAGTCTGTTCCTGTTACATTGCGTCTTTCTGTGTCACCCTTGATAAATCCATTTACCTATTTGTGTCTTTGTTTCCTTGATATACATTGGTGTTTAAATTGTCTATGATATCTACACCAAACAAACAGGACTACGTTTCTAAAAACCAAAATTAAAAGATGTGATATAAAAAAGAATTGTATAGTTCTTTAGTGGGTATTCCTACATGAATTGCTGAGCTCTGTGGCACACTAAAGCTTGTGTATAAGCAATTCTACAAATCAATAAGGAAAATAACCTGGAGAGAAGGATGGGTCTCTTATTACAGCACTAAGTGTCGATACTGTAGATGTCTTAATACTAGTTAATGACTGTTCCTAATGGTATTCAAACAATGTACATTTGCTTTAGCTTTTTTCAAAGTCCAGATGAGCTGCTCAGAGCTCTCTTAATGATGCGAATTATTTAACGCTCATTTGTATGCAGTATGCTCTGCTTTGAAAGTACTTCACAGAATTCAAGCCAAATTCAGCCTTGCAGCTCCACTGAAGTCAGTGCTTGTCTGTGCATCTGTTGGTCGCTTTTCTTTTTGTTTTTGCTTGAAGAGTTAACTTCTTGTTGTGTGGATTTTATTTTTTGAAAGGTAATATCTGCAAAAGGTTTTCAGTTGCTATTCTCTCCTCCCAGTAAAGTAGCTGTAAGTACAAATGCAGTTCTGTTGATTCTCACATCTCCCTCTTAACCCCTGCAAGAGGAGGACAGGCTAAGCCGAATATAATTTTTTTGTGTTCTTTTCTTTCCTCTACTTTGCACCTCCTAAGCACAGTTTTGGTGATATCTGGCACTTCTGCTAAAAATCATCCTGTAAAGAATCTCTGCCATCTGATGTATGCAGGTTATCGAGTTCCTCTCTGTGGCCCATTTCTGGATTAACACAACATGAACTGATGGAGGCCCAAGCTGTGTGCAATTCTGCAGGCTAGTTATGCTCAGTATAATGATGTCAGGATACACTTTCTTATGCCTGAGAGCAATATGGCGTGGGAGTCTGACCTGATATTTTGAATTCGAGTAGCTGCTGAAAGGTGGAACAGGCATTCTTAGTTCAGGCATATACTAATTTTTTAGTGTTGCACTTATCCGCAGTATTCTTGTAATGTAATTTTTAACTCTATCCCAACTATGTTTTTTAACACACACATTGGAAGAAAATAAAAAATCATCTGCTATCATATCATTCACTCCCCCTGGGTAATGGGTAGGGGCGTGATTTTTAGCTTACAGCACAGACCCACAACCATCTACTGCCTGCACGGAGTAAGTGGGAGTAATGGAAAAGCATCCTTTCTAGATGTGCATGTCACTAGAATGGGCAGAGACGTTTCTTGTCAGCTGCCAGATATTTGCTGGCAGCACAGGGATGAGTGTTGAGACGTGGGAATAATGGGTTCATTTCCAAGCTCCGCAGCGGATGAATCTAGATGCCCTGTTGCCCTGTTTTATATAATATTGTTATCGTATATGACTGCTTCCCCTCTCCCTTTCCTGCAGTTCTGTCCTCCGGCTCCTGCCTATGTTCATCTTCATGTTCTCTCCAGCACAGCTCCTTCCTCTCCCTCCCCCCAGCTCCTCCCTCCCTACTGCTTGCCCATCCCTTTTGGCCTGCATCTCTTCCCTCTCTCCTGCTGGGGATGGATGTAATCCCCGAAGGAATGTGGCCCACAGGCCTCTGCAGGACTTGGGCTTGTGCCTCTGGAGAGCCTCTGATGGTGAATGCAAAGCAGGAAAAAGCAATCCCATGTCACCTGGCAGCACGGGGAGGGAAGAGCTGGGGTTTGTGGGCTGTTCAGTGTGCCTGGCTGCCCAGCCAGCTTATCAGACGAAAAATAGAGGCTAGACTTTTCGGCTGCGTGTGCTATTTCCCTATTCATTGTGTCTGGGTGATGTATTCTCTGTCTGTGGTTTTGATAAATATCTTTCATAGCTACTTTCTGCTTCAGTCCCCCTTGGGGTAGCTCTTTCCAACTCAGCTGCATCAGTGTGCTGAAGATGTTAAGTCCGAGTGTGTGGAACAGAGGAAAGAGGAGAGAGAACTTCATATAGAGCATCTAAGAAAGCTTTAGCTTTAACCATATCTCTGTGAAGCTGCTGTATATTACACAAGCCTCACCTGCAGTTTAAGTTGCACAAAGCTCTCGTGCTTAATCATATTAACTCTTCTTCCCTTTCTCCTTCCTCTTTGTATTTATATGTCCACAGAGCACTCAAAAGTTTTGCAAGGAGAATCCCAAGCCTACTGCTGGGACCCAAACTTGTGTTGGTTTTTAATAAGGCTTTGCATGTAGGATGTTGTTATGTTCAGAGTATCCTGGAAACTTCAACAGGGATGTAGGGGAAAAAAATATATATAAAGATCACGATTCTGTGTTTGGAAACTGAGTTTTGTCCTATGTAGTAAGCACCCGTCTTAACCCTGCTAGAGCAGAACAAACCCCCTTTTCTAGCAGAAACCAGAGCTGTTGTTAATTAATGTCTTGCTGAAAACTAAGTCTTTGCCATCTGTTCCGCCCCCTCACTACGAATGCCACTCTCATTATGTTGATTATGTAATTAAAAATGAAAATATATTTTGGTAGAGTGCTGCGTAGGCATCTGTGCTGATTCTTCTCCTGTTCCTATTTACCGTCCCCTGCCCCCCAAGCCATAAGAAAAGGAAAAGGTGACAATTGTTTGACTGCGCGGCAGCTTGATCCTGGAGCTGCGGTGCTGGCTGCCCCCCTGGTCCCTGTCGTGGGGATCTCAAACGCGTCTGAGCCGCGAGGCCGTTGGAAACTCTGGTCATTAGGTTCATGGGAAATCCGTGGCAGGGAACTGCCCCTTAAACCGAAGCGGCTTTACGTTCTTGTGAGCGGTTAACTTGAATCCAGAAGAGGAAAAGTGAAAAGAAAGAGGCCTGGTTACTTCACAAGCGATAGCATGACCTCTGAGATCAGCCGGGCTGCTCCTGTTACAAACATGGCCTCTGTCTATCCAAGGGTGGAGGAAGAGGGAAAGAGGAGGGGTAGCTTTCCTGTAAGTGGGTTAGAGCAATTACTGAGGGCTCTTACAGCAAATGAAGTTGTCAGCGTGAGTCACATTCCCTTTTTTTTTTTCCTCACTGCCAAGTTTTAGGCAGTAACCAGACAGAGGGAGGAAAAAAAAGGGAAAAGCAACAATGGAGAAAAGTTGAACTGAAACAACCCTTCATTCGGGGTATTGTCTGACATTTTAGTTCTGATTGTACGTAGAGATAAAAGGTCTATAAATATCCTGTCTGCTGAAATTCCTTATCACAACATCGCCTATCAGCTGAACAAATAGGTTAGGTTCTTCAAATAATACATAGTTACATATGTAAATACAAAAATCACTGATTATATCCCTGCACCACAGGTAATGAAGGCCTGATCACTGGGAGGGCCATTAACCTTTTCTGTTTTACTGAGAGATGCCCCATCTCAGGAAAGCACATGGCACAAATAGCTGTTACTGCTGAATCGGTGCAGGCTCCCAGACCGGGCTGGAATAAGCAAGGAGATATTTATCTGAGTGACTGGGCTGGATGAAAGCATCTTCTGACACTTTTTGAAAGTGTCTTAGCATTTAGCTCTGTTTAACAAATGGCTGGAAGCTTTTCTGCTCTGCTTTAGAGCTTTTGTGATTCCCATTGTGGTCAATTGTTTGACACTTTTATTATTACTGGTATGCATAGCGTTTTTTAATGTTTGACAGCTGGAGAAAGAAGTATTTTGTGCATTCAAACTTTTAGCACAAAGCTGCTGTTTTCCATTCTGCCTTTGTCTTTTATTCTTGCTGATGCAAATCAACGAAAGACAGAACTGATTAAATTACGTTTGTTTACTTTTTCCTTGATGATAATAAGACACAGCCTGCCTTTTATAAAAGACAGAAATAGAGGATGTGAATGTTTCTACAGTATTTCTAGAAAGGTTTTTTTTTTTTCTTACAATATAAAGGCATTTATTTGTTTCTTATGTCTTGATTTATCAGATAACGCGCACTTCCTAATGTATGTGGAATAAGAATAGAGCAATGAATGACAGTTAGCAATGGATTCCATTTGGAAAGTTTCTATCTTGTTATTTTTATTAATTCAACAGTATAAATGATCAGACCACATCACAAAACAAACACAGCAAGATACTTCTGTCCTTCACAGTAGGACTGCCTCTGATCATTACTGTAGCTGTACCAAAAATTCCCCTCCATTGCGGGCTTTAGGTTTATACGTACGCAGTTGTTATTGGGTCCTGGCTTCCGTACATTGGTACGATACTGGAAAGAAACAAGCACCGAGAGGCAGGGCTGCAGAAATAGGATACCCGTAATTGTTTTGGTGAGTAATGCGCATGTCTTGTGGATTGTGTAATACTTTTTTTTTTTTTTTTTTTTTTTTTAATGCTTGTTCTGAGAAAGGAGGCCTGCGTTTGCTTGTCTTGCTCGTGCCGTGTGTTTGCAAGGAAAAAGATCCTGGATCAGGAGCGCGTTTCTAGAGGTCAACAGCTGCTTGTGAGATAGTAGGACGAGGTCACCAGGAGCATGGAGAATTACAGCAGAAAGATTTTTGGGAGGGGTAAATGGCAGAAACAGGAGAGGAAGAGTATAAGCAGAAAGGAGGTGGTAAGGAAGTCGCTATAAAACTGTCCTCGTGATTATTTTTTCCTGCTTTTTCCCAGAACAGAGAAAAGTGCAGCAGAGGATGGCAAAGGCAAAAGAAGCGTCTGAAGGCTTCTCAGCAGTGTAGTCAAACCTCCCTGTTTCACAGATGAAACTAGACTTGGGGAGTGATATCACATGGCAGCTAAGCCAAACCTAATGGACTGCTGGTATCAGAAAGGACACTTCTGCTCCCAGTGCTGCTGCTTTCTTTGTACAGGTCTGGTGCTTGTCAGGCCCTTTGATGAGCTCATGCAGCTCAATAAACTGTAAGAAAATGAATTCAGCAAAAAAAAATACCAGCCCAGGAAAGGAGGAGAGTTGGACACTGTGAGAATGGAGACTGGAACTGCAATGAGTGGGAGAAGTACAGACGTCAGATTTTTGCTGCAGATTTGGGGTGTGCTGGGGGATGCCTCGCTGCTGTTCCACGCCTGACCTCCTGCTTCACGTCCTAGGTAGTGCTTCCCTCAAAAGGCCACGAGACGAGCACAGCCTGACCAGGGAGGCTGGCTGGATAGGTGAAGGCAGGCGATCCACGTGGCAGAGAAGGGAATGAATGGGACAGCGGGAGCCCAGGAGGATGTTGTTGTGGGTAAGAGTAGTGGAAGAGGAACCAAGGAGGAAAGAGGACATGTTCAGAGCGACCACAGAAGGTTGCTGCAACAAGCACCGGAAAATGCTTGAATATAGGGCAATGGTTCCATCTTCCTAATCTAGCTCTTAAAGGGTTTATTCTCGTGTATCCACATAGCTGTCCCTGAAGGAGGAGTCCTGTTTATGTCCCTTATTTAGGTATACATTTCTCCAAATTGGGATTGGATAAGAGGACAGCTGCTGCATTTTTATTATCTGTGACAAGCAGCAGTAAAAGCGGTTCAGAGTTCATGATGGAAATGTATCTGTATATTGGCATTTATCCAGCTGCACTTCACAAAGGTAAATGGGACATGAGAGTGGTACGCCGCCCCCTTTTAATCCATTTTCTATAGATGGGGGTACTTTGCCTCTCTGCGGGAAAGGCCGGCACAGCTACTGTGCTAATAAACACTCATTTCTCACTGCAGCATATGCGCTTCCCAGACTCATAAATCCAGGCAACTTGTAGTTGAATAACAATTAAATATCCACACACATTTCCATTCCACGGTCTGGTGCGCAAGGCATAGGCCTAAGTGGCTGGACATCTGCTGTCTGCTCTCCCACACTTACTGTTTGGCAGAGCATATCACTTAATCTTACCCTATTGCCATTAACAGTACCTGTAAAATTGGATGCAGAGCATCATCCTACAGATATTTTGCCATATCCTTCAAAAAGAGCAGTGTTCTCTCTCTTGGTCTTTTTTTTTTTTTTAAAGCAGCCTTTATTGTCATAGTCAAAAATAGTTTTCATTGCTGTTGGTCTTTCTCTCAGGATTTCCAGGCCAGGGATTCAGTTTGGCTGGGATTCAGTTAACGTCAGTGGGAAATGAGACATCATATTGAAAAGTTAGTTGAGATGCAGGACGCTGATAGATCCTCACAAGAATTTTGTGTCGCTTGTACAAAACCCAGAGACTCAGTAATGCAGGAAGATAAATGTAGCGCTTGATTACAATGGATGTATTGCAGTTATAAAAGGCATCTCTTATCATTAGGCTCTGCGTATCTGCAGTAATAACCACCATATGTCAGGTAAGACAATGATAATGTGAGCCAGATAATTTTCCCATTGTTAAAACTTTCAAAATCCCAAAAGCTACAAATGTCTTAATTATTAATTCAATTTAGCTAGATCTAGTGCTGGTGGCTGGAGGGAACATCTTCCTGAAGTTCAATCTTTCCCCTGGTCTAGCTGATAACAGTCTATGTGGCAGAGTTTAAAACATCACAGCCATTTAAAGAAGTAAGACTTGTATACAGTCATTACCCATCTTGAATTTCCGTGCAGCAGGGTTACCACACGAAACTGCAGTTCAGATCTTCCCATTTGTCCCAGAAAGCTTGAACAGATAAACCTTCTCCTTTGCTCTGAACTTAACAAGCCTCCTTCAGTGGTGAAGCTCTACGAGACACAAGGCCTGTCTTTGCATTGTTGCTACATAGTTACCTATCAAAATGCTTATTCCCTATAGAATTGGCAGAAACCTTGACTTTCCTCCCCAACCCCCACCCTGTGTGCCTCAGCTGCAGACCAAGTCCTAGCCATGATCACAAGAACATCCTGAATCAGTCTCAATAATTTGCATTTCCTTGCCAAAGATCTTATCTGCCGGGGGTGCAAATTGCACCATCAAGGTTGCTGGTGTTGAAAAATCTGCACCCTTCTACTCCCCAGCTCTGTTTTCAGGCTAGGTTAATTTATCCAGAAGAATTAATTGAGACAACAAAGCTGTCAAGTGAGAAAGGCCACGCAGGAGACAGCACTGCTCTGAACATCTGCACAATTTGTATATTTGATTAGGTACCTCAGCACTTGCAGGTTATTGTTCTTAGAAGCAAATCTTACTTTTGCCATTTTCGTATAAGGCCCCGTGCTGTAATTCTGCAGATGTTCGTTCTCTGTATACCCGCATTGTTTACAAAAATGACAAATGCTGATAGTAAAAATTACATTTGCTCATTCAGACATCTTGATATTTACATATAAGAAAAATCATATGCCAGGGTCCAATGACCTCTAAAGAGAGATGCAACACGGACTTCAGCAGGAGGTGGATGGGGCCCTCCAAATCTGCTTCTCTCGCACAAATAGTCCCCTGATATATATAATGAAAACCTTCTTTTGTTTATAATGACAGATGCCACAGGGGGTTGTATATTTGGATATTATTTTTTCTCTAGGAGTGTTTATTAACAAATGCTTGAAAGTTTTATGATGTGGTGAAAACTGTACCTCTCATGATAAACAGGAAGCGCTCAGAGGTATTGCATTACCCCTGTAACGCAACACAGATTCCAACAGCTTGGCTCTTTTTTTCAAAATACTGTGACACCACTTCCTTCAGGAAATCTCTCTCGTCTGCACAGCTCTTAATCTACTATAGATATGCAAAATTGCAACCGAAATGGTTGTTTTAAAAATGAATGATGATTCATCAATTTCGGACTGTAGAAACGGATGTCTGTAATTTATATAGTATCTATTAAAAAAATGCAGTACAGACTCTTTGGGCTCTCAGGTCAGCGGATTGAACAACGTGCAAGAAGAGACTGATAACCTCCCTTCCCTCCCGCAGCACCGGTGCAGCGTAAGGAGCAAAGACGCAGATTTCCCTGCAGGTGCTTGAACTGCCTCAGCCATAAATCTGGCGGTGCCTCTTCTGCAGTTCTGTCGTTCAGCGCCAGCGAGGCCAGGATCGGGCCGGTACAGGAGAAAAGGCAGTCCTGCTTCCAGTCAGGTCTTGTTACCTGCCAAGACCTGCAAGGAAAGCTAAGTGTGAGAGTTCATATGTGGAAACTGGCATTCGGAGTCACTGGGCTACGGCCTCCAACTTGCTCGTAAAGGCCGCCACGCACTTGTCACGTGATGGTGGATCAATGTTGGCTGAATTTTGAACCCTGGTGACTTTTACGTGAAAATCTCAGAATCCCACTGCCGTACTGTTCCCTATCGCGTTTTTCTGTTCAGCCACAGCCCGTCATTTAGACTAAATGTAATAACAGGAGACAACAAGGAAGTATACCTGTGCCATCACAAAATCATTAGCTACATGTTTATTAACATTTAACATCGCCCCAGCTGACAACAACGTCACGTGAAAGCAAGTCCTGGTAAGCTCTCTTTAGAAGGTCTGGCACCATTTCCCAAACTGGTTCCCCATGACGGGACTTGTGTGTCTGCCAAGTGCTTCACTTGCACAAAGCCAGATGCAGTGGGGTCTGGATATCACCCCTCCAACTATAACCCTTCTATTCCCATAGCTCATTCCCACCACCTGTTCATCTTACTTTTATTTTACGTTCTTGCGCCCCTCTATATTCTCTTTTATTCTTTCCTTCATCATCCTTTCTCCTCTGCCCTTACATCAGCCAATGTCTTCATCACAAACGCTCCCTAAATTTTTAGCTATGAGAAGCACTAAAAGCGGAGTTACTGCAATGTCTGGACAACGTAAAACCCTAATAATCCTGTTTCTACATTCTTTGACTTCTGCCTCTGTTGGAGGCATCACTTGTCCTGTCTACAGCTGAACTGAGAACAAGTGGGGGAAACAGACTGCATATTTTAGTATTTGTAAATCGTTAGACTTGTGAGGTTTTGTAATAATCTTATCTCCTTTTTTGTATTTTCTTGTATTTTCCTACCAATCAATGGTATCAGAAATACAGGGATCAAGAGGCAGATATTACACACGAGCTAAATCTTTTTGCAAAAACTTAATAGCCTTCCAGTGCATAAAGCTTCGGCACAAGAAAACAATGGTCATATACTGGGACTTCAGCGGCATCCTCACAAGTCACTGTAACATTCTGTATAAATATTGACTATACGTATGGGGTTTTTTATCAGTCCTGTAAAAGAACTTTTTATCCCGTGGTTCAATTCTCTTATCATCCACAGCTTGTTTACAGAATTTTAAGTCTTGGGCAAGATGAAGCAAGCTCATGAGGAGTAGCTGGTTTTCAAAAGATACAAGCTCCAGATAACTGAGGACAAGTAAAGCACACAACAATATTGAAATCACTCAGAGTTTTATTGCAGCTGACTGAAACAGAGTGTGCTTTGAGGCTGGGAAATTTCCATTACTGAAGTGCAGGACAGTGCCTGGATACTGCTGCTACTGCAGTTGAAAAATAAAAGCAACTTAATTCTGTATAGACAAAAAAATGTCAGTATATTAATTAAAATTGTTAGAATTATATAATAAGCTTTTAAGGTTGCTGTAAAATGGATCCCTTTTAAGATATTTAGAGTATAATTGTAAACTAGTTGTACAAAATTAAGGAACATAAAAATGACTTGAAATTGCAACTGTGTTTTCAAACTGTATTTGTGAACAGCAAATCTAACAAGAACATAATACAAGACATCTCCTACAGCAGCGACAGATTCTGACAGTGGCAGAATGATACCCAGTGCAAGATCAAGGTTGTTACTGACAGTATGGTTCTGCAATTAATAATCTTTCGTGCTCCCCTTGGCATGCACAAAACAAACATAGCAATCCGTTTACTAGTTTTAACTCCATGGTGTATAAGTCACCATAAGCTCCCTGCAAAGTCAGTCAGAATGCTGAATGGGGAAAAATGGAAATACAGGGTGGGGGGGAAAGTAAATTTGTTTTGGCATCAGCTGCCCAGCAATTTGGGTGAGAGACTGTTTTTAACTTCCCAACGGCGTAAGATTACAGAGATCCTCATTTTTGTTGAGGTCACTTTACGCTGTCAAAGCAGAGGCCGGCATTTAAATCAAAATCAGTCTCAAGGGATTTCAGCTGTATGTCACCAGTTAAATCAAGCCCAGGCAGGTACTGACTACAAGTTATTAGCATCTGACGCTCTTTATGAATCTTAGGATAGTTCCCTGTGGATCAGAGCTCATATCTAAGCAATATAAGTTTGTGTCACATTCATCACCATGGTTCCTGAGTGCCTTAGAAGTTAAAATATATCTTTATAGAACACCTTACAAGTCTTATTTCACTCTCTCGTCACCCCCGCACAGAGGCTTGAGGTCTTTTTGAATAATGCTGGGGAAATTGTTTTATGTACTTAATGCCTGCGTTTTGTTGGGATGATGGGGATGTGCAGGGTCGTGCTGAGGTGCTCTGAAAGCAAATGCCATACTCCTACAGCAGCTACCAAGAAACCTACATCTTCAATGTCCCCGTGCAAATAATACAACTAATACAATAATGATGATTTTGGGAGATGTAGCTCTTGTTTTAAATTAGCACAAAAATTTGAAATCCCCCCCCCCCCATGAAGAGTGGCACTGAAGGGCAGCTACGTAGTGCTTGTCCTTTGCCTAAACCTGATAATGCCGTTTCCAGGACGCGTAGGGCCTTTCATAGTATGGCATTTACTTTTCAAGAGACCTATTTACAGAACACGAAGTTAACAGTTAAAGTAGATATGTGTAACCGTACAGAGAATTTCTAGACCCTGATTGTAGGATGAACTCATCCATGTGACTCCCGAACTTGATATGAAGATGGAGATAGTCCAAACCATGGCATATTTAAACTGACCGATAGTATGGCTTAGCTGTTTCCCAATATAGCTTTCAAACTGAAGATACTGTGTTTCTGTTTGGACAAACTTTTCTTAGCAGTGCTTTAATTTCTTTTTGAAATAAAAGGGTTTTTTTTCCTCCTGCTTTTCATTACCTGCTATCATTTTTTAGTAAGGATCACCTCTTCTCCCCCAACATAACCCTTTATTTTGATCATGGAACTAATCATTTTCTTAAAACGCATTTACGTTCTTTCCAGAATTGAGACTTTAATGTCACCTTGTTAAGGTAAAAGACCCAACATTAAGTGCAGGTAATGGCAGTGTATTTAAATAGGTTGAAAAGCAATTGATAACACTTCTGTCTGGTCTGCCTATCTCGGTAACTGTAGTGCTTCACTGAAATATATGCACCAAGTTCTCTCACAGGATAAATTGTTGGGAAAGCATGCCATAGCCTTTTGACTGCTTATTTGGGTTTAATTGGATTAGACGTATATTTGAACACAGCACTCAAAAGAGCTGACAGTCTTTCCACAGTTTCCTGGTATGCCTGCTTGGTTTCCTTTTTGATCAGACACATCCTGGTGAAGGTAGAAAATAATCTAGATACACGCTAGTTTTTAATTAAATTTGCTATGACAGGTTGTGTTTAAGCTAGATTCTCTATAATCATTTGTTTTGCATTTGCTGATGACAGATTTATTTATGTATTAATCAGAACTGTAAGCATAATTTCATGTTCAGAGTTAGAAGAATCTTTTAAATAATATTTTACTTGGTTTCAGAAAATTTAAACATTTATTCACATTTACTACTGTCTAAAATTTCTGAGAAAAATAATGCTGTGTTTCTAAAGTGCAGAAGAACACATCACGGAAAGGAAAACATTATATACAAGTAAAAATAAATACGTCAGAAACATTATCCCACTCAAATATGTAAAAACCAAGCTATATAGTTGAATGTCTGTTAAATACAGAGCGAAGTTTGTTAGATTACATTGGTCATCCACTTCACTCCATCAAAGTAGGGCTGGGGCTGCATCTGAAGCCCAGACCCTGCCGGGTAGGTCTGCGTCAAAGGAGAGTCCTCGGGCTGCAGTTTGGCTAACCGGCTGCGCAACTGAAACCAGAAACTCTTCCCTCTTGACTTCTGGTCAAACAGCAAGCCCGATGCTTTGGGGGATGTTAGTACGTTGTAATCAGGAGATTGTACAGCATTTGGAAGCAGCTATGGAAAATTGCAATTGTTCGGTCGATGGCAAAGGAAGCTGGTTTGCAGCAAGTAGCGACAGAAGAAGGTGGGATGCCAGAAATGACCCTCTGGCAGCTGGGAGAAGGAAGACAGAGAGTACATTGGCAGGGACGCCTTCGAGGCAGAGATAGACATGAAGCAGCAGGATTGTCAGCAGAGATGTCAATAGTAAAATGTCAATAGAAAGAGAAAGCAGAGCTGAGAGAGAAATGTTGAAAGAAAGAAGAGGGCAAAGTGCAACCCGTGAGAACCTGAGAGCAACTGGATTGTCATGTCAGCTTCTGGCTGAGCACTGTTAACAGGAATGCAAAATTAGTAACTCCTTATAAGAAAAAAGCTTGACAGTCGAGGGGTAATTGGATGATTCCACACTGGGGTCTTCTGACAGACTGGAACGGGTATAAACTGGAGACACAGGCATGCTAAGATGTATAAAGATACATATTTGAATGAATTTTCAAAGGAACAGAAGATACAGCACATCTCAAGTAGGTGTAGCAATAGTAGTTAAAGCAAGCAGCAGTATGATTTCAGATCAGGTGTTCATACATTTTGTCAAGATCATTAGAGAATCGCAGAAAAAAATCCAGAAGTGGTGTTAAGATCCTTGTGCGTAACTTTTGCAAACTTCCAGATGAAGCAAAAGCTCTTTTAGGAAAACCAAGCCTTGCAGGAACACAGAAAACAGACACTGTTGCAAGCAGCGACCATGGCATCATACAAACCATCACCAACTGCATTTTCACCTCCCATTCAAAGCCTTGAGTTTATTTACACTTATATGGGAAACAGCTAACAGGAAAATATAATTCTATATAAAAACAATATGCTAACTAGAGGTTGCAAAACTATGCACTGGCGTTAGGAAATGTCAGAAATAAGCTTGCCCTTATTACAGCAATTCAGCTTTCGCATATAATAACCTTGTGCTGCGTGACATCAGAAGGTTGTAGCGTGGCCAAGAACGGCGCCACAGCCCTTCTGGGTCTCGGACCAGCGCCTCAGACACAGGAGAAGCCCTCTCGTCTCCTGCAGCTGACTCACTGCCGGCCACCCCGCGCTCTGCACCGAGCACGGCTCCTCGCAAGGCACGGCCTGCGCCACGCAGCTAACGCGTGCTGCGGCGGGCACCCACAGAGACCCGGGGCGGGGTGCAGGGGCCTGCGGGACACCCGGCCCGCCAGCCCCGCTCTCGAGGCTTCCTGCGGGCTGGCGCCCGTCGGCCAGAGGCTGGAGCACCTCGCGGGCCCCCCGCTCCGCCCGACGCCGGCAGGGCAGGGCCCGGCCTGCGGCCTCCCGGCCCGAGGAGGCGGCGGCCGGGACGGGGCAGCGGCAGAGCCAGCCCGGCCCCGCCGCCGCGCGGGCTCCATTTCCTGCCGCCGTCACCTGACGCCTCTAATGGCGCCGGGCGGCCGCGCGCCCGCAGAGCCGGCACGCCCACCACGTGACCCGCCCGCCGCGCCCCCTCCCCAGCGGCTGCGGTTACCGCAGTCCCCGGCCCCGCCCCTGACCCCGCCCCCCGCCCCGCCCGGCCCCGCCCCGCCGCCGCTCCCTCCGCGCGAGCCCCCACCCCCTCCTCCCCTCCCCCCGGCCCGGGTCGATGCGCGCGCGCGCGGCCGGCAGCGTCTCCTCACAGCGGCCGCGGCGGTGACGGCGCTGACGGGGCCTGGGAGCCGGCGGCAGCGGCCGGTGCTCCGGAGCGCGGCGGAGCGGGCGACGCCTCTTTTCCTCCCTCCCGCATCCTTCTCCTCGTCCCCCTCCTTCCTCCTCCCCCCGCCTCCGCCCCCCCGCACGCAGTCACCGCGGTTCCCGGCACGGACAACATGGCGGCGGTGTCGGGGGCCGGGGCTGCGGGCGGCTCTGCCAACGCCGGGGGCCCGGAGATGGTGCGGGGCCAAGTGTTCGACGTGGGGCCCCGCTACACCAACCTCTCCTACATCGGCGAGGGGGCCTACGGCATGGTGTGGTGAGTGCCGGCTGCCGAGCCCGGCTGGGGCAGCGCCCTTGCCCTGAACAACTCCCTCCTTCCCTCCCCGCCGCCCTGCCTGGCCGCAGCCTCCCCGGGGCCCGGCCCGCCCTTGCAGGGGGGAGAGGCCCGTGCCTTGCCCTCGGGGGAGGGGAAGCCGGGGCTCCAGCATCTCTGCCGCGCTCTCCTCGGCTCTGCTTTTCCCTTCGTGTTCCCTCCCGAGGTTGTCCCTCCGGCATCACCCTTCCCTACCCTCGCTGCCGCCTCCCCCCCCCCGCTTCCAAAATTTCTCCACCGATGGGTGCAGCTGAACGTCTCGTTTCCTTTCAGTCGTGCGTTTATTTTCTTGAGTATTTTTTGTTCCTGCCTCTGGAGTTGGTTGCTCTCTTTATTTTCTCCGTCTCTGTAGAGTGATTGCAGACGTTCAAAAAGGGGAAAAGGTCGTAAAATCCTGCTAGCAGCCCCGCGTTTCTCTTTGTGCCCGTGCGAAGGCTCACCTGGCTGCATGTCCCCGAGGTCACAGTTGATAAAAAAGTGAATCTGTGCATACGAATTGCTGCCCCTACCTGGCTTTTCTTAGGACGTGCTGTCTGTGGTGCATAGCCTGCCAGATTAGTGTCTAAATTAACATGTATACAGGTGAAAGTTCTGCTCAGCCGTTATTTGGTTATTTTGTATTGCCCCTTGGTTATTTTGTATCATGAAGACTTGTACTAAGTCTCACTAAAAAGCGATCGTGTGTGTTTGGGTTGGTTAATATCAGTTTTAAAGAGCGAGGTGAATGAACTACAAAATACTGAAAATGTAAACTAACCGGATTGAGAGTGCGAGAGGGTTTTTTTTTAGCAATCTAAATAAGTTGGGATGATGCTCTGTGGTGGTATATCTAGTGATTGGGTTATAAATCTGACATGCTCAATGACCTTAGTTAGGATTTCTTATTCTATTAGTAAAACAGATTTAAAAAAACCTTACTTCTGAAATAATTTAAGGATGCAGATGAGAAACTTTTTTTGTTATCGTTTTGTCAACTTTCTTCTAAAGCTGCTTCTGTTTCTTCAGCATGTTTTTTGACCAGAGGTACTAAATGAGGTTTACAGGCTATGACTTCATGAAAGCTTTATCAGCATTAATTTCTCTCTCTGATGCTTGATCTTTTGTAAACTAGTGCATTTCTCAGTCAAGGCTCTTCACAGCCTTCAGCTGTATGTTACAGATTTTTATAGCTATAGGTTTTTGCATACAGTCATTGAATTGTGCTGGCCTGTTAAGATGAAGTCATCCTGTATTTCAGGGTGGAAGCTTTCATCTAGGCCTGAACTCAGCTGGGAGATGAGCCTCTCTTACAAAGTTTTGAGTTGCGGCCTTCACTTTTTTGCTGTGGGAAGAACCTTCAAAATGTAAATCAGAAATCCTGTTTATGGTGTAAAAATGTCCTTGTTATTGTTTTAGTGTTAGAAATCACAGCAAGTCCAAAACTTGTTAATGTAGTTTATGGTACAAGCTGTATTTTATTATGGTGTATTTTATCATCTGAGCTAGGGCAGGTAAACCAGTGCAGATAATCTCGGTACTAACTGCACTGGTTTACACTTGCAGTCTGACTTAGGACGGTACTTGGGAACAGTGCTTCCAAGATGTATGCTGTGTATAGTCCAGCTTATATCAACGGGGTGTTAAAAGTGTGTTTAACAGATAACGTGTTAAAGCTAAAGTATTTCACCACAGATCAGAGATTACAAGAAGCAGTACGATGGCAGTTGATGCCCTTTTTTGGCATCACTCTGCTAGTGAGCAGATACAGGGGAAACGGGGCCACATTCTGCCCCTCCAAAAGGTATGTTATTAAGTTCTATACTGAAACAGTTTCCTCTCCAAAACTATACAAGGTTATCTTTTATTTAAAGACTTATTCTAATACATTGTGTCTGCTATGAATGCTATACAAAATTACTAACAAAAAATCCAAATCTCAGGCTCAGTTGACATATGCAGTTGGCTCCTGTGTTTTCTACTCTAAAATTATTAACGTGAAATACTAAATTTGGTATGTTGTGCTCTTAACTATTGCTCTTCTGCCTTGGGTGTGAAATGGTAGGGAACAAAGTCTCAGTTCATATTGTACACTTGATAAGGAAAGTGTTGGATGCACTTGTTGTAGTTAAATGCCATAGCAACTGTAATGTTTCGTAGTGCCTAACATACAAGCTCTTATGATTAAATAAGATTACTTATCAACCAACAGAGGTATAGGTTATGCAGTTTAATACGACATGTTTCTTATCTTGCTTTGATTGCTAATGCAGTGAGGATCTGCAGAAGCTTCTCCCTTGGGGGGTGGGGTAGAGGGCAAACTATGAGTGTGCAGATGGAGATGTTTCCCGCAACTGCAAAATCCATTTAAATCTGTACACTTTAATGAAGGAAAGCAGAGCAGGCTCTGATGGTTTTGTTTTAGACCCACAGCTAATGTGTATGACTTGGGAGATGCTAGTTATTTACAAGTGCATTGTGCCATATGGCTTGTTATACAGAAAACAAGTGACTTAACTCTTAAAATCCTTCACTCTTTTCCTTGTTTTTCCTAATTCTTATATTTCTGGATTCGGGAGTTGAAAACAATAAAATTCTTTTAAGTATATTACTGA
Organism: Calonectris borealis; assembly: GCF_964195595.1. Classification (NCBI taxonomy): domain Eukaryota; kingdom Metazoa; phylum Chordata; class Aves; order Procellariiformes; family Procellariidae; genus Calonectris; species Calonectris borealis. Next base: position 11,925,404 of record NC_134329.1, read on the forward strand.
GTAAAAGGGCAAATGAAGTATTCTTAGGGTAGTGCTGTTATGGTCAGTCTTCCATTTTGATTTTGCAGTAGAGAGAATAACGTTTAAGAAATATTGATCACAACATAAAATAACAGCAAAGGAAATAGAGAAAGATGTTGACTGAATAGACTGTATGTGAATGTTCTCTCATCTGGATGTGAAAACCCTTAAAGGCATGTAACTATTTTTCCCAGTGCAGTCATTTTTAACCTGCTCAGGTTTTGAGTAAAAATAAACTTAACAGAGCAGTATATTTACTGCTATGTTGTGGTTGCACTTTCTCAGCTTCGTAAGCACAAAAGGCATGTTATCAGACAAATTCCCATCCTAATGTCCTGCAGTTAAACTCCGCCAAAAATGTTCATTCTTTGACACCGGCTTGCATCTTACTTGGAAATTTTGTTGCTGGGGGTGAAGTGGTTAATAAGTGAATGTCCATGCCAGTGTCCCTTTCTAACCTATTTTTTGTTTTCAGTATTTCTGCATGTAAAACTAGGGGATGACCACAGTGCAAACAAAGTTTTAGCCAAAATCCTCAGCACTTTCTAGGACTGCAGGACATTCTTTGACCAATTTAGTCATACAGTCATGTTTGTTACTCTGAATTAATTTATCCAAATATATGCAAATGTTGTGGTTGTTTTTTTTTCCTTCCCCTTCTCTTTTGTGTAAGAGTTGTTTTGAGGGGTTTTCGTGTGAAGTTCTTTATGTGACTTTCCCTTTCTTTCAGGGGTAGGGGATTATCAACCTCAGTGTCAGCTGGGACCGACTTTCAGACCAAGTCTGAAGTTTCAGAACTACCTTTCAGACACAATAAAGTGAGAAAGGTTTTTGAGATTGTCTCCTCCTTCCCAAATGTGTGGGTGGTTGTTTTTTATTTTTTTCTTCTTTTTGCAAAAAAACCCAAAATCAGCCTGTTAACAGGCCGTATTTTAAATACACTGAAACAGTGACAAAAATATGATTGAGTTGAGCTTTAAATTTCCAGTGTGAATTGTTCTTCATCCAGTTGGTCAGTGGTAATTCGGCAAGGATGGTCATTTGACAGTTTAAAACAAGTCATCTTTTTGGAAAGAAATGGCGAATGGGAATGTGATAGAGACGTTCTGGTTTATATTCTGGTTTTTGGAAGTCCTTTTTGTCATCATGCTTATGTGAATGTGAAGCTTTACCACTGCTGCAAATAACTGCATATGAATAATAAACATGAATGCAGTTGGAAGAAAACAATCCTGAAGCTCAAATCTTGCATTTCTTGGCCTGAATTGGACTGGGTTCTTACAAAGACATCTTTGTGTTACTGATGTGCTATAGAAGAGTGATATTAGAAGTTAAGGTAGTCAGTAGATGAACATTAAAGTAATACTGAAAAGAATATTTAAAACATTTGACAGTAGCTTTTTCAAAGTTCTGCTCCTTTCTACTGTCTTAGGGAAGAGCCCTACTTTTAGAGGATGGATCATTTAAAATTAAATCTGAGAAGTATATGCATGAAGAGGCTCGAAACAGAAAAAAAAAAAATCAGGAATAGAATGATCTGCAAGGTGTAGATATTTATATTAAAAGATGAAGATAGGAAACTTGATGGGATTGATGGTTGCATAATATTTTCTTTTGATTCAGTCCAACGTTACACAAAAAGGTAGCGTTTGCATCCCTCTGTGAGGGTCAGATTGGTGTTTTGGGGTGGACTGCTTAGTGGTAAAGATCAGAAACAGCTTACAATTTTTGTTCTGTTAACTATTGCATTGGTCTGGAGAGAGTACCCTGTAATGACAGAGCAAGTATAGAGATTCACGTCCCTGTTTATACGTGCTTTTAGGGAGGGTATGGGTGTCGATACCTGGTAATTAACATGTTCTGGTCTGTGTGATATGGAAAAGAGGGAGCTGACACAAGTTAGTAAACCCTAATGGGTCCTCCTTAGTGCAAGGATCAGAGTAGAGAATTAGGGAATGTAATTGGTGGCTAGTTATCAGCTTCTTCCCTCTGGGGAGGAGGCCGAGGTAAGCATTTCCCTTCAGTCACTCAGACTTCTAGCACTTGCTTAACCTGACGTGGAGACACGAAAGGAGCAATTAGAGCTGCTTTCCCTGCTCTCCCCGGTGATGCGGCAGGTGGTCGGCAAGCTGTGGAGCAGGCATCAGGGACAGGACAGCAGCTACTCGCTCTGTTCGTATCAGAGCTGTCTTTAAGATTTATGGAAGACGAGAGGTAGCAACTTTCCCTGTCTGCCCAAAGTAATGGGATACTAGCTTAAGAGGTGAAGAGTGCGGCTCAGGGACACATGCATTTTATAAATAAATACACATTTTCTTAACATAGCATGGTCCAGCCCACAGAAACAGAGATAACTTGTGTGATTCTTTTTTTAAGCATGATTTATTAAGGAATAAGGCTTATACGTTCACAGTATCTGTATGTGGTTGCATCAGTCCATCTCCTGTACCCCTACATATGATTCTTGAACCTGTTGCCTGCCTTCCATCAAATTTGACAGATGGTAGAAGTCTTCAAGATGGAAAGTTTTTGCAAGTTTCTTAGAAATAGGTATTTTGCTAGAGTGAAGAGATCCTATATGCTGCTCCACTGAGGAAGAGACTTTATCAGGAGGTCACGTATGAGAAGTCAGACTCCCCCAAAGAGACATGACAGATGCCCCAGTTTCACGGATGGATTTATTGGTACTCTTGAGACGAGAAATGTGTATTTGTAGGACACCAGGCTCTGTTAGTTCAGTGAGCTCCTTGTTCAGGAGTGGGGATCTACAGCCCACAGAAGAGTTAATACTTACCAACCGAGTAGGTGTACAGCTCAACTTGAGTTGAAAACTAATTCTTTGCCAACATAGTAATTTTTTTTAATGCTTTTTATGTTGATTCTTTGTCATAGCTTTCAGCTGTGATCTAGAAATGAAATTAACTGATCAATTTGGTATTTAATAAAAAATATTTTATGACATCTTGCTGTGGAATATTTCACAGCATAATGTAGGTTGAAAGGGACTTCCTGAGGTCATGTAGTCCAACCTCCTACTCAAAGCAGGGCTGATGTCAAAATTAGATCAAGTTGCTCAACTTGTCCACTCAATATTTCCAAAATCTCCAGGGATGGAGGTTCCACAACATCTCTGGGCAGCTTCTGGTTCTAGTGTTAAACCAATTGCCCAGTGAAACTTTTGCCCTTAAAAACATGAGTTTCCCGTACTGCAACTTGCGACCGTCGCCTCTTGTCCTTTGTACTTTTTACCTCTGAGAAGAGCCTGGATCAGTTTTCTCTGTAATCCCCCTTTATGTAACTTAAAAGAGCGATTAGATGCTTTCCACCTCCCTGCCTTTTTTTTTCCCTCCTTGCCTATACAAGCCCAGTTTCCTCAATTTTTTTCTTGTATGTCATGTCCTTCAGCCCGCTGTGCATCCTAATGGTTTTCTGCTGGGAGAGAGGAAAACTGGATGCAGTGTTCCAGATATGTCCTCACAAAAGTAATCACTTTCCTTGACCTGCTGGCTATACACTTAATAACACAGCCCAGTCCATGGGTAGCCTTTATCGCTGTGAGCAGGCGCTGCTAATGGATGAAGTTGGAGGTTGTTCTGGTAATCTAGAAAATACTTTTACTTGCACTTGAAGTGAGGTATTTTAGGAACTTTTCAAATAATGCCTGAAAAAAAACCCCAAACCCCACAACATTTTATTAAGTGATTTCAGTTGTATTTGATTTTGATTTCCAAATTGCTCAAATGAAGCGTATGGAGCCATAAACGTATTTTAGAATATAACCTTTCTTTTACTGTGTTGTAAGGTAAATTAATAGTGTATGTAAAGTGCAGCAAAGTGTAGTTTGTTTCAGGTGATTTAACCGTGTCAAACCTAGATTCTATTAATTGTTAGGTCAGTTACTAAACAGAGTTGTTTGCTCCTGAACGAATCTCCTTTTCAGAAGGGAGCTTATTTTCCTTTGCTTTATTACAACTTCTGGGCATATAAAGAAGCTATTCTCAAACTCATCTTTTTGCAAGGTACATTAAAAGCCAAATATGCATTACTTCATTATCAGCTCTGACCAGGCAGATTAGTAAGATCCAAGTAGTAATGAATGTCATTACTTCAGATGGGGTTATTCGATGAGATATTGGTAGATACTTTGGCAAGATGAGGTTTCTCGTACTCCATCAGCATGCAGTAGGTTGGTTTCTGTTTCAGAGAGCATTCCTGTCTCCACCCCTTTCCGCTGGGTTTCTGGTGGCTGGGTGAGAGCTAGAGCAGAGGCAGCCTCGCGGCCCCTGCAGAAGGGACTGCACCCCGGCTTCCACCCGGGCAGGCTTCTGGAGAGCTGTCAAAAGGTTGCTGTGTGCCTTCCCAGGCCCGGTTGCCTTTCGCTCATGGGTGAAATACTGATTTGTGTGTGTATGTATATATATATATATATGGCTTGTAGAAAGGCTTTACTAGAAATATTGTTCGATTAGATTTGGGCAGAATCTTTCATGACAGTCCAGTTTTTAGTGGAGTTGTGCACATGTTTTTACTATCTGTCTTGTTTAGCAGTACCTAAAATCACAACCACCTAAGTTCTATTAGGGGAAAATCTCTTCTCTTGGAAGTTCTTCTTTTGTATTTTAAGAGAATTTTCATAAAATACTGAAATACTCTGTGGTGATTAGAATGCAAATGAGAGTTTTTGTTACATTGTAGAAAGTAATTCATCTGTGTTGTGGGTATGTTTTAAGTACCAGCAACTTGCAATTAGGCTTACAGTTTATAATATGCAATTACTTCATTTTGCAGTTTTCCTTAGAATTAGCAGCTGTCACTGCAGTACCTTACTTCTCACTTGTTTGGAGGGAAGGCAATTTGCTCCACCAAATATTGCTGATGTGTCCTGAGTAAAACTTGAAGTCATTTGAGCACCGCAAATCAATAATCCCCAAACTGCTTCAGTCTGGAATTTGCCCAATTTTATTGGGATTTGGATGGTGCAGAGAACCCCAAATGACATTCATGCTGACTTTTATATTGGATTTTTCTGAGTGATTCATAATTGTGAAGTATCTTCCTTTTAGTTACAGTAGCCAACATGTCTTAATGCTGATACCCTGTCTGAACAAAACACAAAACTGTTAAAATATTGAGGGGCTAGAGTTTACTGTTGGCATGTCTTTTTAAAAAGATGGAAAGAACATGCAAAAAATGCCTTGTAAGCTGATACTGAAGGGAAGTAACTTCTGATGGTGGTGAGATGCACACTCAGTGCTAGTGGTTTGGGTTTTTTGTTTTGTTTTGTTTTGCAAGTGGAATACTGAACTAACCATGGCAGAGTGGACAGTAGCAATGAGCTTGCTTTCTCTAGTGCTTTGTGATAGTTTTCATTTTGCACTGATGTTTCTGCAGGTTTAGGAAAACCTCTGCTTTGAAGTATGCATGAATGATTTTGTTCAGTGATTTATTTCTTTATTTATTTTCTGTTGGAGTGAAATACTGTGAACTATCTCTTCTGAAGATTTATATCATGTGGAATCAATTAAATAAGCTAATTACTGAAAAATACAGTAATTGTCTGGATCTTGTGTTTTTTTCCTTTTTCTAAAGCTGATTTTAGGAGGAGTATTTGGGATGTAAGCCAAATTAGAACCTTATTAGACAAAAGAGTAAACCACATTGCGGGATTTGTTAATACCGTTTCCACTCACAGTTCGCTGGTGGTGTTCTCCCTTCTCTCTAGGAAAGGGGAAATATTTCCTACACACATCTATAGTGCCAGCTTTGCTGCTAGGATGGCGGCGGTGGTTGTTTTCCAGGCTCCGGAGTAGCGCAAGTTGTGTAACTGGCCTGCCGTCGCTGTCTTGGTGGCTTTTTGTTGCCTCTTGAGAAGCAGTAAGCACAGGAGGAGGAAGTCGGCACTTCATCGGCTCATATGTGGAGGTTTGGCTTTCATGACAATTGGGGCCTGACACTTAAGCTGTGGTTTCCATGACTGACTTGTGCTGCTCTCAGGCTCTGCTGGTTCTAAAGGGGCAGCCTTTCCTTCCATGCCTCGGGTCGTGTCATCCCTTCCTCCGCTCTTGTGCTGGTGCTTACAGAGCTGTAGAGTTAGCTGTGTTGGAAAACTGATTTAGCTGAAAAGTTACTTCATAGAAAATAAAATGAAATTTGAAGGTGGTAAGTTGATGTGACTGACGCAAAACCCTGTGAGTGCTAGTGCTGACACAGGAAGGGAATAGGAATATGCAGGTAAAAACTTCTTTACTGTTCCTGTTTGTAAGCTGCTTTGACTTGGAGCTGCTTCAGTTCTCTGAACTATCACAAAGAAAGCCACCGCTCCGATCAAAAAAGTGAGAAAGGGGCAGGGTTGTCAGGCACAAAAATGAGACTGAACCACAACCACTCCTTCTAATTCACTGAGCCCTTAGGTTGTCTCAGATGTTGTCGAGCTCTTGCAATTTTACCCTGAAATGGATTCCCACAGGAATTGTCTTTAAGTTTATACAGAGAGAAGAAAGATAGTGATATTTAATATCATCATATTTTAACGAAAGCAATGGGTGCTTTTGGAATGAGGGGTTTATTTCGCAGATAGCCAAAGGGCCTTTAAACATAACAGTGAAGCTTGCCTAAATGTTAAATTTGGCATAGATGCTATCAAAGGAAATATTGGCAGCGGAGAACCTGTAAACTCCTAAAATGGGGAGGATAAGTGGGAAGGCAAGAAGTAGACAAAATACTAAGATGTAAGAGTTGTCTATTTTCTGAAGACCAACTTGAACTGAAGTGGCATAAAATAGAGTAGGCATATATGATGATTTGAAGTCACAGTGCTTCACAGCCAAAGGTATAGAAAGAAAAATATATATTAGAAGAGCTTGAGAGAAGTGATCGTTTTTTTCGAACAACTAAGATTGATCAAAACACCATGAAGTTAAATGACATCTTTAGCCAACAATACAGAACCTTGGGTGAAATAGCTAATATTTTTCTAATACTGGTCTTAAGGTGTAGTTCTAGAATTGCTGCTCCTCGTAGTTCTGCTTAGTAGGTGCTAACAAAACACAAATCATCTGATCTGCCACACCCAGGATTATGAATTGACTGAGCTGGCAAAGGTAATTTATTTAACAGACTCCATTTTACACGACTAGCTATTTGTTTTCAAAATACTAGGAGTGATAGAAGGAATTAAACTATTAAGTCATTATTATGTGCATAGTAAATAGTTTAAAATTGTAATGCTTTGGAAGGTTCCATCAGATTTTACTTTTCAAATTCTGAAAAATAAAATTGTGCCTGTGTAACCTACTAGAATTATTTGAGTAGATATATGAAAATGAGTCTCCTATGGGAGGTTACAAAAGTGCCTTAAGAATTTGTGGTGTTAAGGGCAATAGCCTGTAGTAGATCAGAAACACTTATGAGTAATTATTCACATTTGTCATGGGAGGAAAGAGTTGGCATAATTGTGCCAGAAACCTTTAATATTAGGATTGATTTTGAATGTTATGAGAAAGATGACTGAAAAAGTAGGTGGTGAAGATAATGCAGTTACATTTTGACCCAGTAAACTTCAGAGGTTAACTAAAAGCATGATAGAGCAGTCTGCAGCGATTACTTGGGCATCTTGCTATGGACTTGTGGTAAAATAAAGGACACTGGTTTAGAAATAATATTTATTTCCCCCCTTGTTGGAAAAAAAAAAATCAACCTTATAAGAGATACAAACAAAAATAGTTTGTTTAGGTATCTTCTATAATAAAACCAAAACAAACCATAGCAGTGATCATTTGGTGATGAGCAACAGACAAAAAGGGATTAGGAATATGGATAACCTCATGAGTAGTTTGTGAAGTATGACAGTTGCTTTGCAGAGGGGTCATGATAAAAGATTTAGAAACATATTTTGGTTCATATTTTCTTGGCCCCAAAGCAATAATCTATCCACTGCTGCTAGAATCCTGACAAATGAAAAACTGCTTAAAAAAACGCAAAACGACAGTAAAACAAAACCAAGATTTTTCAAGTAGCATGCAATTAGGAATTTTCAGGTAGGGCCAGATTAACACTACTGCAAATTGGATCACATCTGCTATATAGTTATTTTGATGTTCTCTTGTTGCGCAGTCTTCCTCTGCTGCTATTTTTGTAGCATGAGATGCAAGAAAATGGGGAGAAATTGTCAGTGAATTTCAGTGTCTGCGGGCAGCCATATGTCACAGCAGTGCATATTCTTCTTCTTCCCTTGACAAAAACAAGACTTAAGATAAATCTGAGGTCATCCTGTAATTTATAACTTGAGATAGTTTTCTGACACACTTGACAAATGGTGGAGAAATCAGCAATCAGATAATGGTAAGAGGTCCATTTCTTAAACACTCAAACTTTTGGCAATTCAGTACGTAATTCTTCTATCTAAGCTTACTCTGAAGTATCTCAATTTTGCATTCAAGTTTTTTGCCCTCTTCTTTCATTGTAAGCTATTAGTGCTTATGCATGTTTCCCAAAGAAGATAATATGTACAGCTGTCTTTTAGTAAGCAACGGGGAGGGTCTGTAGCATACCAATAGATAATTCAGGAGTGCTGAATTAAAACTTATTTTACTTTTGGCCCTTGGACTAGGATGAAGAAGTACGTGGTGCTCGTGTTCTTAAAGTTATTACAATCTTTTCATAGCTTGAAAAGCAACTAAAGCCTCAAGGCTGAGTTGTTTTTTGTTTTGTTTTTTTTTTTTAAGAATCTAATATTTAGGTAGCTTTCCATTTTCACGGATCTACTAACTTTCCTACATGGTAGGAATTAGCCTGTAAAACTAAATCTTTAATGGAGAAAAGTAGAAGCGTATTAAGATGCCCTTGTTTCTATAGTTTATTTCCTGAATTCACAGCTGAGAAGCCTGGGAGGTGTTCTGTTATTGAGAATCTCTTCTATAGAAAGCTAATAAATCAAAACAAAAACTCTGAGGAAGACATGGGTTGTCTTTCCATAAACTGAGGTCTGTTAAAACAAGGTAAATATATCTTAATATGAATAGGCACATATTCCTTTTAAAACCAGGTGCTGATTCTGTAAGTTAGTGCTAATAAAAAAGGTCTAATGAATAATATACTTATTTATCTTCAAAAATATTATGAATAAATGGAACAAAGTAACAAATATTTCTAGTAACCATAGGTGTTTACAGTTGGGGACAAAAAGTATATTCAGCGGTATAAAAATGACACATTACTGGATGTCGTCAAATCTGAAACAGTCTTTGACTACTTTTATCCTTTTTCCAGTCTTTTCTCTTTGGTGAAAGAATAATATACTGTAGCTGCTCCCTGTATTTTACTTATCTAGAATCAGAAACTAATTATTCTGAAGAATCTGAAAGGGTTAATATCTGATTATAAAAAAAACCCCAAAACAAACCCAAACAAACAAAAAACCAAACAGTCCCCTCCACAAACCTGCACCCATAACACCACCTTCCTCCACCCCCAAAAATTGTAGCGAACAGTCTGTTATGGTACTGCTGGTTATGACTGCATCATAATAGTGCGTTATTTTTCTTACAGCAGTCTTGAAAATAAGTTTAAGCTATTTGCATTGTAAGTTGGTAAATGTCAGCATGTTGTAGAAATGTCCACGATTGAGCTAAATGTAGACTGAACGAAAAGATTAAAGCTCTTCAGAGATCAGCTTGTTTGTTGGGAGTTATTTTTGCTTTTCCTCTCCTGGTTGCAAGCAGAATTATTCAATATTTCAGAAAGATTCTTATCCCTGGATATGCCCTTGGAATCTTGTTTCCACAGCAACACAAAGCTACTGATAAAACATCCCTTTTAAACTTCAAATCAGTCTTTTATTTAGAGCTGTAATTAGGATGTTTGCCGGTAGCATTGTGTATTTTTATGTGTATGTGTGCATATGCTGAGAGCAGCCTGTAAAACAGCCATAAGGTGAATAATCCTAGAAGTGTTGGAAGAATATCCCATGACGGGGTAAGCCTTCAGGCAGCGTGGCAGAGGAGTACTGAGGATGGGGGTGCCGACAGAGTAGGCAGTTGTTTTTCAATGGTTATATGAAGAAACAGCCCTCTGTGGGATGTAACTTTTGCCAGGAGCTGGCTCCTCTCCTCCCAGCAGCTGCAGCATGCTCTCACTTGTTCCAGTTCGGCTCCAAAATGAAACATGTGAAGAATAGAAATGGATGGAAGAACATGCAGCAGCCATTGTGGGTAGAAGGAGCTAAGCTTTGGCAGTTGTCCCGATCTGTCTGGTGAAAAGCTTTCCTTCCTTGAGAAGGAATTAATGGGAGAGGGGCTACATGTCAGAGGTTCACCTGAGCAATTAGTATGCTGTTTTCTGCAGGCTGCTCAGATACTGCGGTGCGCTTTCTGGTCATTGCGTTTGGAAGCAGCCCCACCCTGGACTTCTTTTTAAAAAGGAATTTGGTACCGGAGCAGTAGAAGGATAAAACACTGGCTTTAAAAGTTGTGTGGCGCAACTTCTTGGGTTATAAATGCTCATTTGTTTATTTTGTACAGCTGTCCAAGATGTTTTACTTAGTCAAAACTTTGTTGTACATTTACAAGATACTTAATATTAGGAATGATAAACTGTACCGCTAGGGCTTGTATTGATTTTCACATGCTGTCTTAAAAGTATCTAAATAATGGTGCTATTGCAGGTTGTCACAGGATGGTAACCACAGCTTGAAATAGGAATAATGTTGTGTATACTAGAGTTGGGCAGTTGCAAAATCTATGTTTAAATTTATCACATTACAGATAAATAGCACTCACAGCTGAATGGTTGCATCAGCTTGTGAAGCTGCACATCATTGGGGTGGAAATAAATCCTTCCTTCTGAATATTTAAGGTGTCAGTAACTAGGGAAAGTTCTATGCGTGATGATTGGTATATGTGGTTAATGATTAGAAACTGAAAGCTATAAATTATCACTCTAAAAGTTGTTAGTATGTGAACTGTTATTCCCACTTTACAGTTTTTTATCTTCTCTGGAAAAAAGTCTAGATAATTGAATTTTTTTGCCTTTAGAAGCAGTCTCAGTTAACTACTTCAGTGAAAATACAAACAGTTGTTGTGAGGTTTAGTAGAAGCTGAAAGCCTAGACAACTAGGTTAGACTGTGTACACTGGGACAGCACTTCCAGAATGCAAATAATCTAAATTTAGGACGTGCTGGGTGGTGGGTGGGATGTGTATGTCGAGGTATTCCTTTTCGGACTGTAGGGGGAGCACAGGTGATTATTAGTTGTAAAATTAGATCTCTAATTCTAGCTAAGGCTAAGCAAGATGAATCCTGCGTTAAGTGATAAGTAAGCTGTTATATTAACTGCAGCGAGTTAATGCATCGAGGGTTTGGATTTGCACTTTTTACAGTTGTTTCATTTGCGAACGCTACAAATGGACGCTGTGTGTGAGCAGCATATTTCTTCAGCAGAGTGCTGGAGAGTAGTGGGTAAATCTGGTGTTGATGGCAGGTAGCAGTTGGATGGAGGTTGTGAGGAACAGGGAAGGCTTTGGGAAATGGTTCAGTCTGATCTACAAAGGACCCGATTTTGTTAGTTTACAATGTTTCCTAGGTAGTGAAATATTGCTATATGGTTTCATAGGCCAAATAGGTGTCTGTAGCATATGTGCATGAGAGAACACATGACTCTTCAGTTCTACTGAAGTTCAGTCTAATATGTAGCTTTTACAGTTTTCTATAGCACATGTCAAATTGAAAAAGCACTGTTTTTTAAAGGGCCGCAGAGTTTACTCAAAGCCGTATTTGCTTTGAGGGCTGTGACTCTGAGAATGTGAAATGGTGTTAACTTTATAATACAGACTCTCTGTGTACCTGTATTATGCACGATATTTAAAATATTATGCATAAGCAAGTGTATCTAACTACTTGTATGATTAGCTTCTTGCTCATAGGAATTGAGATAATCTTTCATATGTTTAATCAGGTTACAAAAAAGCTCATATTTCAGAAGGTGTGACAACAGAAATAAATCTAGTGTCCCTTTTAATGTTTCAACTAGGTAGTCTTTCGGTTTTGCTCTCCTTAGCTGAGGCTTTGCAGTGGTAACAGCAATGCATGCTTAGCTACATTAGTGTGGCGAGATCTTTTGATATGAACAGAAAAATGACTGTATGCAGAATGTACACTGGAGAGGAAATTGATTGCATCTTTACTGCAAATAGTCAGCTTTTTTCCACACTGAATCATCTGTTTTATAGTTGAACCATCAAAAAGCAAAATTACCCATCCTTTTTTAAAAAACAGCATAAACCTTTTGCTAAGAAAACACTTCAAGTGAAACAGCTACAAGAGAGGAAATCTTGGTATATTTAATTGATGGATTCAAGTTCATTGAATCTGTACAAGGAAAGATGCATATTTTTCATCAATAACCAACCTTTGCTTGAGAAGCAAGAACTTAGAGATTTATCAAATATTGTAAGAGATTAGGAGCTTTTATTTAAGCAGCATCAGTTAGTAAATATTGGCATTTTGCCTTTTTCTGCTCTGCATAGCTGCTGCTGTCCAGTACTTTGAAAGGAAGTAAGATTCTGCACTGTGGGAGAAAAAAATATGCTTAAGTCAATACAAAGAAGGAGGTAGGAGGAGGTTTGTTTATAATGATAAAATGGTCCATAGGCTTCTTTCATTTCTTTCCCAAATACAGGTTGTTCATGCTTCAGAATTATTTCTAGTTTTGTTTTCTGCTCGCAACTTACCTTACTGGTCTATTGTAAACACCGCAGGTGATTAACTGATTAACTAAGAAAATTACTGTAGATGAAGTGCTCTTGAAGGCCACGCCAAGTTCCACTTATGGCACTTTGTTATTATCTATTTTGGGACTTATGAACTGCTAATGTGTTATCTATACATATGTAATAGCAACAGTTGTAATGAATACTTGCTTAGCATGTGGAATTTCAAAGCACCCTGTGGAGTGCTTTGAGTTCGGTGTTTCTAGAGGCAAATAAATTGTGCAGTCTGTCTGTGGTTATAGACCGAAGTTAGGGATGCAGACAGGTCAAAGTGATTCTGCGGAAAAATCATGCAAAAAGGATGTCACTGCATATGCATGAGCTGTATGAAGATCTACTGGCGGCACAAATTATATGTCATTTTTAATAATGAAAGTAAGAAATGTTAAGCACTTTTGCATACGGTGGTAACAGTACTGTCTCAAAAACACCTTGTTGCACCATAAATCTGCGTAGTGGTAGAAGAACCTTGAAGTGGCTAGGCATTTGAATTCCTTTTAGGTCTCCTTTTCTAATTGGATTTTCATATTTCATTCTGCTTTATCTGATCACCAGATACCTGGACATCTCAGGAGAGTAAGGCCAATTAGGAGAGTTTCAAAGAATGTTCTGGGACTCGATTATAGAAAATTGGTGGAATGTAAAGCCTGTTTGGCTGGTATGTTTATATTTTTATATGAAATAGTTGAGGCTAACAGAAATGTTTAAATGTAGGCTTGATTATTTTTTAATTTCCAAACAATGCAGTAGTGAGCAAAAAGAAATTTGAAAGGAACAAGAATCATATACACAGATTTAAATTCTAGTTTATTAAATTACCATATACTTTTAATACGAAGAAAAGTTATTATAATGAGGGGCTTTGTTATTCATATAAGCAAGACCATATAAAACATCCTAAAATTTGTAAGGATTCATAAAATTTTTACTAAATAATAACCTGAGTCCAAATTTTAGAAAATTACGTATGTTTTACTGAGCCTTTTTACTAGACTCAGGCGGTGATACTCGTCATAAGTGCGTAGGCATTTTGAACAGAAATACTGCTTTATTGGTATAGCTAGGAATGCTGTTCTGAGCTTCTGAAATCACAGTACTGTAAATGTAGCAGCCAGTGTGTTCTTTGATATGGGTCACCATCACCGTATTACCTCGTACCGCTGCTTGCTTTTCTTCATGTGTGTAGGCTGATACATTCTTTCTCTTCTCGATTTCTGTTATCTTTGGAATCGTACTTGGAAAGGTGTTTTCACAAATTCTCCATCCCTTTTGTTCTTCAACATCTGTTCTTCATGGAAGTGCCGACAACGTAGCTTGATGGAGCAGTAAAAGGTTGTGGCAATTGGAATTACTTGCAGGAGGTAGACATAGGGTGTGGAATTCTGCTGCTTGAAAGATGATTTCTGAAGGCTTTTCTGTGCCCCAGAGTGAATGGGCTAACTCAAGATGAACTTTTTGTCTCAAACTTCTTCTTGATTACAGCATATAGAAACAGACTCAAACTTGTTTGTTCCACAGGCTGATGAAGATGAATACTTCTTTCTTTGTTCAGGTACCTGAGAATCAGCAGACTCTAAGTCAGTTGGGAAAGTTAATGACTTGTAGATACCCAAATTGGCTGGCCATAGCACAACAAGATTTTGTCTGTTCATCAAACTAAAAGATACATGCCGCTGTTTTCTCTCTTCATTTGATAAAAATAAATGTAAACCAAATGCACCACCCCTATATTAGATTGAGTTCACATTCTTGCTTTCTGAATTGAATTCTGAATGGAATAACTTAATATTCCTTATAACTGTCATTATTGATTCTCTTCTAGTTCTGCCTATGATAACGTCAACAAAGTTCGAGTTGCTATAAAGAAAATCAGTCCTTTTGAGCATCAGACCTACTGCCAGAGAACTCTGAGAGAGATTAAGATCCTACTGCGCTTCAGGCATGAGAATATTATTGGAATAAATGATATTATCAGAGCTCCGACTATTGAACAAATGAAAGATGTGTATCCTTCCAAAGTTTTAAGTTATCTGCGTAGTTAGTGATGGTTGTTGTATTTTCTGTTTCGATTATTTCTTCCTTTTCCTCCTCTTCCTTCCTAAATTTTAATAAAAGTTGGCTTCTATTACTGTAAATTGAAAGGGAAGTTCATAGTGTTTGATAGGTTTATAGTTACATAGATAGATTTGATAGGTGAACACTAGTTTTGTTTGTTCTTTTTCAGGAAAAGAATAAAATGTTAATTTCTATCTTCCAAGGAAAAGAACTCAACATTGTAGAGATGATTTAGTTCAGTCACTTAATCCTAAAACTATATTTGCTCTTAATAGAGCTGTCATTAGAACTGATTGCTTTGAGGAGAAATTAATATGTCCAGACTTCGCTATAATTGTCTAAAATTTTCTTAAAGAATAGAATGGATACATCTGGGGGGGCGAATAAAGCAAAACACAACTCCCAGTTTTGCAGTGCTTCCTACATATGTGAAAAGTCTGAAACTGCACATGGGTAGGTAAACATGCTTGATTAATATATGCGAAAATGGCCTTTTTGTTATGCTAATTGTTCTTTCATGAAAAACTTGGCCTTGTGTAGATATGACTTCATGTGGATATCTAATGTATGAAGTAGTCTTAGCTGGGGGTCTCTACGCGAGATACAAGGCCTAGTTTAGAGTCAACCAGCTTAATTTCCCCAAGTCCGTGTGCATTGGTTCCTGTTGGTTTTGCGGGTCTCTGCAGGCAGAAATGTAATTGAATCTAGGTCTAGGTTTTCACTTCATAAATTGTCAATATATTCTTTGAGTTCAGTCGGTCTTATGTGGGGTTCTGAGGTTGCATTTCTGTGGCCATTTTGACTAATGTAAAGATGTCTAGTTGTGTGATCCAATCTGAATACCCAGAGGAGAGGATGGGAAGGCCCAACCAGAATGGCAATAGTAGTACGTTTTCACGAAATCCTATTTCGGTGAAAAGTGATCATGGAACTACACCCCAAGGGTTTTGCAGCCAAATTGAATTAAGGGAGAAGAAAATTTTACTTAACTCATTCCTGCCAAAGCAGAAAAAAAATCCCTTTTCTTTACGTTCATTCCAATCTTAGAAAAAAAAAATTATCTGACTGGAAAATATTAGGATTTAATTTTGGTAAGCAAAGGACTGTTGTGTTCAATGTAGCATAATAAATATATAGTAAAGAACAACAGCTGAATTTTTGAAGTGGAGAGGTGGCACAGAAGACTGATCAGAAATGATCAGGTCTTCTACCTTCATGCTTTTATGCAACTGGAAGCAAGTATCTCGAAGCTTATTACTTGTTAAACTAAAAAACAGTCTTTATTTCTTGGCATGCAAGATAGGAATCTGATCATATTAAGATTCCAATAAAAATCAGGCTCTAATATAAAGAAATAGAGGTTTATGATGATTAATTTGAGAGGACCATATGCTGATGCCTCTTAATTTTGTAAAGGGCTGCATCATGTAACAGGATTGATTTGATTCAAAACTTGTAAAGCAAGAAGCAACTACATCGTTTCATAACTCTCATAAAACAGACAAATAAGAGAGAAAAATTGTTACAGAAGTTTCATCTGGTACTGTATGTTGATATCTAACATGACACCACATTTGTTTTGCTGCCTTACATCTGATGCCTGACAGATACATTGTGCAAGATCTAATGGAGACAGATCTTTACAAGCTCTTAAAGACTCAACACCTCAGCAACGACCACATTTGTTATTTCCTTTACCAGATTCTGAGAGGGTTAAAATATATCCATTCAGCCAATGTGCTTCATCGTGACCTCAAACCTTCGAATTTGCTGCTTAACACCACTTGTGATCTCAAGGTTAGTTGAAATTTCTTACAAATTTTGCTCCTCATAAACTACCTGCTATAACCATAAATGTGGTTTTGTTACTGGGGATTAATGTGATTTTTATCCTGGAAAGATTGCTAAAACATTATTGGTTTTGATAAAATAATTATTAAGAATTGAGTGACTAAGAACTCACTGTTATGCTGTTTTAACGAGTGCATCACTGTTTCCATCTGGAGGCTGACTTTGAAACAGCCTCTTTGGAAGCTAGGTGAAAATACTTACCTGAATTGTGTTCACCTAGAAAATAAACTCAAACTGTGTATATTTCAAGTCTTGGTTTCTCTGTGTTTAAACTGTTAATTGTTCAGTGTTGGAAAAGGACTTCATATTAGTGGCCAACTAAAATGGCATGTGAAATTCAGTGCTGATTAAATGCACAGCAATTACTTGGAGAGAGAACGTTCCTAATTTACATTTTCAGTGATGGGCTCTGTACTAGTTAATACTACAGAGGGATGGTCTTAGAGCTGTTATGATTCTTCGAAAATGTCAGCTCAATGCTTAGTGGCATTCAGTAAAGCAAAACGAGTGTGAAGAATTAGAGCAGAAATAGATAATAAAACAGAAAACATGCCATTTATAACTTTCTGTTGTTTTTGAGTCCTCAGTTCTGTATGATCATAGTTATCACACTTCTCCCTATGATATCCTTTTAAAAGGAGGAGATAGGACTTCAAAGTACTTCTCTTCCTATCAGGAAGAACTATTTAGCCTAGGTCTCCTCTGCTGGAAGATACTGCTTGAGGAAAAGAAAGAATACAATAGAATTTGATAAAATTGTTAGTGGCATAGGGAGGGTGAATAGAGAACAGTTGTTCACTGTCTTTACCTTTTAAAAAGGTGGGCGGGGGGGGGGGGGGATGAAAGGAGCAGGTGGCATGCTCAAAGTGAAAGGGCATAGTAGTTAACTTGCAGCATTGTTAAGCTGTGGAATTTGGTACCACAGAGCACTGTAGATATTACAGATAATGTGACTTAAAAAAACACCAAGCAAGTTAGTAGAACAAAAAGCTGTTGAACGCTACCTCTGGTTTAGAGTCCCATGGTGGTAAATCCATGGAAGGTGAGAGAGACTAGTACAGAAGCACTGGAGTATGTTCCCTTTTACACTTTACGTTATGTATTTGCTGTTGGCCACTGATGGAACGAGATTACGGAGTTTACATTACTTTGATTTGACGTGGTACAACTGTGTTTGTTGCAGACTGTGTTTGTTGCATACTGTGTTGCACCTAATCACACTTCGTTTTTTATAGTAGCTCTAGCTTTCTCATTTTAAACAAACAAACAAACAAAATACCCTCTTCAAAATGTAAACCAGTTGCTGGCCATACAAGTTTGTCACAATTCCAAGAAAAGTCCTTGCTGTTCATATGCTGGTCCATTCTAAATACTGGCTACATGATCAGTTTGCTTTACATTCCCACTGCTACTTGTCAGCTTTTCCTAATGCACTGTACTGCTGGACTGGTCACCTCTGACTCTTGCTATGGGATTTCAGCAGCTGTTATTACATCAGGTCCCTTCAAGGCATTAACCCCTTCATGAAAGAAACGGAGTAAAATCTATGATGACTGTGCAATAGAAGCAGGAAAGAACAGTTTGAGTGTAGCTCTGTGTTATGTGCAATTAAAGGCAATAAAATGATAAAATAATAAAAGGCAATGTTTTAACACAAGTAAGATGGTCATGAAAAAGAAGGTAAGCTCACTGTATGGCAAAATCATACAATATGACCTTAGTGAGTAGTGTTCCAATTTCTCTATACGATTTTAAAAACAGCATGCCATTGCAATATGTGCTTCCTAGTGCAGAATATGGTAGTCTATAGGAGAGAGCATATGCTTTTTCATAACCTAAGGGCAACTCTGGTGTTCTATTAATACAGCATCTAAAGTTTAAACAACAGAATTGGAGAGAAAACTAGTACATGTTAGGCCTTGTCTGATGAATGCTGAACTTGTACTAACTTGTTTCTTTTAGGGCCATTCTGCAAGTCTGTGTGTCAGCTATGTACATGTGCATGCTTACAAAGTTGATTATTATACATAAACTCAAAACACAGCATACCGTGAAAATGAACAACTTAAAATCGTACTTTTGGAAGAAAGTTTATTCATCTTCAGTGGTAACGCTGTTAGCTTCTTTCTTTAATGGTGTTGAGAGAGTTGTTGATCTCTTCTGGAGCTGAGAGTCCTACAGGTTGTAACAAGAGATCCTTCTTTCTTCTCCCTTAAACATGACCTTGACTTCTGGATCATAGATTCCATTTCCAGGAAAGAAATGTATGAGTCTCTATTGACACAATTTGTCTGTGAACCCTGTAGCTTGTCCTCAGCAGCTGAAAGGCTCAGGGCAGAAGTGCAGAACCTAAAGCTGTTTGTTTCCTTAGGCTATGCTACAGACTTAAATGAGACCTTAAATATGACTTACCACGTGGTGAATGAAAGTTTGTGCACGTACATCATTTGAGTTAACGACTGTCTCTTGTTATATATTTTCAGTGAAAGATTAGATTTGAGGGTCCATGAAAACGACTACCTTGGAATCTCTCTCCAGTGAGAGTCCTGGGTAATAAAGATACTGGTCTTCTCTTTTGCAGCCTGGCATCTTTCCCATGAATGAGATTAATGTATACTGACATGCTACAGGCTGGAATATACTCTAAAATAGTATCTAACATTTTTAGAAATATTTTCACATGCTTTCATGATTATCTGCATCCAACAATTTGACCTGTTTTGCAGTGTTGTAAATGAAATAAATTACATAAAAACTATCATGACCATATAATTTTCCTAGGCCAGTGGCATTAATATTTCAGAAAATGACGTCAAAGTTATTTTAAACAGATTCTGAACTAGTATGTTGCAGTGTCTTCAGTGTACCAGTTTACTCTAGCTGAGAATCTACTTCTTTGACTTGGTTAAAACATTAACACGCTATATCAATATTATTTATAAGTTGTGCTTTTCTGTCTACGTAGTGAATACTCCCAAGTATTAAACATCCAAGAATTGTTAGATACTTTGATAGGCTTGAAAGGAAGGTGATGAGAGAGGGTTTTTTTTCGGAAAACTGGAAGTTATTGTTTGTTTCAGGATTTTACCAGTTACTCTAGAGACACAACTGTTTCAATTACCATGTTATCATTAACAACTAAATTTAATGAAGCCTCTCCTTTTCCTTTTATACAAATATATACATACACACGCACAGACTACCCAATGATACAACTTACTTCAGGTATTTCGGTGTATTAGTAGCACTGTTGGCTGTCATTTCATTTGCTTAGTAAATGGTCATTTGTACATGATCCTCATAAATCTTCCCATCTGCTTGATAGCTTCATCCAATTTTAAGCCATCTCTGTTTAAAAAAAAAGAAAAAAAAAAAAAAAAAAAGAAAAGAAAAGCATACTTGATACTGATTACGAGAACATCGTTTTCAAGAAGTGGAAGCTAAGTATATAAATAGAATGCTGGCATTTTTTTATTTATTTATTTAGTGGGGACATTATTCCTTCTCTCTTAGTAGCATCTGTTCTGTCTCTCCAAGGCATGAAGCACTGACTGACATACCTGGGTCTTTCATTATGCAGTTTTTTATTCTCTGCTATGACTTAGTCAAAATGCCAAGAAAATTTGCTTGTCATTATGTTGCTCCCTCACATTCTTTCTTTTGTTTTAGTTCTGATTGAGAAGCCTACCTTCTTCTGGTGCTTTGACTTTTACCAATTATTTTTCGAACAGGCGTAGAGGATTCGGAATTTTTTTATTTCTCCGAAATAGGGTAGTTGCTTGTTAAATGTGTTCTGTTGCCAGAGGGCAAGGACTGTCTGGCCTCACCAGGGTACAGTCAGTCTCTTTGCTTCGTCCCTTGCACGCGGGACTTCAGGCAGAACGCTGGCCTCTCCAGCTTCTCTTTTATTCTGCCCTGCTAATGCTCCTGGTCAGCTCTGCAGCTGGTGAAAACACTCTAACAGCCAAAAGCCTCTTTCTTGCAGCTTCAACCTTGATGCCTTTCTCACTAATGGTGTTTCTTCTTTTCTGCTTAACCTGTTTCTGCTCTAGTCGGCAGGGGCTTTTTGTCATTTTAATGAGCTCTCTTTGTCATTAATCTTCCTTTCCATCCCATGTGCATTTTTCTACTTGAGTTGAGAGATTCACAGACACCTTCTTTAATTCAGTTCTTTCTCCTCACTGTGGACCAGAGAGTGTCTTTCTTCTTTTGTCTTAATAATAACAAATCATAGCACTTTGCTTATGTGTAATACTATAATTCTGCACAAGTCTCCTTGCGGATAGTCTTATCTAGCTTTTTTCTGAGGCTAGGAGGAATTTTGTCTGCCTGCATAATTATTTTCTGAAGTCCATAAAGCTGTCCTCTAGAGTTTCTTCGCCTTTGTCTTTACAGGAGACTCTTCTGATTATTTGTACTGATTCTCTTCATGTAAGCTGCTAATTGCACAGAAGGCAGCTGCTCTGTTTCCGTAGCCTGGGAAAACCTTGACATGCTTAAAAGGGTTCTTTTTTGTTTTGTTTTCTAAGGATTCAGGGTTTGGGTTTTTTTTCAATATGTAGCTAAAGTCAGAGGAGTCATCCCATGCAGCCTGGCTTATGAATTTAATCATTGCCTTTTCTTCAGTCCCTCTGTTTAACAGTCAGCTGCTGTATCTTGTCTTTCAGATGTAGCTTTTAGTCGGCTGAATCACTTCTTCCTTAACTGATCTATCAATTGTTTCACAGGCTGTCCCTCCAGGAGAATAAAGGAGTAGGTTGCCAGGGTACAATGAGGTTTCTGCATTTTTGGTAGGATTATCCATTACCGTCTTTATTGACTACAACATATTATTACTTCACATTTTTAATATAATGCTACTCCTACATCTGATGCCTTGTTTTTCTGAGAGTACATATTCTTTCATGCAAATACACTTTGTGTGGAAATTGATCATTATCATAAACTGGTATTTGTTTCGTGGTAGCAAAAGCATATGAATGTGTCTAATGTGCCACTCAACAAGCTTGCCATTTACCTTTTGGAAGGTAAGAAAGGAACAGCTGCTGTACTCTACAACACTGTCTTTCTTCACATTTTCAATTTTCTTTATTTCTCTCTGGAGAGAGGACACTAAATAGCTCTGAAAGCCGTGGAGCCTCCTTACCAGAGTATAGATAAAAACACTTTTTCCTTTTTGCTGAACTCACTGGTCTAGATCAGAATTTTTTTCTTTTCATGGTTAGATAACCTGTATATTTTCCTGATACAGGGTTGAGAAATATTTTCTTGTGTTTTTTTCTTAAGCTCATGCTTCCTTCAGCAACCTATAATCTCTCCAGTCTACCATTATCTCATGATTGGATAGGATGTTTCTTGGGCAAAGATGCAGTTATGATGGTAGCTTTTGTAAAAAGGAGTATTGAACTTTGCTACAAATGTGTTGGTCGGTAATTTTGTTTTCTGGAAATCTTAATCTCTTTCTCTTTTTGTTTTCTGGTAAATTTCTAATAACAGGTTGGAGCAGTATATCTTGCCACCTATCTGGCAGAGAAGGTGTTAAGTAAGTGGAACATAAATTGTGCACCAGGAACATCTTTTTTTCCCAATCCGTTTATTCTTCCTGGCCCCTGCATGGCCTAATCGGATACTCTTTGTACTTACATCCAAAACATTTTTCTTAACCTTTGTGCAGTAATGTGTTTCTGAAAATATAGGTTACCATCCCTGTATTTGTAGGTGTTAATCATGGGTTGGGGAATGGTGAATTAGTAATGTTGTAGTATTGGAAACTGTATGTCTAACATGCTTTTTTTTAAAATTTCTTTAAAACCAGATTTGTGACTTTGGACTGGCTCGTGTTGCAGATCCAGATCATGATCACACAGGGTTCTTGACAGAATACGTGGCCACACGTTGGTACAGGGCTCCTGAAATCATGCTGAATTCTAAGGTAAGAACCATAGTGGACTGCTATGGTGCTTCTGTTGCTGATTATTCACGTGTGAGTACCAATTTTGCTTCCCCCCTGCTCCCCTTCTGTGTTCTTAGGATCAGAATGCATGCATAGTCTTGAGGAAACGTGGTAACGGATTTACAGTATAGCTACTGGCTTGCAATGAATTCGTGATTCCAGATACAATTATTGGATACTACACCTGAGTAAACATGTGCATGAGCTCCCATGTGTCCAGTTCCTTGCCAATCATGAGACTTCTTTCCATCAAATGCTTGTCCACAGAGCAGGACAGAAGTACTAGCAATGAGAGCATTTTACTACTGTCTTCATCAAGGCTTGCAAATGTTGCCTTAGTATTGTCTTGACATCTTGATTTAGGTTTAGAATGTATAATGAGAGTGAATCTGATTCTGAAGGCCTGTGATCTTTGTTGTGTGTCAATCTTAATTGCATTCCCATAGTCTTAATGAAATCATCCCTTTGTTTTTTTTATACTTGGAATTATTCTTATGTTCTGTGGCTGTTTTAAGATGTATCAGGTTCCTGAACGGTGTGAGTAATGGGTATCCTTCATAACCTTTGCATTAGTTTCTACAGCCACACATCTGTTCGCAAAATACCTATGTGGCATCTGTGTCTGTGTTTTATATTCCTCAAAGACTCTGCTGTTTCTGTAGGATTATTGCTTCATTGGTTGTTGGGTTTGATTTGTTGTGGCAATAGTGTGTATCTAATGCGCTCCTAGAAAATAGTCATCTGACCAATCGAAGGGGTTTTTCCCCAGCTTCTTGTGCTTTAAACTCGCATTGAGGCCATAAACATAGGGCAACTTAACCTTATTTCTGATATCCACATAGATTTGTCAGCAGCTTTTACAAGGAAGTATTTTGTGTGTTTCTTAAGAGGTGGTCGACTTCAATTTTCCTGGCCTATAGCAGGATTCCTTTTAGAATTACAGTGCCTTGAAAACAAATGGTCAAGTGATCGCTGAAGCGGGTGCTGAGGTGGCTGTGGATTCAGCAAAATTATTAGCTTTTGTTGGAAGCTCCCAGCTAACGGGAGCAGGAGTAGTGGGCAGCAGGCTATGGGAGAATAAGGCAAGGGAGCTTATGGGGCCAGGGGTTCTTGAGGTGAACTTGCCCCCACTAGTGTTACCCAGGCACTAGTGTAACTAGTGTGCTTCTGAACAAAAGCCTTTTCTTATGGATAACACAGGTTATCCATGCGCATGAAAATACGGCCATTTGTTCCATTCTTATATCCTGTTGTTAGCCTTCTCACATCATCTTTACTACTTACCTGTTGTGTTTTACAAATCAGCTAACCAACAATCTATTTTGCCCTTTCATCCCTTTGATGCGGAAGGCTCCTTACTTCTGTGGTATTTAGATCCTATTAGGAAGAAGGATGGCTTTTTTTTTTTTGCATGTGTTTAGCATACTGTTAGGAGCTGTAGAATTAAGAAGAATAGCTTGTTTCCAAAATTTGTTAGTGTAAAGTGGTTATAAAACTGGGGAGTCTCAAAAATTTGCAGTTGGTAATATGTTTAGCTAAACTTAGAGAATCCTTTGGAAAAGCGTATCTTGCATACTTCAGTTCTTGCTACTCCTTTGAATTATTAAGAATAATTCTTAATTATTTCATTCTGTACAGAAAAATCAAACAGCATGAAAAAGCATGACTCATCTAAAAAAAAAAAAGGAAAGATCTATTTGCATGCACTTTCAAAATTTACTAAAGTAACATGTTGCTGCAATTACGCAAAAATGTCTTTGACAAAAGTGTGTTTTTGCTTTACTTGCAGGGTTACACCAAGTCTATTGACATCTGGTCAGTAGGCTGCATTCTGGCAGAGATGCTCTCCAACAGACCTATCTTTCCAGGAAAACACTACCTTGACCAACTTAACCATATCCTTGGTAAGCTTTCTGTAAAAGTAGCATTTCCACATCCGTCTGTTTCTCTCCATTTTTTCTACCGGCTAAACTGGTCTTGGTCAGTCATTTCTTTCTCTTGTTGGTCAGTGTATAACATATGGATCTGTAGGTGTATCATCTGTTCCCTGTAGTTATTTCTGCAGTGATTTCTACAACAAATCATTGATTTGGGGGGCAACTAGAGGATACTTACCAATTTATTTACTACATCAGCAGAGATGTTTTTAAAATAGAAAAATAAAAGAAAAAGCTCAAATATACTATTAGGTCCAGGTCAAAGTTTTTTTCAAATTTCTATAGATACGCCACTTAATTGGATCTTTTAAACAGATTACTGATCATTAGAAAACTCAAATGCATTTGTTTATTTACAAGAAGAAAAAACCCTTTTAGTAAAGTTTCTAAAAAACTTTGAAGGTATTCTGCACTCTTAAAACATTTAGTCTGAAATCTTCCCAGCAGTTTTAATATTGAGTTTTAGCAAATGTGATATAACCGTTTTAATGTGCTTTTCATAGAATGCAGTACTGTTTGTATTTTTTTTTTTAGGTATACTTGGATCCCCTTCCCAAGAAGATTTGAATTGTATAATAAATTTAAAGGCCAGAAACTACTTGCTTTCCCTACCACACAAAAATAAGGTACCATGGAACAGGCTGTTTCCAAATGCTGACCCCAAAGGTATTTTATGCTCTATTACATTGTATCAGATCTTCAGAAATGGAAATAAGCACCAAAAGTAATGGCAGGATGGGATTTCTAAAACCACCCTAAGAATTTATCTTTATCTATATTGGAAATAGAACATGCAGGTCCCCTAAAATGGCAGTATAAATCTAATATAAAATCATAAACCAGCCTGAAACCCTCATAGTAGCTTATCTTTTTAAAGCAATTTTTAATAACTCTGAGATTATGTGTTGTGGTGTTTGATCTTTAACTTACATGTAAAACGTAAATCCTAACTCTTGTTATTGTCTTTGAAAGCATGATACATTACTCAAGTACTGAACATAGGCATTGGATTTTGACATAGGCATCAAACAAATTTGAACTTTGTTTCTAAGATCAGATATGAGATAGTTGCTTATTGCTGAACTCAGTATAGTTTGTGCAGACTGCATGTCAGTTCTAGATCAAACAGGATAATACCAATCAAAGTATGGGTCCTTCGGCAGTATGAAAGGTTAAAATTTAACGGGTTAAACAATTCATGATAAGAGGAGCAGAAGTTATAAAAGCAAGGAATGTAATAATTGTTGCCTTTCTTAACAAGGCTTTAGTAAAGGGTAAATATGATTTTGTTTTGCTAGATAGCTATTAACTTGCCTTTTAAATTCTGCTTCATGCAGTTTAAGGGTGGTTGTATTCACAGTACAGTGCTCTTCTACCGGCTCTTTTTTTTTCTTTTGTTTTTTAAACTGATATGATAATTTACTCTTAGTGAATATGATCAGGTACTGAACTACCATGTAAAAGCTGATTTCTGCAGATGGAACTGTGTAGAGCTGATTATCCTTATCAATCAGAGAAACAGCAGTGATTTATTCTGCTTTTATAATAGTGCTCATCAATGTGAGAATTTTTACCGTGGGCTTCTGACAGCTCAAATTGTAGCAATGCTGATACGCTTAGCTGCTAGGGGAACATGCAGTTTGCATGACTTCTGCAACACCTTTTCATCTAAATCTTCAGAGTAGCTTTGACAGAGCAGTTTTCCAAAAAGCTATTTGTCAATCATTTCAGTAAAAAGCATTGTGCACGACATGCTTTAGCATGGAGTGAGCGTATGAGTTTCCAGTGTTGAGAAAACCACATCAAGATATTTAATGTTAATTGCTGTGCAAGTTTGCAGCTTTTTCAAGCTGCCACTGAATGCAGTGGTAAAGTTCTGTCTCTTCTACAATGCTTGGTATGCATCTTATCCTGATGCAAAACTACAACTACTTTACTGCAGTGAGAAGCCTCTATTTAAGTTCCGTGTCATAAATGATGTGGTAAGGAGAAGAAATGGAATGGAACTTAGGATACTGCAGATATCTTCAGGCTTCTTGCTCCTATAATCATTCTGTTTTCTTTTCTTGGAGAAGGGAAATGTGCTACAATCTAAGTAGCTGAACAATTGCAGTAACTCTGACTTGTAATGTTTGTCCAGAATTTCATCAGACCTCACTCTCTGTTTTACAGGATCTTCAGGTTCTCTATGGGTTTTTTATGAATTGTCTTCAACAGATTTTACCTGAATCTCACGAATATGAATTTATTTGCATCTTAGCTGGAGAGTGTCTTCTGGGCTGCTAGTTATGCTATAGTAATTCACTGTGATGATCTAGAACTCCTAATGACTTCTGGATGACATTTTCCTCATTAAACAGCCAAGTTTTCTTTTCAGAATAAGAACATATTCTTGATTACTTACTCATTTCAGAAAAGCTCTCTCTTGGTTTGGATCTATTTGAGTGAAGAAAAAGCCTGATCTATTCAATTTCTGCCGTAGTTAAAAACAGATTGTACCACAGGGTTCTATGCATTTCTTCCCTCGACATTCGTTCTGACGCTGAAGAGCCTTTGAAAGGGTATACCTCCATCAGACCAGATCGTGCCAAAGGCAACTGTAACCCGGGAATGCCAATAAGATGGGCAGACGGAGATACTCTGCCCCAGTCACAGGAAGCAATCTGCTGCTTCTGTCACTGCTGGGAAATTCCAGCTGTAAATTGAAATTAGCACAAAACTTAGGGTAGCACGTATTTTCTATGTAATATCATTTTTTATAACACTTCTGTACTTTGGATTGTGTATTAAACTCTTGCTCACTTTTTTTTCCTTTTAGCACTTGATTTGTTGGATAAAATGTTGACCTTTAATCCTCATAAGCGGATTGAAGTGGAGCAAGCTTTAGCCCATCCATATCTGGAGCAGTATTATGATCCAAGTGATGAGGTAAAGACATTGTTAAAATGTAAATGTTCATGAAATGATGTAACAGGTTATTTTCTTCATTAGTTTAAGGACAGTGTTTCTACTGTTCTAATGGAGCTGAAGAATGAATTGCATCAATTTACCAAAATTTTGTGTTTCTTGTTCTAGTACAACATTTTGGAGGCGCCACACAATAAATAGATGCTAAGGTGTACTCTCCTGAAAATGGAACTTCTCAGCTCGCTATGGTCTTGTTTCATAATGTCTGAGATAAAGGAGGAGAATAACTGAGTTTGCCATCAGATTATACATTTAAAACTCCCAAATCTGAACTCACTGTAGTTTAGTATACAATTCTGATGAGATTTCGGGTCACTTTTGGTGAAGAAGTAGGAGAGGAGGAAATAAGCTAGTCTTCCTTAAGGGACAGATATGTTTATTCCGAGAAATACAGATGTTTCAGACAAATTTTTCTTCAGGTAGATACTAAGTTCTGAGCCTTTAACAAATATTTTAACTTGTCGTTTCGATTTGAGTAGCTACTTACAATGGTTTGCTTTAAAATTTGGTAAACTACTATATGTAAAGCACACAAAGGACTAATAGAATGAGTTCTTCCTTGAAGACTGAACACTATTAGATATTTCTGTGAAGCACATTTTCAGATTTTTTTTCCCCATACAAGGACTGCGTGACATTCAACAGAACAGTAATATTAAGAAAAGTAATAATGTTTCTTTATATTATTAAGCCTGTAGCTGAAGCACCCTTCAAGTTTGATATGGAGTTGGATGACTTGCCGAAGGAAAAGCTGAAAGAACTGATTTTTGAGGAAACTGCTAGATTCCAGCCAGGATATCGATCTTAAATTGTGCATAGGTAAAGTCACAGCAATACGAAACCACTTGGGCAGGGGGAAGAATTTTGGAACTTTGTTACCACTAGTGAAATGTAGAACTTACCTTTTCTATTGATGTGATAACTAGCTGTCAAAGGATAGCTTTATGCTGATTCATTTGACCTCAGTCCTATTCTGTTGTTGAAGAAACAGTTTAGTTTTGCCTACAACATTGAAGTGTCTACAGGGAATCCAGGCAATTGTCTGAGTTGTTTACCTAGTTTTTAGGTTATATTTAAGGAATAAGAATTACATTTAAATAGTGCTGCTCAGAATAAAAGCTATAGTAACACTTTGAAATGCAAATTTTATTCAAAAAACATTTTAAAGGGGTGATGTTCTTTATATATTACAGACTATTTTGTCATATGGCTTCAAAGGTTTTTAAAAAAATTCTTCCTTAAATGTAATGTGCAGAGGAGAAAGCTCTTAAATTATTTTAAAGGGAAAAAAAAAAAAACATGGAGCTTTGGTATGATTTAACTTCAGTTTTAAGTACCTCTGAAATAGTGTGAGTAAATAAGAATAGGTATCTAAATATTCATAAATTTGTTATGATTAATCTTCCTAATATTTTGAAGATTTAAAATTTTAATTTAAAATGTAATGTACTGATATTCACTGTTTCTGACTTTTTTCTTTTTTTTTTTTTTTTTTTTTTTTTTTGTTAAATCAATGAATTTAACTGGTCTTCATATACCATGAGGCTTGCAAGTCTCAGTAGTTTCATACAAAATTGGTCAAATACTGACTTGGAAGATTTTTGTAATACTTAGAATCATAGAATCACAGAATGGTTTGGGTTGGAAGGGACCTTTAAAGGTCACCTAGTCCAACCCCCTGCCGTGGGCAGGGACATCTTCAACTCGATCAGGTTGCTCAGAGCCCCGTCCAACCTGACCTTGAATGTTCCCAGGGATGGGGCATCTACCACCTTTCTGGGCAACCTATGCCAGTGTCTCACCACCCTCATCATAAAAAAATTCTTCCTTGTGAAACTTCTGTGATACTAATTGTTTAAAATATCAAAGTTTTGTGACTGGAAAAGAAAAACAAACCAATGAAGACAGCCTAATCTAGGTTGCCTCTTTTATGGTCTTAAAAGTAGTTTCTGTGCTATTCTCCATCAACAGTAGTGGTCTACAATCACCGTTTTTTGGTGGTTCCAGCAGAAAGGTTATGTTTTGAGCCAGTGAACTTCCTCACTGCAAGAAATTCATGAAAGAAAGAAAAAAAAAAAAGGAGAGGAAACTTTTGAAAATACAGTTTTTACTGAAATAGGGTAACTTCTGTTGCCACTGGCTTGAATATTCAAATGTATAGAAGTTCACAAATGAAGTAATTTTGATCTTTAGAAATACTTGTGTTTTGTTTATTTAAGCTTACTCGCTAACATTTGAAACTATTTTAATAATTAAAAGTTAGGTAAATCTGAGGTTCACACATCTGGCTCTTATTATTAGCTGGGCATTGCCAATAGCATCAGACCTGGGACACAGTAACATGCGTGGTGCTTATTTCCCATCCGTGTTTTCTAAAGCTCATTCTGTACAAGAGGCACTAGCAGTACATTACACATTCTGGAAGAAAATGACATAAATTTTTAGGAGTACGATGAAATCTGTTACTAATAGGCTGTAGTAAGAAGGAAAGGAGAGCAAATAGCGAACACTGTGGTAAATCGGAGTTTATGATCTCTCCTGCTTGCCTCTTTGCCCAGACCATACTTACCTAGGTTGTATTAGGGATTAAGGGATAAAGGGATTAGGGATAAAGATATCGGTGATCCGGCGCTAACGGAAATTTCTGGTTTGCTAAAAATGTTACCTTTAAATGCTACTATGAAGAGTTGATTTGGCTGACATGATACTGAAATTTAAATATTGTACTCAGCTTGATAATGATATGCTGGTAATTTGTCCTCGTCATTTGCGGTTAGAATTATTAGCTATTCCACATCACAGCAGTTTAAACATAAGTAGTTGACATCCTAGTGAAGGCCAATCCCCAGGACTTGGCTTAAAATGGACAGTAACGGTCTCGTCCTGTGCATTTCTACTCCCCCCTACACACCCCCTGTACTTTATCAGCTAGCTCTTCTCAGTGTGTTATTTCTTGAGATTCAAAACTTCCCCTTGGGCTGTAGTTTTTGGAATTGCGAAGCAATGTGAAAATAACAGATTCTTCAGAATAATGTACTTCATTCATTAGGTATGATTGATTAATCTTCCTAATCTTCTGAAGATTTAAAATTTTAAGTTAAAATTTTAGTGATATTCACTGTCTCTGACTTTTTTTTTTTAAACATATATTGGTGCTGCTGTCTCTGACTCATGGTAAACATAGTGTACGTAAAGCATAGAAATAGGAAAGTTTTTGGAAAAAATGCTTGTTTTAAAAGGCGATGTTAAAACTTTCTTCACTGAAATGTCTCTCTGCTCTTTTTTGTAGGACAAGGACTTAAAGGACTGGGCATGCTCAAACGTTGCTGTTCCTCTTCCCAGTTCTTTATTGTTGGTCATGTCTTGTGGCCTCTCTCAGCTTATCCACTAACTCCTTTGAGCCATTCAGGAGGGCAGTTCCTGGTAGTTTTGGCTTTTCATGCTTTCAATGAATCTTTTAAGCCTGAAGAATTGTAATTGACAC
The DNA here is from genome assembly GCF_964195595.1 of Calonectris borealis. Lineage (NCBI taxonomy): Eukaryota > Metazoa > Chordata > Aves > Procellariiformes > Procellariidae > Calonectris > Calonectris borealis. Next base: position 11,956,435 of record NC_134329.1, read on the forward strand.
TCCTATGCGTAATGCCCATTGTTGACCTGTTGCAGTACTGTACTGTAAGTGCACCTACTGCTGGCCGTATTTTAACTGCTTGCTTTCTGGTTTGAAAGATGCAGTGGTTCCTTTCACTCCTGGATCAATATCCAAGAAGATAATTCATTAACCTGTAAGAAGTTTACACCATGAACTATGTTTTTCTGACTTTACTGAAGTCGCTGGCATTTTTTTTTTCTTTTTTTTTTTTTTTTTAAGAAAAGCTACTATTCAGGGCACTTTAAGTCAGTGACATCCCAGATTTTTTTTGCACTTCCTTTTTAAATAGAAATGGTTAGCATCCAACAGAGTTTATACCATTATGCTATGGATTACAGCATAAGTCGTGTTCATGTTAATCTTGCTTATGCACTTGTTTGGGTGTCCTGTGCTGTACATACAGGTATTCTATACAGCGTAAGAGCCACATAGGAACCCAACTTAATTGAATTCATCTAAGAAACGTTTTTTCCATGTATTGACAAAATTTGTACCTTTTTCTCCCTGCCTTTTCTAAAAGAGATCATTTAAAGTTTAACCATGTTGGAGGCATAGTACTTCCAAAGTTCATACCATGTCGTAGTGTTTATAAGACTTGTGCAAAGAGAATGAGTGGCAGCTCGCCAACTTATATTTACTCACCGTGTGGTGGAAGATTAACAAAGAACATAATGGCATGATGACTTAATGGTGAATGCTTTTCTCTGTGGAAGGCATCCATATGTGGTGGCAAGCGAGAAACCAAAATGTTAATAAACTCAGTCTACATACTGCATACCAATGAAATGCTTCAAATGAGGATTGATAGTTTTTACATTTGAATCTAATCACTGACATTCACAATTTTTGCAGAGAGGAACACTGCATCTTTAAATGAGAAAGTTTGATTTTACTTTTGCTCCTACAGCATGTCAGCATCTCAAGTTCATTTCTTGCAACCTACACTATGGTGATTTGTAATCAAGCCTCCATGAGCTCGTGACATGAAGTACTGTTCTGTTGTCAAGTACTATCAAACTTTTCTGATAACGCTGAGTTAGGACAACCAAACAAAGCTAGCACTAAATAATGTTTAAAATTGTATACCTTTTAATGATCTTTTCAAGTATTTGTTACTGAAATTGTATAATGTGGAGTTTACTAGGTGTTATGTTCCAGTGCAGTGCCTCCTTTTCTTTCCCCACTGCTCTCTGTGGTGAGAAATTTGCCTTGTTTAAAATAATTACTGTGCCCTCGCATGACTGTTAAAGCTTTCTGTGCAAAGATGATTGTCTAAGTGCCACATGCCTATGATTGAGAAAAAAAATAATCTATTGTTACCTCTGAGTTGTGTTCAACTGAAATGCTATTCAACAAATAATTTAGAAAAATAGTTCTATTTTTAGCTTTTCATATCTCTGCTGTCTTTTTCTCATTTTATTTTGGCAGCAGTGAAGAACGGATTGTATAAAGACTGCTTGCTAATATGAACAAAATGCACTTGTAATTCCTGGAAATAAATTTAAATCTTATATCTTCACATTAACATTAAGAATTAGTTTTTGGTTTCCTCTTGGGTAATGTGTTTGAATGGAAATCAGGTTCAATTGCTACTGTAGTATATAAGGATGCTTGCTGGTTAATAACTCCAGGCTTCCTCATACCGTTTAGTCTGCTTTTCAAAGAAATCTAGAAAGCCATTAACTTAGAATTCAATAGATAAGGGTGCTTACAAGATTCCATTTCAAAATTTTCTTTTTCCTATAGTTTGAGTGTTAGTCTGCCAAAACTAATTTTTAATAAGCAAGGGTTCATCACTAAAGGGCATTTTCTATATAGGAAGTTCCTGTGGTACATAAATCTCTGTTGCGGGGAACATATTAGGAGCATTGTCAGGACACTGCACAAGTGATCACTGAATTGTGGTATGGAACCTATGCTAAAAACGTTTCTATAGAAATATGCACTTGACTGTTGATACTAGTGTAGAAATTTCTCTTGACATTTCTACACATCTTTACCAAAATGCTTTTCTCACTCAGTTTTGAAAAGTTGAAATATTTCTAGAATCTCTGCTACTTGTACGATCGTCATTACTACAGGAATAATTTTTGGCATGGTTGGAAAGATGACTGTTACTGAAATTCGTTTGTAACACCTCAGTTTTAATTTATTACGGAAGAACTTTGGCAGCTTACTTCATCCTTCTCTTTCCCAATTCTTTTTTTAATACTTTCTTTAATTTTGGATTTTTGGGGAGGTGTCGACTTACCCTTGCATTCTGTCTCTCAGAATGAGAAGCCGAGGGTTTGCTTTACTTAACATCTGGTGCTTTCGGGCTTTCTTCCTTAGCTATTCTTGCTGAATCCAATTGGCATCCATCAGTATCAGTAACCACGTTCATCAATCTTTTACTGAATTCAGTAAACATTGTTGGGTTGAATTTGTTGATGTGTCAAATGCAGAAGCGTGATTTTTTTTGTCAGATTTTGAAAATAGTTTAAAAGAAGGTGCCTATAACAACACTGTGTTAGGTCAGTTATTTCATCATTTTACAGTGATTTTTTTTTTCTTTATGTAGTTTTTATATTTTAGAGCGGAGAACAGCAACTCTTAATCGAAATAACATGCATATTTCATGGTAAAGATATTTTGGGAATAAGGAATGTAAACAGTTCACTGTCAAAAACATTCCAACCCTACAGCTGAAGAAAAATATGCAAACATAAAATTCTCATGGATGCTTTGGCAAAGAAGCATCTTACTCTGCTGTCCTGACTGTCGCCAGACTCTTCCTCATCAGTATCACACGTTATATCAAATCCGAAGTGTACAACACACTACATGGGCTGAGCGGTGTGGTGCACCATGAGCTTTCAGGAGTAGCAGTGATGACATAACTCAGCAGTGGCCAAATGAAACCAAGGAGTTGAGCATGGTTTTCCTTGCAGAACGGGAAAAAGAAAAACCTGTTGTTGCTGCCCACTGTAATATGCTACGATATATTTATACCATGTCGAAGTTGTTTGCTGAGCAACTGTACTATAGATTTAAACTTTATTAATATATATTTGCTTATGTTAGTGTAGTTTATATAGTCCTTGGTTATTGATAAATTTATTGTGTTGTTACAGCACAGTGATATGGTATAAATATAGGTCTATACATACACACCATATACTCATGAATTTGGTCCCTTGCATAGTACTTTTATATTTGTACAGCAATGTCTTCAAGCAATCCCAGATTTTAGGGGAAATATTTTTGTAAATGCAGTGGTTTAAACAAAAAAGTCCAAACAATCCTTTTACTAAGTTTTAAATACATTTGTGGTTCAAAATTGTTTAGTTAACAATTGAAATCAAGACACTAAATTAGTGAAAAGTGCACATTAGTAAAGTGAAGCTTACAATGGTTTTTGTAGCATGTGCTGTGATCAAACTAAGTAAAGCATTGGAGGAAATGTACAAGTTGGACTACCTTTGTAAATCTAGAACAAATTTCTAAAGGTTGCAGCTGGTTTACTTACTATTGTTGCCTTTTCTTGTGTTGTATCAGTGTAGAGCACTCTTAAAATACTCAAACTGCTTTGTCTTTGCTTTGTACTGTTGGTGCCTTCTTAGTCATGTACCCCACAAGTCCTGCATAGCTAATTTAGTTAATGGTAAGTTTAAAATAAAAAAGCAAAGGAAGATTTTATAAAAAAAAAAAATCATTTTCTGTATGTTCTTATTCATTGTAACAATTAAACGTTTATATTGTGACAGATTTGTGATTTGGTTAATCTGTATAGATCAATTGTAAGTAGCAAAGGTTTATATTTCGTCTTATTCTTTTGATGTTGTAAACGTATGTGATTTTCTTTTTTAAATCAGGTAACTTAATGTTCTGTTTTGTTTTTGGCATCTGAATCTTGTAAAAACAAATGCAAAGAAAATCATTAAATTGTGTCCCTGTATTACCAAATCAGCATAGTACTGTGCATATATAGAATGGCTGGAATTTTACTTTGAAATATAATACTGCTGTGTATTATATTAGCTTATCTAAAAAATGACCGTCACTTGAACGCTGCGGTAGTGAGTAGCCTACATTTAGTATTTGTAAATACTCGAGTGTGCTTGTTCCACTGTATCATTATACCAGCTTGAAATTAAATTATGGAAGCCATCCAAAAAAACCACAGGTGAAGTTTCTTTATAGGCAGGCAGATGTGTTTTATCTTCGGTGCAAGAAAGTAATGAAATCATCGGTATTTTGAACTGCCGAGCAGGGAGTAGTGCAAGTAGATCCCAGTGTATCTGATGATTCACGGGCTTTTTTGACACTCTTGATATTGATATTCATGTAACTATCGCCTTGTTCCCATGAAATCATGAAAATAATTACCTGAGCGATCCTTAGAGACCAAATGTTTTCATTTTACTACAAAAAGTTTTTTTTCTCAGGCCAAGAAACGTGTGACTTCTAGGAGCAATGCAAGTAAGCTTACATCACTGTCATGGGCTTTTAATGATTTTCTTTTTTTTAAGCCTAAAATCAGACTGTGCCAAAGAACTGAACTCTTAAAAGGTGTAGTTGGATAATGGCAGCTAGAAACTTCTCTGATTGATATGAACACATAGAAAATGTGACCTGAAACTACAGAGAGCTTAGCTGTAACTGACAGGTCTAACAACTCCGAGAATTGGCTTGTTAAAACTCCTCTGTCCATCCCCTCTTTGGCTTTCACAGCAGAGTATGTAATTTTTTCCCCAGAATATTACAGAATTTCATTTTTGCCATGGATAGGTTTATGTGTGTTCTTACCTTTTCGTTGACTGTAGCTGCCTCTCGCTTCCTCTGTTCCCTCTAGCAGAACGCTGCGTTCACAATAGCATGTACTGCAGTGCGTTACTTCAAGGTGTAACCACATTGCAGCTTGTCTCAGTGGAGGTTTTGACAAGCTGCTGATTGACTTAACACTCCTGTAATCCTTGTTTAAGTAGGGTTAGTTTGAAGTATCACGCCTATTTCCTGTATTTCACCAGAACTGGACACTGATCCTCTCCATCTGTAAGCTTCAAGTATAACGGGCACTCAGACGGCTGGCGTGAAAGACTGCAGAGATGGCGCTCGGGTCTGGGTGCGGGCTTGCGGTTTGTGTGGGCTGGCTCTCACTTGTGTCAGCGGGAGCCCCTGGATGCTCTGGAAGCTGACCTGCCTGCGCTGGGGCCGGCGGTGCGCTCAAATACTTAGGAAGGCTTCTGAGGAACTACTCCTGAGTACAAGCCCTGTTTATTGGAAGAGGTACTAGCATAGGTTTGACAGCATCAAGCTTTGTGGAGCTCCAGGACTTTCTCTGCAGGCCAAAGATGCCAGCTTCTGTGTTGCGCATGTTTCATTTTCAGTTATTCTTTCTACTAAATTGCATATACGTAACTCTTGACAAGCTTGAAAAACAAGAAACATTTGAGGCATGTAGGAGACTTAGAAGCTTCATCGCATCAATACGTGCCGTGTCTCTTGATGGGTGTCTTGCTCTGATGTGTCTTTTCACCACACGGGGAACTCTTCAGCTAGCTTCAGAAGCCTTCTAGAGCTCGAACTCCGGTTCCGAAGGCGGCTTTGGTGAGTCTGCAAAACAACGTCCTGGTGCTCTGCCAGCTGCTGGAGGTGGCCAGTGTTCACATCCCCCGTCAGAAATGTGGCCCCACTCATGGTGGTCATGTGAAGGCTAATCTCGGAAGTCAGATATGAGAATTGTTCTGTAGCCCCTCTCTCTTTCCCCTTTATAAATTACTCACGCTGATGACTTTCCTTCAGGTGTTTTCCAGACCTCTGCCTGTTTTTTTCAGAACATCTGGCTATTGACAATTGACTTTCTTCTGCCTTCCTATTCAAAGTGAGTCTAAACAAGTCCCAGTTGTTCCAAAAATCTTCCTTCTATGGGATTCGTGAGCTTTCTGATGGTGAACAACAGCTGATTGACCCCGTTAGTTAAACTGTAAATCCACTGAAGAGGTAAGCAAGCAAGCTGGAAGGTCTCCTGAGCCACTTCCTGTTGGAAGCACAGCATGTGACCGGGTAACTGTGGATTTCTGGGAAGGCAATATAAAAACAGACATAAGGAACAGAAAGGAACAATGTATTTGGCTAAGATGTGCACGAAACCCGGTTCCAGTGGGTTTCTTTGCTGCTGTTGGGAACTTCTGCCTGAAGTCCAGCAGTCCCTGGTTCAAATTTTTCTCTTTTTGACCTTAAATCTTGTGAATACTTGAAACCTTGTGAATACTGAGAGCTTCCTGCTGCTGCCCTAAAATTGCCTCTTATCTTCCCCTCAACACACACACACACACACGGTTCCCAGTTTCCTTAAGTTCCTTCCCTTTCCATCTAACTAATTAGTGTGGCAGAGAAATGTGTGATCCTTCTAGTTTTTCATTTTACTTGGTACAGAGGTAGCTTACGTTTGTACACGAAGGCTGAAAAAAGGAGCCCTAAAGTATTCTAGGTTTGATTTCCCGGAAAAGAGCAAGAAATACTTTGAGAGCATGTTGGGTTTGCGGCATTTTCTCATCTAAAAATACAGAGTTAAGAGATACTTTCATTTATCTTGTGAGTCTTTCCGTGAGTTTGTGCAACACGCAACTGTATTAGCTGTCGACTGAGACGCTACTTCTCCATGTCTCCTTCCATCGCTGCCTGGCCTGGGCTGACCCTTCATCCTGCGGAGTTACCGTCTTCCAGCCACGCTTCTCTTCCTCAGGGTTTTACACTTTCCATGTTATTTTTCCCCAAAGTACCTTGACTACTCTGACTGACTGGACGCCTTCACTTTGTTCTTACCTTTCTTTATCTTGCGTGGCTGTAGATTACCTACAGTCTCACAGCTCAACTTCTGTTTGCTTTTTTTATTTTTTTCTTCTGTAAAGCTGAGCCAAGGACACAGCTGTGCTTCCCAGAGCCGGGCCCCGGTTCCAGGCGGCCGACTCCTGGCCGCTGGTTACAGCCGCTGGCTGTGGGGAGAAGACCTCCGTGGTGCAGAGCAGCTCCTCTCCGGCAGTCAGTTGTTGCAGTGCCCGGGATGGCACCGACTAAGGCGTTGCGCAGTAGAGTGATCTGTTAATTCCACCTTACGATTTTAATGCTGACCTTGAACACACAACCCAGAAATAACAATGGAAGGTTTTAGTCTCTCTAGCCGTGATGCATGCTTCAGCACATCTGAAAACTATTTCAAAATTCAGGCTTTTCTAGCAAAAAAAATTATAAAACCCAAAGCTGTAAAAGAATGCCATAGAAAATTTTAAAATTTGCTATTACTAAAAGACTTGAGATGCACCTTTTAGTTGTGGGGTTTTTTTTATTTTATTAGATCCAGGACTAACTGGCTTGTTATGAAGATGTCTTTCTGCCTTAAACTGCAAATGCAAAATGCTGAATATTCTGAATTTTGGCTTGAGAGTCACTGAACTGATTATATCACAAGTGAGCCGAACAATTCAGGGGAAGGTTTTTTAGTCAAGCCTTTCTCCTAGTTCACCTTTAATTTCAATAGCTAATACTTAAAAGGAAATTTTGACTAAAACACCTTTCTATATTCCTGGAAGTGTTAAACTCACAAATATTCTAACTTGTAGTTGAGACATCATAGACTCAAGAGTTCAAACTTTAGACTTTTTAATGCATTGTGTGTTTTTAAAAAGCTTTTTGTTAGTTTTTGGACGTGTATATACTTTTGCAGGCTTTTTGAATAGGTATGCCACAGATGTGACGGAACACAACCTTTTGCAGGCCAGCTTACGCAATACTTACATGGATTTGTTGATGTCACTATAGCTACCTGTTCTAATTCTGTGTTTGCTCGCACATGCAGCATAAGCGCAGCACTCCAGACAAAAGTGTGGGGATTAAGGAAAAAAAACTGTGGTCATTTTTTAAGCGTTCTTTTGTAGCTAAACTTAATTTATAAACTTGTTTTTGAGGGTATGTTTGGTATTTTGGGAGAGCTGTATTAAGCTGTTTTTACAGCTGACTTGGTGAGATTTCTCGAAGTATAATATGCTGTTGTTCCAGCATGGCAAAGGTCTGCATAATTCATGTGTGCTCAACTTAATCACTGGTTTTCTTCTTGTGACAATAAATGGCATTGTACCAAAAGCAATATATCCTGTGTGTAGTTAGTAGTGGAAATAATTATTACTGTGCAGCTCTTATTTTCATTGTCTTTCCAGCAGTTGCCACTAGCATGGATCGTGTGCATTGACAGTTGCTACAGGCTATTAAATATGTCTGGGGGGAAAGGGTCCTGAATAATACTCGTGTGCTTTCTGGAAGCTGCTGCTGTACTTTGAAGCAGAAAAGGGTTGCTGCATTAAGCTTATTTTCTTCTGAGTCTTATCATCAGAATACATCTAGATCTAGAGTCTTTCTCCGGAATTGCTCCTCCACATTTTTCCTCTTGAGAAAGGCCCGGGCTCAACACCAGCATCGTTAGAGCCAAGGATTATAAGAGAGCGGAAGGGCTTTTTTTCTCAGCTTGATTTTGGGATTCTGCTAAGCTATGCTCAGCCTTATTAGATCACGGCACTGTAAAAAGACTTGTGGAATGCTGCAACTGGTTTTGCTCACCAACTACTTGACTCGAGACCAGATAAGACCGCACAGGCAATATGCAATGCATGGGAACTCTCTAGTCTTAAGTTCTGTCCCTCCTGGCCCCCCAGCAGCAATTCTGCGCTGCTGGCTCTGCAACTAAACCAGCCCTGGATAACTTTCCCTTGAAAGAGGGAAGCTTTGGTTTTCCTTTCTGGGTGCTCAAAAGGGTAAGATATTAAGACAGTTATCTCCCCACCACTTGCATTTGACTGCTAGTGTGTAGTATTTATCATACTGAAGTGTCACTGTACAAAAATTTTAACGCTGTAGAAATAACAGGGCTGAAGAACTTGCTCTTCTCAACGTGTATATTCCTCCTCGCTTTCAAAGTCTGTAGAAAAATACCTACTTTCAGTTATAACTGAATAGCTTTTCTGCATTCTCTGTGCACATTTTTCTCTGCTGCCTCTTGCTCTTCTTAGATGTGACTTATTTTACTGCTAATGGTGTTATAAAAACTGTAGTACTACAGGTGTCATGTGGTAACTTGTAAATAAAATTACTGTAAACACATGGTCAAGTTATTTGTGGTGCTGCTCTGTAAATGTGTGACATGACCTTAGCTGTAAATCTTAACTGCGCTTTCCTGAAGGACCTATACATTACACTTAGTGATTATAAAGCCGGTGTCTGCGCCTTTTACGAGAAACCTTTCGGTGACTAGCCTCCACAGCAATCTGGTCCTAGTAACAAGTTCCAGGCAACTATAGCATTGACAGCAATTATTTCTAGGCAGTAACTTTGCAACATAATTTGTTAGATGACAGCAAATCAACACTTCCGTCAAACTGATTGTCAGTGGAGCAATAATACAATTTAATGTAAATATCTCTCACAATTTGTCTAGCAAGTAGAGAACGTGAGATTATTTACGGTTGGATGCTGATTAGGGAACTGTTGCTGTGGTAGCATTTTGTCCTTGCAGCCTATCAGCTCTAGCAGAGGACTGGCTGTTTCCTATCCAACTGAGAGGGTGGCGGAAAAAAGTGGAAGAGGAATGACCTGTGTAGAGAACACAAAGTGCTACGTTTTAGTTAAAAAACAGATACGCTGCTCTGCTGCGTTCCCGTCATGGTTGGCATGCTGTCAGAGGCGGGGCAGCAAAGGCCGTGTGCTGGCTCCAGGGGTGTGCAGGCAGGAGAAGAGGTATGGCAGGCACTGCCAGGAGCTGGTGGGGATGTGTTTGCCAACAATACTCCCTTTCTCCCCAGAAAACAGTCCTGAGGAGATCTAATTAGCAGTCAGATGTTAAGCTCTTCAGAACAATTTGCCTTTGTGTATGCGTGTGTTATGGAGGGCCTGTCATTGGTCAGTGTAGCAGTAGATAAAATTTAATGTTTAAGGGTTTTATGCCTTTTCTTTGGGGGATGAATGTTTCAGTCAGTCCTATGGAATACTTTAAGAAAATATTCAAATGGCTGAATTTTCTGCAGTGCTGGAGAAATAAGCAACTTGTCATTCCCAGCTCCCTGAGGCTCCGGTCAGCTGTATTTGTGTGTGCAGGTAAAAACCACCTTCTACTCCATAGCATGGCAACAGGCTCTTTTTGAAAAGCAAGCCCGAGCGGGGCGGGCGGGACGGGGAAGCAGAGGGATAGGCTGTTCGACATACGCGGTCCTTAACGCTGTTCCTCCCATCGGGGTTCTTCTATGGAATCGTCCTCTGCAGCTCTCTCTTCCCTGTCCCTCTGGCTTCATCCCATGGTTTTTCCTGCCGGTGCAGACTAAATGGTGCTGCTTGTTGATGCCTTCTCTGTGACTGATTAGATTTTCCTCCCTTTTCCACTCTTTAAGTTCATCCGGAAGCGGAGTTCATTCCAACTTTAATTCTGAAATCAGTTGTTTTTTTTTTCGGTGAGAGCTGTTGGTAATTATTAGAGTTGAGTTTTTTGCTAGGCGAATGACACCTCCTTGTGAGACAGTAATAAAAACCTTGGCAAGCACCTTTGCCTATGCTAGCTTTGTTTTGTACAATGGAGTTGACAGATAAATCAGAACAGGTTTTTTGCTTTCCTTGTGTATTGTGGTGACAGTCATCAAGAGCACGCTAATTTGGAAGAAACTATTTTTAGAAAACTGCTCAGGTTTAGCAAACATTTTGTGCATTCATTTTTAAAAATAGTTGTCCTAGTGATCTGCAGTGCGAGCACAGTTATTTGAAGGCTACAAGAGGTCCAGTGGCAGTCATGCAGCACTTGCACAACATCTGGTTTGGAGTTCTCCTGAAACGGTCCAGGAGCGGAAGAGCAAATAAGAAGAGTCGTAGCTCTTTTAAAAGCAACTGGTGAGCCAAAAAACGCTACGTGATGCTGTCTAATAATGTTACTTATGTTCAGAGTTTAAATAGTGCCAAATAAATGAGCAAAGAACAAATAATTTGCCCTCCACTTTCAAGATGTGGACAACGAACAGTTGGGCCAGACTCCTTCACCACTCTACTTCAGGTACTGCCAGTCATAGTCTGTTGAAAGTGGCTGTATTAACACATGTTTTTTTGACTACAACTTCCCGTCATACTTTTATTAAGTAATTAAGAAAATTGCTTTCCATTCAAATCAATCCTTTAAAGTTGTGGGAGAAAGAATGACCTTTCAGTGTTGCTCATGACTTTCAATGACTGGATACGGTAATATTCTGCTTCTCAGCTTTCAGTTGCTGCTGTAATTCTTCACCTTCCCTTCAAATCTCCTTCCCTGCAACTGTTACATCCAGTCTTTGGGATCCTGATTCTCTTCAAGATATTTAAGTGAATTAAGAGGCAAATACCACCTTGAAACATTTATCTGGAAACAGTTCCACTTAACATGGATCAAACAGTTTCTCAAAGCAGGAGCTTGTGGCCTTTTACTGTAAGGAGTAATTGAGTTTATTTACAGCAAGCATATGAAAGTAAACACTTAGTTCAAAGAATACACATACCCCAAACAAATACAACCCTTTTCAGAATAAAACGTCATGTCCATGATAGCGATTGAATGGAATCTCTGACAAAAAAAAAAACCACACCCCAAACAAAAACCAGGTACTAGAAAACAAAAATGTCTCGGAAGCAATGCGCTTCAATGAATGAAATTCATGTGTGCAACAGATTGTCTGAAGGTTGTGATTATAATCCAGGCGTTTTTTGTGGGTAGAGAGGTGGGCAGCACCAATGAAGCCTGTGGCATTTCTTGTATAAACATTTCTATCCGCAAATTGCCACACACCTCCTCAAACAAAGATAGCAATTAATTAACCAGGAGAGTCCACTTCAGCTCTTAAGGTGCTCATTCAGGATATTCAAGTATTGCCTTAGTGTTCACTTGCACTGAGAATGGATTCATGATAACATTTTTGTGTTAAATTATTGAAATTTTGCATGTGTATATTTTGGTTTTACTTGAATGTGTGAATCACTTTAACACCCAGTAATCTTCACTGTGAAAAGAAGTGTGACTGCATTTCAGGGATCCTGCCTTGCTATTGCCTGCTAACTCTACTTGAATTTGGAGGAGGGGGAAACATTATTTGCTTTTCTTTTGGAGTGCACCCTTCCATGCCCTGGAATGTCTTTAGAATAAAACAATTTTCGGGTAAACTAGTAAAAATCACAAACTCTCTGCGTAGCCTGTTCAGGGATAATAAATACATCTGTATACCCTTTGCACCTACTTAGGCAGTGAAGAGCTACCTAATATCTAAAAAGCTTGAGGAAATAGATAATGTAAACCCAGCCTCATGTTCTCCTATAAACACAATTCCTATACCCTGCTGGTGACTAAACCACGGGCTGTCAGATTCCAGGGCTTGGTAGTCAGCAGAAGTTACAAAGCTACTGGGTGTTTTTTTCCGATGCCATGTTGGTTTTATTACACACGGCCAAAAGTTGGATTAACCCAGTGCCCTGTCTCCTTCAGGAAGCAATGGGCGCAGTCAGAGTATCCTCTTGCAATGATTTGCCCTTTTTCCATTTGTTGTCTCCTGTAATCAGTTATTTTCTTGTTGTTTTATTTTTTTCTTTAGTCCTTTCAGACTTAAAGGTTGTCCTAGGGTCAGATTAATGCCCAGCCTTAGCTGGAGAACAGGCAGTCATCATGATAACTTTCTGTAATTCTTTGCAATTATATGCTAGCTTTTGTCAAATGTGCACCAAGCTAATGAAGGTAACCATAGAAAAATTCAGGTTGGAAGGAACCTCTGAAGGTCATCTGGTCCAATTCCTGCTGACAGCAACGAAGATCTGGTGACCTGGACTACCTCTGGACTGCATGGGGCTGAAGAAGACGTACTCAGGGAAGAAGAGGAGAATGTAGATCTTTAGTTCTTACTTGCTTATACCTTGCACTGCTAATTTTTGCAGGTTTTAAAAAATACAGTGATAAAGTCAGAGATTTAGGCATGGAATTTACCCTTTCACTTTTGTTTTCAGCCATACTTCAGTCATGCTGCCTGTAGGCTATACAGGGCTCTACCCCTCACAACATCCTTCTTTCTGTTTTGACTGGAAGATACTGGGAGCGAAGAATGTCATTCACTTTTGTACAGAGCCTTCAGTGACCGCAGAGATGCGAACAATGAACCCCTCCTTGCTGTACAGGCTGCCCTTCCTGGCACCACCGTAGTTTGTGCTGTTCCTGCTCTCGGGCTAAGCTTTCATTCTTCTTGTGCTACCCATTTGCACGTTTCAAGCACTGGATTTTACACATAAAGACAATCTATATTCTAGAAATCAAAAGCCATTTTGTGTAACATTCACTATTAATTTCGTCCGCAGGTCAAATTTTTCAGCAACAGGGCTATAGAGTCTCCAGCGAGGAAAAAGAACAGAGATAAAATTGGCTCTAGAAAAGATGTAATAATACTTTTTATTCAGCCTCCCACTAAAAACCTTGAAAATCCAAATAAAAACTGTTAAAGGAAAAGGAAAATCATAACTGTAGCTTAGACCTATAAGCTTCAAAGCTCTCCTGCCTATTCCAGTAAATGTGTGATTTTGGTCTGTAGTTGTGCCATCTGCCGGTGGAAAGTTGCCATGAATATCGTTTATATAAATAAAAACCTTGCTGAACGACATTTAAACATGATCATTAAAGAGCAAAATTTTTAATAATAATACCTAGAGTGTTCTGAAAAATACCATATAAATCCTCTAGAATTATAGCTCCAATGTTTACCAACGGCTAACGTAGCGACAGTTTAGAGCATGAACATACCCCTGAAACTGTTAGTGAATGATTTATGCTTTTACGTGGTAGGTTTTGGGGTTCTTTTGTTTTGGGTTTGGTTTTTTGTTTTTTTTTTTTTTTGTGTGTGAGGTTTTTTTTTTTAAAACAGGCTGAGTCTCACAGTGGGTGTGCAGTATGACTGGTCAAGACAGTAGAAGTGAGGATTAAAAGAGAAGTTTGTTGTGTGAGGACTGATTTGATCATTCTTCCCTTTTTTCCCCAGTTTCTGCTGTGGGTCCAAGCAATTCCAACCACCTACGAGTAAAGCACACCACCATGTTAGGCAATGAAGCACAGAAGCAAGGTGAAGCATCGGGTACTTTCTTAATATAAATATTAATGACGCTAGTTATGCTAGTTATGATTGTCAAACTTTGTACAATCTGTTCTTCACGTCTCCGTACCCGTCCACCCCTCTTCATACATACTGACATAATTATCAAAAGAGCAATTCAAGATAAAGGACTGAGAGAAAACAGTATTATAGCTTGATAACATGAAAAATTACTTTACTAAACTGTTGCTGTATTTTAAAACCTGTGCTTGTATGTGACTCTATTTCTCTGTTGTAATGCTATCCAAGGGATTGCAGAATCTTGTTTGTAGCAGCAGCAAAGCGTCTTGCAGGAAGTTTCTGGATACGAATGCTCAGGGGATTTTGCTGGTTCTGATAGTTATTCTGAAGGCTTTGCAATCGTTTCCACGCACTGCTTCGCACCCTGCTCAGACAGGTACTCTATCTGCTCTATAATTCTTTGAGCTGACAAAAGAGCAGGTATCACTTTTCTGATTAAATGTGAGTTACATTGTCTTGTGCTCCTGCCAAAGCAGCTAGTTTGGTCCTGTCCTGTGCCTCAGCGAGCCATGCAGAGGACTCGGGCGACGTTTTTTGAGAGACTAAAGTTTTGAGATACCCCAGAAATGAGGCACTGGAATGTGGTATTTTTGAAGCTCTTGCAAAAAAGGATGGCTGAACAGGGTCTTGACAAGGATACCAGGGAGTACAAAAGCAAAACCCAGGATGCAAAATGGGTTTCAAAAGAGCAAAGGGCAAGCACACCTTTGACAGTTATTTTGCACGGTGTGCCAGCATTGACGCAAGTTTTTTATACACCGATGCAGAAAAAGATGCTGAAGACTGTGACCCATAGGCAGTGTGGACAAGATCACCTGAGTGCCAGCCTCGCCAAAACTTAGATATCGATTGAGACGGCATTGCAATACTTGCATTTCATCCCTGTATTACCAGCCAACCTTCTATCCTGGCACACTGCAGAAAGTGAAGCAGCGGCATTACCTCTGTCTTTATTTTAAGTAATTGTTATTGCATACTATGACATATGCCTCATAACTTTTATGCTTAGTGCTGGGTGCTGCTCTCTCGAGCAGATGTAAGATAGTCTTTTATAGCTTCCTCCCACCCTTGTTCCAGTCATTTAAAACGCTAACCATGCTGTGGGTGCAACAGCCTGGCCACCCCGTTCCTCTCCTGTCCTCTTCCCTGTGCTGCCTCACTGGCTACAAGCTACACTGGTGCCTGTGCCAGGCTCAGAAAACATTTTGACAAACATGTAAGTACCAGAGCAGAACAGAATAAGAATTCAGTAGCTGTAGGGCACAGTACATAGCACAGTGTGTAGGTACTGTGTACATAGTGCCTTCTGACCAAGTGACTGTCCTGGTTTCGGCTTATTTACTGCAAATATCTTTCCTTGGTACAAAACCTAGCAAGGAATTCTTCATATAAAACTGGAGTGCAGCTATGAGCAAATTTGATTTATGAAACGCATGCAATATACAGCAGAAAGACTGTGACTTTGATACTATTAACTCATTATATGTCAGTCTTGCAAACCTGCACTTATTTTCAGATTTCTGAGCACGTCTGCAGGGGATATAAAATGGCATTCTAGTTATGGAATGTGCTCTAGCTTGGCACTTACATTACCAGGTAAGGCTGCTTTGTCACTCACCGTTGGATATCATGGATGCTCTATATGACATAGCAAGAGAGACTGTTCTTGCCAGGCATATTTTGCTGGGGCCTGTGACTCCTTGGAAACAGGCACTTTCTTTGTTTCCACATCCTATGGATCAGGGGATATGTCTTTCATATTAAGACTGCCAAAATACGTGTGCAGCTAGCCTCCTCTTGTCACACAGCCAGTAACCAACTCTGTACCAGTTTCTGGAAACATAATTTGTATTCTCTTGATCTCTGCAATCTTGCATCTCTGACAATATTTTTAGAGAGATGAATGCAATTTCAAATGTGACCGTTAGAAGCTCTATCCAACAATATACAAGCTGATACACAACAGAACAGAAAATCCAGCACACCTTGTCAGCTCACTGCCTTCCTGCTGCCAACACTGAAGGTGCTAAAAGTGAACTACTTACATTTTTTGCAGACTGAAGAAAATATATAGTTGTGCTATACACCAAAATATGAACTTACATAACTGGGATATGAACAAGGGACTTGCGGAGCTATGCGGTCAGTGAGTCCAGGTGTTGGCAGCCTTCTGTAGTTTCTGCTGTGCGTTTTGTCATTTCCTATGCTGAGTTCATGTTTTGGGTGGTGAAGCAGTCAAATCGGGGCAATTACTGAATACACTTCCAGTTCAGAGATGGCATGAAGAGGTTAATTGAAAGGTATCTGCTTTTTTCTTCCATTCATATGCCAGCATTTTATTTAATGACAACTACCTGAAAAATATCTGTTTTAGAGAAGAAAAAAAAATGCTGCCAAAATAAACAACTCTGTATCTGTGCTTATGTTTTGGTAGAAATTCTAGGCAATTCTTGAAGGTAAGTGGCAAGTTACTTCACTGGCCACACCAAGTTAATAGTGAACAGCAACATTATTGCAGGTTGGAGTTAAAAAGTGCTGATAGACACTTTTCTCACTATGCCTGGCTGAGGCTTCTCTAACAGTAACGAGGAGGATGTAATCAAATACTGTGATTGATAGTGTTACACAGGGAAACAAGCAATGCTTGCTTGAGCTTTAACCAGCCTCCCTTTTTTTCTATTACCAGAAACATTCAACCCATTTGTTCTAAAAGTTATAAAGGAAGTTCACACATTTATTTATCAGTATTTATATAAGGATGACGGTAAGAAGATCCAACCGGTTATTAAAAAAATCGGTACAGTTTTAGCCACAAGATGGAGCCAGTACAGTACGAGGCACATCTTCCCAGTTGACAAAAATGTTACATGCTATTTTCTCTCTAAATCCTTCAGCAGCTTTAAGAGGATTGTTTGCTTCTCACTTAGTTACTGAGATAGCATTGGGAAAACAAAAACCAGAAATATATGGTAGTTAGGGTACAGAGTTCATACATAAATCATTCCAACCCACAAATGAAAGTCTTACAGCTAATCTGATCAAGAAAAATAAAAATCAGTGACGCTTCTTTCCTGACTCTAAATAAAACTAGTCTTTAGACTGTTGCATTCTCCAGGGGTTTATGAAATTAAGTAACTTGAGGAAAAGAAAGAAGGAAAGATTAAGAGGAGGGAAAAATTAAACAGTGGCAAATAAGGCCCTTGGGTTAATCTTACAGGATCAGGTGGATCAATATAAGTAATAAAACAGCAGAGGCAGCTCTAGCAGCTACCACAGTGAATTTAATACAGTAAAAATCCCAGGGAGCAGGCAGGAAGGCACGGGTTGCTCTGTACAGTCTCCTTCCAGTGTCTTTTTAAACACTTTTTTGATAAGTTATTAAAAAGAAATGCATCAGTTAGGTCTGTCTGCAGTGTCAAGTTATAGTGTACAATCCTGTGTTCTGACAGGTACAGAGAATCTATGTTTTCTTCTTGTTATTACTGTTCTCCTCTTCCGTCTCCTTCTCATTCAGCTTCAAAGTTACGCTAGACTCATACTAATTACAATAAAAGCTTTTATTTTTGTCCTTCTCTGATGAAAATTTCCATGGCCAGCATTAGTTTTTACTTTCTATAGTCATCTCGACATTGCAGAAAAGAATAAGCTCTTCAATAATATCTGTGTTCATATGATTCTAGAGAATAGTGTGATGCCTTGAAGTTTTACCCTGCCCTGTTGCATTTTGCCCTGTAAACAATGGGCTAGCTACCACAGGAAGTCAATCCTCCAAATCAAAATAGGTATCTATTTTTTTTTCCTAGAATATAGCTTTACTAAGGAAACTTACGTTCTGATTCACCTCCGAAAAAATCCAGGTGACCTGCTGCTCATTCTTGACAAGAGATGCCTCCTGAATGCAGCCAAGCTTTTCACTTGTACAGTATGTCTGGACCAATTCAGGAGAAAACACTAACAAGCTGAAAATGTTTTTACAATCAATTAGCTAACTCAGTAGCAGAAGTCTTCATTAAAGTGTCAGTGCATTTATGAACAGGCCAGTTACATCCCCGCTTCTTTCAACTTAAGAATGGGGATTTTTGTGTAACATATGATCTGAACAATGGTCCTGCTTGTAGAAAAGACAGAAGTTAAACATCTGTAGCGCTCATTTTATCTTTCATATAGTTTATTCAAATAGCTAACTATATTAAAATAGTTGCTCTGAGGCTGATGGATTAATAACGGATTAATGGTAACAGAAATATATTTTCTTAGCATTGTATAAGCTACCATTGTCTAAAAACATCTGTAAGATGGGGTCTGTGGGGTGGCCCAACATTTTTATTAGACCAATTACCATGTTACCTCTTCCCAGAAGTCCATTTTGCTTATATTCTCTTAAACATCAGTGATTTTCAAATCTAATTTGCATTTAAGCTATTAGAGAAACTTTACTATATGTTCCTAGTAAGTTATTGAAAGTAGTGTTACAACTTTAAAAAAAAAAAATCAACTCAGTGTCTCTGATGTATCTAAAATGCTATTTGTAATTCAGGGAAGGTAATAGACTCATCAAGACTTTGTTTCCCTCTCTATAGGGCTTCTCCAGGCTTTAAACTTTCCAAATCTGCTTGCTTAGAAAGCAAGGTGGGAATAGGCAGGTTCTTGAAGTGGGAACAGCAATACTGAAATGCCTTTGGGGGTCTGAATGAAGAATCAGTTGAACATGTGGCAATTAACCAAATAGATAGATATCATCACCAGACTGTCTAAATAGGAAGAGTCCTGTGTTTGACAAGGACAAAAATCGCTGCTGGAATCCACAGTTCAAGAAATCATTTGATAACTTGGAGAAGGATCTGAGAAGAGATATAGAAGCAACTTAGAAATGGAAAAATGTACTTTATAAAATGCTATTATTCAAAAGGATGACTTGCTCTTATATCTACGGAGTCTTATGGACAAAGGAAAAAACAGCTGAAAGATAAAACTAAATACATTCAAGGAAGAAATAACATGTATATATTTGTCAACGAGAGTAATTAATGACTGGAACAAGGAATTAACAATTTGCAGAGACAGGATGTTCTAGGATGTTTTCCTAAGGGATGTTCTGGTTTAAATGACAAGGAATATCACCAGTCACATGGCTTCTATCTTACAGCGAGTTGTACCACATGATTACAGTAATCCCCTTGGTCCTATTTATCTGTGAAACGATAGAATGTGCTTCTGCTGGACAAGGTATAAAATGAGGATGGAAATATAAGTCTAGGTTTTAAGATGAGAAACACACTTGGAAGAACAAAAAAAAAAGAAAAAAAGAAACCAAACCAACCTAAAACAGAAAAAGCTTGAATCCCTGCCTTTAGCCAACTGTTTTGCATATATAGGCAAGCATATGCAGAATGTGTTTATACAAAACACTTATCAACAGAAAATTAATCTCTGCTTTTCTACAGCTCACAAAACACAGGTTTAACTTCTCAGATAAGTAATAGCTGGCCAACAATTAGCCAAGAAGTCTGTAGCTGTATGAAGCAGATGACAATCCTATATAAAGGTGGATTTTATAATATGTATCTGTACATTGAAAAGCTTATGTAGCTCTTTTTCTACTATCTTTTCCTTTTGCCTTAGAGAAATGTGCCTTCTGCTTTCTTTACTGGTAAATACAGACAATACATGCTAGCATCTGCTTTTGTGCTTTAAAAATGCTATGGTCCTCATAAAGTGCAATTAGTTTGTATGTGTTGTTGTGCTGGCTTATTGTGTTGCCACTCCTGTTTGCATGCTAAATTGAGATTCAAATGTTCCACTGTACTGTGTAATTTACCTACCAGGAGTGAATACCTGCAAAAATGATGATGCCATTTCCAGTCTCATGGTAAAGTGCAGTCTGATTCTTGTCTACAATCTCAATGTATCTTGCTGGAGGCACAACCTGGCATTCAGAATTACCCAGCCACTGTCAGGGGTTCAGAATAGTTCCGTCTTTTCAGTCTTTGGATATGATCTAGACATCCCCCTCCCAAACGACCTTGGGATAGTTTAAAATAGCTACTACTTTTTCAGAGATGAGGGGGAAGTTACAGAACTACTGGGCTAGGCTCTAGTTCACTGACAGATTTTGTCCAGTCCAGTCATGTATACCAATGCACTTTTTCAAGCAGAAATTAAATCCAAATACTGAATTCTGAAACAGGTCACAGACAAATGTTAAGAATGCCTACCATTTTCATCCTGTTTTCCACCTCTAGCATGCTTTCACAACATTAATTATCAAAACAAGTCTGCATTTGATAGATAAAATGCTTATGCTTATTTCCCATAAAGAGAAGCCTGAGGTAAATTGCCCATAGACAGTAAGATTTGGAATTTGAGTTAGGACTGGGAGATACAACGTTCAGCTCACACCACTGGCTAAATCTACACTGTTAATTAAAATAGAAAGACCTTCTAATGTATACTTTCGGTACTGCTTTTTGGTCCTGAATCTTCTTTTGTAGTCATCTAAAGCGTATTAGACTGAGTCAAAATACTTGTGTCGCCAGTTTCGGGACTTCATTTCTTCTGTATCTCACCTTTGGGTCCTGATCTATGAATCCTTCAGTTCCAGTGGTTGTAATTGATTGACTGTGCCAGATATATACAAAAATGGAACAGCTATAAATTCCCCCATTAGAAAAATACTGTTGTTAATTTTATATAGAGAGATATACACATGTACTCACACACTACAATTGTCTGTTCTGCTCTTGAGTCTCTTGAAAGACTTTCTGCAAATCCAACAACAGCTAGCAGGAAAAGCAGAAACAACCTATTTGCAGGGCTTCCCCACTTACTGAACTAGGCAAGTAGCTGCTCGCAGTCCCTGCAGGTGCCTCTGCTTTTGAGGACAGTCAGAACTTCATGGATCCAGTATCTTCTTCTTTCCACGGCTTGGCTAGTACAAGAAACAATTTTCAGGAATAAATATGGCTGTCACTTGTTCTTATGATCACCATTTTCATTACTGTGCTCATAGCAAGATGATTCTTTTTGATGGCCTTACATTTTTGCTTAAAGACCAAAAGAAGTATATAACAAAACCTGAACTCTTATAAGCTCCTACTACAGTTATCCTGCAGTAAAGGTCTACATTTTCTAGTGAAAGTAGGTATTTCAGTATTTTAAAACCAAATTCTGGGAAAAAAAAAAAAATTAACCTAGCTTCTAAGGCATGCTGATGCTTGAAGGGCTTGTATGCTGGCTAATTCCCTGGTGAACTTCTCTGCTTTAGGTAGGACACTTGTGTATCTGTCAGTCTGAATATTAGAAAAGTTTAGTTAACATCTGGTTTTGCTATTTCAAAAGTTACACGAGATGAAAGTAGCACTTCCACAGTGATGGTGGGGATAAAAAGAGCAATTCAGATTTTGCAGATGACAAATCACCATCTAGTGGTGTATATTTCAGCCCTCTGATTAGAGAGAATATACATACTCCTGCATTAGGTATCTAGAGTTGGGTGATACAGACTTTTTTCCACCTCACATCCATTTATATGTATATGAGCAGATGTCTACATCACATAAAAATCATGATACAAGTTTGTTTGATTCATAGCTCCCCCAAAAAATCCTCTGCCTATTCTCCACTTGAGGATAGCTTGAGACCTCAAAGTATTTCAGGACAGCTGATCATATCACTCGATATTCCCTGACCCACTGAAGCAATAGCTTCACTGCACCTTTTCTGGGTGTGCAGGTTTTATGTTGGCATATGTAGTACAATTTAATACTTGCTCCTACTAGTTTCAAAAATCATCCCAAATGAAAAGATACTAATTTATTTGTTCACCTGAAATACCTCCCTATACACGCAGTTCCAGACAAGTAACTAAAATATGCTGTGACAGATACCAGTATAATTTGTGACCTAGCAACAAGCTGTTTTGCAATTAATGCATAATGTTATATTTTCATATTATATAATCAGAAGATAGATATTAATTTTGTCTGTTTTTTCTATATTATACTTTTTAGGTCAGCTGCTGCGATGTCCCAAGAAATAGAAACATATTTCTTTTCCTTGGAGAACTTCAGAGAACACAATGTTATAAACCTGAGTAACTGGGAAGAGAAGAGCAAACTTTTTTTTTTATTACTAAGCTCACATTTATGGCAAACATATAGGAAAGAAGTTTTTTTTTTTTCAAAAAAAATTATTTTTCCTTCTTTCAGTAGTCTTCTTTCAGCTAAAACAGAGAACACGGAGCTTGACAATTCTAAGACCAATGAATTTTTTTTTAAATTTGGTTGAAGTCTCCAAACTTTTGAGAAATAGCATATCCTGAAGAAGGAAAGGAAGGAATGATCCTGACATTCTTTGTCAGTTTAGATGCCTTTAATGGTTTGTCCTGCCTCTACCTGTCACGTTTTGAGTTTGTCCTGTTTTCAGAATGGCTTTTTATGCTTTTGGATACGATTCACCTACCAGTTCTATTTCTAATGTGCTAAACCACACAGACAATGACTGCATGCCATTTCTCCAATTCCCGTAACCCAGTGAATTCCAGAACTACAGACCATAACCTTGATTAGAATCCTAACGAGAAACAGCAACACCACCCCGTCCTATTACAGAATCATATTTAAAGAGAAGTTTCATGATGCAGAGCTCACAACAAAAACATAGGCAAGAGCTGTCAGCGTCAACATCAATCCCATTAAAATGGTGTGCATTATATTACTGATGATAATATGATTGTGATACAATTAGGACACTACACAGGATTTAGTGGTAGTAGGACTATGCCATCTGCTTTGCTAATCAAGATCAGAGCTCCACTGTGAAAGGCAGACTTTGCCCTAAGAGTTTACAATCTAAGCAGTATAGAAATTGAGATGCAAGCATTTAATTTCTTCCACGCTTTTTGTTTTAAGTTATTTCACTGTCTCAGTGGACTACACGCAGTACTTTCAAGTACATCATGCTGTATCAGAGGTTCATTCGTACAAGCAACCTTAACCTGCTACTGAAAGCACCGAATACATCCTTGACATGTCTTTATCTTAAAAAAAAAAAAAAAGAGAAAAGGATGGCATTCTAACAGTGCAGCTTGTGTATTTGTTACTAGGGAAACAAACAGCAAAGCGAAAGAAACCCTTAGTGTCCTTGTCATTTGGATCTTTCAGTGGAGAAGCAGAGCTTGTGTTAAAACAATGGAAACATTGTTCAGCTTTCGGGATCCTTTGCTGTCCTCGCTGAATGACAGACACTTCTTTCTCCCCCTTGTCCATCTTGTCATCTCTGAAAAGGAGAGTCACTTCTATATTCAGGATTGGACTGCTGGTTATGTTTTTATTTCTCATGAAGAGTTTAATTCGTGGTTCTGTGCAACCTGGTCAGTTCCTAACACCTAAACCAAGATCACAGCATGTCTCTCAAGGTAAACAGAAGAGAGAAACCCGATGTTGCATTCGGGTTTCTGAAGAAAAGCATATACAGCAGCACTAGTAATTCCAAGTTTGCACTTCTTTGAGTCGGTACTGAATCAAAGCGTCAGCAAGACTTTAGAGAGCACGAGAGGTACTGCAGCATTTGTCGCATTTCAACATCGGGACCTGTGCAGCTATGATCCCTGAAGAGGACTGTGCACGTATGGTATCACTGCCTTTGAGGTTCAGGGGTTGTGTATTGTGGTGGGAGCTTTGCCACCAGTTTCAGTGAACCAGTGAGGTGTCAGTCATGACTTATGTGGACTGACACCTCACTACATGGGTTGGGAGGACTACCTGCAGAGATCAGTGTTGTTTTCATCATGACTTTCCGCTCATTGCTTAATATTCCTCGTTCCTAATCCTCAAAAAGAGGACAAAAGTTGGAACTATGGTAAACATACTGTGGTATAATACTTTGAACCTGTAAAATACAATATAAGTATTAACTGTTATTGAAAGGTCGAAGCAATTACTTCTAAAGCATACATACAGGAGTATTTTTATAGGTAACTGTATGGCAGCTGCATAAATAGGGTATAGGGTCAGCCATACCAGATGGCAACAGCCGTCCATCTAGTCAGGTATCTTTCGACTAGGTAAAGAAGAACAGACTAAGAAGTCTATCTTGTTAATGGAGAGTAGTAACACACCCCTCAAAATGAAGTAAAAGAAACAGCTTGCTAAAAATTTGTAAAAGCCCTTTATGAATATTTTTAACTTTTAACAGGCTGGAGCTGTTTTTCAAGAAGCATCTCAAGATTTATGTACTCTCTGCATTGTATCAGTTTTAATGTGATTTCTATGCTAAACTATGCTACATCCTTGCCTCTCTCTCCGTTCCAATTATTATCGTGTTGTACATCTTTATCATACGCCTCATCTAACTCATCTGTGGGAACTGGATTAGGAAGCTTGATTTGGTGCACTCTGAAGTGTAGCTAAGTCAAAAGGATTGTCACTTTCTCCTTTTTACAAGACTACAGATACCAGCACTGGAGCTAGAGAGATGATAGGAAAATTGCAATAAAAGCCCTACTGGAAATACTCTCACAGATGTTTGTTTCCTGCTGTTTTGCCAAAACATATTTCTTCTTTATTGTGCAAGTTTGACTTTTTTGTACTATTCTTCAAAAATGGCCATTAATTTGCCATTAAGAAGGAAGAAGCATATGACAAAAAATGTATAAACATGTGAATTATATTAAAAAATGGATAGGCAGAATAAAATCAACTAGCACATGGTTTATTGATTATAGCCACTAGCTGAGTTGTAACAGATTCTATTTCTCTAATATTCTGCAAAGTACCGAGGCCCCTTGGGTAAAAAAAACACTTGATAAAGATTTGAAAAAAAAAATATGTCAGTACTGACAAGAAAAGGAGGCGAAGAAAATTTTATCGATGCTGCATTTATGGAGCATGACAAAAGAGCCCTGCCTCGGGGTACAAAGTATAAATGACAGGCTTCGTCAGTTTGTATCTCTATACTCTTTGCCTGTAGAAATAGAAGAGTACAGCCAAAATAAACTAGGGGCTAGCATTTATTTACTTTTTTAAGGAAAACACAATCATTGCCAACAGACCTCAGATGCTTTAGAACCTACTTGTATGTGAGTTGTATTTTGGTTTCCTTAATCTTCAAAATTGTTCTTTTACACCTTAAAACCTGTGTATTTTTTTCTTCATAAGCAATGAGCTCTTCCCAAAACTCCCTTTCCAAAAACAAGTGCTCTGACCTATTTATCTCCCAATCTCCAACTGGGCTTTTTTTCTTAATGATTTTTCTACAGCACTGAACTTTTAACAGACCCGTGTCATCTTCCAGAGTTCTACCTACTTTCAGCAGAAATGTGGAAGACAAATCCTCTCTGGCAAGAAAAAACAAGTCTGAGCAATTTTACATTGCTTATTACAGTGCCTTCACCTGAAAACCGCACTGAAAATACCCCGGGATGAAACCGTGACCGAGCCGGCTGCTTCGGCTGGGAATTTACCTCGTGTTCGTTGTATTCCCCCCACCCCGTGCAGCTTTTCTCCTCCGCTCTCGCCCGGCCTCCTCACCGCCACAGAGGTAGGCCCCGCCGTACCTCAGCGGAGGCCGGGCGAAGGCGACGGCCCCCAGCGCGCGCCGGCGCCGCTTCCCGCCTCGCACCGCCGCGCGCCCGATGCGGGGGGAGGCG
Organism: Calonectris borealis; assembly: GCF_964195595.1. Taxonomy (NCBI): domain Eukaryota; kingdom Metazoa; phylum Chordata; class Aves; order Procellariiformes; family Procellariidae; genus Calonectris; species Calonectris borealis. Next base: position 11,982,280 of record NC_134329.1, read on the forward strand.
GGGAGGGTGGGGGGCGCTCGCTGCACGCGCCCGGCACCGCACGCCCGCCTGCCTCGCTGTGCGTACAACGGCCCGCGGGGGCGGAGCGACGGGGGGTGGAGCCAAGCCGGCGCGCTCGCCCCGCCCCCGAGCCGCCCCCCCCTCCTCCTCAAAGCCGGGGGGGCGGAGCGCCGCGCGCTCCCAGCTCGCGCGCGCCCCCCGCAGCGGTCGCCGCCGCTCCTTCTCCCGCCCCCAGGGGGCGGGGCGGACGCGAGGGCGCGCGCGCGCGCGCGGTGATTGGCTGCCGGCGGCGGTGGGAGCGGGTTTAACGGCCGCAGCACCCCCGGGCCGGGGGAAAACAAAACAAAGGCGGCGGCGGGCGGGAGCGCAGTGCAGCGCGGCGGCAGGATGCCTCGGCCGCCCCTCGGCCCTCAGGGCAGGAGACGCGCGCCCAGCCCCCGCTTATGACCCCTGGCCGCCGCCGGGAAGGCACCTTCGAGGCGAGGGAAGCCGCCCCCCCCCACCACACCCCCCCTCTTTGTTTTTCGGTGAGGGCCCGGCGCTGAGCCCTCGCCGGCCGCCGTGTGAGGACCGGGGGTCCCGCCTCTCCTCCTGTCCTTGTCCCCTGAGGGAAAGGGGCCCGGGGGCGCGGTGCTGCTCGGAGTCCGGGCTGGGGAGCGGAGCCGGCACGGCGCAGCGGTGAGTACTGGAGCGTGCGGGAAGCCGGCCCCTCGGCTTGTTGTTGGGGCTGGGTTTTTTTTAGGGGGGGGGGCGGGGAGGCGGCTCCGAAAGGAGCCCCGTGTTGCACCCCCGGCCGGGGGCCGCGGTTTCCTGTGTGCGCGGGGCGGGGGGCCGCCGAGGCAACTTTGCTGGCGGGAGGAGGGCTCGGGCGCTATTTATAGCGCCTGGAAATGACGGCAGCGCTGCCTGCCTGTAGCCTCCTCGTTACAGGGCGGTGGTGATGGTTTACATAATTGAGGGGGGGGGCGAGGCTGAGCTGGGCGAGCAGGGGTCCGGTGGGTTCCCCCCTCGCTCTCGCCCGCCCTGCGGCGGGTGCCTGCCCGGCGTCAGCCGGGGACGGAGCCGGCGGACTGGAAGAGAGCTAGTCCATGTTCGCGCACGGCTGTCCCCCGGCTGCGTGCCGGCGGCCTGGGAGAAACAAGCCGTCGTCCTGCGGGGATCGCTGCGAGTGGGAGAGAAAAGGCAACGGCGTCACCCGCCGCGGCGGCTTCGTGCTCCGGCGTGAGAGAGGAAGAGGCTTAAACGTGCAGGGAGCAGCTGCTCCCTCCCGGCAGGGAGCCCGAGGTCTGTCTCTGCCGGTAACTTTCTCCTCGCATCTCTTTCCCTGTTATTTCTCGGTATCTAAAGCGAAAAACGAGGCTCCGGTGTCTCAGTCTTTAACTTCGTGAGGTTTTTCCTGCTGGAGTGATCAAATCGCAGCTTACTGAGAGTGCGTGCATAGGCTTTGTCCAGCTTTGTGGAGCTAGTCAAAGGCTCTTAAGCTTATTTTGTGTCACTCCTTGTTTTTTTTCCTTTTGAGCCCAGAAAGCATGACGGAGAGGCTGATTTCTTACACGTTTTATTTCTCCACACGCCTGTGTGTGGTTCCAAGCCGCGGTGCGAAAATCCGCGCGCAGACACGGGAGCTGCTGGCCGCTTTCCTGGCGGTGCCCGGGGGCAGCTCACTCAGCGGAGCGGACCCCGCAGGCCGGCTCGCCGCTCCGCCCGCGGGGCCGCCCCCCCCGCCACGCTTATCGGGGTGTTTGTTTACACATCCGGGAGCCGCGCGGGGCGGGGCCGCCCCCCGACCCATTGGCCGCCCGGTGCCCCTCCCCGGTGACGTCAGAGGGCGGGGCGCCGGGCCCGCGCCGTCCGTCGCGGGGCGAGGTGCGGGCGGCGGGACGGGGCTGTTAATTATTCATCCCCTAAAACCAGCCTTTGGCTTTTGGGGCGTCCCTGGGAGCGCGTCGGGATGCGCGGCCTTGCGAGGGGCCGTCCCCGAGGGCGGCCTGCTCTGTGGCCGTGCCCGGGCAAATCCCCTGGAGCGCGGTGCGTGCGGCGCGGTGCTACAGCCCTTCCGAGGAAGGCGCAGAGGTGCGTGCGCGGGTTCCTCCTGCCGGCTGTTCGGGTCGGTGGACAGCACAGTTGGTGCCTCCAGAGGTTCCTACTGGTTCTAGAGTGGTACAAATACAAGTCAGAAACAGGGTCTGGACAGCGATTTCCAAATGATAGGCAGCAACCTGTACACTTGCACTTAATTTTGCAATTTCTTTCAAATTGCTTAGATCTTCAGGAAACGTAGCTGTCAGGTGCATGACCAAAGCACAGACTCTGCTGTTGTCTAAGAATAAGAAAGAAATGTTGCCTCAGGTTTTTGCACTGCTTTCCACAGAATAACAAACAGCAGCTGTGGAACCTGCTACTGCTCAAAACTACAGAGTGAAGTGGGACTGGATTTTTTCACCATTACTAGAGCAAGCTAAGAAATGGTTCAAGTTTTGAATCTTGCCTTTAACGTCACAAAGCAACAAGTTCTGTGGTTCTTAGGGTGTATATCAAACACTTCGGATTGCCTTCTTTTTGAAGAGAGCAATATCAAATGCAGTTTTGTCAAAAGAGCTTTGGAATTCTGTAATTTCTGTAATTGAAGGACTCAGCATATTGAGTCTGAGAGGGTCCAGAATGCTTTTAGAAATGTGAATTAAAAGAGCTTCTAGGAATGCCTTGAAGAAAAAGATTTTTCGTGCGTTCCATTTGCTGAACTTTTGCAAGCACTGTACTCCTGTTTCAGTGACTGATCTAAAGGGTCTAAGCCAAAATCAAAACATCTTTGCTTGTGGTGCCTTTCATTCTGAAACCCTGGGATTTTTTTTACCATTTCTGTGAACCTAAACGGGATCTGTATCTTTCTAACATTAAGAGTTCAAGCAGGGAATTTAAAGGGAACCTCACATCTAACTTCTAGGATTGTACTTCTCGTGCTTTCTGTCTTTCTCCTATAATCTGTTACCTCTAATAAACGTGACTTAATATCTAGCTGTTCTACAATAGCAAGCTGTTTTTTCCAAACACTGTAATCATTCTTCCCTTTGCAGTTATAATTAAATTATTTTGGGACAATAGGTATATAATATTTGTTTAAATAACTGTATTAATAATTAAGTTCTGCTCTTCATGCTAACTGGGTTAATATTTCAAATGTATTAATGTATGCCTTATCAAATCTGTTTTCCTTTTCAGTGACTAACAAAAGTCCAATCATTCTGATATATATATGGTATAGATATGTGCTTTGGATGGCAACTTGTTCCCATTGTTGTTTTATTTTTTGGATTATATATGTTCTGCTACATGTCTTGTTTGTGGCTTGTCTCTGCCTTTGCAATTCTTTGTGTAAGAAATTTTCTTGTAGTAAGTCCTTCAGTAGTTCTTGAGTCCCTTCTCCTGCTGCTATCATAAGCTTAAGATTAAAAAAAAAAACAAACCACCAAACCAAAACCCTTTAAATCTTGCTGTGGTTGTCTCTTGTGCTAGGCCTGCTGTACAGATTACTTCTTCAGGACCTCTTTTGAAGCACAGTGACTGCTTCCTAAAAACAATCTTTAATGTATGTGGCTTTCATTATCTGCTCTATTTGTATTACTAGTATCCTACTGCTAGAAGGGTGGTTAACTGCACACAGTTTACAACTGTGATAAGTGTTTTGCATGCTCGTTTTAATAGCTGGATCAAGATACTGTAAATTCTTTATATTGGCTCTCATTTCTGTGTTTGTGCTATTGACCTACTCTGTCAGTCACCTGATAGCTGATGACACAAGTGACTGTGCAAGTGTTCATGTTTGGATTGCTCATTAGCTTGACGCATATAGCATGGTAACTGATGGCCTTTGACAGATCACTAGATGTTGTTATGAATATTTAGAATCTGTAATTTTCAGGCAAACTCTAAAAAAGGCTTGCTTTCCAGTATAGCAGGAAGGTCTGGCCTTCTCTGTTTATGCATATAATGTCTCTTAAAGGCACACTGAGGATTAAGAATGCAATTGGGTATTCTGTGTAAAATTTAGCATTTATCCGACTGTGATTTTGGTAGCATCCATTAAGACAATTCTGGTAGAGTGAGGAAGTATCTAATTAACTTTGATCAGGACACTAGTCAGAAAGGTCTTTGCCTAAAGGCATAATTGTGCTGAGCTTGAAAGAGGAGGAGACATGGATCCCTGAACAGGGTGGCAGCATCTTACTTGGTATTTGACTTAAAGCCAGATGCAATACAGCAAGATTTTTTTGCTGAAAGCTGAAGTGCAAATATCTATTGTATGTTTATTGTTGGACACAGCAAGTGTTTTCCAAGATGCCTTGTCACTTGCTATATTGGAACTGACTACTGGAACTTCAGACAATTAACTTTCTCTAATTCCCTGCCTTTTTGCTGTAATTTTCTGCATGGATGTCTTAAAGAGTGTACCTGGTATATTGTAGAAAGTGCTTGTGTTTCATGGAGAACTGTGTGTATCTCCTCCTTCATTAGAAATGTGATGGAGTACACACCACTAGTGAAACAGAACTGCTTGTTGCTGTGTTGAATGGAACTTGAATTGAGCAGCTTCATAGGAAAAAAGGGGCCTGTAGTGTAGCCAGGCATTTGCTCTAAATAACACTTCGCCTTGTCTCTAGAATTGTTGAGTAACAAGTTTATTCTGGCCTTGTAAGCTGCTAATTGTTCTGCTCTTTTCACCTACAGGTTGTGACTGTTTCTCTTCTGTCATTTGTGTGGAAAGTGCCACACACACTCCAGAACAACAACGGCTTTTGCTTGCATATTCCAGTGTTTCTTTTGTCAGCGAGTTCAGCAAAGTTGTAATTCTTCAAGTGCCAGCCCTGAGCTGAGTGAGGAGCCACCAGCAGAGATGGTAAAAATGACAAAATCAAAAACGTTCCAGGCTTACCTGCCAAACTGTCATCGAACCTACAGCTGTATCCACTGCAGAGCCCATCTAGCCAATCACGATGAATTGATCTCCAAGGCAAGTGGTTTGTTTAGAGACCTCATGAATTATTTCTTAACCAAAATGGTTATCACTGTATCACTGCTCCCAGTAGATAAGGGATGCAAATTGATGCATACTTCAAAGTGTCTTCCCTGGGTTCACTCTTGGGTCATACGTGCTGTGTACTGAGGACTGGATATATTCTGGAAACTTTTGAATGCAACATAAAAGCTGATCTAATATATTCCCCATATTAACAAGCTCTGTCTACTGTCAGGTAGGTACTATTTGTGAGCTGTCATAGCTGAAAAGTCTGCTAAGGAAAACTGTCAGAACAAAACATGGGTCTCTGGGTAGGGAAATGATTCTGGTTATGGTGATTCCATAAAGATTATTCACATTATTCCATAAAGATTATTCCACATAAAGATTATTCTTGACTCTGCTTGACTGAAGGTCACAAAACTGGCTGTTTCCAGAATGTTCCACTGCTATTATGGAATCTGTAAACACATTTACTTCTGCTGTATACCAGTTCCTAAGGAATATGAGTAGCCAGAGATGTTCAAAATAGTTGGACTGTCTAAACTTAAGCTTAGAGGATGGGTGGATTCTTGAAATGGGCTAGGCCTGTCCTCCTTACCTGTTGCTGGAAGAAACCAAGATTTGTGATGTATGAAATACGTAGGAAAACTTGAAGTTTGGGATAAATACTTGACAGACTGGTTCATTCTTTGCTTCAAAGAAGCTCCTGATGGATTTGCTCTTAATGGTGTCCTGGAGAAAACACTTCAGTTGCTTTTCAAACCTCTTAATAGAAATTGTTTTCTATATAACTATTTTGTCAAATAAAATTTTTAGTGGTAAGCCCTTTATAACTAACTTCATCTGTTGCTTCTGCCTGTTTGTGTGTTCAGCAGCACTAAGGTGATGCTTGTGAGTGCTGAAGAGATGGGGGCGTTGAGAATGCTGCTACTTCTGAATTGAGGTTTTCTTTGAGTGAGGAGGAAGTATACCTGCTTGTTTATCCCTTAGAGGGTTATCAGTAAATAATGGGTTTTTCCCATGCAGTTTTTCTTGTGTTACTAATCTTTTTGATCTTTGTTTAGATTTCAAGACAACTTTTTTGACTCAAATAGTAAAATTGGTGACAGTTCTTAGCAGCGTTGCTTACTGCGTGCTTACTTCTGCTCCGCCTTTAGTCTTTTCCCCTGAACAATTCTTTCCCTCAACTTAGTACATGTATTGAGGCATGGAACTGCAAATGTGACACGCTAAATGTGAAACAGTGAGCTACCTACATATATAAAATGATGTGGAGAGATTAAGAGGGAGGACTTGTTTTACTTCTATTAAGCTGAAAAAAGTTCCTCTCTTCATAGTGATTGATCTTACTTTGTTTTAAGGTCAGCAAAAACAAGACAATACTCAAATAGTAATGTGAATGCATTTGAATTTCATTTGTTTCCACGTTGATTTTAGAATTTGAGCATAAGGGACCTTTTTGGCAACACTGGATTCTAAATTACAAGCAATCACAGCTTCATTATTTGCTACATATTCTAGGCCAAAAACTAGTGGGAGGGGTTACATCTTTCCTGAACTACACGTTGTAGATGCCTACAGGAAGAATGAAATTTTGCTAGCTGTGTCTCTTGAGATATATAAATTCATCAAGAAAATGCAATTCAAGCACACATACTTAATAGGAAGCTCTTCTAGTGGACTTCGAATTTTTTTTTTTTTGCATGTTGACTAAACTGCCACAGTTAGCACATGAGCCAGTTGTTCTCTGAGGTCTTGGGAGTTTTGGTCAGCAGAATATTTTGAATATGTTCTTAAGCAAATCACATGTTCATATTACAGCTTCATAAATAATTTCAAACATTAAAAAATCAAATTTTCAATTCAAAGAACATGGAGAACATTTTCAAAAAAAACTATCTAATAAATACAAATACTTCTAAGTTGTTTCTAATGGTGTTGGGAAAGGTGTTAGATATGGATTCTGCTTTAGTTATGGCTTCCATAATTTTCAGTGAAGACATCTTACAAAAGTTTCTCTACTTGCATATGCTTATTTGACAGCTGATCCATATTCTGTCAATTTAAGATTTCTTGACCATATTTTATTGTCTAAATCTGTGTGGTAATGAGAAATACATTTGAATGTGAGGTATATGTTTTTGTATGTTTGTAAAATAAAAATTCTTATCTATTGTACTTGTATTTGGAACATAGCTTTAAAAAACCCATCCTCCTTTAAGCTTAACTTGTATATATTCCAACATTGGAGAAGTTCTTCTGATGGAAACAACTGCAAAGCAATAGTTAGATACACTTGGATCGTTAAAAATAAATAGTGCTGTCCTGGGGGGTGGCAGGGGGAGTGGTGGGAGGAAATAAGATTTGATTTGTTTTAAATGAAAACACAGGTTAACCTGGAAAATAAAAACTGAAGAAATATCCTAGACAACATGTGTAGACATAACTTAGAACTGTAAGAGGACTAACAGATGAGTGTACTTCAGAACTGTTTTTTAATATGAATCTTTTTTCTGAAGTTCTCCTAAAGTACTTTCATTGATGGACGTTATATGCAATGAACTTAGGTTAATGAGAGATATTTTTTTATTTATACTCTGACAATACCTAGAATCCTAGTTACTGTAACTACCCAGCTGCAGCAAAAACACTTAAAATAACCTGAAGTGTAGCAAGTTGATTCTATACAATCTAAAGTTGGCTAAGAACAGTGCAGTTCCTGTGCAGTTTTGGATTTATTGATGGAGCAGAGCAAGATGATTTCCTGCCCCCACCTTACTTTGAGGGCTTAGTTAAAAGGTAAAGCTGCGTGTAACACTTGCTAAATAAAATTTTTGGTTACAGATTGTCTCACTTTTTTCCAAATGCTTACTATACAATCTCACTCCAGAACCTCAGTGCCACAAATACTCTTCAGCAGATAAAGGCAAACAGTATTTGATACCTAGCTGTAATTGCTTCATTTGGGTGTTCCTCCCTGCCCCACATTTCCTGGGTGCGTGATGATTGTTGCTTTCTTCTTCTGTGTGGTCAGGGAAAAAGCCAACATACGTGGTGCACTCTTAATTTAAAGCAGCTACAACTAGCTTTCTAATGTGCTTTGGGGTGTAAGCGTTTGCTATACCTGACGCTATAATGCTTCCAACTTCAAGATGAAAAGATAAGCTATGCTATGAAATGAGTGGTGTTTCTCTTAAATGTTGGTCTGTCATGGAAAAACAGAGTGCTGCATATTTCTGTCAATCATCCCTTTGATTCTGGCCCTCAGAATACCAGACTTCAATACAGATTTGCAGTTCTGCTTTTGAGAACTGTTGATGCCAATTGTCTGACAAGGATGGCAGTGTACACGAATCACCTTTTCATTTTATTTCTGTTCTGTTTGAGCAGCAGGATCTCTTTCTTGCCTTAGAATGAATCATGAAGCCCTTTTTTTCTTGTGCCCTTGCTGGTGATAAAATGGCAACCAAGAGTCTTGGCAATGGCTCAGAAATAAGAATGCAGACTAATAAGACAGTATAAAAATGTGCTGCCTGCACAAGTGAAGTCATTATTATCCCTAGTTTTAGTTTTCTCTGCAATTATGAAAGGACTCAATGTGTTGCCTAGTGTTGAAATCAACTTGGATGTTAGTCATTAGAGCATATGTTTCTAGATATTTTCACTCTATAGCCTTGTGTTTTCTGCGCTCAAGGGAGGAACTTGGGTAAAGGGGAGGAATGGGAAGAAGAATGGGAAGAAGGCTGGTTGAGGAGTCCCGAACTAGGAGGTCATCAGCAGCAGAGATGTCGACAAATATTAGTCTGTAGAGCTGAACACATGCACACATGTATGAGCTGTTGCCATAATAATTTATAACTCCACTCATCTTGGGGAAAACACTGATTTGAAGGTTGCGTAATAAGAGAACTAACAAACTGTAGATGCCTTTGAATTCAAGTAAGTGTAATTTTGAAGTGGTGTTAGGTGCATCTTGGAAACTACTGATTTTGCATTGTTAACAAGTCTGCAAGTGCTGGATTTTCTGTTTTTTTTGGTGAAGACTTCAAAGTCAATGTTAAACATTTTTTAAAAAATCCTATTAGGAGTATACCAGTCTTCACTACATTGAGGGTCGTTCAGAGCTCAGGGGAAGAACCTGCAGCTTTTTTATTTCTTTAAAGAAGCCAATGGGTATTTTTAGAATCATATCCTACCATGACTACAGGCACAGAAGAGAAGTAACCTCTATCAGCAAGCAGCCACAGACCTTAATAAAGAGCAAGGCAAAAAATTAATGCCATAGGAGGCACTTGTTAGATTTAAAATGTTCAAATAGCACATAAAAGGCGACCGAACAGTATATGTTAATAATAATTTAAAAAATCCCAACAATTTAAAAAATTGACATAGTTAAGTTTTGAGGGAAAACTTTTTTTTTTTGAGGGAAGACTTTTTGAAGTCCAGGGGAGGTTGCCACTTGCGTGGCCTGTAAAAAATGTTGTTTGTATGCTGCTCTTAAAGTCATTCTAAAATAAGTTTGTGAAAGGCTTAACTGAAAGAGCTTTCTTCTGATTTGTTTGTAAACTGTGGAGAATGTGCAGTGATTATTAGCAGTAGTTAATTTTATAGGAGGCAAATGTTGCTCGAAGAGCCTAAGTTCCAAAGCACTTGAGGTTGGCTTCTACCCACTAAGTTCCAGTAATTGTTTAGAAATTCAGTCAAGGTCCAACAAATTACAAAGAAATACAAATACCTAATGAAATCTTGGAACCTAGTGGATATATTGCAAAGGATAATGCTTTGTTACTCAAGGTTGACCTGTTTGAAAGACTCTTGAATCGTCTTACAATGTGCCTTAATGCTGGGGATGGAAGAAAATCTGGATTACTTTGTATAGATGCCTGTATAAATACTGTCACTTTCTTCTGCCTCATTCATTGCAAAGCATAACTGACGAGAGGGAGGAAAAAGTCATATGAAGTCACAGACAAGACTAGATGTGTCAATATTTTCAAGAACAAGTTCTACATAAAGGTATATATACGTAACTGTCATTGACTTCACTGGGAAATCCTTGCACCTTATGGGTAAAAGAACAGTCTTGGTGGTTAAATTTAGTTCTCCAAGGTATTCAGTATGTCTGCTGTTACATTATTGATGAGAAGGAAAAGTCTTCAGCTTAAATATGTGCCAAAACATTTTTAGCCTTGCGTAGCAATCTGTAGCAATCGGTTTTGTCCTCCACTGTTTAACTGATGAGTTCAAGAGGATTTTTTTTAAGGGCTTATTGTCTTTAAGTAAATGTGCTGTTCTTAGCTTGATTCAATTTGGTAATCCCCCTTTGCTTATGATATAAGGAGTGCTTGGAAAAATAGCTGGGCCTGTTGTATGCTTCAAGGCCATTTTTGTTCCCTGCTGAAAAGGTTGAGAATGGGCCTAATTTCGTAAATATTCTGGTGATAATTTTCCCTAAGAGGCTTCTAGTTTTTTGGGTTCTGTTTTTTTTCTCTTGGGGGAAGAATCTAGTTTTTAGAAGAGAAGCAATCTTTGGAAAACATCCAAGAATAGATTTGAAGGCTTAAAGGAGCTGGAAAGTGTGCAGGGGAAGTGCACTCTATGGGTGTTTTGACATTAATTATTTCTGAAATACATTCAAGATTCTGTACAACTCAAGATAACTTGTCCTGCCTGACAAAGTCTTTGGGAAATACCATTTGCCAAATTTGCAGGCATGCAGTTTTGGGAGTGGAATTTTTTAAGGTTATTCTCTACATATTGAACTTTATAACTTGCTTTATTAAAATCAGTAAATAATTGAATGAAAATGTACATTCAAAACTTTTTTTTAAAACTTACCGTGGAGTCATCTAGAACTTGCCTAGTAAGCAGCTGAGCAGCATTCTCTCTAGTTGTCTGCAGCATAAAGGAGTTGGATCTGAGAGAAATATCAAATGGAACAAATCTTTTTTTTCCCTGATACATTTTTTTGTCTGAATGAATTTTGCAAATTTCTGAAGTGACAGGATATCCTTACAGTCTCTGCATCTTACTCAGAAGATAATTTCAGACATCAGAGCTCTTGTATGTGTTTCTGGTTTACCTTAAGAACACTGCTCCTGAGAATACTGTCTTCTGAATTATTTCTGTAATTATTTCTGTAATATTTCTTTGAATTGCATATTTGTTCAGAATACTAATTCAGGTTGATCTCTCTTAGCTTGTAAAGTGAACTCTAGCAAATGAAAGGAAACTCAAGAAAATGAAACCAAAAAAAACCTATGGGCTTCTTTCATTTACATTCTTTAAAATTATTTTTCTGTGTTATGAGTAGCTTGCAAGCTGTGCTTAAGGAAGATACTGTTAATGCTATTCTGACTTGCTTATAATAATGCCTGCCATACCTTTAATACATGCTAAGATGGCAGTTTCTCCGGGTGTTTTCGGTGGAGTGTGATCTCTAGCCACATAATCTAATCCCATCTGTGGGGAATAATTAATTACATAAGCTTTTTAGTAGCTTCCCTTCCCCCACCCATGCCCTTAGGTATGCCTTAGGGCAGTAAATACATGTGCTGCTTAACTGATACTTCCTTTTCTCCTGGGTAAAACACCTAATCCTGGTGTTAGAGGTAATGACGGGTTTAACTTAGAAGCATAGATCGTATCTAATTCTGCAGGTATGTACTAGTGTGTAAGTAAAACGTTCATAAAGTTTCTTCACTACAAAATCTATTGATGACGGAGGTCTGTCAGATGACTTGAAAGATCATCAAACCAAACTGTTGTCGCAGTTGACCTTAGTATGGTTCCTAAGCACAGTTAAACAATTTTGTTTACACTATCCGACATTCTAGATACTTTCAACTGTGCTGAAACAAGAAGTATTTATGGACCTTGTAGCTCTTCCTGTAGGAATGGACAGCTAGTCCAAGATGTGGATTTTCTAGGGAAAAAGTTAACTCGTAAATCAATGCAATATTATTAATTGAGGACCATGAAAAAGCAGACTTACAGCAAGTTTGTTAAAAGTGCAAATATTAGTTGAACTGATAAATTGCCCAGCTTCTAAGTAAAAATCCTGGTTGATGTGAGTCATTATTGATGACATTTGGTCACAGTTGCCACTATCTTCTAATTCCTCTCTACTGGGTAAGACCATTTTTAAGACTCAGTTTTAATAGAATGTTCTGTTTTAGTTATGATTTATGTATAGTGCTAGCAATCTTGGAAGTGCTGAACAAATCTTGCAAAGTAAAAGTTTGTGTTTGCATAGGTGATGTTTATTCTTCAGAAGAGCAGTTTGTCTGGAGACTGGTTTGAACAGTTATGCCTGTTAGTCCTTCACACTGCCATTTAAAATATTCTCTTCTCTTTCATTTCCTTTAAGGAGTTGACACACAAGGCGTTTAACCTGTCAGTCTTTTAAAATTCATATCAGTATAACTGAATCATACAGTGCAGAGTGTGAGAAACTTGGTGCTGGTAAAAACAAATGTTTGTTCAGTATTAATTTTTTTTCTGGTTATGCAAAATACTCTGTTTGTAGCTGAGTTACAAGCTTAGCAAGCAGTTCAAGTGCCAAAATGAGTTGTCCTCTTTTCATTTCTAGTAATAGGATGCATCATGAAGTAGAGTTCTGATAATAAATCTTTCTTATACCTGTTAGTAGGTGGACCCTACATGAAAATCAATATTCTGTGGTCATGAGAATGCATATGGGACAGATGTATACTTTTTTTGTGTTGTTTGAATACAGGTTTGGGGGAAAAAAAATCTCTTCAGCTATTCATGTGAATAAGAAACTATGACTGCTCTGACAAGTTAAGAAATCAATAAGAAAAATCAAAAGGCACGGGAATTTAAAACTTGGTATCTTTACAGTGCTTTTACTTCAGTCAGCGTATGAGAGTTCCACATGGATGGATTGCAGACCATTAAATGCTCAATGACACATTAATGTTGTGGTTCGATACTGGTTTTAAAGGAAAATCTGAGTTACCTAGACAAAGTTCTGTATTCCAGAACACAGTAACACAAGTTGCCACAGGTTGCTTTCAAGTTATCTGTGAGTGATGTAAACATGGAGGAACTCACTCTTCCCAGCTGGACAAAGAAACAATTATTCTATGGCATGTAAATATAATATTTAGCCTCTAAACATGTATGTAGGCGAGAAAGATGAATCAGCCAAACTCTGCGAACAGGAAGCTAGAGAAGGTGGGAATGGAGGAGCTTTTCATGGAGGGATATTTGTGAACAGATTTTCTTTCTAAAATGACTGTCCCAGGGAAAGGTTCAGTTTTGTGTTGCTTCTCCCTCCACTCTACCCTGATAATCCCGAAAATTAGAAGGTAATGAAGATGATCGTTTCTGAGGGGGAAAAAACCTAGGAAATTACAGCATAGTTAGGGCAACAAAGCAAAGGGTACAAAAAAAGAAAAGTAATCTTTAAAAATACATCAGGAAAAAAGAACTAAAGCAGTATTTTCCAACCTGCGGTTTGTATTTCATTTGGCTGGAATTTTTTTCAGCTTATGAAACGGGGGAAGGGTTTTTTCTGCTATTTCTGGCATCCTGTTACTGCCCTCTGCTTAATTTTGAGAAATGTAGGGTCAAAGGAGAGCTTTTATTAGGTGATACTAAGTCAAGACTAAACATAAACTTGGCAGAAATAATTGCATAAAGTAGTTCAAAAGATCTCTTGACTGTTGACTTGTTCTGGAGTCTTTTTCTTTCCCAGCTAGCTGGGGAACTTCAGGTATAGCATATAAGTAGTTTTAAAAGTGATTGTGTAGGACCAGACAAAAAAAATCCCCACATTAATTTGTATGCGATTGGCATGTGTAATTACATGTAAATAGAGAAACTAGCACATGATTAATTTAATAGGAAAGAGTATTTCTTGGTGCAGTTTGAAAAAAGATTTGTGATTCTAATTCATAACAGTTTTTAAAGCAAGGAGAAATGGCTGCAACTTTTTTAATTTAAGAATTTTTACAGTAGCTTAACCAAAAATAATGGTCATCATGGCTTTGAAAGTTCTTTTTTCTTAATTTCGGGTACATGGAACTAGGAAGTTCTAGTTCAAGTTTATTTCTTAATGAATAAGAGGACCTTTAAAGTGTTTCCTTTGCTTTTTCTTAAATTTTGGGCTTGCACTACTGGTGTCTCTTAAATTAATGTGTGGTTGACTCAGGCTAGTTACTCATTTGTTAATGGGCAGTTTTTGAGAGTATATACATGAATAGTTTTTGTCTTCATCTGCAGTAAGCATTCTCTGCGTCGTTGATTGTGAGAGCACTGCTTATTCTATAGAAACTACAGACTGTAGGTTTCATACTATCCTGCCAGTTTTGTGATGTGTTTTTAAGTATCTCAGGAGAACTGAACTAGTGATGGGTTTTTTTGTTTGTTTGTTTTAACGGTAGGTGTAAGGATTACTTCCTGGCAGAGCTGTTCAGACTCTGTATTCAACTGAGTCTCTCCTTTCAGGGTCAGTCCTACCTGAAGTTTTAGCTTTCACTGTACTGCATAGCCTATCTTTTTTTTCCTCACCTTGTGAAAAATAAGACTTGCAGTTCTGGATAATGGCGAGAGTACCTTTCCTTTTGTCTTTGCTATAGATGAAGAAATATGTTCTGTGCCCAAAAATCTGCGTTTAATAATTCTTTTAAATGGTTGCTAAAATAATACTAAAACATTAATGCTATAAGCTGTTAAGTAGAACTTCTCATCTTAAGATGAGATTTTATTAGTAGCTAAGGGCTGTATGTAACTACACCGCCACCATTGCTACTTACAGTAGTCCAGAGTCATGGATTTCTTTTAACATTCTTTGTTGCAGTATATAATCTGGTTAATGTTAATCAAAAAGTCCTTATTTATATACATTTCCCTTTTACATCTTTTTTTGCAAACTGTTCTGAGTAAGTAGTTAAGATACAACAGTCACTGGTGTTGTGTTGCTAATCATTAGACTGGCAAAATATCTATTTTGGTGTCAAGTGACTTCTAATTATGTAACTAAATACATGTCAGAAGAAGAATCCATTGCAGAAAGGTCCTTCTGCCTATGGTTCTATGCCTAATGTTACTAAACCCATTCAAAAATATTCAAGGAGAGATTTTCCTTCCAAAAACCTTCCATGTTGATCTAATGTACATTTCAGAAAAGTTGGTCTTTGATCTTCAATACTGGAACTGCAAGGATTCTTAAAAACAATTGTACTTTCTCTTCAGCATGGATGAAATTGTTAATTTTCTTCGAAAGTAGGTTAGCGAAGGGAAAGTCTGGAAAAAAAGAAATTAGGACAATTTAGGGATTTTTTAAAATGGAATTCAGTATGGAAGAGAGAAGAAAGAAAAACTCCGTTTCAGTGTGATCCTGTTTGAACAGGAAATAATGGCTATGTCTAAATTAGCAAGTAATTCAATACAGAAGGAACAAATCAACAGATGAAGGCAGTGGTGTGTCTTACATACATTTTGAATGTTTTACCTATGGCTGGGTCTAGTCTGCTCACAAGTTTTGCCAGGATGTTTGTAGCTCAAGGCTGTCTGATCATAGGTTCAGGCCTTTATATCTTCATTAGCGTTTGTAGAGTGCACAGTGGAAGAGCTTCTGGTTTAATTTGGTGCAGAAGGAACAAAGATGTGGTTCACAGGCACTGAAACTGCTCTGGATGCCGAAGCAACCCCCAGTAAGTGTGGTTGATTAGGGGTTTTACTTCAAAACTGTGCTACTGCTCTGAACTAAAACATTCATTTAGATCCAGCCAAGAGAGTCTAACAGTCATCTTTTCTCCACAATCTATCCGGAATGTGAGAGATTTGAAAGCATACGGCTGTGCTTAGGCATTTGATGATAACAGTTGTTTAATTAAAGTAAAGCTGAGCTTATAAACTGATCAGATGCATTTCCTGAATACAGTATGCTGGTTTCATGATTGATCCAGAATTTTGCTGGTCTTACATCAAATGATGCAATGAAATTGAAATAAATCATCTTCGGGGTGTAGTGGGAGAGGACAGAGGAGATGGAAATAATTCCCTTTGAGTTAAAAGCAGATTTTAATTAGCATGAAGGATGTCTAGGAAAATAAGAATTGATATCTTGCAGAGAGGTAGGAAAAAAGTATGTTTTGTTTGCATTACGGATGTCTTCTTTTGGACGATAATACTTAACCACTTAAAACCGTTGCTAAAAATCTAATGTGGGTGAAAACTTTGCTGACCAGGCTTTCCTGTAAAGAATTGGTATAAACTTTTAACTTAAAGTAATTAATTTGAAGTAGTTTATATCTGTATTATGTTTATATGCATACTAACACGCCCTTCTAGAACTATTTTTTTGTTTGGTGGGGTTTTTTGTGAGTTTTAACAAGCGCAATTCTTTTTTTTATGCAGTCCTTCCAGGGAAGCCAGGGACGAGCCTACCTCTTTAATTCTGTGTAAGTATGTTATTATGGTTATGCACACTGCCTACCGAGTATGATTTTTTTTTTGGTATGCTTCGTAAGTGGAAAACAGTAGAAATTAGTGTAGCTACACTTTGCCCTGTTCTTTTTAACATCGGCGTAACTCACCAGCAACAGTTACTACAGAGCTACTGAGCTGATTCATGAGTATCCCTATGCACATACTAGTTTATCTTATATTTTAAGAAATTCTGCTAATAGCTGAAAGTTTAGGGGACGGTGTTAATGTGAAATTCCTTTTGTATATGTCATGGTAACTGTCTTGAGTAAGAGTTGCCATTCTGAGATACTCCAGAAATCGAAATATATTGCATGACTGTAAATTTGCTTTAGATAACTCTGCTGTAGTCTAAAGAATTTTCCAGTGTGATACTTAGATACATTTACAGGTTAATGTTCCAGTAAACGTGGTACATCTTAAATGACCTTGAATATTGCAAATATGCTAGAGGCAAAAGGTCTCTGTGATCTTATCAAGCCTAATATTTGCAATTTTAAGCATGTCCTACCCATGATATAAGGCTCTTCGAATTTGCTAATGGATGTATTTTAAGTTTCTAATATGCAGGATTGCATTTTTGTCTTTATTTTTCAGCAGTTTATTGTGTTGCAGCATTTTGGAAAAAAGAAACGCAGTTAAGTGTCTTAGTCTATTTTAGACCAGGATAATGGAACTAAAACTGCAAAGGATTACATTGCAGATCCTTGAAATTCTTTTTATATGTAGTCATTCAGTTGTGATTGGGACTTCTAATATAATTGTAGTAGTAAGAATCTGGCAAAATTTTGCTCTTGTATAACACTGTCTAAAAACCTCGTTTAGTCTTGCTGATGCTGCATAGACTCTTATTCATGAAAAAGCTAGCTTGCAGTACTTCATGGGATTTTTTTTTTTTTTATATTGCTGTTTGTTCATTATGGCTTAGTCTGCTGATCTGTAGCAAAGAAATGAGGCTTTTTTCTTGCTGCTATTTGGATTTGGTTCTAAATTCAGCTGTTGGTGCTGATGTACTGCTACAGATTTCCATTATGGAGGTCTCAAATTGTTTTTGAAGAAAAGCCTGAAACTGTAGAGGTGTCCAGTTACTGCTTAGTGTTCTGTTCTCTCAGAGTTTAACTATTTAGCCTGTCTTTGTTGATGGGAGTAAGTGGGCGTCACCAACAGTTCGCTGTTTAGACTAGCCACTTGAAAAACAAAAACCAAAACCTTTTTCCTCCCATCCTTCAGCTCAGTGTAACAGACAAAATTACTTTTACAGCATTGAATAAGTTAGGCACTTTTTTTTTTTAACTATTTTTTGTCCTCTGGAGAAAAGATGGGTAACAGCTAAGAAAAGAAACACTCTCGTGCAGTTAATGTTGAGTAATTTCTCCTTTTTTCCTTCAGGGTAAATGTGGGCTGTGGTCCAGCAGAGGAGCGAGTTCTTCTGACAGGTTTACATGCTGTAGCAGATATCTATTGTGAAAACTGTAAAACCACTCTTGGATGGAAATACGTAAGCAATATACTTAAGTCTTCGATAAATGTTTATATGTTGAAGCACAGATATTTGAGTAGGCCATTGAGTAGCACCTATACTGATAGTTAGGTGAGTTAGCTCTAGTGCTTTTGTATATATCAGACTGTGATGTAGTTTTGCTTCCTTACATCTGCTGGAATGTTGTAGTAGATAATAACTTTATACCGGACTACAAAACAAGCATGAGCTATAGGTGCTATTACAGCTAGCTAATACTTCTATAATATCTTTTTGCAAGATTACCAACCACATACACTAAACCAGATGGAAGAAATTGTCAAAGTGGGTCTTTAATTTCTTGGGTTGCAAAAGTTGGTTCGTATAGCAAAAATATGAATTACAATAAATGATACTGAGCATGTTTACACTGCTTACAACTAATGTGAACTTGATTCTGTTGTTTGAAAAGTTATCTGTGCACTTGCGCAGTTACCTGTAACACTTGCAGCTGTGTTGCAAGTTTGATGTTTTGAAAATGTTAGGTTCTGGGTATTGCATGTCGGATTTTCATTGATTCCGTATAGCTTCAGATCTTACAGAAAGAAGTTGTCCTAATGCATTCCCTCTGATGATGAATATAGCAGAGAGCTTTCGAAAAGGTTCCCCGTTGCCTCTTTTCATTGCTTCTGGGAATAAGGAAACTGAACACACATAACATGCCATTTTCCAAACTTCACTTAAAAAAAGCGTTAAAATTCCCTAAGCAGTGAGAGAACATGGAAAATTCTAAAGCAAGATCTGTTGTGCACTGGATCTGCCAATTCCGCTTACGAGAAGTTTACTCCTATTTCCTTCTCAATCCTCTTCATCCTCTTTCCTCCCTCCCACCCTTGATTTGGGATGTTAACTGGAATGTCTCCTGGTTTGTATTTTTAATGCAAGTTTGATGTTTAAAATGCTTAATTTCCCCAGCTTAATTCAGTGTCTTGATTTTTCTTCTTTACAGGAACATGCTTTTGAGAGCAGTCAGAAATACAAAGAAGGAAAATTTATCATTGAACTTGCCCACATGATAAAAGACAATGGCTGGGAGTGAATCATAACCTTTTTCCTTCTGTTTGGACAATATTCTGTGGAACATGCTTTACAAAGACTAACGCAAAGTAAAGGAAGAGCTTGGCTAGAGTGGCCCTGAGAATATCACTGAACTCTGAAACCTCACAAATGAGTAGTGTAGTGTAAGTGGCTATTTCAGGCCATGTTTGCCTTTTCTCCTTGTGTAAGTTCCCTCTTTTTGTACGTGTATTATTGTGTGAACAGTTGTTTTGGAACATTTTGGATGACCTTTTTCTAAACTCTCTCAAACTAGAGAAACAGTTCACTAATTGAAAACGGATTTTACTGGTTAGCATCTATCTCTGACCTATGCCTTTAATGCTACCTTCTGCTGTGCATGCTTCTTGCCTAAACACCTACACTCCAGTCCTGTAGAAGTTTCTATATCTGAGCAGTCCGAAAGAATGTATGGGATGGGGTGCTTTTTTATATGTAGCAATTTCTGATGTGTTTGGCAGTGAAGAGGATGCAGTATTGTAGTTATTAATTTCTCTTT
The DNA here is from genome assembly GCF_964195595.1 of Calonectris borealis. Lineage (NCBI taxonomy): Eukaryota > Metazoa > Chordata > Aves > Procellariiformes > Procellariidae > Calonectris > Calonectris borealis. Next base: position 12,001,828 of record NC_134329.1, read on the forward strand.
TAAATTTGAGTGTACCACAACCTATGTACATCTTGTAGGTGAATTGGTTAAAGGTACAGTGCTCACTTTAAAAAATATTTCAATTGCACTGACTGAAGTTAGCAGGTCTCAAGTTGTTAGGAAAGGTTATGCTAGAGATTTGGTATCTTAATGAAATACCTTAGAAGGATTTTAAATCAATAACGCTATTGAATATGTTCATTTAAGACCAACATATTCCCTAAGGAGTTTGCTGGATAAGAAATTTATAAAACTATAGCTTGCAAGATTAAAAAGGCAGAAAAATATATGCATCTTCTATTTTGGAAAAAAAAAATTAGTCGGTGTATTAAAAAAAAAAAAGTTTTGGTACTGTACCTTTGCCAGTAACAGGGACTTGTGCATCAGTAAAGTTTTATGGCTGGTTCCATGTAACTGTGTAGTCCTAATGCACTGGACAAAGAGGTTGATATCAAGGAAACTCGTTGAAGTATTCTGCTTCTGCTACATTTGAACAAAAATATTTATTTTTGTGAGAAATGGCCAGAGCCTATGACATGAAAATTAATATAGTACCTGTAGGAAAAAGAGGAGTAATAAGAGGGAAGAGAAGTTTGACTCAGTTTTTCATGAAATGAAATAACAAGATAGTTTTTAAAACTTGGGGGTGGGGAAAGGGTTTCTTGGTTTGCTGGCTAAATCATCCCCAAGTACCTTTTTATAACAAAAATTTATATGAAACTCACCTTCTTTTTTGTCCTCGCGCTGTTTCTTAAATGGAATGAGTTAATGAGAGAAACTTCCGGAAAGTGTATGCACAGTATTAGCTGTTGGTATCTGTGCATGCAAATTCTGAGCAACTATGAAAGAAACGCTCTACATAAATTTGCTAACTTTATTTTCAAATTAAGCAGTCTCTGAAGACTTTTTGTATTTTAATCCTTTTAATGCTTGAGGATAAAATGTCTGGAAAAAACCCTTTAATACTATGTAATTACTATAACTGAACAATATGGAAGCCTTGCAATACAAAATCATTTTCTCTCAATAACAATTCTAATATGGCACCTGCAAAATTAGTCATAGGTGCTGTTGCTGCTGTTACGTTTTTGGGAATCTCTGATAGGCTTTCTGAACTCTGCTGCACTTTAGAAATTTTGTCATACATGAAAAATTATGCCAATGGGTAGGGGCAATACAAATCTTTAAAACCAGCTTTCCGGTGTCTTTGTGGAGAGGAAGAGAGAGAAGAGAGTTCGCCCATGTGTACGTATTCTCTATGATGCAGGCTGGCTAAACTGCATTCAAGATGTAGTGATCTGTATCTATGAATTAAAAATGTAAGAATTAGAGAAGTACTTAAAGCTGTTGGGTTTCAGTCCAGAGACCTGACATGGTACAGTCGTGTTCAATCTGGATTTTGTGGCTTACACATTACTACTTCGTGTTCACATCATCAGGCATCAAACTCTCCTTTTAACAATGTCATTGATGCAAGATGGGCTTTGGTGTTGCCTGTCTCTTGATCTTTTTGACCTGGAATTCTTGGGATTTTGTTTTCCTCCATTGTAATGTGTGTTGCCAACAAAGAAGGCACTAAAACTTCTATCAGCAAAAAGTTTATGTTGGCTTCAAAGTCCGGTTGCAATGTTGATACTTGTGAAGACACTTATGTGAGTTTATGTATCTTTGGGCTTTTCTTATTTCTGGGCTACAGACTTGAAGCAGTACACTGGACTGAAGACAAAAGTAATGGCTGCTTTTCAGTAGAGAGTTTAAATTAAAGAAAATATGTAAAGTATTAAAGATTTTTCTCTCTAAAATTGGGGGTTTGGCTATCTCTTGTTAGTAAGTTAATGCTGTCTGTAACACAGTCTGATTCTTACTTAGAAATTCAACCTCTTTCTTCAGTGCATTATTTGTATTTCAAACTGGACATTTTCACCAAAACCTTAATTAACTTTGATGCCAAAGGTTGGGACTTCATCAAGTGCTTAGCACATAGAGCTTCAGACTACTGGCATAAAGAGTTAATGATCTATATGTGATGTTTATGGCTTTTAAGAGAACCAAACAAAGCAATATTCTTTTTGGTCTTTTAAGAGTGGACGCCTAGAAGGAGTAAAGAGTGTAGAACTAGTGCAGAATTGCTATTTCATGCTGCCATGTAACAATTCCTGAGGCTCGTACTATTGAGGGACTATGTGAATTTTCTTCCTGTGTTCCTTGGCAGCGTCAATGATTATTTTCTCCCCTTGTAAAGACATAGAGAGTTCTTGTTACTGGTTTTGGTGAAAGTAGAATCCAGATAGCAATGGCTGCTGGCTGATGTGAAGAGGTCAGTCTGGTCACTGAACCCCCCAGCAGTCATTTGAAAGAAAAATAAACTTACTTGAAAAAAAATTTTACTAAAGCATTTTCCCTCTAACCAATTTTTGTAATATATTAAAGATTATATTTAAAGTTTGTATGTGTTTGCTCTGGGCAAGTTTACTTCCCCTCCAACTTGAGCACTTTTGTTACTTGTACTGGTTATTTTTATTGTTGGTCTTAACATTTATTTTGTATTTTGTTTTTTATAAACTGTAACAAAAAGCTTTTGTGAACCTTTGTTTCTTGCTGGCTCTTTCTTGGACCAAATGAACTGACTATGAGCTGGCTTAAAAGAAATGTTCATTGGGATGCATAGGAATTTGCTAGCAAAAATGTACATGTATTGAAAGTTTTTTTTTCTCTGAACCTCTAAAGCCACGCCTGTCCTAAAGTAATTAATCATAATTTGATGTGACTTTAGTAATCTGACCACACATTCTCTGTCTAGGTCCAAAATAATGGCTGTAACAATGGTGTTCCAGGACTGAGTCTGCCTCCAAACACCGGAGTTATTCTTTGGCTGGTCACTCTAAGTACCTTTTTGATTAATAAAAGGCAATGCTGCCATCTATAAAAATTCTGTTAAGTTGCAAACTTGCTGTGAAATAAGCTGCAGAATTTGATGAGGGATTGCTGACACATCAACCTAACCACTCGTGCTGTACGCTTTTAGCAGTCTAGTAATCTCAATTTTATCTGCCAGTAAAGACGACCAGAATATGAATTTCCCTCATTCATTGTAAGCTATACAACGACAAACTGTATTAATGAAGTTATTTCCCACTAGCAAAGCCCAGCATAATGGCCAATCGGAGTGGTGTGCCTTGCATTCTTGCAGTCTTTCGCAGTCCATGGGAGAGGAGGGGGAATACAGTTGATGAAATTTCTTTGAATTAAAATCTGGCCTCAGAGGTTCTGACAAATAGTCATCACTGCGCTCATAACCAAATGGTCATCCGTATTTCTTACTGGTGTATCAACTTATGCAAGAGTTCATGAATGCTGTGTACCATTTTTGGTGGACTTGCGCGTCCCTCTGAGTAATGCTTGTAGAGCTTTTTCTGCACGCTCATCTCAGCAGTCAGATTGCAACAGACCCAGAGTCTCACAGACCAAATTTCGAACATCTCCATTTTTTGATAATGGCAATGAGTGGAAGAAGCTGTCAAATTACTGTTAAACTTTTTGGACACTTTATTGTACTTCATTGAGACTCATGTTAAGCCAACCAGCAGTACAAACACTTACTGCAAAAGGAACAGACACTTCAGAGGTTTCTTTTAAAAGGACTGTTACAAATGGTTTAAGGCCTAAAGCATGAGTCGTAAATGGCGGTTGAGTTGTGCCTCATTGTTTCTTAAACTCTTTACAATGCTTTCTTTTACAGGTGACATGGCTGTGTTGCTGTTTTGTCCTAGCAATACTGTACATCATTTGTTGTTTCACTATATTGTATCTACTTGAGGTATCACAATAAAAGCTTTCAATTGTTTTGTTGAGTTACTTGTTGGTTTTTGTGCTATCTTTTCTTGCTACTTAAATTCTCATTCTTTATTCTCTCGTACGGCCAGAGAGAAAAGCCAGTGCTCTTCGTTGTTCTTAAAAACTTCTAAATGTGGGTTGAATCTGATTTTTATGTGGTTTTAAGACTGCCACTGACCATTTGGTTTTTTCTTTTCACTAACCTTTCCAAAATATAGAAAGTTGTGTTGCTACTTTTAGAGCTTTTGCCCATTTTGAGCCAATCATGGAACCTCTGCAAAGTGCTTTCAAAAAGAGAGTGAGTCTGTGCACACCCCAAAACTATCAGAGAAATCGTAGGAAGTGTGGGCATGCTTTCTGTTGCATTATCTTGGTCATCCATAGACCAGAGGAGTACTCTGAGCACAGGCACTCAATTTGTTATTTCTGCTTTGGTTGGGAGGAACTTCTGCAGTTCCTCTAATCAGATTTAGCGGTCTTCTCACGTGTTAGTGGGGTTAAAGTCCCCACTGTGAGTCAGTAGCAAGGATGTGATGAAGATTGGTCCTCTCCGTCCAAGAGCCCAGGTCACGGTGGGCTTCATATTGAGCCATTTATTCCACCTGTGTATTTGCAGGAGGCACAGTGTGCTGCGTGCGTAACTGTGAAGGGCTCCCACCAACACTCAATACTAACTTTGTACATCATCAGCTGTCTGTAGCAGCAGGCATGACAGTGGCTCTCAGTCTCTGGTGGAAAATCTCGGTGCAGAACAGCAAGTTTGGATAAGAAGGGATGATTAAGTAGGAGGGAGATGATTTCTGTGATAAGCTGGCTACTTTCCTGCTGTAGCCCCAGTATGTGGTTTACTCCTTTACAGTGAGGGGACACTTGGCTCGTGTTCAACTGGCATCCACTGTAACCCCCAGGTCCTTTTCAGTTTGAAAATCCAGTCTATGGCACTCATTGATGGCTTAGTACATTGTTAGGCCAAAGCAAAGTGATGTTTTCCCCTGAAGATTAATCTGAAGATGGTCGTACTGATCTTAATGGTTGTGATTACGAGAGCAAAGGTAAACTGGGGTCTTATTATGAAAGGCTTCATATTTGAAAGACTTCATGTTATTAATTTGAAAGACACCAACCAATACCTCAGTTTAAACAAATCCCAAAAAAAAGCTCTGTTTATTGATAGTAAAAATACCCTTTAAAATTTCTTAAAATTGTAGCAAGGGACTATTGCAGTGATTTAGCTTACTCTTCTGTATAATAACAGGTGTAGGATTATCCTTAATCACATTAAACCATGTGAAATAAATAATTCTCAAGGAAGTGCTTCACATCAGACTTGCTTGCTAGTACAAGATGTAGGTGCGTGCTAGGTAATATTAAAGTGTTAATGAAATTTTCCTGGAAATTCTCTTAACTCCAAGGTAGGCTAAATTATGTCACTGTGATCATTTGATTATTTTTAGCATGATAAACCAGTAGGGAACATAGAATTCAGATACAAAACATCAGTTGTTTGCATTTGAACACTTTGAGTGTAGGAAATGGGTAGCAAGGAGTCACATAGAATTTTGGGGGGAGTTTGTTTTTTAGTTGGTTTAGTTGAATGTTCGATTACTGAACATTGGCAACAGTGCATCAAATGTGACCCCTTTGGACGGCCTGAGGCTGAGAATGAAGTCATTCAGTGCAGGCTTATTCAGTGTCTCTTCAATAATCCATTATTTCATCTCACAAAGGGATGGGGATGCTCTACGTATGAGATCAAACATAATAATTCCATCCTGAGAAAAATGGAAGATAGCCTGCTACCCTTCCTTTTATTCATGTGCTTATAAACTGTCATCTCAGATAGACTCCTTGTCTTCTTTCTAACCTTTTCTTGGCTTTACTGCCTTAGGGCATGAAAAAAGGATCTTTCCAGATCTGAAAAAAATTTTAAGGATAAAAATGGCATTTTATGAGAGATCTATGGTATTCATTGAATAAAAACCTAATTTTTGACATGGATATAATCAAAGTAATAAAGATTCAGGTAACTCAGAAGTATCTTTCATATTCAAGATGTTCATAGTAACATCCCATTAAATTTTGGTGTAGCAAAGGGACTGTAAAAACACCGTCAGCAATTAGATTACCAGATTAATTCTGGAAATGTGAACTCCAGTGTTGTGTCTTACCAGCTGGAAAATACCTGGAGGATCTCTGACTTCCAGATAGACAGAGATGGGCAGATGCCTCATCTAAAAGTTGGGAACCTTCCATGAGATGTCCTTTTACCTCTGTTAAATTTAACTAACTGGACAGCGGTCTCGCCCGCACGCATGAAACGCCGTAGCTGTAAGGTTAAGCTGTAGTGGGACAGCAGTAGGTCTCTATTTACAAAATCCAGTTGAGCATAAATAGGAAAACAGTCAGGACTAAAGCTTAGCTTAACCCCTGAAAAGGGCCCCAGTTAGGTTACTCTGCCCACCTAAGGTTTTCTTTCCATTTTTGTCTCTTCCTCTGCACCCTCCCCTTGGCTCGGCCCCCGACGGGTCCAACCCGCGGAGCGGAGCAGAGCACCTGCGCTGCCGCTGGCGCTCGCACCTCGGACAAGCCAAGCAGCTGTGGATTAACTGAGGCTGGACAAAGTAATTCCCTGGCTGTGAAGCAGCTCTGCTGAGCCAGGTAATTGATGAGCATTAACTGTTTCTCCTCTAGTAAAGGCTGAGCTAATCTGAGGGGTTTGCTCATTCATTTCTATAGTATTGCTGAATAAGATTCGAGCTGAGGTCACTAACGGCAGAGCTGAGGACCTGAGATGCTCTTTGATCCCGGTAGCAGTGTAATCTATGCTTGTGTTATGTATAAACCTGAGCGCCCAAAGATTTTACTTAGTAAAGATCACTCTAGAAAGCAGACAATATAGGTTTTTCAGTATTTAATGAAATAATGGGCAGGTTTTGCATGCTCTGATTTCTGTATTTTAGTAGTAAATAGCGTAGCTAAACTTCCCTTCTTGCCCAAATAGATTTTAGAGGTTTCCAGCTCAAGCAAAGGGAATGGCAGGACCAAACTAGCTCTTTATTCAAAGCGGAGTTTGCATCCCGACATTAAAATATATATATGTATGCTCGCCCTTTACCTGCAAGAAGGGTTGCGAATGGTATTTAATCTTCAGAACACCTTTATGACGTGATTAGCAATGATCATCTGCGTTATTTTACACCTGACAAAAGTTAAGTTAGTTTTACACAATCATTTTTGAGCAAAACCCTCCGGTTTGGGACCTGGAGCTCATGACAGTGCAGCAATGGGGCACTGTCTGAAAAATGGGCGTCTGAAAAAATTTTCTTGCTCATATGTTTCAGGTGTTGTAGAATTAAAACTTCAGTGAATTAAACAGCGGCCTGATTGCTACTGATTTTGCTAAGCTTTCTCTTCTGCGCGTGTCTGTACAATATATACGTCTAAGCTGGTAGCCTTGTACCTTATTGCATAAGGCAGACTCTTGAGGTCATACGAGATTACAATCCATAGCATCTTTGAGTTTGGCTACATCCATTTCTGATCACACACTGGATTTCTTCAAGTTTCTTTGTGCCTGGAAGCAAGAGCTCACGCGCACAGGCTCCTTCAGTCCCCGTATGTTCGGGCTGAAAGCTGATCGTGTCGGTATGGGAACAGGGAAGGTGTGTTACTGACCGTGGTAAAAGTTTTAGGTTTTTTGAGCTTTGGGCTGAGAGTGGCACAGTCAGCTGTGTTTGAATTGTGATTCAAGTTATTTGTCCATTTAAAAGCAAAATCAAGTAAGCTTTATTCTGCAGGAAGGGTTATTTTAAATGTTTTCATACTGAATCATATAAAACCACTCTCTCAGAGGTGCAACACTAAAAGTGAAAAAAAAAAAACCCAACTGCAGTTGCTCTCTGCATTGTCTGTGCAAACAACCTTTTTTCCAAAACTTTTTGTAAAAGCCCACTGGAAGTCAGGGATCTTGTGACAGGGAGCAGAGCTGCCAAGGGCGAGAGGAGCTTGTTTTGCAATTGGGCCCGGGGGGCATCGCTGCGCCTGGGAGCCAGGCTGCAGATGTAAAACACGTGCTTTTGAGGGCTGGACGGGGGGGCTTTCCTAAATAAATGTATTTCCTAAACAAATATAAATAGATTCTCTGCCGTGCGCAGGGGAAACCTGCTGATATTATCACAGTGAACCTTTGATCTGTTGATCTGGAACTGCTCTACTTGGTGAAACCATTTTGAGAGACACGTGCTAAGTGCCATAAAACCAGGGTTGGAAAGGTATGTAGGGCACTAGGACAGGAGGGTGGGGACCGATCCCTGCAGGGCTGGGGGGGGCTCTGCCTCCTAGGAAAAAGCTGAATCTGTAAAAGAGAAGTCTCTTACAGCCTGCCTTGCAGAAAGAGCGCAAGTGCAAAGCAATGGGAAAAGACGAAATTTTGCGACAATTGGGTCCCCCGAAAGCTAGCCGTCTCCATGCCTTGTCTCAAATGGCAAACGAAACTGCTTTTCGTGCACCCTGCGGAGAAGATGTGCCCCCGCCCCACCACCCCGCTCAGCGGCGAGGCGATGCCTCCTGCAGCTCACCGGGCTGGGGAGGGCACTGCCCGAAGCCAGGCTCGGCTGGGAAACCCACAGCTCTCCCTAGGGCTGCTCGTTGGGGCGAGAGGCTGTTTCTGGCCATAATCTCCTTATAGGCCTGCATTAATCATCTGTTTCCCAGCGATGGTCAAATAAGCGCTATTGCACTGGATGGTCCGCTCCACTTCGTTACCTAGTATAACTGATAAGACTGTAAATCTGCTTCTGCTTGTCTACTTAAATTATCTTCCCTCCCTTTCTTCCTCTTTTACCTTCCTCCTTCCTCAATTCCCCACTTTTTTATGATACCCGTAACAGTCCAAAGTCTGCAGCGTTTTGCTTTTTGTTGTTCCTCTTCTTTCCCATCCAGAATGCATTACCCCAGGGGCAGCATTAACAATTTGTGGTCAGGCACGAGGTTGAGATTTCGTGGTGTTTGATTCACTGCCGAATCAAACCGAGGGAGCCGCCGTGTTTCCACCCTGCCCCGGCTGGGCGTGCAGCCCCGCGCCGGGGAGCCGGCATGGCCAGTCCTCGAATCTCGAGGGCAGACGACAAGGTGCTGCTCTTCGCTGCTAACCTATCGCTGCTTTACTGATTAAACACCTGCAGCAAGTCGGAGCCCTAAATACTGTTTCTCTGGCGTGATAATCAACAGAAAATGAGCATGTACGAACTGCAGCCCCGTGGCCCTCCGGCGATGCTGTGCTTTATCGCCTCTGCTCCCAGGCTGACGAAACCAATGGATTTTGCTTCGGCAGCAATTTTTTTTTCCCCTTTCCCCCTTTCTTCTCTAATGAAAAGTTTCTCGCAGCATAGAGGCTGGAGACACAAATTAATGCCCTTTAATTACCCACCCCTAATATACAAACCCAAAAGGTTTCTCACATCATTCTTTCAATGTTTACTGAAATAAGAGACTTTGCTCCGGCAGACCTCTCCTTCACCAGCCAAAACTCACGCTGAAGGTTAACAGCTCCCGAAGTTAATGATTATCTTTCCTTGTTTGCTCAGTGTTTCAGAGTTAAAACATGTAAATACGACTCCCCCGTGTAATTGCTGTGGTCAGCCAGCGACGAGCACTGCAGAAAACATAAACACGTCTATTAGCAGAGAAAAATGTTCCTCCCTTGCCTGGCCTCCCCGGGCTCCCAGAAGTGTCCGACCGCCCAGAAAAGAGCCAGCGCAGGATAACACCATCCCACTCGGGCTGGCGATTACACAGAGCCTGCTATGAAAACCCCCTCTCAAAATAGCAATTTCTAATCTCCCCCGAGGCCGTTTCAGGTTTCTAATCCAGCAAAGCTGTCCATACTGTAACATGCTGCGATTGCCGGGCCTTTATTAGAAACCCCTCTCGGTTACAGCATTTACTGGGTCAGGGGACTGATGGCAAGGCTTGCCTGGGCAGAAATAGCTGCAAATATTTTTGGGAGACAGATCTGAGATAGTGGTTGATGCCATGACCTGGCTGCACCTTACCTGTGAGCGCTGGACGTTACCGAAGGCTCATCTGTGTAGAAATACAATGCAACACCAGCTCCTAATTCGGTATTTTCTGAGGACTGAAAGCAATCTCTGCTTTTCTTGAGACAAACGCAATAGCTGCTCCTGTCCGATCGCTTTCCAATTACATAGAAACGGCCTGAACACGTGTGACAGTCAAAGCTTTCTGGGCAGCGTCACAGGAGCGGACGTTTTGCCCCTGTACCTTGGCTAAATTCCAGCTGGGATAATTGCGTCTGCCTCTCGCCCACCTTTCCCTGGGCGGTTCTGACTGTCTCGGAGGACCTGATGTGCTGCAGAGGTGGGGTGACATGACCGATGTGGGTAGCTTGCAGGCAAGTAGGTGATATTTGCAGCATTAATGGGGATCCCTCTGGCAGAAGGCGCTATATAAATGTAACCTCATCGCTCACAAAGCGAGTCAGCATCCTCGTGCGGGGCTGTACACAAGCAGGCGGCATTAGGCAGGCAATGAGCTGTTAAATCTCCTCCTGCTCCAGGAGCTGTAAGAAGCTCCCTGCATCCCAGGATGATATTTAGACTTTGGGGCTCTGCTTGAAGAGCTACAGGCTCCCAAAGGGGCTCAGCTGCAGGGACGGTGGGGGCTGTCCCGGGACCCTGCAGTGTCTTGGCTGCTCGGGGGGTTGGGATGCTGCGGCTGAGCCCCGTCTGGGGATTTGCCTTGGTGGTTCCCGGTCCGTACGGCTGTGCCGTGCAGCCCGGTGTCCCTGCCCAGGGAGAGGGTGCAGCGGGATGGGGAGGCAGCGGGGAGCTCAGGCTGGTGGGCAGCGCTTTCCGTGCTTTTCCCGCTTGCACGTCCTGCTCTGCAAAGGCATTTTAAGCAGAACCACCCCCAGTCCTGGGTTTGCAGGATAGGGAGGTTCAAAGGCCCCATACAGTGAGACCATGGTGGTGAGCGGCAGCGTGCTGCACCGAGACACCTCCCTGCCGCCAAACCCAGAGGGGGGAAAAAGCTTCATAGAACTTGGGAAATTAATTGAGATGTGTGAGAGCCCCGGAAAAACCGAGCACTGCTAACGTCGTTGGGGTGTGCACAACCCTGCGCCTCTCCAGGAACGGCCCCCGCCGCCTCCCAGCCCCCTCTCCCCTCGCCGTCCCCGCGTGCACCCTCAGCAGCCCGTCTGCAAAGCACATTCACGGGGAAGACGACAAATACAGCGTGTTTTGTTTCTTTATTTAGCACGTTCCTCCCGAGAGGCTCCGAGGTCTTGAACTCAGGGTTTTACTGAGCTTGCTGTTTATCCGCCTGGCCCTACGTGCGCGTGCGCGGGGTGGGGGGTGGGGGGGGTCGCTTTGGTGGCAGCGGTTTCCTCCCCAGCAGGGCGAGCTCCCGGGGGCCGGGGGGGTCCGGAGCAGCCCCGTCCTGCAGCCGACGGCCTGTCAGTGAAGTCTGCAGCAGCCCCTGCGCCCGCATGGTGACCAGGTCGGCCGGCCTCCCCCAGGGTTTTGCTTTTGCATTGTGCTGTTGACGTTTGTCCACATATTTTAGCCTCATTTTGCTGTTCTTTTTTGCCCCATCCCTCTCTCTTTTTATTAACATCGTTTAGCCAATGCTCGGGAAGTCTCCTGCACCCCGTGAAGCCCAGAGTCCCTGTTGCTTCCCCCTGCTCTCCCCTTCGCCTCTGGCTGGCTCCGTGCCCCATCTCCCAATGGTCACCTGTGCCCTGTCCTGTCCCGAAGCCTTCCCGGCTCCGCACTGCACACGAGGGGAAAAAAAATGTTATCCGAAGCTTAATGCGGGGCCCCGAGCAGGGCTGGTGTGGGGCTGGCATCACGCTTTTGCCCCACACCGTGGGTCTGGCCGGCTGGAGCCCTGCGTAGCGTGGCCAAAAGGAGAGCCCTCACCTCGCTCAGCCGCCCACCCCTGGCCTGAGAAGACCCCACGGGGGCGTGGGGCCGGCGTGTCCCCGGTGCTGGATGCTGCCAGCACGGGGCAGTGACTCATTTTGCCGCTCGGGGCTCTGGGTGTGGATGTCTCACTCGTTTCTCGCCTTGGCAGCAGCAGCTTCGCCTGATCAAGGGCTTTTGCTCCCTGCCCAGCAGGGCACGGGGTGGCGGGCGCTCACGGTCCTCGGCCGCTGCGCAGCATCTGATCACATCAGGTCACAAACTTGCAGCAAAACTACCTGCCCCGGCCCTCGCTTTCCTAGAAATCCAGCGGCCGGCTCGGCAAGCAGAAACCCAGTCTTATTAAATCAACACAGCAGGGACCATTACACGGAGGGTTGCATGACGAAGCGTTTGCAGCTGTGCCAGAGGGTGGGGGGATGTTTTTTAATCTTTGGTTTTTTCCATTTGAGCTAGAGAGGCAAAGCGGCCCTTGGAAACGGCACAGAGGGACACAGCCTGCGTGCACAAGCTGGCAAATCGGGCGTTTGAGCTGGGTCCGGCCGCTGGAGCCCCGCAGCCCACGAGGTTGCCCTGCCTGCGGCCGGCAGTGTGTGGGCACAGCTCCTCCGCCACCAGCCCTGGCGCGGGGCAGGCTGCCGGGCAGCCCGGGGCGGCAGGCGAAGGCGCTGGGAGCTCCCACTGGAAACCAGCGCCAGCCCAGGGAAGCAGGCTGCCGGGCGCTGTGCTGGGGCCGTCAGGTGCTCAGGCTAGTGGCCTTGGAAGAAAAATTATTTCAGTGCAATGAACATAACCTGAGATGAGGCTGCAGCAAGGGGACACGGGCAGCATGCCCAGCCGTCCTGGGGGGGTGGGAGCCCTCGCAGCCCTTCTCCAGCCCTGACCACGCAGCAAGGCCGCCCCTTGCCATTGCTTTCCTTTGCATCTCTCGGCTTTTCTTTTCTCTTTGCGTTTTTTCCCCTCTGTTCGCTCTTTTTTCTTGTTTTCTTTTTCCCTTTTTCCTTTTTTTCTTTTTCCTTTTTTCCCTTTCCTCTCCTCTCCTTGCCTCTTTCTCCCTTTTCTGCTGTGCCACAATCGGACAAAGCCTGACAGCCAGCAGCCGTTACTGGCTTTGTGAGCCACTGGTGTCCAGCAATGCCAAGGCCTGACTTGGCTGGCTGGGACAGGACCCCTTCCTGGGGGGAAGGAGCCCCCCGGGTGCCTGCGGCTGCCTGGGAGGGAGCCCGGCCGGGTCAGGGTGCCACATCCGAGCCCCCTGACCGTACGAGCTGTTGTTCTGGCGCCTGTTAGGGAGCATTAACACGCTGCGGTTTTGCCACTCAGAAATCCCAAGACTTGTAACAGGAGCTGGGGCTTTACCCAACGCTGTCGGTGCGAAGGGCTTCATGGAAACTTCTCTGGTTTCGGTGGGTGTCAGCTCTGAAAACCAAGCTTCTCTCCTCTGAGCCGTGCCGCGGGCCCCTCGTTTCAGGTGTGTAGGAGGGCGGCAGGGGGGCTGTGCGAGCATCTCCCGCTTTCACATCAAAAGTGGGTGAAAGCTGCCCCTGGGCGGGCCCAGCCGGGCTTCCCGGGCACCGGCAGCAGCAGCAATATCGGTAGAGCTGGTGGTTACCGCTGTCCCCCATTTTTTTCCCATTTTCCCCTCTTTTTCCCATTTTTACGTGAAGCCGAGCTGCACAAATGTTTGATCCCCTGAGGCGCTGGACTGAGAAGCGAAAAGTGGGTGCTGTCCTCCCGGGGGAATCTCCCTGCAGTCGGCACCGTCCGGCTCCAACGCTGCCTAAAACCCGGCTGAAAACGCCTGTGCCTGGACTGTCTGCAGCCCTGCCGGGGCGCGGGGTGCTGGGCAGGGACCTGCCTGTATGCGGGCAGGTTACGGGATGGATGCTGAAGCCACCCGACGGGCAAGGACATGGACCTGAGGACCGTCCCCTCTGCTCCCCATCGCTCAGCACCCTGCCACCGCCCTGGATGACATCTCCTTGGTAGGAGCTCTGAGCGGCATCTGGTTTGGCTTCGCCATGGCTCCCTGCGACCTCCTGGTGCTACAGGCTTGATTTTAAGGGAAGATGAAAGCGTGGCAGGGACGCGGAGGCGGCGGAGCCGGCCCCGTGCTGAACGAGGCTCAGGCTGGCGCTGATTCCTCGACGGAGCGAGCAGCCCTGCCGCTGCGAGCGGGGCGCTTGCAAGCCCTCACCCTTGGAAAAAACCACACACACGCTAAAACAAAACAAAACAAAAAAAAATCAGGCCAAGCTCTAGCAACGTGGAACTTGTTTTGTTATAGATGAACTGCTGCAATACACCCCAGGCGCTTTGCAGAACTGGCCGTTTAACCTACTCTTCCGATGCTTGGGGTTTTTTTTAAGACAGGCGCACTACAAATTGCCATCCGCGCTTTTATGGGGAGGTCGCAGACTGCAAAGATGTTCGTCTTGCCTCTGCGCATCTCCAGGAGGCCGGGAGCTGGGGGGGGGGTTCACCCCTAAGCACCCCAGCCCCGGGGCTGGGGGACACGGCCATGGCCGGGAGCCAAGACCCTTCATTTCAGATTAGAAATGCCTGCGTATCGACTGATTTAATTCTTCCCCGAGCATCTGCCGTCTCCTCGCAGGGGCTGCTGGAGCCTCCCCGCTCCCCCGCCGGGAGAGCCCTTTGCCGGGCGCAGCCGGGTGGTTTCCTTCCTGGAAAGGTTTCAGGTGCCGCCCGGAGCGCGAGAGGGTTTTGCTGACCCTGCAGCCTGGAATCGTACTCCTGGGCTTGAGACACCTCCCGAAGCCCTTCTTGGCCCCGTTCCCTGCTCCTCCGTCCCCAGGACAGGCTGTAATCGTCTCTTGGCAGGACAGCCCTGACCTGAGCGCTCCGGCTCCCAGCAGATTTCCCCAGCCTCGCCGAGTTTGCAAAAAAACCCAATGATTTATTCTCGACAGCTCGGCTGGGCGGAGAAAAAAACATGTTGCTTTTTACGTCTATTCTTAATTTTTTTTTTTTTTCTTATAAGAGAAGTTGCCAATAATAATAGAGCAGGAACAGCTCCCGGCCCCGTAACCATCAGTTTTCTACCCTTTTTTGTACCAAGTGCCAGCCTGGTCTTTTGCCAGCCCAAAGTCTGCTGACAAAGTGTCCGGCAGCGACGCAGCTGGGGTTTAGCGATGGTGTGAGCGAGCTGTGCTCCCTCAGCCCCAGACGGTGATGGGGACGGCAGGTGACACCCGGCCCTTTGCTGCCATTTGCAGTCACTGGGAGGTGACAGCTGCCCCCCCCAAATAGCTGGTTAGGGAAATACGGCCGGATGAAATGCAAAAAACAACACAGACAGATAGGGCTTATAGGCCAGTGCTTCAGGATGGGAATTTTCTGGGAATACATTTCTGCTGGAAATAAGAAGATGGTTCCCAGTCTTTCTGGTCCCATGGGAGTCAGTGGGGGGGGCACCTACTGCGCCCCTGCAAGACCGGACCTGGGAAAAGCCCCGCCGCGACGGGCAGAGGAGGAGCTGGGAAAGTTTGACTCAGCCCTGGCGAGGTGGGGTTGGTTTGTGTTAACTGGTTTCCTTGTTTGCACTGGGCGCGGGGCTGGCGAGGGAGCCGGGCTCTGCCCCGACAGTCCCCACCCCGCAGCCGATGCCGCCCCGCATCCCCGCAGACCCGGCGTGGATAAACACGCTCTTTGCCTTATGGGGGGTGGGGGGAAAGACACCAGTGTATTAAATTTTGACCCTCCAGGTTATTCACTATGTAAATATATGCTCTTAAATAATCAATCAAAGCTGTAAAAGTTAGTTAATGTCTTCCTTGTGTCTCTGCTTGCCTCCTTGCAGAGCTCCGCAAGGTCTGTGGCCATAAAGCACAGCCAAAAATGAGTTTATTCAGCTGAGGATCTAGTGACGATGGAGACCAAGAGGCAGCCCAGGACTGGTGGAGATGGAGCAGGATGGAGAAAGCAGGATTATCGCCCGGGGTGAGGCTGGCATTGCCCAAATTGTGGCAGGAAAGGGCCAGCACCCAGCCGTGCTCCCGCAGGACCTGGACACGATGTCTCTGTCCCTGGGCAAGGAAAAGCCGCATCCCTTTGAGCACTGAAGCTCGGGAGTCCCGTTTGCCACCAGCCCCTTTCCCCAGCAGCCCTGGCTCCCCTGCCCTCCCCGGGGGTGTCCACAGGGCTTGACCCCCATGTCCGTGCTGCCCGGGGTGCCCGGTGGTGGCAGCGGCTGCGGGAGCGGGCTGACCCCAGCATCCCAGTGCTGGGACGGCTGAGCCTTCCTCCCCCCGGCAAGCCCTGGGCTCCCCCGCTCCCCGCCGCGGCGCTGGCCCACAAACCCAGCTGCAAACCCGGGCTGTGCAACAGCTAAATATTGGGAAACTGGGCGGGTGCCAAGGACTTTGATCCCCAGCCATAAAAACCTCCTCCACAAGCTGACTTCTCTTGCGAAATAACCTCCTGGGGGGGGGCTGAGCAGCCGCGAGCTGCCCCCGCTGCCTTTGCAGCCCCAGAAAAGGGGGTTTGGCTGGTAAAACGGTGGCATCGCCTGCAGCCTCATCCCGTAGAGGTGCTGTGCCGGTGCTGGGCAGATGCGTGTTGCACCAAATACATGCATTTACCTTGGACTGCTCCCAAGCGCTGCTGCGCTCCTCCCCGCTACGTCTGCACGTACCAGCTGCGGCAAGGCCAGCTGAAAAACCTTCCCAGTTGGGAAATGCCAAGCAGAGGGCACATGCCCGGCGCGGCACCAAGCCCCTTCTTTGGGAGCTGCCCGGCGGGGCAGGACAAGCGGCGCTGCCCACCCCGGCGCCGGGGCGCGGGTGCAGCGCTGCGCAGCGGGCGGCTGGAGCTGCAGCACCGACAGCTGCATTCTCAGAAGTGGATGTTGGTGTTTGCCTTAAAAACCTTATAAAAGGGTTTTGGGGGCTTTTTTTATGGTTTGATGGTTTTTTTTCTTTTTTTTTTTCGGTGGGGGTGCTCAGCAGCCACAGCCCACCCCGGCTTGGGGTGGGTGATGCTGAGCTGTTGGGTGCAAGCCCTGCCCTGTGCTGGACGTGCAATATCAGCCTGGCTGGGTATGAAAGGGCCACAGGTGCCCTCTGCTAAAGAGCTCAATGAGCCACTGATGAACGATTTCTTTTTCCCATTTTTATCTTTATTTTCACTCCAACACCAGCCAGCGTGCTGGCGGAGCTGGGCCCTTAATGTTATTTAGAGGCAAAGATGAGAAACAAAGAGAATTTTTTGGGAACGCCGAGTTGCAGCTTGATCAAATCAAGGCAAAATGGGGTCTGGACAAAGGTGGATGCGTAAAAAGGCGGCGGAAGAGCTTCTCATACCAAGAAGCCTCCCATCGAGGCAAACACAAACCCTACCCCTGAAACGCCGCCAGATCCACAGAGGAGGTGATGGTCCCCCCCGAGCCGCTGCTGCAAACATCCCGGGTTTCCAGGCGGACACAGAAAGTGCAGGACCACGGCTCCTGCGGTCACAGCCAGCCCTGCCGTGAGCTGCTTTTATTTCTCCGTTCCGTGGTTAAAGCCAGATTTTCCCCGTTCTTGCTTGTCACTTTTATTAGCGTTTCTGCTCCTTTATTTATAACTGCAGCCTCGTCTCTCGCACCCATGGACACACGAGCGAGACGCCTCTGCACCAGGGGCTGATCGTCCTGGGGACGTGCCTCAATCCGCCACCGTGTCCCCAGTCGTCCCCTGGGACCAAGAATTTTAGGGCATCAGTGCCATAAAGCCTTAACATCGCTCCAGTGTCACCTGGCTCCCCAAGCATGGCAATAACTCGCCCTGCCAAGTAACCCGAGTGGCGTCCAGCGTCCCCCTCCCCGTCTCGCCGCGGCTGAGCTCCAGCGGACGCGCTGTCGCTCGCGCCTGGACTTTACGATTTTGCAACCTGGAGCCGCTCCCCTCCAGGGCGACGCTTTGCCCGCAGCACCCAGCTGGGTCCCCCTGTGCTTCGGGAGCGTCCGGCCGCTGCGGCTCCTGCTGCTGGCTGGGACCGAGCGAAACTCGGTGCATCGGTGCCGAGCGGTGGAGCTCGCTGCAGGGCTGGGGCTGCCGCTGCCGGTCCCCGGGGTGCAGCATCGGCTCGGTAGCGTGGGAGAGTTTCCTTTTCTATTAGCGAGCGCGCTGAACTTTCCTATACCCCCCACCAAGTTCCCATGGATTGGGGTGAAATCAGGGTTTGGCTCCGCATCGGCCCCTGCGCAGCGCCTGGGAGACGGGCCCGGTTCTGGTCCCAGGGGAGGGGACGGAGGCAGCATCGCCAGCGCCTTCGCCCTCCCACCGCACCCACCGGGGCCACGGCACCCACCAGCTCCGCAGAGCTGAGCACGGACACGGCACCCGGCCCTTTCTCCGGAGAAGGGAATTTTTTTTTAACCAAAAAAAAAAATATCCCAACCCCAAACATGTTTTTAAGGAGAAACAAAGATTAGAAATACTGTAAGTGGTGGAGACAAAGCACCAAAAATAGCACCCGAAGTTTCCTCCGTGCGCTCTCCCTGCAGGCAGCCTGCACTATATTTGTCTTCACTTGCCATTTCTGCTGCAATCAATTTGCAATTGCCGCTGGCGAGGAACCCATCTATTAAAAGCTTGACTGAGATCTGTGGCAAAGATGTCTGTAATAAAAAAAATCTGGCCATTTGTTAAAAAAAAAAAAAAAATAAAAAAAAAAGTGTCCTTCTCTGCAGATCCTCCTGGCCCCAACAAAATCCACTGAAATCGTCACCGGCTGCGCCGTCCGGGCTCGGGAGCAGCCGTGGAAACCCAGAGCAGGTCTCCTTCCACGTGGGGAGGGATTTGCTCTGCAGCCGCTCGGAGGCTTGGAAGCACTTGGCGGTTGCTGCATGTCAGTGCCTTATCTCCGCGATTCGCTGCAGGCCACCCCGGGGAGGTGGATTCCTCCGGGGTCAATTGCTTTTATCACAAAAACAAATGTTTTCTATCATCCCTTTCATCCCAGGATGAAAGCGCAGATAGAAATCACGCGACTCCCCGCGCTGCCTTGGTGGGCCGTGCTGCTGGGCGCTCGCTCTCCCCCCCCCCAAAAAAAAGGGGTAGGAGGGACAGGGAAAGCAAAGGGGAGCCTGGCGCGCTCCCTGCATTTGCCTAAAAAATGGAATGCCTAAAAAAAATAACCCCCCCGGGCTCTCCGGAGGCAGCTCTGCCCCCGGCTTTCTGCCCCAAAGCATCGCAGCCAGCGCTGGCACCGGCCTGGTTTCTGCTGGAACTGGGCGCCCGCCCGAGCCCCCGCCGCCGGCGGAGGGGACGCTGCGAGGAGGGTGACGGGGCCGTTTGGGGAGGCTGAAGGCACGCAGCCTGCGTAGCCAAGCAAAACAGCGGCTGCGGGGGGATACAATTGCTGCCTATAAATAGCGCCGGGAAGCAAGCATTAGGGAGGGAAAAAAGCTATTCAAGCTAAAGGACAATGTTGGCACAAAAGCAAATAGATATAATTAGCCATTAATAAGCGAAGGCCAAAGATTAGAGAGAGTATCTAATATCAGAAAAGTGAGAGCTCGGAAGGCTTTCGGGGGGGAAGGGTAGAGGAGACCTCGACCAGGCTGTGGCTATTTTTTAAAAGCCATTAAGTTATGAGCTGGCAAATGCAGCCTGCTGTGATTGCAGATGAGCCTTTTTTTCTGTGTAAAAGGGAAGCTTTGGCCTCTCCGTGACGACAGAAACCGCAGCGGGACCTGGGGAAGCTGCCCCATGCACAGCCCCGCGGGTACAACCCCGATCCCCACCGCTCCCTCCTCCCTTGGGCAGGGATCGATCGATCCCAGCCCTTCCTGGAGCCCTTTGTGCCCGCTCTGCCCTTCGCAACCCCCTCAGGGACCAAATCTGCCTGCAGAGATGCTTTAATGCCCAAAGCTTCCCAGCAATGCTGGGAGGGGGGGAGGTGCTGGCCCCTGGCCGCAGGCATGCCCCAGCCCGGGGATGTGGGGCTCGGGAGGGTTTTTTTCTCACCACGGTTAAGGCATCGTGCTGGCAGTGGCAGCTCCCGCCAGCCCGTCCCAGCGAAGGGCTGCTGCAGCGGGCCACATCCTGCACAGCCAGCCCAAGGCCCTGCGTGGTCAGCGAGGCACGATGCCCCTTGCACCCTCCCCATCTCCGGAAAATATCAAAGCGACCAGCCTGGAGCCCTGCAGAGAAGAAAACCCTCGCAGAGATGCAACCCCCTGGGGCAGCGACGCAGGGAGAGCTCCAGTGGAGGGAGCAGAGGGGTCCAGGGGAGGTGGTGGGTTTTCTTTCCTTTTTACGAAAGCAAACCTGAAGAAACAAGGACACGAGGGACAAGCGACAGCGAGCCCCGAGCTCGCTTGCCTCGGCCCCGCTGACCTTTGAACAGCAACCGGCGGGAGCAAAGTTGGCGCTGGCATTGCAGCAGCCCCGAGAATTTGCAAAACTCTTGCTCCCACCCCGGGCAACGGACGGATGGGCACCCGCCATGCCCGTGTGCGCCCTCCTGCGTGCCCCGTGGCAGAGCCGGACGCAGGCACCGGCACCTGGTGCGACCCCCAGGGTGCTCCCGTGGGAACCCCAAGAGCCCGGCCTTCGGGGCAGAGCCGTAGCTCAGCTCCCTGGGGATCGCCGTGGGCAGCCCCGGCAGCGCTTTGCGGGTACAAACCCCAGGGCAGCTCTGCTCGCCCCTGGTGAGAGCAAGAGCCCTGCGCAGGCGGGGAGCGGGCGAGGGGGCCCCGTTATCTGCTGCAGTCACTGCAGGCTGCTGCCACGGCTTGGTTCTGCTACTGGGGGAACTGGGGGATTAATTTTCCCTTCGCAGAGAGCCCGTTGCCTTTCTGGAAGACACGTTTTAGCCGAGAAGGCATTAGTGGCTTGAGTGCACATTGTACGGTCTGTGCTGTGCGGGGAGGTGGGGTAGATAAAGCCGTCATCTCCCTGGCCTTGAAACCCTTTGGCTTCACCAACTCCTGCAGCAGCGTCCTGCGCCGTCCCTCGCAGGGCCAGCAGCACCTCGGCTGTCAAACGCCGTCGTCCCCGTGCAGTCACGGGGCCCCATCCTGTCCCGTCCTGCGCAGCATGTGTCCGGGCTGGGGGTGAGACTGGAGGGCTGCTCCTGCCTTGGGGCTCAACCAGCTCCCGCGGCTGGGGCTGGGGTGCAGGCAGCAGTGCAGGCAGCGGTGCAGGCAGCAGTGCAGGCAGCAGCGAGCACCTGTGTGTCTATACCGGGTATGGTGGTGACAGAGAGACGGTTCCTCCTCGGTTGCTATTTCCAGCGGATGAAGTCACTGGGCTGCAGCGGCTGAGCTCAGCGGAGGGTGAGTCAGTGCCGGCCCTGCCAAGGTGCTGTGCGCAGCCCCCGCCGCGCAGCAGCCCCCCGTGCCCCACGCGAACGCGGCAGCGCTGCGATGCCCGAGGGCCGAGTTCAGTGGGATTCAGGCTTTGCAGCAAAGCGGAGTCGGGCCCCCAGCCCCACTGCGGCTTCCCTGCAGGATGCCCCCCCGGGCTCAGCTCTCCCCCCACGGTCCCACGGCCACCAGCTCCAGGCAGCACCCAGGAGCTGCTTTTCAGAGCCCCCTCGGCGTTTGTCCCAAACGGCCGCATGTCCCTTCAGTGGGAACGTCCCTCCCGGGGCCGCGGGGTGCCCCAGCCCGTGGTCACAACGTGCTTTTTGTTTAAAAATCCCGACGCACGCTTCCACGCTCGCTCTCGGCTGCAAACAACTGTGCTGTGGCCATCGGTCCCAACGCAGCGCCGCAGCTCATCAGCTCTCGCTGCCTCCCGACGCAGGCGTCCAGTATGGGACGCAGGCCCTGCGGTCACCCAGGACACTGCATGGCCGCAACTGCTGCTCGCTGGGCACCAGCCATGGCTGGAGCCTCCCCAAACCCGCCTGGGCTGCCCGAAGGGTGCGCGGGGGCTGTGGGAGTGGGGAAGGGACTGAGCTGCCACGGCGGCTTTCACGCCAGCAGGGCTGACACCACTGGGAGCCTCCCCCCTCTCCGATCCACCCGTCGAGCTCCATTTGCTTTTTTAGAGGTGTTTTCTGCTGCGGGGGTTAAGGCCCGCGAGGCAAACCCGCCGCTGGCTGTTTGTGCCAAAGCAGCGCGTGGGCCGGGCGGGTGGGCGCTGCTGGCTGCACGGCAGGGCAGGAGGGGGTGATGCCACCCTGTTGTCCCCCCCCAGCACCGCAGCCTGGTCACAGCCTTGCACTGGAGCAGGGGACCTGGTCCCTGGGGGTGGCAGGTATGGGGACACATGGGGCTGGACGTCGCTGCGGTGGAGGTGGGTGTCCCGGAGCGGAGGGGCTGTGCTCCCCAGGCTCTGAGCACAGCCTCCGCTCCGGCCCCTTCCCCACAGTCACGGCGCAGGACGGTTAAATCCTCCGCCACGGCCACGATAACACAAATTCGCTTTCCGAAGAAAGAGAGGAAGCGAGAAATCCCCGGCTGCGCCGTGCGGTGTAACCCGTTGCCGGCCGGGGCAGGCAGCTGCCCGCCTCCTTCCTGTGCAGTCTGATTTAGTTTGTTTGCCTTCTCCAAAGCAAACAGTTCTTGAAACCTGGGGGGGTGTTTGGCAAATCCCCTCCCTTGCTTATAAAAGCTGCTTCCTGGCGCAAGGTTTCCGGCATCCTGTTCCTTCCAAACAGCGCTGCCGAGGGTGGCGGGGGGATCCCAGAAATACGTGATGCTTATAACCCAGCGTCTGAGCGCTGCCAGCTGCTCCCACCGGCTGCAGGGTGGCCACGGCCATGTCTGCGGCTCTGCCACCGGCCGAGGGGACTGACACAGCCCGTGCCGGGGTCACCCGTGCCCAGCGGGGGCTGCGAGAGCCCTCTGCACCCCCCAGTGCTGTGCCCGTCTGGCTGTGCGTGCAACAGCGTGGAGCCAGCGGCACCGACCCCCTGGCACCCGTCGGCTCCAGCGCCCTCGGCCTCCCCCTTCCCTCGAAGGGCTGGGCTGTGACTTGGCGGCATTGAGCACTTCAGCCCTTCACTGCTTTTGCTTAACCCTGGTCGTGGTGCGGGAACCTGCCACCCGCGTGCAGGATTCGGGCAGCGGGGACCAGCCCTGCGCCAGCGCAGGCAGCGTTAAACCAACACGCTGCTGCCTTTGAACCCGACCCCTGGGCTTCCCTGCAAGCCCATCCACGTGCAACCACAGGACCTGCAGCTGCCCTAAACTGTTTCTATAGCTCTAAAGACAACCTTTACCTCGCTGTCCTTAACGCCTCGGTGCCAGTGGCACAAACGGCATCAACTCAGAGCAGATCTCCCAGGCAGCCGCACCGCGCGGCCACGCCGGACACGCCATTGCTCCTGCAGGTTTCCTACGGGACCACGGGCTCTTCCAAAGGGAATTGGGCAGATTTCTGCTATTAATTCTGCTTTTCCTGCTCGGCGAGGGACACAAAGCCTTAGCACGCTCCCTTGGTTTCACCAAGACGACCTTCGGTGCAGACCCGCAGCAGGGACGCAGCTGCCCCAGAGCCACCAGTGAGGAGCTCACCCCGGGGGTCACCCAGCACCCGCGGGAGCCCCACCACGACCCGAGAAGTGGATTTTTGTTTTCTGCCGGCAACTTTGCAGCCAGCCGAGGGCTGGTTGACCATCGCTCTTGAACAGAAGCTGCATCAAAGCTCAGACCATGGACATCAAGTCAAAGCCCAGGGGACCAAAGGGGCACAAATGCCCCTCACCTGGGCAGGGAAGCGGGTGCTCATCCTGGCTTCTCACCCTGAGGTCTCTGGGGCCAAGTCAGGTTGGAAAACGCAGAACCAGAGCTCAGCAGCCCCAGCAGAAGCTGGGGTCTGTATTGGAGCCAACACACGGGCATATGCCACGTGGCAGGTGCACATGGAGGCACTAAGGGTTGGGAAAACTCTATAAAATACTGCCAGGAATTGGCCAGGAAAGACCTGGCGAGCAGAATGGATCCCATCAGGTATTTGGTTCCCCTCTGCGAGGTTCCCAAGGACACCTGTGCGAGGTGGAGGCACCAGCGTGGGCAGCTGCCTCGGGGCAGGGATGTGCCACCTCCGTGATGTGCCCCGGGAGATCCCCAAGCCCGCGAGGCAGGGAACGCCCTGGGAGGCAGCCCCGGCGCTTCTCCCACCTCCTCTGCTTCAGCTCCACTGCCCGGTGGGTCTGGCAGCCACCTCAAGGGTCCGATAGCTCCAGCGAGGTGTCCTGGCACACCCAGCAACCCTTCCTTCCCCCATCCCTGTCGTACCGACCATCGCAGGCTCCTCCAGGTTGCCAATGTCCATTTGTCTCTCCTGGGCTCTGCTCCGCTGCTGGTACCAACGGCAGCCCCACAGCGGCGGCTCCAGGGCCTGAACATCTTCCCTGTGCCCACGGGTGAGGCTCAAGAGGATACGACAGCCCTTTGCCTGGAGCTGTACCTGGTAGAGGTATGTCCTGTGTGGTTTTAATTCACGTTAAGTAGTAAATTGGAGTAAATTTAGCACAGATGGGAAGTGAGCTAAGCCATGCCGGGCTGAATTCTGCTCCAGCCCATTGAGCCCCTCGCCCTATGGGCAAGGGTGGCTTGGGCTCTGGGGAACACTCATTGCCTGGTCCCTGGCTTGAAAGGAGCTGGAGGGAGAAGAAGGATTTTCTTGGAGACCTTGAAACACAGAGTTTGACTACAGACCACTCGCAATTCATGGCCCCACATGAGATGGGTACCAGTACAATCGCCGTGACATCGAAGCAGAGAAACTGCTTGTACGAGCTCCTGCTTCCACGACAGTGGGCTGTAGAAATTCAAGCCAGTGGGGAACAGGCAAAATTAAACTGAACAACAATATTTTGGGCTTTTTTTCTTGGTAAATATGGAACAGAGTTGCAGCTTTTTAGCTTGAAAACCATTCAATTCCCACACAGACAAGACTATGGTCCTTGAGGAGCCAGGCTGAATGCACACCAGAAAAAGCAGAGGTGAAGAGCGAAGTCTTCTGCGAGCCCCACGTCTTTGTGCGGCTGTATGGAAACGAGCGGTCACGGCTGCCAGCCCCACCGCATGCCACCGCCTTCTTGAGGATGTTTTGTGCTCGTGGTGTTTGCTGCTACGGTGCCAGATCTCACGAAACGATGAATTTGCTGGTCACCCAGTGCCTCTGCTTTTCAGCAAAATGACTCAGGTATGGAGCAATGCAAAGTAAGAGCACGCTGCTGTTATTCTAGCCAAGGCCAGACAAAAGCTGTTTCAGGTTAAAATCCTACTTTTTCCTCTCTAAGCGCATTTACTGGAAAAGTGTCAGAGAATGTAAAAATGTGCTTACAAATAGCACAGCAGTTCCCAGGAGTGATTTTCTGTAGTGAGGCTGCACAATTCCTGGCTATCCCTCTGGCCACGGCAGGAGATGGTTGGGTATTCCCTGAACACACTGTCCTTGCTGGAGAAGCAAGCGATGAAAGGGGCAGAAAAGGTTTCAGCAAAGCCTCCTTCCTCCCCGTTCCCAGCTCAGGTAGTGGAAACTCTGCAAGTCACCCAGCAAAGAGCCAGGTTTTCTAAAAAAGAGGGCTACACCACACTGCCCTGCTCTCTGGGCGCCCACCCTGTGCCCCCATCAGTACGGTTCACCATTTTCACTCATCTTTTAGGGAAGAGCTTGTGTCACATTGTCCCTGTGGTTTTGTCAATTGGAAGAAAAGCTGAAGTTAAAAAAAAATTGACCACGTATGCAAAAATACAGGTGTGGGAGAGAGCAGAGAGGTGGGAATTTAGAACAAAAATTTGCTGCCTGAGCACTGACGTTTCTGCTGCCCTGCAGAGGCTCTCGGTACAAACCCCAGGCCGGCTGCTGACTCAGCACACGGCCTCGGCCGAACGGCTCGACCTCCGCACCCCGCTGCGGCACCCTGGGGACGGGCAGAGCCAGCGTCTCCCAGCCCGGGAGGTACCAACAACAGCAGGGAGCACCAGCAGACCAGCCTGAGAACCAGGTTCAGGTCAAGCGGTGAACGGAGGCTGAAGAGCTTCACCCCTGCTTAGAGCAAAACTAAAAGGGTTACGCTCAGCCCTTCCTGAAAGCCGGGAAATTGCTCTTTCGTGTCTGATGTTATGGTGGGAAATTGTAATGAAACGGGCAGTGCGAAGGCAGTGCTTGGAAGGGCAGCAGTCCCGTCTGCACTTTGCACGGCAGTGGTCCTTCGCCGACCGCAGTGAGCGCTGCCAAAAAGCTGGAGTAGAAAGGGAAAGCGAGTAGTTATCTCTGCAGCCTGCTGCTGCGAAAGGAAACTGTCCCTTCTATCAATCTGTAACAAGGACTCTTGCTGAAATAGGAGTCCTTGCCACACCTCTGTTGCCTTCCTTGTAATCAAAAGCTCCTTTCTTTCATAATAATCTCCATTTTAATCTAGTACATAAAAGCATTTTACTCTTATGGATTTCATTAAACTGCCTATTCCAGCTCTAGCAATACTGTGAACCTGACGACTCAAAAACGTGCTGAAACAAAGTTAGGTAGAAGGGATCAATACCAATTTATCAGGAAAAGGCCAGCCCAGGAGAAGCAAGAGGCTTCAATAAGACACAAGAAACTCAGCTTGAGGAAAGTACCATCATATCCCCTGTTCCAGCAATGAAACACGTGTTATTTCAAACTTATACACTGCAAAATGTTGCAAAACAAAAACCCCCCTATTATTCTTTCAGACTAGTTTGAACTTCCTATGATTTAACAAAGATGTAATCACATCCGCAAAGATCCCAGAGTTCCTTATGAACACCTTAAAAAGTAGGAATGAATCATTTCCTTGTACGACAATCAACTTTGCAATGCCGTGGTCTTGGAAATGACAGTTGAACACTCAAAGGCAAGCACTCAAAAGAAAATAAAAGCATTTAATGCAAAACATTTTACCAAAAGTTTTTACAGCAATTTCATATAAATGGAATCTTCTCTTAAAACATGAAACCACCAATATAAATGTATTGTTACAAAGCTGATTACAAAATCGTCTCCTCAGCCACGTAGAGAGGTAGGGAGGGTATTTCTGTCATCTGAAAACACCTAAGATGAACTGAAAAGTAATGTTCAGGATCTAGCCTGCGATGTCTAAGTGATGGTAACACACATACGTTTTTGGATTGAAACATTAAAACTCCACAGGCCCATAAGGCCTTTATTAAACTTCCTAATAATTTGTGGGTATGCAACAGAAGTATCTGAGATGCCTGTCTCAGACGTCTATGGTTTTCCCTAATGATGGGAAGACTGATGTCGGGGCAGACTTCGGTGTGTGTCCCCCTGCAAGGAGCAGGCTTTAGGGATGGTTTAAAAAAAAAAAGAAAAAAAAAGTTGTTTCTATTCCTGCTCAGTTGCTCCAGGCTGTAGCTTCTGGGACCCGAGGGCAAGTTTGAACTGGTGTGTCCTGGCCCCTCTGGCTGCCCAGTGGCTCAGGGAAGGCCACTGGGAGGAACAAGTGGTGCAGCTACCCCAGGCTCCCCCTCTAGATCTGCTCCTTCCCAGTCTGTCAGGGACTTAAATGGGTGCAGAGAGCTCTTTTTGGAGTGAGCGAGGCCCTTCGGAGACTGACAGCAGCCAGTCCAGCCAGGAGGCAGGCCCGCAAAGAGCAAGAGACAGAACTGGTCCTTGTTGAGAACGAGCAAAAGGCAGCTGGGAGGGAAGGGCAGGACGGGCTGGAGCCCTCCCCTCCCCTCCGCAAAGCACGGCAGCAGCACAGGCGCTTCCCCAGCACATGAATTCATTCCTTCGCTTGGCAGACTTGGCTCGTCTGGAAACGATTACCTGTAAAAGCAGCTCTTTCACCAACGTGGCTGTTCACTGAAGTAGCGTCCAGGCTGGGCTCTGCCTGGTCTGCTGCCAGCCAGGCAGAGAAAGGCTCCAGCTGATCCCCAGCGGAGCTGGGCTGCCTGCTCCCCGCTCAGCCAAACAAAAAGGCCTTCGAGGAAGATGCCGTGGGGGGAACACAGCTCTCTAGAAAACAAAGCCACATTAACCAGCCTTAACAAAGCAACAGTTTTCCTCCCCAGTGGACGGGCAGGCTGGTGCCTTCCCTCCCCAGGACAGACTGTCTTTCGGGCTCTTCGGGGACACGTGGGAGGCCGCCTTTTCTTTTTTTGCTGTGCTGCTCCAGTGCTAGGCTCCCCGCGCTGCTACCAGGAGCTGAAGTCCCCGAAGCCTGTGCTCTTTTTCTCTTTCTTCGCAGCTGTGCTGGTTGAGGGCCCATCATCTTCCACGCTGCGCTTCCTGGAGCCAAAACGAAAACAACTGTCAGGGACTGTTCACTGTTCGGTGCGACCAGGGCAGCTGGATGCCTTTCCTCTCCCAGCAACAGCTAGGCTGGAGCCAGCCCACCCCTTATCAATTAGCGAGGAGTACGAGCTCCGTGCCAGCACGGGGACCCCGGTGGGGGTGGGGGTGGGGGCCTTTGGCGTACCCAAAAGGAGGGAGCCTGTGTCAGTCTGGGGGGACGGTTCAGGTCAGGCTTTGAACACTTCAGGAACGTCTTCAAAACCCAACAAGTTCTCCAGGCCAGAGCTGAAGATTTAACAGCTGTACTTTTTCAGCACAGTCACAATGAAAATGTGAGCCACAAGTTCTCTCCCCGCCTTCTCACCTCCATTTGTGGCAGCAAAAGGATTTATGGCGAATCAGGTGTAAAGCAGCTGGGCAAGTTTTTCAGATCCTTTCCTGTTTCTTGAGCACGGCTGTTGCAGTTGCTGCTGCTATTCTCAGCCTCTCTCGAGCAGAGTTTGCAACCCCATGGAAACACTACGCAGCCAGCTCACGTACCGTGGTTTTATTGTCAGATATCAGTAGCCGATAGGAGAACCACGAACCCTGAACCTGCCAAAGGGCTGCTACAGACCAAACTCCCAGTTTCAAGGCAGGCTGCAATGAGTGAAGGACTAGGAAAGAAAATTCTTTTCTATACTTCTTGGCCCTTTCCACAGAGCTGCAAACTCTGCCTGGGTTTCCTCTCTAAATACAGTGCAGAATGGCAGCAATTTTAAGCTGAACATAATATTTTAAGGGGCAAGCAATATTTTGTAACCAAAATGTTTAACTGACACAACAAACTGACCTACATGGGCTAACATATTTTTGTTCTCACAGTTATGCAAATGCCTGTAAGTCACGCAGGCACATACAAGCTGATTAAATAGCTGTCCAGATCTGTGTATGCATAAATACACGCCTTTATGCAGCAGACAGACAACAGCATTTTTGCAAATGCTTTCAGAGAAGTCTGCAAAAAATCAAGTGGAAGGCATTTATTTTAATTTATCCAAAACTCATGCAAAGCTGCCACTCGGGTGGGATTCTGTACTGTCCTTAGGAAAGCAAGGGATGCTGCCAATCCCGACGGGTGTACAAAGGGTGTCTGGGAGAGGATGCTTTAGGACAAGCCTGTACAACCAGCCAGGCACCCTGGAGCTACTCGCCAGACGCCCTGTGCTCCCACAGCAAGCCTGGGAACCTGCTCCCCGTTCCGGCCATTTCAGTTGTGCTGGTACAACTGTTTGTGCAGCTGAACAGGGAACCAGATCAGCAGACTGATATGGGTTTAAGGCAACTACTTCGTGCAGGGGAGAAGCTGCTAAAAGAGCAACATCTGTGGGACCGTGGCCTTCAGAAATAGCTGCAGAAGAAGAGGAGAATAAAAGATGGTGTAGGAAGTGACACAGTACAGTTCCTCAAGGACTTCTGAGTTGTGGAAATAAATCTACAGTTCTGAAGTCAGCACACGCTGTTAAAGACCAACTTGGTCATATTCAAGTGCTAAAAGAAAAGCTCAGTTAACTTGTAATCTTGAAAAACAACAGAAGTAGAGGGAACTCTTGACTCTTAGGACTGCATGAAGGTGTCTTTGCAAAGCCTGCTGGCACAAACCAAATATCTGAGCAATGGCACTGGACAGGGCCTGTGTCCAGCAGGAAAGGCAACTAAAACACTCGACAAAGATCAGATGGGCGGGGAACTCACGCTGCAGCCATGTTAATGTATTTTCCAATCCCCTGCCGGTAAGTTTTAGGAGTCTGGACCTCTTTCTTTGGTGGGACCACCTCAGCTTTTGTTTTGGCTGCTTCTTCTTCTAGCTGGACTTTCTCTCTTTCTGCAGCAACCTGTGGGAAGCAAAGAGTGCAATCTGTTGCAAGAGCTAGTCCAGAGTAAGGAGAAAATGTCTACAATTCTTTAAAGCATTCTAAAACAGCGATCAGCACTGCTATGATTACAGGGCAGGCTTTAGGAGACAGACCTCAAGGGCTACTACAAACAGGCTGTCTGCAGCCATTATGACAAGACTCCTCTCTTCTCACCTGCAGCTACCCACAGCTACTGTGGGCATTTGGAAAGGAAACCACTGGAAGCGTGACGGACTGGGAGCCGTGCCAGTTACAAGACCTCTCCGCTGAAAGAGCGGCGATGATCCTGGCACACAAGGCAATGCTGAACAGCAGTGTTTAATCTTAGCTTGCCAGGGGGCTGCCCATGTTCAAAGAAAAGGCATTAAGTTACAAAGTACTCCAAAAAAGAGCTTTGGCCTTTCAAAAAAACCAACCAACCAACTATCCTCACCTGGGCATCTGCCTCTTCATACGGATCAACAAAAACAGTTGTTGTCTGAATTCGTATTTCCTCCTGGGAGCAGAAGAGAAGAAAAGCAATTCAATCTGATGATTAATTGCGCCATCTCCCCCAAGTTTGGTTTTCAGAGAAGCAGCAGCGGGGTGAACCGCAATGCCACGCGAGGCCATATGCGTTCGCTCCCTCCTGCACAGCCCCTGGTGCTTCACACGTACCTTGGGACGGTCTGTTTTTGGGTCACTTTCCACATTCTCCATAGCAGTCAGAGTCTCAAAGCCACCAACCACCCTAAAAGAGGAAGGACACTATTTCCAGCTGTCACAACACACTCAAAATATTCCTGCACCCTTACATCTAATATCTAATTTGTGCCCATTACTCTAGCAGATTTTTAAACCATTGTGTTCGGGGGAAGGGGAATCAGCAACTGTATTTGGAAGACCTAAGATAATGTCATTCAGTGCGGAAGGTAAGCATTTTTTCTCAAATCTGGAATTTGAATTTAGAATTAAACAGAACATGGAAAAGTCAAACACTCAGAGGCAGAGCAAAGCCATTTGTCCAAAAACCCCGTAGCCACAAAAACTAGCCAGATGGAGAACGAGCGACCATGGACAGCCGTCTGTGCAAAAAGACACAAACCCATTCCAAAATGGGTTCACTTGCTAATGCTACATCCATCCATTTGGAGCTCATTTGTTACTCCCATGAGCCTTGAAGAATAACCCAACAGACTTGGTCAAGAAAGCAAATGTTTTCATTAACTTCTGATTTTTTACCCTTTTTTTTTTTTAAATTGTATATTAGACCGAAGAGTGATATTAGAAAGAAAGTGAATGGTAACTACAGCACTATTGGAGAGCAGTGACAGAGCTGTCCGTAATGACACCAGTAACGCAGAAAGCGCAGGACTGCTCCAAAAGCACATCACGACTCTGAGCTCGTGATGGCTCTGGGAAAGCAGCAGCACATCGAGTCACAGCCACAAGATCACGCTGGGACACTTTTCATCACAGTTTTTATTTACGAGGATGTTAGATCCCCAGCCTCTCATTTTTCAAGTCAACATATCCAAATACTTGCTTCAAAATGTTTAAGAAAGGCTGAAGACTTTCTGGACTGCTGTATGCTAATTTTCAAAAAAAGTGTGGAACAATGGGAAAGTTCCAGAAAAGGATATTTAGAAAGGATAAATGGGGTGACCCAGATAATTATAAGCCTGTCATCCTGGCATCTATCCCAGCAAAATAATGGAATAGCGGAGACAGGACATGATTAAGAAAGAAAGGAAATAAGTAACAGCAATCAACAAGGTTTTGTGGAAAACAGAGTCTGTCAAACAACCTTCCACTTTGAGAGGACAGATGTGGTTAACCAGGGATAACAGTGTCCGTGGAACAGACTTCTGGAAGGCGGCTGATATTTTGATTGAGAAACCAGAACAATATGAAGCGAACACAGCACACATTAAATAAAAAATTGGCTGACAGGTGTCAAAATCTAATTTTAAATAGGAACCACTGAGTCAGTACGTTTCCAGAGGGGTCCTGCTGGGATCAGATCTTGGTCCCAAGGTATTTAACACTTTTATCCACATCATCATCCCCAATTAAATTTGAAAACAGCTATACTTAGAAGAGCAGTAAATAAAGATGAAGACAGGCCGTTCATGCCGAGCGATCCAGATCCCTTAGAAAAGCAGGCTGTAGCTGGACAACATCTGTTTTAATAGAGCCAAGCCACATGGCCAGGAACCAAAAATACAGCCCATATTAATGGCTGTGGGACAATGGGAAGCAGCCGTAATTCTCAAAAACACTGCTCCTGGAGCCAGAGGAGTTTGGGGCCGGGAGCTCGGCCATCGAGGCGCCCAGGGCTGCCCACGGGACGGGGCAATCCGAGAGCCAGCAATCCTCCAGCCTTTGCAGGGTGGCAACTGTTTTGAAGCCTGATTGCTGGGATTACTGGGAGTCCAGTACCAGCACAGGTAGGCTGTCACGGGCTGGGCAGATGAAATGGAGGAAAATCAAATTAAATGAAACTGGTGGAAAAAAAAATTAAACTGGTGCAATATGTAGAGTGTTTTATCACCTAACTCTGCTTTCATATCAGAGAAATGAGCAATACCTCAACCAAAAGACGCATCATATTCACAGGTATTTGACACATTTACTTCTACCAGGATACCTCACTCGTGCAGGTGTTTCACAGCCAGGCAGCCCTCTCCCGTCCCAGCACGACAGCCTGCCCGGCCAGCACAGGAGAGGCCGCTGGCTATCACTTGTGATGGTCTCAGCTGAGAAATACCACCACCACCACCACCACCACCACACTATTTACACGCCTCGCGCTCCTCGCAAGAGCCACGTTAACCAAACGAAACAGGCCGACCACCGTGGTTTGAGAGGCAAGTGGGTCCTTCTCATTCCACACCCCTCGTGCTTAGTGCAGCACCGCCGCCCCTCAGTGCCGCCCCGCCGGCCGGGACAGGCACCAAACGTGCCCCAAAAGACAGACCCCATCACAGAAAATAAAACTATGCAAGTGAGAGAGGATGCTGCGCAGCACCTGCCTCCAGCAGAGCCGTCCTCGCTAGCGTTTCGTTGCTGCTGCACTGCTCCCTTTACTCCCCATGGGCCTGTCAATATTCTGTAATCAGGTTGTGACTTTTAAAAGCAATTAAAAAAACATGTATGCAGGCTAGAACAGCCTCATCCATTTGCAACTAGAGGTAGCACACTGGGGGAACTGGCACAGGGCTTGAAGACCCTGCGTGAACTTTGGAAAGTTCATGCAAAAACTCAATTTTAAAATCCTCCTCCAGGCCAATATCAGATTCACTTATAATACTGATGATTAACACACAGCCTAAGATATACTCACTGTATTTTAATTGTCCCTAAAGGAAACTTCTGATTTAATATTGGAGGATTTTCTAGCCAACAGCTCCATTCATTATCTGCTCATATGTTTTCATTTAATTAGGTTCTGATAATTTCAAATAGCCAGATCAGCTATGCACTGCCAATCTCAAACGAGTAATCCCTCAGCCCGTAGCTAGACCCCCCACAATATTAGCTGCAATATTAGCCCGAATCTTCGTTCGCTATGCTAATTAAACGTTATTTGGAATACTTTGGCACTTGTACATTTTAAAAGGCTGTGATAGACATGGCATTCACAGGTCATCAGTAAATGACCTAAATAGGCTATTTTGACATGATTATAAAGGGCTAAGGGGGAAGAAGACAAAGATGCTATGCCTGCAGAGCATGTCATTCTCTTTTCTTCTTAGCTTCTTGTCTCTAAAATGGAAAATTGCTTTCTTTTACACCCCTGCATTCTCTAACATTTTGCACAGAGTATCTCTATGCACATTACAGTGTCAGCACAGTGAACTGTCAATATAGGTTTATGTCTTTAGACACTGCCATAACACCAATAAAAAATAAAAATGAATTTGAATACAAACCCCCAGCTCGGATAAGAGAGCTCTGACCAGAGGAACTGGAAATAATTTACTAGTCACTTTTGTTCACAGAGCACTTGGAAGCCTTGCCAAGAATCAGGCCCAGCTGAGGCTGGTGTTTCATCCGTGAAAATTAAAATCCAAAAAGGACAAGATCTGATTGCAAACATCACCTATCCAGTAAAAACTGAACTACGCGTTAATCAAGGCGCTCATGGCTGGATGTAAAAAAAAAAATGGAATATTTCAACTTAAACCGCAAAGGATTTTGCAAACTTTCCTTTGATTTGTCTAAGCAGAGAGACGATGTACGTGCAAGCTCTCAAAACGTTACATGTGTTATTGTCAAACCTCATGATGCTACATTGCAGCACTAAGATCAGTTTGACGAGATGTAACGTGTCTGAGCCCATGCGCTGGCATCCGTTACAGCGATTGCTCCTCACAGAATGAGGAAACCAATACGCCGGAGTAGTTTTGGGGATTCTTTGCCTGTCCCACAACACATATTCTGGTTGTAAGAAGAAAAGCTCACAGACATCTTGCCAAGAAAAAAGCCCATACAAATCATATGTAGAAAAGACCATCAGATCAGTACATTAAAGCATTAAGAAAAAAACTCTAAAGAGAGCACCACTATGTAATATTATTCTAATATCCACTAACTTTGAACAAAAAGAGATAAAACCTGTTCTATGAATAAATCTGAGTCTCAGCATAAGGAACTCTGAACCTCGTTTTCATTAAAACAAAATGCAAACTCCCGAAGTTCAGACTAATACCTCTTTATACCCTTTCCACGTGCTAAGCGTGTGACACAGACGGTGACGGGACTCCTTTCTCATTCAACGTCACTTGTGCTAAGTTGGGAGCACAGCAGAGCAGGGAAGGGAGAAGGGCAGAAACAAGTTTAACCTTTTCCACTGTTTCTGGCTCTGTTTCTTTTATAAGGTGTCACGCATGCTTTGTCCTAAATTGACCAAGTGAGGTTTAAACAGATGTTCAGATGACATCCTACAGTGAAAAGGATGATACCTTCAAGACACCATTTACATTAGAACAACCAGTGAAACCGAGGGTTTGCTGTGTACTTCCAGTAGATGTTGTACAGAGAAACGATGATCTCAACTATATATATAGCTCAGTATCCCTGAGACAGCTTGTTGTATTTTTAGAGGAGCTTGATAAATGTTGCATTACATTTAAGCATGGATGACAAGGTAGGTACATTTAGGCTTTTTTCTGTCAGCATACTAATGAAAACAAAAATGTGCTCTTACTCGTGCAATTCTGTTTTCTTGAAAACTGAGCTAAGTTGGCACTGGAAATCTTTGCATTTCAAATTTAGAGATGTTATTTAAAATCTTACTTCTTGTTAAGGATCCTTTATGTAAACTAGTAACCTTGCTCCGTAACCACTGCCAATGTCTTTGCATGAAGTACAAGTGAAATATCTGGAGCGAGCTCTACCCATTTGCAATATGCCAATGGAAGTCACGCTGCTACGTTAGCTAGTGCTGCTCCCAAAGAACTCTGCAGCTCCCTAGCAGTCTCACAGACATTCACACATGGACTTCCTATTTCTCGTATTTTTGTTTAGAAGAATTATAGGAATTAAGCCTTATGCAATGCTGGGGATGGCAGCGGTCCAAGACGATAGAGTTTCCTGGTCAGAAGACGATACAAGAACAAGGTCTGGACTTTTTCAAAAAAATGCTTTCAACTAGAAACAGAAGCCAGAAAGAAACATTGTTGTTTTGTAAACACATTCTGCCCTCAAGGTTATTTTTATAAAAAGGAGTATGTACATTTATATACACACACAGAGAGAACAATCTATACATGCACAAACACGTACACTCAGGACAAAATGTTTTCTATGTATACACCCAATCTGGAATGGAGGAAGCAATTCTAACTTGCAACAAGGATACAGTTGAAACATCTCCATCTCTCGTAA
Organism: Calonectris borealis; assembly: GCF_964195595.1. Classification (NCBI taxonomy): domain Eukaryota; kingdom Metazoa; phylum Chordata; class Aves; order Procellariiformes; family Procellariidae; genus Calonectris; species Calonectris borealis. The sequence continues at coordinate 12,037,564 of NC_134329.1, forward strand.
GGGCTTAATCTAGCAGGCGAGAGACAGTAATGAAGGGCGCTGAAAAAAAAAAACATTTTGAAACCAGACTCAACAGATGAACCTGGCATGTAAGGACTTCTCAGCTTTGGCACAGGTCCCTCTTCAGAGATCATACAACTGTTTCGGAAGCGATACCAGCCCTCGTGCAGCTCCGACAGCCCAGGCCTCGTGCGGTACAGGACACCACAGCCATGGCTTCCGCAGGGAGGCCTGGTTTATCTTCCCGCCCTGCTCTTCGCTCCTCTCCTGGTGTCTGGGGAGCAGGCTCTGCAGTGCAAAATTAGGTCAGGCTCCCTACGCAGATTCAATAACAAAATCAGCTCTTCTGCTGCTGTCACACCATTTCTGCGTTCTTCAGATGTACTAAAGCAGAAGAGCAACAAAACCAGGAGTTTCCCAGCTTAGAAGCCATTGGGATTCACGAATTCAAATCATACAGGGAATGTTACAAGTGGAAACAGACACTGTGCGTTGCTTAACCGTACCCGGGTAGCTGAATAATGCCTTGTAGTTGTGTTATGTAGCGAATCACTTTAGAGGACAAGAGTTATTTTCATTGCCCCATTTTACGGAATTGCAGTAGAAAGCATTAAACAGGCTAAGGCATATTTAATACGGAGTGATGCTTATCCAAGGAAAGAAAACTGTCTTCCACAAAAGCATCTGGCAAGGGGAGGAGGGAAGAAAAGAGAAGAAAAGAGAAGACTAAGCTGAGTGCACGTCAGCTACTGAACGATGCCTCCAATTTGACCAAGTCTGAGCTTTCCCAAACCACCTTGTTCATTATTTCCGGGAACAAGAGAATTGAAGAATGAGCGGCAGAAACCTCGAGAGACAGTTAAAAGATCTGCGTAAGCAGATACGTGCAGCCACGTACAAACGGGAAAACTGACCTCCATATACTCATCTCCTGTCTCAGTTGCCGCATCCTTTTCTCAATTCTTGACGAACACAAGCGATACTTTTAATAAACACAGAGAACTGCTGCGCAGATCATTTCCAGCTTTGCCACTCTGACCACAACAATCTTCTCTCAGCTCCCTCTATTGTCCTTCTTTTTACCACATCACATCACACCCCATCCCTGCAATCTGCCCTCACTTTCAAGCCCACCATGCTCTGCTTGTCCTAAATCTCACCCAGAATTCACAGAGAGCATTTCTCCCCTTCGGCTGATCAGCATGGCTCGATCGCCTTCCACTATTATTTTAAACATGCACTTTTTCATGTGTACCTTTAGCTTTGGAACAGGCTCCCCAAAAACATCCACAAAGCCATTTCATTTTTCCTTGGTTCTGAAGAAAGCGTGAACTGTTGGTGGAAGGTAGGCTGAAAGGGGTCACTATTGTGACTTTCCTGTATCTATATGCAGTCTCTTTTCTACTTACACAGCTCTCTGGGACAGAGATTATGTTTCTATTTCTGCTTATAAAGGGCAAGTGTACCAGGCCCCTGATCCACAGGAGCTGTGAGCCGTTGGAGTAATAGAAAATATAACAACAACATGGATGGGATGTGCTTCCACCTAAATTTCATAAAGCACGCCAGACAGGAACGTGAGCCTATACTGGTGTTCTGGCTGTAACGTCCCTGTAGCTCACCCAACAGCTGAACTCCCAGCTGTAGCATGGGTGAGAGGGACCCCCCCCAGCCCACATCAGCAGCAGGCGGGACCTTCCCCAGGCAGCAGTCACCTGCAAATGCTTCTCATCCATTCTGTGCAGAGCAAATGCATGTTGGTTGGTTTACATTATCTGAGTTTCTAAATTAAACCTCTTACCAGCCAGCTAGAAGCCAACAAAAGCCACCAGTTAGTTTTCACGTTAATTACAGCATTCTCTAAGTCAGGAGAAATGGTAATTACTAGAAATGGTAATTACTAATTTAATCTAGGCAGCTCTGCTGGAGCAGGAAATCCGTGCAGCCTGCAACACACCTCCAAGGGAAGGCATTCTTCTCTCACTCTCTGCCCTTGTTTTTGCTCCCCATCCACGCCAAATGATCTCCTTTATTTTCAGTAACATCCATCCTCATTATTGCCATGGTGGGCAGCACAATCACGACAAGATGACCTCCCTGTCCTCCAGCCACAGCCTTCTCCTGAGACTTGAAAATTCCAGTGCACCAAACCAGACACGTGCCACCTCTTCACAGTCCCACTGCCTGCAGCTGGTGTGTTTTCCAAACATACTTAACAGCCAAACATCCAACTCTTAATAGCTGCTACTATGCAAAAATTGTGTTTCAAACCAGTGGGAACATGAATAAGATGCAGCTCTCCAGACAAGAACTTTTCAATGTTCCATCCCACACAGGACCAAAAAAGAATAAAGGGGTGGGGTGGAGAACGGTTGCTCTTTCGCTCTTTTTTGTTCTCCACAGTATGGAAAGCCTGCCGAAAAGTTCTATACAAATTACAAACAGGTCAAATTCTGCTCTCAAAGATACATATGTGATGCTCACTAACATGACCCAGAGCCGCACAGAAACAGCTGAGGGTACAGTTGAGATCAGAGTATTTAGGTTTTGATATTAACTGAAATAAGTAATCCTCAAATCTATATGAAAGTCACAACAGGCCAGTAAGCATCCAATTAAGACAATCCAATTTAACATTCATAGAAACAAAGAATTCTTATTTCATGGGTTCATTCTATTCTTAAACCTAGATATTATTGCTAGATATGCTTCCCAGATATTATTGTACTACACAGTCTAAGATCAGATACAGTCAGCAAATCCTGGAAACACCCAGGATCTAAAATAGCAAACTGAAGATGGAGTTTCACTAGAGGTACAATCTCTTGACTCTTTTGGCTTTTATGGCTTTTAAAAACAAATGCAGGTAAAAACAGCTGAAGGATTTTGATGACAGAATACAGATCTTAAGAGCTGCACACATCAGCCTTTTATATTAAATTTGTAGGTAAACTCAATTATTCAAGTATTCAATTTGTAGATAAATACAGAGTGACTGGAATGCATCAGTTCCAGCATCTTCATTTTTCACATTCTTTGAATTAATCTTCATTTACGTGCAAGAAAGTCCAGAGTAAAATTCACCTGCTCTGTGTTCAGGTGAAGATGTCACTCAGTTTTCATGCAGGGAGCCAAACACAATTCTAAAACAACATTTTTAATAAAGTTGTTCCTTTGTGTTTCAGCTAAGAATATTTGCAGTGCTCAGAAAGCAGCATCACTTCTTTACTCTGGCAACCAAGTTCAGATTTCTGTAGTAGCAAAGACAATTAAAAAATTAAGTCTTTCCTAAAACTGCCACTGCATAAATCCCTGCTCTACACTTAACCAGAGTTACCTGGACTGAAGTAATTCCTCTCTAAAGGGCAATGTACAGTGTGAAACATCATTTGAGCTATTTCAGTCATAAGGCACTTGAGATGTTATGCATGGTGCGAAGGCTTCTGGGAGCACACTCCCCGCACCGCAGTAAGCTCAGCTACGCTCTAAACTCTTTCCTGGTGAATTACTGTAAAACCGGAGCACACTGGGGAAACACAGCACCGACACTGGAGGACTATACAGGATGCTCACTGAAGCCAGGTTGCATCCAGAACTGAAGAAGAGTCACATTTTCAGCTGAGCTGTCCTAACCCAAATACTATTTGATGAGGTGGCAAGCTCAGGTTAACAGCATTACCGTACGGGATTTAATGGGATTTTTGCAAGGAGGTCTCAAATTGTGGCTTAAGTGAAAGAGTCTTAAGATATGGGTAATGTAACTCCTCCGACAATATACTTGCTCTCAGCTTTCAGTATTAGAATTTGTTTATGTGGTTTCATCAAATGACAAGAGAACTTTAAATCTTTCTAGGACAGACCCGAGAAAGGAAAAAGAAATATATTTCAAAGGGTGCAATTATTGCAGAATCAGTATTGGAACTAATGGCACTAAAATAATTGTTTAAAATGAAGCCAGTTTCTGCCTCAAGAACTCACAGGCAGAGAAGATGGATTAAATATATCACTTCATTGTACAGCACAATTGTATAACATCCAATCGAAGTAAACAGCACATGCATTTATTTTCAATTGCTGCCTTTCAAACGGATAAAACTATGAAAAGAATAAAAAACAAATCTTCATTTTAAAAAGATTGTAAAATCCTCAGGAACTACCAATGAAACAGGCTGGCAAACTTCCCCTTCCTGCCATTTGCACTGAGGCATTTGTTAGAACAGCTACGCATGACTTGGTAAATACCATGTACCTGCAGCAGAGGAAGCAAAGAACAAACCGTAACATAAAGATTTTGTAGTATCTTCTGTAATAAATACCTTGATCTTTATCACATGAGGACTTGACTGGAAAAGACTTTTGGAAGAGACTTCTTTATAGAGAATGAAGTTCCCTTGCTGCCTTGGCATTGGTAATATCTTTTTATATATATATATACACACACACACACACACACAAACATGTATGTATGTACACACACAGAAGCACACAAATATACAGATTTTATACTGATGATAATTGTCAGGAGTAAAAGAAAAGAAGACTAGAATAAAAAAGAATAAAAGGGGCCAAAAGACCTAACCTATGCAGAAGCTCTATGTTCTATGTCATGATGAAGAGCAGCCCTGTCATGACTAATTTTCCGGTTGACAGCTCGTAAGAGATGAAAGCAGTGTTGAAGAGGTAATCTCTTGTGTCCCAGCAATTAGCATGCACAAATATTAACATGGTTGGTTACAGGACGATGATTACTTTGTTCATGACTCCCTGGAGGGCCACCCACAGAAGGGAAGTAAGGCAACTTACAACGATGGAAGGAGAAAAAAAGGCAGAGTCTGATGACTGATGCGATGTTGGCCACCTACGCATGACCAGGAGAACTGGATTGTGAGCTAGGATTTTGCTCCAGTTCAATTGCAAGTCACTAGGTTCTTCTCGTCAGGCTTCAGACACACAGGACAGCATGTCTGCTACACTGCTGTTCATCCTTCACTTACCTTCCAAAAACTGTATGCTTCTTGTCCAGATATGCACAAGAGCGGAATGTGATGAAGCTGGAAGGAATAAAGACGTACCAGTTAGCATATTATCTCACGGACACTCAACAACAGCCAGTAATGCTTAAAAACAGAGACTGTATGCAACAGCTCTCTGAGAGAAGACAAGCTCCTCTCTGGGAGGCCCGCTGGCCAAACATCCTTTAACTCCTCTGTTTTGTGGGTTTTGTCTTGGATTTCTGGAGTTTTGACTTCCCGTTTACTAACATCCCTAAACAGCACTCCAAGCAATGGTGATTTGCACAAAGTCCAAAATTAATGTGAGCATCTGCCTCCTCGGCCAGGCAGGCCCTGGGAAGCTCATGCAGGACAGGGAGACGTGCGTCCCGCTTGAGAAGTACATTTCTTGTGCGTGATTGGGAGCTCGTATCCAGCAAACAGTTATTTAACACAACAGCCCTCTGCCAGTGTAAACTTCTATCTTTTAGGATATTTACTTTTTGCATTTCTCTTCCATTACATTGGCCTGTCGGTGATCCATTTCTCCTCTGGACAGAGCAAATTTGTGCTTCGGATACAAAAATGGCAGAAGAATACTTCAAAGTGTCAAAAGTAACGAAAACCTGTGAAACTTGGATTTTTAATTTTTAATTAATTGGACTTTCAATTTTCAGGGTTGTATTTTGAAACTTAAACATGGGAACTAAAATACCAAATCCAAAGCAACCTTTACTACTGAAACCTTTCTCTAAAGCTTAACGCTTCTTTGGAAGACTTGAACTACAAGCGTATGAGACAGAGGTTTCCACACTGTGGTCTGCAGACCACGATAGCCCAGCTTGGCTGGACATGCACGGCTGGCTCTCCTCCCTGTCTCCATCTGTTACACTACATTAGAGACAGCTAAAAATACATAAGCATTCCAAAAGCACTTTTCCATATAAGCAACTGCCTCAGGAAGTTATATGATTGCAAATAGGAGGGGCTGCAATCTGCCAGACAATCTATTAAGACGTAGCTTGCCCTAGGAAAGCTTTGAGATGCTGTGCAGAATGCAAACTCCTACACAGGGCAAACATTACAGCTTAGCCTTCTGCATGGGTTCTTTGCACCAGTTTATTCCCAGATATCAAATACTTAAGATTATCAAGTGGTCAGTTATGTAGCATTGCAACAGAAAAAATCTGAGCAGTAGCAAATACACAGAGAAAGCTTCTCATCCATCACTGCAGTCAAAATAAAATTAAGGACAATGGAATTAACATAGCTCGGGATGATCCCGGAGGAGAAGTCCTGGGCATTATTTGAGCATCACCTTACACAGGGGACCCAGCTCACTCTGCACTGCAGTGTCTATCACCTATGGGAGAGCTATTCACCCAGTTCCTAGGGTCATAACAGTTGCCAGAAGTGTCTAAACACTGCCTAGGAAGTTTTATAAATATGGGCAGCTGGAGTCTCTCAAGGACTTTGCATATAAAGGAATTTCATATTTCATTTGCAAATTTTAGGGAAACATACCATCACATCTACAGCACCAGATGATGTGACTCAATATGGCACATCACTCATGAACTGTCTCTAACTTCTGTTTCTAGAATCCTTTTTTTTTTTTTTTTAAAAAAAAAAAAAGCTTCTACTCTCCCCTAATTTAGCACCTGAGTGCTGGCAATAACATTCAAATCCAAAATAAGCTCTCCAGCAACTTGATCCTGCAAACAGCCCAACGAGTTTAGCCTTAAGTACGTGAGTAAGCCTATTAAAGGCCCTAAGACAAGCACTTGCGTTTAATTAAAGCTAACCACACTACTGCACAGTTTACAAGCCATAATACTACTTCGCATCATGAAGACCGACACCAAGAACCTCCTCCCCCCCCCCAGTCCCAACACACAGTACTGTACACACACACACACTCTCTCGCTCTCTTTCCTGGGGCTCCCAATAAAAGTACAACTTTTTCCTACTGCAGTACTTACAGAGCAACTAATAAATAGTTGGCTCAAAGGGACACAGAACATTTTCAAAAGACTGCAGGCAAACACCCGTGCTTACGTTACACATAAAGAAGGTTATTACAACTTCAGTATCTTTAAATTTCATTTGTTGTTCTTCCTGCTTCTTCATTTTTTCCTCATTTTAGTCTTCATTCTGCTTTTGTACATTGGAAAACAAGTCCAGATTCTGCACTCTGCCACGTCTGGGTTCTACACATTTCAACAGTGCAGAACTGTTCTCATTTATTTAAAATCAGGCAAGTAAAAAGAAGCAACATTTCCATAGAGTATATGTTTCATTTCATTAAGCCCTTTCAAAAAGTTCAATAGGGGGTTAAATTTAAACAGAGTGGGGAGGTGTAATGATCTCACAGAGATAACAGTGGGGGGGACAGTGACAAAAATGAACGAAAACTTCAGATCATAAAAACAGAAAAGACAAATTAATGATGATGTAATGAACCTGCAGGTCTTCTTGCCACGCTTCACTTTGCTCTTAGATTGGGTAACGGCAGCTGTAGCTATCCTGATTTCAATATGCAGCACTCGACAGAATATTTCACTTGACTGAACTTTAAAGAGTAGCTCGTAAAATGTCATTTGTTTTCTTAACAGAGTAAGACACAATGTCTAGAGGGAAACAATAAAACACAAAAAGCAAGTGACTACTTACAACTGCGATTTGTTTGTGTTGGGTCCCGAATTGGCCATACTAAGAACACCACGTCCCGTGTGGGACAAATTGGGCTTAAATTCATCTTTGAAAGGTTTTCCCCAATAAGATTCTCCACCTTAAAAGAGAAAAGATGACAGAAAAAATGTTTGATTTCATTAGTTTCCCACTACATTTCGTAACAGGCACTGACATTAAAGGTTTCTGGCACTTCTGATCACTACGTGTATAATATATTCTTACCTCATCCCTATCACTAGGCTAGGATTTGAGCATGCCCTTGAAATCAGATGTTTGTAACTGGCAACACAATTCCGTGCCCCCACACTATCAACTGCAGCAGACCAGACTGTTTATCAACAGCATTATATACCGTGTGCTGAAGAACTGTCAAGGATTTAATTTTTTACTGCTGGTCCACCATAATTTTTCTTTTTTGAGACATGAAATCTTTAAAAGTGATTTCCTGAGAAAACATAGAGCGAAGAATTACTAGTTTAATTGCACTCTGGATATAGCACTGCTTCCAGAAATAAAATATCAGGGAGATGAAATACGTTCATAGAATCAACTAAGAATAGGAGCTGTAAGCTCAAATGCTTAATTCCTGGCTAAACAATGAAGAATGATGATATATATTCCTCCAAAATAAAAGGCAAAAATTAGATATTTGGACTAGATACCTGGGTGATGTAAACACTTAAATGCAATGAAGTCAAAAGGATGATAAAACTTTGCACAAGCTGCAGACCCAGCCCTCTAAAACCAATTTATTTTCTGTATCTGTGGATAGAAAGAGGGTCTGGGAGACCTCTCCTCCTGGCTGTCATTTTTACATTATTTACGAAAGGTCTGACATTTTCATTTGCACTTTCTTCCAGGATCATTCTTAATAAGAAAAATGAAGGCTGAGATGAGTCATAGTTTTACAGTCAAATCCATAATCTTGTTTGACAAACCATGAAAAAAAAATTTCACCTTAGGATAGTATTAAAAATAAACCAAACAAAACTATCCAAACAGGCAGCAAGACTGGTCCATCTGCAGAACTGGCTCAAGAATCCCCTCCAGTAACTGTATCACTTGCGAAGCAGGAGGTCAGTAAAGGATCTGCAGCGCTCAACGGCTATTTGCACATGTAATACAGAAAAGCAATTTGATGATACGACTGCACAGGCAAGCAGCAAATAAAACTGAGGAATAAAACAGGCTCCTACTGAAAACCGTATATAGAAAATCACAAGAGTGCATCAAATGAGAAAAGAGTTTCAGATGATACCACGAAAACAAAGCCTCACCCATGGACAGCTGCAAGTGCAAATGGAACTACGTAAGCAAGAAATTTTGGAAGAAACTGACCCACTTAAAAACCCAATTAATCATGTTCAAAAGACCTATTAATGAGTTGAGTGTTGCCTGCTCTGCAATTTGACAAGAAACAGCAAAAGGGGACAAACCCTGCAGGGATTTTCTGTAATCAGGAGTAGAGGGAAGAGTGATTGCTTCAGCAATCTTTGGCTATTGAATATTTTAAGATCAGCTAAATTACATCAGCTTGATCCCATATGCCAATCTCTTCCAGTAGCAGGTGAACGGGATGCGGTACAGCTGCGGCCAGCTCTACTGTCTTGAAGATGAGTCCAAGACCTAGCTATTCCAGCCAAATCAACCTATTAGAAAATGCCTTACCAGAAGCCCGTAATTTTCTTTGCTGATGAATCTCCTTATGTTCCTATTTGCTACGAGAGGTTCCTTGTGCATTGCCTGCTACCCAGCTTGTTCAGAAAAACAAAGTTCTTGTAGGTTAGTAAATAAACAAGTTACGCTCAGAATATAGCGAGGCTCCACGCCAACAGGTGCTGCCCGAAACCAGAAACACACCTGCAAAGCCTGCAGACCCGCTGCCCATCAACAGCACTGTGCTCAGCGCGCCACTTCGCCTTCCCTCTTTGCCTTTCACAGTTTTCACCCTTCCACTTCCATCTGGCCTGGCGAGGCAGCACCGGGGACGGGCCCCCTGCCCGCGCCGCCACGCCGCGGCGCTGCCGTGGCTTCAGGCCCTGCATTTCTGCTCTCGGCCACGGCCGGAGCTCTTTGCACCTGAGTAACAAACTTCACTTGGACTTCCCTTAGAGAAATACATAATTTTGCTTCAAAGGATCTCTTGAAGGAACTCCTAATTATTTGTAAAGCAGATGCACTTGCTATGAGTCCTAAGCTAGAGGAGTTTTGCTGTCTGAAATTTTCCGGTGACATGCAAACATGAACACAACCCACTGAGACGGTACACAGCAGCAAGTGGCCAAGCCACAGAGTCCCTTACACCCTTCATATGCTTCCAGCTCATGCTGGAATTACAGCGTTGTCAAGCTGCTGAAAGAGTGGAATCCACCCTGAAGCCTTTGCTGGTCAGAAAAATAATTCAAAAGGAAAGAGAAAAATTGTGAATGACAGAGAGACTCTCCCTTTCTGGCACAACAAGCAACCAGACGCAAGAGCTTGCAGACAGGAGCAATGAGCCATGATCTTTAGGTTTTGGAATATTTATTTTTGTATGATTTCATTTCAGATCATGCACTGCAGGTCAGAATTAATCTCATATGCACGAAGGCTAACTTTGGTTCATTCCAGTTCTCCGGAAAGAAGTGCTAATATTTTAGTAGATAGTTACAGCATGAGATCCAGTCCCCGCTTCCCTCTCTGTCTGCCATACAGCTGTTTCCAAGGCTAATTCTGTCTGCCCGGGAGCTGCAGCAAGAACAGAGAATGGCCTGTACAGCATTTGCCCAAAAGCCCAGACGTCCTGTAAAGAACATAGCTGAAGTGGCTGCAGAAGCCTGGCAGCACGGACTGGCAAGGGGCGGTGGAGACACTGCAGAGGCAGTCAGAGAGCAGTACAGGAAGGGTTTGGGGTTTCTTCTTGTTTTTTTAAAGAAAAAAACCAAATTTTTAATTTAAAGAGAATACTTTTTTTTTCCCAAAAAGGAAAAACCCAAAAGTATTCTCCTTAGATTAAAAATAGCCTGAACGTGCTGTTTGTCAAACTCCTGCTAACCTCTGGAATTGTTCCAGGCTTCAAGTATCTGCTTGAAGCAGGACCAGACAGAGCAAGCCAGAAGATGGTGAGTTAAATATATACATTTTTTTAATTACTGAAACCCAGAATCACTTTCTCTCTGAAGATTAAGTACAGATCCCTCATTAGCCTACTGCCATGGCAGCACAGTGCCTAATGCTCAGCCATGAGGGTCTGGAACAGGGATTTCAGATTCTTGCATTTTACTCTCTACGGTAAAGCTCAAGGTAAACTTGGGAAAGTAAGTCACAGGCTCCAAACCTACCACTAATAATTACGAGGCATTCGGAAGTATCTAGCAGATTTTACTGTGTTTATTCTCGACGCGGCTGGGAGGTGTGGCTGTGCCCTCTTCCTCATTTTCTGAAAGCAGAATGGACGCAGAGGAGGTGGGACAGTCGCAGCCCAGCTCTACCCTCTCATGTTACACTCCTGGCATATGCCATGAAGAGAGGAGGCTCCTCCTTACATTCCCCAAATCTTCCTCTGAAAGCACACCGCTGACTATATATGGAGTCACGATGATGCAAAACCCTCACCCCAATGCTGACGTACCAGCCTACAAGCAAAGCCCATGGACAACAAGAACTGACTCTGGGTGTTAGATTCACAGCGGGCAGCACTGCCTGTCACTTCACCTTCCTCTCAGCTTACTCCCTGGTAAGATTATCTTCCGTCAAAGTGGAGCTGTGTGCCTACTGGACTTGCAAATGTTTCTGAGATCTTATTACAAAAAGTGCTGGAAAAAAATTCCGGGGGCTTTGTGCTAAAAATCAGAGGAGTTCACATGGCAGTTCAGACATGGCCCCAGGCAGGATTGGTGCTGGGAGTGCGACATGGAGCAGTACTTACAACCCTGCAGGTGGGGGTCTCCTGTTTGCACAAAGCTGGAAATGTACTTGAGATCGGCCGCTGCAATACACTGGCCTTCTAACAGCATTTAACCTGTACAATGTCAGAGCCTTCAGGAGCCAGAAAGAGTTGTTGCACAGTTCTCTAAAATAAAACTCACGTGCCTACCTAGATACCCAAGATTCAAAGCTGAAGGCAGCTGGGAGCCACTTACCCCCATTTTTAATAAAAGAGAAAAATTCTGTTAAATTAAAGAGGCGTTTACCTAATTCTCACACAGAGATGAAACCGAACAGACCACACAGCTCATCGAAAAAATTCATCATTTCCATGGCTATCCAGAGTGGCAAGATATATTTAGCTTGTAACTGAAGCACAGTTATTCAGTCTCATATCTGCGTCTTGTGCTGATAGCGAAAAGGTGAAGAGATCTAAACTGACATCTGAAGCAATCACACATTAGCAACTATACATAAAAAAGCCACCTTTTCAGATTGTCTTTTTGAACCAAAACAGCTTACTCTTTCGTAGTCTTTGTTCCTTTCTAAAGGCATTTTTTTCAGAAAGTAATTTTTTGGGTAAAATTACAGAAGTTGTACAACTTTCTTGCAAAGAGCCGAGAGATGCACCTAAAGCTTCAGAGATGTAGCATTCCAAAAGCCAGGTGTGGGCTGGGAATCATCATTCATGACAGTTGTGATTTTAAATAAATCCTTCCTTTTTCTGGCATAAAAATTGCTAAGCAGTGGTAAGGAAGTGGGAGTGCTCTGATTCACAAAAATGATGGCTTACTTTCTGTAATTTTCTTCTTGTCATTTGGAACAACGAGGTACATAATAACATCTGACACTTCTACAGAGCTTTCCAAGTGAGATTCTTGAATCATTTTGCAAACACGAAAGCCTTAGCTCAGCCAGTAAGTGCTTCCCTCCCTTCAGATAAGAGGACACGGTACTTTTAACCCCACATACCAGAGGCTGGATTTTCAGAGGGGCTGCAATCTAAAAGGAGTATATTGCTAGATAAAAAGGTCTTGCACTTGTCCTTTTGCTGAGCTTCAATCATGCAAGAAAAGGGGCTCTAAAACCAGTTACATTTTAGGAACTTGCCTTGTTAGGAAATCACATTGCAGAACTGACCAAGTTTGTCCACGGTCCCTTTGCTATTGACAGCTCAGAGGAGCGGAAAAAAAGTCCTTTGCTGTGCTCGTTGCCAACCAAAATGCAATGCCGATCTACCAGTGGTATTTTATCTTGGACTTTTACAGCTATTACTTGCCTCCTTTGTGTCCTCCTGGATTCATAAATGGACAGAGGCACACACGAGCCGATTCATGAGACCTTCCAACAGGTTGCAAGTAAGAGTAGCTGAAAAATGCCTGTGCCACTTTGAAAATGTGATGCTTTGCGTATCGTTTTCCCTTTTTCATACAAAGGGTTTAGAATATTAAACCTATTTTTCCTACATGCAAATTTTCTTCTATTATTTGGAACACTGAAAATACAAAGCAGCTGCTCCACTTGCACTAGCATGAGTTAGACAGAATTACTCACAATGTTCAACCACTTAGTTGTTATGAACAGCAGGAAAAGAGATACATCACAAATCTAAAATTCATTTTCAAATAATTAATCATTACAAAGAATGACCATGACTCAGCTTATTGCTCTGAATATTGCCTCTATGGGTGGTTATTTTGTTAGAAAAGAAATAAGCTGCTGCAGCACAATAAAATTTCTCCCAGTAGTCTTATGAAACATTAAGTTGAAGGCTGTAGAAAATCAGTTTGGTCCTCTAAATCAGTGTCAGCCTTACAGGACTGTATATCTAACTGCTTGGTCTGCCAGCTAAGCCAAGGTAAAACTCCATCCCCCACTCTTTTCCCAGTGTGGTATCTCAACTTCTAGATGCCATAATGCTAATTTCCACCCTCCTCCATCCCAAGGTTAACTGCTGAGTACCAGGAATCAGTTGTCCTTCACGTGTCTGCTGGGTCACGGTTCCTTTTATGACAGCCTAACAAGAGACTCAGAAAGGACATATCGGGGTGCTGAATAACAAATAAAAAAGAAATACGGATCAGTGCTGATCAGGTAGGACGGTTCAGCCAGAGTAGCCGTGGAAGTGGACAGTCGGTGACAACCAACTTGGCATTTTACATCTGTGAAATGTTTCCAAAACACAAGCACACTTATCTAGGTGAGCCAAACGCACAGTCTATGTACCTACGACATGTCACCTTACGTCATGTTGAACTGAATGTGCCCAAATCCACTCAGAAGCCGAAAAGTGCTGGGCTTAGTTAGCAAAGGAGTGGGTGATCATCTAAGCATTTGGGTGTTGCAACCATAAACCTGACACCTGTTGCTGAACATGGGATGAATGTCAGATGACAGAAACCAAATGGTGGGAAGATTTTTGAACAAGTCTGTTCTAGTTCCTGAGCTGATGAACAGCAATAATTAAATAAATATAACAAAACAAAAATATATACAGGCTTAAGGCACCTTCCACATATCAGTTTGGGAAAGGTGGGGTTTTTTTAAACAAACAAACAAACAAACAAAAAACCATTCCAAACCTCTTAGCCAGAAAATTTCAGTTAAAGCAGAAGGTTCTATGTGGAAGAGTTAACAAAGAATGTTCTTTTTTTCTGAAGCCTTCCTACAAAAGGCTCTAACAGAAACAATTCTGGCAGTTTAAAATATTGACATTTAACAGGTAACCTCCAAATAGTCTTCCCCGTTGCCCACTGAAATATCTGGGAAGAAAGCCCTGTTCTACTCTCATATGCTTCTCTGATATTACAGAAGTCAAGTTATTTACCCCCCCAGTAAACCTCTAAAGACCATTAAATCTTAAGGACTTTTTAGCTTTCAAAGATGCTTCCCCCCCGCAAGAAGCAGCGACTCAAAGAAATACTGAAATTCCTTCCAGCTGCCAGAAGAAATAAAAAAGGGAATTTATACTGGAAATGACATACAAGACCCAGGTAAAAAAGGTACAAAGTACTGAACTCCAGTGCTTTACTCCACTTTCCTAACATGAATGCTTGTGATCACATTAATAATGCACAAACCAATGGACCAAAATTTTTACACCACGGGAGCCTAGGAGAGCATCACTACATTTGCCATGTTCTTACATGGCTGCCGAGCTGTACCGTCCTCTGGCCGCGCTGCTGCGGGGAGAACGTAAAGCCAGAGAGGCACCTTAGGTCTGGCCATCTTCTTACAGCACGGGGCTTGAGATACGCAAGTGAAATTTCTACCTCGCATTCTGCCCAGGATCTATCAGGCAGTCAAGAACAAATCCTGACAGACTACTTGCACTCTGTGAACTGTCTAAGCAGCTTCATTTAAGTAAGTATTAAACACACAGGCATGGCAGTTCAAGAGAAATCTAGTAGCCCACCAGGCTGTCCATTTACAACAGTTACTTATGATATTATCATATTCAGTAAGTGATTAAGTAAGGATATCTAAAATTCAGCTGCCTTCAAAAAATGAAAACCATTCACTTGCAAAGAAGATAGTTGCATCGTTTGGACTCTACAATAATTGCAAACAGCATAAAAATCTGCAGCATTCATATCTATTTGAGTGTACACTGTCCATTTTATTAGAACTTTAATAGTCTTGACAGAGGTTTGCAAGACATCTCACCTGCAATATATTCATATTTAATTAAGAATGACAAGGAGGAAAACAAGATGGAAAAGACTAGAGGTCATTAGACTCCTTGTTTTAAATAAGAGAATATACATAGAAGGTTTTTTCTCCTATGGGCTTATTTGCATTTTACTTCCTACTTGCTTTGCCAGTAGAGCTGAGTCTTGACCTTCAATGCAGCTGCACTGGCAGTCCTCTGCCAACTGCTAATTGTGCTGTCTTACAATACTTCTATGATTTGCACAAATAGAGACAAGAATGACACGAGCAAGATAATTTTCATTCCACAGCAGGATCTGAACTCCACCCTACAAGGGTGAAAGGTGTCTGAGTCAACCCATTAAATTTCTCCCGTCTCCTGACACCTCTTTAATTTCTCATTTTAAAAGATGTTCCTAATTATGTCTTTTGGGATTTGAACCGAAACTTTCCTCATAACAAAATCAAATCACATTTCTTTTGACAGTCCAAGCATATACGGTAACAAATCTTGTTAATGGGCTTTTGTCATCAAACCACAGAACCTTTAACTAGTCTCAAATCTTAGAGTATGCAACTGTTGATTATTGCACGCAGTAGAAGAAAAGCTGTTGGGCAACTCACACTAACATTATTTACAAAGTAAAGAGACCGAAAGTATTTAAACTACAAAGGCATCTTTTCTGGACCTGTGAGCACGCACAGAAGAATATAGTGCTTGCATATACAAGTGACACATGTATGAACTAGAATAAAAATGCACAGAACCCCACAGGACCAGGCTGAGGAGCTGCGGAGGCTGGTGACATCTACAAGTGAGTAGATAAAAGGTGCAAGTGGAAAATGAGCAAATTTACAGCAGCAACTAGAGGTATTACATGACATATCTACTGTGGTGGGCAATGCTCTGAGGAGCCTTCAGCTGCTATGTCTCCTGACCATTTCTGATACGACTGCTATGCAGATTTTCAACTAAGGGAGAAAGAACACGCAGAAGAATTTAGTAACAGCGATCTCTAGAAGTTAGAAAAAGAGCAGCTTGAGCTTTACAAGGCAACTAGCTGGGAGAACAGATGGTATCTGGCCATTCACCAATTCCGAGGCAGGTCTCAAGTATTTAATTAACACTGAATTTGAAAGCAACTTTGCATGAATGTGTTTCTTCCCTTGTTCTTTGCCCTGGAAGGCCAGCTGTAAAATCATTACAATTTTCATTTATTTATTTTCTGGAAGAAAAATGAAGCAAAGACCCAACAAGAATTCTGCATGGACGAGTGCCCAAGTTTTAGACTGAGAATATATCGGATGAAATTTTAAGCATAGTTAAAATGGTCATAAAAATATAGCGACAAAACCTGTGCTTTGAAGTAGAAATACTCATAGTGTACCACATATCATCATTTAGAGAATTTTAATCTACAAGGTGTCTGGAAATAAATGTAACACCACAGCGCATGAAGTGAAAACAGTTTACTTTATTCAAACTCAACCTTACCTGTTCCTGTTCCAGTCGGATCACCACCTTGGATCTGCAGAATTAAAATTAAATCAATAGGTTACATATATATCTGTGTGAAAGACATTAAATACAAGCCATACAAGCCATAAAAGCCAATTCTGCTCAATTTTCTTCCTTCTATATTGTGTCATGTTGACAAGTTAGCAACCAGGAAACCATTATTACTTATTTGGAGCTTCTTTTATCAGCTGGCTGTCATCTCCTACATTACTTATCCAAGAGCAAAATGACAGTTTTATAAAAATAATAGGTCTCGTGTGGGTAAATAGGGAAAATAAACAGTCTCAAATGGGGTAACGAGATCATCCTTTCTATTATGTGCTGGGTCATAACCTGCTTTTTAACTGATGATGCATTGCTTTTAGAACTGAAAAGTCTTTACATTTTGCTACCAATCCTCCCCATGATGGGAAGGCAAGGAATGAGGGAATATGGAATATTTTCTGTATCTGAATCTGTATTTCCCAGTATCCCCCTCACTATCTGCAGTAGGGAAAATCCTCATGTGAAACCAATCTTTCAGCAACAAAATTAATCACTGTATATACATGCAAGGACCTACAGAAATAATATTCTATATTCTAATGCCAGTAAAGGGAGCGTGACATGACTACTTTCACAATAATAGCACACAAGCGCCATTTTAATGGTGAGTTTAACTATGAACTGAGATATACAGCGCTGTCAAAAGAAAAAAAGCTTTTTTTAGGATGACCGGGTGGAATGTAACATTCAGTGATGTCCCCTGAAAGATGTGCTCTGCCTCCGGGATCAGGTTGTTAAGTCTTCTGAAAGGAAGTTACAGGACAGCTACAATACCCTAAGCTGCCTGCACCGTACCTATGTAAATAAAGATCTTTGACTACTGAAGTCAACTTTCTGGTTCGCTAGGTGCTCTTTAACTCCTTCACAAAGAAAGCCTGGGTGCCTAGTCCTGGCGCACACTCAGGAGAGGATGATCTGACAGTATCCAAGTACCACAGCCCGAAACAGAAATTCAGCTGCTTTCCAAAGTTTCATCTGAATGGGATTTCAACAGGCCACAATATTACTTATCCAAACTAGCATTTCCCTCTCTCTCCCCCCCCCCCCCCCCTTCTGTTCATTAACCACCCACCCACCGCTTGGGGAAGGTAACAAGAGCCTTGCCAGGGCAATGACTCTCAAAGGCTTTGTCTGGAACACCAGCAAAAGCACTACTAAATGCAGTGATGCTCCAAGTGACAATATTAGTCAGACACAGTTGTTAGTAAGACTAGTAAGTACAAATTTAGTAAGTTAGGACAATCCTAGTTCTGATGGTATATTTAATATACATCTATTGTTGTCATGCATGGAAGAAACCAAAACTGAATTAAGGTAAGTAAGTATTTTGAGGACATCGTATATTGTGCGTTACACAGGATTTATTCAATACTCACCACAAAATTACGAATTGATCTGTGAAAAATTGTTCCATCATAATAGTTCTTCTTGCACAATTTGATAAAGTTTTCACATGTTCGGGGTGTCTGA
Source organism: Calonectris borealis (assembly GCF_964195595.1). Classification (NCBI taxonomy): domain Eukaryota; kingdom Metazoa; phylum Chordata; class Aves; order Procellariiformes; family Procellariidae; genus Calonectris; species Calonectris borealis. The sequence goes on from NC_134329.1 coordinate 12,055,840, forward strand.
AAGACAAATGGAAGTTTTAATTAAGCAATATCTTTAGACAATCAAATTGGTCACTACACTGTTTACAAGAATCGCTTTTCATTTGTGCCTTGCAAAGAAACAATCATGCAGGACTCTTGAAGAGGAATGAGCCTCTGTCTACAGAAAAAAGATATAAAATATGCTCTTTTAAAGTATACTGGAGAGACACACACTGTGTTAAATAAATTAAACCCAGACCTTCCAATTAGCATAAAGAAGTGTTGAACGCTAGCTCAGATAACGTGAGCTCCCAGTAGACATAATGATGGTGAAAACAGGTAAGCTCAGAGACTTTCAAGTAACTAACTTAGTTCCAGCAGAGTATCATAGTCCTGTTAAAAAGGGGGACTTCTAGCACTGGAAAAAGTTAATTTCCCAGAGTAAGAAAGAACCTGACTTCTCTGCTCCACTATTTCAAAGAGAGCACATTGAAGCTAATTGGGAGAGAAGCATTTGGTCCTCTTCACCACTAAAAATGGGACTGACTTCACAAGTTACTGAACCACAGAAAAACAAAAAAAGACAACTTGTTCTCCAAAAAAAAAAAAAAAGACATTAAATAGATTGCCAACTTCTAATTTGCTTTTATAGTGCAAGTTAAAGCTATTTATTTGAATTTATGAGCCACGACATTCAAACAGTACCTTCTGAAAAACTCTACTGTCTACCTAATTATCCTTCCACTGTAATTGCACGGATTCTCTTCTCTACGATACTAAAATACCTTCACGTGTACAAATACAAGAACAGAAACAGCCTGTTTTCTATACTTGGACATGTTTTCCAGCCCCACTGTGGGCTGTGTGCATAAATATATTCCAGTTTTACAAAAGAATACATCTAACTAATCTGACTTGTTACAGGCCTTGAAAATACCCTTATTTTTATATGTGCTTGCAAGTAAAGCCCCAGCATGAGTCGCAGTGTCTGTAAATGAACACACACAAGACTTGAAGCGTTTTTCTAAAAGGCACTGATTCACTTTGCATTGGTATGACATCATTCTTGGTCTGAGAGCTGCAGAGAGACAGACTGAGACTGAGCCACGCAACCTGCAATGACTTAAAAGCAAAAAACATAAGGCAAGCCCAATTACAATAATTTAAGGATTAAATAATCTCTATCCTTCTAAAAGCAGATCCAAAAGTATTCATCTGAAACCACAGAGAACTTCAATTTTCTATATTTTCTCATCTGAAACACAATCATTCTCACCCCTCTTTATTGACACTGAAATGTCTCTTAAATATCCAAACAAACTCTACCTGCCATTATAAATTCTTTATGATGATTCTTTCTTAATTATTCTACACAGATATACATGACAGTTGTCAGCAGGGCCATAACTGGAAAAATAAACAAATTCTAATGCAATCTTACACCAGCTATTATCTCAGATTTCCTATATAATTCATTACTGGGTTAAAATGGCAATTGTTTCAAGCAATAGGAGGTTTTCCTACGGTTTCAATGTTTATAGCAAATTTGAAAATTTTTCTTTGAATTGGACATATATGCTTGAAAATAATCTTTGCACGTAACTTTTCAAGTAAAATTCAACCCCCAAAGAATCATTTGTGCAGTTTATGCTTCCTTTATAAGACAAATCGTTACAGCCTTGATCCTAACGTACTGCTATTAGTTACCACTCATGAAAAATGTCAGTAAGGATAAGAATAAGTTTAAAAAATTTCTTTATGAATCAGAAATGGAATCAGCAGCTTTTAGCCTACGGCATTTCATCTCATGAGAACCAAGCACTCTTTGGAGAGAGAGACATAGTTAATAAGTTCTCTGGGGGGAATACAGCAACCTGTAATTAATTTTTTAAGAAAAATGAAATCAGGTGAAAGATTGAGTCCCCTAGGAATACATACCAAACCGTTTTAAATTTGCACAACATTGATATCCACTACAGATTTATACAGAAAATAAATACACTATTTATTTTCAAAATGTGATTTGTAAACTATACATTAAAAAAGGGGCTCTATTAATGTATTTTTTATGTAGGACCTATGCTGAACCTTCTTTCTAAATGGATTTCTAGTTATTGTATCTTCTCCCAGAAACAAGCTTTTCAAATGCAACTGCAGAAATATTTAGTATACATGCAATAATCATTTCACTGCAAGGTTTTCTTTAAATAATTGCCACCAAATTGGTTCCCATGGTCACCTCATGCATCATACAGATACATCTGGCAGGTAAACAGTTCCTTAGCAACATTACCATTACCTTTTACGGTGCTTTTTAGTAGACACAAATAAAAAGGTTTGCATTCTATCAGTAATAAACCCCAGTTTCAGTCATGCAGTTGATCTAGAATATCTGGCTCAGATTATCTGATTTATTCAAAGCAGTTAATGTTCTTGCCAAATCTCACACTGCCGAGCACATTTCGGGTACTTTTTTAAGCAGCATCCTGTCCAAAGCAGGAGAAAAAGGCTTGAGGTTTACAGGGTAGGTGTAGATCCTAAGTAATGAAGTTACGTTCTGCATTGACCATACAAACACAGCCGGTCTTTGAAGTCTTTGTTCCAACTACAAAGGCTGATGAGAAATACATATAAACAAACCTGACTTTGTTATTTGAGTGTAAGATCTTGTGGAAGATGTCAGACTGGCAGTCTTGGAATGCAAAACTGTCTACTTCTTCAGAAACTTCCTCCAGACCACTTGCCTCACACCATTTCTGAAGGAGGAAGGGATGGTCAAGGCACCTGGAAATGCAGAAGTGTAGGAGGCAACGCCGGTTTCTTGTTGCCTCATTATTGACAATGGACTCCAGGCTCTTTTTGTATTTCTGGCTGTTCTTGTCTCAAATTGACCTCAACAGCAGGAGCTAACTTTTCCCTCTTTATTCCTTTTACATTAAGCAGGAAATTATTTAAATTATTTTAATCTGCTGACTGTGACTTAGACATAGATGTAAGAAAGTCAAGGGAAAAATGCTACCTTAATTTGTTAACCTGTTGATCTGAAAGCCACTGACAGAAAAAAGGTTATGTTTTAAATCTACTGCATCATCTTCTGAGAAGGATGCAATGATAGTCCTAAGAATTCAAATTTGAAAACTGTAGAAGGCTTTTCGCTCCGAAGAGTGTGGTAGGACAGCCCTGAGAAATCCTCCTCTTCTTCAGCCAAGTTAGAATCACATAAGTGAACACAGTGTCTCTGTATGATGTCCTTCAACTTAAAGACACTTTTCTCTCTGAATGACAAACAGTAAGAAAAAAAAAACCTTATTTATACCAAAATGAGTCTCCTGGTCCAAGTATGCTCCCCACTTATTTTGTAGATGCCAGATAACTGTCTTTCAACTGCTGAAAATTCACACCCAAGACAAGTGGTAAAATTCTAATACACGGCTTGAGACAGCAATCCAGAATACTACTTATCCCAGAAGATAACACGAATGCTTTGCTTGGCTCACAGACATGTATATTTAATGGGGAAACAGCCCAATGGTTTTCTCATTATGTTTAAGTCTCCATTTAGCTAGCACACTTAGTAGGTAATTCTACATGGAAATACCAGCACTCTACTAGTTACTAGGCCTGGACAAATTTCAGAATTGAAAAGAGATTGGTGCTATGAAAATGCAAACACAACAGTGACAAGAGGCTGATTGTGAAATCACGCATACTGGGAAAACACTAAAAAAAGGGATATAAAATTTAAAAAACCCAAAGCAAAACAGAAAAAACCCTAAGTCCTTACTATAAAGTTCTAGAAAAAATGCAGGTTTTATCTTGTTCCCCTTTTCAGTATTAACCAAGCCAATTTTAGTTTCCTTTTTGCCAGCAAGGGTGGCTCCAAACCAGGCAAAATTCATCTCTCTTGCTGCGTCCCGAGACCCGAGGGGTAAGACTAACCAAGCCAGGTCACTATCTGCTTTCTCAGTTTGCAGCTCTCCTTTCTCATCACTTAAAACGGGTCATTACATTTGTAAAAGTTATCTTAACTTACAATCTGTGTTAGGCAGCTGAAGAGCCAACCAGAAGCAGATTAAAAACCTGCAGCACTCCTGTTGCCAAGGTACGGGAGATGGGAAAAGAGAGGAGCTTCCGAGTCGTTGCCATGACTGCGAGGAAGAAGGCTTTACTATGTGAAGAGCTAATCATTTCAAAATGCTCCGTATCCCTTGAGAGGATCTGCATGAACCTTGAAGAGAAATTTCACTAAGCATTCAGAAGCTGTCATTCGCACATCTGTATAATTTCCTTGTGCTAATTCCACTTCCCTTTTATTTCTTTTTGTCTCTCTAAATTGGATGAACTGTAGTAGTTGCACTAAACTACAGAGCCTTGATATAAGCTCATTAACCCTGTGTTTCAAAGCAGAAATAATCTGAAATAATGAAAAGCTTGTTCCTCACAAATTAAAATTGGATTCTACAGCCTTCATCTTATCACACAAATGCCAGAATCCCGCTACTAAGAGGCGTGAACTAGTGATGGAAATTTCTAAAGCTTCAAACGAAGCCTGCAATTTTAACATAGACCTCCTTTAAAATGCAAGGTGGATTTTGTTTTGCTTTAGTCCATTTACGTACCTTTTTTTTTTTTTTTTTTTTTTTTTTTTTACATAGAGCATTTTCACTCTTCTAATTGTTCATTCTAGCAACTCTTTAATGCTTGAGCCCATAAAGAGGTGATTTGGTAAGGTTTAAACTCAGTTCTCCCCATGCCTTTCAATCTGCAGTCCTCGTAGCCCACCCATCCCACAGGAAAGAACTCGCCCTAATAAAAGCTTGGCTTTCTTTAGGGCTTAGTCAGAGGCAACTGTAACGGAGCAATTTCAGGAATCGCCATCTATCAGGTGCAAGTGTCTGTTCCCTCCACTAAGTCACGGAAAGAAACCGGACATATAAATGTTTATAGTGCGTTTCAATGCGTAATACTGTACGGGAAGGCAACTGAAGCTACCCTACTTCACTTTGCACCGATGGACCAGGAGCACGCTCCATTTGTTTCAGAGCAAGAGAGACAAGAAAATCCAAAACTCCACAAAGCCCACTGTGAAAGCACGGGGAGAATTTCACTGTGGGAAGCCCATGACATTTCCTGGGCTGGAGAAACATTTATTATAGACCCGAACATCACCCCCTGCCAGCTCCACATTCCTGCTAACGCTTCCCCTACGTGTGAGAGGGGTCGAGCTGGTGACAGGTTACGGTGGCAAACAACAGCTGCCTAGGGTGGTTCAGTCCAAAAAAGACACGGTTCGTGTAAGGGACACCATTCTCCATCTGGTCATAGGGTGAGCAAACGCGCTCAGGTCGATTTGTGATCTACGATCAGAAGAGCGCAGTTCCAGTGAGAGAGCACTGGGAGAGATGAAAGCATCAGGGCATTGTGGGGTAAAACACTTGGCAAGACTCTTGCTGATATTAAAAAGGATCAGAACAAGCAAACTATGCCTCAGGTAATAGATTGCTGACTTGATAGCAAACATTTGCCTATTTTGCTACCTCAAAGTTTGCTTAGAACAAAGAGCAGAATTATTGCATTCTCGTTACACAGAAACCCACTATAATTTAATTAGCTATTTAGCAAAGATTCCAGCTAAATTTCACTTTTCAAAGGCATTTCTTCCACAGTACTGACATTAATCATGCTACCGAAAACTTTTTCAAAGTCTAAGCAAGATGCTCAGCTTAGACAAGATGCCAATAAAAAAATGTCACACTCCAGTTTTATTTTTCACTTTTTTGCACATACAGGGACAATCAATCAGTTTAGCTGAGCACAACTCAAGTTAAACAAGGCATCTAATTCACTCATCTCATTTGTCAATATTAACTACTAGCTCTCCAGAGGCAGAGTCGTCATCCCTAGCTGCAGCCATTACTTTCCTCTAACTTTTATTTATTGCAGTGATAGAAGAGAAAACAATCCTCTTCTCCCCTCTCAAATTTGTCAGTCACACGAGGGTTGAGGAGCTTGTCAGACAGCGCAGTGCAGGGCTGGGTGCTGATGAGGATGGGGCCGGCAAGCACAACACAGCATCGCTAGGTACAGTCTAAATGAGAGCACAACTTTAATTGCTTGAGTAACCTCCAGCAGCTGCAAAACTTGGAGTATCGCAGGTCCCGCGGCGGCTCCCTGGCATTTCGTCAGTCTGCAACTGGCACATAAATTCCACCTTTTCAGAAGATGCAACCTGTAAGTACTTCCACACTAGACGGCGAAGCTCTGGTAGCTGTCAGCCTCCCAAGGTCACCCTGCTCCCATCAGAGGAGCCAAAGTACGAACAAGAAATGTGTCAGAGGAAGATGAAGAGCAGCAGCTGTGTAACTCCAAACCGCCCACCTCATCCTTGGGTTGGGGATCACTAAGTGGCAGACGCAGCTGTATGGGATGCCTGCACCATCAAATGTCAAAAAACAAGCAACACAATCCAATAACAATTGATTCCCTCCCCAGACCCAGCTTGTCAGGGGGGCTGGGGAGGTAGAAAGGTCCAACTGTGCAAAATGCCTTCCCACCAATTACCCGAGGCCAAAGGCTGCCAGGAAACCGTGCAGACAGCCAAGGGCAGCAAGCCCCACGGCGCAGGGAGAGGTTCGCGGGGAGGTGACCGAGCACCTTCCTTAACCCCACATTGAATCTCCTATTCAAACACGGGCAGCAGGGGACATCGGGGACTCCCACTGCCTCTTCACTGCTGCAAAACAGCACTGAGGACAAGCGCACGACGGCAGCATCCAGATAAAGCATTTTCTACTAACATCTCGCATGAAAACGTTTCTCCTTTCTCAAGCATGGGTGTTTTGCCCCCAAAGTTAAAAACATTTTAAATATTAGCTTCTAGTCACTTAAGAGCAACCACCTGTTAATCAGTATGGCCGCACAGAGCCATTTCACTCCCAACCACAAAGAAGAGCAATAGATCTGTCTGCTACTGTAGCGCTTTGAGATAAAAACACACCAGGAACAACAAACATTTTTATCCAGCCGTTCTCCTCCTGGAAAAGGACAGTTTTGTTTGTTTGTTTTTAGTTTCTGTTGACAGTTGAAAGTTGCAGCTCTTCCTATAATGACGTACTTTGATAAAAAAATACGAAATAAGCCATTTACAACCATGCCAAGACCACTGTGCTTCATCCCTACAACCATATTACTGAGTGAACAAGACACTGTAAAACACCAGCTAGTTATTTGCCGGACAGTGCCACAATGACGCTGACAGAAAGTGAGAAGAATGGACGTCTAAATCAGAAAGAAAATGAGAGATTCAGGAAGGCTGGGGAACTCGTCATGCCAGGAGGTCAAAGGATTTTTTCAGCAACTCGCTTTTCCCACTGGAAATGGATAAGAAGTTTACAGGCTTCTGATCTTCAGAACAGTCCCTCACACAAAAGGAGAAATGATTTCAAAGACCGGGGGCTGGATTACACATTTATAGATCACAGGCATATTTAACAGGTCAGAGGGCCTCAAAAGATTAAAACATCAGTGTTTGTAGAATAATGGCTTCTTCAGATAGTTATGCCAAGACATCATCATTAAGCAGAGTTTGCCAGGTCCTAAAACCTCAAAAAGCATTTGTGGAGTGCTGGATGGAGCTTTGAAATCCATCTCACATTCTTCTTTGTTATGCCAACTTGCCCTTAAACCTTAAAGTATTAAACCTGAGAGAGACAGCCGAATTTAGAAAAACTGCCGTGGCAGTTACGGATTAGTATTCAATTACTGCTATCGGCATGTGTTTAACCACCAGATCCTTACCCCACAGCGACCACCTGTACGAGGAGAACTCCCAAAGGAGAGAAGGGAGATGGTACACTAAATCTCCTGTTCGCCATTTTGACAGGGTCTTGTGGAGTGTTAAATTTTTATATATATGTAATTTCCATAGCACAATGAAAATAAAAAAGCACAAACACTAAACAAGAAAGCCTCAAAGCAACCTAGAGGCAAAAGGAGGAATTTTTATTCCCTTTCACAGGTGCAGAGACTGGGAGTCTGCCTCCACCCTGCCTTAAGAGGCTGCTCCACCACCTGCAAGGTATAACTGCATCACTGTAGTCACTAATACAGCAGAATACACACGGATGATATAGACAGTTGTTCCCAGCAGCATCCTGATTAAAGCAGCTAAAAGAACTTTACGGTGATTTTTCTAATCACAGTAAATACAATACAAGAAATCCAGTGACATTCATTGCCTTTCATCAGTTATTTTTTCATAATTTATTTGTTTGGTGATGCGTAAGACTAGACCTGAAAGAATAATACTTGTTGGATGCTGTTAAATCTTCTGTACTTGCCAGAGTTACTTCTGGTGAGTAGAATTTTTGTAAATTTGTTTCCAATTAGTCTACACAACAAATGCTGCTTATGCCCAGCTGAACTCAGCTTCCTGGAAAATGTCCCTAACAAATGGCCATCCGATTAGTCCCCGTCAGGAGGAACATACTGTATCTGAATAAGAAGGCCAGGAGAAAAACAAATGGCAACAAACAGCACTACGCACACCGCTAGGATGCAAAGAAAGAACAGTAGCGTACCTTTGCTCATTTGAGGCACAAATTCAAAAGAGTGGAAGAAAATCCAGCTTATCTTCCAAAGTCTTTATTGCCTTTTCTCAGGTCCATGACTTACACCACGCATCATTTTTCTGGAACCTAAGTGAAGTTTTCTGGTGCTCTGAACAAGTGATTTCCAACACAGAAAATACCTGGATTCTAGCCCTATTTCATGCTCTCTTTCTGAATTCTGTCACAAAGTAACTGATGACTTCAATCACACTGCAGCACTGATTTCCTCCCCTGGATCAATACAAAACATTTCTTGATTAGGTTTTTGGTGCTAGGAAGAATCTCATCACTATCAATCTTACTGATTGGCACCTAAAGTACTAGTGTATGAAGATCCCTAGATTTATTTTTAAACAAAAGTTTCCACGCGTCCATACAGACTGAACTCCAAACAATTCATACTGCCAGATAGCTCACAAAAAACAGGGGAAAGAAAGAACAGGAGACAGAAGAGCTGTGAAGGGGGAGGGAGTAAGAACCCAAGGGGGGTACTGAAGGCAAAGAGGATGTTGGGTAGGCTCAGAAGCAGTGCAGACTGCTGAGAGCACACCTGCAAGAATATTTTGCTTAAATAGACAGCCCATAGGCTTGAAAATACAATCGAAGATTCAGCAGACATACACTCTAAGACAGCAAGTATGTCACTTGCTGTTCTCTATTTCAGCAAGAAGACTTTACCTCAAAGTGTATATTGAAATCTAACCCGTAAGACTATTTTAAAATGTAATTTGAATGTTGCAAGTCCTACCTCTGGACACAGGTATTTATTTGTCATATTTATATAGCAACTTCATCCTCAAGCTTCCTAAAGCATTTAACAATCATGTATTTGCAGTACTGTGCAAATACCACCACTGCTAGGGTGGCTTCCATAATAACCAGAGCACAGGATATCGCTCAGTAATTAAAAAAAGGAGCCTGTGGTCAGGTCAAGACAACAACCGGGTCAGGCAGTGTTCAGTCTTTAAAAAGAGAAGTTAAGCACCACAGTAATATGCCTTATAAATCATATACTTGCTCCTGCAGTTGCACTGCTTGAGAGAACAGATGTATGAATTCCCCAAATCACACGTATTTTGGCTGAATTCAAACAGTAATGACAACCTAACACTGCTATCATCTCTCTCATTCGCTCAAGTAGCACAGAACTGTGTGTTGAATCCAGGGACCCCAAGTCTGCTGGTGATCTCAGTGCGTCTCAATACAGTGCTTTGGGCTGAAATTTGTTTCCATTTCTTTCCGAAAAGCCAGGCTACTACCCATGCCAAATACGTTAAAAAATCACGAAGGCTGAAAAGTCAGGCACCAAAAAGCCTGCGCAACATTAATTTGGGTAAGCATTATGGTACAGTCCGGTTCCCCCTGATTGCATTCAAGGACCTTACCCACATTCTACACTTCTGCAGGAAAACCAAATTCTGCAGATAAACCATTTCACTACACAGTTCCAAATAGCTCCCAGAACTGGTTCAGCTTGTGCACTGAATAAGCCAGGAGAGCTGATGAAAAACTCAGCATATGATTAATTAAGACTATTACCATGCAGATTCACAAGCAGGGTGAACTGGAAGTGTTTAGAAAGGCTTGATTTTGGCATTTCCCCATTTTCTGTCTGTCTTTGCAGTCTCAATAGATCCATTGTAGCTGATCTGCGTATATGTTTGTGACCTATATATGTGTTATATGTTTGTAAGATGTTTGCTCTATCTGCACTGAGCTACCTTATGTGCCTAACCTCAGTGTGATTCAGGAAAACCAAAGTTAGAAGCACAAACTCCTTATATAGTAAAGGGAGAAAAACAAGCGCCTCCCGGAAGAACTGATTTAATAGACCTAGGATGATGACCTAAAGTGGATGTGGTGGAAACCTCCTTAAAGCAGCAAGTTTTTCCTACTTATTCTAAATATATATCTTTTTCCCCTCTGCAGTGCCAAAGGTCTGCTTTATTCACACAGATTTAATCGACACAAAGAAATGAAAGAAACAGATGGCTAGAGGCCAGCGTTCAAGCAGGTCTGGTTGTGTAAAACAGTGCACACTTCCAATGTGTACATGAGGAAGCGGTGTGCGTGAAAGGGAGATGAACAGGGATTCATCTGGAAAAAAGAAAACACGATGGATATCATACAGGAAGTTTATAATGGGCAATTAAGACCGAGTCCTCAGGACTGAGTGACACTGGTCACACGTGCGGCCAAAAAACCCACACTGTTAAGAATAGTTGCAGTCAGCCTGCGTTAGCCAGGAGGCAGTTTGAGAACATATGGCAAAACAAATGATTCAATGCAATCTGCTCATTCTGCTGCTTCCCCCAAATATTGCTGTACTAACATCCTCTGCTTTTTGCCTTATTACATAGTGTTACTATTTAAGAGCATGGAAAACACCTGTAAGGATGACGGACCTTCAGAATTACTAGCAGGATACGCTGCTGTGGAGATTCTCATACTGTTTCCATAGATCAGCTTGAGATGTTTTCACGTATCTTGCTCCGTACTCGTGCAAGAGAAAGGAAGGGAAAGCTAGCAGGCTTGTCCTGCTTGCTTCTTTTTCTTTCTCCCAGGCAAAAAAGGATGCATTCTCCCAGTGCATCTCTGGATGCACACCGAACATCCCAGCTCCTAGCCAGCACCACTGTCCTTAACTTCTCTGAGGGTCACAACAAGCAGAAGTTTTACCATTTAAACACCTAGTCACATCCTTCAATTTCCTAAACCATCTACCTTCAGGCCTATAATCTCCTGAGATAAAAATCTCAGTAAACAATGGAAGGTTTGGGCTTTTTACATTGAAAACTTTTTTCCTTTTATAGATGTGGTTGTACAAATAAATAAGCCAGCACACTAGCAAGCAGTGACGTCTGAGACATCGATGTCACCACAACTCATCCGTCTATCACAAGTCTTACCATGTTTATTATTTTAAGAGCCACAGATTTCCCCCAGAATCAGACCGTACTGACTATAAAAAACTCTAGTCCGTTGTTTTTTAAAATGAAGATCTATCTCTTATTGGCAGAGGGAAGATGTTTGAACACTTGAACCTTAAAAACTGAGAGAGCAGGAAGTAAAAAACATATTCTAAGGTTTTCATTTGGGTTTGTTCTGTAAAGCTCAGGATTTAGAAGCAAATCTAACCATTTCTGGGGTTCTTAACTACATGTACTCAGGCTGACAAGACTGCTCTCAGTTGCACTGAGGTTCTTTTCCTGGTTCTGCCAGTAACCTGCTGTGTAACCTTGCGTTATTCTCTCTTCTCTGTGCTCTTCCTTCTTTTTTCTATCTTCCTTGTCATTGTTTGGGGCACTATAATCCTGACCCTTTGAAGCTCTAAACATGTACCTTGACACGTTGTCAGTAGTCCACTAAAATGTATGGGACTACTCACAGAGAACATTTACACACATAGTAGTATAATATATAAAATAATATATATACATTTTACAATGGCGTTTAGTGTATGTATGAAAACACACCAAAACAACTGAAAGCTAGTTATTTATCTGTATCTATTACAACCGAACACTATTCCTTTCTTTGGACATTTCCCTTGCCAGCTCCCATTCTGTTTGTTATCTAGAGAGATTCATCTTATGGGGTACACTACCATATCACAGTGCAGCTCCAAGTTTAGGTCTCCTTTATTAGTGTGAAGTCGCACGTAGCCCTTCTTCTTCACGTATTTGTATCTCACAACATCTTCTTCAATAGCAGCTGTATCAAAGCAAAAGACAATAATTAGCTCTCTGGAAGCTTACTCATTGATCTTTAGAAATCATCAGAAAACAAATTGCTAGATTCTACTGTCTGACCTCTTCCCCTGGGGTACTGGGTCTTCAGGGATCGTACTCTGCAATTCACAGAATCATAGAATTGTTTAGGTTGGAAAAGACCTTTCATAGAATCATAGAATCATTAAGGTTGGAAAAGACCTCTAAGATCATCGTGTCCAACCGTCATAGTTTAAGGTCATCAAGTTCAACCGTTAACCTAGCACTGCCAAGTCCACCACTAAACCATGTCCCTAAGCGCCTCATCTACACGTCTTTTAAATACCTCCAGGGATGGTGACTCCACCACTTCCCTGGGCAGCCTGTTACAAGGCTTGACGACTCTTTCAGTAAAAAAATTTTTCCTAATATCCAATCTAAACCTCCCTTGGCGCAACTTGAGGCCATTTCCTCTCATCCTATCGCTGTTACTTGGGAGAAGAGACCAACACCCACCTCGCTACAACCTCCTTTCAGGTAGTTGTAGAGAGCGATGAGGTCTCCCCTCAGCCTCCTCTTCTCCAGGCTAAACAACCCCAGCCGCTCCTCGTAAGACTTGTTCTCCAGACCCTTCACCAGCTTCGTTGCCCTTCTCTGGACACGCTCCAGCACCTCAATGTCCTTCTTGCAGTGAGGGGCCCAAAACTGAACACAGTATTCGAGGTGCGGCCTCACCAGTGCCGAGTACGGGGGCATGATCCCCTCCTTACTCCTGCTGGCCACACTATTCCTAATACAGGCCAGGATGCCGTTGGCCTTCTTGGCCACCTGGGCACACTGCCAGCTCATGTTCAACCAGCACCCCCAGGTCCTTTTCCTCTGGGCAGCTTTCCAGCCACTCTTCCCCAAGCCTGTAGCGTTGCCTGGGGTTGTTGTGGCCCAAGTGCAGGACCCGGCACTTGGCCTTGTTGAACCTCATACAGTTGGCCTCAGCCCATCGATCCAGCCTGTCCAGGTCCCTCTGCAGAGCCTTCCTACCCTCCAGCAGATCAACACTCCTGCCCAACTTGGTGTCATCTGCAAACTTACTGAGGGAGCACTCGATCCCCTCATCCAGATCGTTGATAAAGATATTGAACAAGACCGGCTCCAAAACTGAGCCCTGGGGAACACAGCTCGTGACCGGCCGCCAACTGGATTTAACTCCATTCACCACAACTCTCTGAGCTTGGCCGTCCAGCCAGTTTGTTACCCAGCGAAGAGTACACCCATCCAAGCCATGAGCAGCCAGTTTCTCCTGGTAAACACTGTGGGAAACGGTGTCAAAGGCGTTACTAAAGTGTAGGTAGACCACATCCACAACCTTCCCCTCATCCACTAAGTGGGTCACCTTGTCACAGAGAAGGAGATCGGGTTAGTCAAGCAGGACCTGCCTTTCATAAACCCATGCTGACTGGGCCTGGTCACCTGGTTGTCCTGTACGTGCCACGTGATGGCACTCAAGATGATCTGCTCCACAACCTTCCCTGTCACTAAGGTCAGACTGACAGGCCTGTAGTTCCCCAGATCCTCCTTCCATCCCTTCTTGTAGACAGGCGTCACGTTTGCTAATCACCAGTCAACTGGGACCTCTCCGGTTAGCCAGGACTGCTGACAAATGATTGAAAGTGGCTTGGTGAGCACTTCCGCCATCTCCCTCAGCACCCTTGGGTGGATCCCATCTGGCCCCATGGTCTTGTGTGTGTCTAAGTGGTGTAGCAGGTCACTAACCATTTCCTCTGGGATTATGGGGGCTTCATTCTGCTCCCTGTCCCTGTCTTCCAGCTCAGGGGGCTGGGTGCCAGAGAACAACTGGTCTTGCTACTAAAGACTGAGGCAAAGAAGGCATTAAGTACCTCACCCTTTTCTTCATCCTTTGTCACTATGTTTCCCCCCGCATCCAACAAAGAATGGAGATTCTCCTTAGCCCTCCTTTTGTTGCTAATGTATTTATAGAAACATTTTTTATTGTCTTTTATGGCAGTAGCCAGATTAAGTTCTAGATGGGCTTTGGCCCTTCTAATTTTCTCCCTGCATAACCTCACGACATCCTTGTAGATTCATCTATGATAACCTCACATTAATCTCTGTGCAAAACACTTTCCATTATAGAAAACCACCAACTCCTCGAGAGCCAACAATATCATCTATATTTTTAAGTCACAGAAGCATTCAGTATTACAAACTATAATTTTCAAGTAATTTCTACCAATCACAAACGTTACTTTGAAACCAAATTGTTTTTTGTCAAACTTAGAAGCCAAGCAGGTAGTCATCAGTCAACCACAAATTGCTGACATATGAGGATCTACCCAGTTCTGAAAACAAATGAAGCTAAGTTACTGGAAACATTACTGGAAAGTCAAACCAAAGGATCAATCTAGGATGTTTCCACTTCCATTTTGTCAAAATGTCCAGTTAGTCAGATATTTTCAACACTCAAAGATTCACCTGCAAATCACTGTAATCCACCAAGTAAAGGAACTGAACTTGGTAAAGGTAGTTTTAGCAATGTATTCAATCTTTGCCTAAGTGTATAACATACTTCTAAATTTTAGTGCCAAAAGCCAGACCTTTCTCTTCAACTGGGAATACTAATTGCTCACCTATTTAATCAATATTCAAATTAAATAAATTCTATACATTTGTGTTTAGGCTGGAGAATGAAAGGAAAACTTTATTGTACTAAAATGCATTTTGTGTACCCTTGAAGAGCAGTAAATTAAAAGTTGTCACCACAAAATTTGCTGTCATTCTAACCAATACCCGGTTAGGCCAAAAAGGTGGTAAAGATTTTGTATGCTATTTGAGGAGAGATTATACTTCATTCCTAACTTACATCAGTGGATATCCCATTTTGTAGTCCCTGGGCATAGAGGCATACCTCATTGATTTCAGTTCAACATAAGTAACTGCCATTCAAAGCCAAAGCTAATTCATAACTGCTCCATTATTTTCAGAATGAGCTCACTGGAAAGTAAGGATATATCTGCTCAGGGAATACATTTCCATGACATCATTATGACCAATTATCAATGCATTCCTTCAGTCCTCATAAATGTATGTGTGCTAGGGAGCACACTTTAAAACTGGAAAGTAAATAAACAGCTTGTAGCTAGGTATTCTGGTACCTGCTTCGTGGGTAGTTTCAGGCACCATTGCAGTGGAGGTGAAGGAAGCACTTACTGCTCCAGTGGAATAGTGAGCCTGTTCGCAGAGGAAAAAGCAAGAGAAAAAGACATTAGATCTTGGAATTTATCTACTAAAGATACTGTATAAGCACCAGAAACACAGAAATGTCATCCTTCTGAAGGCAGACTTTCCGCTCTAGCTCCTATAGAAAGAAACAAATGCACGATGCAGCAATAATTCTCCATCTGTTACCCATAACATTTGCTCTGATTAAACTCTAGTTAAGGCTGCCCTGAGCTGAGCCGAAGGGGCTTATTGCTTCCACTACAGTTTAATACATCATTATGCAAAGATTCTATTATCAGAATTTATTTGTATGTCCATAGGTGGAGATATGAAGGGAGTACTGCTGGCAAGACATCTGTAAAACTCTCCAACGTTGCTGAGTAAGTGGAAGGAAAATCCAGTGAACCATAGAGATACTGTGGTGGAAAGCAAACCACCCCCCCTCCCACACACAGCCCTTCTGCGTGCAGAGGCACTGTCCCATGGTTCCCCATGTCTATTTTGAGCTTTGTAATTCTCCTGCAGAAAGGAAACGTGAACGTCACACATGGATTTTGTAGTAAATTACGAAGATCTAATAAACCCGGAGATATATTTAGTGACTCTGGGGCAACGCCTGTAAAGAATACGGGTCAGGCCAATGCTCTACCCATAAGGTTACACTGCATCCTATGCAAGTTTATAGTTATGCCCATCCACATCATTAGCTGACATTCTGACTCTCCAACGTGTAGTGCTCATTGTTGGCTCTCACCTCTTTTTTTTCTCCCTGCATCTTTCGTTTCCTTTCACTTTTCTTTCTTTTGTTTTCATACACTACGATGCCCTGAAAAAGGGGCAAATGTGATCCTACTCCTTGGTCACTCCCTAATCTGTCACTAAGCCTCCTCATTAAAAGCCACATGCTGCACTGCTATTCGTTTTCGTGTAAGTGTAATCAAAGCACGAAGACACACACATCCCAGAATTATTAAAGGAAAGAAGAATACTCTGTCTTGCCCATTTCAAACAGCCTTTGATGTAGGAAATCTAGATGCAGATGAATTGTTTCTCTTGACAACTATGAACACACAGTAACATGCACCTGGAAGAACATCCTTTAAAATACTCCACTAAAAATTCTGCATTCCAGTGGAAAAAAATGGAGAAGCAGCTGTGGATCATTTATATATTTGCCTACACCAGAAATGATTCACTTGCACTGCCCTTAAGGTGTGTTCTCTCTGCCAGTAACTGCAGGAAGCAATGATAAACAACTTCAAAGCAAGAGATTACAACCTGGGAAGAAAGGTTCAGCCAACATATACATCATAACCACATCATAAAGATTATTCCTTCTTATTGTGCTCCATTTCTAAAATGTTTAGGTTCATTTACAATGATTTAACAAAAAGAAACTCACTGACACATACCATGTATTTCTAAGGAATCCCAGTATGATTCTCATTCTCATCTATGACAAATTTCCATGTAACAGAAAACAGGAGGAGTAGTGTCTGTTTATACTGCAATATGGCCTCTAAGCTGAAAAACATCTACTACCATTCTTGAAGAAGTCAATCAGTGCCAAACTACAAATTAAGTCAACTTACTGCATTCAGCTTATCCACCTTCTTCTTTTCAGGAGCCTTCATAGTAGCTGCTAGAATATCATCGCCTTTGAATTCCTTGTAAAGCTCCAGTAAAGTCTCTCGGGTCTCTGTATTTGTATTTTTCAAATAGTAAGATGGATCTAATTTTGCTTTTTCTTCATCTAGATAAGACAAAGTTAAATCATTCAGAGTTAAAAGAGAAATTCTGTTTTGTTCTCCTTCGGTTTATTACATATCTAGTTACACAAAAATATTCCAGATATTATTTCTTTTTTTTTTAATAAAAAGGCCTAGTAACTATATTTATTCCTGCAGAAACAGTAACAAATAGCAATGCATAACACTAACGACAGTGTAACTTGAAATACAGGACAATAAAGGCCAATATGATGAAGTATAACAAATTAAAAAAACAACTTCAAATCAACTACTGCAAAAATTTCTCTGAAGCCACTAGAAATTATCTAAGCTCATGCAAGTCTTGCAAAATTTTTATAGAACAATAAAAGACAAGATACAGTTGGGTACAAGATAAACTTCTGTCCTTTGTCTCCTCACTGAATGGCCAGGCCTGTGATGCAAAAATCCCAAGATCAGATCTTTAATGTGATACCAGAGGGAAGAGCCTGGTGGACTGGACTGGAGAATTTGATTTTTTTTTTTTTAATTTAATTTTTGTATTTTTACAAGTTTCACTTGTTCTCTGTCTTGGTATGCCAAGATATTTGCTGGATATTAAATATTCCATCTGTGAGATAATACCCATTTATTTTTATCGGGTAAATAGAGAGAGAGATGCTTGCTTGCAGAACTAGTAGCTTTAAAAAAAAAAAAAAAAAAAAAAAAAAAGAGAGACGAGCATAATAAGACCCAGAAAAACACACCATGCTTAGAATCAGCAACTAGACCTCATTAGAAACAGTTCTAAAGGAAACCACAAGGGCAGAGAATTTTTTTCTTTCAGCAATTTAATATTAGCAGATATTACTAAGCATTTAGCTATCAAAAAATCACAAAAGAACTGAGAAGCAAATTCCTTAGATATCTAGAAAGAAAAGAAAAAGCATTTTATTTTTATTATTAAAATAATTTTGGGACTATTTTAGAAAAATCTATATCAGTCTTTAACTTGGAAGATGTCCACTGTTATCCAGACAGAAGGATGGGCAATACGTTGTTGATACACATGAAAGAGAGCCTAGCAGACAGGTATGAGAAGATGCAGGTTCCCTTGTTTAGTTCCGGTACAAGGCTAATGGACTTTTTGGCAAATTATTTTTCCTCCTCTTCTCTTCTCTCTCATCTACTTACTTTAAAGGATATGGAAAGCTTTCCATGTTTGCACAGCACTCAATAGAGACAGTTAATGATTTCTCAAAGAATCATTTCTTTGCTTTAAAATTTGTTAACACCTTTTGATGCGAAAGGGACAGTTTCAACAAGTTATTCATGTTTCCAAGAAGCTTTCAAAGTAACCACTAGCCACTGAGGGATGTCCATCCAGAAAACTGTCAATTCCATAACATCGTCTTTAGAATTTGCATATTTGGGTTGGTGTTTTCCCAGCCTACCTTCAATTCATCCTTACCTGGATCAATTACTTTTATGTTGTTCTTAACATGAAAGAAGTTCGAGACATTGAACTTATCCAGGTTTGTTGGATCCTGAAAATAATAATTAAAAAAAGAAGTATCAGAGAGCTTGGTAGGCACCCATTCCACGCAACAGTTTGAAGGGCAGACACCACCATAATAAACAAATAGGGAGAGACAGCATAACTTCCATACTCCCCAAACCACAGAAAGATGAAAAAAATATAAAGCAATCAACCCCAACCCCAATCAGCAATGAGCCTGTTCACAGCAGCCTCCTTAGGGATTTGGAATTCAGTCCCAATCATAATATCACACATATTTTGCCTACAGAAGTTACTAACAGAACTAAGCTGAGTCTACCCTATCCAGTGAGAAGAAAGAACAAGGAGCTGCGATCCCCTGATTCTTTCCTTCGTTCTGTGGTTTGGTCTAAGATCTCTGCAAATTCACATTAGCATCTCCTTCTATTTATAACAGCGTGCCCGATTTGCACACGCTCTGTGAACTTTTGTAATCCATTTCAAAACACAAATAAACCTTAGAGCGAGTCTTTGCAGTCAGAACTGTTTTGATTGGGTTTTTTTAACTAGCGAAATCTGTGCTTACAGAATTACATTTAAAAATAAAAAATAATAATTAAAAAAAAGCAACAAAAAGTGGTATTATGAAAACTCTATTGAGTGACCACTCAAGGAAAGCAGCAATAATACACAGTCCATTAACTATGAGCCTTTATACTATCTCTAGGCAACTTTCTGCATAACTTTGACCTTTTGTTGGAGAGAGTGAGACAAGGAATGCCTATTGGTGATCTAGGTTACATTATACTATTATTAAACAGTCCTTAATCCTCTTTTTACAATGACTTCAAGGTTTTCTCCTCAAGCTCCTCTGCAGCACAGAAAGGTCAAAACTTAAGCCCAGGACACCCAGTCATTTCTGGAAATTCTATCTTACAGAAAACAATTCAAAATCTAAAATACCAAAATCTTAATAATATGCAATAGTTTCAAGTTCAGGATAAAAATAATGCAACATATTATGCAAAGAACTACGACACTGACATGAATAGTATTATCCCAAATAAACTGAATAAAGCTTCTCAGACCACCACTGTTGGTAAGAAGTTCTGACAATTCCATCTCTGCTGAAAGCAATGATTAATACAAACAGAGCTGGTAACTCCACCACTTATTAAATGATCTAATTATGCCTTTGTTCATCCCTGAAATGGTACGCTTCCACCAAAGAGCGCATTTTTAGTTTTACTGCTGGTAGTAAAACCAAAACACATTCATGAAATCAAGCTGTGTGATTCTGCATCCTAATGATGACCTCCTGGCTTTCTGCTGTCCCCTTTCCCAACCACTATATAACCATTTTCTATTGTTTCCTGCCCCATCATACCCCTCCGACAGATCTTCATCAAGACATGGACTGCCAAAAAAATTAGGTATTTTATCTTTAAGATCTTGCATTAGAAACAGATAATCTTTGAATAAAACTACTAAGGAATAGGAAATTTGGACCTGTTTTTTAACCATTTTTGTATCCTCTGACACCGACACTCAGGTGTATTTATTATTTATTACCTCACATACATATTTATGTATGTATGAATAGAGATAATTTCAGCCTTGCTCTCTGACAGTCAACAAGATGCATGGATAAAGCCTGGAGAAAGAGCTCAGTGTGTTTCCAAAAGACACAGGTTGCCTCCTCCCAAATACTCTTCAGTAATCATGAGCTGCAGCTTTCCCAGACAGAAATCATCGCCTCGCACGTAAATATACCACCTCGAAATGTGGGGGAAGTGAGACTGCTGACCTTTGCCAGGAAAGGAAAAAAAATAATATGTGTATTAATATTAATAGAGACAAATGGATTTATAGCAATCCACATGTCTGCCGTTCATAGCAAAGCTGAAGGGCAGGACCGACTCCTGAAACCGACTTTTCATGGACAGGCGGGAGGGCAGGAGACAGCAGTAAAGATGAACCAGAAAACACCTTCACTATATTCCTCTAAATAAAGCTTCTTGATCTACTGATTTATTGATTGTTTAAAAATAAATAAAAGGACATCACAACTGCCAGTGCCTTACGAAACCAAGTGTTTTGTGCTCAGGGTACCACGAATCAGATTAGTTCAAACTGTTTCACAGCCGCAGTTCATTCAAACGTTTACCTGACTTAACTAGCCTAATTGCAGGTGTTGAGCAACTCCCGCAAAAATGTTTACAGCCTCCTCCCCTGCAAGGGATTTCGCAGGGCTCTCCAAACCGCCGCTAACCTCCCCATAGGCAACACATCCATTATGATATGAAGGACAGCAGAGGCCACATGGCAGCTCCCTCTCCTTGCAGACCAGAGCCGTCCATCAACCCCAAACCCCAGAACTGAGACCAAGGTCCTCCACACAAGGTCCTTCATCACATTCAAGTGGGCCATTTGTTCAAATGGAAACCTCGACAAAGGTTTGATCTACAGAGTTGACCCTTGTGTTCCTGATTCTGCAAAGCAGGAGTCTCACCACGCATCGAGAAGGCAGACAACCCACGCGCCTACTCCAAAACCAGTTTCCATCTGTCAGTGGAAAAAAAATGGTTCCTCAAGTTGAAATTTGAGTGTCATCTTACACAGGACATCTAGGACAAGTGGTTGACATATTGTTTCCTCCATCTAAAATACAGCATCATGATACAGTAGGAGAAGTTTGATTAAAATTAGACAAACACACATACTAAGTGTGACAGTACTGTGGTGAATATTAAGTTAAACACAAGACACCATTTGCTTCTACAATCCCCAAGTGCAGAAACACATCTGACCAGCCCAACCTGTGCTGCAGAAGACACAAACCATTTCCTTACTGATGGTACCGAGTCCTACAACACAAGATACGCATTTTTTTTTTAAAAAAGGTCTATGTAAACTTTAAAAGTGCACACAGTCTTTAGACATATCACTTCAGGAAGAAAACTGTCTAAACACTAATAACTAGTCTGCCAAGTTCCTCTCATTGCATCCATGACAGTTACTGGGCACAGAATCAGAGCAGTCCCACCAAGACACCGCAGGGACGGCAGACGGACGAACCCGCATCATCAAAGCCTTCAGCTCTAATGAATTAACGGCCTCTCCTGGTCAGAGAAAGGCTGGACTCACGGGGGTGCTCCCAATCCTGTTAAGATTAAGGCCTAGAGCCCAAAGGCCTAAAGAAATAAGTTCTGTGTAAGCACACAGAAACCAGAAAGGAAGATGAACCATGAAGAGTCAATTGGCTTACTTTTGTTTGTCTTAGCATGTTTAAAAATATGTATTCAAATTACCATGAGTAGCAGTCTCAGGGTTTTTCTTATTAAGGTTACAAACCATAAACTTTAGTTTAGCAAATTACTAGCACGGATACAGACTTCAAAGGGTTGCTAACTATCATGACTATTAAAAATCTCATATTTGATTGTTTTCCTGAAAGCTGAGCTCTCAAAACAATTAATCTCAAGTTTTATTCCATGTTGGTTTTTCCTTCATTTTCCGGTTTCACCTACTTAGAGAAACAGCTTAAACTCCGTTAATCTTAAGCACCATACACACAACCCCCCAAAAAAGCAGGTTAAAACCAGCGCAGTTTTAGACCGTGTGATTTCTTTGAGGCTTGATTCCTCTCCCTCCATTTGATCGGCCATGCTGCATCCCCAATCATCTTCAGGACTGTTACCTTCATACGTCCCATACCACGTCCCAACGTGTCACTTCTTTACCAGCCACTTTGCACGTGCATTGGTGCAGGATTCGCCCCCAAAGAGCCCTCACCCACAACCGCGAGGAAATCTGCTCTGACCTTCTGTCACACGAAGAGCAAACAAGAAACAGCTGAGGAGTGAAATATCAATTAACAGTGTGCAGCTCAGCCACCTCCAACTTAGCTCATTAGTTATGCTTCCTGCCATAAATGCCAATGGTGTTTAACAGCTTGTCGGGGACCGTGTCTTGTCCATGGCTGATTAGGTTGTACAGAAACAATAAAATTGACATAAGGAAGCACATAACAATATGAGCCGTTGTTTTCCTTTAACGGCAGCAAACCTGTTTGCATTCTATCCAGACTTTTTTTTTTTTTTGGTCTATTTATTTCTCCCAGGACCCCCCCCTCCATTTCTGTGGTGCAAAGCAGATGCATTCGTTAGCATGCATCTTCCAGGAAGGCTCTCAGCAGGCTGCCTTCAGAGGACTCTGCCTGTTACCACTGGCACAACGGGGTTGGGGGGGTTATTGCAATTCTTCCGGCGAGGAGGAACAGCCCACCTCTGCCTCTGCTTTACCTGCAAGCACTGCTGTCGAGCAGAGCCACACTTCTCACTAACTCCCCTCCCCTGCCGGCAATAGCTTCTAAGAGTTTCCAGAGCAGGAATAATTTCTGCTGTATCTTCACAAATTTGAGAGCTGTGGTTTCTGGTTTGTGAAGAGAGACACAGTGGAGGATGAAGAATTGACAAGGGGCTAAAGGGGAATTTGTTCTTAGTTCCTCTGAACGCTTCCTACCAAATGGGATGTGAAAGCAGGGTGTTGCAGCATTCTTTCTTTGCTCTCCTCAGGACCCTCTCACACTTGTTGCGACGGGAAGAAGTCCACAGGACTGTCAGAGCCCACCACCATGTCCAGCAAAGCACTAGCCGACCCTGTTCCTCTCTGTCCATCTTGAGCTGGGGCAGGTGCCTGCTTCAGCCTGCCCACTCTATTAAGTTCCACATCATTACACAAAGAATAATTTGCAAAATATATGTCTGAAACACACACGGAATTTACAGTAACACTAATTAATAATAATTTCAACCAGACTGTTGACCAGATTTTGTCACAAAGATTAAATGGTGGACAGCACACCTTGAGATCTAACACTGAATTATACCCCCAAAAAATTTTACTTGAAAGATAACTTCAAATTAGGATAAACATTTAGATTGAAAACTAGCTGAAAACCTGTAAAACATAGGGCTGAAAGAATCATCTAGTTCTGAATCATAGTCTAATGCAATCTTCTTATGTCAAAACTCTCTCAAAACTATACTGAATCCTACCTTTCGAACAATTGCAAAGTGAAATGATGAACAGCAACGTACCAGAATGGGAAGCAGAAAAGGGAGGTAAGAACATTGCAAACAAGCTTCAACAACACCAGCCTTCCTATTACAGATACCTTAAGTGCTTTACATCATACCTTACCCATTAAGTATAACTAATAGATCTTGAAGTACTTGAACTGTCTGTCAGCTGGTAGCTCATTCATGACATTTGCAAGGGATGCTAAGTTAGGCTGAGCTGATCGTCTTTCAAGGTAGAAGAATACAAGTGGGTTTAGAGTTATGAGAAACACAGACAAAATACAACAGCAATATTCCATTTAGAAGAGATACAAACCAGTACAGATGAGAGAAAAATTACCTGAAATAATGATAAACTGTAAGGAGAGAGAAACTTGGAAAAAAGTAACACCTGCACTGTAGAAGATGGAAAGCTTGATTTGAGTTTGTGGCAAGAACACACAGCTAAGAAAGGAGCTACAGTGTAAAAAATCCAGTCATACTAAGACTGCTGGTGTCTAGGAAAGGTTTCATATGGTTTCATATGGAATAATGTCACGTGTATTTCTGTCATTATCAGCAAGATATTAAACCAGAATCCATGACACCTTTTGCCTGAATAACTACATTCCAGTTTTGGTAATGTATCTTGCACACCAGGATATGGTATTGTTCTTTACCTCCTGCCCTGAGGGGCTGGATAGTATCGCCATATGTTGATGAAAAATTGCCATGCTCTACCCCAGGACATTTGCATTTCAACAGCGAAAAAAGCCATTTCTGTGTATGTAAGTGCAGGAAGCACTGTGGATTCCTTTACAAAGAGAAGCACATCATAGATCTAGGTGTTATCAACAACTAAAGTTGTGATTTTGCTTTTTTTAGATCCAAAATAATTTGTCCTTTTTAACCAGTAAACATAATAGCAACAGGACACAAATAACTATCACTAAAATCAAAGCAACCATCTGAGATGGTGCTCACCAGAAAAGATAACAGGGATGGATTATGATTAGTGTTTGAATAACGTTTAGCACCGAGAACGGAACAAAGAATTTTATGCAATTCTCTCTCTTCCGGAAAGAGCAAATTTTTTTTGATTTGTTTTTAATTATATACATTAGGAGAGAAAGAGGTCACGTTTGAGGTCAATTGCTATTCTGGTAAAAGAACATCCCTAGCAGCTGTAGGACTGCCCTTTATGTATCAATAAGGAAAAATGTGATCACATAAATAATCTGTAAACATACATTATTCAAATTTTCCATTTATCATGTTGTATTTCACTACCAAACACAGGTACCCCATCTGCTTCCTAGGACATTCAGAGTCAGCCTCTGGAAACACTATTTATCTATTGATAAACACAGCTATTACAGACAGTCCTATTCAGCTGTTATTTGCAAAGCAAAGAATATTTTTTATAGCAACTTCCGTTATATCTACCTTTTTGCCAAACAGCAGGGCCAGTGTTACCAATGCACTCTCAATTCCAGCTCTCTCAGATACCACAGTACTCAATTTACACGGGGGAATGGGAAAACAACAAAGTGATAAATTTCAACACAAAATTGAAAGGTTTTCAAGAGAAGCAGGTATTGGGATAGAGCTCTAGAGCCACAAATTGAAACACAACAGATTGCAGTCACGAACTCTGGCTAAGAAACAAAGCCACAGGTGGTAGAGCTTGGCAGTGTGAAGCCACCACGCTGCCTGCAGTGCTGTCAACAAGAGCT
Organism: Calonectris borealis; assembly: GCF_964195595.1. Lineage (NCBI taxonomy): Eukaryota > Metazoa > Chordata > Aves > Procellariiformes > Procellariidae > Calonectris > Calonectris borealis. The sequence goes on from NC_134329.1 coordinate 12,081,362, forward strand.
GCTAGGGGAGACAGTGGTCTGTCTTTAACAATTTACATGAAGAAAATACTATGAGAAAATAACAACAGATTCCTACACCACATATACATAAGCAATTTTAATACCCAGGCTAGTCATACCACGGCGGGTTGCATTCTGGCCTCAACAAAGGAAGTCAGGGCAGGGCAGCATTTGAACAGGGGAAATCAAGGTATACTTGCAGGTTTGCGGTGGTGTTGTGCAATGCATTAAATGGCTCTTACTTCTCATTCGACACCCCAAAGCCATTTTAACCTGTTTGTTGAAAATCCTTTTTTGCAAAAAATATTTAAAAAATAATTGGGTGAAGGGTCAAACTTTAGCTGGTTAACAGCATTCAGATGGTCAAAACCTCTTCCAGTCCAATCCCAAGATGGGGGTATCTTTGCTATTTCTAAACTTATTTGAGAAGAGTATACCACAAGATTGTACACCACAGAACACCAATCCATAATGAGCTGTTTACTTAAGAGGAACAAATCTACTCACGCATTACGAACGTCATCCTAAGGTATGGGCAATGTATGGCTGGCAGGATGACTGTACCAGTGACTGGACAACTATCATTATCTACTTAGTTTCTGTTAATGGACATATTCCTCCAAGCAAGATAGAAACCCAACACGTCAAGAACAGAATGGAAATGAAAAATATTGATAAAAATCCACATCGGGAACATCTAAATTGCTAGCTATTGCATTTTGAGATTTAGGGGACTATAGCATCTGTTTGCTTTTACGAAAAATCAAAGCTAGGCGTGTAACGGGAACACACTCTTTGTACGTACATTCAATTTCAAACCTACAAAACATACCAAATATTTTTAAATGACTGCACATTTCAATTAGTTGCTCAAAATAATTTGGTTTTCCATACTGATGCAGCAGAAACATTTTTAGTCACTCATGTTGTCTCTTTTTACCGTTCCAAATCCATTAGCAACCATGCAGTTACATTCAAATAACATTCTGTTGGGAGCTTTCAATCTGAAAAAGCTATGGTGTTTTGCTTCCATTGGATTAAAAACATTTTACTTTGTTGCATTAGCTTGAACAGCCACAAGCCCAAAGGAATAGAGAAAAAATATTTATAAAAATGCTGTTCAGCACTGGGGAGTAGGGAAGAAGGGACACATTTCATTTAAATTTAGACATAAATGAAAAATATTTTTCTACTCAAATTAGACTGTATTAGTCTTGGTTAGTGGCAATTAACTGTTCATGAGATGCATACTAACTTGTGACTCCAATAATAATGATCCTTGAACCTTTTTCCCCTATTTTGAAATCATGCAAGCTTAAAAATGCCTACTTTTAAATAAAAGTTTTAGATCTTTTGACACTAAACTTCATAAATAATAACTATCTTTTACACTCTAAAATTTACAGTGCTGTTTTAATTTAGGTTTTAATTCTGTTAAAATCAGTAAAAGGCCAACATTGGTATCTCTTCAGAAGAAAACCATTCTAAGCAAGCACTTAAAGAAAACCCTCTGGTTTGCTGCTTATTTTACTCTACGTTTAGAGAAACATTCTATAAAATGCTTTTCTGAAGCTTTGAGATTTTAAGACACCTTCAAAAGAGTAAGATGGACAATTAACTTCAGTTTTAATGTAACATGTCAACTTCCTAAAAGTTTATATACTTTATATTCTAAAACACGTTTCTTTTGGTAACGTAGACCACGTACTGTTGGCTCTCTAGAGCTGAAGATGATTCTGGACATATCGTCACCTTTCCTCTACCCAGTCTTTTCCCAATGCACTACTGTTAAGTCTCACAATAAATCGGAGATGTCACATCAATTTTTCAGGCAAGAACCCAAAATCTTATGTGTTGTTTCATATCTAAAACTTACAATTATGCACAAGATCTTATACTCAGTCAGATACAGTGAAATAGTGAGCAATCGCAAATATATTTGTCAAAATTCACATTTTTACATGGCATCCTTGACTTTTTCTGGGCACCTTCTTTTTTCTCCTTCAATTTACAAAGTTGAACAATCCGCTTATCTACAAGGCACACAATAATCACTCCAGAGATTTGTCAAGCTCTAAGTTATATGGCATCTTTGTGGCTCATCTGGATAACAATATAAATACAGCAGTTCCCTTCTACCCATCTCCAAGACACACATAGAGACAATGTTTCTCTGGTCAATTATTCTAGATTCCTGCTATAACAGTGTACGTAGCAACATTTCATCCTCTGCAAAAAAGCTGTATAGCAAGACATATAACAGAGAGAAAAGTTTACCTGCAGTGTCACAATGTCTTGCCGAGTGAAGGGCTCATCTGTCAAAAGATCCTTGTAGCTCTTTGGTTTTATGTTCAGCTGCTCAACTGCCTAACAGCCAGGCAAAAGACACGGATATTAAAAATTGGATTCTTATGTGTAAATATTACAAGTAAATATGTGATATCAATAAAACCTTAAAGTACAAATGATGAAGAAAACAATTTCACCCTTCGTTCTCAACTAGCAGCTGCAATATTTTCATTGTGTGCTTTAACAGATGAGAAGCTATTGTCTCCCATCCCTACAAAACTCGACAGTTTGGGTGGTTTGCTTTTTTTAAAAAAAAAAAAGAACCTTGCAGTCTCCATTCCATAGTTATGCATACCATTTTAACCAAATTAATCATAAAAGTACTGCCAAAATAAAAAAATCTTGCTTGCAGTTTTCTCATTTAAGTATTTTACAGATGGTATAAGACAGGCAGCTTTAACAAGGGGTCCATATCTCCCCCTCGGGGAGACACGCGCGTCCCCGACCAGCTCTGCAACAGCAGAGGTGCATTAGCCCTGCACACTCGGTCCACCCCCGACTGCTGAACCTCGCCTGCAGCAACACTTCTGTTCACCTGAAAAAATTAAATGATGCTCAACAAAGCAGCAGCGTGTTATTTCGTAGTGAGAATCAATGTGGAATAAATGCTTTGTCGTACCGGACAAATACATCATACAGAGAGACAACTATGGAGGTCTACCTGCAAAAACCCTGAATCTGTCTCGTTCACCCAAATGTCCTCTATTCTCCTCAGATGAAAGTGATAATATTTTCCTACCTCCAGAAGTCCGTAAATTAATTCTAAGCTTATAATAAACGGATAAATGGTATTGCTCAAGTGGTACACCAACGAGAAACAGACCCTCTTGGCACAGCTTGTTTAGGAAGCCCGATATAAATTCTAGCAAACTGAGCAATACTTTTACAATGTCGACAAGCATTTAACAAAGACTACTCTTAAACTCCTTCTTGCCTTTTAACCACAGCAATGAAAGCATCATGCTTCCAGAAGGAACAGAAAATACTTTCTATTTTAACCTAATCTTGACTGCTCTCACAGCTGGAATGAAGACAGTTCAACTACAACAGAGCAAGCCTTCTCCTTGATTGCAATGGTTTCAGCTTGTTCTTCTCTCAGTATCTGAAAATCCTACTGGAATTTCTCACAACAGACTTAAAAAAGCAGATGTTTCAGTGTTCAGACTTTTTACAACACTGGGTATGGATCCATTAATTGAAGAATTTACTTGCTACTGAAAAATAAATAAACCTTGCTTTTACAGTAAGGATTATGCAAACAAGTCAACTAAAATTCCACCTGGGTTCACACAATGTTCACAAAACACAGATAAAAATGCAGTTCAAGTGTCCATTAAGGCATTCTCTGCTCTTTCCCCAGCTCTGGTTAAAATACTCTTTTTTATTCATTGATATTCATGAATAGAAATGAGGCAATTTGTGTTTTGGTGATGACTCTGTATCAGAAAGACGACAACAGAAGATTTGTCTGTTAATTCAACTGAGGAGTGTATAAAAGCTAGTCATTTTGGTCTACAAGATTCAGTGCATGGAGATTAACTTAGGAAAAGGTTTTAAAAATACCTTTTAAATCATATTCTAGGGTTGTTCATATTTTGAAGGCAAAAATTGGACAACAATTTGTGAAGTCAGTTCATCTCCCTGTACTTTAATTGTACAAGGCTGTAAAACAAGAATAAAACTTACCTATCTTTCTAAAGCATTTTGTGATCTTGAATGAAAGTATAAAATATTAATAATGAAATGCAACAGAGAACCCACCTCATAGGCAAACACATTTCCAGTTGTCTTGATGGCCACAATATGGGAGTTATTGGTGAATACAGTAAACAGCACTGGACAGTGGTATTTACCTGATGGAGGGGAAAAAAGTTTAAATTTGGCATGAAGTCCCTGCAACTATTTTGAAATAGCTAATTTCTATTATCTCTGTGAAGGATATTTAAATTAATTTTTAATATAAAGTGTAACTTCAGTGTGTATTTAGTGGTGTTTTAACTACGCTTTGATTCTTCCGTGCCAAATAGAAAAAGTAACACTTCAGAGAATTATAAAGCAAGCAATGAAAATGCAGTTTGGAAATCTACTGCCTTCAATCCCCCAACACAGAACTTTGTCCAACTTGCTTGATATCTATGAAGCACCACAATATAACTGTTACTGGTGTAATCAAAGCTCTATTGATAGTGTGAGCCCGTACCTTGTAACGTGCCCAGTGCTCTATTTTCAGTGTTGTTCCCAGGAATACAAGTTTAGCTTATATCCTACAAAAAAGTTCACAGCAGCTGTTGTGCTTTTAGGAGAGGAAAGCATTTTGTATTCAAATGTGGCAAGCAGAATGCCATTAAATCTGAACACGTTATTCAATATGGAACCCAGCTTCTGCTCTAATCAAGCTGTGAATTTTCCCAGGAGGATCAGCATAAATATTAAGCGTGTCAACAACAAGCAAACTGATGGCAGGCAATGTACGAGGAAAAAGAAAAATGTCTGCATGATCTCAGCAGAAAGCAATTAGGAGGAGGTTATTAATACTTGATCAGTTTGCTAGACCTGGGGGTTTGGGTGAGATTTTTGAAATAGTTTGGGCCTATTTGGTTCTTTTTTCCCTAATTACCACCTGAAAATCAAAACCCGCAGGGAGACCAGAACAGAGACTGCTCACAGCACCTACAAGGATAGGAGAGGCAAGCACCTACAGAGTATTTACCGATTAACTGATCAGCCGGAGGAGGCAACTCTGACCTCCAGCTCGCAGATGCAAGCAAAAGCTGAGGACTGTTTCTGTTAAAGCCATTGCTACAAAGGTCTGAAATTCAAGAGGAAGTTCAGAAAGGGATTTTTGGAAGTGGCATCAGCCCAACTGATGGATACAGAAACACTCTAGTAAAATGTGAGGCTTCACTCCAGCTGCATAAAAAAAGAGTAAATCACCATGTTTTCAGTTCTAGCAAAAGCAGAGCTGCTGAGGGCACACACTTGTTGATCTGGATAGAAGGTAGTCAGCTAAGGAGGGATCATTAAATGGAAGAAACTGCAACATCTGAAGACCTTTTTTATTGTATAGGTGTGAACCGAGAAGATCCTACATACATAGCAACCATTACACATGTTAAGAAAAGTTTGCTGATAGACAGAAGTGCAACATTTCACTCTTCCTCTTTTGTTGCATCTTCCCTTGATCTATTAATGACACAGCATGCACCCCAGCATTATGAACTGGACTTCTTTAAGGAAAGCACAACATTGCAATATCTTTCAAAAACCTTGGCCACAGTGACTATTGATCATTTTTTAACATTCTGCTCTTGAGACAGATAGTACACAAAACGCAGAAGAAATCCATCAGCTAGAGAAAAGACCTTCTAGTCTATGGACTATTGGTAAGATAAGGAGACAGACACTCCAGAATTTTATTCCCACATAATCCTGGCCACTCTTGTTTCAAAGAAATCATTATCTGCCTTGTAAAAGATGAATTCATCTCCACTGTTCTCTTTTATTCCTAGCATCCTCTCTTAGATGGCAGATTTTATACATTTAACCCTGCAGAAATAAAACTCGAGGCTGCTTTCTTGTGTGCTGCTATTCATAAAACCCCATGTATTCATTTAAGTCTAATTCATTTTATAAACAAAAAGTTGCTCAAAACCAAGTGAATAGCAAATAATGCCATAGGCAAGTTAGAAAAAAGGTAACATAGTAAATAGCACCTTACTGCAGTAGTAGCTATAGCAAAGTGAAATTGCTGAATAATTTACAGCTCCCCAGTGTAAAGAAAAACAGAAATGGAACTCTGAAGGTAAACACGTCACTCACAAGAAGCAGTTACTCTACTCAAAAAATAAAAACCATGATAGAAAACACAAACTACGTAACTTTACCATGAGTAAGACAAACCAGGATTTATTAAAGCACTCATTAAGAAAAAAACCACAGAGAAAATTACTGCACTTACCTTCACTGTTTTTAGCAAAATTCAGCTTTATAAGTGATTTGGCATCTAGTTTCTAAAGAAAATGAAGCATTAAAAAAAATGAATCACAACAGAATCTAACCGTGGAAATAAAAGGAAACTGTAACATCAGTGTTAGGATTTTAATAGTACATAATTTATTAATAATATATTGCAAGTCATCTGAATCATCAGAACCCTGGGAATTTAAGTCACAGACAGCCCACAAAAACAAGGCTCACCCAGCCTGAGAACTGGGATACCTTTATTTACAGAGCTGTAGTTTGACACAGCACAGTGCTAACCAGAGCGAACAAGCTCGAGAAGTTGCGCAACTCTGCCTCAGCACAAACCGAAAGGGGAGTCTGCCTGACAAGCTAAGAGGCAGAGATCATTGCTGCTGATCAGAAGTGACAATTCAGAAGGGACCTCTGATGAAAGTCACAACGCCAGCAAGCCGTTCTGGCAATCAAGCTCGCTACCTTTTCTGAAATGACTGTAATTTTTCTTTTACGTCAGGAAACGTGTAGTGGAGCCCATGTGATAACTAGCAATAACGAAGAGAAACGGAGGCACAAATTCCCGGAGAGGCGCTTGGGGTGATGAAGGCAGACCCAGGAGGGATCTCTGGCCAGTTAATCCCCAGGTAACAATTTCACGGAAGAGGGAACCGAGATGGCAGCCGAGGTCGGGAGGTCCTGCAGGCTGACGAAACGGGGGCTATGTTCTCCCACTCCAGAGAGGACACCGCAAACTAAGCTAGCTCCTGCTCTCCCATGCTTCAGCACAAGAATGTCTATGATGGTTTTTTGCTGCCCTCTCTCCGGCGGGGCCTCCTGACACAGAGAGGGAAGAGCTATCGGGCTGGCAAACACTTCTGGACGACCAGGCTGCTCCCTCCCCGCAACCCTTCCTAAGACATGAAAGCCACAAGCGTGCCAAAATAACAGCGCGCCGTCGGTAACGTGACGGGGCAGGCCCGCGTATGCCGGTCATTCGATAGGGTCAGTACGTGATTCGGGCACGTTGCTGGCATGACGGGGCACACCACGACCAGGGTCTCCCAGCTGGAGACAAAGTCCAGCCCAGCAAGCTGCAAGGCTGAGTCAAGGATCTCAGATATAAAAAAACCCCAACAAACCTTTTGATTGTATCAGCTGTCAGAGACAGTTTCACTGCCAAATTGATCGTTAAAAGCACACACAGCACAGGCCTTTTAAAAGAAACAATCGGTTCTCTTCTCAAAACACGCACCTGAACAGATTAGGGAGGTTTTTATAACCCAGACAGCTCTTTATAAACAGCTCCGAGTGGAGATCTGCCAGCCGCGGTGCCGACGCTGCTAGTTCAGTCATTATGGCAAAGAGCAATAACGAAATCATGTGAAACTAAGTCAGTGCGCTTTTTCTGCCTAGTCAAAATTCATATTCTTGGTTCAGAGAGTACACGTTATGACAGCCGGACTCATTCATTTATAGGAAGGCACTTCTCAAATTGTTTTCAGCTAACTGGCAGGCTCATTTGCTGCCAGAAAAGTAACCATCTCTCCAATTTATTAGCAAGAAGAGCAATGAGGGCTAGCAGGAATAAGATGGGGAAGGGAAGAAGGAGGCCAGGTTAGGTGATATTTAGTTAGGCAATGGAAGACCAGTGCTGCTGTTTTTCCTTAAGCGGATTCTCAAAAAAATCCAACCCCAACATCTGCACACTGCTGGGGTACAAAGAAAGCCAGCAAAGGCAAGGGCAGGTTCTGAAATGACTAAGTGAATGCAGAGCTTTATTCATTTATTTATCTTTTAACTAGAACAAAATTGTCAAAGAAGTAATAGGGGAACAGCAGAATTGCCAAAATGAACATAGGATCCTCGACAGACCTTTTCAACCTAAACAACTTATTAACACAAAGCAGCACCCACCTGTGCACATGTTGTGCAACAGCCCAAAAATTATGGCCCAGAAAAAGCTTCTTTAGAAATATGGTTGCTGGAAACATTGATAATTTGAAAGAAGGCCTTTACATTATCTTCCTGGCAGACTTGAGCTACCTCCAAAACATATGAGCAGATCATCTTTACACAAAAATGGAAACAGTTCCCTAAGAAACAGTTTAGCATGCCTGAAGATTCAGATTTATACCTTGACAGAAATTCAGTGGAAAAGACAGACTAAACTGCTGTACGGACTTTAAAGGTAGCAAAAGCTGCAGTACGCCGTTTTATCTGTCAACGTATGATGTATTGTTAGACATGCTGCCAAGTCCTCAGACTCTTACTCTGTACCCAGGGAAATAGTATGGTATTTCAGGTCACATCTTTCCATAATATGGAAAAAGGTTAGTTTTCAGCATCACTTCCTCATGGTGCATCAGCTGCTCGTGCTGGCATCTGTTCCCCACCGAGACCAGCACTTACATGTCTTACATGTCAACAATAAATAAAAAAATAGTGATTTTCATATAGGAGTTGAAATACATACACTGCCTGGAGTCTTTTTCCAGGATGAGAACTCTATACTAAAGTGCTGTATGAATGTTATAAACTTCTATTGCTGCAGACTGGCCTCCTATCAAACTTGTGCTGAAGAAGTGACCTTGGCATGTCAGCTCACGCCCTCCGGAGCAGCTCTGCGCTTCAGCTCAGCTGGCAACTGCTTCGCACCCGAGCGGTCCCACGCTGTATCACGAGGGAACTTCCTGCTACTGATAAAGGATGTTGTTTGTGCAATCTATTTATGAAAAGGAACGGAAACGGACCAAGAGTTGTATATGAGAAAATACGTGGGGGAAGTATAATTAGGGCAACACCTGAAAAATATCTTGAGAAGTTGATTAATATGTCTTAATGCAAGGAAAGACAAGAGGGGGATTTAGTGTTTTGTCAAAGGAAACCTTTGGAGCACCAGAACAGCAAAACCAGGCGGTGATCTGCTACAAAGGATTGCTGTGACCCACAAAGGCAGCTCAGTGCCTGAGACCAGGCTGCAGCATCGGGCAACTGCACACGGAGCAGCCGCAGAGGAGGGAGTCCAGCCCGCATGCCAGGACTTCCAGTAGGTCCAATTTTGAAAGACCTACACGTTACACAGGGAACTAGGAAAGAACATGATATAGAAAACCTTTTTCAGATTTTTTTTTCCTCTCAAGTTCTTCGTTTCACATGAAAACAGGGTTATCTCGCGTGTGGGTGAATCTGCTTTTATTTATTCTCCATCAAAAGTCAAAGCTTTCCAAGCACCATCACACAGTTTGTTGCCATGGAAATGACCATTATGCCACAAACAGGCGCCAGTCTTCACAGGAAGAGACAGCAGGAGTGAATGAATCCTAAAATGAGTTAAAGCACTTGTTTTCATGTATTTCTTATTACTGATAAAACATAAGAGAGCTCAGATATTGCATACACAGCTCAAGTTCAAAACTATTTCCAACCTGAGTTTCCCCGACACACACCTACCATCCAGTTTCAGCCAATCTCCAGTGAAGAAAGCAAGGAAAAATGTTTATTAAAAACACTTGATCTAATTAAAATTCTAAATTCTTAATGAAAATGAAAGGCCACAAGCATGCACCACTTCCCCTAAGCAGAAATCAGAGCTGCATCTTCACTTCTAAAAATATTTTATGCGAGAATACTGGAAAGCAGACGCATTTCTCGGCACGTAGTGCCAGCTGCTCCGCAGCAAGGGCTAAAAAAAAAAAAACAAACCCAAAAACCGTGCAAGCTTTTTTCTCAGCTGACTCCTCTCTCGCAGGCACACTTCCACAAAGGCAGCCAAGGCTACTTTTGGCTGTGACCTACTTTCTTGCAGCAGCGAGAAGCCCCACTGCCCCGCGCGCTCTCATCTGTCAGCTGACAGCGCTCGTTCCTGCGGGATCCCAAAGGGCAGCATCCTTTACTGATACCCAAAGCAGAGGTTATTACGACGCGTAGGTTAGTGGGGCACTGTGGCAGCTCGCAGATGAAGCACGCCGATTGTTTCGAATTAAATCATTCTCTGTCATCGCTGTGCGTCTCATGAAGATCTGACCTACAATCCCTGCGCATCAATTAGTTACACTCTCTGAATCCCTTTGGTCTGTGGCTGCATGTTCTTCTTGTTAATGAGGCTCTGACCCCGTTGGATACGCACCAGCCTGAAAAGCAATCAAAATGGGCTCATTCGATTCTCTACCCACACACCGGTAGAGTTGGTGACGCGCGGCAAGACTTGTATTTAGTAAATACAGACTTTCGCATTCTAGCAACAGTAATTGAGTTAGCGTTAAAATGTTCAACACTTGGGGATCGGACACCCTTCTGAATGGCCTCTGGCAGGAATGCACAATAACCCAGTGAAGCTATCACAGGGAAAAATTAATGTGTCACATCTGAACTGGTTGACAACACAAGGACAAAATCATCCAGGGCTGACACGGCCATTTGGGAGGTTGTCATCCCAGCAAAACAAGTAACACAGAGTTACCTCAAATAGAAGAGAAAGCCAAACCAAATACTAATATTAAAACACAATGTTGCCTACCATGTACCAAATTGAGCTTAACAACAGCAAATTATTTTTGTATTAAATTATTCGGTTCCTTTAAAGATGAGACCTGTTACTTTTTGCATACAACTTCACATTTTAAGACGCCCTATTACAATTTTCCCTGCTATAAAACCTTCAGGAAATACGGGGATATGAATTGAATCAATAGTATTGGAATAACTCCATGTATAATGTTACTTATTTCAGATCTTGTAAATGGATTTAATGATGATAAAAGGCACTGGAAATCCTCAGCAAGTCGCCACATTATGGGAATGTAATTGGAAACAGCAGCACTGTTTTAACAAGATAAGCCATCTTCATGCAGTTTAATATTTCATGAAAAATTTGGGGTCAGCAGCGAAGAGGCCAGAATAGTCTCACGATTCAAGGTATCGTTTCTATGTTCAGTTCAACAGCAAAAATGCTAGATATTTATCACGTGGACAACTGTCTACCAAATGTTAAAAAGATACCCTCAATTCACATTCTTGGATGAAGCTGCTGTTTAACTGCAGCTTTCATCTACTACTCAACTGGTATGGAAACGGACACAAAAGATCCTTCATTACCCACTTCGACCACTGTATTTCCATATTTAAATTTTAATTAAAATGACACCATATGGTCACCAAAGCCTTGTCCAGAGAATCATACAGATATGCTTGGTAACACACATGGCTCACAGATACTAGCAATAATGTTGCTCTATCAAGGAGTACATTAACAGAAATCACCATGAGAAAAAGATCTGTAGTTTCAAGTGCGAGATTAAACCTGCAGTCTTAATGCAGTCAGAAGTCTATCAATCCAGAGACCCACAGCCAAATACAATGTGGTTCATGGAAAATAAAGCTTTGCAGAAGCATCAAAAAGCTAGTCTCCAATTTTAGTGAAAAACAGGCAAGTAAGGATCTGTGGGAAACCTCATGCTGCATCTCATTTAAGGCTAGAGCGTTTCACAGCTGCTAGTTTTTCAAGTGTCACAATCACAAAACCCCATCCAATGTGCACACTTCCACCAAAACATGGAAAAGGGAAAAAAGAGACCATCTGTTCAGTCTGTAAAACCTAGATGTAGATACTTTTTTTGCTGTAAGGGAAATAATGCATTAGAAATAATGCTAGACACATTTATCTGCCTGTGTCCAGAGCTGGCTCACTGGATAAAACACTGCCCGTCACCAGCACAATCCCCATCAGCGAGGTGTGAAGGAGGCACAGCAGCTTGGCTAGTGACTCATGACACTGGAGGGTTTTAAACGTCTCCTTTTGATAAAGCACTTGAACAGTAAGTCTCGGCAAATCTCATCTTTGCCCTCACTGTTTCCCAAAGATACAGGGAATTGAAAAATAAATCCCCCTTTTAGGACAGATAAAGGCTAACTCTTAGTGGTGCTGGGTGCACTACTGTAAAACACACAGATACAACTTTGGAAGAGAAACAACCAACTATCCACGTGTTCGTCAAGAACAAAGGAGAGCGGGAAAGTTTCAGAAAACCCAACAAAAAAGGAGCCATCTTCCAGGTCATCAGCCTCACCAGGACCTTCATCGCCTTGACCCCCCATCCCGTGTTTATGACCATTTCCAGTTATGACACACGACTTTCTGGTCGTTCCTCCGGGCAGGAATCATGTCCTCATATGTTTCTATCCAGGGGCCTTGAAAATTTATGGTCACTAGTCAAATATTAACTCATTTAGACTGTTGACTAAAAGCTAATAATTTCTCAAGCAAATGAGGTAAGATGACACGGTTCACTTGCTGCATATTGAAGAGTTCACCTCGTTCAAAGTGGATTCTAGGCATTGAGCAGCAGCCTGTGTCTGCTGCCCCCAGACAAAAACGCACCTGGAGAGAGATGCTTAATGATGATGGCTGTAGCCATCCGTGCCTGAAAGACTGCTACAGGCCACAGAAATACAGGCAGCAACATTCAACTGGAAACAAAAAAACCCCACACACCCCCCAAAAAAAAGGAAGAACCACTGCTCCTCCTGGCTAACTCTTATTTATAAATAAGTACCTGCTTCTGAAATGACCCAAGCTATCAAGAGAAAATGCAACAAGTTGTATTCTGACAGCACCCTTTGTGTCTCGACACACACTGAAGCTGTTTTCTGTCTTACACTATCATGTGTAATATATCAAAGTATTATCGAAGTATTTCAGGAAGAGATTAGAAAATATTCCCACCACTGTACCAGGCATCCACCCAGCATTTACTGTGTATGATTAAGATTAACTCTGTTCAAAGAAGATAAATTAAAATTAAACAGATGTGGAGAAGGACAACTGTGACCATTTAGGGTATAGAGAACTTAAAGGCAAGAGGAGCATCTGACAGGAAAATACAAGTCTCAACAAGAAAATGTCAAGAAAGCATTAAATTCCTCTGTACCAAATACACAGCTGTAAACACTAACAGAGAGAAGAAGAGTTCTGGCACAAATACAAACGAGACTAAGCTGGTCAAACCCAAAATTTACAGAAGATATCTATCAGATGAAAAACCATCAGAAGAACCTCTCAGCAGTCATAGCAGGAAGAAAGCAAACACCGGTTCAAGACAGAGCACGCAGTTTGCAAAGCAGATTGTGAGAGCGCCGAAGACCTCAGAGTCTTCCAGTTTTCTGTTCCTGATCATTTCACCCTTCTTTCTGCAACACATGAAAACCAACTAAGCTGGATTTGTCTGAATCATTTTTCAACAACAAAGCTTCCCTTGGTTTTATTTCTGTAAGCTTTGTTCTCCACTCCATAATAAGCTATTACTCATCCAGAACAAAACTGTATTCCCACCCCCCACTGAAACTTTTCTGACAAATAAACAAGAAAAAAACCCTCCCTCCTTCACTTCAAACGTACAGGAAAAAATAAGTTTAACAAAAGGGAGAAAAAGGGGCAACTGACATTTACACCTATGCAATATGTGAAGACTTCACTGAGTTGCATCAGACAAATTAAGAAGTATACCTTGAATTTCATAGCTGAAGATGTGCCGACTTCTCCTGACATGTGTGTGAAAAGCGTTCTCTAGAGAAGAATTGAAATTCTCATTTATACATCAGTTATGCTACAGCCAAATGAGACCTGAAGTTACTGATCCACCTAAATGATCACTCATTTCCAAAGCCCCAAGGAGAAAACGTAGCAGACTACTTAGATTTCAGGTGCTGTGCTCTGATGTTGAGGGGGGAAAAAAAAGAACAGGGGATATGTCTCACTTCTGAATTTTTCTACATAATGAAAAATATCTCAATTAGTCAAGTTATTTTCCTCTTAATTAGACAGTCCCACCACTCCTGATATGGAAAACTGATGTGGAGATAGCCTGCCTATGGAGGGCTGCACAGCATTTTCCTCTCCATATTTTCTATCTAGACAAAGAATGAAAATGCTCAGAGTAAGCACAATCCGTTGGAAACAGCAAGAATGAAGAAAACTTTTCAAGAGGAAAAAAAAATTTAAAAGTCACAAGGAACATCTGACTCCTGCTGCAGTGTGCCGTCTTTAGAAGACCATCAAAATCCTAAGATAATATTACCTACCAGCATGTTGCAGTAAGGTCTAGGCAAGTGCTCTGAAAGTGCATCACACTGAACATTATCTACAGCTATTACATTTTCCTGACAGTGTATTCCAATGGCAGCTACTGCTAGGCTGGCATGAAAGAGGTCATCTTCAAAGCACAGATCCTTGTCTGATGACATCCATTATTTGCTGCTCATTATCTAGAAACACACCTGGAATAACACAATTAAAGCAGCAATCTGCAGTAAATTACCACACAGACCATATGAACAGAGTTAAAAGCCATAGTCACCGTTGATTTAGCCAATACAGGTCCCATGGAACTTGAACTTGTCCTCTCCCCCAGTCAGGCCAGAGACCCGTTCCCCTCAACTCATCGCTGGATGAGTTTTGTTTGTGATCTTGATCTCGACACCTCTGACTCAGCAACGTGTGAAGCTCATGCAACCCACTTACAGAAATCCATTCCTGAAACACACGGGCTCTGCGCTGATTATTTGATAGAGGTGGAGACCAATTTGTAGTGAACTATAAAGCCTTGGCTGGAATTTAACCTGTACTTTAACACCTGTTCCTACAGTACTTGGTATTTCTCACACTCCTGAGAGGCTGCAGTTTCTTTATTCAGAATATTGCAAAAGAAGAAAAAAATACCTAATCCCTCTTTCTCATTACGTTCACTTCTGAGGTGAAGAAACAATTATCAGTGCTTTCTATTTCTGCATCCGTGCTTTCAAAATATGTACATGGTAAAAACACTTTTATGTTTAAGGAAGTTTCACCTTTGCTCTAATTTCTGCATCCTTTTCAGGCAGGATTTCCCTTATTTAGACAGCCAAAGACTTTTTAGTGCATTAAAAAAAAAGTGCTGTAAGGTTGTTTGTTCATTTTTAAAGTGGGATTAATAAATACAGCGGTAAAAAAGTAATCTTCTCTATATACTCTCCACTAACCTGGTCAGCAAGCTTCTCGCACCACAAGACCAGCCACCGATTTCTACGAGACTGACTGAAATCTAGTTGATCAAATTGAAAAGAAACCATGCTTTCACAATAAATGAAGTCACAATAGCCACCAGCATTTGGAGAGGAATTACCTAATAAACATATTTAAGGAATGTATTTGAGAATGACTTTCCAAAGTTTTGAAACAACAGACTTAGTTGCAATTTTTTCTTTTGAGGGTAAGAAGTTACTGGTTTTGAAAGTGCCTGTAATTATTCAGGCAAGCATCATCCTACCAATCTTATTTCAAAGAAATTATTAAAAAAAAAGGGCACTGCTTACAGTCCTATGTGAGCAATGCAGGAGTGAGGAGGTGTCCGCTCCAGGCTCTGTCATTGCTGCAGGGCATCGCAGGTACAAGACGTGTGTCTCTGGGTGCTGCCAAAGCGTGGATCAGACAGGCTTACTGCATGGGGCAGGCACCTGTACTGCCGCAATTGTTTGATCGTATTAGTCATAATCTCACCCCCCAAGTCATTTTTATTTGGTAAATACAGGATTAAGAGTGTGGGAGAACAATAGCAAATATTTATCTTGTACACAGAGCAAAACTTTGGGTACAGCCCTCTCTTTAAGAAGGCAGATGTCCTACTGGGAAAAGTCAGAGATTTTCAGCCTTCCGACTCCAAAGTTAGTCCTCATTTTCCATGTCAGTGGCTCTGCCTTCTACTACTTCTTTATATGGCCCAGACTCCTTTTTATGGTTATCTTCAGAGGCAGCCCAAGCAAAAGGCTTTCTCAACCCTAAAAAAAATCCTCAGAATTTATAAAAATTTTCCTGTTTAACCTAGTAAGAAGCTAAAACCTTGTGACACTTAAGAAAAAGCTCTCTCTGGAGGTCTGTAGGTCTGGATCCTAACCTTGCATGAGACAGGCTACAAGACAAATTCTGCCCTGCCTCATTCGGACCAGAAATGTGACTCCTTGTCTCATACATCCACCACACAGCATCTTCAGGTCTCTCAACCTGACTCTTGGGCATATGTTAAGCCCAAGCTAAATTAACTCGACTGAATCCTGTTTGCCCTTCAAGACATACATACGCAACAACCGCACAGCTGCACGTGGCCCTTAACATGAGGATTGCCTCTCTGGGTTACGCAGGATCAGCAGACACATGGATTTTAGTTTGCTCTGCGCAGTGCAGAAAGAATTCACATAGGTGAGCCCTCTATATGAGTTTAAAAGCAGATGCACTTAAAACAGCCCCAAAATTGACTTTGGAACAAAGCCTTAGAAGCAAACACCAAAGATTAATTGACTTTCAACTGTCCAAAATAACCAAATTCCCACAGAAAACGGGGAACAAGGGACAAAGACCTTAGCTATTTCTGATACAGGGGAAGAGAGATATTTGCCCAAGGTTACAGAGCCTTGAATGGGGCTGAATTACAACCACAATAATCTGGCCTGCCCACATGCAGCTGAATGTCACTGACATCAGCAGAATGTCACTGAACCAGAGTGGAAAAATAGGTATTTACATCAGAAACATTACAATGCGAAGGAGAAAAACAGCTCAGCCCACATATAACATGTCCATGCAACAAAGAACAATTTCCTTGAAATTCCTGTCAAAAGGGATGCTGAACTATCATCTGTTCATATCTGAGATTCCAGCAAACCAGACACGCTCTGACCAATCTCGCTTCTTGGAAACAGGTACTCCTGAGCCCAGCTGGCTGACTTGTGTGGGCATGCTCGTCACTGCTGTCATATCGCCGCTAGATGAAACGTTCTGGCAAGCTTGCAACTATCTGCAAGCCCCAAAAGCCAAAATGCTGTTCTCAGTAAAAAGGAATGAGCTAACTATGACTTTCCTCTTTATTTTACGCAATTTTAGTGTAAACATAAGCTAGGGCAGTGGCCTGACAAAGCTGACAAAAAAAAAAAAGTGAGCTAATGCCATCTGACAGGCTGTAGTTCAGCTGCACTGTTTCTTCCAAAATTATTGGTGTGGTAACAGAAGTATTTTTTACCCCAATGCATTATTAGAAAGGGGGGGAAAAATGAATCTAAAGTTACTTTATGGAATAGCTCATGGGAAACTCTAGACAAAGGTCAATGGTGATTTGTTTCTTCTAAACAGATATTGGTGTCCATGCTGCACCTTAGGAGAATGTTCGGAAAAGCAAGAAAAAATAAACCGTAAACCATGAGGAAGTACAGGGAAGGAAAGCAAAAAAAATTAAAATATTTTAAACATATCAAAGAATAACTGCGATCCTGGCATTGCAACATTTCTTCAAAAAAGGTTTGTCCAATAGTTTAGGTCTCGGAAGAATTGGAGAAGTCACTTCTAGATCAGTTCACAAACATCCAATTAATAAAAGACTAGCACAGCAGTACCCCCTGGGAGCACTGCGAAGATAAATATATTAATGATTGCAAGGCTCTCCGATTCTCCACTGAGGGGTCCACTTCAGAAATAAGACAGCTAGACAGAATTAGTGAGTATCAAGAATGCACCATTAACAACGCCGTTTCCAAGTAGCCTATTGACTTCTCTAAAATGTTTGGCCTGTAGCAAACCATAACAACAGAAGTACAAACCACAAAGGATTTCATTATCATTTTTAACTTCCGGACAAAAAAATGGAAAAATTCTCCAGAGCCTCATCACCAAGGACGAATCATCAATCTGTGCAGTCGCTTCACAAGTCACCATACAAAACATGGCACTGCAGCTAATCTGGCTCAATTCCCTTTTAAACAAACCCAGAGTCTTAAGTTTCTGTAAGTCACCGACTCATTACAGAAAATATTTTCTGGTTTCCACAAGGAGCAAGCTGTACCACTAACAGAAGGTGCACACACAATGACAGATTAAATAGAGGGCAGTACAGTCTAGAGATGTCCAAGCTCAACTCACTGACTTCCTCTGCCACCTACCCTGCCTTGTCCCAGCACCCCCATCCCCTTCTTGCCCAACGCCATCCTCCCCTTCCGAAAACCAGAGCTGGCCCTCTGGGAAACAAAGGCTAAATTACGACACTTCCTTCAACCCCACTCTTCAACTTATAGCTCCACAGGGCTGGACTCAGCAGGGCATCTCCTTTTTCTTCCAAGTGGTCTGGAATACCTTCGTCCTGTGGAGAACAGCGCTGTACAGCACAAGTCCACCACTGAAGAAAAGGGAAGAAGAAAGGGTTCCCCAAAGAGAACGATACAGAGGAAAAGGGGACGCATGTTGAGGAGAGCTGGAGGTGCACTGCAGATCAACTACAGAAGCACAAGTCTGGGTAAACGAACAGATCTCAAAGTCCGACTTCATTTGAGCATTTATGGTTCACCAAGTATATTCTGCACAATCTCCCTTTCTCTATATTACACAAGACCACTAGACACATTACACTTCTTGCTTAGCATTTACCTGAAGTAATTTTAAACCACATCACGGTTCACAGTCTGAAACGAGAATAGGTGTCATGCAGCTGCCCTGCGTGAAAAAAATTGTTCTGGCAACATCCCAAAACTCCCAACCAACGCAGAGAGCAGCAAGGTGGTGAGAGGCTGGCGAAAACAAATGAAATTCCATTCCTTGTCAACAATACATTGGCCTCTTCATGTGTGAAGAAAGACTTTCAATCATTTTTCCATCGCACAAACACACCTGCAGTTTGCTATAACTGAAGACATTGAGTCTCAGACAGCGTGTTCATGTTTAGAGTTTGGAATGCTGCTTCTGTATTTAGCTTCTCCTCCTATCTGTCTGCTGGGAAAATCTTTAATCAAACACAAGATGTTTCAAAGGTAATCTCATACCACAAAGCCATCTGCAAACCAACCAACAATCCTGTGCAATGGCTGCCACCTAATGCTCGGGAAAGTAACTGCATTTGCTGAAGGAAAAGACAAGTTTCAGTAGCTCAAGCAACAATTTCTGTTTAAAAACTTCCTCTATGCCCTCACAAATAATGCACTCCCTTTTAACACACCAGAAAAAAAATAATTCCAACACGGAAATATTTCCAGTACTTCATATTTATCCGGTGCTTTACAACTTCACACTACTACAGAAAGTAATCCCGTCATAATTATCATTTATGCAGAAAAAGGCGAGAGAAAAACCACTAAGGTGCTGATCATAGTGTGAAATCCCAGCCTCACAGTGAACTATCACGACAGAGGCAGGTCAGAAGCTTTCTGAAATATATTGTCAAGATAACTCAAAAGATTTTGCAGCTTAATGTTACCATTCATAATATCATCTATTAATCTCTTCAATCTGCATAAAGCCAAATATCCTTTTGCTTAGGAAACATCACAGGTTTAATCACAGATGGAGAGGTGAGCTTGCCAGCCCCTTGCCCTGTACGGACGAGAATTCTGCTTATACGAGGCAGCAGCACAACGACCAGTCAGGCTTTCTGGGCATCACTAGCAGTAACGAAAGAGCTCGTATTTCCATCTATACAGATTTTAATTATGCCACACCTGTAAGAAAGGCAAGATACCCTGGGAGTTTATATAAATTAACTGTACATTTCCTCTGCCATACTATTTACAATCCAATGCAAAAAAAAAAAAAAAAAGCTCTCCTCTTTCTTCTGCGCACACAGTCCGAGGCTGATTATTTTCTACTACAAAGATGATTAGCAGGATGATAGTGAGGGGATATCAGGTTTCAAATCCAGAAGCCCTTTTTTTTTTTTAAAGCTAAAAAAAGATCCCTAGTAAATCTCTACATTTCAGCAAACCTGATCTCACAAATATCATACTTCAAAATAGCACTCCCATTCAACTTCTTTTGCTTTCATTAAAGCATTTTTGTTTCTCCCACACATTAAACAGGAAACTGAGCGCAAGGAAAGCAAAGACATCATGTGAATACACCCATCATTACTTACTTCTCCTGTGATTGGATTGGTTCCATATTTCTTTATCCAAGGAACAATGCTCCTGAAAAGAGAAGGGATAAAGTAATAAGCGACAAGCACCATCAGAAACCTCTGCTGATAAGCAAGATTATTTTTGCCAACTTGCTAAGACAAAATGATGATTACACAGCTGTAACCAGTTCAGCAAGACAAAAATAAAACCAAGTACAGACAGTAACTTACAGTATGTCAAAGACTGTCCCATCTGGTGTGCAAACTGGGTATTCAAATGGCTGCAGAGACAAACTAGGAAAAAAGTACACATTCTTTTTAGCAAAATCAGCTGGAAATCATGATGACAGAGGCAAATATTTTGCTGATTCACTTGCACATTAAAGCAAGGCCTATACCAATGAAAATACTGAGTGGCTGCCAATACCCCCTACCTGATTCTACATAAATTAGGTTGACAACAAAAGCCGTGAAACGAACTGGTGCAGGTCGGTAACGTGTAGCTGCCAGCACGCACAGCCATAGAGCCACGGGGTGCTGTAATAGTCCCCAGCCCGCTTCCATTGCCATGTTGGGCCCCACCAGCACAAAAGATGGTTCAAGCAGAAACACTCACTGTTTTTGCACTGAAACAGGCTAGGGATTAACTGGCAAACACATTCAGCATCCCCTGCTAGGGATGCTTCCATAATCCAGCCAGCTTTTAGCCAAGCAGCTAAAAGTTCATAGATGTGGATGTTGACTTCTTGAACTATTCCATTTACAAGAGGATTTCTAACCCACCTCTACTAATTCCCCGCTTCCACTCCTGCACTTCAAGCAGTAAACTCTAAACACAAAAAATTAGCATAAATATTCCTTCAATCTACCTAATCACTGCCTCAGAAAGACGAGTGATTGATCAAGCATATTCTGAGCAGGGAAAACTAGATTCAAGCCCGGATTACACAGGTTTGAAAGATCGGAACGTACATGATAATTGTTCTGAATTATTTTGTCACTTGTGTATTCTTTTAGCCATCAGCTCCAGTCTCTGCAGACACTAATCATGGAAAGTATAGATATAGTTTCAGTTTTTATTGAATTTTTTCTTGCTGCATTACTATCATAGCAGGCACAGGTCAATAAAAGTAACTACCTCGGAAGAACACGGCTTCAGCAATAGTTCAGTGTGCACAGCCTGATACATAGATGCGTCATTTAATAATGATAATGTAAACTTGTTGTCTTACCTGCAGTGATCAAATGATAAACGTCTAAAATTAGTTCGTGGAAGATCTGTTTACGGAAGAAAACCCATAACATAATTTTAATAAATATATAGTATTCTAGGTAACAAAGAAACATTTGAAAGTTACATTTTGCTATATACACGGTGGCAATTTACTGATGAAAGGATAAGTACACTAAACCTTGCAAAACTGTAACTAAACTCGGACTTCTCCCGCAGAGCACAAGCACACTCCTCAACTGAAATTACACAATCAGAAAAAAATAAGCAGAGCTCTGACAGACCGACAGCGCGGAGCTGAAATTTGACGATTAACACTGTAACCACCCCCAGGCCCTGCCCTCCCCGTGGGCACAGAACTCCCTGAAGGCAGGGACAGCTCTTCTGGGCGTTAAACCTCGAGCTTCTGCCGTTCTCAGGCTGGTTTCAGGAGCCCGCGCTGCGGGACGCCCCGCGCAGGGGGGTCCCTTCACCAGCACCCGAGTTAGCCGGCCCCGCGGCAGCCGGGGGGGGGCACCCTTCACGCCTTTACCTGCTTTCTTGCCCCCGTAGAACTGCGTGTACTCCGCGCACGTGATGTACCTGCCGAGACAGCGGGTCACTCACAGCAGCCACAGCGCACCCGCGGCCTCCCCGCACCCCGCGTGTCCGCGCACCCCCGGAGGCCCCGAGGCACCCCCCGTCCCGCCGGGCCCGCCCCCGCGCACGGCCCCGCTCACATCTTGTCCTTCTGGTGCTGCCTCTTCCCCATGGCGGCGGCTCAGCCCGGCGGCTCAGCCCGCGGGACCTCGGGGACGCGGCTCCGTGGGCCCCGCCGAGCCGACTGCGCCCGGACGGCTGCGGCCGCGGCGCCCTTCCGGTGCGGGTGCGGCGGCGAAAGGCCGCGCCGCGGAAACACGGGCGGCGGGCGGCGTTCCGGGGCCGGGCCGGCCTGAGGGCGGCGGGAAGCGCGGGAACGCTGAGGGGAGGCCGGCGGGGGCCGCCCCGCCGCTGCCCGGCGGCAGGGTAAAGCACGCACATGGAACACAGGGGCGGCCTTTCGACTGCCTGAAGACGAGTCTGTTCCCCGGTACTCGGCGCCCAGCGAAATCTAATTTTATTTCCGTTTTTGCCGTAGCTCCGGTTGGGTCCTCCCTCACCGGCGCCAGGGCAGGGACGCCGGGGAGGCCCTGAGGGAGTTTTGGCGGGTGTGTTCTGCCCAGGTCGCCTAGAGAGAACGTTGAACCCCCCCTGTGGCCGTCCCCATTTCCCCGCCCAAACTATTAATTAATAAAAAGCTCCTTGGTTGTTCAAAACAACCTGCCCCGCACTGAAAGTGTTCCTCATTGATTTTGCTGCAGGCTTCCTTTGGTAATGTAGTGCAGCCTTAAACAGAGTATTCGTAGCCCTCGGCTGAAAAAAGGAGGTGCTGAATGTAAGCAGAAAATGCTAAAATATCCAATTTAAGAAAAACGTTCATCTTCATTTAAAAACAGTTTGTGCATGGAATTTAAAATATTCCTGGTCTGTCGGGCAGTGACAGAACCTCCAAAGAGAAAATGAGTAGAAAAACCTACATAGCGTCTAATATGGAGACAGCTCTTCTTAAGAAGTATTTCAGCGTGTCTTCAAAGACTTAATGACAAAGAAGAACTTTCTTTCCTTGAGCTAATTACCTTTAAATCCTATTAAACAGCATTCATTACAAGACTGGTGTGAACAGCACAAGGCTGAACAGAGGATGGCCAGAATCCAAACATCTTGCCTTTGGCAGGAGGAAACAGCCACTTGTCTCAGAGCTTTCACTTATCAAACACCTCCAAAACTGTCCACGCTCATTTGTTCTTTCCTCGTTAAACCATCAAGCTGGCAGCTGCCTACACAGAACTGTCAAGAGTCAAAATCCATGGAAGCTGATAGCCGGACTCCCACTGACTGCACCAGGCTTTGGGACCAGACCCACCTTTTCCCGAGAACATGGCGTCTATCTCCTGTTTTAACCATTCCAGTGGGTTGCTTGCCTGCATACACGAGCACGAGATGAGTTGCATATGTCCCTGCTTATTGCAGGGGGGTTGGACTAAATGACCTTTAAAGGTCCCTTCCAACCCAAACGTTCTATGATTCTACGATTCTACTTTATGAGGAATATAATGCCCGTTCCCATGACTGTGGACTAATTGGCAATAGCGTACGAATCATTCACAGCACTACCACCACTGGTTGTCACAGTACTATTACACTTTTTGGACTAGAGGTCAGGGGAAGTTGGATGGCTCTCCTTATCACCTTCGTTTTCCCCGCCAGGTACACACATAATCAAGCTGCGCTGTCACTACATTTCCCATTTCTTGTTGAAAACTTACTGATGCCATACTGAAGAATAGCTGCTAAGTCAGTTGTTTTTATCACTCTTCAAGACATTTCAGCCAGAGTGCACATGAGATGGCTGTACAAAGAAGTAATGTGGTGTCCGTTGGGTCTGGCAGTTGAATACAGGAGGCAACAAAACCCTCCAAATGTGGGGCTTTGTTGCCTTAAAGAACACATCCCTCCCTCTAGGATCCAGGCAACCATACAACTGCAGAGCCGCCCCTCTGAAGAGGGTCAGTCCCCTTCACCCAAAGTGCACAGGAGCACAGCTAGTCCTTGTCCTGGCTGAGGGCGAAGGATATTGTCTGTTTCTGCTAGAGGTTTAGGGGAGAAACTGCCCTTTTACGTGGGTTTAAATATAATTACTCATTTCAATACTAATTTTCTTACTCAAAAACATCTCAAAGTAAAGCAATAAATTGAAGCGCACCTGAATAGTTAGGTCCTGGAAAGAACCAACACATACACTTGCTTCTTTCCCAGCACCAAGAATACTTTGGGGAAGAAAACAAGTTGATTGATTTGGTTTCAGAGGAATTCCAACACCACTCCACACGTGAACTGCTGGCAGGCCACCAGCGCTAATTTGTTATTACGAAATGCCACACAAGGAACGTGGCCATAACTGCATGAAGCTATTTTCTCGTTGCAGCGCTGGCCGCCTTCGGCAGTGGTCAAGGGAGCCCGTTTTGCTTTGTGTTGCCTGAGATAATAAGCACTCCCACACAGCTCCTGCTCCCTCACCTGAGCTGTGGCTCCAAGAGAAAACGTTGTAGCTGCTCTAGGGAGATCACAAGTACTTGTCTGATCACGCTTTCAGAGAAAGATCACCCAGACGGTATTATTTATTTCTAGACATGTTAACATGATTCAGCCTGCATTGACATTTCTGGAGGTGCCTGTGCCCTTTGTAATGATTCAAGACCATGTTTTTCCTTTTTGTTTTTTAAACCAATGCAATGTTCATTTATTTTTGTACTTACAAAAAGAGCCACCCCATTGTATCCCTCCCCCTCCCCCCAAAATACCTTTTACAAACATTTAAAAATTAAAAACCAGATGATGACATGTTAATTTGGTAGAATTATTTTGAAACATAGCTTTTGTAATTAGAGTTAAATTTCCTACAAGATGACTTTGTAGAGATAGCCTGATTATCGGCCAAATAAAATTCCATATTACAAGTTAGCAAATTCTAGTACAAAAATAGTCCATGTGTTAGAACAGCCTCTTATTATTATTATTATTATTATAATATTCACAGGAAAGAGTCTATTGGCTGCATAATACCTTAATATTTACGAAATTTCTTTTTATGTGGCTCATTCATCTAATTTAATATAGTGTTGAGCCTCAATAAATCCTCAGGCAAAAAACCCTAAACAGGGTTAAATATGCTGTTCAGTGTACTCTGAAGTACTGTGCTTTTCACAGGACATCCAAGAAACCCCACAAACAGTTCTCAGCTAGTTTTGATATTAAAATGAGATCCAGATCCAAAAGGACCCCCCTGAAGTACATATCCACGACTTTCCATAGAAACAGAGGCCACAGCTTCGATGGTTAAGTTTCACTTGGGAAACGGTCTAGCTTATCCACTCATTTTCACAAATCCACTTGTGAGCTTCTTTAAAAACTAAAGCAGGTCACTCCTGAAGCATCTGGGACCCCTACGGCACTGCTCTCTTCAGGAGTGTCCCTACCGACCGGGCTCTCGCTCCTCTTCTGTCTCTGGTTAATGCTGTTCAGCAGTTTCTCTCGGACCAGGCCCCACCGGGAAAGTCTGGGGAAACGCTACTTGTCCCTCAAGATGTCTAGCTGCTCTTGATATTCTGTGAAAAGCCTCTGGAAGCGGAGGTTCTGTCCAATAACAGGAAGAAGCTCTTTCAATAGCTCTCTCTTTCGTAAACCCTGCACACAAAACACAAAAGCATCCTCAGAATGCATTACTTGGTATCATTAATATATTCCATAGAGCTGTTTAAGATTCATGCCCTTTTTCCTGCCTGGAGAGAGCTGTGTATTTTATGTTCTTACTCTGCTTACATGACTCCCAGAATAAAAACTGTCTTTACATTTATATACTCATGAAGCTGGTGCAGCCTCTGCAGTTACAGACTCCAGACGAGCTCTGAGAAGGGAAGACATCTCATTGGCATGTCACCATTTCAAAGCTGCGGTCTGAGGAATGTGGAGACCTGAACGTGTAACTCTGCTCCATCGGCGTAGTGCTCAAGGCAGCACCAGAGCTGAGGCTGTGGCAATACGCATTTGTCTACGGTTTCACATGAAATAAATACAAGTGCCATGGGAGGAAGCCTGCTTATGCGATTAGAGCAGAGTATGGAAGGGTTCCAGAGTCAGCAAAAAGAATTTGTGATTGCTTTTTTGCCACTAAGTTATATCATATTTTAAGTTCTATTGTCTGTCCATGTTCTGTAATTTTCATGGGAAACTCTTCCTCGTTCTTTGTTAAACTATTATCAGGACTTACCATAACTGTTGATTGCCACTGACTTCCAGCTGAGTAATGGACTGGACCCAGTAAATCCTTGCATAATTCTCGCAAACGATATTCAAACCCTGAATATTATCAGAAAATAAATTCACATTCATAAGCATTTCACTATATATAACCACTCCACAATGTAACTGACAACATTCAGGAAAGAGTTACAAGTATCTAGAATAAAATAAAGCCCAAAACATTGATTTCTGAAGCAGCGTATTATTCTTCTAAAAGCAAATCTTTGGGAAGATAACATGATTTGTAAAGGATTTATTTTAGAGTTCTGAAGAGTTTTAAGTTTTCAAAACCAAAAACGCTACTAAAGATGATCTACAATAGGGAGAAAAACTGAAGTAGTTACTCCACTTTTAAGAGCTGCCCTGATCTCAACCTCACTCCCCCCTCCACACAAAGATACCAGCTTTTAAAAAACATAAAACAAATGTTGGAAAACTGGCAGACTTCAACAGCCAGAGAACTAATACAGAAGAGGTATCACAAGAGTTGGAAAACCACAAGATGAAAACCAGCAAAGGGGGAAAGTTGTTAGGTTGCATTTAACGGCAATATATGAGTTTGGAAAAATGGAGTCAGTAGTAAAAAATAAAAAATGTCAGACATCACTCTGAAACATTAAAATATGACTAAACTAAAAGAGGTCTCTTAAACCCTTAGTGAAAGAGCTTATAACAAAATTAAAATGGATCCAACTAATATGCACAAGAGTTAAAGTAAAAGAAAACCTTTAATAAAACTGCACACAGTTTCCAGGCCAGCGTTATTCACCCAAAAAATGAGAGGGGGGAATTCCCTTGCAAGTAAACAAGTCATCCGTTCAAGAGTGACTTGCCAATCAAGGTATGATAGATTGAATATTTTAATGGATTAGAATTCATTAAATATTGAAACCATTATAGGAATAAAGGGTCAATAATAGGATGTGCAATTTTCAAAATTTAGCAGACCTAGAAAACTAGTGAGACAGTAATACATGTATGGCAAAGCAGAATTTGCAGTGACATCCAGTGTATACACACACGCAAGGCAGTGACGTTTGCGCAGCGCAGGATGAACCCTGCACGCACAATAGAGAGGTTCTCAATTAGTGAAGACTTTTAAAAATATAACCGTCTCTTTAACATATGACCCAAGATGAACATTTTAATTTCAACCGAGGAAGGACAGAGAGAATCATATGCAGTTCATCAAGCTCTCTTGTTAAATAATGTCAAAAGGCAAGAATTAATGAGCTCAATTTTAATTCTGCCAACACCTATTAGGTGGCCTAACACAAACCATTTTGCTTCCCTCTGCGTAAAGTGATTATGCATGGTGAGGAATAAGGCTGAATTAATACAATGGGAACTATTAAATTTGGAACGCAGACAAGCAGAGATACAACAGAGATCTTTAGAATCCAAGAAGCATAAAGTCTGTTGGTTAACCTTATTTAACATAATAGCATAGAGATAGGTATTCAAATATAAAATAGACACAAGCCACCTTTCTTGTGGGTTTCTTTCCTCACAGAATTTAGCCTATGGAGCTCACCAGTACAGGCTGTTGAAATTTTAAAATGTAAGAAAAGTATAATGTGCAAATAACACAAGCAAATTCTCTGCAGTTTTACGTGCTCTGGGGCAAAGTGTCAGAGACCGAGCAACTCTTCCATTTCACATCAGGCAGCGATCGTCAGTCGGCTGAGGAATGTTACGTATTTTACAAGGTGTTGCTGGTTCCTCTGAAACATCTGTAGTTGCTGCCAGATAATACATATGATATGCCTGACAGACCACCGGACTTTTTTACGATGCAATTCCTATTATTGAAGTCCGCAGATGGCACTGTTTCCCCAGACCATGATTTGTTCACAGTTAGCGTGTCAAAATAGGATTCCTGAGTACTGAGCACTATAGGAAGCAAATGCACGTCAGCGGTTTGCTTTGGTTTTAAGTAAACACTGAGTCCAGAAGCCAAGTGCTAAAAGGAGAACGTTAAGTGCAATCATACATATACATGACGTGAATAGAGCATTTCTTAAAAATCCCTCAGAGCTGCAAAGAAGTAACACAGCATGGCAGGTCTCACCTTCATTAACTAGGTACCGTGCATAGATAAGGAGCCAGTGGCGATATTCATGACTGGATTGTAACATAAGTGCTGCTGCTATCTGGTTCTCCAGGTATGCAAGTGTTGTTTCTTGTTGCACTAAATGAGGCATGGAGAACAATCTTGCAGCTTGCCTTCCTGAACTACAAAACCAAAGAAAAATTAACATGCCAGCCATAAAATCAGATACTCATTTAAGAAATATATATATCCTTGCAATACAAAGCATTCTACATTCATCTCTCGGAGGCACCTAGTGCTTCCACAGTTCAAGCTTTCAATGACCGAGGCAGCACTTCATAGCAAACTGCCTTGCCTTCGCCCGCTACTGGACTATTTACAGGTATCAAGGTCCATGGAGGGTTTTCTGCTCCCGTTCTTTCTCTCTTCATCTGTCTTCTCTTTAAAAACACAGGCTTTTCAGAGATCAAGTACTCCTAAACGTTTATGAGAAATTTAGATGACCACCTTTACCATTCTTTGCCCCTCACAGGTGAAAGTCACAAAACAAATACAAGACATAGAGTTAACCCGAAGCATTTAAAGGATTTCTTGAAGACAAATGTATTGTCATGAAGATGCTAATTTAAAAAAAGTAACCAATTATTTCCTTTTTGAAAAAATCGCTGATTTTTCAGTCTGATATTTTCTCTCTCTCAAAAAGAGAGTGTTGTTTGTTTGGATTTCAAATATTTTTCCCAATTAATTCCCCTCCTCTCCAAGAGGACAGCAATAAAACCATACAACTCTTTACACAGCTTTTTTCACCAAAAAAATGAAACTCAGATGTGAAGGACAAAAATAGCACAGAAAACTGCCTGGGAAATCTAATTCAACTCCAGGTGAGGATGGGCTATTAAATTACCTACAGGAGTCTGCTCTGATTCACAAAATTCCCTGGTGATATTTTCAGATGTTAAAAATATGCCTTGGATGACTAATCATTCAACTTGCTCAAAGACTTCATTAAATAGATCCCCTGAGGACAACTGAACTACTCAAAATTTGTAGGCCTACTCCGGAAAGCTGGTAAACTAAAAATTAAAATGTAACATGTAAGAAATTCAGTTTAGCTAATCAAAATATTACATGTACAGAATCGTCAAATACTTTACCCATCCAATAAAGAGAAGCTTTAAAATTATTAAGTTTAGAGCATGCTTTCCTGCCTCCCAAACAATCTCAAAATAACATTAAGATACAGACTATAATTGTGCAAAGGTTTAAAAAAAAAACACTGTATGAGCTACCGATAATTTTCCGAGCCATTAGCATCTTAAGAATTAACTCACTGATTCAAGCACATGAATAAAGAATAGATAAAAAAAAGACAAACGTGCTGATCAAATGAAGCAGGTAAGCGCGTACTTTGACGTTCGTCCCTGTATTACAGCTAAGGGCCCAGAACACAGCATGGCTTCTTGGGATGGTAAACTATTCCTGAAGTCTGCGCATTGTGCTAGAGAGTCCTGTTTGTCAGAAACAAGATTCCTGGAAAAAAACAAACAAAAGCCAAGTTTGAGGAGAGTAGACAGTGATATCGGGGGATCCAGCTCTGTTCTGCCTCAGAGCCCAACTTGTATTTTCACAGATAACCAAAAAAATATCACTGAGGTGCTCTGGAATTCCACAGACCCCAACTGTTCCCAGTCCATGTGCAAATTCTGCTGGTGCTTCACGGAAACATCCCACCCACCCCCCAGGTTCACAACATTAACTGTATAATACAATTCAGCATTAATTTTGAAGGAAATGAACTTTCTACTTGTCATTTTACATCTAATAAGAAGCCATGCCCCAGAAAGAAGACTGGAGTGAGCACAGGTAATGACTTTCTCGTTAAGAACTTCATTTTACCTCACGTCTGGTCCCCCCACCCACCAGTCAAGTCATCACAGCCCACACACGTAGACAATCTTTCCCATACATTACAGCTATTCCTTCATATGGAGGGAGCTGACAGTTACAGTTGGCGTTTCCACACCTAATGAAGGATATCATCTTCACTGGTTTGAGATGCCAAGGGAATCAGTGGCTCAAACCAATGCTAAGTTTAGACCTCCAGACAGCTTAGAGGTAAAATGGCACAAATATTTAAAATATTCTTTACTGTTTTATCATGGGTTAAATTTGTATGATGACTAAAGGGATTGTTCTTTTATGTATTTCCAAAGCTGTGGTACAAACTAAGAAGTGACAGCAAATTCAGAATTATGGCTGAGAACCTGTCCTCTGCTCCTTATTGACTGGGAAAATTTCTGCGTAATTTCTCAGTTTATCTAAAGAACAATTCTTTTCCAAAGGACTCGCATCAAGTAGTTGACTAGTAACAATTATTTTAAGGAGGAATTAAAACAATAAGCCCTTTCATCAAGCATGCTCATTAAACTTAATATAATTGTGGTATTTAGTCTGCAACATGTTTTTTCCTCTTAGAAAGACAACAAAGAATCTGTTTTGGAAAGACACTGTAAATAACTTCACCATGGAACTTTTTTTCTGGGAACTTATGCCTTGACAGAAGTAAGAGAATCCATGGGGAAGGCCCATCTGATACCCAATAAGGCAACGGACTCTTATGTAGCCTTTCCTTGTGTTTAGGACATCAGTAACGACTCTTCCATAGGAATTCTCTGAGGTATAATGATTTCCTCCCTCCTCCCCTACCTGACTTACTACCTTCATTACACTTTGACATCTTGGAGACAAAGAGCTCTCTTCCAACTTGACTGGTCATCAGATCCAAAAAAATATTAAGGAGTGATGGGGACTGACAAAGTCAGGCACATACATGTTCAGGATTGGAGTGCATAGGTCTTACTTTCTCTGGAAACTGGGCAAAATAATTTTAATATGTCTAAACTCGCAACAAAACCCTGAAATTTTTTTTGACATATTTTCCAGAACTGCATTCTTTTATGTAAAAAGTGAATTGTAAGGCTAGATTATCATTAATCATTGCCAACTACTTGACAGATTCAACTGATGTACATCAGCAAAAGTATATATACGTGTATGTTAATAAATAAAAGAGTATGCACCGTGTAGGAAAGAGTGATAACGTAAGCTGTAGTTTAACTTTCTCATTTTTAAAATTCATTTTACACATAACAAATCATAAGAATAAAGTAAAGCCTAGACATACAATAGTGAACCAAAGCAAAACTAAGCCTGGTGTGTGATCCTACTCAGACTACCCTTCAAAATATGGAGTGAAACAGTAAATCAGAATACACGTCAGTTCAGCTAAGTTGTAAGGCAGGAAATAATATATAACTTACCACGTAGAAAGAGAAGGATTAAAACAGTATGCCTTTCCGTCAGACATGCTCATTACAGGTATACCATGCTGAGTTAGCAAGATCTGAGAGACAGTTGCATCACTTCCTACAAGTCAAATCAGACCAAGGGATTTCTGTTGGAGTCATGTATAACATTCATAATGGTAAAAAATGCTATCACCATTAATTATCAGTCATAGCAACCAACAGAAAAAGGTTCAGTAAATGTTATTCTGACAGGAAGGTCAAGACACAAGATAACGATGGTCAGCACGAGGCTCAGTGCAGTAGCATTAAAATCACTCCTTTGCAAAACACGTTATCAATCTCGATGCTGCAATTTCTACAGAACATTGGCTTAATTGGAAATGTTCTCCATATCTAGGGGCAATCTTCAGCAATTCTGCCATGTCTTCTGTAACCCAAGAAGCCTTTATCTTTCTTTTTCCCACTAAGTTAAAATTCTAAAAACCAGCATACTTCGAAAAGCGTGCTCTCTAAGAACGTAGTGTAAGTGGGATAGCTGGAGTCCCTCATTCCCCAGCATATCCCATGCCCAGGGTTTGTGCATGTAACTTCTAATGAAGACGTTTGCAAACTGCTAGTACAACTACTTCTCTAGGTAGTTTTGATTCATATGGATTATATGGATTAAAGCTAAAATAGAAGCCAATATGCTCTGAGACACTGCTTTTTTGATAATTTGTTTTGTGCCAGACATTGGCAATGATAGAAACTGAAGATTTTGAAATAACGAATTTGAGACAGTTGTTGTTCATCATTAAGATAATATACACACAAAGTACACACAGGGAAATTGCTGTAATAGCAGATTTACATAAAATATTTGGTTTGTGATCTTCACAACACTGAATCTTCACATTCAGAAGCAAGCCAGAATATAATAAGCTACAGAATCTTGTACAAGTCTGTTAACCGCCAATATTCTCATCTCAGTTATTTCTACCGTGTTTCAACATTGCCAATGACTTCCCTTTATTACACAATAACGAAGTAAAATTATTTGTTTAGCCTCTTCCGGTTTTGTAAAATTTCAGCATATTAATAAATGACATTAAATAGTACAGGTAGGCTCAAAGGTTAGTAAATAAATGACCCTTTTTATTACCTGAAAATATTGTTTGCAAAGACTCATCTCTAACAATGGCTGTCTGCTTGTGAACATCCCTGAAAAAGACAAAAGGACAAGTCTGCAGTTTAAAAACAACTGAAAGCTCCAAAATCATTTAACAAATGCACTTCTTCAATATTCATGACACAGTGGGGTTTTGGGGGGAGTTCGGTTTTTTTGGTTTTGATATTTTCTTCATTGCTTTGACAAAATGATTTTGGCAAACTCAAAGCCCTTACAGCAAGACAGAAGTCAAGAGCAGAGAACAATTTTTATGGCTCTTTATCAGGAAACCTCATTACAGCTAAGCAAACACTAAGGATCCAAATAACTCCTTCAGGAGCTCTGATCTGCATGAGACATTAGATTAAATTCAACAACTGTAAACAAGTACTGCAGTTTTTGTCTTGGTATCTTGAAGATGGCTAGAGTACTTCTAACTCTGAAACTCATGTACTTTATTGGCTAAGTATGATGGAAATTGGAAATATCCATATTTCTCCTTTTTGCCCCCTCAATCCATTCCATATGCACGACACAGTCTACCCCAGGGAGGCTGTTTAAACTATTAACTTCTAGCTATCATCTATCTTCTTCCAGAATCAAATTCAACATTATAGACCACCCTAGAACAGAAAAGAAACAGGATTCAGGTCCTGCCCAATTAGCTCTTTGTATTATACCCAAAAATGGACTTGTGTTCAGACCTAATTTGGTTTAAGCCTCGGTTTCAACAGCAATGCATCGACACAATTGAACAGTTACCTATAGGAGTCAGCCAGCTGCTGCAGCCCCATACGGTACTTACCAAACAGAGAGCGTAGCAGCAGTGGTGAGAGCCATGATGTAAGAACCTGTGCAATGTAGGGTGGAAATGGGCGTATTCAATATTATAGGGGGAAGAAGGCGACGACCACAAGCTGAAAATACTGACAATGTTCGTTTCTCACAGGCTACACTTACAATCTCACTAAAAAAAAAAAAAAATAAGAAAAAGAAAAAGAAACAGAAACATTTACATTTTGTCAAATGCAAGTAGCATAAAACCAGACTGATTTCTTAATTTATCATACAACTTGGGCTACTTCCCCAAAAGTTAACTATTACAGCTTTTAAAAAAATTCTGGGTACCAAAGGAAAAGTTCAAAAAGCACACAGATTATCTATAGGTGCGTTCTACGCCTCCTTAATTCGGTTATAAATATGCTGGTCTAAGGAGATGGCCAGAAGGTTTGCAGACCGAGACAGTATCTTTTATTAGACCAAGTGGCATTGTTGGAAATATCAGTAAAGCTTTTGGGTATACACAAGCTCTTCTTCAGGCCTGAATTTGTATTTAGCTTTAAAATCCATTGCTTCTTTTTCAGACCTGGACAAAGCATTATATGTCTGCAAGCTTGTTTGATTTTTTCAACTATGCATGCTCGTGTAATAAAACCTATTACTAGTAACTACAAATATTAACAACTCAAGGGTGTTACTGGAGAATCAGCATAAAACTCAAGTTAAAAAAATGTTTCAAAAAAATTCTGACAAATTCTGAATCTCATGGCTCAGGCTTGAGAAACATACTTTCAATTTAAACTCTGAGGTTGGAACTAAGCAAAGTTGAGAAAAATAAAGAGAAAAAAAATATCAAAAGACTCAGGAAAATACTTCTACATCACAAAACACCCTGTTTCAATTTTTTCATTCTTTAGTAGTTAGTACTTGAACAACTGTCACTTACCATGATTTAGTCCATTTTAATGAAGAAATTTAAAGGAGAAATGTAAATACACAGGAAAATAGTTGTCACTGGCTAAGGAGAATTTGTGATGCTTTAAGACTGCATAGAGCTAATACTCAGAGTGAAACTGGTCTTAAGACTAAGAGCAGTACATATTTTTATCCACAAAACATTTATTAAGAAAGATAAAAATTACTATGGGGGGTGATAAAACCAGCAAATAGCAGTAGTCAACAGAAATAAGTCAGAATCCCTACAAAAAACTCCACAGGATAAGAGTTTAAGAGCATCTATGTATCAGACCATGTTAGCTGGAAAAGAAATAGGACGTCTTGAGCCAAGCACAAAGAATCACAAAAATCCCTAATGGAAGTGATCTAGTTAATCAACTTGTCTAAAAAAGTAGAAAAAAATACTTTTAGAGCCTCTGCTTATTCGTAAATATGTGGGTTTAGGCATAATTAACTTTCTGTAAAGTGTACTTTTGTACCCCTAAAAACGTTTTCTGGCCTTCAGGACTACTTATCTTCTGCAGGCTCCCACTTCTTCCAAAATATACTCTCTTACCAGCTTCCTGCTGCAGTGAGAATTCGACTGGTGAGGACCGTCTCCCATTCCTTTCCTTCTCGATTACACTTTAACCTGCTCAACTTCGAACCTCCCACTGTGGTCATTTCATTCTCCACTTCAAGGTACATTGATGGATCTGAACTTATCTGAAAAACAAAAAATAAAATACTTTTTGGAGGAGGAAAAGAACTACTGAAAAAAGCAGCAACTACTATTAGATCCAAAACAATGCCGACTTTAAGAATGGATTTAAGTACAGCATTCTCTGTTTAAAATGGCTTCAAAATACACTGTGGTACTTCAAAAGAGGCAGACCTCTGAAAATCAGTCTTGGCTAGAACACAAATAATTTCCTTGTATTCGGAGCACAAGAATGAAGAAAGGTTGTGCTAGTCTGTGCTTCCTAATTAAGGGCACCAGATCAAGTCTAGATGTGCCCAGTCTCCCTACAATCTTGCAATTAGAACCAGACTACCACAACCTAAACACGCAGAAAAATTATTTCATAAATACCTAAAGTAACACCATTTGCCAGTCCCCTCAGATGTAGAGCACCTCCAGAGAGCTCTCAGAAAACACTTGTTTTTTCTCTTCAGCAGTGTACTACCAACACAACCGTAATAACAATGCAGCAGTTACTCCCATCGGGGCCTCTTTACGACACACTTTGGTTAACCAGGAGGAGGGACTGGTGAACCAGAGGTATTCCTCTTTGAAGTTTAGCTAGTTCAGAAGTTCCTATTTTTAGCTGATTTGCCATTAACTTTTCTCATATAGGCATATTCTTAGAAGCTGAAGTATACCATCTTGCTCGCTTGAACAAATACACGTATTCAAATGTTAATTTATCAAAGGATCCTGAATAATCTAAGAATATTTAAAAAAAAAAAAAGCAGGATTCTTTTTTTTTTTTTTTTAAAGTATTAAGCTTTTTTCCCCTTATAGTCCACTTACTTGCAAAGTAAACGATTTCTGTGGGATTGGGGTTGGCAGTTTAAGTGCTAATGCTGGTGCAGAGATGCAAGCAGCATCCTTCTCAGAGGCCAGTGTAGCAGGGGACTGGAAAATAAAATAAATTGCAAAAGTGGTTAAATTTTTCCATTAAAAAAAGTTAAAAACAAAGATATTCTATAATATTGATTGAATTTGAAAGAGAAAAAATTTTTTTTAAAATTCCAAATAATGCCAATTGCAAATATTAATCTTTTTCCGATTAGTTGTATAAATACAAATTTTTTAATATAGCTTCTAAGAATTAAAAAACCAAAACAAACTAGATGTGGGTTGTGTTTTTTTTTTTTTTTAAAGACCTCCCCACACCTTTCAGCTGGAACTAATCAATGAAAATTCTGGTAGATTGCATGGAAATGCTAAGCTCTGAATACTGAAAACAGAGGGATCTATATGCCCTAAAATGATGGAAATTCTAATGCAACTTACTACTTCACGGTTCCTAGGAAATTCTTGTGCTTGGGCCACTCTCCATCAAAGAACATGAAACACTACTGGCGTTTCATTTTATTCTATACATTTGGCAGGCTATCACTACTTAGCATGCTGGTACCGTTTAGCAAGTAGCTGCGTATTTATATAAAGGATGGACATGTTTGCCACACCATGTGCATCTGCTTTTTATAATCTTAGATTTTAAAAATAGTAAGTTTTAAAAATAGTAAGTTTAAAGGCAAGGAGGAGGGATGACTAAAAATTCTAAGGGACTTAGACTACTTGTGCTTCCCTGCCTCCCAGTCAACATGGGACTGACTTTATTAAATGAACATTGAAAGCCACAATGAATCTTAGTTATTTCACCTGAACAGTTAAAGTTACTGGTACAAGTCTGGAGTCTTTTCGAGGCCTTCCTTTTTTCTTCTTTTCTACCGTTTCTCCCTCAAGTTCCAGTTTCCGTTTGGGTGCACTGAGCGGTTTAGCAGCTGGAATCTTCTCTTCACTGTCACTGCTGCTCTCCAGAATATCCTTGGGCTTATTGTCTTTAATTAAATTCTGATCCTTCAGCCTGAGCAAGTAAAAAAATATATTTCATGTTTTATATAAGCTGATTCCAAAAGCTGCCACATATCCTACGCACTGCATTCTTGGAGGTAGGAAGATACATTCTTAGCCTGGTTTGAGTGTATTTCAATATGCACAAAGGCGAGAGGAGGAAGCCGGAGAGGTATGGCAAATCCTCTGCAAAAGTATAATGTTCAATACGTATGTACGCTGATCAGACATATTCTCTCCTTTAAAAAAATTAATCAAACCAGCAGTTGGCAACTGGATAAAGCTGTAAATAACAACTTTATTTTAGCATTCAGTTCCAATTACAATCAGATCTCTTTCCCTGGGTTGATACAAATAATTCAGCACCCTGTAAGATGCAAGAGTAGTTCCTCTTTTCCCCTTCAACGGACATTACACTTTCTGCTTACTCAAGCAGAACTTCATTTGTCATTCTGCTGTCTATCCCCAGAAGTTGTCCTATTCAGTTCTGACTACTGTAAGGAAGATGCATATCTGCAAACCACACAAATGACCTCACTGCTCCGTTTTCCATTTCAGGAACACAATATAACTAAAGACGACAAAGTACAAAACCCTGTGAATTCTTTTGTTAACCATTATACACTAAAATAGGTCATTTAATCATACTCTTTCCATCCCCTCCACTAGCTGGTTATTAACTCACAACAGTGTTTTGCCACTTATTCCATAACCACTCGGCGTTCTAGAAATACTTTGCGTAATCCAAACCTTTTTTTTTTTTTTGGCATCTGAATTATGCCAAACAATACACTTCTATGCATACTTTACTGACACATTAGAAGCAATTATGAGAGTGATTTAATACATCTTTCTTCTGCATCATATGGTTAAACCCTTTGATATAAAACTATTGAGGTATTTAGTAAAAATATATTTTATTGATAATAAGTTGGGAAACTACATACTTCTTTCTCAGGACTGTTATTTTTTCTATCGTGTTTTGGTGAAGCAGGAATACTTATGCCATAACACACTATGTCACAAAACCATAGGCTTTCTTCTTTTTTTTTTTTTTTAAATCATGTGGATCCAGAGCCAAAAACCCTTAAAACCAAAGCGTCTTCTCTGCATGCCTTCAAGGCATAAAACTGAAATACATCTGCAGCTATTATGATGATAGGCCCTCTGCAGACACGTATGGTAATATAGCTTGAAGTAAATCTCACTCTTGTACAGAGATGCAGGCTGGCTATTTTTGTCTTCTAAGGAGCACAGATGCATGCAGCCACACATGGAGGCACGTGCACACACAGCCTCTTGGAACAATTAGTTTTAACTCAGAATATTTTGAAGAGTCTGCTTGATGCCAAATGCCAGAGACAAATGTACAAAGGGATATTGCAAAGAGTTTACCTATTCACAACCGTCTCCTTCCCTCCAGTTATGGAAGAGACCCAAGACAATTCCTAGAGTGCCAGCACCGTGACATCCGCACCAGAATCAGAGTTTTAACTCTCCACATTACTATCCTTTTTTTTTGCCCCCAGGCTATGTCTTACCTGTCCACAACAGTCTGATTTGTATTCGTTACAACAGCAGTCCCTGAGGTGGCTTTGGATCGTTCTGTAAATCTAGAATCAAATGCTTTCATAGGTTCAATCTTGGATGGAGTTGTCAACACAGAGGAAGACGATGCAGGAGGAGCAGTTGAGGCAGAGGTAGTATTTACACTGTCAGGAAAAGGGACAGGAAAACAAGGATTGAAAGAAATTTAGTATTGGTAACCTGCATTGCTCGCAACAACTAGCTAGCATTCATTATACTGGCCAGAAACTATACTGAAAACCTTTCACTCAAGCACATACCTGAATTATGATACGCTTTTTCCCCTTTCATGCATCAGTATCTTGCAAGTGTCCTTGCCTACTCTCAAAAGCTGTTTACGACACACCTCAGAGCTAAAAGCTTCATGTGGCCGCATAGATATATCTAGATTAAAAGACCCTAATTCATTCGTTATGTATTTTTAATTCAGGAATGAAATGATACTTTCAGCTGGTACTTACGTACCCAAAGGGAAAGGATCACTATTTTAAATGATGACTGGCGTTCCTGGTTTTACCCCTTGTTAAGGTTACCAAATACCTTCCATTACAAGATTATATTCCACTGTTTATCAATCGAACAATTTGGGCTGAAATAATTCATGCCACGTTTTGATTTTGTTGTTGAATCCAAACTAATTATTAAGCCTTTCCAAGCATAACTCTAAGGCAAAGGAATGCGTTTTCCCCACACTAAAGCATTCCAGGGATCTGTTATTTGAAGAGCTGTTTACTTTAGAGATTTTTCAATTCATTCGGAGAATGAATTGAAAGAAAGAATGGCTCTAAGATAACTGATGTTTGTACTGAAAAGCTGTTAGAAGTCCAATTTCCAAAGAAAAGGAGACTTAATAGTTTCATCCGTCAATCATTTCTCATAGTCTACCCACTCGTTTTTTAATCTGTGGCCAATTTCAACTAAATTTGATGGAGTGGTAGAGTTCCAATGACATTGTGCTCTTCCAAATGCTATAAAAACACATTGAGGAGAAGAAACCAAGTCAGTGTAATCACTTAGGGAAAAACAAGTAAAATTTAGTTGTTCCATAATTAATTTGAAAGACGCACTGGCCAATCAGCATATGTGCATTGAGAAGTCAATGCCACTGTGCTCTGATGGGGTTGTTATACAGGGAAGAAGTACTACCATGTGTGAAGAGAGGAGATCTACAGGACACAGGACAGAATTTGATGGAAAACAAGCTTCATTACTTCCATTGCTGGAAAACCTTCTATTATTTACTAATAGCAACCCAGTAATCTATAAGCAAGTCAATTTGTTAGAGCATTAGCAATCAACTGCGTACCTCATTGCATTGAAGTTCATTTCCAGAACTATACATATGGATTTATTCATTACTGATTTATCACTATTTAAAGTAACCAAATACTAACAAAATCTTGATGTTTTCTGGAATGTTAGATTCTTGAAGTTTTGAGGTAAGGAAACCACTTTAATAATTGCTTGATTACAGAACTGTAAACAAGAACTAAAAACTAAACGGATTCATATAAGTGAAAAGCAAAACTGCAAATACTGACCCATCTTTATTGGCTGCATCATCTGTTGTTTTTATACTGGCTGCTGTTGGCTCTACAGAAGGCTTTGAAGTATTAAGGGAATTTGCTGCGTTAGAATCTAATGACATGAGCTGCTGGTTACTTTGAGAAGACATCATTGAGCCAGACAGAGATCCAGATATTGGGATGCTATTGAAAAATGCTGTAGAAAAATCCCTAAGCAAAAAGACAAACAACAAATGTATTTCTCAAAAACACTTTAAAAATAATTGAAAAAGAATAATTTTAACTAAACTATTTATTGCATTCTGCCTTTTTCCACATGTGGATACTCATTTACAACCTAAAGAAACCACCAACACCTAATTTTCCAGAGTCGTTTCTCATATACAAAGGACGCTAAAGCCAGTATTAATGTAGATATGAATCTGAAATACATTAGAGTATTGTTCACTCATCTATAATGGTCGATAATGAGAATTAGCCTTATCTATTACAAATGAGATTTTGTAGCTAAGACAACATAGGTTAAAACTATATTCCGTAAGCATACACAAGGTATTTCCAGCAAGTGCTTTAGATGCCATAAGATTAAAATAAGTCAGAATTCTTAGTTTGCATCAGAAAAAAAGAAAAAAAAAAGATAAAAAGGTAAAGAAGGACTTTAAAGACCACTTCCTAACGTACCCAGTGTCCAGCTGAGCTATGCAGAGAGGCGTGATCCTTCTCCGACCATCTGCTGTCCGTGTTTCAACTTGTTTTTTTAAGAGATTCTGTTGGGAAATATATTTCATCGTTATTTCTAATAAATAGGAAATGCTTTTTTTCTTTTTCTTTTTTTTCCCCAACAAGACAAGAATAGGTACATTAGATGAAAGATGTTCCTCAATTAAAGATCTGTTAACAAAGATTTTTTCCACGTTGTCTTTGAACCATGCTATTATTGCATAAATAGAATCAATCTACATTCTTATTAATACAAGTGTATTTTAACACTACAACTTTTTTTTGACCAATAGTAGGTGTTTTTTAAGTAGAAGTTCATATAGTACAAAGTACAATAGAATTCTGATTCTCTCCACATTAGAGAGTCAAGTCCGAAACATTCTCATCTGTGTGCATTGAATCCTTCATTAAAAGTTGCGTTCTACATTTAGGGGAGAATTAAATAATGTTTTCAACCTCCTTCATCGACAAACTGAAGCACAGTTCTACAATTGGACTGTTTGGAAACCTTTGATTTCCTTTCTGCACACCGAGAACTTAGCACACATCATAGAAATATCCACAAGCCTTTTTCCGCACAGCCTTACTTCTGCTTAAAAGCATTTTAACTTTTCAACAAGTCCCACTAATGTCAACTGGACCATTCATGGGTTGAAAAGTGCCATTCAACAGGAATAAGGAAGCAGAAATTGGTTTTATCATGAGCAGTTTGATATTTATGGGCTTAGTACTTGACACTAGGAAGCGACTATCCAAGAACACCTACCTTTCTAATGTCCTCCAAACTCTCCCCATTAACCATGCTTGCCACTTTGGGAGCCGCCGTCGCAGGCCCAGATGCTTCCCTAATCGACGCGTTCTTCTGCTCCACCTGTTGCTGTTGCTGCCTCTGTTGATACTTGAGCATCTCTGGATTCTCAATAATGGTGGTAGACAACTGAGCTTCAGTCATTATAGCTAGGCTTTTACCATAGGTGGACTGATGAATGTTGCTCTGTGGGCGTTAAAAACATATCACACAAAAGGAGTGACTACAAC
This sequence comes from Calonectris borealis, assembly GCF_964195595.1. Taxonomy (NCBI): domain Eukaryota; kingdom Metazoa; phylum Chordata; class Aves; order Procellariiformes; family Procellariidae; genus Calonectris; species Calonectris borealis. Next base: position 12,123,351 of record NC_134329.1, read on the forward strand.
TACTACCATGACATCACTAACGATAACGCAACGGAATCACACAAATCTAATGGAATCCATAAAATGCAAATGCCCTCTGTATCATTTATACACTACAGATTTTTTTCTTCTTTATCTCTTCAGCTAACATTAAATCAATACGTAAAATAATTGGAATCAAAGCTTTAGTTGCTAATAGCAATGAGAGAAGAAAACAACCAACAGCAATCAGTTTAAAAAGACTTGCATATATGAAAGTCAAAGAGTAATTTTAAAGTGTTTTGAAGCACCCACTCCTTGTTTTCTTGGCCAAATAATTACTTCAAATGTCTAACGATGTGTAAGCAAGTGGATATTTTCCAAACAGACTTTCTTTCCAGAATAGAAACCGATATCACAAATTCATTTCTTGACTACTCTTTTTTAATGATTTGTAAAGTAGACAAGAACACATTTGTCACTACATAGTTCTATAAATAGTCCAATATTTTAATTGATTCAATACATCCCTTAAATACGATCACAGATTCTCGGAATGCTTACTGTACCTTTTCCTCCTCGCTGAGTGGATCTCCAAGTTCATCCTGGGAAAAGTCCAAAAACGCCACTGATCCATCCATGGAACACACCAGGATACCGAGTCCATTAAGGGTCCTGAAGGAAATAAAGGTCCATCTTTGTTCTCAATCTCTTTCATTGATGCAAAGGGGCAATACAATAAATGGCTCAATAAAAATCCTAGCATAAGATTTATTATCACAGCAACTACTGATGGAACGAAAGAAGTGGGACAGCAAGGAGAGAGAGTGATGGACGGCAGGAGTTCGTGTGCCGATGCTCCTTGGGAGACTGCCCACAGGAAGGAGGCGTTAGAACAATACACCTACCCATGGCGTGATCAGCACCATGAAAACCCTTCTGTAGAGGTAAAACAGAATAGTGTTCACAGCGAACAACGACACAAAGTTATAAGTTTATTTCCTTCAAAAGATGCACAAAATTTGTGTGCTAATGGAACTGGGTGAAGAAAGGGGCCTTCAGCAGATAAGCAATCAATACTTTAAGGCCATATAAACTGCTGTTTGGGGCCCAGAGAAGATGAAGCTTCATCACGCATAGGAAACAAGTAACAGATAGTCCATTCCTGTAAAGGGCTTACAGTCCAAATAAACAAGATAGGAAGGAGAAGGGATGAGACTCTTAAGAGAGAAGCTCTATATGTTGGGTAAATGCTTCTATCATCATTATCTGAAGTAACAGCAATAAAAAGAAAGAAAGATGTGCATCTGAGCAGTCCAAAATCTCTGTACTAGGCAAGAACATATGTTTGATTTTGTTATTGTTCATTATTTGGGTTTTTAAGCAAACTGCACATGTTCTTATATGTGGGGATATATTGTAACCCTGTTCTGGAGGTCTCAAAAGGTTTTCTTGGTGAAAGACAGAGAGGAGAAACTATATATTCTAGTCCTAATGGAATGATAGCCTTCCATATATAACCTATTATTGCACATTTGAAAAAAAAATATTTGACAAGTTTTGACTTCTAACCCCGTAACTTCAAATTACAGAGCTCACAGAGACAGTGACATAGGGGTTTACAGATTACTTGTTACAGAGAACAGAAGAGGAAAGGGAAGCAGGCAGAACTCTGAAGTCCTATCCAAATTAGTGCAGCAAGGCTTAAAAATATATTACATCCATCATGGCTGCAGGTGTTTGAAAATGTCTTTTTTCGTGGTGGCTGCTATACCGATAGCAGCAAATCCAGAGAAGTTAGTCTCAGCACCGTGTAACTAGGTTAACCAACACTACTCCAAGTTAGAAAATGATAAAATCTTGTTGAGAGTTTTCTGCTTGCTTAGCAGACAAATTGCTGAGCTCCTATTGACCTCTGGATCCAAGCAATTGTTCATGAAAACATAATCATGTTCAGATATTACGATGATGGATCCAAGTCTAAAACTCTAAAATAGAAACGAGACAGCTATAACAATATAACAGTATCAGATTTTTCCAAATTTACTCAGACTGTTTTCAGAATGGAGCACGTTTCTAGGAACATTTCATATTATTGACATTTTAGCCATACATTTCAATTTGTGAACAGGATATAAAATAACAAGTTTCCTGATGCTCCTTTGTCTCTCAAATATCCCACAAAACCATTTCCTCAGAAATTGCAAGATGTTAACCAGCTATTACTCCCAATGACTTTATGCCATGAAAAATGTGCACATTGCAGATGGAGAAATAAAAAACACTACAGGAAAACAACACTATTCAAAGCTATTGTACTACAACAATAGCAGCACTTCTCATGACATATTCCACTTATTGGTTTTCTAGCCTTAATCTATTAATGAAAGAAAAATGTTTTGGTTTTGAAAACTTTTTATTGTGCTTCACTGAGCTTCATGGCAAAATCCACATGGCACACAGAAAACAGGAAGTTATACAGTCGTAAGCTTTAAAATTTACAGCATAAAACCACCAAGATTGTTATAGCTCTTAAGGTGGAATTTCGAAAGTTAGGAAGCGCTAGAATTAAGACAACCTATGTAATCAGCTGTGTGCCTATCATGAAGAAAACATGTCTTCTCTTGTACAGAACCCTTAACTCTGTAAATCACCTGATGCATAGGTTAAGAGTATTTTTTTAATACCATTTACTGAGTGGTCTCACGGTTATTTCTTCCTTATTATTCAAGTCTTGCAGTGAATAAAGAACTACTAGCTTCCGCATTTTTATGACCAGGCCTTAGGAGGAAAGCAGGAGAGGAGAGGACAGAGCACCACTAACTGCAGAAAGAGGAAAACAAGATGTGGGACAGTAGACTGCTGGGAAAGTGGGCTGTCCAAGCCAAGCCAAATCTCTAGAGATGTCCTGCAGCCTCGTGGGAAAGCTCAGCACTTGCCCTTCTGCTACGTCCTGTGGTTGGTGGATGGGGCGAGGTTGGGTGTAGGAGGTTCGGTATCCCTTCGCTGAGACTTCCTACATGATCAGCCACGGCTACTCTTAACACAGAGCAATTTACATGGCGCTGCAACAACATGGTATAACTACATTCTTACTAAAACCAAAAGCTATTGCATTTACTTTTTTTATACATGAAAATCCTTCAGGCATTCAAATGATGAGTGAGTAGTGCATGTGTGTGTGTATAAATGAGTGAGTGTATGCATAAAACATTAAAAAAAAACCCAAAAAAAACCCCCAAACCCCCTGAACTTTTTCTTTTGGTATATTGTCTCCTTAGGCACAATGGAAAGATTGGCCTAGAAGGTTCACCTGAATTTGTCATAACTGTACAGTGCAGTAACTTTTCATGGATGTAGTGCACATAAAACTCACCAGGTCCACCATGGCAGGGTACAAAATACATATTCTATGAAAATATTTCAGAGAATCATAACAAGTAGCAACTCATTCCACAGGTATTTTACTGCATCATGTTCTAAATATATTAATTTTTATTCCATTTTAACGTTACACAATCTCAAGTGACTACATGCTAGTTGCTAATGTTACTACCAAAGAAGTTGCAGCAGAACCAAAAACTTCAGGAACCGATTACTTGTGTTCCAACAGCTACAACCTGTACTGTTTTAAGGAATTTCCAGTTAATGCGCATACCTAAAGTTGATAGCAACACTTTGGCTTTTGTTACAAACAGCAGAAATCAACTTACCAGGAGATGTCCATGATAGACTTGTCAAACAGCTCATGTATGACAACTAAAGGTCGTTTCAGACACGTGAGCTTAAAACAGAAGAAACAACACTCAGAAATTTAGAAGTTCTATGCTACCACAAATATTTCCGCATTAATACTCTCCCAGAGTCTAACAATATTCACCAAACAAGATCTGGCCAGGAGACAGCTGTACGCCTGATGGTGTATCTGAAGCACCTAGTTACCCATTCCACTACTGGCACAGAGAAGCTTTGGAGAAGAATAGCTGACATTCAACCCTCTCCTTTCTGAAACACAGACTGAGTTTCTTAACCAACTTTGCCTTTACATCGCAGTCATAGAACACCCTCTACCACTCAAAAAGTAATTCCACAGATGCTAAAGATAGCTTCTGTTCTAAGCTTTACTGAGATAAGCATGTTGCAAACTGCCAGCGCAAGAGGAAGACAGAAAACAGATGAGGTTTCCATGTCCTCACTCAATTTGTGTAAGTGAGTGAAGCCTCTCAAGAGCAAAGGGAATTTGACTCTCAATTATTCTTAAAGAGGATTCCTCTACACGTATAAATCAGCTTAGTAATAAAGAGCTGAATGTGAAAATTCCCAGTAACCTGTTCTAAATCAGACCTTCTAAGCTCTTTAATGTTAAACCAATGGACTTAATATCTATAGTATATAGTACAACTGAAATGAAACAGGAGAAGTCAATGTGATCTAGGATGTTTCATGCCCATAGGTTCACAGATGTAGTGTAGTAGTCATCTTCAGTAGTTAATTTCTCTTATGTTTCGATAGGTCTGTGTTGTATACCTATCTATTAAGCTCTTCAGGGCAAAGACTGCCTATAACCTTGCATCTCTATAATACCTAGTATAACCTCAACAGGCACCCTAAATGAAATCATAGTATAAATAGAAAGTAAAATATACTGAGAGTGATACTTTGATATGGGTATGCACCGGCAGCATTGCCAGAAACAGATCTAGTGTTATGCATTTAGCGATTGATGGATAAATATCACACTGGAATCTATAAATAGTAGATTGCAGTTAGCAATTGGCGTGTTCTGGCACACGTTCTCATCACAAACCTTTACAAATCAGTTAAATTTATTCCCTGTCCTTTGCAGTTGCCAAACAACCCATCTTGCATTTATAAATGTGAGAATAGCTACTCTTTTCTTAGCCAGAATAACAATTTTAGTGTAAATTTTAAAGTAAAACCCAAACTAGATATTGAAAACTTGAACCTATACTTAAAAAGCTCATTCACTTTCACATTCCTTTCCATAGCAAAGGCAGAAGCCAGAACGAAGCAGAAAGATGAGCCGTATATACGCTCAGAAACAGCTATCCTGTGCCTGCTATATTCTCCTCGTACCCATAAAAGCAAGACTCACAGAGCTAGACTCTAAGAGTGATTAATGGGTAGGTGGGCTAAACATGGAGAAACAGTAAAGTCTTTTTCTTATGAGACTCACATGGAGAACAAGTGAAAGACATAGGAAGAAGACAGGGCTGAATTATGTTTATTAACTGTGGTAACACATTATTTCCCTTAACAGTTCCTCCCCCTTACGAGGGCAACATACTCTGCCCCTGGCTTCTAGCTGCTCTTGGCTTTAGAGAAGTGAACTAATACAAATCCACTTCCTTCCCCCCCAGCAAATGCTGTAACAACAGGGAGAAAAAAAACAACTAAACATGAATCTAAATATGAGACTTAATGCTGTACACATGACCTTTGTGCTAAACCCTCAAGTTACCCAAATGACCACATTAGTCAAAGGCAGAAAAAAACCACTTACCCAGACAGAAAGAGATCGATCCTTACTACCAACAGCACAACAGCAGTAGGGACAACTTGACTTGGTGGAGCTCCCATTCTTTTGTTTCTTCTTGAAGATTTTTGGATTGAATTTCTGAACAAATGAGATGCCCCAAATTTTATTACAGTAATTACATTTTAGTAGGAGATCCGCTTTAAAAGCAAGTTTTCCACTTAAGAGTGAAAAAGAAACATGTAATAGAAACAAAGTCCCTAACCAGACTCTGTAAGAGCACTGAGAAGAGCAGCATATGCTTTCTGAAGGGGCTTTCTGAATGCCTTAACAGGAATGGCAAACAATATTAATTTTACTAGCGATCAGGAACCCATTAGAAACCTAAGTCACTTTAATCAAGTCACTGAACAGCTAACAAAGTTAGTGTTTGGCATTCCTAACATGCTCCTGTACTCTCCTTTCTTATCTTGTTCATTTATGTCCAGTTCTCTTATCACAATAGCAAGCTGATTGCTTCCAACATGTAAAGTTGGCATTGTTTAAACACCACCATGTGTTTGCTTTACTAATCTTGACACCTATCCCCACTTATTGTCCCATTTATGCATAAAATTATCAAAAAGCACATATTAGAAGTTTTACTTCAGGGATAAATTACTATCACTCACTCACCACTACTGTAACTGCCTTCCGATGCCCTACAAAATCCATGTTGGTTTTCCATCCGTCTCTCTCAATGATTTGAGCAGTAGGTCCAGAATTATTCATGGCATGAGCAGAAACAAGATAGTGACCATCCGGTGACCAGCTAAGACGCAACACGTGAGTTGTCCCTCCACACTGACAAAAAGAATAAAAAAAAACCCCATACTGGAGCTTTAAAAGTGTTTGGCAAACAAAGGATTTTTAATGCAAACTATTTAAATTTCAGATTTAGGGAATATGATTACAAAGGAAGTCTTCTGTGAACATAAAAAAATGACATTACGTACAATTCTCGGCACTTCAGCCATGTTTATACAGGTGATCTAGTGTAACTTATTAAGCACTACCAAAAGGGGAAGAACTTTAAAGCAAACAAAGTATCTTTTTGGATACTGTATACTCAGTATTCATCACAGTCCTAGTTAGTGACAGCGCTGCAGCATACGAACTGCTAATAATGAGACTTCAGCTTGCAACACCAGCTCACATATGAATTTAGGCGTTTACAGTCTATTACTAAGAGTAATTGCACTAATCACGATACCGTAAGTTCACTGCAAAACACTCCACCCACTAAGCACCAGCTTCTGTGCCCAGAAATTTGATCTCTTGATCAAAGTCATCACATAACAGCCCTATGATGCCAGACCAAAGATCCCTCCTAAGTACTTATCTCGTTTCTGATAGTGGCCAATAGAAGATGCATAGGGAAGAATGTAAGAGCAATGTAATTAGTGTGCCAATACTTCCTCGGAATAACCTCTACATTTCCAAGAATTTACTTAATTTTTTACATAACCCAGGTAAACCTTTGGCACCCACGACATCCACTGGCAATGAGAGTCTCAATTTAATCACGTTGTGTGAGAAAGTAGCTCCTCCCCCCCCCCACTTTTGAATCTGCCATCTGATCGTTTCATTTGATTCAGCACTGCTAAATTAACTAATGTTTGTGCAGAATCAGAGTAATTCTTACAATTTTCATTCATTCTATAAGAATTCACTTTGAATGGTCACACATTCTGAAGTACCTCATCAAAGGGTTTTGTGATGCTGGTTTCCAATTGCCAGTCCATGGTCCGCCACACCTTCAAGCTTCGATCATCAGCCTGAGAGGCAATATATTTTCCGACAGGATCCCAGGTCAGCCCTTTCACCAAGCCAGAATGCCCCTTCAAAGTGGCAAGAATTTCTGTGCACACAAAATTGAGAATAGAGAGGAGTTATTGATACCTCCTTTAGGACAGACTGTTGAGGAGATTTACAAGATCTTTTTGAAACAGCACATTAAATATAACCTATTCTAATGTACAAACAACAACGTATCAACCAAACTGGAACCTGTATTTAAGTAAGCTAAGAATGATACAAAGAAGTGGGAAAGAGAACTCTGGAGAGAATAAGGGGTGCAAAACTCTTTACAAGAAAGATCAGAGCAGGAGGACCAGCAGTGCCCACGAAGTTCAGAATAGCACCTTAAAGCTATGGAAAGCAGCGGTTTAACTGGAACTTCGGTTAAACATTCACCCTTTCTTCTGTACCCAAAGATTATCGCAACAAATTCAGCTTTGTGCACCAAACATTAACTAAGTCAAAGTTGCAACTGAACAGACACACAAGCCTGGCAGGCCTGGTAACCTCCTTTCAGTCAACGTCTTGCTCACCAGCCTGTGAGAGGAGGCTGAGGGTACTGCACGGGCTGCACAGCTAGCTTGGAAGTCTAAAAACTCCGTATCAGGATTGGAAGCAACCCTAAAATAAACGGCAGTGACTGGGCACCACACAATGGGAGCTTTAGCCTGCATCACGTTACGTGGTGAGAAGCAGCCAAATACAGGCACGTGCTCCCTAACTGCCGCAGACCCGCGCAGGTCCGCGAACGCTGCCCAGCGCACCGGCTGCACCTGGCAGCGCGGTCACTGAGAAACAGGGGCCTCAGGACTGTGGGAGTTACCAGCACGGCAGCAGTGGGAGAAGGAAAATGGCCATCAAATGTAAGACTTGAGAGCTTCTGCTACCGTGAGGCTCCCCCAGTCCTTCCTTCCTCCCCTTCATCACGTAAAGTCACGCTGCGTATTAAGCAGCAGCATTTAAAGTGGGGTAAATAAGGCAATGTCCCCCAGAAGGCAAATGAATGGCAAGCTCTATAGGTACAAAGGCAACAGAGAAAAAAAATATATAGATATAATATCAAGCTGAAGTTCTATTTATTCGGGATTTTGCAGAGAAGGTGAAAAAGAAAACACATGTAATAATGACCTTCATGTAAAATCAGCAGCACAACCCGAACGTAGCTGTTGTCTACAGCAGAGTGGAATCCTCCGTTCACTGCCACCCAAACTTGGAAGAAGGACTGACTCACCAGATTGCAAGCGTGCCATCTCAAAAGACAGACAACCCATTCCCACATAGGGATTTTCAGTCGATGAAATACACCCACGGAGGGAAGAGCTTGTCACAAAGCTTTACGTACTCGCACACCTGAAATGTAAGAATTCTCACCTGGAAATTTGATAGCATTCCAGATGACAACAGTGTTATCCACACTACAGGATGCCAGCCAGGCATCATGCGGAGACCACGCTACATCCATGACATCTGTTTTAAAAAAAAAGTTTCCATGTAAGACGTTGATGGTAATCAGAAAATCCAAAAATATTTTTAAAAAAAAACTTGTGTGGCAACATTTTTTTCTATCACTGAGAAATGATTATCATCTCACTAGAGTGGAAGGTAAGAAAGAACATAACAACACTCATTGGGAGTGAGGGTCTCCAACTTATAGTGTTCAATGAGGAACAAAAAAAAAAAAATCCAAGGCAGACAACGCAATGATTAGTGATTAGAGAAAGTACTACTGCCTGTATAAAGTACTTCGTCTTGTTTTGAATGAAAAAGCAACAGCAGGTATGGCGATGCACTCACTTTATTCCAACACACGTTGAGTGATGAAAGTGATTTCAATCTTGATTTTAATCATAGCTCGTGTCAGCAGGTGCAAAATGCATTTGAAATTATCTGGTTTATTCATCTCTTGCATTGCTCTTTAGTTATTTTTTCTAAACATTCTTTGGTTTACAAAAACTTTATCTTTTGCCAACCAGCAGATTATTCACTGCAAGTGTGAACATTTATTTAAATAAAAATACAGTTTAGCTTCCTTTATTCAGATTCATTCAAGTACAAGTTTCTTAGTTGCTCATTTTTCTACTACATAGTTGCCGGAAGTTTTCTACTACATTGCCAGAAGTTACTTGTATGAAAATCGGCATTTGATTAAAAATGACATTTTCTTTTAGATTTTCATTGTTGCTCTTAGAAGTAATTACTGACTTGCCACCAAATATATATACGTTTTGAGCAAGAAAATGTGACACTGAAAACCAAATTTTTTTTCCAAATACATGCAAATTATGTTCATTCAACATCTTTTAACTTACCTCCCGAATGGCTTCGGAGAATCGATACACACCTCCACTGCTCAACATTAGTAAGTTTGCTACTAGAACCAAACACAGTGCTAGGTCCAATGTACCTAATTAAAATAAAAAAGAACTATCAACAGAACCACCTCAAGTTCTTCAAACTTGCCTTCTAAAGAAAATTAGCTGCACAGTACATTTCTATTTTATAGTCAGTTATTCCTGTGATGAAAACTGAAGCAAAAAAAATGTGTTTTTTAGAGAAAGTAATTCCAGTTATTAAAAAATTAGCTTCAATAAAATGTACAATTTCTACGGATAGCAAAAAATGATAACATTTAAGATAACTCTTCAAATCTCATCAGGAAGCTTTTTTCAACGACAGAAGAAAATGCCTCAGCTCCTCGAGAGGAGAGAGACTGCCCAGGCAGACACACAATCCAGCCCAAGAGACAGAGACCGAATCTCCAATACCAGCGATGTGGTGTCACTGGTTTCAGCTCCTTACGCACCAGGCAAAGCAGTGAACTTACAAAAGGCCAGCACAGGGAAAAAACACTAAGAGACATGACAGAGTAACCTACTTGAAATAAAATACAAAATTGAGAAGGAAGAAACATGCTTACGCAGCTCGTTTCCACACCATAATCAACTTGTCATCTCCCCCTGAAGCCAAGTAAACTCCATTGTTTGACCATCGCACACAGTTCACACAAGCTGAAATGCAGAAAAGAAAGTCTGTAAGATGAAAGATGAGAATAAGTGGTTCTGGACTGGGGACAGGGTTTATAATAAGCAAAACTTGACAGGAGATGTTTAGGATTTAAGTGTGCTTTTTCCACTCAAAGCAGTTACTCTGTCTGCTTTAGATAAATGAATTGGTACTTATCTTTCAATAGCAGCTGAGGAACTCCTTACTTTAAAAAAACTATTCCTTATTTTAAAAAGCTTCACCAAAAGTAGCTCAAAAGAAGAAAGATTAATACTCACCTAACAAAGGAAACTGCTTGTGGTAAATGAGGTGGGATTAAGAGGGCAGAGAAGGAAAGATATATCTCAAAGAAAGGGGACAGCTTATTCAGGTAACTATACTTTCAAATGTAAAGCGCAATAAATCCAGAATAATTTAGAACTATAGCCAATATACTTCATACGATGTTTCCTTTATACTTATTTCTTCTCTTGCCCTTTCCTGCAGAGCTCCCCAGATTCGCAGAATGTGCATTATCAATTACACTGTGGCCACAGCTGGAAAAAGTTCATAGGGAGATTTCCAAAGGTATCTATATTTCTCTGTACATTTTCCCACATTTTAATAACATTTTCTGCTGAATATCTAAAAAAGTATATAGCCAAAGTATGAGACCACTCTGCTGTACTTTACTGATTGATTCACCACTGGACAGGGCATGATTTTTGTAATTACAAACAAGTAATGCTTAAGCTTTGGCAAATTACCAACAGTCAGTAAAAAGAAAAAAAATCTTTGTTACCTAAGTGATTGTCCATCTGACAAAGCATCTTGGGAATATTTTCATTCTTTTCATCTTCCTCTTTCAGGACAGGAGCCATATTCCAGATCACAACTTTCCCAGAATCCTGACCTGTAAGAGAACAAAAAGCCCCCCCTTTTAAATACATGCAAAAAGGTTTTTCAACTTAATCTCAGTTCCAGAACAGATGCTAAAATTTAGGCATTACTGCAGTGGAACTTGGGAAACATCTGAATACAGACGCCATTCTGATATAATTACACTGAGTCAGAAGTGTTTTATTTTTCTTGAAGTTATTAAAAATAAAGTTATACAGCCTTCTTCAACAAATCATACTGTACATAATCATACCACCTATAAGGATGAACTATTTATAATAAAATTGTATTTTAAAAGGTAAAAGATACATTCAAATCCTAAATTGCAATTATTGTAGCCAACATAAAATTATTCACTATTGTAATCCAAATAATATTTTTGCACATATTTCTTGAGCTATTCCATTTATATAATTGGATTTTTTGGTACCAATAGCTCTACTGTTTAGCAGGTCAAAAAGCAACTTCACATTTAGTTCCTCTTCAAATAAGAAAGAAATTGGGCCAGTATGGCCACAACTCAATTATTGCAGCTAGTATCTCAATGATGTCCAGGAGGACATATAACCCTGCCTTCTGCAGTAACAGCAGCACTTTTCAATACATTTTAATGACTTACATAATTATCTGTTTCTTAGAGATATAAGTGATGTGTTTTTAAAAGGGTCAAACTGATTAAAGTGTTGTGAAGGCACAAGATGATTATTATAGCCCAAAATTCTGCCTTCTATCAGTACACAGACATACCTTGTCCTCCTGTTGCAAACTTGGTCCCATCTGGGTGAATGTCCACTGAAAATATTGGCTTTCCTGGAATTAAAGAACAAGCAGCAACATACTGAATTGTGTTACAGCCAAGAGAATGCAGTAACGCCAAAAGAACCGTAACTCTTCTGGTTGGCGAGTAACTTTCTTCTTCTAAAAGCTACAGTTGTGAGAATTACAGCTGACTACAGGAGTTGAAAGCAACTTGATGACAGAAATGACAGCCTATTAAAAGTGTATGTGGAAGTTATCATGCCATAACAAACCGGCGATAACCAAGGACACTTAATCCAGCAGGATATGCCAAATGCCTCAAAGCAAAATAATACCACAAAGCAAACGCCAACGAGGCAAAACTCTATTTGAGTAAGGAATGTCTTCCAGGTTTCTACAGTTCATTAGCTGATGACCTGAAGCAAGTTTTGTTTTGGTTTCTGTTTTTGTTTTTTTAAAATCCTCCCCAATCTCCGACTGCATCAGTTGGTCACACAATTACCTGTCTCACATTCAAATTCTGTTGTTATGAAGTGCTTCTACCATAAGCCTAGCTTTTATTTTTACGGCTTCCATATAGACAAAGGAAGACTAACCAACTTAGTATCACTCTGAAATCTTTCAGTTCTTCATATGCTACATCTTTCAGAAGAAAACTAAGTTTTATGAAAATGTAAACCCTGTAACAAATAACTAACATAACTGGGGAACAGCTTCGGAAACCGGACAACCCTCACTCTCAGCCTATTCTGCTCCAACCACTCACACACACCCTCCTATATGTTCACAGTTCTTTTAACCTTTGCAGGAGGAGAAGGAAGAGGGGAAAAGTAAACATACTGCCTTTCCATGATGCTCAAAGAGCTACCGCTAAGAATTACTTGAAGGAATACGCATGTGATTTCCACATTCAAGTAATTTTTGGCAGCAGTCTGAACCCTTTCAAACCGGAATGCTTCTGCAAGCAAGATCACACACATGCCAGTATAAAATAAAGGCAATTTATCAGAACAGCCAAAAGAACCAGTACCCACCGTACCAAGCTTACTCAATAAATTTCCCACGTATGTCAATTCTTGCACTGTATCTTCATGATACGTTAAGACATAAACGATAAAACCCTGAGAATTTATCCAGTGATAGGTTTTATGTTGCAACTGTAGCATCTGAATTCCTTGACACTAAACTGCTAACAAAACCCTCATCCAAATATCCAGTATTTCTTACTTTTTGAGGGATATGCATTTTGCTTCATGTCAACTTTTATTTTCTTTATGTTGACTTGTTTTAAGGTTTATTTTATTTGGATTTATATTGCAACTCTGACATGTGATTCCCCTTAAAATTTTTACAGGCAGCCAAGCAAAGACCTTAAGTACAGTAAGATGGCACTCAACTTACATTCCTTCCAAGTCCTTTAGACCGCATAAAACACATAAGCTGAGACTTAGCTGTGGTTTTTCTTCAGATTGTTGTGCCTGATTCTATCTTCTATTCTATTAACTTGAATGCAACATACAGCGTTAAGCTGAATATTTTGAGAAGCATGGGAAAACAGCAAACATTTATTTTATCCTTCCCAAGATGTGGAAGTTCCCTTAAATTAAACCAGTGCATCATTTGAAATCGTTTAACCCACTGACACTTACAGAAACAGGTCATTCTGTGGATCTTATAGGTGGCAGAGGTTACCTTTTCATTCTGCGCCAACAGTCTTGGGCAAGACGACTTACTATATTCTCAAATTTGCCATTAGACATGAAGAGGAGAGCGCTCCTTCCAGGAAGCCAGTTATCAAAGACCTTTTAATTGTGCCAACCTGGCTCATTTTGCCTATGTATCATTCTCACCAACAGGAAACAGTTCCCCAGCAAACCTGAAGGAACAGTAACCTCTAGCACAGGGGCATCAATTATCAGGAGGAATTACGGCTTCCAGAGTCAGCACGGCATCTATGAACAAGGCTTCAGAGTTTAGGTGGTTTGTAGTTTAACAATACTGGGTTTAAAATTGGTTTAATAGATGCAGCCGCCTCATATAGGAAGACTCGTTCCTCCTCTGCTCCGATTCCACCACTCTTCCTTCCCAAAAGTCTGCACTAAAAAGTAGCCGCGACCAAAGCACACACTGATAAGTTTGTCTGACAGATACACTGGCTTCTCTTTGTTCAGGAAAAACGGATGTGCTATACATGCCAAAAAATTGTGAAATAAGTCATTGCACCTGTTGCTTTGCAAAAATTACAGACATGATGTAATTTTCTTTTCCTTTACTAGGTGTTTAAAACTATCACAGCATCTCCAACTTCTGCCTTATCTCAACAGCACAACTCTACAGGTGCAGTAACAGCAGCTCCCTTCCTCCTTCTGAGCAAAGTTTTTGCACAGACCACAAATGGGGTTGATGAAATTTAGCAAATTGTTTTACTTACGGAGCCAGAGGTAACTTAGCTACAGATCCACCATAACAGCTTAAAATTAGCCACATCACACCAGGGAAAATGTCCACCTAGCCCAGTGCTCTGTTCAGAAACCAGCATTAGATACCTCCCTAGGGATCTGTATAATGGCAAGCACACAATGCTTCTTCCTAGGATAATCTTCCAGCTCCAAAAAAAAGCAATTCTGACTTCTTGAATCAGAGGTCCTCAACAGACTTTTCTTCTATAAATTCAATCAGCCATCTCAGATCCATAAATAACATCGATAGCCCCTAACACAAAGAGATCCACTGCTCAACCATGGACTCTGTGAAGAACCACCTACTCCATGTGTCCTGCACCTGCTACCTGTTACTTCAACACCTCTTAAGTCTTGTACAGGAGAACAGTGAACAAAAATCACCTGACATTCACTCCTTTTCTGCCACTTACGACCCTGCACGTGTTCATCACGTCTCCAGCTCAGTCCTCCCATTCCTAGCCCAAAGAGTCCTACTCTACCCAGTCATTCCTTGTGCGAAACTGTCTCACACTTTTGATCATTCTGGTCACTCCTCTATCAGCTTCTTCCAGTTCTCCTGTATTTTATGATGCGGAGGGGAACTGGCATTGAAGACAGTGTTCAAACGCAAATGATCCACGTATTTCTATAGTAGGATAAAGTTTTCTTTTTAGTTCTTTTCCTAGCATAAATTTGGGTTTCAATCTAATGAGAACTGAGCAGATATTTTTGTAAATTATTTTAACCCTAAAAACTCAGACTTCAGTGGAAGTCGTCAGGTCACAGGACATTATTTTATACGGGAAGTTTAAAAAGGGTATGGACTTCGCACTCAGGAAAGGCAGCGGTAATAAATGAAGCCCTCAACAACAAATCAAGTTTCCTACGCGGCTCAACTATGATCCAGGAAGGATCTTATTCCACAGGTAACTAATCATGCACAATGATCTACCCAGTAAATGTGGGCTTTTCCGCAGAATTTGCCAATAAGCTTAAAACACAATGACTTGTGAACATGAGACCTGACAAATTAATCTCCTATAAGAGCCAAGTAAATATTGTTTCCATGTGATGGATAATTCCTAATAAATTGGACTAGTTTCATACATCTCAGTCTCACCAGCAATGTCCAGATGCATCCAGTGGTTAACCTTTAAAGACATTTTCTCCCTGGAAACATTCGTTTACTAAATCAAGTTCCAGACTTCTCGGAGTTTGTACAGATAAGTGTCTTCCATTTTCCATATACAGGAAATCTGTCAAACTACACCCAGCCTCAACCTGTCACACCCTATTCTTAACAGACATTCTGCATTAATCAAAATACAAACAGCAACTGCAAAATGCCATGTCATATATGGCACAGCACCACACTTACAAGTCAACCTAGATGAAATATTATTTACAGGTCAGTCTGGATCTTATTTCAAATAGCTTTGGATATTATTCCAAGATCTGGGGGTAATATAATTCAAGATGGACTGGTCAGTTGTTTAGAGCCCACGGCTTTCAGTTCACACCACTTTCACTGTGCTCTTCTACTTCAACTATAAGTTGAAGTAATTTTATAAACTTAAGCTGACAAGAGCAAACCAAAGAGGGAAGCAACTACTTATGAACCAGGACCACAGGGCATCAGGATTTCATTCCTGGCCCTGGCTGCAGTGACCCGTTGGTAAAGCCAAGCGCAGCAGCAGCCCTGTTTGGATGCCTGCAGGAAACAGTAATTACTGGATATAGGAACCTAAGCTTCCACCACTTCAGCTGAAAAGATCATTCGCACCCATTTTTCAGGCAGTAGTAGAGCTACTGCGTGTTTCAGCACCAGAAAGCTTAGAGACAGTGGTGTAATCCAAGCTAGAGAGCACCTAATTTGGACCCTTTAGCCAAGCCTCGGAAAGGAGTTGTAGCTTTACTATTTATTAGAAAGCAGCGTATCAATGTCACAAACAATTCGGTTCCGATCTAGCACAAACACTGCATGAATTTCAAGTCAGTTTTGTTACATACTCATATTCACCAGTCCAGAAACAGGCAAAACCCATGAGGAGTTCACAGTGGCACGTTCAAAGTCGCAACGCGAGCGGTAAGAGGCATTAGAACGCCAACGCACCGGCTTGGAAAGGAAAGTCTTCCCGGTGTCCTGCTCCAGAGCTGCGCGTGCTTTTCCTGGCTATCGAGAAACATGGGGCTTGTCACGATTAAATTAATTACTTAGGTTTAAAAAAAGGAATCACTAGTAAAGCTACATATTATGAACGTGTATTAACTCTTCAATGATCTAGAAGGAATTTCTTTATGTTTTTAATAAGTTTGCTCTCTACACTTTTATGTCTATCCCTTAAAATACGGAACAAGTTCAATAATCATTAGATTGTTTACCCAAGTAAACAAAGACTTTTATTTGTTTCCAGTTTTCAGTCTAAAGATTTCAAATGATTTAAAAAAAAAAGAGAACAGATTAAGTGATCACAGGACAGAAATTTAGCAAGACGAAGTCATTACCAGGGTGCTCTTTCCTCCAGGGCACCGTTATCAAGGGAATACCATTTACAGTCGTGGATAACTGTCACAGGTTAAAGCTACAAGACTTGCTCCATACTACTTGTGGTTTATAAACTGATCACAGATACTGCGTTTTTCCTCACTTCCTTCATTTTCTCAAAATAACAGAGAAGGAGCCGTTATTACATTGTTAGATCCTATCGAAACGAGGCAAAAGGCACAAGGTCCCTGTTTCAAAGTGACTGAATGCTTTCCCATGCTCCTAAGCAGAGAAGTGTTGAATTTCCTAACAGTAATCAAGCATCAAAACAAAATGTAAGTGATTCTTAAGCAGTAACATTAAAATCTAACAGTGTGTTTTAAGACATTTTGCACTCTTGTAATAATTTCTTAAAAATATAAGTTTAAATTATTGAAGCTCCCAGTATCCCATTGCATACAGAAGCAAACCAGGTTCATTAAAAACAGAACACCTTATGATAGATTGTTGGATTATTTGTTTAAAGAACCCAAATATACATTATGTACTTAAAGAAATACCAATAATGAAACAAGCTTGGAACAAAGTGTTCCAAGTAAAATAATTCCAACCCCAGGAGAAGGTCCCATCTTTAAAAAAATACACCAGCTGAAGAAAAAATGCAATTTAAAATATTGCATCATTTTTGTTTGTTATTTAACTTTAAGCAATAATCAATGAAATATAAAGACAATTTTACGTGAATTTCTACCACATTCATTTTGCTTCCAGCCCATCTGATACATAACATCCAACATGACTCACAAATCAATTCAAATATTTACGTTCCACCATTACAGCTTGGAGAGATAATAAACTCCATGCCTATATTTAAACAAAAGCAGGCTCCAATTTCTACAAGTTGTTATACATGAACAGCACCTTGGGGTTTGCACGGGTTTCTCGGAATCACAAGGGACCTCTCCTTTCCTGCAGGGCTCAGTCTTTGCCTGCACTAGCCATCTTTAAGCACCAGGGCTCTCAAAATCTTGTGTGCCAAATATGTATATGCAATTGTTGGATGCGTGATGCATCTTTATAGAGGCACTGAATGGAAAACTGGGAAGGAGAAGCAAACCACACCATCTGTATCTTACTATCGTCCGCTCCCATCCCCACCGTTGGATTGCACTTTTCAATATTCTTCCTTGCTCTAAGTCAAAGAAACATGGAAGAGAAGAACACAACAATAATGAGAATTTCATGCAAAAGCTAATAAACCCACATTAAAAGTGTGAAAAGCTTACAGAAAATGCATCTGAAGAAGAAGTATTTCCAATAAGTACTCAGATAAAGCGGCATTAAGAACCCCAAGACAAAAACCTGTAGAGCCAAAATGTGTTAAAGTGCTTTTATCGTAAATACACAGCATCTTGGCTGAGCAGCATGAGATTCCCAGGTGTACTGAATTTCCTTGCTACGACACTAACTTCTAATGTCTATTATCTCATGGAGAACGTATGCCTGTAAGCATCATTAAACTCATTCTAGTCCGTTCAGTAAAGTACAAATCCCAAAATTGCATGGGGAGAGGAAAAGGCAGGGATGGCAGCACCTTGATCTGGTGTGTGGAAGAGCCAGACTTGCTATCAGGACCCTCGCTCACAAACCAACAACAGCGAAGCAGCCTCTTGTGCCCGTGGGGAAAACAAAAGGAGTAAAAATTATCACAATGAGTCTCCAGTACACACAGTATAAATTATCTTTACCCTGTTTCTGGAGAGGTTTCAGAGCAAATAGGAAGGCCCATTAAGAGTGACGGAGACTGCTTGCATGCAGCAACGCCTGCAGGATCCAGAACCTGGGTACGTTAAAAGAGGCCGACTAAACCCACCAGTTTTTATCCTGCACTCCCTGCCCCAAGGATAAGAACGCATGAATGTTATATAGTCCTGTATACGTTAGCAGACCTTAAAGCATTTTACAAATGAAGCCAGTCATGAATGTCTGTTTTGCAGGTGGTGAAACTATGACAAAGTGACTTGCCCAAACTCATCCCAGCAGGACAGCGGCAGAAATGGGAATAAAATTTGGGACTATCGAGGCCCTATGCATGCATTATCCACTAGGCAAAGTGTCACAGGGCTTTATAAAACAAGCCTCACTGCAAACTGCTTGGCTGAAGACTGTTTTCTGTAATGGTTACATGTATTTTAAATTGCTACAGATTTCAAATACATACCCATACCAAAAGGTGCATCCATTAAAGAAATAAGGAAGGAGGTTACAGATCTAATCTCTGTGATCTGCAAAGATTTAAGCCAAAAGTTTTTGTTCAGCTGCTCATAAGTGGGCTCCCACTGAAGATCCAGAGAGGCATGGGACAGCCAGAGATTAAGATGTAAATGCTACATTTGCTGAGATTAACCAAGCAGAAATGTAAAAAACATCTCAAATAAAGTACTTGCACATTTTTTCAGTTCACTACAACCTTTAGTTAAAAGGCTAGGTCCATCTGCTGACTATACGGCCCCTGGAGAGTAGTTCAAGTAAAGATGGATGCGAATTTCAACTCGAGGCTTAAGTTACTGTCCTTAAAACGTGCAGCATGGTTACAAAGACAACGCAGGCAGAAAGGCAGCTGTAAAGTCGCATCTGCAGTTTCTAACTCAAAGCACACTTCTCCAGCTTGAATAAGCTGGTCTCCGGCTTGGTTTTATTCTAGATACCAATCAGCTAGATGAGTCCAACTATTGACATTTATACCAGGGTATAAAATTTGCAGTTGAAATAAAGCTGTACGCATGAATTTGAGGACAAAACTTGCATAAACAGAAGTGAGCTCTTCACGTTAGATTCCTTCTCACTGCTTCGCCAGGAACAGTACAGGTATTACTCCGGAAATTTATCATAAGCAGTGTAAATACGTAACAGTGATGCTATCGTGTACTCGCCACGCTGGGAAAATATAGAGCTTTCTGTCAATATCGACACTTCATTCTGAAAGTGTTTTAGCGCACAAATCTCTACAAAATCACCAGAGGAGTGGCAGACGGGGTACTGTATACATTCAGGGAGTTGTTTTGAAAGTACTGTCGGGAAGAATCTTCTTCCCCCCATGGCCAACGACAGCACAGGCGACCAGTGCTGAAGCTTATTGCATTTGGGGACTTCAATACTGAACGTGGCTCGGTGACGCGAGACCACCGCGGCCCGTGTCGCGCCTTGGCGCGGGACGTCCCCACGCCCCACGGGGTACCCCGGCCGCTGCGCGAAACCCTCCTCTCTCTTTTGAGGAGACTGCGCTCGATTCAAACGATCCCCCTCCACTTTCACAAGCACGAAGTTGCCCAACATTCGTGCCCGGCAGATAAAAGCGGCTCCGACTTCAGCTAACAGCTCGTCCCCCTCCCGCAAAGCCGGCTGCGCCCCTGCTCTCCCCCCGTAAACGGACACCGCGCCGGCCGCCGCCAACGGCCGCCACCAAGGCGGCTCCAACGGCCGCGGCACCCTTCAGCCATCTTCTGGAGGACGAGCCCCGGCCAAGCCCACCCACAGACAAACTCTGCCTTTTGGAAATCGCGCTTCGCTGGAAACCCCGGCTGCGCTTCCGCACCTCCGTCCCCCGCCAGCTCCCACCCGCTGCCTCCGCACACGCCCTCCAGGCACCCAGGGGGGGGAACTTGTTGCTCCCCGCTCCGCCGCCGCCCGCCCAGAGGCACCTGCCCGCTGCCGCCCCGCAGCTCCCCGAGGCGGCGGGGCCCCCAGCACGCCGCGGCCGCCCCGCGGGGAGCAAACGGCCGCCCCGCAGACTGCCAGGCGGCAGCCTCAAACGGCCCCGGCTGCCCCAGCCGCCGCCCCCGGCTCCCCCCCGGCGGCCCCTCGCCCGCGTTCAAACTCGCCCCACGCGTGTACCGCGCCCCGGGGGCCCCCACCCGCGGCCCTGCTGCCCCCCGGTGCCCCGCCGCACCTGCCCGCCCGGCCCCGCGGCACCTGCTGCCCGGCGGCGCGGCCGGCCGGCACTCACCATTGTGGTTGACCCAGGTCGGCTTCAGGAGCTTCATTGTTCCCCGCCCGGGGCCCCCGCCGGCCTCCGCCCTCGGGACCCCAGGGCGGCTCCGCCCGGGCTGCCTCCGCGGCCGAGCGAGCGGCGGAGCTCAGCGGCCGCCAGCCACCATGGGCCCCCGCCGCGCGCCGCTCTGCCCGCCCCCTCCACCGGCCGGAGCCGCCTCAGCGCCGCTCCATGCCCCGGCGCCGCCCGTGCCGCAGCCCCCGCCGCCCGGCCGCATCCCCCGCTCGGCTCCCGGCGGCTCCCGGCAACGCCGGAACTCGGCGCCTGGCAACCGCCTAACCGGCCCGGCGGGAAACAGCCGCCCCCGAACCCCGGCGTTCCCCCGCCTCGGCCGGCGGGGGGCGAGATCCCGCGAGGCGCCGCCGCCCCGCCTCCAGGGCGGGCGGGCGGGCGGGAGCGGCCGGAGGGGCGGGCGCCCCCTGCCGGGCGGAGCGAGGCGATGGCGGCGGGGCGGGGCGGGGCGGGCGGGGCGGGGCGGGGCGGGGCGGAGCGGAGCCTTCCCTCAGGCCTCGCACCACAGCCGGGCCGCAGCAGCGTGGCGAGCCCGGGCGGAACGTTTGGGAGCCGGAACAGGGGACGCGGGAGTCGGAACGCGGCCGGCGGGGAGTGCGGGCGCACCGCTGGCGCCGTCAGGGAGCCATGTTGGCGGCGGCGGCCCGGGCGAGCCGGGGGCTTTGCGGGTCCCGGGCAGCGCCCGGCGGCGCTCAGCTCAGGTAGGGCTGCTGCGGCCACCCTGCCCCGGGCCCACGGGGAGGGAGCCCAGCGAAGCGCCCCTTGCTCGGCGTTCCCGCCTCGCCCTCTCCCGGCGAGCCCTGGGTCTGGTCCCCTTCCCGGGCGGGCCTCGCTCCCCCGGGGCTCCCTGCGGCCTGGGCCTGCGCTCCGGGGTCGGGAGCGGGACGTGGTGTGTGCGGCCTCGTTCCGCACCTTGAGAAGCCGGTGCGCGGGCGCCTGGGCCGGTTCTGTCTCTCCTGACATCCGCCGAGATTTGAGAAGCGGCATCGCTCCGCTCCGGACGTGAGCGGAGGGGGTTTTACTGCTCCAGAATCAGCACTTCACAGGGGCCGTTAGCAGTGCTTAATAAAATTACTCTAACCTGTTCATAGACTTAAAAAATGTATCTGCTTCACCCCTCGGTACCCTGTGGATTCACAACACCGAACAGCCCAAATTTTGGGTTTAGTTACCTTGCTGAAGAGTTTGAGGTTATCATCAATGGGCAAACACTGTATACTGGCATGAATTAAGTAGCCAAAGATGATTCGAAACTCGTCATTTACGACTAATAAATAGCTCTTGTATTTTGCAGAATCAAGGTCATCAAAGTCAGTTTCTCCTCATGCTTTATGTTCCTTTTTCTTCTTAAGTTCTTGGCTGCCCCAGACGGTTCCATTCCGAGGAAGTCACTGGCAGACTTCACTGCTGGAGCTCAGGGCGTCTCTCCCCACGAGGTGAGTGCAACTTCCATGGAGTTACATGTGTTCATCCTTAGGGGAACACAAATTTTCCCAAGTCCAAATTAACTTTTAACTATAGATGTTTGCTTTTAAGTCACTATATGTAAAAGTAGTTAAGAACCTTTGGCCTCTTGAGGAGAGTTTAATGGTAACCTGTACAATTAGCGCTTTATGCTTGGGTGTAGTTGTATTTGCTTCCTCAACCACAGAATGTGGTTGGAAATGTTTGGATTTAAGCTGTGCTCCAGAATTCCCTTTTGAGCAACAACAGAAATGAAAGCCTGCTGAACTGAAAATACTTTACTATAAAGTGGTATACTAGACAGCCCGCATTTAGGTATATGTTACATTCTGGTATCCATGTTTTGTTTTGATGCAACTAGATTTAGGTACCATCAGAGAGACTGTTTCGCGCCATAAAGGTGGGTTGTTCGATCTGCAAGGCAGGAGTGGTATCCCCAACAGGTCCGCTGTGAGGATTAGTTTGTGTTTGTGGAGTGTGGCGTATGTTATCCTGGGTACACCAGATCTGCGTGAAGTACAACAGGGGAGTAACAACTGCACCTTGAATTTGGTTCCAAATGTGGAAATCTTAAAAGCATGTGTAAAACCACTCACCCTCTTCTTTGATGTGAGATGACAGGAATATTTGCAGATAAACCTGTTACCTGCTGTGCTGCACTCTGAGCTAGTGCAAAGCAATGCCAATTCAATTTTTGTGGAACTTCCTCAGGTCATTCTGATGTTCAGCACAAAATTAGAGGTTGCTTTTCTCAGGCAGGTACAGTTCTCTCTGCAGAAAATCTCACAAGACATATTGCTGTCTCCTGGAAATTACATTACTTGAATAAAGTTAATGGCTGGAACTTCTATTAGGGACCAAATTGAGCAATGGGAAGGAACAGTCCTTAGAAAAGTAAAGTGGAAGTGAAAGTTGCTGGTGTTGAATTAAATGACAAAATATCTTCTTTGATTCACGTAATTATTTCCCTTGTAGAGCACAACCAAAGAAGAAGAAGAAAGTGGATGTAAAGAGAGAGCAAGCACAGAAGGATCGTATGAAAAAGAAGATTAAAAAGTTGGAGAAAGCTGCCCCAGAAATGATTCCAATTGAGGATTTTATACCACCACTTAAGTACTCAGAAAGCAATAGGTAAGACTGTCTTTCACCATGCACTTGCATTCATGGTAGAAACACTTCTTTCTCTGCAAAACTGCAATATAGTGCCAGCCTTGGTACAAAACCTTATCTACTTCTACCAGAAAAAATGTGGAAAGCAGATTTTATTTGCTCCTGCTCAAAGTAGTGAAAAAGTAGTAACATGAATTTCCTGTTAGAATGACTGTGGAAAACGTCACAGACACTGCATGAATACAATGTATTCTCTGGGTTTGGTGGTGGGTTTTTTTGTTGTTGTTGGTTTTGGTTGTTTTTTTTTTTTAAATTTGCTCTTTGGGATGCCGGCTATTTCTTTGTTACAATGTTATCTTATTCTTTATCAGGGTGCGAAGTCTTCCGCCTCTGTCATTTGAGGAGACTGAAAGAAGAGTTTTACTTATGAAAAAGTGGTGTTTGTTTAAGCAGAAACAAGACAAGGCAGAACAGAAAGCAATTCAGACCCTTGTAGAAGCTCAGCAAGAGGCACTAAAGGAACTGCGCCTTGAATCGGAGGAGCTGTATCAGGCAGCAATCAGACGAGATGAGGGGCTTTTCCCTTTTGAGAGAGATGGACCTAATTATACCCCACCGCTTCCCGGTTACGATCCTCCTGAAGGGAAATGCGTTGATATCACCAAGGTGTATACGCAGTGATGGAGGAGTTTGTTGTTCATCTGGCATGAGCTACTCAGCCGACTGAAGGAGCAAAGAATGAAGTAAGAATAAACCATTCTTCTGCGGGTTAAAATACTGTAGGTGTGTGATTGTAAAAAAACCATATTAATGAAATATCTGTTTGTTTGCGGTTTTTAAACAGCTATCTAGGTAGTAAGACACCCAACAAAACTACACTACCTTACACTTCTGCCATGCTAGAACAAGACAAAGTAGTAGTATTTTACAGAGTATTTTATCTTTCTGGGCTTATATCTCTCATCCCTCCATACGCTCCCGAGTGATTTCTTTTTTTGTTCTGCATAAACCATAACTCAGAAGACTCCTATGCTATGAGGAAAGAATGTCACAGTCATCACATCAGAGTCTGTACTGTAAGGGAGGTAGCAGCTGACCGTTTACTGCCTTTCTGTTCACACTTCAGTGAAGTACTTTTGCATATAAGAGGGAAAACAGATGGAAAACATACCGTGACAAAGCCAAAATTAAGTTTTGGGGTTTTTATATTGCCATGTAAGTATTGTAACTAAGTTTCTAAGGGTTTGCCCTAAAACAAACCAGATCTCTTTTCCGTCACTTAAACCTTTATTTTGCAGTAACAACTTTGAATACTGCCATGGACACACACTGCCATGGACACACACCACCATGCAAGAGCAGTTCCACAAAGGGGCAGGGTTGCAGTTTCAGGGTCTGCAGTATCATCCCACCAGGTGAGAAGCTCTTAACCCATGACAGTAGTGAATCTGGGAAATGCCTTTTAAATGCCAGTGGTTGTGATTGTCCTGAACTGGCAGGGAGAAGTCCCAGCTTGTTTTTGTTCTCCCATCTGGCAGGCCTGGGGTGGGTACCTTGTTCCAAAAGTGCGCAACACTGGCTGGTAGGGGAGGAGGTCCCTGTCTAGCAAGAGGTGCTAGATCATATATGCACTAATTTGGGAGTTGCCTGCTGAGTTCCTGAGATGAAATCCTGAAGTGTAAGACAGTAGTAAGAGACCAGAACCAAATTAAACACCTCAATTCTCCCTTTAAAAATAAACTCAGTATTTTTGAGTGAGTACTAAAGTATGCAGGGCAGAGCTACATTTGTATAATTTCAAGATGACGTGGAAGAAAGAAAACCAGCATAGTTCTGCACTGTGTATTACATTACTGACCAAACACAGAAAAAACAGTCTTGCTAATTTGGTTTGTCTTGGTCAAGTGGAAGATACCAGTCAGGTGGTGGGCTCTTCCTGAGCGTCCATACTGGAGCATACTTCTGTTTTTCCATAACTCGAGCTCTTTCACTCTTGCACAAAGCTTCCTAAAATACAGGAAAAAAATATTACAATAGTATTGGATGTTCCAGTCTTACAGAGCTTATTTCCTGCTGTAACTATCTGAGATAAAACGAGGAACGGAAACTTATCATGCTTAAATAGAAGCGTCAAATGCTATGTAAGTAAGCCAGGATACAAGCTTTTAACTATGTCACATTTATATTTTGTCTCTGACTTCTCCATTATGAAAAAAACTACCACTTATATGCTACCCGCCCCACCATAAGTTGTCCTAGTTGGCTGAAAGGATGAGTTACGCTGCAGCCTGTGCTAAAGAGGTCTCCTCTTTCAGTGTTCATGGGGCTGTAGCCAGGAGCGTTTCTGGACACCCCAGGAATAGTTTTTGCCTGCAACGTGGCAGCTTTTCCTGTTAGGAAGGGAATATTACAGTAACTGAAACCAAGAGCTTTTACAGCGGAACGCTGTGAAAACACTCCCGCTGGGTGACGAGACCATCTTGCCCGCCTCCGCCCCAAGCAGACGCCCGGTTTCCCAACCCCTCCCCGTTGTGTGGCCGCCGACACCGCTCGCCCGCAGGCGGCTGCGGGGTCTCTCTCCCACAAGCGCCGGCCTACAGAGCGCCGGGCGCGCTGCCCGCAGGGGCCCGGGCGGGACAGCGACCGGCTACCGCTCGCTCCCGAGGCGGGAAGGGGCAGGCGGCGGGGGGCGCGGGCGGTACCTGCGCGGCGGCGGCGCGGCCCCTCTCCCAGGCGCGGCAGGCCTCGTAGTCGTCCCGCCACCGGCCGCAGGCCGGCATCTCCCCGTGCGCGTAGTAGTGGTGGAAGGCGTGCCGCAGCCCGCGGCAGTGCTTCCACTCCCACCAGTAGTCCTCGCACGACCGCGGCGGCTGCGGGCGGACAAAGAGGCCGGGCTGAGCCGCGCCGCCGCCCCGGCCCGCCGCCCCCAGCCCCCGCCGCCCCGCGCCCCGCTCACCCGCCAGGTCTCTCCGCCCGCCATGCTGCCCCTGCCTGAGGGCCCCCGCCCCGCCACCAATCCCCGCCGCGCTTTGCGGGGAGACCCGCGGGTCCGGCCAATGGCGAGGGGCGACACAAACCGGCTGCCTCGTCGCCCCGCCCCCGAGCCAACGGCTGCCCGCGGGGCGGGGCCCCCCGCGCAGCACGTGACGCCCACCGCCCCCCCACCTCCCCTACCAAACCCCGAGCGCCACCGCCCCGAAGCCGCCGCTCTGCCGGGAGGACCCCGCCGCGGGTGGGGGTGCACGGCCGGAGGAAGCGCTGGAGGCACGGGGCAGCCCCATCGCTTTGGTTTTTCTCCGAAATCACCACACCAGGACGCAGGCTGGTTACCACGGGACCTTTACTTGGCCTGTCAGAGGGGGCGCCCGGCTGAAGGCTCAGCAGCCGCAGGCCGGCGCCTGAAGGGACGCGCAGGGACCGCTGCACCGCTGTCCCGCGGCGCAGGGCGCCGGAGCTCTGTACTCCCGCACCGGCACCAGGCAGAAAAGCTGGGTCTCGCCTCTCCCTACACGTGCCATGAGATTGCTACAGTCCGTTATTGTATCTGAACTATTAAAAGGCATGTTAGTAATTATAAATATAAAAAGCAATTACAGGGGGAGGCTTAGAATGATTTATAACCCAACACCTGAAGCTAAGATCAAAGAGACTCCCTGCACAAAAGTCTTACACACCCAAGTTACAGCCTTCATTTGCACCACACCAAAAAGCTTACCTGGAATTGTGGCAAAATTACTATATAGAGAGGGAGGAAAATATCAAACACAGAGCAACACGAGACCATCATCACTCAGGAGGTAAGGGGGAGGATGTAGTCTAAGAACCGGACCTTTTAGTAAGGTAGACCTTGTTGGTTTTACTTCTCAGGTTTATCCAAGACATACTTTCCCTCTTTACAACACATACAAAAACTCCTTCAGAATTCCTAGAACTTAATTTTCAACTGAAAATTAAGACAGTCTGACAGCTCCATTTTAACTGTGAAACCAACACCAGTAAAAGGGTTCCTGTGTGGCAAAACCACCTCTCCTCTCAACTGCAATAACTAAGATCCAATACGCTGCAATTGTTATTTTATTTTCCTCCTAACTGACTAAAGGTACCACAGCTTAGGGTTTTCTTCCCTTTTTGCGCAGGGACTGGCCTTCTCCTGAAAAGGCAATAAACCGGCTTCCAGATTCATCCTGCAAAAAGGAAAGAGGGAGAAAAAGCTGTTACCTCTTTGCTCACTGCTTGTGCGTGATGAAATCTGAACAATCATTAGAAAGAACGTTCCATCAGAGCAGCAACTGACTGTAGGCATTTCGCATCCTTAATCTACATAATCATAGAATAGTTTGGGGTGGAAGGGACCTTTAAAGTCCAACCCCCCTGCCATGGGCAGGGACATCTTCAACTCTATAAGGTTGCTCAGAGCCCCGTCCAACCTAACCTTGAATGTTTCCAGGGATGGGGCATCTACCACCTCTCTGGGCAATCTGTGCCAGTGTTTCACCACCCTCACTGTAAAAAATTTCTTCCATCTAGTCTAAATCTACCCTCTTTTAGTTTAAAACCATTCCCCCTTGTCCTGTCGCAACAGGCCCTGCTAAAAAGTTTGCCGCCATCTTTCTCATAAGCCCCCTTTAAGTACTGATAGGCTGCAGTAAGGTCTCCCCGGAGCCTTCTCTTCTCCAGGCTGCATAACCCCAACTCTCTCAGCCTTTCTTCATAGCAGAGGCGTTCCATCCCCCTGATCATTTTACTGGCCTCCTCTGGACCTGCTCCAACAGATCCACGTCCTTCTTGTGCTGAGGGTTCCAGAGCTGGACGCAGCACTCCAGGTGGGGTCTCACCAGAGCAGCGGGGCAGAATCACCTCCCTCGACCTGCTGGCCACGCTGCTTTTGATGTAGCCCAGGATATGGCTATGGTTGGCCTTCTGGGCTGCGAGCGCACAGCTCCGGCTCATGTCCAGCTTTTCATCCACCAGTACCCCCAAGTCCTTCTTGGCAGGCCTGCTCTCAGTCCCTTCATCCCCCAGCCTGTATTGATACTGGGGGTTGCCCTGACCCAGGTGCAGGACCTTGCACTTGGCCTTGTTGAACCTCATGAGGTTCACACAGGCCCACTTCTCGAGCTTGTCCAGGTCCCTCTGGATGGCATCCCGTCCCCCAGGCATGTTGACCGCACCACTCAGCTTGGTGTCATCTGCAAATTTGCTGAGCGTGCGCTTGATCCCACTGTCTATGTCATTGATGAAGATAGTAACAGTACTGGTTACAATATGGACCCCTGCGGGACAGCACTTGTCACCGACCTCCATGTGGACATTGAGCCGTTGAACACTACCCTCTGGATGCGTCCATCCAACCAATGTCCACACCAGACAGTCCACTCATCAAATCTGTATCTCTCCAATTTAGAGAGAAGGATGTTGTGGGGGACTGTGTCAAAGGCCTTACAGAGGTCCAGGTAGACAACATCTGTAGCCCTTCCCATGTCCACTGATGTAGTCACTCCATCACAGAAGGCCACTAAGTTGGTCAGGCAGCACTTGCCCTTGGTAAAGCCATGCTGGCTGTCTCGAATCACCTCCCTGTCCTCCATGTCCCTTAGCATAGCTTCCAGGAGGATCTGTTCCATGATCTTCCCAGGCACAGAGGTGAGACTGACTGGCCTGTAGTTCCCCGGGTCTTCCTTTTTTCCCTTTTTAAAATGGGGGTTATGTTCCCTCTTTTCCAGTCAGTGGGAGCTTCACCAGACTGCCACGACTTCTCAAATATGATGGATAGTGGCTTCGCAACTTCATCCGCCTGTTCCCTCAGGACCCGCGGATGGATCTGATCGGGTCCCATGGACTTGTGCACCTTCAGGTTCCTTAGATGGTCTCGAACCTGACCTTCTACAGCAGGCGGCTCTTCATTCTCCCAGCCCCTGCCTTTGCCTTCTGCGGCGTGGGCGGTGAGGCTCAAACACTTGCCAGTGAAGACCAAGGCAAAAAAGTCATTGAGTACCTCCGCCTCCTCCTGGTCGGGTGGCCTGTAGCAGACCCCCACCGTAATGTAACCTGTCCCTGCCCTCCCTTTAATCCTGACCCATAAGCTCTCTGCTGGCTCCTCATCCATAATAACCACTTTCTTCCTGAAAATAAAATACGGGCATTTCAGTGACCTCTCAGCCAGCTGAAACAAGTATGCACTGACTTATTAAACTTATATCAGGCCAATCTTTCTACATCAGCAAGCAAGGACATCAGAGGTTGCTTTCACCTAACTCAAACCACTTTTTAACTACGACCACTTTTTAACAGAAGTCCACTGTGAAAAATCAAGTATGGAGAGAGGAACCACAGACTTGGATAGTAGTTCAATGTTCTAATTCTGTGCAAAATTGGGAAGGATCCAACTTTATTTACCTCTTCGACTTTCTTAACTAGTGGACGTGAGTTTCTAATGAATGTGATTCTACCGATCTTGAAGTCATAGTTGGGTATTCCTCTGGAAAAGAACCATAAAAATATTACGAAAAAAGTTTTATACCTACCGTCCAATTGAACACAGTGAGACCTATTCTATGTCTGTCAGTATTGTACCAACAGTGGCTGCAAATTTTCATTACCGAATAATTCTACAGTTAAACCACTGAATTATTTTCTGAAAGCAGGCATACATTTCATGAAGTAAATAATCAAGACAGTGGAGCTGCTGTAGAAGCTTGGCTGTGGGCACGTTTCCACATAGCCTGTGGTTTCCACAGGACCATGGACACGCTTTTCCACAAGGGTTCAAGTTTTATTGTGACAGGCGTAAATGACAGAACACCACAGGAATCACATCCCTGCACACTTCCATTAAGTCTGAATTTTCTAAATTTCCTTCCAAGAAAAAAAAAACACAACAAACCCACACACGGCTTGACTTTGGTTATCTACCCAAATCAAAAAAGATGCCATTCTACACCAAATTCCACTTTAGAAAATTGGCAGGGTTCTGTGCATCACTCAATCCAGCCCACCACCCCAGTCTAGACCTGCTGCCTCTCCCTACTTGTCTTCTATAGAACCAGAGTTGATTGAGTGAGTTTTGGCAACATTAACTTAGGATCTGCATCTTAAGTAGTCAGGGACGTCACAGTCAGTCTAGAAGACCAGACTATTTATTTTTTAAATGCAAACTCATGTGATGAAATTAGCTTGTTTCTATTGCAGGAGCAGAAAAAAAAATAAACTTCTCCAACACTGATCCTTCACTTGCTGACAACTGAATGAAACAGACATACCTTCGAATGTCTCCTGGTTTAATTGGCGATGGACTAGGCTCAACACCTTTCTTCTTGCCGTCCAATCTGTTCCCAGAACCAGAGAATGCCTATAGATACATAGTGAGTTTTAATTTAACCATATCTTGTAATTGAAAGCACGCTGCACAGGGATACTATATCCTGTAAAATCTTACTATCATTTTTAATTAATTATTTGATTCAGCATGTTTCTTTTTGGTACATATAAGCTGATGAACCCTGGGTGTAGGACTATGTTTCGGTCTCCCATTTATAGACTGCCCTTTTAAGGACAGCAAGTCATACTGTTACTGGCTGTAAGCACCGCAAAACATTCGCAGATACTTGCCAGTTAAATGACGAGCACCTCTACAAACAGGTACTAGTATCTTGCAATCGTTTGGAACAACTTTCCCTCACCATTTTACAACATTCAGAAACCAGCAGAAATAGGGGACTTACACGAAATCCTATGTCACTCACATATCCACTATGGTCTGCTTCAACATCCTGTGGGAGAAAAAACAAGTTAGTTCATCGTGTTCATGTTGTGATATGCAGAACACATGAAAACAGTTCCACATGTTTCTGACCAAACAAAACTTCAGAACAATCCCTCTCCAAAATCAACAGTTGCTAAACAACCATCTCCAAAGTAACACAACCAAAAGCATCTGGTAAGGAAAGTTTAGTCTTAAGAAATGGTTTCAGGAAAAAAATTTATGTTGGCGCTTGCTGCTCCATCACAAGCAGGGCTGACTTCTAGGGAAGACATTTTTGAAGAACAGAAGCTTAACCTACTGTGGTCTCTTCATGTTGTGCACTTCTTTCTGGTTCTTTGTACCCCAAAGGAGCATCAAAATCCACCTATTTACACAAGAAGCATGAAAATAAGCATGACTGATATTTTTCTTTTGATCAAAAGCTTTATATTACTATTCCTCAAAACTCCACAAACTAACGCTCCGTTTTGATCTAGCAAATTGAGGTTTGCTTGTTAAACATTTTAACTCAGAAGTAAAAAGACTAAGCCTCCCAGGAATGAGTCTTAGCATGCAATTGCAACAGAGCAGTAAAACAGCACCCACAATATCACTGGAGTTTGAATCAAAACCAGGTTGTTAAATAAAACTCAGATTATAAAACCCTTTGAAGCTAAACATTAAATTCTAGGCACTACAGTCACCTGATGGTACATGAAGTGCATCTCAAGACCACAGATGTGGTTACAAAGGTACACGTGATACTCTCAAATGAGTCATCTTCCCTATCCCATCTCATAGGTATCCCGCCTTTCCTGCAGCATCAAAAGTGCTTGGTGTACAGCGCTATCACTGAACGAGATGCCCGCGACTTTTGGGAGGACACAGTAAAAGTAGACTTTCCACATCAGCTTTAACTTACATTCATATCACATTCTATGATGGACACAGCCTTATCCGGTTTGGTCTCCATTACCCGAAGCTCATAGATCTGAAAGAGTAATGAATATTTTAAGATTGCACCTGAAAGAGCTCAACTTATACATAAGAAAAGCATATCTAAACCTTTCCCTTCCGATAGCTTCAAGAAAATTGAAGTAAGTGCTCTTTACGTTGAGGACTGGATACTGTAGGGTCTCTACAGAACTTGAGAGCAAAAATTTTTAACTTAGAAGATTGCTATATGCTGGAGCTAGAGAACCTACCTTTTACAGTACCTTGTTGCATTCTTACTGTACCTTAATCTGCATTTTTTTAAAAGAAATTATTAATTTAGCAGAAATTCTTTCCCTTGACTTGTAAAAACATCAACAGCACAAAAATGTATTTTCTCCTGAGTCCAAAAAACAGTCTAAACAGCAGCTCAGGAGAAGACTTAACTGACCGAGTTTTTCCTCCAATAGAAAACTGATGGCAAAATCTACCATGTGGGATTACTTGTCAACAATACTGCACCGCTCTGTGTTGACTCTTTTAGCACCAACATCCAACAACTGAGCTTAGTCTACAACCCCAAGTGATCAAATGTGCACATGTGCTGCCAAAAATACTCATCTATAAAATCTGTTCACAAGATGTAGTCAAAATAGTTATGTGGTCACAATCTACTGAAATACAGCGTACTTTTTTACATGGGGCAGAATTTATTTCCTCACATTGATGGTATCCAAACAAAACTTGCATGGACTGGTGTTGTATACTGTACCTTTTCATTGTAGTTGATGGCAATAACATCCCCAGTAGTTAGACAAGCGAAGTTTCTCAATGCATTTTCTAATCTTTGGAGTATGTTAAGATGAAACATTTGTTTTCAATGCAATACCAAAGCTTTAAAGTTACTATAAAACTCTGATCTTTGGTCTCTCAAACATGGTTTAAAAGTCATCAGTACTGTAGATAGCCTTTTAGTAAACATTAGGGTGTAAAAATTCTTCTAAGAGACACTCAAACTCATTGGACTTTAAGCCAAGATTCATGCTTCTTCACTCCAGACTACACTTTGTGCCAGCAGTTGGCAACATCTTTGTACATAAGCTCTCCATCCTTTTTGTATTCAGAAGGAGTAGTAGTTACCTACTACTGGAAGAGTATGAGCCACACCTGAAAAGCTAGCTCTGCTTCATCATTCCAATTTGGGAGAAAACTTTTGTCCCCCACTCCGTAACTGAATAGGAAGGATACACAGCTTTGGGATTGGTGATGTCAAGAAAATCTGGACTCTGTGGCTGAAATTTTGAGTAAGTAGCCACTTGAAGATTAACACTCTCCACTTGCACCAGGCCTCCCTCTTCCAGCAGCAAGTTCTGCATCATCTGCAAGAATGAAAAAAAAAATACAAACCACTATCAACATAACTGATGTTTTTAATTCTCTTTCCTTGTGTATACCTATTTTCACTGGGGCCACCATCTTCCTTGAAACGCACCAGTTTACCATGGTTTAATTTCAGGAAGAACAGTCAGGTGCACCTTAAAAAGCAGTCTGCTTTGCTTAGTTAGTTAAACTCTCATGGAGGGAAACCTGAGCTGTGACTGAAAGCTGTTGTAGGAACGTGACTAGCAAAGACACGCACTTCGAGGAAACATTCCACCTCTTTAATATTGAACTGGCAACTCACTAATCCTACTCTTCAGGTTTTGACAGTTCAGCATGAGACAACTCACCCAGTGCGGAAGGTAACATATGCCCTCATCAGCCACAAATTCAAGCACTCCACAGTGCGTCATTCGGTCTGAATTTTTATTGGTCAGCTTAAACAGCATCGGGTAAGTAATATTAAGTCGGCCTGGTGAGAAAGGAGAAAAAAACCTTATTTGTTAAAAGCCACTAACACATTTCTGAAGCTTTCAGAGATTGAACATCAGCAAGAGAAAGAGCCAGACTACAGCAGAGGATTACCCTCACACCATTATTCCAGATGCTCAAAACTACAAATCCAGGAGAGAATGCACATACATGAATGCTGTATTGCCATCACACTTAGAATTTTAAATGCTTCTCCAACATTTCCCCAAGCTCAGAGATGAACAGGCAGCGGGTATTAGCAGAGGAATCTATTACTATTACGTCCCTGTGCTATTATCAGTTAGCTCCTACCTAATGAATTTTAACAGGCCCTGCCTATTTTAAAACTAAATCCTGACTAAACTAATTTCTCAAAGAAATTCTATTAAGGCTAAAAGTTGGGGGCGGGGGGGCAAACCCCTTAGTTAAAAAGGCCAATAAAGACCATTTATACTATTGATTACGTTATCTTTTTCCCCATTTCAAAGTTAATTATCACTTATTTTGTCCTTAAAATAAATTTTGCTCCAGACAACAACATCCAGAACAAGCAGGTTGAGATTAAGAATTTACTAGATTAACTGTAACCATTATACTGAGTATGCTAGTAATAGTTAATAAATATTGATTCATGCCTCAGGTGGCCCAACACTTCAGATGTCTGTACTTGAAGACAGACAAGCCTCATTAACTCTGACAGACAAAATACTTCCAAAACACATTTTTTTAACTAATTAGTCTCATATTCTCTATTTAAGTCAGATTTTAATAGATAACTAAAATACTGTGGTATTTGCTTACGCGTTTGCTTATATTTCTAATGTTATTTCAGAATAAAATATTCACTTACTGAGTTGATCCAAAGCTGATGGTGGCATAATTACTGCAGAAATGGATAAGAATGTAAGATTAGGAAAAGTATGACTGTACAAAGAGTACATAAAATACAATCTTGTCATTCCTTTCTCTAAAATCTCCTCTAAAAAAAGGAGATTCTAAAATCTCCTGCAAATTCATTTTTGAGCCAAAGATTTCAGCAGAATCAGTCATGACAAATATACTTGCTAGCATGGAGATTTCAGAATTTAATCAGAAGAAAAGAGAAGACAACGTTTTACAATACCTAGTACTAAAGAAAATGTTTCCTAATGGTAATTTTATTTGTTTGGGTTTATAGGTGCTCTTAAATCCAACTCAAAACAACATAGCATTAGTCTGACAGCCTGAAAATTAAGTTGGCTGATCTATTCTCCTTGTTCAAGCTAAGTGAGGTACAACAAGGAGGCGAAAAAAGTCCGTAATCATAAATTTCCATGGCTCATAATGGGCCTAAGATTTTAACAAGAGACTTTAAAATAAAGAAGAATGTCTTCTTTTAATGCTCATAAAGCAGGACTCACTCGGTTAGTTTTTTAATTACACGCTAATGCGATAAAACCCTCCTCCTTCCTTCTTAAAGCCCCACCCAGGGTGCTCTTCTAGCTCCAGCCACAAGCCAACAGTATGTCTACATGCTGTCCAACAATGTTTCTGCAGTCTTGGCCACAAGCTGTATTACTCGATATTATTCACAAACACTCTTTGAACAGGTTATTAGTCAAAATAAAACATGCACATACTCTTCCCGCCTTTCTCCACATCTGACCTGTCATTAGGTCCAGCAAGCATGGATACCGAGAAGCAGCGGTATTGGGTTGAGAAGCGGTTCTGGAAAACCCGAGGGATGGGGTGATCAAACATATTAAAAGAGAACTAGGGGGAAAAAAAAAAGAAGAAAAGAGAAGAGTGTATTAATAGGTATCTACAGCACACTGAAGTGTTACAGCACTCACTGAAGTCTGAAGTTTAGCCAAAACTACGCTGAGGAGCCGCACGTTGATCTCCCTGTCAACTGAGGCTTTTTTCACGGAGCTTACGCGCTGCTTGGGGAAAGATCTGCGCGTCAAGCGCTGCGTGGGGAGGCAGAAAATGGAAGCAGCGCCTTCAGGTGGCGCTTACAGCCAGGCTTGGCTGACCAACCGGCCCCAGCACGGGCGGCGCTTCGCGGAGGCGACGCCGACACCCGCAGCCTGGCACTCCGCACCAGCGTCGCCTCTCGCTGCCTTCGAAAACGGGCTTCGCGAGCGGGCACCGCCGCGGCCACTGAAGGAACGCGGGGCCCAGCCACCCACCGCCCGCCCGCCGTGACTCGGCACTTCCCCCGGCCGCCTCCCGGGCCTCACCATGGCGGCGGCGCTGAGGCGGAGAGCGGCGTCGCTCGAGCTCCCCACAGGAATCGGCGGGGCGCGGAAGGCGGGGCGGGCCGGGCCGGGGCGGGGCGCGGGAAGGCGGGGCGGGCCGGGCCGGGCCGCTCTCTGGCCTGACGGGGCTCTGGCCGCCGCCGCAGGCCCCACCCCACGGCCCTCCTCCGCCGCGCTGCCCCTCCCAGCGTGCCGCGCGGCGCCCGCCTCCCGGGCGGCCATTTCGCGTGAGGGCGGAAGACGGGAACTCGCACCTGCCGATGTGGCCATTGTAGACGGTTTTTCTGGCCGCTGGGCCCCTCCTCAGCCAGGGGGCGTTGAGGTGGCACCTTCCGCCTCTTCGTCGAAGTCACTTAAACAGTAAAGCGAACAACTCGCCCGCGGCAAAGATGGCAGACATGGCAGCAAAAGCCAGCATGGTGTTTCCGGCTGAGGTACTTCTGGGATTGGCCAGCCGCACGTGTCGCGACTACCTTTTCCCAATCCCATTGGCCAAGACCCGGAATGGGTTGGGCAGTTCGCCCAATTTGCTCTGCGAAGGAAGGACGGCCGCTTTTCCATTGGCCAGCGCGCTCTAAGGAGAAGACCAATGAGAAGAGGCGCTGATTTGGCGCCCAGTTTGAGTGCGGGCGACCCGTGACTGCCGCCGTCTCTCCGCCACTTCTCCGCCACCCTCGCGCCGCCGCCATGTTCATCTCCGACTGCCGCCGGGAGTTTTACGACGTGATTGTCAGCCAGGTGCGGGCGGCGGGCCGCGACCGGGGAGGGGGTGGTGTCACCCCGGGCGTCCCGGCGGCGGGTGGAGCCGCCTCCCCTCAGGCCGCTCCCCGCGGGACTGCGACAGTTCCCGCCGCCTCCCGGAGCGGGGACGGTGCCGCGGCGTCCTGGCTCAGGCTGAGGCGGTCTGGTTCTCTTGGGGCCGGGGGGGTGTGGGGAGCGGGGATGCCCGGGGCTGCCGGGGTGGGGGCCGGCGGCGGGGAGGGCTGCTGTCAGACAGGCGCAACGCCCCGGGCCGCGCTGAGGGCGGCGGGCCCGCCAGTCAGCCCGGACTGTAAAAATACCCTTCCCGAGCGTGTCTGCGGCGTTGGAAACCCGAGCCAAAGCTGCTGGCAGTGCGAGGAGGTCTGGCCAGAGGTTTTACTTACAGCTCACTCCTTTCTCGCAAGTGCTTTGGGTATTCTTGGGGATCTTTTGTTTAACCAAGGCATCTCTAGATCTATTTTTTTTTCTTTACATCTTTTTAACCGTTTTGATGTTGTTTGCCCAGACACTAAATCTTGTATTCCGTCTTCTTTGAGGTTTCTCTTGCAGTCTTTCTTGTAGCAGGTCTGGTTGGCTACTTTCATTTTTAACCCACAGTTTGCTTAACTTTGTTCAGAGTGGATGTGTGGTAAAGCTTTTGTTGGACAGTGTTTTGGTATTTCTACCCGTGAAACTATATTATAGATTGTGCAAATGAAAGCGTTTCCCCCAACTTCTCGAACCGCGAGCAAAATCTCAAAAAAAACCCCCACAACCCAAAAAAAACACCAGATAAATTGTTTTGCCTAAATCAAGGTTATAGGCCTTGCTCCTATTTTTGCTACAGATTTTCTTCAGTCACAAGTGTTCCAGATCCCATGCTGAAAACTTAGGCCTTTCTAGACATGATGAAAATAGTTGTAGGGCTGACTAGCTTTGAACCTTCAAAACCATGTGCGGTTCATAGGAGTCTGAATAATTACGTTTCCTCAAAGCAGCTGACGTATTTTGGGTATGTGGATTTTTTTATTATTCATATTTACAGGGATCCAAATCGGCTAATTTTGGTTGCAGTGTCCATTCAGAAGCAATCCTGTTTTATGCTTGTGATGATCTCTACCTAAATTTTCTACTTTCTGGTCCCACAGTGATTACACATTTCGCATACCAGCACATTAGATTTGGCGCCTATGTTAATATTCTGTTATTCTATTATTTTTGCAGCGTGTTCTTCTTCTTGTTGCTTCAGATGTTGATGCATTATGTGCTTGTAAAATACTCCAAGTAAGTCTTTGTTCATTATCGCTGTAGGCTAAGAGTAAAAGAAAAAATGCCCTGGGATCCTTTTCATAGGTTTGAACTGGGGAAAGGGTGAATGTTTAATCTGCTTTTTTAACTTATTTTTTCCATGAGTTATGACACTCAAAACTGGTAAGTCATACTCCCAAAGTTCATGTAGATTTGTCATTTGGGAAGTCTTCAAGATAAGATTTGTATGAAATAGAATTATAGCGTGGTATAGCATTGTAGAAGAGGTTGTTTCCACTCACCTTTGCTAACAGCTGTTTGCTTCATTTCAGGCTTTGTTTCAATGTGATCATGTGCAATATACACTTGTCCCAGTATCTGGATGGCAAGAACTTGAAACTGCCTTTCTTGAGCATAAAGATCAGGTGAAAAATACTGGAAACTTTTTAAGTTGCAGCTCATCTTATATAGACATGCACTTCTTCCCTTTCTCCAACTTAAAGTATCAGCCCTTAAACTAATTGTTATTATTGGTTACCTCAAAACAGTGGTTAAATTTTAACATACCGGTAACAAACTTGTCAAGTTTTTTACATCAGCTCAAACTAATATGCTATAATTTTGATAGAGTCAAATTAAGTTTGCACACATTTTGAGATATAAGAGGTGGTGGAATTGGATGTCCAATATCCCTGAATTTGGTGTTTTATCTTACACATTTTTTTCCTCTTCAAAGACCTCAAATATCAGAAAGTAAATACAAGTTTTGGCAATGATGAGTGCTTTGGAGGTTTTGTAAAGGCATTTTTAGTCTTCCATGTTTCCTGCTAATTGAAGTAAAAAGCATTCTTTTTTTACTTGTGTTTGCAGTTCAAATATTTTGTTCTTATTAATTGTGGTGCCAATGTTGACTTGCTGGAGATCTTGCAGCCTGAAGACGACACTTTTTTTTTTGTATGTGACAGCCACAGGCCTATCAATGTAGTGAACGTTTACAATGATACACAGGTAAACACTTTTCTTTCATAATAAAAATATTCGCACAGTGTGGTGGTGGGTGGTGTAGTGCTTTTCTGTGTTTTACTGAACTGCTTACAGTGTTAGCTGGGAGGTCAGGAAGCAGTATTAATGGATATTTGCAGTAGTAATGTACGTGATCAGAAAAAAATCTGTTTTCAGTAGTAAAATACATACTTTTAGCAGTGTGATAGTTGTCAGTACTAAGCACCTGTTAATCCTGTTGCTATAAATCAAACTGCTATAAATCAGAGGATAAACATCTTCCAGAATGTAACATGTATTATCTCTCAAAATCTAGCAGCACCTAGAATTTGAGTATTAAGCACAAATTAATTGACAACATGACATTAACAAGCGTAAAAAAAGATAATTCTTTCAGCAATGCTGTAACAAAGGAATAAGATTTTTACTCTTCTTTTGTGTAATAAGTATGATCTTATATTAAAAAGCAATATTTTTGTTATGCCAGGAATCGATTGCAGCCAAAATAAATTTTTAGTTTCTTTTACAAAGTATCTGAAGTATTCTCATTTGTCATTTGAAATGTGTTTTAATCACTAAATAAAATACTTTATTTAAAAATACATTTTTTTCTTGCTAGGTTAAGCTGTTAGTTAAACAAGATGATGATCTCGATGTTCCTGCTTATGATGATATCTTCAGAGATGAAGAGGATGAAGCGGAGGACTCGGAGAATGAAAGCGATGGGTCAGAACCTTCAGAGAAACGTAGACGTTTTGAAGAGGTGTGTTTCTGCTACTTTGTTGTGAAAAGAGGGAAAATAAAACAGTTATTACATATACTTCACATCATCATATTTTTAAAATTCAAATGTCATTATTATGTTCCATTAGATCACAAATTCAAGCGTAAGATTTAAAAATAATCTACTATGACCAGCAGAGTTTCACATACACAAAATGTTTATTTATCTGAACTGCACAGAAATATTTTCTCCTTATAAAAAAAACATGTTTTGAACTTGATTATGCATAATGCTGTCTTTGTGTAACCAGTGAACTGAAGAGATCTATCTCTGATTATGTGCTCTGGGGTTTTCAGTCTAGCAAAACAACTTACTTAGATATAAACTTTTTTTTTTGATAATTGTTTGAGAAGATAGAAGCTCACAAATAATTTAGCAATACAGTTTGTATGTCCTTGTAGCAGTAAACTAACAAAAGTATATTATGGTAGACACAAAAAATTAAATTTGCCATATGTCATTTGTAGCATGTTTTCTATTTATACCATACAAGGAAGCAAAGGCACAAGGTTAGCAATATTGAGACAATTAAATGTAAAGACATTCTGAGATTTAATATCTATTTCATATTATTTTTCTATTAACATTGTACATTTTTTCCTACTAATCTATGAAGGGCGCTAACTCAGCAAAAGCAGATATCAGAAATTCCAAGGAATATCTATAAATAGTATACGCAAAAGTTATTCTCGAATCTGTTAAATATTTCACAAAGACCTTTTTGATTTCTTTGAGTTTTCAAGCTGATGATGCTATTTATGGAGCTTAAATATAAAGTGAGTGCCTTTTTTTCTGAGCTTCGTTAATTATCTCATCTTTATTTTTCATCAGTGTCATTTTTATGTTATAAAATAGTAGGATGCAATGTTGCCAGTGTTGAAAATACTGTGTCCTGAACCTTTTATTTGTGAAGACGAGCTAAATAAATGTTAGCATAGAAAGATGCTGTGACTTTATAAAAGTGTGTTCCTTGGAAAAATATTTGATAATATAACTTTTCTCATTAGATATTGTTAGTAGGAATAATTCTTACTTTTAATGAAGACTTTAATTAAGTCTTTTTAATGAAGACTTAGTCATTAAAGTATCTGGATAGGTGCTAATCTACTAGAGTATTTTTTTCTAGCTTTTTAACATCCAAATTTATTTACAGGATGTAATAGAGAGAACAATGAAAAGACGACAAAGGCGAGAATGGGAGGCACGCAGGTGTGTTTTACTTTTTTTATGTTGCTTGTATCTTTTTTCTTTCTCTTACTCTTTGATTAAAATCTTGTTGAGAATACAAAAACATGATACTATGCTGCTTGATTTGCGAGATGCTTTATTTCTAACTTTATTCAGAAAGTGGAGACAGATATTTACTATATAAAAATAAAACATTTAAATGGAGGATAGTTGTAAATAGTAATTTATAAATTTAAGTAGCAATAGGTGCATTGCTTCACTTTTAAGTAGCTGTAGTATTCTTACCTTGTCTATCTTAGGGTGAAATTTGTCCTTCTGTTTTCTTCCTGTACAATCCCAATATTGTCAATAGGAATGAGCAGGAACAAATCATAAGAAAATGGGATTTGAGGAATAATGATTTAGTAAATTTTTACTTTTTACTTTTTGAGTACATTTCAGTATGGTTTCCACATTGATACTAAAATCTAATTGCCTTGCAGAAAAACAATTTCTAGCCCAAGTTTTGATGTTTTTTTTTTTAATTGCTAAAATGAAATTTAAATATTATTTCAGAATTCCTGGTTTATATTTTTAATTGGATCCAATGGACCAGTTCACCACTTAGTCAAATGAGAGTTTTTTTTCCCTTTTTAGACGAGAAATTCTTTTTGATTATGAGCAATATGAATACCATGGGACCTCAGTAAGTATAAACTCTTGTTTGCCATAAAAACACAAGGTGCCAATGTAAAGGTAATTGGACAATATCTAATGTTAGAATTATCTAATAATACTATACATAATAATAATGTTATATCTTGGGTTTTTTTCTCTTATTGTTATATATAAGATACATCATATCTGTACAAGTAGTTTGACTTAGCAGTTTAATGTTTGCTGGTTGTGTACAACCATTGATGAATTAGATACATCATAGAAACAGTACTGGTAGACTGGCAGACAACAGCCAACTGAGTCACCATGGTTAATGTAATGTTAACAGTGGGGGGAAATGATAAACCAGAACTATTAACATTTTTGTTGTTTGATATTGTTAATGCTGGTACAAAAAAAAAAAGTGATAGTGGAATTTTTTTAGGTCTTG
Source organism: Calonectris borealis (assembly GCF_964195595.1). Classification (NCBI taxonomy): domain Eukaryota; kingdom Metazoa; phylum Chordata; class Aves; order Procellariiformes; family Procellariidae; genus Calonectris; species Calonectris borealis. The sequence goes on from NC_134329.1 coordinate 12,165,664, forward strand.
ACAAAAGTTTATCTATGCACAAAATACTCTCGCAGAAAGACTTCAGCATGTAGGGAGCTTGTTTGCCTTTCGAAGTTTTCAAAGCGTCAGGATATTTCAAACTGAACACTTAGGACATCAAACTATTCCTTCTGTCGTTTGGCCTCTTGTCCGATTATTTTTACATTTTAAGTGCTGCTTTATATATAATGCAGGTTTGCAAAGCTGTATAAAACATTTTTCTTTCTACTTAATGTCTGAGAAGGTAAGACACTGGCAGATTGTCAGACTCAAGTGTGATTTCTAGAGCTTTAGTAGCATGCTAGTACTTGGCAAATTTAACTGTGTTCTATTTGTTCAATGAAGTGAGAGTTTTGTGTCCATTTATCCTCTCTTTTTGCTTTTCCCTCATATAGTCTGCGATGGTGATGTTTGATCTGGCATGGATAATGTCTAAAGACTTGAATGACATGTTGTGGTATGTTTCCATTATCATTTTTCCTAGAGGCTAGAAACTTAATCCCATAGTAAAGAGAGGCAAGATTTCCCCAAAATTTTGATTTTGAGGTTCCAATTTATTTCGTGAGTGGATGTATGTCTTGAATTGGAGGACACGTCTGTGTAAATTAATTTCAAGCAACCAATAGATTTTGCATGGAAAAAGGGAGGATGGTGCTATATGTGTATGTCTGCTAAAGAGGGAATAATAGTATATAGCTTTGTTATTAACTTCTATGTACAGTTGGTGGACAGGGTTTCTGACTTGTTCTGTTACATCCTTAGAGGGCTAAATATAATATACTGTACTGGAATATTTTTTTGTTTTAACTTTTTTTTTTTCCTTTTCTTTTTTTCCCCCCAATTTTAGGTGGGCTATTGTTGGCCTAACAGATCAATGGGTCCAAGATAAAATCACTCAGTAAGAAAGATTTTTTTTTTTTTAATTTATCTTTATTATTATTTTTTATTTATTTATCTATCTTTTAAAATTTTTTTAGCAGTTAATAGAGGTCAGGAAGCATATGGGAATTAATATAATACAGGATCATTAATAAACAGTGACATTAAGTATCTTAATGCCTGAATGTGATCTGATGCCTTCCAAAAGTGGGAATATACATCAGAAAAAAATGTATTTTCCTTTTCTACTATTTAGAATTTTTAAACTAACTTTACTTTTTACAAAATTATAAAACAATCACTTCTGATCCGGGAAGAAATGGTGTTTAATAGTAGTTTACGTAAATATGACCTTGATACAGTTTTATTAAAGGAAAAATATTTGTATGTTCTGTATCCTCCAGCTTCCTTTCCAGTTTTAATTAACAAGTTTCAGATTTTCTCCTTTTTTTTTTTCTTTCCTTTTTTCTTATTTCCTACCAGATACCATCGGAATTCTAGTAGTACGTGTGTAGACTTTAATTCTGGTGTTCTATTGTTACTAATACACTGATGTTTTTAAGGAGATAAATGTAGTAACTAACTAATTTCATTGGTCAGTCTATCCGTCTCTCTGTATTGGTTTTATTTTAGCTTTAATAGCCTGGGTGTATGGCTGAATATTGAAAGAACATTATTTAACAAGTTGGTTTGTTTTTTTTTAAGATACATCTGCAGTTTTCATGCTTCTGACTGGCCAATGTGTAATCTTTAGGAAGCATTTTTGTGTTCTCGTAATCAAGTACAAAAATACACAGGAAAAAAGTGAAGTAACAAATTTGGTTTTGTTTAAGAATGAAGTATGTGACTGATATTGGAATCCTACAGCGTCATGTGTCTCGCCATAACCACCGCAACGAGGATGAGGAAAATTCTCTGTCAATTGATTGCATGCGAATAGCATTTGAATATGAGTATCCTTGCATAAGATCTGGGGAAAATGAACTCTACTCACTTGGTGAACCCCAGTTGAGTTTTTATCTGGGGGAAAAAAATCCCAGCACCTTCTCTCCTGCTGAAAATGGAATTAAAAGAAATGGAAATGTGAACGTTTTGTTGAACATGAATCCCTCTTTCAATAGCTCGTGTAGCTTCAGTTCAGCTTAACCTTTCAGAATTAGTTACAAGTCAAATGTTGCTCGTCTTGTGTTACGTGCACCTGCAGCTTCTAACCGTCTTACGTAGTACGGAGATGCAATGTATAAGGGCAACTGAAGACTTACCTACCAGTTGAGGAGTTTTGTTACTATTTGTAACTTCAAATGATACATGTGTTTGTAATTATTTTCCATAATTCCTGTTCAGTCTGCGCCTGGCACTTTATCAGCACTGGTCTCTATATGAAAGTCTCTGTAACACTTCATATACCTCTGCTAGCCTTAAGCTTTGGTCCGTACAAGGGCAGAAGAGGCTCCAGGAACTTTTAGCTGACATGGGGTGAGTTATAAAAATCTGAGTCTTGACTAAAAGATTTTTTTTTTTCCAATGAATTATGGAAAAATATCGATAATATAGTCTGCGAGTACTCAACTAGTTATTTTTAAAATATGATTGTGGGTCTCTGAGTAGGTTGCAGTGTCTCTTTGAGTTGAGTTATGCAACCTGTGTCTTGGTGTACGAGGAATACTTCAGCTGTATGCCTTTATGGAATAGTAGATTAGCAAGTAACCTATGCTTTCTCACATCTGCTCTTCAATGACTAAAGAAAAAACACAAACAAGATTAGTCAGACTTACCTTTCTAAATTATCTAATATTAAGAAAGCCTTATGAAAGGAAGGCAAAGTACTTATTTCTTCTGGCATACCTATCAATGTATTTTTTCCTTCTGTTTTTAGTTTGCCTTTGAAGCAAGTGAAGCAGAAGTTTAATTCCATGGACATGTCTTTGAAAGAAAATCTTCGGGAAATGATTGAAGAATCTGCAAACAAGTTTGGGTAAATTATTTTAAATACAAATGCTTTATCTGAAAATACTTTTCAATTAAGTTCAAGTATTTTTGTATGAAGAGGATGTAGCATCTTGTTTTTAAAAAAATGTGGTTTTTATATTGACAAGGTAATATTAGGCTCGTTGCAAATGTTAGGGTATGATTTGTCTTCATGTTCTTAACATTAACATGCTGAGGAAATGGCTGGTCAATGTTGATAATAATGCTGATAATGTTAATAACCTTTACTGGTTTTATCTTATTTTGCAGAATGAAGGATTTAAGAGTTCAAACCTTCAGCATTCACTTTGGCTTTAAGAACAAGTTTTCAGCAAGTGATATAGTTTATGCAACAGCTTCTCTCATGGAGAATATAGAGAAAGAGGGGCCTGAAACAACTAATTTCATTAAAGCTTTGGACAGTCTCTCCAGGTACTGAAAATATGTCTCTTCATTCTTTTACAATTTTATTTAGGGAACACGGGTTACGTATCCAAAAGATGCATTGACGCTTCATAAGCCATTGAAGAAAAATCAAAATATCCCTGTGAGTAGTGTTTAGAGAGGTCTCACTTTTGTGTGAGAATCTTTATTTTCATATTAAAGTGTTTATTTTTATTCTTTCTGTTGCAGGGGTAACCTGGACAAACTGCACCAAGGACTGGACCTAGCCAAAAAGCAGTTACGTGCCATTCAGCAGACAGTAGCCAGCTGTATTTGTACCAACCTTGTAATTTCTCAGGGGCCTTTTCTCTATTGCTCTCTCATGGAGGTCAGAATTCTAGTTTTTGGCTGTGTCGTTTAACTGTCGTATTTGGCTGTCTCATAATTGAATAATACTGTTTTTCTAACTGCTTGAATCAATAAGAATAACTCCGTCAGAAAGAACCTATTTATCTATCCTATGCTGTCCTCTGATGGGTCAATATCGACATCTACTCTGAACTTCCCAAAGGAAGAATCAGTCCTCTCAAAGGGGGGAGGGCTTCATATCAAAGTCAAGTGGGTGAGATCAGACTCCTGTATCGTAATGGTTCTTGTTAGTGTTCTTTGAGCCACACAAAACTTTGACTTGTCAGTAGATATTAAAATTAAATAAGTGGAAGAATCATCTTGGGTTGTAATTGAAATAATTCTTTTTTTCCTAGGGCACACCAGACGTGAAACTGTTTTCCAAACCAGTGTCTCTGTGCCTGCTTAGTAAATACTTACTCAAATCATTTGTTTGCTCTGTAAGTAAATCAAAAGCTTTTCACTAACTAACTTCTGGCCTGTGTAATAGTTATTGTTCTGTTGGATACTTGCAGTTGATTATTAAAAGCATATTAATATCTTAATAATGTTTTTCTGCTAATTGGTTGGATAATTTTAGCACATCTGTGAATGCTACTCTAGGAAAGATATCTGCCTGGGAGACTTCGTAGCATTAGAAAGAGTTTTCATTACTAAGATACTTACAATCTAAAACCTTTGTGTAATTTTGTAAGTTTTGAGGGAGCGTATCACTAAATATGTACTTTGAAAAGTTAACCTGACATGAAAAAAAGCAATATTGCAGGAGTGGTAATTGTTATCTAAAGATTTCTGTGTCTGTTTAAATAAAAACCTCTCATCTTTACAACTAATGTAACTGAAATTAAATTGCATTTATCTTTTGAGCTATTAGTTACACAATTCAGATAAAAATGAGGTTTTAAGATTGAGAACTGTCTTCACAGTGAACACTTCCTAATTTGTAAATGAAATTTATGGTGGTCCATCCTTGTCAGATTGCATCTGTCTGTCCGCATTTTGAAAGTTAGACGTGGTGAATAACTAGTCTGCCACTAGGAGCAGGACAGCATTTTTAAAACTCACTGCAAAACATTTACCTTCAGAACAGAACACTTTAAACAAACTTCTGCTTCATTTAGTGAAGTGTCTAAAAATGTTGAAAACTTCATAATTATGTTTTGATTTAATTAAATTACAACAATTGGTAAAGTTACAGCTTACTGCTGTAAAACAATATGATGGGAAAATAATTTCTAGTGAAGACACTGTCAATGTTTTATCTGTTGTATTTCAATGTAAAATTATTATTGCAAAAAATTAAGCCCAGTCCAAGTTTTTAGATACCTGTACCTGCAGTTCTTTCGTTGTGGGGCTTTTTTAAGAGCTTTTTTCTTTACTGTAAATCATATCTTGTCTGTCTATATCGTTTCTGTGTTAAAATGAAATGCAAGATTGGAGAAGAATTGAAATTTCTATTGGTCCTTAAAGTGACTTTTACTGTAAGAAAGAGAGAGATTAAGAGATTACGTAAAGAAACCACCTTCTGTTGAACTGCATGATAGCTGTATCCTGAGATGAGTATTTGTAATACTAGCTCACATGGAGAACTGAAACTAAATTGTTTCCTGAGTTTTGTCTAACAAAGAGGCTTTCTGACTTCCAGACAAAAAACAAGCGTTGTAAATTGCTGCCACTGATAATGGCTGCACCAATGGATGTTGAACAGGGAACTGTGATCATGGTGGGGATTCCTCCCGAGACAGAAAGCTCTGACAAAAAGAAGTAAGCATATTGTTTAAAAGTTCTTACTAAAGGTTATCTATAGACTTTTCTTGTCTCTGAAGCAAATAGATCTTTCCTGTACCTATTTAACACTGAATATGTTGGCTTGAATTGTGTGCTTCTTAAAAACATGCTTTTTGCGTGTGGTATGCATGAGATACTTTGAGAGAGGATACAGATGTTCCCCAGCTTCCTTGCAAGTTTTTTTTTCCTCTCCCTCTTAACTATTTCTTCATCTTAAAAGAGCGAGATAGTTCACTATATGACCCACGACTTCATTTCTTAAAGTCTGCAATGTTAAGATTTTTGCACTTGAAGAAGTGAGATATATGTTGACTACGTGGCACGTGAAAAACATCTGGAAGACATTTTCAAACCTCAGCAAGGAAAAAGTTCCATACGTCTACCTTAGTAAATATAGCCTTTTCTGTAATGCTTATTTGTATTTCTGTTCATCTTCTAGCTTTTTTGGAAGAGCATTTGAGAAAGCTGCAGACAGTACCAATTCTAGGACTTTACACAACCATTTTGACATGTCGAGTGAGTAATGCTACCACTTATTTCATTCACCAAATAGTCCTTTAGGGGTCAGTGTTTACGCAGCCTCCATGAAGCATAGAGACTGTAGACAATATACTCATTTTGTGTATATCTTCGACATACCCATGATGGTATATCTAAGGGTATGTACTCAATACACTATTCCTGAATCAGGTATAAACACAAACTACATTATTTGTCAATCTTTTTCTAAGTGCTATCTTGCTGTGCAGAAATTATAAACTACTAAGCAGAGGCTTGCATATTTTTTTGAGGCGATCTACATTTTGCATGGAGTAATGATTTTCATATGTGCACTTCAGTTTAAAGTCTATGAGGTTGTCTGTGAGGGTTTTTATATTTAGCAGCCAAACCAAGTATGGTATTGATGTTATGAGATGCATTCTTTATTGTCTGTTTGAAAATTGGGATACTTATGCAACAAGATTTGTCTCGTTTGTAGCTTTTTGTATGTGCGTACAAAAAAGGCAGTTTTTAATAATGCCTACTTATGTATGCACATTGAACATACAAAGAAACATTCCTAGATTTAAAAAGTGGCAGCTATATCATGTGATGAGCACCTAGAAATTGGAGTTTGCTGAAATCGAAGAGTGAAATAAACAATGTGCTTTGCATTTTGTCCAAATAAATAGTTTCTTTTTCCTTCTTGAAGTTGATTAAGAATATAAAAGTATACTTGGAATTAATATTCTTCAAGTGTGACATCTAGTATATCTTTCAGTTATTTGCATCTTGTAATAAGATATTTCATATTTTAGTAATTGAATTGAAAACAGAAGACCGGAGCAAATTTCTGGATGCACTCATTTCTCTCTTGTCCTAATGGTAAGACAGTGTAAGGAGGATTAATTCAAAAATTTATTACAAATCAAGTTAGTAACCAAATGACATTCGTATATTATTTGTAGAATGTTCTAAGAAAATGCAGCGACTTCTAGTGAAAATATAAATTGAAGATAAGAGTTTCTTACAAAGACAATTGTTTTTCTTTTTGGGAGGAGGCAGATAATGTACAAGCAGAGTATTTTTTTTTTTCTCCTTAAGAGATTTATTTATGTTTCGTCATCCATAAGCTTCTCTTCTATTGTTCTTAACTTTTTGTGGCTTTTTAACTTCAGCTGGAAAAGGAGCAGCTGTTTGTGTTGTGAAACAAATTGAGATATTAGCTAATTGTGGTTGATACTCTCTTACTGATTTTTTCTTTTAATTATGATGGCTTCTTTGAGCTCAGGATGGAATCTTGGCCATAGCAGTGCCATTCTTGACTTTGATGTTAATGTAGAATTTTCATTTTTCTTTCACAGTGTTAAGGCTGTAGCCTATGTTAGTGTGTAGTTTTTATCTGGAATAAAAATAGGGATATAAGACTTTATTTGTAGTTGTGACTATCAGCTTCACACTAGTTCAAAGTCTGTTTTAAAGCTACTTTAGGCAAGACAGATTTTACTGTAGGTCTGATGAGACTGCAATTGTCTTCAAGTATTCCCTGCTTTTCAATGATGAACTATTTTTATTGGTTTGTGTGTGCGTTTATTCTGCAGTGATGGGTGGGGATAGCTTGCTTTCTCCCAGAGAAGCAGCCAAACTCTAAATTGTTTTGTAAAGTCTGTTCAGACTGTAAGACTGTTTGAAAGTATATAAAGTACCTCATGGCTTTTTCATGTCTAGATAGAGATTTGGTCTTTAGTATTAACATGTGAAGTAATCTCACAAGATTGTCTTTACAGTATATATACAAAAGCAAAGGAGTAAGATGGAGACTAATAACAGTCTGAATGTTGGTAGTCCTAGCCAAAGGACAATATGACTTACCTTTTTTCAACGGGTGACAAATCTATAATTTCTTTTTTCTTCTGTTCACTCAGAAGTTTGAAACAGTGGGTCCGTAGCTGCAATTGTTGTTTGTTGGACAGCATAGTCATGCATGGCTTCCAAGATTTTTACATCTGTTTGTTTGTTTCTTTACACTTTGACTACTGATTGTTTCAGTTTGTCTTCTCCCGTTCTTACACAGTGGTGCTTTTTGGCTCCTTGTGCTGGAAGCTGAGGATCAGATGCTCTGAAATTATTTCGGATGTTCCAAAGTTCATGGTGCTGCAATTGTGATTATCGTCTTGCTTTATCTTAAATGTACTGGTACAGGCCTGGACTGTTGTTTTTATGCCTCTTGGGAGGTTAAAATGATTTTAACCTTAGCACACAGATATTGAACACTGCTTCTTTGTAAAGATCCCATCCTCATAATAGCAAAAGGTGTCAACTAGGAGTATTTGCAAATTGGACTTCCATTTGTCAAACCTGCTTTTATTAGTAGACATGCTCCTGTGATGTTTAGTTTTTGGCTAATAACAAAAAAAATATTTTTTGAAGTAGTTCCATGTTTATATTACCATTATATTACCATTCAAATACTCTTTTAAATTGGCTTGAATGCTTTTTATGGTTTTTTATAAGAAACTTTTTGAAACTCTCCTTGAATTTCTAGAATGTTGAAAGTTTTTTAGTACTATCAGGTTGAGGTCTTGTACTTTAATTGAAATAACTGTTTTGTGAGACAACTTTTAAGATTTTAGGGCTTTTAAAACCCAAGTACTAAGTAACTGCCAAATACTGAATGAAAAATCTGGGGAATTCCGGTGCCAATAAAGCATTTTTAGTCCGGCATTGTGATACTGTATTGTCACTTGTAGCTTGGTTTTGGGAATAATTTTCCTGGAAAGAGTCTAAAATACTATGATAATTGTGCGTAGACTGTAGCGTTATAAATATTGACAGGCTAGCTCAATCCTTTTCCATAACAGAGATTTCATTTCACTTTGATCATATGAAATGGTATTGCTCGTTAGGCTTACCCTGCTGTGCATTGGGTGGGTATGTATATGTGTATGTTTGGAATTCTTTTTCTTCTTGCAATGTTTGCTTGATTTCTGTGTGACTTTAATGTTTTCATGTATTATAATGACTATGTAAAGGTTATATATCATTACATCATACTTTGTACAGATTTTTAATACAGGTTAATTTAATATTAAATGTGATTTAAATGTAGCCAACAGAAAGCTAATTAAACTATATATTTTTATTCAAACAAAAGTTTGATGGTGGTTTTTGTTTGTTTGGGGTTTTTTCCCCCCAAATATTTTCATCTTAGCTAAGTAAAATCCCTGTGCCAAGCTGCGATGGCCAAAAAGTTGTGCTTCCTTAGATAAAAGATAATGCCACCTTCTGGTTTTGCATGTTTACTAGGTAGTATTGGCAATAAATAATATCCCCCCTAACCAGCGTACTTTGGACTTTGCCTGTACACAGCATACAGTAATTTTATTACATTTCTGAAGCAGATTACTGTGCTTTAAGTCTGGAAATGGAAACACACACATTTATGTTGTTTTTTGAACACTGATACCAGTGACAAGCCATGATTACAATGTAAAAGCTAGGTTAAGGGCACTTCTAAATATTTTCACTTTATCTTTCAGTTGCAAACTGCTAAATGAGTCAAGTGAATTTCCTAAATTTATCTTAACCTTATCTGTCACAAAAGAATCACTGCCATTTCCACAGCACTAAATGACTGTAACTTTAGTTCAGCTCTATCATATATTTAGGGCTTTCATGCTTCTAGATGTAAATACAGGAGAAAAACAGGGGTATGTGTAGCAGTAAATAAAATGTGCATCAGTGTGTGAGACCACCTTCATGTATATGAAATTAATAACGTGCTCTGGGTAAAATTGAATTTTTACTTGCACAGTCTGCTTGCTCAGTAAATGCATAAAGGGTCTTGCACATCCTGGATCTCTGGCTCATGTTCGGTGGCCATCTATCAGGAAATCCTAAACAAACAACTAAATTCCCTATTTTCTTCCTGTACAAAACCTTTAGACAGGGAAAAAAAGTGTTGTGAGGAAGGCATCAAAAAGCACGGGCATGTAACATCTCAGTTTAATTACAACCTCTATCTTTAGTTATGTTTAGTGCTATGTTTTCAATACATGGAATAGTTTTGATGGGTACCTTACCAAGCTATTACCTTTATCTTCTTGTCTGGGGTTTTGGTTTTCCTGTCTTTTTTTTTTTTTCTCCACCCTCCCATTAGAAGCTCTGTGTGAACCCCTTCATCTCACCTCATCAATTCTCTTATTGCTGTTGTATCCCTCTCCTGGAACTTTATGTATTTACTCCATTCCTCTTTCAGGGCATGTTTGGGTTCTGCTGCTACCACTTTTTCCTGCTGTTGCGATAAATACAGATCTTGCCTTGCAATGAAGAAGGAAGCTGTGGGGGGAGTGTTTGCGTGTTTGTTCTAGTAGCTGACTGTCATGTCTTGAAAAATGGACAAATTTTCAGGCACATGCACGCTTTAACTTCAGCATATTGCATCGTGCTGGGAGGATGAGAAAAGGGAGCTAGTTTTTATGCTGGGGTGTGTTGGTAATTGCTTTACTGGCAGGTTCTTCGTCCTCCAAACAGATGTGTAAGCTTGAAGCTGTGGATCTATTACATGGAGAATAAGCTTCCCTTGTCCCTCCTTTATTGCTTTTTGGGGTTTGGTGTTTTTTAAGGTTCTAGTTTTCCCAAGATCTACTGGAGGTGCCAAGAATGCTTTTGCAAATTTTAGAATTGATCAGCTGTTGCACGGATCCCAAGGCCATCCAAATGTGGCCCAAAATCAGTCAGGAATGCTGAATACTGTGTAAAAAGAAAGTTATTAAATCTGTGGAAACCTAAAGAAGTCTTTGCCAATAGATAAAACTTTTGCATATCAACATTTTACAATATGTGAAATAGTATCAGACGTTCCTTACGTAGTTTATTCTGTGCTATAGAGTTTGTAGATGAATATGTTAATATTACTTGGAGATTCATTGTACAGGAAGATCCAAAATTGTGGAGTCCCCGGTGTGTGGATGTAAAAGTAGCTCAGTGAAGCAGTAGTAAATTGGTGGTTTGAATGGCTCATTGATACTCTGTTGTGTAGGTTAGTAAAAATGGTCACTTCGTACAGTTAAGTGTTGGACAGAGACTCCATGCCAAGAACTCGACATCTCTTCATGAAGAGATTATTATGCTTTTGATTTATTCGCCCAAACAGAAAATGTGGCTCTAACGAGCCATTTTAAAATAAATAGTTAGAGCCCTAAGAAATCGGCTTACCCTCTTAGATGTATGGTGACATTCCGCCTAGCCATGTCTGAATACAAATAGAAACATTCCCTAAGGATTATATTTGAGCTGCAGTAACTCTTTTTCCTCCACTGTGTTTGCTTGCTGTAATAGTACCCTCATAAATCAGCTCTTTAAATTATTTCTGCTGCTGCTAATCTGTTTTAGAGAACAATAAAAGTATGAAACAAATCCTTTAAAATGTTTTAGTTCTTTAAGAAAATAAAATAATGAAAATCCTTAAATACCAAAGGACTGAAGTAGCTGAACAAGCTGACTAAATTATACCATTCCTGCACAGTGATTCATGGCCATTTTCCTTCTGGGGTCATAAATTTAGACATAATTGAAATTGCACAGTAAGGACCTCATTTGATTGGAATTAAAGTGAATCCCTTTCCCCAGAAGAATTGTAGTGACTTAATAGACTTGTACTTACCAACATCAAGGTTGCATATGGGTAAGAATTAATTCTTACTTCCTTTACTGTTTATCTTAAGAAAAAAATGAAAATGAAAAAGTATTACAACTTTCTTGTATGAATGAGCTCCTGGGTCTATACCACTTTAAACATGGTAATCATAGTCATGAGGGGAGATCAGCGGGCCGTTTAAACAGTATCTTGACCTCTATAATGTCAAAAGCAGGTGCTAGGGAAGAGTATAGAAACAAAGCAATTGCATATGATGCTTCCTTCCACATACAAAGACAAGTACTCTTCCAGTCCTCGTGCTCAAGGACATCCTGAACCAGGTGTGGTTTCTGTATATTTGGTAACGGTCAGTAGTTCTCTGTGAACCTGGATAACTTCCTCCTGAATCCTTGTAAAGTTCTAGCCTGTGCAATATTCTGTAGTGAGTAGATCTGCAACCTAGCTAGATATTGTATGAAAAACTACAACTTTTTAATTTTTTTTTTCAACTTGCCAATTGCTAGCTTATTTGGTGCCTTGTAGTCCCTACCCTTCTGTGTACTCATCGTTTTGTAAACCTTTTTTATATTTCCCACAGTCACCTCTTGCCAGTCTGAAGAATAGCAGCCTAATTCTTCCTTTTACAGGAGCTGTTCTGTATCTTGATTATCATTGTTGCTCTTCTTTAAATCATTTTCAGACTGGGGAGGACAAAAACTGCACACGATATTCAAGGTGTGGGTGCACAAGTCTATGCAACGGTAAAACGGTGTTGACTGTTCTCTGTCCCTTTGTTTAATAATTCTTAACACTCAAGTACTACAAAAGTAGCCTTTTGACAGCTACTGTGCACCGATCTGATGATTTAATTGATCTAGCTGATGTAACACCAGTATCTCACTCATGACTGTTAATGGTCCAAATTATCATTGTTTTTTTGCCATATGCATCGCTTTACACTCATCAATGCAGAAAGCAATCTGTTTATTAGTCGTTATTTTTCCAAGTCAAAGCAAGAGCACATTAGTCTGCTGCACTAAAAAACTGGTAGTAACGAAAAATATACGATAAAAAAATCCAGACTCTCCATCACTGAATGATGCATAAGTAGATGGAAAGAGTAAATTATGATCATTTGGTGATATAAGATGGCAAAAAACAGAGGTTAATGGTAAAATAAAAATGAATAAACTCTGTTTGCAAGTTTAGAACTAAAATTTTCTGGAAAGATTATTGTGTATATTGTTAATGGGAAGTAAAAGCCTCTACAATGATTTCTAAGCAAATTCTTTTGCAAATACTCATTATTTTTATTTCCTATTGTAAAACTTCTTATATAAAGGATAGAAAATATTCCTGGGTTGAATATTTAGAGATATTAGGGCGTTCTGCCTTGATTTAGAGGAATACGTCTTTCATCCTTTGGTACTTAGATGAAAATATGGTTGATACTACAACGATATGGGCTCTAGTTCATGAGCCCTATCAAATTTAGCTAGTGTTTGCTATTTCTTCCCACTACTCACCCTGACTACTCTCTCAGAGCCTACTGCTTTTATGGCAGAAGCAGTAAATCAGAGCTACTTCAGAGTCTGATGGTTCATCTGCTCTATCATCAATTTGAGTTTATGTTAGTAGACAGCAATCATCTCTTTTAAACCGGACAGGGTCTGGGAGAGACATTGCAGTCTTAAAATTCTGAATGGCTTGTGGGAGAGCTGTTGTTTGTTTAGTAAAATCCAGCGTACTCTAGAGAGAGTGTGGGCAACTGCCTTCCTGGCAAGTGGAATTCAATGGGACCAGAACTGTAGGTAGAGAAGTCCCAGGAAGCATAGCATAAATGCTGGAAAGCTTGAGTTTGTGCATTGCATTCTGTCATCTGTTTTGGAAACGAAAGATAGTAATATACAGCAAGGTTTAATCTTCCCTGTTTTCTGAAATTTTCCAATCAAGAATGTTACTACAAAGGTATGTATTTCTTCTTTCTACAGTCATGAGGTTTCCTATGGAAAGAAGTAATTAAATGGGGGTGGGAGGAAAAGTACCTTAGAATTGTCATGTTTAGAATCTGTGATCTCAGTATCTTAGACTACAAAGGGAGAACTAACTCTGAGATGTTTCAGAACATCTTTCATGCTTCAGTTTCACTTTTTCCACTCCTATTTTTAGGATAGCATTTCCAATCCTCAGTTGTCCAAAAATTACAAGAGAAATAAAATGCACTGCTTTCTAGGAGAGATCACTCTAATCACTAGTCTGGAGTACCCCGATTTTAAGGTCTGGAAAAGGGAAGTTTTAAAATTGGTCTCTTTTGTACAGGAGTTCTTTAAGATGGCTTTGTTGAGTTGAATTGGCCACTTCCGTGCAAAGATGGAAGTAATACAGAACAGTATTTATAAAAAAGGGAAGTGGAGGAATCAATAGAGTATCAGAACTGAGGAAGAAACAAAATGTAAAACACTCAGGATTATTCTCAGGACAGTAAACAAGATCATCATCTGATCATTGATTTTATGCGTACATCTGTCAGTCACGATGGTTTTGATTCCCTCAGAGAAGGAATATTCTTGAAAACCTTCCTCTGAAGGTTGCTTTGTCTGTACGTCTGGCTTGTCAGAGGGAAAGAAAGCAGTGAAATGTTTGTTTCTTTAAATGGAAAAATTGAAGTCCTTCTTGGCTCTTGTGTACCATTGTTGGCTTCAAGGTGGTACTGAAAGTTCCCTTTGGATCAGATTCAAAGACTAAGGAAAAAATGCTGCCCAGGGTGGAGCTCTAAGTACAGTGCCACCTTTATGCACAAGCATTTGGGTTATAAACACTTTTTTAGCAGGAAACATTACAAAACATTCACTAGGGAAAGAAAATCATGTGTGCTTTTATTTCAGACTGGACTCCCATTCTTTTCAAACATTTGAGGTTTTATTTTTGTCATTCAGAAGGCGGCAGAATTAGAGAGGCAAGACAAAGGTCAAACACATTCAAAGTAGAGATCTTTTACTCAGTTGTACACAACTTCATGACAGTCCTGGGTCCTGACATAGAGCAGAGAATGTAGGTTTCCCAGTCACTGCTGTTGCGTGATAGAGTAATTTTTATTTCCTCCTCCCCCTCAAGGCAGTTGTGTCTGCTGGATAGCTACCCTGGCACTTGTTACTTTGACTTGCTACCTGTTACTGAATCCTGTGTCTGGGCAATATATTAAGATTTCAATAACAAGAGATGAAGATAAAGAGTTGTCTAGTAATTTGATATCACAAACAAGCATTTAGCAGAGTTGCTGCTGCATGCTATTCTCAATGAGCTGAAGGCTCAGAAGACATCCTTAAATCAGAATTAAAATAAAGCTCTTTGTAGAGAGCTTCCATATAGGAATTTGTGGGCAAGCCTCATGAGCTAAACTAAGGTAAAACATATACACAAGCCATATCACAGCATAGTTCCTTCCAGTGCTGGTTCTGGGTTTATTTTACTAAGAGATCTGAGGTTTTTGTATTCCCCAGTTCGACAACATTCCTCTCTGAAGTCTTTGCCACTTGTTTAGATGATTTCTCTAGATATTCCCTGATGTTAACTATGTTACCTGTGTTAGATAAGTACTGTGATATTCCGAGTCCTTTGTTTTCTTCTCAAAACCAGTTTTAATTGAGATGATACCTTCCTGGCCCTTGCAAAAAGGTAATGCTCCCTTACAAAAAGAGGTGCTGTCTTTTTAACTGGATAAACCACTTAGAGTCACCTCTTCTTGTTGATACGGCTTGTCTGTTTTTTCAGTCCTTGTGGTGTTGGTGTCTTTTTCCACTGTTTAGCTCAGTGGAATTTACTTTCACTTAATCATTCATTTGCAGCACATCAGTGGAAAATTGGAGGCACCTGCCATTGAATTGGAAAGAATTCACAGGGACATTCAGCTCTTGGTATGTTTTTATTTGCTGAAAGAAGTCACCAAGGGGCTCCCAAAATAAGTATGCCATTAATAATTATCTTCTGTCTGATCTGAAAGTCTAGCTGGATCGGTAGGCTATAAGGAATGGGCATGTAAAATGGTATTTTATTTAAACACTGTTGTGGTCACTGTAGTAATTCAGGACTCGGATAACAGGACTGTAGAATACACGTCAGGTTCTTATGCCGTCTTATGGCAACCTTTGCTGTTAGAAATCTGCCTAAATATTTGAAGTTGTAGCTCATTTTAAGACATTGTTGCATTCCTAAATATTTGTATATTATGTTACACATGGCATTGCAGAACTGGCATGAACAAATAACTTTTGGCTCCAATTAAGTTCATTTTCAAATTGATACAGACTAGAATAAATGGAGGTGGAGAGAGGAGCACGACTACCTTCTGTGGCTTGGGAAAATCTCCTTGTAGGTGAGTGAGGTTGTTACAATAAAGCATTTCAAGACAGTGGGGAATAAACAGGACTTTACATTTAAAGAAGCAAAAATCTTGCTCTAGTCATTTCTCTAAGAGTCCTGGTCTGTATTTTTAAAACACTGCCTAAATAGGTCTAATCAGCACTGAGTATTTTTAATATTAGGAGGTAGCGATTTATCTTGTAATGTTTTCCTGCTTTATGGACATTTTCAATTATTCTGCTTCAAAGGATGATGGTGAGAAACCATTGGTGCTTTTAAGATCCTGTTGTTTTGTATCTGCTGTTATCAGAAATAGGTCACCTGTGAAGAGGTCACAGGATTAGAGCTAGGTTAGCTTGCAGGACAAAGCTCTAAAGAGGTGGTGAAGAATCTTCCTTTAAAAAGTATGTCATTCTTGATCTTTGCAAGGACGTGTGGTTTATGCCCACAAAACAGATTTTGTGAACAGCAGTATGCACTGGGGTTGAACATGCTCTGAGGTCTGAGATGACTTCTTGGACCTCTGCTACATTCCTCTCCTCGGACCCATGTACTGACCACAATTTCCTCTCCCTATTGTACAGGGTGACAATCATATTTAAAAAAAATGAGCATTACAAATTTTTACTTGAGGCTGCTGTGTTTCCTTCAGGAAACTCTGTTTTAACTGGTAGTGGCCTTCTTACGTTATATGGAAGCTGTTAAGGGAAAAAAAAAAAAAAGAAAAATATGTTCTCCAAACAGTTTTCTTCTCGGGTTTTCCAGTGGTAACTGTCCAGTTTGAAGAAACTCAAAAGATTATTTGGCTACTTCTAGCTAATCACTCTTTGTGGGCAGACTACCTCTTGCGAGGTTTGTTTACATGATCTCAAATTTGAAAAACTGTTGTCCTACAGTCTCCCGATGCAAGCCTGCTCTCCAGGCTATTCAGGGTATCCTGCAAATCTTAGAGCGCTTAGAAAAATTCGTACATTAATGGAAACAAGATCTCAACCTTAACACTTGCAGAACTTGTGCTGTAACATAATTCTGCAACTTGATACTTTAGGTGAGAACTGTGGTGTTTTACGGTGTGCAATTTGGTATGTGCCATACTCCACTGTCTCAGAATAATTGCTTCCTAACCAGGTCTGGAGGTTGTTTAGCGCAGTTACACTGTCCATGTTTGACTGCCTCAATTAGATGTTCTTTGCTTACTAGGGTAAATCAATATCCAGGTTTAATTTTATCTATAATTGAGCATTCAGCTATCTATCTAGTACTAGACCCGTTCAGCAGTTAGTACTAATAGTGATATCTTGCTTCGGCAGTTTAAGACTTTAAAGGCAGTATCCGCCATTTCTAGCTTTACTTTCTCACAAAATTTTCACGGCTGAAAAGATTTTCTACTTTTAAAAATACAATCCAGTCGGTTCTTCTTTATTTACACTTGTTGTCAGTAAAATCCATTACCCTTTAGGGTTAATGGCACTCTGAATGTATGCTATCACAGCAGCACCATTTCTGGACTGTGTAAAAGTTACGTTTTGAAAAATTAAGCACCATCATTTAAAGACCTGTATGCACATATTGTAAAGCACTGGTGGAATTCCCCAGACATGTCTGTTCTAGGGAGGGGAATACTGTCCACCTGAAACAGTCTGAGGAAGAGAAAAGCCAATCTCTGCCTGTTTTCTCTCCGTGTGAGATTTTTCTACCTACGTGTTATCTGTCTCTACTGTTAAGCTAAACTGCCTCCCATTCTTCCTACTAGAGGCCTGAATCTCCCTCAAGTGTTTAAGTTTCTTTATCCTGTTACTGGGCTGTAGTTTGTTCACACCCACAAAAACAGCATTTGCTCATGCACGGCTGTTGGTGTACGGTTACCTGCTTTGCAAATCCAGTGTGTGCTGCTTCATGAACATGAAAAAGGGAGAGAGTATTGTTGTTTCAGCTGGTTCCGCTTGCAATGTAGCCGTGGAAGTAGATTAGCTGATATCAGTGTTAAGGTCAGAGTAGTTAGAACAATAACTTAACGAACATATCCTCAATATGAGACTTTTTCCTTGCTAAAGCTACTGAATTCCGACTGGGTCTTGCTGGCTCCTATTGTAGAGTACCCCCTCAGCAAACTCTCTGAGCATAGCATGCTCTGTCAAAGGGAAGCTTTCCAACTGCTGCATACAAAACTGGGAAGGGAACCTGAAAAGGACTGAAAATGACAGGGTGAAGTACAAAAATAGAAAATAAAGAACTAACAGGAAAAGAGAGACTGAGTAACAATAGAGGGTGAGCAGTAAATCCGGTTTGCCTTTCTAGCTCAGGAAGGTGTCTTGGAATCTGTATTTCAGAGCACCCACTGGGTGGTCACCAGAGCTCTTTTGAGTGTGTGAAATGAAATGGAAAACAATAGCTCAGCAGCAATTGCTTTTTTCCCTCTGATGAGGTGTTCCTTGAATTGCCAGCACGACTCCTGCTTGATTTAGCAGTGAATACAGCCAGGCATTTCCTGAAACGACAGCACTACATGGTGCTATTAGAAATGCTAAGTGAAAGGTTCTGCTGTGAATAACGAAGGAAAGGGAATAGGATATGGGAGGGTGTCCCACTAAACTGTCTCTGCAACAAAAGGGGGAATGAAATGTAGCACAGCTGCACAGGGGCCATCTACCCACTCTGAAAATCCTCATCTCTTCACACAAATGGATGATGGGAGCCAACAAGATCTTTTTGGAAGAGACGTTTCTTTTTGGAATGGTTAGAAGCCGATGCCAGCATTGTTTGTCTTCATAACTTGTCTCTTTTTTTTTCTTGTATTATCTAATAAACTCTCAACTCTATGCTTCTTCATGGTGACTTTTTGCCTGTAAAAGTAGATGTTGTTTGTGTTCTTGGCCCATGTCGCATTCTGACTAGTCTCCACATAGGTATGTATCTGCTTACTCATCTGTTCCGCTATCTCCAAATAACGGATAAATGTTTCCTTTTTAGAAAGGCTATCTTGTCTCAACCTTTCAAATATAGCAATACTGTACATGGCTCCAAGAGTACTGCATTGACTTGGCAGAAACTACTTAAGAATCACTACTCCTCCTTCTCTCTGATTACAGCCCTCAGGAAAAAAATGTGATGACCCCTCATTTTTTTGTTATGCAGCACATTTTTCTGGTCTTTTATTTCATTAAACCTCAAACTGTTTTTATTTCCTCCTTGCCTCACCTTCTCCCTTCAGCAGGGTGGATGTTAGAGAGAGTGCCTCTGATTCAAATGGACAGGGAAGACCCAAAAGGACATTACTGTGACAGATCAATTAGTTATTAGGTGAGCAGTATCAAGTCTCATCAGATGCAATCTATATTTAGTAACTTGTGCTGGTTTTTATCCAGTGTCCAATCACTCATATTAGTTCTATCCTTTTGTTTTTAGAACAAAAAACTTGTATGTTGCTGGGATCGGTCTTAGAGCCCTCTAGCTGTCCAGGACACTCACCGCCTTACATATACAGGTGTTACGCATGCTATTTTCTAGTCTATTTGTTAAAAAACCCCACCTTCCTATTTTACCTTCAACTTGGGGAATTCTAGGCTTTCTGAAACAGATTAATTTTAGTCCTACATTTACATTTTAAGTTAATTGAGCTCTTTAGTTTTTGCTTCTGCCCTGGATATGTTCATTTCCATTTCCAGACTCTCATTTCCGTAACCATTTGTCAGTGTACAATGTCTGTATTTTCACTGACGCCTCAGGGGAAGGTTTCATTCAGTTTGGTGCTTACAGCAAGGTGGTATCTTACCCCACCTTTGCTCATTATAAAGCACTTGCATTATGTCTTTCCTTTTTCTTTTCATTCATCGGAGTTAAGACCCTTCTGCTTGATTCAAACTCACTTGCAAGGTCAAAAAGTGAAGTTTCACAGCACTTTAAATGCTCCTGCGTCCTGCCTGCCCGTGTTACTGTGTGGAATACCAAGATGGTGGCTAGACAAAGAAAACCATTGCTTATTTTTCTGCTGGGTTTGCTCTCAGCTAGCTTGGTCTCCTTAACCAGTCCACTCCTCACACCACGTGTGCCAGCGCAAGGGAGGGGACTGAACCACATGGCTGATCCATGACTGATCTCTGAAATACCCGATCCGTTGGGTTTCATCCTTTGTGTGCTTGGCTTGCTGTTAAGTCTTTTCTGAGATGATTGTGCTTCGGTTCTGTCTGGAGCCTTCTCTGTAGCTTTGTTGATTCTTGTGATTCTAGATTTTTCCAGGGTTGTTGAGGTGCCTGGTCTGCGCATGTGTCTGATATGCCCATCTCCATCCTTTCCTTATAGGAGGGACAAAATGCAATGTCAGGTCAGGACAGGTATAAGACATTTTGGTTCAGGAGAAGGATTGCACTTTGCCTTTTTCTTCATAATACAAATTCCTGTGTAGCAACAGATACCAGAACTGAAATTCTGAATTCCATATTGTGACATGGCTCAGACTTCAGTAATTCTATTAAGGGGAAAAAACTTTGTCTTAGAGTTTACCGCCCCCTCCCACCCTGCCTTTGATGTGGACTTGTTTTCTACACACCAGAGGAGCTCAATACTAGCATTGCAATCTACCAAAGGGCCATTTCTGCAAGCTATGAATATATTTCGCAGACAGCAAGCAAGTAACATCAACAATCTTGTGAGAAAGGAGGAGACAAAAGGATTGTTCTTCCCACCACTGATGATCAGCCTTCAGGACAGATGGCAGTAACTGCTTCAGAGCGTGAAATGAGCCCATACAGCCATCCAGGTATGAAGTCAAGATTGCTGTTCTGAACGGAAAGCGCAGGTTATAAAGAATGTAATCAGCTCTGGAGGAATCTGGGCAGGATGCCATGGATAATAGCTTTCCTTTTAGGAGGGACGCTCTAATGATGATATGGATGTGTTGAATAGTTGTGGTCATTAATAACCCCAAGTAGACAAGAGGTCTCTTTTCCATATTATCCAAACAACAGCATTTTACCCCTACGCTCTTACCCCTATTGATATTGGTTTCTGGGAAAATCCAGTATCTATTGTTGCAGAACAACTGCTTTAACAATGCCTTTGTTTAGTTTCTTGCTATACCATCCAATGGAACTAACTCTAAAATGGTGTTCAATCCGCACTGTTACAGTAGACTAAGATTATATTTATGGGGAAACTATTTCCATATATCTGAAAAGCTACTTTTATTAATGTGTCTTACACTTTTTTGAACAATAGAAACTCCTCTTCCATGGCACATGCTGCATATAAAAGCTGTGGAAGTTAAGACTTTTCTAAAATTGGCAGGTAGTGGAGCATGTAGACATTCTCAACTGGATAAGACAATAAAATCAGGAGAAAATAGGAGAGTTGAAAAATAATTTGAGGTCCAAGAACATAATGGAATTCAGAGTAGATGTTAAATTTTTAAAACTTCAGTCTTGCATGTCAACACTTTAAAATGTCAACAGTATAACAAAAATAAAGTAGATGTAAACAGTGAAATGTATTATGTTGCTCGGATCTTGGCAGTCACCTCCAATGAAATAATAGCAGGAAATTGTAGAGAAAAAAAATGGTGAAATCATTCTGCAGTCATTGGATATTCATGTGAGTCTTCTGTGTTGAGATAACACTTGGGTTTATTTGTATTATAGAATGAAAGATTGCTGTTATAATTGGAAACTGTTAAAGGTTTTGTAGCTCAGGCTAAAGGTTATCCAGGCTGCTGCAGCAGATATCCTAATTCTAACAAAAGATACACAGTAAGGACAGAACATTATAACTGGAAGAGTAATCTAAAAATATACATAGCACAAGAATTCTGCCGTGCTAGGCACTTGTTAGAGCTGATAAGAATTGTGATTGTTGGTTTTTTCCCTGATCCTTCAAATATGTGAAGCTATATTGAAACTGAATCGTACCATTTTGAGATTTCACATATGCTCTTGTCAAGGACTGCCTATTTTTCTTTCCTGAGTGATCTATTTTGTGCCCGAGCCTAAATTGTCTTAAGGTTTAACCTTCTATGGAAGTGTTCTGATTACAAATACCATTAATGCTAATGAGTAATGTATGAGTGTAACATAGGGGAATCGATTCAGATCAGAGTGTGTTTGAGAGTGGGAATAGAGCCCACAAGTACCCACATATAGTTAGATTAATTGCCATAGTACCTGCTATGAGATCAAGAAGAATGTCACTCAGACCTCTATCAGCTAACGTGCTTGGTTGAAACTTTAGGAACATATGCAGCTGAAATCCAAAATGCATTTAACATTGCAAACTATTTTTGCTACCAGATTAAAAATGTCATTGTAGGATCTGTTTTTGTGCATCTCCTAGCTTTTGGTGCATTTGTTTAACCCATGAAAATCTTCTGCTCGTCTAAAAAAAAAAAAAAAATCCCACAGCCAGCACAGCTGGTGCTGTCAGATGCTAAGACCTAAAATTTGCACACGTGTAACTTAGGTCCTTGCAGGACTTAGCCAGCGATGAGGGATGCATAGCGATGTTACAACTGTCACAGAGTTCACAGCTTGCTCAGTGGATCAGAGTCACTTTTGAGAGGGTTATCTGTTGTTTGCCTGTAAAAATCAGCTATTTTAAACATTTATTTTTGTTCTCCTCTGTAAATAAACATGAACAGGCTTCATCTCATCTGTTATGTTTGTGTACGCCAGAGCACCTCCCTGTGTCAGGCAAACTCTCAGCCTGGCTGGTGCAGGCTGGAGGATCCACCAGAAAGGAACCTCCCGCGACTTGGAGCTGAGGTGTAGGAAGGAATGGATCCACCACTATTGCTGTACATAATAGCACTGAGGCACTTCAGCCTGTCTAAACTAAGCATATTTTTTCCAAAAGAAAGAGTAACTTGTGTGAATGACACCTCAGCTGGGCTTCAGGAACATCTTGTACCTGTGAATACTCTGCCAGTTGCTGCCAGGGCTTTAGTCAATGTGAATGGCCTTTGCCATTCAAGATGCTCTGAGGAGCATCAGAGTACAAGATGCAACTTATTTTATTTTCTGCCTGGTTTTCTAGTTGGTCAAAGTCCTTTTGTACTGTTCTGTCCTGGGTGCTGGAGGTCTTCTCTTAATTTACTCTCCTATATTAACGTCATGGGATTGCTATGCCTTGTTGACAACTCTGTTGGTCATGGAGTGAGGTGTGTTTCTCCTTCTTCCTTTTCTAGATTAAAACAAAACAGCTAGACAGCAGTTTCAAGGCTCACTCTTCTTTTGGTTTAAGAATATCAGTGCTGTGTGTACAGTTCCCCACGCTGTATGATCACGTTGCTCTCAAAACAAAAAGCTAAAGCCAGTAGTTCAGTAAATGCATCAGTTTACTATATTCCGGCTGCTTAAAGTCCAAGCTCATTGATACACTCATTTTTCTAGGGAACTTTCTAGAGAACTAGAGACTCTTACTGATGAGTTTTTTTACATTGTAAATGGTAAAGCTTGTGTGATATGCTCCCCCATCAACCTGAGCTTATTTAAGTGGTACTGGTGAGAGTGACTATAGGATCTACTCAGTTCAGGTGTCCGCCAAAATATGGACGTACAATACTGCATTTATTTTACAAACTTGTAAAGGACTACATGAACCTTCCTGTGTGTGCAGGTATGAATAAGGGGCAGAGAGGATGTTTGTGACTGTGCATTGAAGTAATCAAGATCATAACGTGTAATCAGACAATTCCTTCGCAGTTTCTATGGGATAGGCTTGGCACACCTTCAGGGTCCCCAGTATCCTGGGGTGATCAGCAACCCAAACAGTAGGTGCCAGTTTCAGTAAGGCAAAGCTGTACCTTATATCGTGGTGTGGCCAGGGTGCAGCTGGAATCAAGCATGATGAGAAGATTGGCACAAGCCCTGGGCAGATGCCTTCGACATAACCCATGTGCTTCCACGTTAAGTCCTACTACTTGCTACCTTTCCTTGCCGATTTTGGTCTGAAGCTACATGGTGAGCTTTGGAAGGAGGGGGAAGCTCAGCGTTGTAAACAAAATCCCAAAATGCCACAGACAAAGGACACTGTTAAGTTGATTCACGGCAGAATGTCTCAATCTGTGTTTAAGAAAAAGAAAAGGTGAAGCAAGGCTTGTGTATCCAAGCAACCGTAAAGCCTTCACTGTTGCCATGGGAGGTTTTATCAGTGACGCAGTAGTTGAAATTGTCCTTTTCTTATAACTGAAGGTTGTGGTAGGAAGAAGAAGAGGTTTTCTAGACAGACAGCCCGTTCCTGTAGACAATCAGCAAGGAACAGTCTGGAGCGGTCACACACACACACAGGGACACGCACAAAGGTCTGATCAAAAGAAGAACGATAGAACCCGGTTACTTCCAAAATATAAATATGAGGTCCCCTTGAGGCTCTGCTTTTGGAATGGTTTATCCCATCACAATCAGTCTACAGGTAAAACAAATGCAATATTTGACCTGAAAAGAGAATTCACTTGCTATCTCCTGATTAATCTACTATAGCAGAAATATCTCCCAATTAATCTACTATAGCAGAAATATTTGCTATGTCTTAACAAGCAGACTTACAAAAGCAAAT
This sequence comes from Calonectris borealis, assembly GCF_964195595.1. Lineage (NCBI taxonomy): Eukaryota > Metazoa > Chordata > Aves > Procellariiformes > Procellariidae > Calonectris > Calonectris borealis. Next base: position 12,190,109 of record NC_134329.1, read on the forward strand.
CCTCACACACGTGTACTTAATTAATTATTTTCTTCTTTAGTATACCAAACAAAAAAAGGATGCATTGTGGGTATAATCTGATGCTGAATACTGCATTAATATATTGCTGAACATATGCATGAATATGGCACTTTTGTGGCGTATGGCTTCTGACAGGCAGGATTCTCATTTAGCATTACAGATGTATGGATCAGTCTCAGTTTGAGGAAAGTAGGTTTAAGAAACTAATTACCTGCACTTGTGGTTTGAAAGGTGGCCAAGGAAAAAAGAACAAATTCCTTGCATAATATTTGATCAGGGAATAGGTTTATAAATAAAAATCTGGAGTTACACTGGTTTCTCACTCGGAGAGTAAAATATTTCAGTATGTTCCAAAGAGCAGATGCCCAATAAACATCTCTGTGCAGGAAAAGGAAATATTTCCTTAAACATCCTGCAGCAAACGTGACTGATTGAGCTTCCTTTTCCCTCTGCCTGGTGCATTTCCCTTCTTTGCACAGACAGGATCTAACCAGATTTGCAGGGTATGAACTGCAGGTTACTTTCAAATTCATAACTATGAAATGGTTCGTTTAGCAGGACAAAGGCCAAGCCGGCAGACACCCTTTTTCCAGCTCAGCATGTGCATAGCAATGGGAGGGTGGCAAGGAGCTTTTGTTAATCTCAACCGAGCTGGCAAGAATGCTGCAAAATGAAGTCTTTGAAGATGTTTTTTCTTCATTTTTAAAGCAACAGTTTGTCCAGAAAAGCTTCAAAATCTTGCAAAAAAGAAAATCTCCAAAATATTGAAAGACATTCCTGGCAGTCATATAACTTAGGCAAATTTCCCCACCAGCAATTAGCCTCTACAGTTTCCTTTAACAGCCATTTTTTTCACAGGTTCTGCTCAGATGCATCTGTGAAAATGTTTTTCCCCCAGCTTGAATGCACTATTTAAAAAAACTGGGCGGCAGAAAGGATTAGGGTATCGGGTCAGGTTGGGGCGGATCCAAGCTGCAGTGGGATTTTTTTCCTTTTAGTTTAAACGTGTAGGAATTGAAAGCTTAAAGAGCTTCATGCTTAGAGCTGTTCTCAAAATAGTTGGGACTCACACTCCACTTCCTAATGTGCTCACATCACAAGACCAACCGCTGCTACTTGCGCTTTTGTCTGAGGCTCCAGCTGAGAGCTGAGATGCCGACTGCTCTGCAAGGGAAGTTCCCACTTCCCCAGGGATGACCCAGCTCTCCCCCAAAAGGTAGCCCAGGAAAAGGTTCCACCCCGCCTTCCTGAGCCCAAACAATCCAGTGCCTTTCACAAAAACCAGTAACCCTGTTCAGGGATTGGTTCAGATGTTTTTATTTTTATGTGAAATCATAAATACAAAATAAAAATAGTAAACAAGTGCTATAGATTTCTCTTTTCATTGGGATGAGGTTCAGGCCTGATCCTGAGCGCTTCCAAGTCTTGAAGTTCAGGACTAGGTCTTTGCTCTTGGAAAACAAAACATAGCAAAAACCAACTTAGACTTTTACCCTGAAGCCAGTGACATCAGTAACAACGTTCTCTCGGGTTATTTTTTAAAGCACAGCAACAATAAGCATACTGAAGGATGAGATTAAATATAAAAATATTTTTAAAAATGGGCCCCACTTCCTGCTCGTATTGTTGGGCGCTGCCCCACGGACCTCAGCGAAACCTTGTTACGTCAGCAGCGAGTTATCTTTTTGGTAGGATGACGCCGTGTTTACCAGTACATACACAGTCAGCGCTGGCTTCTTCCAAGAGGTCTCCTTGTGCAATTGCTTCAGATTTTGGTTATGAGTGGATCCAGCCCTGCCGTGACACAAAGCTATCTATCGAGAAGTTTGGCTTGTTAAAAAAATTTCCCTTCTAAGGCGTGGGTTTCCCTCCCTCTCCCCCAGACACCAGTTTTGATTTGATTTTAAACACTAGCGATGAACTGCCCCGTCAGAGCCCAAATCCTGCAGCCCTTCTGAAGGCTCTGCAGTACAGATACGTGCAGGCATGTCTGCCGGTGGGGGTTGTTTTTTAGTTCTTCAGTTTGAGACAAAAGAGAGTGAGGTCCAGGATTTGGGCTAATACCTGTTGACTCGTTTGCTAGACACAAGAGGGCTGAGTGAGGGTGTAGCATGTCTATGGGCTGGGTGACAAATACAATTGGACATTATCATTTAAAATAAAAATAAAGTAACCATGAAACAAATAAAGGCACCAAACCACATAACAAGCCAACTTTGGTAGATTTCTTGCAAAATATATGCATTTAAATACATTTACAGTTTACAAGGTTACACTGTTTAAAAAAAGTTGCAATGATGAAATACGGAATATTTCATTCTTGTACCAAAACTACATATCACATCATAACAACAATATTATAGCTTTTATTTAAATGGAGATGGTATAAGAGCTGCACCTCTTTATAGAACAAAACTAGTTCTAGACATACTGCTCTGCTTTTGTATTGTCTGATGGGCTCAGACCCTGCAACATATGTGTTTAAAAAATCAAAGCAGTTATATTTAAAAGGGTAAATCATGTGCTCAATATTCAACATCAGTATTTGCAGGGGCAAGGCTTTAGTCTCTCGTTCAGATCTGTGTACGCATTGATACCGCCGGGGTTTTAAATTTGCTAAGCAAAGAACACAGTCGATGTACATCTGTCACAAACCCACAGTTACGGTTAGTCCATAAGTCTCGGCGTTATCAGAAACTTTTAAGGGTTAATGCTCAGGTTAGGTGTACACACAGTTGTGAGGGACCCACGAGGTCATAGCGTTGGACTCCGAGGAATACAAACACCATGTTTCCTCACTAACTCTTGGCAGAAATCTCCTTATGGCGATACAGATGCTGCCACAGACTGTAGCAGAATTCTGTGTTGATTTAAAAGTACAAGTAATTTGCATGGAAGAGTATCGCACCACCCCTTAACCCCTCCTTTTAAAAAAGTTTGTCTCTGCAGTGTAAAATGGAAAGCTAATATTCCAGGCTGTGGCGAAGTTTAACAGGTGTTGAGCTCAGAAAATGAGAGTTATGTTGCCCAGAGCATCTTCCTTCCAGTCTGCACATTGTTACCAGGGCAATAAGGAGGAGCCATGACTTCACATCTCTTGATTAGCCCACATAAAGTCTCAGTCAAGATATTTGGTAAAATTCTTCTTGCAATTTCTTTGCCTGATTTGGTAAATGACGGAAAGCACGTGTTAACAAAATTATGGTGGGGAGCCAACCAAGTGCAACGTCCAACTGAACACACAATTCAAAATCGGCAGCAAGCGGGGCTTGGCAAGGCGGCCATGAAAGCCGTCCATACCCCAGCCACCAACACCCGGGGCAATTCTTATGTTTCCAGTGTCCTGTAGTGCAGATGAGAGGATGCAGAGGGATGCTGCGCTGGAGCCAGGACATACAAAGATCTCCTGGGTCTCTAAATCTAGTTCTCCAATAATTCTGGCAATGAGTTCATATTCAAGTAAAACAGAACAGAAGCTGGTGAAGGAGAAGGGATGAAGAACCTCAAGGGACAACCTCGTATAATCTGGTTTGTACTCCGCTAAACGACAGCAACTACCTGAAATCTCTTTTAAAGGTCTCAAAGACACACAGACCAATGCACTTCTCTGAGGGACTGAAACAGCTGAAGAAAATCAAATACCCTTCTCCAGTTATTTGCCTGCGGGATTAAGGACCAAGGTTAGTGTCACACTTTAGACAGAATCCCTAGTTTAGTTGCCCAAATAGAAGAAGAACAAAACCCCCTAACCAGTGAAAGTCCCAGCGGGAACAGCCAGATGCAGGTTTTCAGGAGACACAACGAAGAAGGGAAGCTTGTCCTCGGCGACAGGGCACCCCCGACGGCCCGGTCCCACCGGCCAGGCGCTGCCCCAGAGGCACCCGCAGCAAGGGCGGGCGGTGAAGCACTCACAACCCTCTCACGGTAACGCCGGGGAAGGGCCGGGAGCTGCGGCGGGAGCCGGGCGGGCGGGCGGCGGCGGAGCCCGGGCGGGGCGTCCCGGCAGACGCCGCCGCGGCTCCTCCGGGCTCCTCGGTGCCCCCAGCCGCCCCGGGCGGGGAGACGCTGGCTCGGCTGCGCTGTGCGGCCGGGGAGGGCTTTGCTCGCCCCGGCACCGCGGGCGGGCGGTCAGTACCGGGTCCCCGGCGGCGCCCAGCGCGGCGCTGCCCGCAGCGGAGCGGCCAGACCCGCCGGGGAGCCGGGCTGGCGGGCAGCGGGGCGCTGCCCTGCCTAGGGCTGCCGCTTTACGGGGGTCCCCGTTAAGAAGAGACTCTAGGCAGGGGAGCGCTGGAGCTCACCGCAGAGGCTCCGGCGCGGTCCCCGTGCCGGCCGGCTCGCAGCCGTCTGCCCGCGTCCCCGCAGGGCCGGGGGAGCGGGGCACCCCGCTCAGACGTAGTTCTTCTTGTCGTACTCGCCGTTGGAGGTGGGCCGCCGCGGCGCCGAGTACTTGACGGGGAAGGAGGTCTCGTCGCGCTGGGAGCAGGAGCAGCAGCAGATGAGGCAGCCCCCGAAGAGCAGCAGGGCCGTGGCCGCCCAGCCGATGTAGAGCGCGGACCCCATCTCCCGCTTCTGGGAGGGCGGCACGGTGGGGTCGTAGAAGTCGCTGATGACGATGTTGGCGAACCAGCAGAGCGGGACGAGGACCAGGACCCCGCAGAGGATGTAGATGGCCCCGCCGGCGATCACGATGCGGGACTTCATCTTGCCGGGCCGGATGCAGTTGGTGCACTGCGCGCCCACCACGGTCACCATCAGCGCCACCAGCCCCAGCAGCGCCACGATGACGGTGAGCGCCCGGCCCGCCTGCACCTCGGGCGGCAGCGCCAGGATGGAGTCGTACACCTTGCACTGCATCTGCCCCGTGCTCTGCACCACGCAGTTCATCCACAGCCCTTCCCAGATGGTCTGCGCCACCACGATGTTCACGTCGATGAAGGCCGACACCTGCCACATGGGCAGCCCGCAGGCCAGGATCACCCCCACCCAGCCCAGGATGCCCAGCCCCAGCCCCAAAATCTCCAGCGCCGCCGAAGTCATCCTGCCGCCGCTGCCCAACAAAGCCTCCGGAGAAAGCACGGCGCGGCGGGTCTGCACCTCTCGCCCCCGGGCGGCTGCCGAGCCGGCTCTGAGGGCCGCGGCCGCCGGGCAGCGCTATATGAGGAGCCGCAGGGCGCCCTCCCACCGCCCTCCCTGACGCCTGGCCCGGCCCTTTCCCGCGGAGGGGGGCTCGCACGGCCGCTGGTGGGCGGCAGCACCGCCCGCGCCCCGGGGAGTGCCGCGGGGCCGGGGCCGGGGGCTCGGCGCTCCCCCGCTGCTCGCCGCCGGCTGCCGGGGGGGCTCCCGCCGCAGCCGGGGAAATGTCCCGCTGCTCGCCCCGGCACCCTGCTCCGGGAGGAGCTCGCAGGGACGCTGCCCGCTCCCGGGAAAGCGTGGGGCCGAGGAGTCTCCTAGCGGAGTCCAGACACCCAGACTTCGTCCTTTTAGTGCCGTTATCTCTGTATTTCCAATTTACTGATAAAGTCCACAGCCAGACACCCAGCAGCAAGGACGTCCTGATTACCAGAGCCTAATTGATCATTTCCCGAAAGGCTGAGCATACTGACTGACCTGCGCATCTCTCTCTTGCACATTGTGACAGGCAAAAGTTTAAGCAAGCACCACCAAACGCCTTGGGAACCACCCTGAAAATGGAAGAGCTTTGAATATGGGATCTGCACATCATCTGTCAGTACCAATAGACAGATTCTTAATTCGGTCCAGGAAGAATAATTTTTATTAGCTTACACCAGGCATGAAACTCTTTTTGTTTTGATACTGGAGCCAAGAGCGAGACATTCTATTTAAATATGTTGCCACAAAGATTTCAAACTTCACTTTATTGTTTTAATTGCTCAAGTACATTTTGAATCTTTATGGTGTGTCAATGAGTTAAGTGCCTGTATCCCGAAGAGTGTATTTGCAAGAGTTTTCATCATCAGGCTGTGCAGACATTGTAATTGCTACAGTCTCTTCATGGACCACTGGCGTCTTGGATTGTTCTTGCAAAGAAACCTTGGTTCAACCCCTGCACGCCAACAGCAGCTCACAGCCCCTCCAGACTGGCAGATGCAGGGAGTGTTGGTGGGCGAATGCTGCAGCAGAAAGAGAACAGACCTCACCAGCTGCCTCACGGCACTCACGAGGAGCTGCGGTCCAGCAGCATTCCACTGGGTGCCCTGAGAAAGGCTTGTTTTGATTTAAACCGGGATTGGTTTGGTTTATCTTAAATAAGTTTAAATGTTTTAGACGAAATTGAAAGTTATGTTCACACTGATTTTTGACCTGGCTTGGCTAGGTTTGGTTTCAGTTAGCCCAAAGTATCCTTCTAGTGTAGTGGAGATCACAGAGTTGAAAATAACACATTTCCTGCCCCTATGGAAGTGGTTTTCTCTGTTGTACAGAAATTGCAGCATGTGTTACAGCATACAGAGATTTGTGATGGAAATATTAAGACTGATGTGGATGCAGCATGAATGGAAGAGTCCATGTGTGAAGCAGAAGCAGCAGAAGAAATGATAAGCAAGGGTTAAAGGAATCACATGCATCGACAGCTGAGGATGTGACTGATGGGTTAACACTGAGCAATGCCCTGCTTACATCCTGACAGCAGCGGCACTGATGACTCTTCTGCAACAAGGTCACAGTACACTGGATGTGGCCTTTCACTTCTTTTTTTCCAACTAGAAGATAAACTTTAGCCACAAGACACACAAAAAAGAAACAGAAGAACATAAGCAGTTGGTGGACCATCATGGTGTGGACATGCTGACACATGATGACCGCAGCCTCCCATTGATTATCTCTGCTTGAGGAGCTGTAAACATTTCTAGCATGGAAAATGTCTTCCTAACAGGGGCTGCCTGGTAAACGGAGTTAAGAGGAGTTATCTCCTCTTCCAGCTGTATATGAAATACATACAGTTTACTTCAATTATTTAAAACTGTAAATTCCAGTGTGCAAGTCCAGGAGGAATGTGTGACTGGGGCTGTGCAGCCTGTCAAACTGAGGCTGCTTACAATCACGCAGAAAAGTCCCTGGTGTCAGGGAGAGGAGAATGTGCAAAAGAACCAGCCACAGAGACAGAGATATCTCAGAGGTGAACAGGAAGAAACCCAGAACACAGGCTGAAACTGAATAACATCTGTATTTATGATGATAATAATGATTATATAGAAAACAGCACAGAAGAACAATTAAAAAAGGGGGGAGAAATGCCAGTTATCTTAGCCCGTAAGCACAGGAAAGCCCCACCCTTGCCACTTGCCCGGGAGCACGGAACTCTGAATTTCCTCCGCTAAATGGCCTGTGTGTGCTCCTGTGCCGACCGGGAGGCACTCATGGGGCTGGGAAGGAAAACCAGTGCATGGCTTGTGTTACCTCTGCAGCCCTCACCCCACCTTCCCTTGCTACCTGTTACCGAGCAACTGATTCCTACAAATCACTTAATCCAAGACAATTATTTCTCTGGGGAAATATATGCTTAATAATCACAGGGTAAACCAACCTTTCTGCTCAGAGGCATTTCCATTCCTGGTATTTCACCTTTGTCTGTTTGTTTCTTTTCCTTTCCCCAGATACTAGCTTTTATCCTGGCTACTGGCAACAACCTCCATTTTTAATTACTCTATTCCCTGATCCTGAAAGTGACACTCGTTGCACAGGCTACCCTTAATGAGCCCATCGGTGCAAGGTGCTCACTGGTCTGCTTACTTGACTTACTGGTAACTTGACTGACACAGCTGCTGGGGGCCTGAGGACCCTGTCAGCTTCAGCGCATTGTGGCTTCTGATGGTGTTCATGTCACAACACCGGGAATTAATTTAAACTCCCAGAAATGGAAAGGTTCTAATTTCTTAAAAGGAAAAACAAATCAGCATGATGTTTTTCTTGGGATGTTAAGCAAAGAAATCACTACTTAATAAATTAAATCCTTGCTGGTAAAGTCTGGATTCCTTTCAATTCAAAGGCATGATGTTCTTGCAGCAAAGTAACTCATTAACAAATGGCCATTAATGTCATTGCATCTCTTACTGCTCCAGCTATGTATTTATTAAATTATTCTAGGGGGGATACATAGGGGGGCTTTGCAGCCTGTAAAAATGGGCGGAAGTGGTATTCAAGCTGAGAACAATTGCACAGAAACCATACTATAGCAAGAGGGGCTTTGGGATTAGAGGTGATTGTGTTTTCACTCTTTTCCTGACATAATCAGGACAAATACCAGGCGCAGAGTTACTGGGAGGGCTGCTAAGGGGGGTCCAGGCTCGCACCAGCATTGCTTGTCCTGGAGTATGAGCCCTGTACCACGGCAGAGAAGAACGGCTGTGCCCAGCCCTCCGGTCTTGCTAGGGCTTTGCTCAGCCCAGAAGCATCCCACCAGCAATGTTTAGATAGATTTGCCTTTTGGGACCTGAAATGCAGTCTGCAGAGCACGCTTGGCTTATACCTTGTGGAGCGTCCCTTACCTACATGCTTCTGCTCCTTCTCATCCCTAAAACGTTAAGCATCTGGAAGACAGAGAAGAAAATGACATTTGGTATCAAGCTTATGCACAAACCTAGTATTGTTTGTGTGAATAAGACAGAGTACGAGTCAAAAGATGAATTAAAAGCCCAGTGATCTTAAGACAGCTTACCATAACTTTTGGATCAGACATAAGCAAAGGTGAAGAATCAGGAATCCTATTAGAATTAGATTTTGTGCCATATTTTGTCTTCTAATTAGTGCTGACATAAAGGCAAGGATGTTTACAAATACAGAGGTGTTAGGCAGGGGCTGTTCTTTATTTAGAAAGCTTGAGTTTTCTCCATGAAGATTACTCCTTTCTGAATTATCCTTTAAAACGCAACTGTTTTTCCCAAGAGAAGAGATTTAGTTGGAGCTTGAGTGCGCATACCATCTTCCACGGTAAGATAGGCCTCCATGAAGTTCCTGCATGTCAGCAGTGCCAACACGTCTTCAGACCAGTGTGACACATCAGAAGACTGGCATGTAGGAATGAGTCCTTGTCAAATGAGCAGGTGATTACAAAATGAAAGTGCACAATTTCACCATCGGATTTATCTCAAGATCATTTATTTTGGAAACAAGCTGAAGCGGTTAACATGACGTTGTGACTTCCTCTCTTAGTTCATCTTTTGAACAAAGAGAAGCGATGATTTAAAAGCCACGCCAGGATTTTGCAAGAGTAATGCTCTATGACTGGTGCTAATGATGTAGGATCCAACACCTTTTTTAGTACAAGTGTGGCTGCTGCTCTTCAGGATTGAGAAATGGATACCCACGCTACTCTTCCCCCTCCGTGGTGATGTGACAAGACTCGTGTAAAACAGATTTATGTAGTTGGAAAAAACAGTGAAAGAGGTTACAAACCTGCTTCCAACCTTCATGTATTTGCTGCTGTATATCCCCTTCCAAACAAAGCTGCCCTAGCCCTGCATCAGTCTCTGCACTTCACACACACCCTCTGCCTGGGCTTTTTTTTGTGAACTGCCCACTGGCACTGCCAGGGAGCCGGGAGCGGGGGGCTCTGGCTGGCCTACACACGCTGGGAATACTGAGACAGTGTTATGAGCCGTTCCTCACATAATGAGGAAAATAATTGCGCTAACCCATCATTAGAACTGAGTTCCACGCCTCCCTGCTCGAATTCCTCTACACACAAACCTCTGGTTTGAAACTTCCCCTTGGTTGGAATTGATCTTCATGTCTTTACGTCTTATTAAAGCACCCCCTGACGGGAATATTTCCAGTCACTGCTGTCAGGACCAGCTGGGCTGCACTGGTGAGCTGCTGTGCACCTGACTCTTCAGCACCTTGTTTTCTGAATTTGGCTTTCGAGAGGATACTGCGGTGTCGCTGGACAGCCATAACCCTGTGTTAATGGCATTTCAGGGCAGTTAGTATGGTGAATGATGGCCCTTTCCCAAAGCTTAGAACCTCCCGTCTGTAGATGAGCAGCTAAACAGCCTGATCACCCCACTCGCCAAGAGAGCACGCTGAATATACACTTAGGTCATGTCACTTCAAATACTTCCCTTTAATGCTATGGACAGCTCTTGAGAACGTGTTAAAGCTTGGACAGGCAGAGGGGGGAAGGCTATAGGAAATATACATTGTTTCTTGCCTCAGGGTCCATTCTATGTCATGTTTCCGATCAGGAGAAGTGTAGTTTAATTTTGTCTTTTTCCAAAGTCAGCCTCCTTCCACAGATTGTGGTGTACCAGGACCCTGGTAGATCTCTTTCCCATGTAATTGTTGGGAAATTACAGAGCAGCGTCAGCAAGGACAAATGCCATTGTTTTAAATATACATTGCAGATGTTGAAAGTAATTAATAAAGACATGACTATGAAGTTACTGAAAACTGTTCAGGGCTAGTGATGGGAAACATACTGTGTTTCTCTAGTGTCCCAGGAAATCTGTGTTCCTGAGAACATGTGAGAGGTTTGGGACATCTCCTCTGATTATGAAAGTGATGAATTCTCAGCAGTGCTGTCCCTGTTCTTAATGAGATACATCTGAGGCGAGCCCTGTCTTTGGGAATAGCATGCATCTGTTTTGTCAATCCTGATTCCCTTCTTAAAAGTGAAGCTGGTTTCCAGTAAGAGGAAAGGATGGCTGTTATTGGTGAAAAGATGCAAAATCTCTCTTATTCCAGAGAAAATTTTTAAGTTCTTCTTATTGCTTCTTCATTACCATAATTAGCATCTTGAAAAGGTGGGCTTGTGTGTGCTTGTAAATGCAAAAGAAACACTTCTGTTCCTCCGAGACTGCTGTAATTCAAACACAACCTTAATTTCCTGTAGTGCGTCACTAAAAATGCGTTTATCTTTTTTGCAGCAAGGGAAAATACTTATCTGTGGCAGATTTTCTTATGGATTACTAAATAACTTGTAAAGTAGCTTGTGTCAATAAATCCTGGTGCATCCACAGATGCTGGCTTACTGTTTGTGTCCTACCAGAGCTCCAGCTCTGAGCCGCACACTTTAAAAGGGCTCAGCGGTGAGTCCAGCTTTCAGTGGACCTGACATTTCCGATTCCCGACGCAGCATGTCTGCAAAAACACAGCAGATTTGAGATGTTAGAATGGTTCACCCCATTAGTGATTCCATGGATAAAGCAATACAGAAGGGTATTTTGATCAAGTCACCAGTTTACCAAATACTAACAGAGAATGGGAAGTTCGCCCTTAAATTTCTATCACCACACCCAAATACTAAAAATTAGCCCAGGGAATATCTAAATTATGATATCCAACATTCACACTAGTTATGTTCAAAGTAGTTTTTTCTCTAGTAATCCTTTAAAAGAGGATGTCACCCACAGTGTGCAGCTCTTACGTATTTATTTCTAAAAGGTTTGGTCCTGGAGCCATGTACTGTTATTTAGCAAAGCATATTCCGAATCAAACACAAACTTAAATCTTATAGAAATGAAAATGATTTATGCATATGCTTAAGAATAAATTGTTTAATCAGGACTTGAGTAATTTTATTTCCAGGGAAGATTGGGAGAGTTCAAGATGCTCAGTGTCTTACAGTGGTGGGCCAATATCTCCATGAATTGCTCTTATGGCACAGCCATTACAGCAATCACACATGATTTTAGGCTCAAATTCCAAATAGTCAGCTATGTGAGGAACAGACTCAATTGAAAGAAAATCAAGTTAAAAGGGATCTCATGACTGAAAAGAGACAGTTTTATTTTGTCTAAGCAGCATATCTTCTTTTTTTTTTTTTTAATTTAATAGCAGTAATGCCAAGGAACATGGGGTTGTTTTATCTATCAAAGCTCAATTTAGTTTTCAGTTATATAGTGGTATTTATTTTATTATAAACAGTATCATATCATTTTCTCTGTTAAGGAGCAGAATAAAAGATATATAATGTCTTTTGCTGAATGGATGAAGTATTTCTAACTTGCTAAGGTGTGACTCCACACAAAGTTAAGATTTTAATTCAAGGAAGGATTCTAATTTTGCTTTTGATAATGTAAACATAGATGTATCAGGAAGTTTTATTAAAGGCATTTGAGCTTCCAAGGGAGGAATAAAACAAAATTCTTTCAGATGTAATAAATATAGGAACGAGTGATTCACAGTCAGACTGCCATTCACTGCATTAACATTTCTAGACTATTTAACCGTTTAGGAGGAAGAGCGTTCTTCAACACAACGATTTCTTCTGTTTGCACCTTTGCTAATACCAGTGTGAGAATAACAAATACGCAGTACTGCAGTCTCTTGTGGGCGTGCATTCTCTGTAGGTTTCCGAGTGCAGCATTTCTCAGTTACATGCAGCAAATTGTTCCAGTTCTGCTGCTCGGTGATCCTGATACTGTGGTTTCATAACAAGTCTCATAACAGGTTTCAAAAGTAACAAAAGTACATTTTCACCAAGTGCGTAATGCACTGTAAAACTCATTGTCACAGGATGCTCTTTAATGCCAAAAGTTGAGATGGGTTCAAAAAGCAACAAGAAAAATTCATGGAAGAGAAAACTATCAAGATAAAGCTTCTGGCTCAGGAAGCTGCTGAGCTCCAGACTGGCGGAAGCTGGGAGGATACACAGACACGGTGCTGCTTTTATCTTTTGCTAAGCATCTGCTGCTGGGCGCTGCAGAGGTAGGGCACTGGCTAGATCTGGCCTTTGCTCTTACCCGAAGTGCCCTTCCGTATCTTACTTTCTGGCATAATGGGACTGTTTTGGGAGGATTGTGACTTCCCTGAACATCTTGTGTGACAGTTGGTCAGCCGTCTGATTCAGCCATGTCTTGGGAAAATTATTTGTATGCCTCAGTAATGAAACATTTGGAATTTCTGGAGAACGTTTCACCCATTGCACTAAATCCTGCCAAAGGAAAGGAGTGACAATCATGGGGAAGCACTAACTTCCACTGGACTCGGTGTTGATGCAAGTCCATAGTCTGGCATTGTCCATGCTAATCTCTTGTAATTTCTTCAAGTGCTAAATAGTTTTTTGTAATATCAGTTTATGTGTGTAAAACACTGTGTGCATCACAATGTTCTTATTTAGGGAAAGAAAGAAAAATTGCCACTGTTGTTCCTTTGGTGACGGTGCAAAACACCTATATGGAGATCCACGGAATAATTTAAAATAAGACAATTTCTAAAGAAGATTGAAATGCCATCTTTTGACTCCTCCAAGAAGGCGGCGTATAACGGTACTTTGTGTTATAACATTACACTTTGTCCTAGGAAACGGAACTTGGTTGCGCTTTCATTGGCTTTTCTCTTGTTCTTACTCAGATCACATCAATGCTTGGTTGATAATACGAGCACAATGTGAGTTAGCAAATAATGCCAGTCTGCCTTCAGCAGCATTTGTTTCACTTCCACATTTTCCTGTTGTGAGCTGCAACCTTGTTTCCTTAATGGATGGAAATACAGACAAAACAGAAATGTGCTTCTTGGTATTCAAAACAGCAAGTCAAAAGATTTGCTGCTAGGTCGCACATACAAACTGCCCTCTGCAAAATGTTGGGATGGTTTTTCCTGAACCCAGTCCTTGCAGCTGGAATGTTGGAAGAGCACTTCCCTGAACTTCTGCTGACACTGTTTTAATCTTGTCAGCGTTGTATTGAGCACTTGAGCTATGTGACACTGTTTCACCACGAGATAGTGATCGGGTTCTGTAATCTGACTGCAGGTATCATTTGTGCTCTGTGTCTGCTGGAGTCCCTGGTGCCTCAGAGAACTTGCGGGCGAGAATCCCACTCACCCCTTCAGCGATGGCACTGACCAAGGCGGAATGGCTCTTGCTTAACCAGAGGGAATGCCATAATGAAAGAGAAGATAGCAAGTGTAGGTAAAACGAGTACATTGGTTTTTTTGCACAACATTTGAGAGAGAAATTTGCTTCATGTGTGGATGAGCAGCTGAAAACCAAACTTATATTACGTACTCCGTTACAGTTAAAGAGCACAATGTTTAAGCTAGATTTCCCTCTGGCTGCCACACCTACTGTACCAAAAGCTTTTCCACTGTGAGGACTATGGCTAAAGCCTGCTGTAGTGGAGGCAATCTGAAAGCTCAACAGTATTTGGGTAGGAAATAGGAATCAAACAATTTGAGACGGGGATATTTTAAGCAGAATGGGCTCCGATCGTGTTTCATTCTTGAAGGTTAACTCGTGTGCGTCGCTCTGGACCGAGACTGTTTGTATAAGACAGATGCCCGAGCGCGCTGCTGGTGGGGCGTGAAGCTGGGGGATCGGACAGCTTGGGTCATTTCGAAGTCGTTACATGTAGTGTAGTCGGAGCGCGGTGACCTCCGCAAGGGGTGGCTCTGTCAGACGAGCCTTTTTCCCACGTGTTTTTCCTTCGGGAAGTCAGCAGAATCAGGAGATGCTCCGTACTTAGAGATGTGCTCTACAACTACCTGAAAGGAGGTTGTAGCGAGGTGGGTGTTGGTCTCTTCTCCCAAGTAACCAGCAATAGGACGAGAGGAAATGGCCTCAAGTTGCGCCAAGGGAGGTTTAGATTGGACATTGGGAGAAATTTCTTTACTGAAAGAGTGGTCAGGCCTTGGAACAGGCTGCCCAGGGAAGTGGTGGAGTCCCCATCCCTGGAGGTATTTAAAAGACGTGTAGATGAGGCGCTTAGGGACATGGTTTAGAGGCCATGGTGGTGTTGGGTTGGCGGTTGGACTTGATGATCTTAGAGGTCTTTTCCAACCTTAACGATTCTATGATTTTGGCGCTCGGGCCAAGGCAGGAGGAGACCGGCTCCGGGTGCGGGTGCAGAACTCCCGGGGACAGCAGCAGGGGGACGGAGGGGCCGGCGAGCGTGAAGCGTTTTAGGAAACCGCGGGGCGGCTGCTGGGGACCCGGGATCCCGGCGGGGGGAGCCGCTCGCCCGTCCCCGCAGGGCGGGTTTCAAACCCGTCCCACCGGGACCCGGCTGGCGGGCAGTGACGCGGCTACGGGACGGCCCGGGAGAAAAGCACCGCCGCTGAGCCGTCCCCGCGCCCGACGGCGCTGTGCCGGACCCCCGCGGGCGGTCACGGCTCCGCACCGCGCCACCCCGCCCGGCACGGCGGCCCCTGCGGGGGGGGGGGAGGTCGCCATGGCAACGCCCCGCCGCCCGCCCGCGCGGCACGGGCCGGCTCCCCGCGCTGCCACTCAGGCAAGAGGGCGGGGTCGGGGTGAGACGCTCTATCCCGTCTCGCTCGTCCCGCAGCCGCGCCTCGTTGCTATCCTGGGAAGCGGCCTAGACCATAGAGTCGTGCGGAAGGTAGATAAGCGCTCGGCCGCGGTGGCGTGTGGGATGCGGGAGGGCTCTGCGGCGGGAGGTGGCGGATCGAGGCCTGGCAGCCTGGGCACCGGCGGAAGCGGCCGCAGGCTCAGGTAAGCGCCGGGCCGCGTCCTCCGGCGGGCGGGTGGACGCCTCCGCCCCGCACACTGCTCCGCCTGGCCAGTGCCCGCGTCCCGCGGCTGGGCCTGCAGCCGCCAGCGGGGCGGCGGTACGGGCTCGGCCCTGGCCCGGCCCCTGGAGCTCGCCCGCGGCGGCGTGCGCCCCATGCACGGGCCCAGGGCCCTGCCTCCGGCCTGCCTGCTCTGCCCGGGGCGAGGTTTGCGAAGCTGAGGACGAGGAGGGGAGAAGCGTGTGCGGGCAGAACCCACGCAGCCCCGCGGCCGGGTCGTGGGCCGTTTTCCGCACGGGTTTATTTGTTTTTAAAGCGAGGCGTGCGTTACTTCTGAGATGTGGAGGGGGCCTGGGGTCTGCCCGGCATAAGGCAGCCGGAGATGCGGGGCGAGGACGGAAGGGGAAGTTCCGTCTCCATCGGGCATTCCTCAGATGTCTCCAAAATCGCACCGCTGAGCCTGGCCCGCTGCCGGGAGCCGGGGGTGCTGCGGGGGAAGGCAGAGCCCGCCGCACACGGGACGCCGCGCGCCTGATTTGGCAACAGGCGGAACAAATGCTTTACACGTCTTTTTGTCTTTTTTTTAGGTCTTAAATTATTGTTCCCATGCGGGTTAGAGAGTGCATGGTATCATGGGACTTAAGCATGATTTGGTGGTGATTTAGAATACTAACTTACCACTGTTTGCTATGCGTTGCCAGTATGTGCACAATTATAGTTAAGCTTTGTGGGTGTGAGGCAGAGCTGCCTATTTCCTGATAAGTGATCATGGCTAATATGTTTAGCTTTTTAATTTAAAAAAAGTGCCTGCTTTTCACGTTTATAGGTTTGTTTTGCAGTATTTTTCTCTGATACAGTAACTTTGGGAAAATACTGTCAAAAGCTGCTTGCATAGGAAGCACATAATCACTAAAATTGATCATTAATGTGAACGGTGTCATTGCCTCCTTTGTGCTTTTTAAGTGACTGTATTCATTGAAATAACAGTAAGAAAGGAAGTTGTCTAGAGTAATATGTTAACACTGAAATGGAACTTCAAATAAAATAGTTAGGATTAGGGTTCTAGATTCATGCATTACTTTTTCTAGACCTTTTCCTTTTAAGAACGGTGCTCATACATGGTTCTTCTCTCTCACTTGCTTACTCCTTGCCTCCCTTTGCTGTGCATGTGTGCTGTTAAGTCACACAATTGTTACAAGTTTTGATGAACAGCAATGCATTCCCAGCAATAATCTATATGGTGTGTCATTGGTTCAAATACATTATCAAAATGAAGTCTGTAAGACTTACGAACACCGAATACTAATTCAAAGACAAAGCAGTGGCGTACACTTATCTTGGTCTACCTGCAACCATAGCTGGGTTTTTTGTTGTTGTTGCATTTGCTGTTAAATTCTGTATTTGGTGAAGGTGATACATTAAGAGTAATGAATAAAAGTAATGAAGAAATGTATGCAATTGTTAATGTGTAAGAGAGGATTCCTTCAGTTGGTAACATCTGTTTCTAATGAGGAAAATGGAATTGCCTGGGATTGTTGATACAGAGGGAGTGGTGCTTCTCCCTGGGAGCTTCTGGGAGGGGGTTTCCAACTAGAGATGAGGACGTGCTACGAACAAAGCATGACACAGAGAACAGGCTCTGCTGGACCTGCTGTTGTTTGATAGAATTGGGTGATTCATACAACTTTAATAGCGTAAGCTAACAAAAAAACCTGCTTTGTGTTTGAATACCCCTATATCCAGTTTGGAATACAGTGAGGAAATTTTTAATTTTCACATAACTTCCTTGTTTCTCTGTATGCAAGACACTCGGAGAAGTTATAAATTTTTTTTAATTATTTATTTTTTATTATTTATTTATGTGCTTGACTCTGACATTTCTTTGTGGGTTTTTGTAGTTCTTTTTGTAAGAAACCACAAATACTGGTATTTTACTGAGATATTCTTGGTGTTTCTCTGTCTGTTTTAAGCCTGAAAATGTGACTTCAGAATGCTAATGTTGTTGAGCCCATTTCCAGCATTTCCTAGTCTTTACTGCTTTCTGTGGTTCCTTATTAGGTTATTAAATACTTTTTTAGAAGTATCAGAGTTATATAATCTCAGATAGAAAGGAAGAGGCCTCATTTGATAAATCAGGAGGGCTGTTCTGCTTGTAGAGATGGTTGTTAAGGTCACTCTAAAGTGATTATTTTAAAATGTTGTTTAATATCCTTATATGGAAACACTCCCTGTACATTTTTCATAGCATTTTCTTTGTGCTAGTTTCTATTAAGAAGCTCCCAGTCTGCCTGTTCCTAACAGTTTACTTCTTGCATCCTGGCAGGAACAAAGGAAATGACCCATTTTCCTTCCCCTCTCTTTCTCTCTCACTGGAATACTTTTCTTAGCAGAAGGCGTTAGGATGGCACGTTCCAAGCCTCTGTATTTGTAGAGGAGGCAACGGTAACCAAACTTAGTGGTAATCTGCTCCCTTCAATTGCCTAACAGCACATTCTTTAGGTTAAGAATTTGTTGGGATCTGAAATAATACTTTGTTACGTTATCCACTGCTCAAAAACCGATCTGAACATTCCTAGACTGTAGCATAGTGTCCCTTTTCTCTGCTAGACTTGATAAATGGGGCCCACAATTATTTACAAACAAGGTTTCACTGCTTTTTGCAAGTTAATGCAGTTGTATATTTCTTTTGAAGTATTTTGCATGTGCTGCTTTGCTCATCTCATAATGATTGAAATAGTCCTTTGAAAATCTAAAGAAAACAGAACAACTATGGCTTGCTTTGTTTTGCCTTAGGTTTGTTTTTTTTTTTTTAATTTTATTATGGAAAATTGATGAAAAATGAAACATTACAATTTCCAGATGTGGAACTATCCAGGGTGTTGTCAGATACTCAATTTCACATTATTTTAATGTTTGATTAGGTTGTATGCAGACAAACTTCAGGATTTCAGCAGTTATTGATGCATAGTGTAGCCTGGTCCATTGACAAGTTATCACTTGTAAGCAATACTGTAAGCTCTGTGGTTATTTGGTGCTGTAAGAAGATGTAACATACGGTATTTTGCTAATTCCAAGGTTTTGATTTGTAGTGATATGGTAAAGCTTCAGGAAGACAGCTCACGGTTGTCTGGGGAAGTCGGTTGCTTGAATAATTTTCCAGGCAACCTCATGAGGGCAGTATTATGAGTTGCAAAATGTGTTGAGGCTGAATAACGGAGGATTCATTTGAACCTCCGTGCCTTATTTAGGTGTTGTGGAACAGCAGTTTTATCTTTTTTCTTTTTTCAGTTAACTTTTAGTTAGAATATTTCTATTCTAACAGTGGGGAAATAACTAACTGGATGCGCTGCAGTCATGATGTGATCAGAGCAGCTGTCCTGCAGCTTTGGCTACAGCAACTTTTTGGTCGGAGTAAGATACAAGGTGAATGTGGTTTGCCCAGTAGGAAACAGGCGTTGTAAGTTATATTTGTAGAATGATTTATTGTAAATTTAGCTTTTTATGAGATGACAGACTAATTTTTGAAGTCAGATGTGTCATAATCACTTGACAACAATTTTGACTCTTCTGCTTGTTAATCAAGAAGCTTGGGTAACGCTACAATGGATGCGACTATACTGTCAGTTTAAAGCAGAAGTAATTAGAGAATTTGCCATACATATTTAAATCTGAATTGTTCCCCCTTCTCACCTTTAATTATAGGCAGCTGCTCTGGGTGGCTTCTCATCTGGCATTACTGTGAGAAATGGGCCAGAAGATTTATCTGTGTTAGCACTCAGACAGTGACTATTTATGAACTTTTCTCAACTCTTGAATTACATCACTGATTTTATAGACAAGGTGACAATAGAGGTTTCCAAACATAGAAACAAGGTGTGGACAGAGCAACGAGTTACATCTGTCAGTCAGGCTGTGACTGACTTTAAGGATCTGTAACACTGGTTGGCTGGAGGCTGGAATGAGCCCTTGCATATTGGTCAAAGAAGAATAAGCTCTGTTTTTTCAAAACCGTTCTTAAGGGATGTTTCCCAGGCTGTTTTGAGGAATACCTGATTAGAGGCTGTCAGAAGATGATTAGGATCAGGACCTCCCTATTTTCCAGGCAATGGATGTATTAGGCTTTCATTAGCAAGCAAACGAACTGAGCATGGGGGAAAAGTAGTTGGAGGAGAAGAAAAAACTTTGCTTGCTTACAGGGTGGCTGGTGTCTGCACAACTGCTAGGAACTGAAATGCCCCGCTTCAGGACAAACAAAATGCCATGTGAGCTGAAGACATGTTTTCTTTGAAACTCCAAGTTGCAATTATGCTAACTTCGACTTTTCCTTTAGTCCAAAGCTTAGTATGTCCCTGCTAGGGTTTGACTGTCGAACTGCGGGTGTCAGAAGCTGGACTGTATCCTGCTAGAACGACTCCCGCTGCCCGGCAGGAAAGGATTCTGTCTGAACACACAGGTGCCTGCACAGGGGTCACTTCCCGCTTTCCCAGGCCAAGAGCCGCGTTGTCAACAAACCAAGCTGTGAAGTGCTCCTGCCACTTCGGCGTTTCCTGTCAGTGCTCTGTGGCCGCCCTAAATAAAAGGGCCTCGCTATTGCCGTGATAACTAATCTATAGCACAACTAACGTCCTTGAGTAAAAAGATAAGGGCTTGCCAAAACCCAGCTGTTCTGGGCGTCTGAAGCTGAAGAACAAATCTTTTTGATAGTCCCTCAGATCAGGGTTGAATTTTCATGTCCAGCATGGGTTAGCAAGTGCCAAGGTTCTGCAATGTTTGGTGTAGTGTTCACACTCAGCGATAGTACTTTGAAGTGACTGAAAATAATGTTATAACCTTTACCTGGAAATCCCATAGGTGTCCTGTTCTCGGGAGAATTGTTGTATGCGGTCATATTTCTCAAATACAATTTTTTGGACAACAGTTTGATTACATTCACCTATTTGTAAACCATCTTTAAAAACCGTATAATTCATAAGTGTAAAGGGTAAAAATGGAAGGAAAAAGGACCTCCTTATGCTGTATAGGGTGTGGGGAACAGAAAATATTTGAATTTTAGGTTTTATTAGCTAATTACAGAATCAGAGAACTTAAAAGAAAAATTACATCAGGAGTACCATGCATACTCAGCATTAGCTTTCAGTAGATATTTTTCCTTCTTTAAAGACAGGATGGATGAAAGATCTTTAAGGATACTGAATTTTAGTATTTTGAGTTTTAAAGGCATCTTTCTATTTTAAGTATTCAAATGAAGTATTCTGGTTTTAATAATCCTGTGTAATTTCTTTCCTGTGGATAGCTTCACAGAAGCAGCTATTTTGATTATGGCTTGTTTATTCTGGTAATCTTTGAGTATGTGACATTTCATTCTATTAGAATATTATTATATGCAATTGTTCAGTTCAAAATTAAAATGAATGTAATCTTCAAGTCAGCTAACATGCACTATGGATTTTATTTTCCAGTGTCTGGAACTTGGAGTGACGAAACATGTCTCAGTCAGGTGAAAAAGTAAAGGTAAAGAGATGGCTGCATAGCAAAAATTTTGTTTAGAATCTGTTCAACTGCTGAAAATACTTGTAGTCTTACTGAAGTGGTAAAATAGTGAATAAATGATACCTCATTTCTTCAGATGCGTTTCTTAAAAGGAACTGTTTAGTAGAAACAGAGCATGCATGTGATTCTAGTAATAGGCTTTCGGATGTTTGCCAGACGTTCAGGTTTGCTTACACATTTACCTAAGGAAATTTAATTTGACAAATCTTCATTTCTAATGTTTTGCCTGTCTGGGTGGGTTTTAAAAAGATTGTTAGCAAATAACTAATTGCCTTTTAAGTGATTTCCCCTGTATCACCCCCTGCCCCACTGAAAGCATGGCATTGTATAAAAAGTGTTCTGATCATAAACTCATCTGTGAAGAAAATATTTGGTTCCAGCTAGTTCATAGGTCCCTAAATCAAGTGGCTGCCGTTCTTGTTTAGGCTCCTATTCGGTTTTCAGTCAATTGATAACAGATGGTGAAGCAGACTGCCCTTTTTATAGCCCAAATCTCTTTGATAAGTTTTTCAGGCACATTTCTTCTTCCTGCCTTTGTGTTAGAAGCTAAACATAGTGAAGATAGGTGAACAGCTTAACAAGCAGAAGGTAGATCTCTGTGTGATTGTATCTTGGTAATCTCTGCATTGCTATACAAGGTTCTTGTTTTTATACATGTGAGTGTATGCATTATTTATTTTTATAGAAGACAGTAGCAGCGGATACCAAATTTGAACAGATATTTTTGACCTCTACAGCTTAAGACTAATAAAAGTGTGTTCTTGCAAGTTTGCAGATTTTTTTTTTCCAAGGAGAGACTTTATGTGTAGGCCAAGGTACTTATCAGATTTCTATTTATATCAGACTGCGTGGTAAATGGGCCTGTTTCAAGGTCTACCTTGCTATAGCAGCAAAAAATTGTTTCATTCTCTATTTTTCCATGTGCTTTATATACCTCTGCACTTTATTGTATAGAGTCAGCTGAACTCTGTTTCAACTTTTTAGGGGGAAGGGGATCTCATTTATACTCAACTTTTGTTTTCTTGTCAGTTTTCCGACTCAGCAGGCTATGTGGGATTCGCTAATCTGCCCAACCAGGTTCACAGGAAATCTGTGAAGAAGGGATTTGAATTCACACTGATGGTGGTTGGTAAGTGACTTGTTTAAGTATTTTTGACTGCTATACAACAACAAAAAAATTTCTTTCACATAGACATATGTTTCCTACTTAGCAATACAGAAGAAAAAGCTTTGAACCTCTATACACTCTTCAATTAAATCTCTTACTATTTTGTCATGTTTGGTAGGAGGGAGTATTTGTAGTGATTAAAGATGATGACTTTGAGCCAACAGGACATTCTTGTATTCCTGACTCATCATCAGATGGTAGGGATAGTTGCTTAATCTTTTTTTGACTCCCGTTTCCCCAACTGAAGGCATGAATGCGCATGGTGAATAACTTTCTGTTGAAATGGTGATGCTATTCTTGTGTTTTCTGCTGTTCTATACTGACTCACTCCAGTTTTATAACTAAACTTTTAATTTGCCTGTTCTGTGAATGAGCACCTGTAGGAGTCTTTGACAGAAAGTCCTTTAGGCACAAAGCTGTTCTAAGGGACATGTTGGATTATACTTGCATTGAATCAGTTTAATGTTATACAAGTGCCAAGGGAGCCCACAGTACTATCACCTTTTTGTAGTAGTTTCCTTGGAATTACATGTTATTGAAAAATGAAAATGAGAAGAGATGCATAACACTTCCTTCTTATTCTCTGTGCTCTGTAGTACCATTTGGGATTATTTGGTGACGGAGCATTCAGCAATGTCTGTAAAATAAATAGGTAATTTGTGATAAGTGTAGAGTTTTTATTTCCTGTAGTTTGTGATGATAAATACAGGTAGCTTCTCCATCTCTAAGATTAGGTTAGTGACATCTAAAATAACACGGCCAATTGTTCTAAATGCTGACTCCTTTTATTTCTTGGGTTAGGAAAAAAAATGACTTTTTGAAATTCAGGTTTAGTAAATGCATTTACAGGTTTAACTTTGTTACTTTGAAGTAGGACAAAATTTGTATGACCTGAAGTTCTAGAATTATAGAACTTCTCAGGTGAATTTTGCATAATTTTCTTACGATTTTCTGTTTCACGTTTCATAGGACGTATGTAGCCTAACTATAAGGGTGCAAAGCTCAACTGTTAAGTTTGGGATTGCTTTATTCATTCTCTCTCCCTAACAGTGTTCCAGGTTCAATTTCTAGCTTAGGAAATACCTTAAAGCTCTCAGAAGTTTTCAACAAGAGAGTTACAGCTCCTGATTTTGTAAGTTTAAATGGAAAAAAAGCTTCTATTTCCCTGAAGTAACCTAACTATCTCTAGATCTATAGTCAAAGTGCTGTATGACCTTTGAGCTTTTATTATGAAATCTATTACAGTAAACTTAGCATTTTCATGTAACATTTATAAAAACACTGGAGGCTTGTTTTTCCTGTGTTTTTTTAAAGTGCTTAGCTGAACCTTTGATGTTTTTTATCTCAAAAACGAGGGTGGATCCTATGAACAAACTATTTTTCCTCCATAATGTGGGCTTGGGGAAAGAGGAGGTGCTTTAAAAAGCCGGGAATAAAAGGTGTATATGCTTAATAACCTGAATTATTTTTTGTAGGTGAGTCTGGCTTGGGAAAATCCACTTTAATTAACAGTCTGTTCCTGACTGATCTTTATCCAGAACGTTATATTCCTGGAGCTGCAGGTAAATGTGGTTTTGCAATTCCTGCAACACATACCCTGTGTAATTTCATGTTCTTTCAGTTAGCATTGCTTCATTCTGATGATAACTTCACCCACAAGATCCTTTCTTCATGCTGTCTAGGTGTATTTTAATTCTCCAAATTATATTTTTTTGAGCTGTCACTTTCTTATTTATATTTCCTTTCAAAGACTCAGCTTTTGTTGTTTTGTCATCATTATTAAAAAAAAACAACCCCCAAACCTTTTAGGTCTCAATATACCTAAATGTGGTTTTGCTCTAATCCCCATTTTCTCTAATGTTTTTTGCCTGTAATGCCTTAAATCCTGGTTAAAGGTGTAAATACCATTTAACAAAGAATCTAATATGCTTCTGAGTATTATAATTTTATTTTTGCATATTCTCATGACTAAATCCTCTTTTTTTTTTAGTTCATTGTTTCTTGCCTATTTACAAAAATGAGGTGTTAAGTTTTGACTAGCTAGCGTGGTTTTTTCTTTTAAATATTTTATGTCGTGTAGGCTACAATACACTTCAGATTGCATTTCCTCCTCTGTTGTTCTCTCCTGCAGGGGTTTCTGCAGCAATTGATAGGCATAATAACAATCAAAATGTTCCTTTATTTTAGAGAAAATAGAGAGAACAGTTCAAATCGAAGCTTCTACAGTAGAGATAGAGGAACGAGGGGTGAAACTGCGTTTAACAGTAGTTGACACACCAGGATATGGAGATGCCATTAACAGCCAGGACTGGTATGTGTGTAAATACTGTTTTGCTTGGTAGAGTTTGTATCTTACACAAACACTCCTCTAGTGTGTCTGTCTCTCTGAACTTAAGTGATTCAGCTGGTGATCTTTGGATAACTTTGATTAAAAGGAAGCAACAGGTTCATTATTCTTAACATTAATGGAGTGTTATCTTGAATTCATGATAGAGGGTCGTTTCTGAGTCCTTGCAGTTAAGCACAATTTTCTAAGCACTTCTGTGTTCTGGGTGCTCGTCTTCATATCATCAGTGACATGATCATTTAGTTTGTGTGAGCTTTCTCTTACAAGTTGCTCTTATAATTTTTGTTGCCTAAAATACAGATCTCTAGTAAAACTGTATTACTTTGTACAACTTTCTGTTTCAATTTTCTAACCACTTTTTAATGTTTTTAAAAGGTTTGGTTAGTGTTCACTAGGCTGTCTGTGATTCTCCCTCAAAATTAATGGCCTTTCCTCCAGTAAGGTTCTCTGTGACAACTTCAGTCAACTTTTTGTCTCCATAGCTGCTCTGATAGGGCAGAATTCTGGTGAAGGGAAACTTTGCTTGTCTTTCTGTGTCTCTGGCCCATTGAGTTTCCATGTTTTTAAGACAGTACTTTTCATTCCCTGTCCTTTACATGTACTATTTGGATAGAACTGCATTTTTTTTACGATGGAATTACTACTTAGCTCTCTCTGGCCTAGATATCGCCGATAATCTTTAACGGAAATAATTGTATCTGCAGATATGCTGGACAACAAACGTAATTGCTTTAACATAAAGATCATGAAGAAAGTAAAGGGTAAAACAGCTATGAAGGAACTGGGCAGTTTGTAAACAATAAGTTTGTTCATAAATGTAACTTCAAATCATCATCATCGTGTATTTTTCTTTAACTGTGGACTGATCTGCTGATAACATTTTTCAAATAAAGATGAGATGTATTAATGTGATTACTAGGATGCCTGAATTATTCCAGTGCAACTAGAAGCTAAACTTTGAATTTCCACATGGTTGTCTTTTAAGAAGTGCTAACAGTATTTATTTTGCTTAGCCATTAATTTTTGTTGACACTTTTTTGTGTTGGTGGTGATAATCCTAAGGCAAACCAAGTGTCACTGTGCAGAGAAAGGGAGCATAAAAATAATACTGGTTGATTTGCATTCTTCAGTATAAGTTAAAGATCAGGAAGGAGGCAAATAGCTGATAAAATAAACATCTCTAATGCTAATAGACTGTTTTGTAATCTTTTCTTGACAGAATGCTGTGTTATCTGGAGCATTCTGAAGAACATTGTTATCAGATGTAGTTTTAATTTTCTTTCTATGGTGTACTGTAGAAACACAGCAAAACTGAAGGCAGTGAAGTTACACACTAAATGAAAGTTTGAAAGTGAAGCTGTAGCGGGATTTTTATTTTTATTTTCCTCCCACTTTTCCTACTTTATTAAGCTGAAAAAAATTGAACTTTTAGAATAACACTAAGGCATCTTTCTGGATTGCGGCATGGTCTTGCTTATTTTTTGCACTGTTGACTAGAGCTTCCTTCCGCTGGAGCTAAGAGCTCTGCAGCCTGTGTATTGTGTTACATAGAGCTCTTCCTGTTGATTGTGTTCTAATGCCCTTTGTTTATTCTGCTAAGATGTTTCTTAAAGACCTACGTGTTCAGATTTTTCCCCTTTCTTTTTGGAGGCTTGCTAAATAGAGTCATTCCATGATGATTCAGACCAGTAGAACAATTTACTGGTTTATACCTAGTTTTCTGTGACAAATCTTAAACATCAAAATACATTACGGGAGTAAATAGTGCTTACATACTACAAAATAAAAAGATGCAATTAATTTTAATTGTCTCTCTCTAGTCCCATTTTCTTATGTCACATGAGAAGACTTTGAGCCATGACGAGTGTCATTTTGACAAAGCCTGATGGTCTTTACAGGATGTCATAGGGAGTTGGATGGATAGACTCTTTGTTTCAAACTATAGTCGAGACTAACCCAGCGCAACTACCTTCCTTCCTTGTTAGTTCAGAGGAAGCGGCCAGTTCGTGTTCTTGAACTTATGTTTGTGTTTAGGAGCATTTACTCAATTATGGTTAACCGGTAGATGGTGCTGATCTCGATCCAAGTTTTATAAAGCATTTATTTTGGGAAAGCTGCAATTTGTGCAGACTACCTGTTTTTCAGGGTGTGGATTTTACTAAGGTTATTTTTGAACAGAGGTAAATCAAACTGGCTCGATGTCCCTAGGAGGCAGCGATCGCTGATCCTTTTTCAAATATCTTTCTCCTGAGTAGGTTTCCTAATGACTTTTGGTTTCTGTCTGTGCATTGATGAAAGGGCTTAATTTTAGAGTTTGACTTTCAAGGATGGGAGCTGGGGTCAATTTTTATGTATTTTTCCATCACAGAAGAAGCGCTAGTAAGGATTATGTGTTATCAGGAGTTTGTCCAGGGGGTCTCCGGGATTGGAGGAATAATAATGTTGGATTGGGAAATGAGTTACTATAGATTTAATACAACACATTCCCTAAAGTAGACTATTTTTTGTTTTCCAAATGCTATGGTACTTAAAACATCCTGTAAGAAAAGGGGGATGCTAACCACAGTTAACCAGAGTGATAATTTTTTAGATTCTGTGTGAAGCTTTAGTGCTAGCTGGAGTTCTGTATTCAAAAATCAGACTACACCTAAGAATGCTCTTGGCATCAGTTTAGGCGTGTGTTTGGAGAATAGCAAAATTCTTTATGGCGGGAGGTTTGAAGCATAGGACGGCTCTTCCATGCATAAGGACATTGGGATCGTGAGGGAAGCGTGTCCTTAAAGTAACATCTTTCATTGGGCCGAAGAGAAAGGGTCTAAGGAGAGGAGGAAAAAAAAATTGCACCGTGCACAGATTTGGGATCAAATCTGGTCTCAAAAGGATGGTTGACAAAAAACAGTTTACAGATTAACTTGTTAGATGTTGCTGATCGTACACCTCGTTTCATCTTGGTTGCAGTGTCGCAGGTCATTCTTTGATAACTGCCTTCTGGCTGCTGCTAACTTTCTTTTTTTACTGGCTTATGTTAAGTTGTATTTTGTGTTTTTTGGCAGCTTGGTAATATTGTTCATTTTCCCCCAATGGGCTTAAATGCAACGGTTGTGTTGTTTGCTGTTAAAATACAGGATGTGCTATCTCCTAAGTAATGATAGCACAACAGTATAAGCCAGGTGTTTCCCGGAAGTCAGGAGGTACAGGACACTAACGCCATATTTATAGGGAAAATTATAGCTGTTAGAGCTAGAAAACTGCACGTAAACTAATTACGTTGCCAGAGAAATGTGTGATAGTTGCTTTCCCATTGTTTGTGCTTGGTTTCTGTCCTAATAGTTGTACGTCTTCAGTCTCGTTACCTTTCACCAACTAAGAGGAGAGTATCTAAGATCAACAGGAACATAAACCATGTTGTCCTTTTTCAACACGTTTAGGTATTAAGGTGCTAGTTCTTAAAGACTTGAGCAGCACTAAGGTCAAAACCCAATAAATTCCATGTTTTGCTGTGTCGTCTTCATATGTATGTCATAGTGTGACTTAGAATGGTGCAAATCTTGCAAAGATATAAACGTGTGTATATATTATTCTACTGTGGATTTATTTCTCCTAGATCCAAAAGCTTACTCAACTTTGGAAAATCAAATTCCTTCTAGGATCTCTTCCATCATTCTTGTTACTTTCTTTCACTGTCTTCATTATGGTCGCGCAGCCCAGGGTTGAACTTCCCTGCCTGTCACAGTATTTGCCATCATTCTCTGTGTTCATTTTCCAGATTATTAATTCTTTTTTTGTGTTCTCTTGTCTGTTTCCTCCTTAAATTTCTCTAGTCAAATTTGCACTTTCTCAACAGCAGAAATACTATTTTTCAAGTTAAGCTTTCTGCTGAGTTTTTCCCCAAGTAGTTTAAGGTATGTTCATGACACACAATCATCTGCCTAATCTCACCTTCATCAGCGTGTTCATTTCCTGTCCCCTGTGGTACTTAATATAAAGTGTCCTTTTATATTAATATTGTTTGCAGGTGTCTACGTGCTCTAGAATATCTTGAGACAATCTTCTTCCTAATGCGTTGTATTTTCTTTTCTCTCTCTTGTCACTGCTCTTTGTATCTGATTAATCTACATGATCAAATTTTGTGTTCCTTTACTTATTTGCAGGGCATATTTTAAATTGCCTTGAACTAAGTAGGAATTATTTTCTTTGCCAATAGAAAAGGATCCTGTAAGGTAACAAAAATAGCTTAATAAATCATGTGATGCTTTAGTGCATGACTTGCAAATGTATTTGTACTTAATTGAAACAGACCAGAATACCAGAATTTTCATAGGTAACTATAGAAACCTAGCTCTAGAGTCAGGGTTGTAAATCAAGAGGATATCCAGGATATGTCATTTGTCAGCTGGTTTAAAAACAAGTCCTCATGCCCTACCCTCAGAAAAAAAAGCAGAAAAATCCTCAATCGTCTGTTCCTGTTTGTGTTGTCTCAGCACTGAGTGCTTTTTTCCTGAGCTTGCACTTGAACTTTTTATCCAGTGGACAGAGTAACACTTGAAAGTAGCTCTAGGCATAAATAGATGCTTGGGGGTTGCTATGAAAATATCTTTTTGCATTATCAAAATATTTCTCCTCATTAGTACATACAATGCTAGGAAGTTGACTTTTTGTAACAGAAATGTTCTTAATGAAATTGTGATTCTCCTCCTTCTCTTCTTGTCTTTTCATAAGTCTTTTCTTCATTATTTTAAAGCTGATCTAAGATGCCTCTCTTTCTTCCCCCCATACCACAGCTTCAAAACAATTATCCAGTACATTGACAACCAGTTTGAAAGATACCTTCATGATGAGAGTGGTCTAAACAGGCGCCACATTATAGACAACAGAGTCCATTGCTGTTTTTACTTCATCTCTCCCTTTGGGCACGGGTAAGGAAAAGCTCTTGAGCTCTTGTATTTTAGGGTGTTACATTGTGTTCATAAGTCTGTTCATTACTTGAACTGGAAACTTAACTTTAATGTTAATTGAGTTACTTCCTACACTGTCAGTTAGCCAGTGCAATTAAAATGGCCTTTGGGGATTAATGCTGTCCTCTGCTTTGTCCCCTTTTTGGCATTTAATATTGTTTTGAAGCAGTCAGTATTATGTTGTTTATCACCAAGAAACATAAGAGCTTATAATATCTGATTTATCTTGTAGTGACAATTTTAATTGCAATTCAACCTTCACACAACCAAGCTGATAAGCAAGTACTCTGACTTAATTTATTCTGGAAATACTATTTATGTAGATACTTGAAATAAATAATTTTTAATACATTTGGTCTGTTAAAAAAACAAAACAAAACACCCCCCCAAAAAACCAAAACCAAACAAAAACCAAAAAAAGCAAACCAAAAAACCACCCCTTTTTTTTCTTCTTTTATTTTCCCCTTGTTGGCAGGCTGAAACCATTAGATGTAGAATTCATGAAGGCTCTTCATGGTAAAGTCAACATTGTCCCTGTGATTGCCAAGGCTGACACACTGACGCTGAAGGAGAGAGAGAGGCTGAAGAGAAGAGTAGGTCTAACACTTGATCATGAGAACAATTCAACCCATACAATGTTAAAGCCAAATATAAAGTAAATTCAAACTGAAGAGGGGTGAATGATATTGGCCAAGGACCTAATCTTCAGGAAGTGTGAGGTGGGAAATCTTCACTGAAGTCTGATGCGCTTTACGAGTTACACTTGCTGAGAATGTGGCCGTTCTTGGCTTCATCTGTCTTAGCAAGCAGTGCACCCCAATAGTGCACCCCAATAGGTTTTGAGCAAAACGGTTTGTAACGAGGGCTCAAATCATCCTGAAATGGATGTAGTATAGATGTTTCAGACTAGCTCTCATTTAGTCCAGTGGACTGAATGCCCATTAGTGGTGGGAGCACATTAGGTATGTTCTGAGAGTGTATCTTCAGGTTTAGTTTTATCCAAAAGAAACTTGGTTTGTGTACTTTTAACTGTGCTGAGTGGTTTGTAGCAAAATGTGGTTAAGTCGGGGTGATTGGAAAGTTGCTTAATAAGTGCACCCATGATACAAACTAAAACACTAATATAGAGGCAGGACAGTTGGGCTGATTTATTAGCAGGATGCTCTTCGTAGCTCCGTTGTTATGGAAAAATGTATGTCGTCTTGTATACATGTTTTCCTACTAGGTTATCTGTTCATGTGAAATACCAGGACATACTCAGGACGGCACTGGAGAAAGGCTTTCCAGACAGTGGTACTAAAATAAATCTTTTTGCCTTGGGAGATTTACTTGCTGTCTTGAACTTTCTTTTTTTTTGCCAAACCTTTCCAAGACAGGCCAGCCTCTGCCAAATACGGCATTGTACAGAATTCTACATATTTGTGGCTGTACAAGTCTTTCACTTTAAATCTAATTTCCATTTAATCTCATCATGGAATAATCTGGCCAATGAATGTAAATATTTAATCTTTCCTGGTTTATTCGCTTTGATTCAGAATGACTTCATGCACCTCTTTAAAGAAAGAAATGGGTAGGTGGTGAGATTGTATTATGCTGAGAGGTGGCTCAGTAAAATTTATTGAGATCACAAGTTTTTTTCGGGTTCTATTGACTCAAAACCAGTACGTTCAGTTGTAAAGTCTAACAGATCCGAACCCTACAAAGCCTGTGAATTTTTACAAGTTTAATAACTTATGCCTCGAGTCGTATAGAGATAATTAGTACTTCTAAAATGCAGTCTATACTTTGCACCAGAGTATGCAAACTTTTTTCATGGTAAGATTATATCTTAATCTTTTATATCATAATATAATTTTATACTATCCCTTTTTGATTTTCATGGAGGGCATGACAGTTGTTTTGATTGTGATCCTTTGGCTTCCAGTAGTCCTTTAGAATGGTTATTGGATCTTTATTCCAAGGGCTTTTGTGTGAGGGTATTTTTCTTTTTCTTGAAGAGGGAGTACAGCTTTATTTAACTGGGAAAATAGTATAGTTAAAATCATGCTTACAAAACAGCACATTAGCTGAACTCAACCTAAATTCAGAGGATTTGTTTGGGGTTTTTTTGGGTGGACCACTGCCACAATCAAAGGTGTGCCCGTGGTTTGTGTAGGCATGTAAGCAACTACAATTTGGCAAGGTGAGGTACTGCTGGCATTGCTGTTGTGTTTGTGTAAAGCTCAGTGGCGTAAGAAAACTTGCCCAAGAAATGGAATAAGTCCTCTGTATCTGAGGAAGTTTAAAGAGGGGACAGCGACGGTTGCGACTCTATGAACCTTGTCTGCAATGTAGACAAACATTCACTGAAGGCAGGGGGAGGTATTTATACAAGTGATCAGTTTTATGATGAACTAGGTGAAAGGGGGAAGGAAATTAAAAAAAAAAAAGGTCATTCATTGAGTTAAAAAGGACTTATGGATCTTGCTGGGAGAAATTCTGTGCAGACTCTTGAGCTTTTGTTTTGTTCCTCCACAAATGCTATGAGGAGATGACGGGTACTGTGGGCAAACTGAAGGAACTCACAGGGAAATAACAAAGCAGAGATGTGGCTGCTTATGCTGGTCTTACCGCTTCTCTTTTTCTGTGGCTGCACTGACTTGGTGGAAGGTTTTTGTCTGATAGTAATATTGTTTGTGGAGCTGCTACATTTTATAAAGAAACTGTATTTGATCTTTTAGCAGTGTACTTCAGGCTCAGTTTTCATAGGTACTTATTTTTGGTTCAGCATTTGGTAGCAGAATGGTGTCGAAAGATTTGAAGCAGGCATTTAAATGGAACCTTAATTATTTGACAATATAATTCACTCGAAATCTGAATGTTCTGCTTTGTCAGTTCAAATACATAAAATAAACTGATATAAAATAGGTTCTAGCTACAGTCATCTTTCACAAAAGCAGTTCTTAGGTGAAATGAGGAGGAACATACTCTTACCGGGTTTCAATACTTGCTGTAATTGTTTTGGGACTCTTTCTACTATGCTCCCTTTATCTGCTGCTTAGCGGCCTCTCTTAGGGTCAAGCGTAGCATAGTGCACATGCTGTTTGACATTTGCCTCTGTGTATCGTTAACACCAGATTTTAGCTGAAACATGGCAGTAGTGCACGCAAACGTGTTTCCTAATGTGAATTTGGAATTGCTTATTTTTCAGTACAATTCTATAAGTGATGTTAGATTGAGGGTTTATGATGTACGTTTATTGTGGAAGATGGAGGTGAATCCCAGTTTACATATCCTGTGATGAACAGATTAATTTAAAGGCAACCTCTCTTGACCATATTCAATGCTAATTCATGTCTAGTTCTTTCTAGTTTGAGTGAAGTTACTTTAAACTAACTAGTCTTTAAAACAGTCTTGACTTACGTATATGGACACCACATTTATGCATTGGCTAAATATAACGAGATGAATGGCACTTATGCTGGAGGCTGAGGGAGTGGTTAGGAAACAGGTAAACAAGTCTTCATTATTTTTGTACTGCTGGCAAAGGTCATTCTACAAACGGAGTTTATACTAAGTCAACTGTATAATGTGGTTCCAAAGCTTTGAAAGTCTAGCTACTGTATATTGTTCTAACTCAAAGCATCGTGGCTAACAGAATCTCTAATCAAGACTAAGAATCAAAATCCTGCTTTGCTGACGCAGCTTGAAGTCTTATTTTTTTTAGATGTTTCTGCCATTTGGCCGTCAATCTAAAGTAAAATGTCTTTGTTTTGCCGCTTTGGACTAAGCAGCAAGATCAGTTTGTGGCGCTTGCAAAGGAAACCCAGCTTGGAGTAATTCCTGTTTGGTCTTTCTGGAATTCAAAGTTATTTTTTAAAACTCTTGAGTGGGAAGAAATGCAAGGCAGTTTCACAAGCTGTGCCATGCAAGGCTGCTAAGGAAACTTGCTCAAAAGAATGACTTCATGAGAGGAGAACTAATATTTTGACTTTTTTTTTAATTTCCCATGGGAAGGCTAATCTTTAGGAACACAGAATCCTCTGAGGCCAATAAAATTCAGATTTGAAGAAGCAAAATGCTGTTTCATTGTTAGGACCATAAAATACAGCTTGTTTTTATTGCAATTCTTTTTCCTTTCAGGAAAGCACTAGGTTTAACAGCTGTAATATATTATTCTAGCACCCCTTGTTGTTGGCTTTCCCGTTATTGTTTCACTTGCGTTTTATCTTTAAGATCTCAGCCAGGTTAAATGTGCTTTCTTGGTTTATGCAGCTACTTAAAGGCATCGCGCAGCAGCACTGCCCCACCTATCCCAGCTGTGCATCTTTTATTACCATTTGGTGATAATTTAGTTATCTTCCATTTTGCAAACCAGTAACAACATGCATTGATTTAAATGTAACTGTGCAAATGTAACTGTTAATTGCCTGTTGGCAACACTTACTCCCAAACTTCTTTTTCCTTTTAAAAATACTTCTCTCTGTGTTGGTCGGGGCTCATAATATTTTATTCAGTGTACGCGTGTGTGGGTGCGGGGGATGTTTATATACCTGGCAGGAAAACATTGTCTTGGGAATAACTGTGGTTCATACATGGTCATTCCTCTTCTAATGGTGTGAGGGATTGTTTTATTTTAAACAGCTGTTTAATAAACAAGCTCTAGTTGGACAAGTTTTATTTATACCGTAGCTATCGGTTGCCATCACCACAGAGGATCAAGGAACCCAACAATACTATGGGAAGGTTCATTAAGACCTCTTGTCCATTTAAAGTCTGGTTGTGTTTGTGTTGTCAAGCTAATGTCCAGTTATATATGTAGTAATGACAGCACAAGTCCTTCCATAGGCTCTTCTGAATGTTTTTATGATTAACCCCCCCTGATTTTACCCAAACTTTGTCTACTGTAAGAGTTCATTACTGCAGTAGTGCTGCTGCTTGGTTCAGCTGCTGGTTGTGGGGTTACAGTTGCGACTCGTTAGGGAATACTGATCTAGACAGTTTGCACGGTTAACCTTCTTCTGCTGAGACATCCAAGATCCCTTTGAAGAGAGTTATTGTGGAATCTCAGCATTCTTCATGCTCTCCTCATACGACCACACTTTCTTTAGTGAAAGAAAATCTTGTCAGTGCATTTGATGGGATTTCTGACTTACATATTTTTAATAGTACGGCAGTAGAAGCATTCTCTTCAGGTTAGAAGAAAGGATTGACTTGTACCACCTTTTGAAACTGCCAAAGGCCTGGAATTATGCTGGCTGCTTACCCCTGCAGTGATTTCGTTAGGAAAAGAATGTATACAGGAATACAGATAGTGTATTTTTTTATGTTAATCTCAGACATTAGTGACAATAAAGAAAACTGGTTTTGGATGGTTTTTCTCGTAGTGGATTTTGAATAACTCTCCAGCTTAAGTGGATAATAAGCTTTTGTCTTTGATTCAGGAAACAATAGGCACTGTCCTCTAAATTTTTGTACATATCAAATACACGAAAATATACTTTGACATGAGCTGCATGGTTTTGATGCTGTAACTAATAAATCCCTTCTACAAATTCATTGCTTTTACTTATTTTTTCATATTAACTTCACTTTGGTTTTATCTGCTTCTGTATTATGCTCCATGTAAATCTTCTGTTTTTTTTAATGATTTACTTGCTATGTTTTCTAAAAATGCATTTATCTTTTGTGCCTTTTTACATCTTTAAGCCTGTGTAATTTGGCACTTTGGACATTGAGTCAAGTGCATATTTGTTAGTCTTCAAAAAGTGCTGTGCAAGAGTGCATTGTATTACAAATATTTTATTAGTTATGCAGCTAACATTCATAGCAAATAGTGTTCTAATTCTGATCTTTGTTTCCTGAGTACAGCTACAGATTGTTGTCTGAGGGCCTTGATTGCATCTTGTCATGTTTATTTTAAATCTTTATTTCTGTATCACTGCACAAAAATATGCTAGTTAAGCTCATATGCAAAGAAACATAATTAGGAATGTCACAAAATGCATTTAGTCAGTGAGTCTGTTTCTCTTTGAGTGGGCAGACAGGTGAGCTGCTGTTCGTGTTTAGCCATATCTGATTTTGCAGATTGTATGACAGGTAGATTACCTCTGAACTAAACTGTTTGTAATGTCGGCAAATGTTTTGGCTTTTTAAAATGCCTGTTAGCAAGCTCTTTTGAAAGAGAACCTCTGTAGTTAGCAAATCTCAGCAATGTTTTTAAGATGCTTTTTTTGCAATAGTAAAGTAAAATCTTTAAAATCCAACCAGGTCTAGCGTAGGCTTCCTTTCTTCATTTTAAGGAGGTGGTTGATTTCCCACTTAGTATTCCTTTCTTACATCTCAAACATGTAGGTTGCTTTCTGAGTGCTCTTATACCTTGAGCTGTTCTTTCCAGGATATTTATGGACTTGAGGTTCAAGTCTCTGTTGAATGAAGAAAAAAAGAAAAATGCTGTTGTTTTTTTTTCTTCATAGTACAATGAAATTAATGCCGTGTAAGATAGTCTTGTAGGACATAAACTAATTTGGTAGTACATAAACTCAAAGCATAAGTAATGGCAATTTCTGCTAATGATTTTTTCTAAGCATTGTCAAATACTTAAAGCAGAAAAACATGCGGAGTTTTCTAGGTGTGTCAGACTAGTAAATCAATTGTATATATTTTTAACTTAATACCTCTTCAATGAAATAAGAATTTATTATACTTCCTTTATCGTAAACTTCAGGTTCTGGATGAGATTTCTGAACATGGTATTAGGATTTATCAGCTCCCTGATGCAGATTCTGATGAAGATGAGGAGTTTAAAGAACAAACCAGAGTTTTAAAGGCAAGTTTCACTCCTAATTTATTATTTTGCTGCAGTAGTTCTTCAAGCCTACAGTATGCTTAAAGGTACTTCATTCCTTTATAATGTGTTGAAAATTCAAGTTTTCTTTGGATGTTGATTCTGAATTATAATCCTCTTTATTCCAGTCTGTGCTTCATCAGAATTCCAAATGTACTGTGTCGTGAATTTCTTTTCTTTTAAATGTAGGCAACTCTTCACCAAGAATTGTGATGTGCAGTCTGTTTTCTCATTCAAACGTTTAACGTGCAAGCAAAAAGAGAGAATGTGTGCGTGTTACTGTACTAATTAACAACTTTCCTCTCGTTAGAGCTGATAATAAAGGTTTTACTGAAATCACTTCCTCTTTGTGCTGTGATACTTACAAAGGTGCTTGAAGAATGTATCTGAAATTCTTCTCTAGCTACTTTAATCTGTTTCTGAAGTATGTTTCTGTTGGCCATTTTCCATGCATGATGTTATGTCAGATGACACATTATGCCCAAACTCTACTTCAACAACAGTCAAGTGTTCCTAAAGCAAAGCGTCATTTCCTTTTCTGCCCCTGTTAAGACAAACGGGTCCTAACAAAACTGCAGCTGTTAATAACGAGAGGTTGCATTGCCTAGAATAAGATTTGTTGGTTTTCTGATGTGGAAGGATTTCAGCAGAATGTATTTGTCAACATTTCTTTTCCCTCTCTCCTGTCTGTTGCTTAAAAGTCTTTGTGCTTTCTTTAAAAGAAAAACAAAACAAACCACAAAAAAGTAACCAGTCAAAAATCAAAACAGTAACTTGTTTTGCTCTGTCTCAACTAGGCTAGCATTCCCTTTGCTGTTATCGGGTCCAATCAACTTATTGAGGTGAAAGGGAAAAAAATCAGAGGCCGTCTGTATCCCTGGGGAGTTGTTGAAGTTGAAAATCCAGAGCACAATGATTTCCTTAAACTGCGCACAATGCTGGTGTGAGTAATGGTAAAATTATCCCATCTCCTGTGGTGACGTAACTGATACAATGACTAGAGAGTTATAAGAACATGAACTCCTTAATTCAAAACTAGCTGTGATGGCAGTGTAGAGTGATTTTTTTTTTTTATTGTGTGTCCACCCCCGGAGCTTGTTTTGCTGCTGTAATCCTCTGATCTCTATTTTTCTATGTTTTCTATATTTTATCTTGTTGGATATATGTGACAGTTTTTATGCCGTATGTGAACTGATTTGATGGCTTTGCATATAAATAGAAGTTTTCTTATAGTGCAGTGGGTGGGGCAGAGAGGCTTTTAAAATATTACTCAAAGTGATTGATTAAACTATGGAGAGTGTTCTAAAGGCAAAGCTCAGTTTTCTTGGCAGTATAGGAAATCCTATGTTAAAT
Source organism: Calonectris borealis (assembly GCF_964195595.1). Taxonomy (NCBI): domain Eukaryota; kingdom Metazoa; phylum Chordata; class Aves; order Procellariiformes; family Procellariidae; genus Calonectris; species Calonectris borealis. The sequence continues at coordinate 12,227,752 of NC_134329.1, forward strand.
ATGATGCCCTACACCTTTATGATTTTAGCCAATACGGATATTCTGCTTGTGTAGTTAGTTTTAAGTGACCTTTTTTTTTTTAATGACATCTCACTATGGTTGGAAATGGAATTCCGTTGTGTATTTCTGATTTCAGTCTCTACCGGGCAGGGATTGCCCTCTGCTGGTCATCGGTAGCAAACATTATTTTCCTTTTTTTTTAACAATTGAAAATTATTAGGCAATGTCAGCTGTTATGTGAGCCAAGGAGCTCCACCTAGTTCTCAGTTTCAAATTATACTTAATAGCACTTAAGAGTCAAAAAATAGTTTAGGAATTAAAGTACCTTTCTGAATAACTGACTTCGCAAGGTTCTTAACACTGCAAATACTGGTATAAACAACTCCTATAAAGTAATTAGTGAACAGGAGGACAGCATACTTTGGGTCTTTGAAGAATATTGGTGGGAGGGCATTTAACTATGAATTGAAGACCAGTAAACATGAAAGCAGTATTTGGATAGCTTTATGGCAGGCTTGGTCTGTAAGGCTTATTTTTCCAGTAAATACATCCATTATATAAAACAAAAATAGAAGATAAAAGACTGTTTTTCTTCCCTTTGACAAGAAGAACAAAGTGTTCAATAGCCCTTTGCATGTTCTAGAACGCACATGCAGGACCTGCAGGAGGTGACCCAAGATTTGCACTACGAGAACTTCCGTTCGGAGAGGCTAAAACGAACTGGCAAGTAAGTATGTGCGTTCCTTTGGGCTCTGCTGCTTGTGAGTCTCTTCTTTTGCCACTGTGACATTGAACTTGCTCTTCCTCCTAACTAATCCCACCTGTAACTAGTTATTTCTCATGAGATTTCAACCTATGGAGTTACTGAAATTTGTGTGAAACTCTGTCCTTGAAGAGGAGTAGTATCTAGCGAAGTGCTGTGCTTCCAAACAGTTGGTTTTTTGTATCCATTCCTTCTTCTCTATGCTTCTAATAGGAATGTGCATAAAAAAGTAGTAGACTATAAGCAAGATAGGCTTTTGTTTAATGATGTCTACCTGGCAAAAATAAACTCCAGTGGGCACATTTAAATAGGCCCCAGCCTATCCGATTAAGTAGGATGTTGCTTCTCCAGTTACTGCAGGACTGCCATGGTGGCTGTTCTCTTGCTTCTTCATATATAGCTAGAGAGAGAAGTTTAGACCAAACAATCTTTTTTTGGTAATGTGTGTATTTTTTGTGGCGGTTTTTTTTTTCCTTGGTAAGGTTTCAGTCCTTGGCAACTTAATGCAAAAAATCCGCACCTACGTGTGCTGCATCTTTTTTGACAGCAACTTATTCTTGTCCCCACTTTACTTGTTCTTTAAGTATTCAGCCAAGCATTTTGATCTTAAAGAAGAAAGGAAATAGCCCACACAGCTTTTTAATGGTTGATTTTTGTACCATGTATAGTTAGTGGAGGGAATCTCTTGATTAAAGTAAATGGCAAAAAATCCCTGTAGCAGTGAAGAAATTGAATTTTTAAGAAATGGAGAGAGAATAACAGGAGTCTATGAGATAAAGATGGCGTTTTACAAAAGGGAAGCATGGGTTTAAGAATGTCCAAATTTCCCCTGTGTGGAAGCATGTAGACTTTTTTGTTATTGTTATATTAGCTGAAATATGAGCCTTGAATCTGTTCTTGGAGATTTTTACTTCTGTATCTTATACCATCAATGCATTCTTTTGTTCAATAGGCCTGTTGAAGAGGAAGTGGTGGACAAGGATAGAATCCTCCAGCAGAAAGAGGCTGAGGTAAGAGGGAACTTCTAAAACTCTTGCTCTTTAACATAACATGCTATGTTCCAATTTCAGTATTCTGCATCAACTACCGCCTACGGAGTGTAAGATTGGAGTTGTGAAAAATGACAGACCTAATCTGAACATACAAGTTGCCCATACAAAGTGTTTTGTTCATAGTCACTTGCATACTGTGGATGGTAGGTAGCATGTGGACTCTTAGTTGTAGGCAGGGTATTTGTCACTTCCAGTTTGTATGCTAATTTTCAAGTATTGAAATCAATGTCAGCTACATATGCTGCTTTAAATATAGTATGTTGGGGTAGACTGATAGTCTAATGTCATTTCAGATGTGCATGGCTTGCTTACAAGCATGTTACCAGTAAATTTCTTCTTACGTCCTGCGGCTATGGAGTAGAAAAAGGTTCCTGAGTCTTAAAAATCCCATGATATAATTAATGTGTATGTTTTTTCATCTTAATCTTGACTTGCAGCAAAATTCATAGTATTTCTGTTGTACCAGTCAACCTATGGATTTGGTGTTTTCAACCTCTGATTTCTTACTCTGGTTTCAAGTTATTACTAGGCCTTTCAACTTAACATTTTTATGCTAAAGTTCTAAAGATTCAGGGATTTTTAGCCTAGTATTTAAATTCAAGTAGTACACTGCCAATGCTTATGACTGCTTGCATTGTGAAAACTTAAGACTTGCTGCCAGTCAGAAGATAGTGTTTTTTCTGTTTATCCTTCTTTTATCCAATTCAGCTTGGATCCAAGTCCATAAATGCAGGAATGCATGATTTAAAAGATCCATGCATATCTGCAGTGATTTGGAGTAAGAAATAGAAAACTACAAGCAATTTTATGCATTTCTGAGGTGAAAGATTCAGACTCCCATACATGGAAACTTTTGAAATATAGTTACTTCGGTCTGTGCATTTTCTTTTTCCTTTATAGCATCTGTATTTAAAAATAGCTAACCCTGGTTAGCTATTGGCTGACCCTGGCATGTTGACATAAATAGCAAAAAACTTTCCTAAAAGGAAATGCAGAAGCAGCTGATTATCACCATAACTAGTAGTTAGTAATATGAATTACTGGAGATTAAATGAGCTGCATCTTTATCGCTGTATAACTTCATTTCAGCAACATAAGCACACCTGATGGCCATGCGCTTATGAGAGTGGAACTTCTGCAAGTGTTCTGTACAGAAATTGACTGCCTCCCATTTACTGATGTGTGTGCGAAACAACAGCAGACCATCAGCTGATGGCCAGGAATACTAGATGCTTTGAGAATGTCAAGAGCACTGTTTGGAAATGTTTTGTGTTTTTTTTCTTCTTTTTTTTTCTTAATGCTTCCAAGATTCAGGCAATACACTTAGAGAATTTAAGTCATAACCGTTTCTCCTGTTATTTGAACTATATAAATTGTACAGGTCTAGTAGTTAAGTAGAAACTTGGGTATCCTTGTAGAATTATTTGTCTTAAGGCTTACGTCTGAAAAAATTCTCCTAGAACTGTTTCCCCTGGAAACTGTTGATATGGCAGGCATGTTGTTATATGCTGGTCTATTCTGACCAGTATATACACACTATTCTGTGTGAATGTATAGATAGTATTTTTTAATATATACGTATGTAATGTATTTTTTTTATATAATATGGCTAAAGGGATGAAGTCTCGAATTTCTTGGAGGACAGTCTCTGAAAGTTTCCTCTGGGACTAATCAGCTATGAATAACTGCTGCTGAAGTTGCAGAGGATTAGGTTAGAACTTGAAAAAACAAAGAGATTTTTAACTTCTGCGTTCTATTGTCCTAAAGAGATCAAGAGGCTTTGCTGAATCTTCTGTAGATAAGCCGGTATGAAATCCCTTCATCTCCGCATCATTCCTAAGGTTCATACTGGGAAAAGTCTGGGGAGGAAAGAGGCACAGAGGAAATGGGCTTGCATTCTATGGCCTTCGCAGAGAAAACAAATACCCATTTCCCCTCCTGTTTTGCATTCCCATCAGTAACGGTGCTTGAAGTTCTATTTACAGTTTTGTGAGGTTTATATAACCTTGGAAGGAATGAATGCTTGGGCTAGTGCCGGGATCGTCTTTATCAAGACATCACTTTTGCTAAATGATCTTTTATTGTGCCAAAGGATGTGGTCCCCAGTTCAGCAATTTGGAATTGCTAATCTGTCATTTTGGATTTATTGCTCAGTCTGGTTGCGCTTTTTGCTCATTTGCAAGTGATGACCCGTTTTTCTGAGCTGGGAAGTGAAAATAAGAATAAAGGTATCCATGTTCTTTACTATAAATATGCTGCAGTTCAGATTGTTTTGATGTTGTAGTGTAAATGGGCACAAACTTCAGGAAGTTAATAGTGTTGTGCCATATTCTTCCTACTCTGAAAATATCTTGTAATAAAAACCTTTCAAATTTCGAGAGGCAATATTTCCAGAAAAACGTTAAGGCCACGATTACATGAAAACAGCAAGGAACAAGCTTCCTCCGATTTTTCCAGTGAGCTACCCTGAGGCTTTGGGCAAATCCCTTTGCTCCGCTGTCTTCAGCGGAGTTGGTCAGCAGTAGGCTGAACATAGTAGCATTACCCGCAGTGTTGAAATGGCTTTTTCTCTGTCCTTCCACTTTCTGAATGCGTTTAACCCTTTGGCAGGTTTAGTATGGGGGTCAGCAGGGGGACAGCCCGCCGCGGCGGGGCTGCCAGCGGGGTCTAGCAGCAGCCCTGCCGGTAGGTGAGGTGTGATGGATGTGTGCGGGTAACTGCCTGGTATTGCAGGTATTTGCGTAAGTCTTTTCTTGAAAGATAAGAAGAAAACTTTTATGTGGAGCGACAGAATGACTGCTGATGAAGGCCTGCAGACCTGAAGGAAATAAAAACAGCTCTAAGGTTTAATTTGTGTTGTGGAATGCTATTGCCTAGTGCGGGGGGAGGGAGGCATGCTTTATGCAGAATGCTTCAGCCTTCCTCTGTGAAGTGATGTAGACTCAATCCTGGGAGAACATCATGAGAAGAAAACCCATAGTAAGCAATTAGCAATGGGAATCCCTTGGGAGCTGGAATGAAGAACAGCTTTTTTTTTTTTTGGAGTACTTGCTTTTTTTTATCCTTTTGAGTTGTTCTTTGAAGGAACAATGCTTGCTGCCCATGTAGTGCGATGGCTGTGGCCATAGTGACTTCTGCTATTTATAATATCAATGTGTCCTATGAAGGACATTTATCTCGATGGTAGCCCCTTTTCCAATATAGTAACTTTGTCAGGAGTATTTTTCTTGTCTTCAGTTAACAAGATTAGTTGTACTCTTTGGTATATTGGAAGTATTTTTAACCAACAGCAGCTGTCATGGGAATATCCTGGTGTACTAGAAAATCCACTGTCTACAATTTTCCATCTTGCCCTATTCTTGCAGCCTCTTTCCTTATGAACTTTCTTATGTAAAGGCAAGGACAGAAATAATCATATTTGGTGCGGGGAGGGGAAGCGTGTCAGTGGGAAGTAGATATTGTTCGGTTTTGGACATTGCTTTTCCTGTGATATCTGTAGGGTTGTCACTAAAAAGCCACTCACCTTGTTAGACAGGAGGAGTAGTTGTTGGTATTCTGGGCAAAACATACTGCAGGTGAAATCTTGTAGGCGAAACAAAACTGCGTATATGTGGTTTCTGTTAATGGTGTGGAAGCCATTAGGAAGCTGCATGGTTCACTTTTAACTCTGTAACCTCAACTCTCACTTTAAATGTTTGTTTCCTTTCTATGTTGCTCCAGTAGTTATGTGTAGTCACTACCCAGTAGTTACATGATAGCTTGAAGTAAATTTTAGTCCTGACATGATAAGTAAACTAAGTGGAGTTTAGACCAAGGTTAAGTTTACTTTTTTATTTTTGTTAACTGGGAATTTGCAGGAGGAGTTTGTTTTAATAGATTTCCAAATATTGTTACGTTGTTTCCTAGCTTCCTTTTCATCATGTGCATTGACCCTGTGCTATCATGCTGTAGTATCCTTTCTTTAGGGGATGAATGCAAGTTCCCTGCAGAATACATTAATGCTGCTCTTACAAGTGAGGGTTTACTGCTGAGGAAGATCAGAGTCACGCTGTGCCCTTGATGCTTGCAATCCCCAACAGGGAGGGGAACACAGATGTTGATATGACATCAATTTCAGTCTTTTGTGTCACCTTTTACATTCACCTTTATTAAGAAGAAAGATTGTTTCTGTCTATGCAGTGGGTCTAGTAAGGTGAAGACACACGAGTTGTTTTTAGCTTGTATTGTAATGTGTAGGAATGGTTCTTATGTCCTGTCTACTTGAAGAGGAATCGTGGAAGAGACGGACATGGTTACGGCGTTGAGTACAATACAGCTTGATCCTTCTTTTTTTAGTTTTAATTTTAATTTTACACTTGAGCTGACAGGATTCTTACTGTGCAAATGATTTTCTCTCAAAGATATTTGTGTGCATTCTCCCTAAGTTCCGTTATTACCTCTAACTATAGCCCTGTAGTTAGTTATGCAGCCAGGTTTTAATGTGTGATATTTATCATTACTTATAGGTTGTCTGCTAAGAATACTGTTACGAAACTGATAGTTGTGAGTTTGCTTAGAGCTCTTGAGAAGCCACAGTTTTACAGCAGAAAGCTACCATTCGGGATTGTTTGCATATCAAATGCTCAACAAAAACAAAATGCTGATGCAGCCCAGGATGCAGTGAAAAAGATATGTGTGCTTGCTACCTTTTTATTTTTATTTTCTTTACTCTTTTTTTTTTGTCAACCTTGCTTATGCAAAGGAAACTTCAATGGCGACTTACCTACTAATGGCCATAGGAGACGACGTGCCTAGTTTTTTTTAACAGGCTTTGTGCCTGAAAGTTTTTCTACTGAATTATGCGAAAATAGCTTCAGAAACTTGCTGTTATTTAGCTAATGGATGAGACTAACAGTCCACCAGTTAGATCTCAAAAACACCGCATGAAAATGGAAAAGGAAGATCTTACAATCTTAATGTTAGAGCAGAGTAGGTCTCCTAGTGCTTTTGTCCTACCTTACATTTGAGTCATATGCAGCATCTGATTTCTTTCATGGTGTGAGCATATTTTTATCAATTAAGGTTAAGAAAATGTGAGACTCGATGCTGTATTTAAGTTTTGAAATATGATGTTGGCTATTAGCAGAATGCTGCATTTGAGCAATCACCATAATACATGTGCAGCAGTATCTTCCCCTGTGATTACTGAATGGTTTCTATTTTGGGAATGTTTCATGGCTCAGCTTGGAGTGCTCTTGGGAAAGCTCAAGTAGGCGAGCTTCCAAAAAGCTAGTTTTATTCTGATGGTAAATCTGCAGAGAGGCAGTTCAAAAGACCAGGTGTCTTATATTTTTACAAGTTGATCTTTGAAGCTTTTCTCTCTTCTTGGACCGTGGAATCAATGCAACACTCATTTCTGAGACTTTCTGCCTTTTTTTCTTTCTTCCTGCAGCATTATGTTGTCTTTTTGATCAGAAGCTTTTTGGTTTAGGTGTTTAGCAGAAAGATGTAAATGGGTATATAATAATCATTACAGACTTAGCTGTATCTCACACTGTTCCTGTGTGAATCTCCTTTTGTCAGAGTGTATCTATGCTGCAGTCAGAGGAACCTGAATTAGCCTCTGCTGAACCCTGTGGTGCTGCAGTAAGAGGGTAGGTACCAGTATATAAGCCAGCTAGTTTTAGGCAAGCTCTGTTATCTCTGGCTGTGCTGGAAGCTCTGCATTTCGTTTCTTACTCTTCCCCAAACCTGTATCTGAAGCCAGGCGAGAAAAAGTGATACAGCCATCTGCAGTTAATTTTCCTCTGTTCTGTGATGTTTATTTCAGCTTTTTTTTTGAAAAAAAAAAACCCAACAAACACCTAAACAGCTCAACACCACATACATGTAGTCAAACATTTATCACAGATTCTTTTGTATTTCATCTGATGGAGTAACCAGTATCGCAATAGCTAATGTGGTTGACTGGATGAAAATACAGTATACTTGTTTAAACATAGCAGTGCTTCTTGAGTTGAAAAGTTTCTCTCCCCAGGCACCTCCCCACCCCCCCCCAAAAAAAAAAAAAGAAAGCAATTCTCTAACTACTTTTTCCTAAAGCGGGAAAAAAGCTGGATATGTTAAAAACTACACAATTATTCTTAGAATAATGAAAACTTGCTGTACAAGCCTCAGATTATTACATGATCTCCAGTTTGAGATGGACTCGTGTTTTATACAATGTGCATGGAAATTGCAACCTATTTCTTTTCCAGTTTGTAAATGGGGCACTTGCAATTATGTATGTGGAGCTTCCCCACCTGCATCTGGAATGAAATAACTAGTCATGTGTAAACCAAATCAGAGATATTTGCATACACATTTTGAAAGTCTGTATTAGTGTTTCTTATTCTTTCTTAGGAATGTTTATTTAAATTAATGTGGGGTTTTTTTGGAAAAAAACCCCATTATATATAACTGGCCTTTTATGAGATGGAAATTAACTTAAAGGCATTTTCTTGTGACACTTATAAGAAAACAGTTATTGCCAGGAAAGATCATTGTTTAAATGTAAAAATATTGGTGCTTAATATGTTTAGTCTGTTTTTCCAAATTTGTAAACATCTTTCTATTTTGCTTTTGAAGTGTTTGGCTGTTAACTCTGCAAATTTTCAGCAACAGTATCTGGCTAGCCACAAGATGAGTATTCATACATGATGTTATGCTTTGAGCACTTATATCAGCACAAAGCTGCTTCAGCTCACTCAAGCAGTGTATCTCTGTACACACATAAAGGGCCTGTTTTCTTTATTGTAGATTAAATGTTAATTCTCAGATCTGCAAGCTTCAAAAGATTTGGATTTTATTGCTTAATTTTCATTGTAAGTATTCTTACAAATCTTTTGTGAAAGTTAAATCTACTGCATTAAAGAATCTGAGATGGGAAAAACAAAGTATTCAATCATGTGAATTAATCTAACATTTCCAATTTATAAAGAGGCAAATCAGGTCTGTGTTCTACCATAGAAGAAAAAGATTTAAAGTTTCCTGGATTTTGGATTCCTCATGAAGTTGTTTTAAACATGTGGGTGTCTTTCTCTTACAGCTGCGCCGCATGCAGGAGATGATTGCACAGATGCAAGCCCAAATGAGGATGAAGCCTGGTGATGATTAAGATGCTTAACATCTGGATGCATCAGGTATGACTTTTTTTTCTGACTTGTTTACTCCTCTTACATAAGATTTTCACGATGATTATTGTTATTTTTGCACTTTGGACTTGCTTTTACAGTACTTACAGAAAAAATTGAGTGATGTTCTGGGTAGACTAGAGAAAAAGATCTATTTAAGACCTGTAAATGCTTATCTTCAGTCCCTTATTTTTGGATCATCTGGCTTTGTTTCTGTTAGCAAAAGCTGCTCAGAAAATTAATTTGACTATATATAAACAAAAGTTAGGGTGTTTTGGGGTATGTAGGCTGCTGAATTTATAGCCGTTTTTTCAAAGAACCAAACAAAATTTTAGACAAACTAGTTACGTGTACTGAAAACAGACTCCCTCGATGTCATATATGATATATTAGGTGGGATCAGAGTGAGCGAAGAAAAAAAATTCTTGTAGCAATTATTCATGCTTTCTTCAGAATGCAGCTCTTCTGGATAATTTTTCTTTTAAATGCAAGGATTAAAAAAAAGAAGGATATGAGGAGTCTTGTTGCTTAATACTTCAGTTTAATACTCTAGTTGTGATTGCTAGTCTTCTGGAATGTAAAGCTTGAATAAAATGGATTATATTATCCCTTATGACCTTGTGGCAGCTGCCAACATTCCAAGCCTAAAATAAGGAGATTTTTTGTTGCCTTTATTTGAACCTTCAGTCTTCCTGTTTATATTTTTAAAAAAAGGTCTCCTAAGGAATAAACTTATTCACTGGATTTGTATTTAAGCAGATGTTGGTGATTTTAATGTTATGTGCACTGTGATCTTTGAGTGAAGTAGTTAAGGGGAAAAGAGTAATTCAAACTCAGGTTTCTTACTGTCACAATTCCAAGTCTTGCAGATAGAGGAGTCTTAATACCATGTCTTCCAACTCCCATGCTAAGATACATTTTCCCAGAGCTGGAAATCTAAACACTGAGGATAATTTTGTGGCTGACTATGTGGCTATCGCAGTGTATGCGGTAGCAGTGTCTGACATAAAGCTCTCACTTCCCCAGACAGGAGCTGGTAATTAGGCAGCCTGTTAAATATTTTAGTCTGACCTGAAGATCCCAAGTTTTCATGGTGACTTTGTTATCATATGGCCAAACTCTGACCGCTTGTGAAAATGGCTATTTGATGCAGGAAACCTTATGTAGTGTGAATTATTATTACTGTTTTTTGTAAAGGAGCTCAATTCTTTCTGGAACTTACAAATCACATTTAATCACATGGCATCCTTTAAACTAATACTCAGTAAGAAAAAAACCACCCTAAATCTAACAGGCTTGTCTGTAGTTGGTGCTTGCAGAGCACAGGGTGGCAAATGATACAAATATATTCAAAGCTCTTTCTTCAGTTCCTACATACTGGATTTGCTGTAAAATCAGTATCTGAGGGCTAATAGGATGCAGTATTCCCACTAACGGTTAGCCAGTGATGGCACCAGCATTCCCTGTGTTTCACAGCTCTTGGCAATACTGGATATGGTATTTATAAAAACAAATAGGAGCATGGTTTGTCCCAGGCTGAATTTGCAGCCATGGATACATAAATAAACAGAGTTCTGAGCATGCTCATGTGTGTCAAGGAAAATGTTATTTTGTAGATACTTTACATTGTAATACATTTTGGACCACTAAATGTGTTAAGCAGGACGGCTTTGCAGACTTAACTAAGCGTCCATGGGATCTTGTTGTGATTTGTTTTGAACTAAATCTTAAGAAAGTTAGTTGGTCTGAAATATTGAATTGAACAAGTTTGAGAAGGATTTGAACGAGATCTTCATATGTGGAGGTCCTGCTGTTTCTTTGGAATCTGCTAAACTACGTTTCTGCAGCTGCTATGGAAATCATAGTGGGAGTGTTGATCTGCTGGAGGGTAGGAAGGCTCTGCAGGGGGACCTGGACAGGCTGGATCGATGGGCCGAGGCCAACTGCATGAGGTTCAACAAGGCCAAGTGCCGGGTCCTGCACTTCGGCCACAACAACCCCAGGCAACGCTACAGGCTCGGGGAAGAGTGGCTGGGAAGCTGCCCAGAGGAAAAGGACCTGGGGGTGCTGGTTGGCAGCCAGCTGAACATGAGCCGGCAGTGTGCCCAGGTGGCCAAGAAGGCCAACGGCATCCTGGCCTGTATCAGAAATAGTGTGGCCAGCAGGAGCAGAGAGGTGATCGTGCCCCTGTACTCGGCACTGGTGAGGCCGCACCTCGAATCCTGTGTTCAGTTTTGGGCCCCTCACTACAAGAAGGACATGGAGGTGCTGGAGCGTGTCCAGAGGAGGGCAACGAAGCTGGTGCAGGGCCTGGAGCACAAGTCTGATGGGGAGCGGCTGAGGGAACTGGGACTGTTTAGTCTGGAGAAGAGGAGGCTGAGTGGAGACCTCATCGCGCTCTACAACTACCTGAAAGGAGGTTGTAGTGAGGTGGGTGTTGGTCTCTTCTCCCAAGTAACAAGCGATAGGACGAGAGGAAATGGCTTAAAGTTGCACCAGGGGAGGTTTAGACATCAGGAGAAATTTCTTTACTGAAAGAGTGGTCAGGCCTTGGAACAGGCTGCCCAGGGAAGTGGTGGAGTCACCATCCCTGGAGGTATTTAAAAGACGTGTAGATGAGGCGCTTAGGGACATGGTGTAGTGGGCATGGTGGTGTTGGGTTGGCGGTTGGACTTGATGATCTTAGAGGTCTTTTCCAACCTTAACGATTCTATGATTCTATTCTATGATTCTACATTGTTTTACAGATTGCTTTCAGGAAAGAATTTTGAACTTCTTTTTTGTTACCCTTAAGATGTTGATTGATAGACTTCTGGCGTAATTTGTTGGCTAATATGCACAGTCAGAACTGCAATTGCAGTCCTGCTAAACCAGAGTGTTGCTGTATGATCCTGTCGACAGGTTGAAGTGAATCCTCACCTAGAACTTAGCCTTAGGGAAGTTTCTCTCATGCATGTTAACTGACTTCGCAGTTTAGGAGGAATGATGATTTCAACCTCCAGCATTCCCATCAGATGTATTTGCTGTATTTTATTGAACTCACTATTTCCAGAGAGTCCAGGAAACTTGTAATTAACACAGCAGTTAGCAGAACCAAACTGCCAACCAATTTAAATATACTTGATTTCAATCTTTATGTTCTGTCACAGCTTATCTTGAGCATCTCTCAGGTTCTAGTTTTACAAGAACTTTAAAGGATCAGCTCTGCTACTGAAAGCACAGTCTCTCCTCCAATTGCTCTTTTGCACCCTTATCTTTGTGCTGAGAAAAATATGTAACTTTATAGATAATTTCTGTAAAAAGTAACATTTTCACTCTTTTTACTTTGGAAAAGTACGTGTTTATTAATTTTCTTCAAAAGTCCCTTAAAAATATTTTCCCCTTCATAAAGCACAGACATAAAGAAGTTTCCAGATATTTTGGGAAAAGAGAAGTATGGTGTAAATACCTTCATAGATAAGAGCTGGAAAGTAAACAGTAGGATAATGAAATGTGGTAATATCCAAATATGTGAAATACCCACTTCTGATTTCAGATGTATTTCAGGGTGGGGAGAAGATTGCTGAACGCTTTGGGGTTTTCTGGAAAGAGTCTGGCATTGCATAATGATTAAGAAGTGCGAGACTCAAATCCTTGCCAAAAAGACGGACGAGTCTGTATTATCATAAAGTGCTGCACAGATGGGATGACTGGAAGGTCTGGTTTGCCTGATCCCTTTTGAATGGGGGCATCTTTATGGAAATGATTTTATGGAAAGAGCAAAGGGAGAATTTACTTCAAGCAGTTTCCTTTACTTCCAAGGCTAGAGTAAGAGAAGCATAAGGGGAGTGACAAAGGCAAAGATCATACGCAGGGAATATGTTCAAAGTTTCCAAAGAGGACAGACGGATTTCTTGCTGTGGAGAAGTAGAAACCTGAAGGGGAATGAAGGACACTGGTGGAGGCTGGGTTAGAAGTAGGAAAGGAAGATGATTTTGGAAACGGTAGTGACCAGTGGGCCAACTGCAGTTTTTGACAAAACAGTACAGACTTGCTCTACATGGTGGTGGTGATTAAGAGCTTTTGAGAGCAGCCCTACCAAAGGTGTGTTGATCTACACTTCTGTCTGTTTCCTCTAAACATTTCATAGCTTCTATGTACAAACAGTGCATGTGGAGGTGTTTGTAGAAGTCCATTTGAAGTGTGTTAAAGACTTCAAGACAAGCTTGGTTTTTCAGAGTTTACTTTTAAAATGCAAGACAGTGCTGTGAAGTGTAGGAGCTTATTGCTTCTTATATTTGACAGTTCAAATGAAGGATTGGGGAAGAAGGAGATAGAGGGGTAGAATAAGTAAAAAGTAAAAAAGATGTATTTTTATTTGGATACTCCAATAGAAATGCTTTTGAAATAAGCCTGCAGTAATTCCAATAGCATATTTACTAGGCTCTCAACTTGTCCATCTCAGATGAGCAACTGTTATGAAAAGCTGGAATTATTTTTTCAAATGAAATGGTTACTGATGGGCGTTTCTTCCCTTTCCTTCTCTATTTCTGAAAGCGTAACTCTTTGCAATCTGTCTTCCTCTTGTTATTCTTACAAATCTGGATTGTCTGTCTTCCACTCAGCTTCAAGATCATACTGGGACAAACCAGTAACAGAAGCCAGGCTATGGAAAACAAATATAGCCAGCTGGAAACGTAGTTATGGTTAGGGAAATGTGTTCAGAAAAAAAATGCAAGCATCTTGCACTTAAAATGTCTGAAGGATTGAAAATTCTTTTAGTATAGCTCATGATTTCCACAAGTATTTTAAAGCCTCCTGAGTTCACTAACACTGTTCTGATTCTTGATAAGAACAGTACTAAAGGAACCAAACAGCTAGTTCTTTCTAGCAGTGAATTGACACCATTTAGCAGAACACCACAAAGCATTGTCATAGCAACCAACCTTCTGAAACGATGCTGCTGAATACTGAATTGATCTGATGAGAAATGTCATTTGAGGAAGTAAAGATCTTGTTGTAGTTTTTGGCAGCTGAAATTGAGAGCCTGGAGAATGTGAAGCTTGGGCAAATTTCTAGCATTTGGAACAACTGCCTGGCACTGCCAGTAGATGTTTCTCTGGCTAGAAACTAGACTGGAAGGGCGCTATCGTTCTCCAGCTCTTCTCAGCTCTTCTAACTGTGGAGTTGTTCAGCAAACCCTGCACTCATGGGCTAGCACAAGTTTTTGTTTCCCTTAGAGAGTAGGCTTCTGATAGAAATTGTCATTTTTTCCTCTGCTACTGTACAACTGAAGTGCTGAACTTGTGTGGCTCCATAGGACCTTGAAGTTAACTTGTACAGAAAGATCTTAGCAGGGTCCTCAAAGCCCCCTTGTAGCTGGTGCACACCTGCCCTTGTGTATAATGTGCAGAGAGCTAGATGATAGAGTTGTGGTATGGCTTTTAATCTTTGATGTATAGAACAAAAACGCTTTCATTTGAGTTTGTTCATCTAAAAATAATATCTTACATCTCCCTGTTAGTCTATACTGCTCTCAGTTGGTGAAACAGTCATGTTCCTGGATTGTAAGTAGAACATAATAAAAGATGATGTTGTACTTGGATTGTGACCTTGGCTGTTCCACAGCATCTCTGTCTGTAGCCTTTGACAGAAAGTTGTGCGACTCTTCCCAATAGGAAAAAGGTAGCACTTTGTTAAAATTGTCATCTTCGAAGTGTTGTACAGAAAAAAAATCTATCATTAATATGATACTTAAGTCTGAAATATTAGTCAAATCTGTAAACCTCCTGTACCTAAATATTGTCTGTCTTCAGGCTTTTAAAGATTCTGGCCTGGATTTTTATTTGCCTGCCTGTATCATTTCTACACTGTAGAATTTATGCTTCTTGAAAAGCACATTCCCATTGAAACCAATTTCCAGAACTGCTATGCTTATAGAGGAGAGGAGCAAGAAATGATCCCCCACCTCCCAAAAACTAAAACACTCTCTACTTTGTAGACTTAAAAGCTTTCCAAGGAATGACACAATGTTTGCAAAACATAAAATGGAAAAGATTGAAACACCCAATAGCAGGTTTTTCTGATATTTTTCACATAATTGCCCAAACTGTATCTCAATAAATGTTGTCAGTAAATGGATTAATGCAAATTGGTTCAATTTTTGCCAAGTGATCCCAGAGAATATAAAATAGAGAGAATATAAAATTCCTAATGGGTCACCGCAGAAATCTTGTTTTGTGGGGAAATGTCAGGGGTGAGTGGAAATATATTTATTTGCTTTTCAGTAATGTGTCGATGCCTTGGGAAAGATGAAGTCCACCATGCCGTGGCTACAGTGACATTCTCAATTCTTGTGAACACATGCAGTGGCACCTCGCACTCTGCCTCTGAGAGGCTTGATTACCCAGGAATGACACAACTGACATATTTCACCTCTTCCAGTACCTCAGTGACACACTGCTGCAGCCAACACAGCTGTCACGGGGAACTAAATGCTTCAGGCCACCTTTTGCTAATTAAATGTTTTCAGAGGAACATTTCTTGTAGTTCTAGACCTTGGAGCCTGGTATGTATATGTGACTCAGTGGATATTAATCCTATTAGCATATTAAAATAACTGATAAACATTGGAAAGCAGTTCAAAGGCCAGTTTTGTAACTTAGTATATAGTTGGCTGATGACGTTTGCTATGGGGAAGTATAAGGTGTTGCTACAGACCAGCAAACGGAAAGGGAACAAACTCGAAGCAGTGAAGTCAACAGAGGATGACTGAAATATCAGAAACCCAAAATATTAGGGGCGTGATTGACAAAATGAGTCAAAACTAGCTAACAACAGGGGACACAACAGGTGTGTCACCCAGTACTCATTCTTTTCGGAAAGATGCCATTTCTCAAAGTTCTTGCTGATGATTGGACACTCAAAGGGCTGTAGCTACAACATAAAATGGGTGCTATTTGAAGAAAAAGAATTTAGGTCAGTGACAAAATGTAACTGCTTGTAAAACAAATTTCTCTTATTAGGAATTCAGAAGTGCGCATGGAGAGATGTCAAGTTGCCCTGCATTGTGGTGGTGGTCTTGGAAGCAGCTGAGGGGGAGGCAAACCCATTCCTTCCCAAGGCTCTTGAAACCTTTACAAGTACAGCACTCCGAGCTGTCTGACCATATGCATCAGGGTGCAGGTGTAGGTAGTGCTAGTTATGCCACTTACTGAGCAAGTTTTGTTTTAATGGCATACCGGAGAAATGTATAGTCTTAAATAATGGTGTGACTTCACATTGCAGATGGGGAGGCATTTATTAAAGCTATGTTGGTGAAAGGAGTATGGGGGACTGTAGGGTTATAGTCTAATAAAACTGGAGATCAGGTTTGTAAAGAGTGATATCAATCTAATGTGTCATAAAATATTGTCTCATGAGGAGATTAGGAAGAAAGAGCAGTGAAATGAATCCACACTAAAAATGTACAAACATACTTTGCCCAAGTATGTTCTACGAGCATATAAAATGTGGATATCGTGTTGCTAATGCTGGTAACATCAGTGCACAGCTGTGCTCATAACTCGAGCCTTCATGTTTATTGGAAATTCCAGTCTTTTTGTGAGTCTGAAACATCACTTACGGTTTCTTCTTGAGGTATCTTCTGGAACAGATTAGAGTTAGGCAGGCAATGGCAGAAATTTAGTTTCTCTTTCATACTTGAAGTAGCAGTGTAGCACAACAGGGTTAATTTTGAATTTGAGTATTGAGTTTGGTTAGCAATATATGGACTCTTTAAGGCTTTAAAGCCTTAATGCTGGCTCGCTTGTTCTGGTTGTTATGGGAAGTGGTGGCCTCCTTAAAATGTTAAGTAATTGTGTATTGAACAGAATTCCCACTGTGAGAATGGCAAAGAGCAAAGGACCCTGTTGTCAGCTTTCCTTATCCTCACTGTAGTCAGGAAGTGTAGTCTGGATGAGTGTTGCACTGTACTTTAAAAGTAAGTTGACACAACAATGTTTTCTAGGATATTTCTTTTTTCCATCCAGATGAATGTTTGGATTAAGCTATTTTTTCCTGTTGGGAATGAGTATTTTTGGAACTGGAGAATTTGAGGTGTCTCCCAAGTTCCAAATCTGACACAGCGTCTTAAGCAGGGCCCAATTTTCAGTGAAAGCTGGAATTCTGCTTTCTTTGTAGCAGCCTTTTCGATTGGCAAGTAGCTATAGAGACATCCAAAACTGGTAGTTGTTTTTGAAATTACAAACCGGTATCCCTTCTTTCAGCCATATGAATACTGCTGTATGAATGCTTGAAAAAAATCTGTTTGCTTTCCTGTTTTACCTAAGCAGCGTCATAAGAGTTGTTTGTGCGTGACATCAAACTTGCTGCTTACTTTTAGCGCTGTTTAGATAAGGGGTTTTCGTTTTCCTCACCAGAAGTAACACTTCATGTGACAGGCTGACTGAGGTTGGTTTCTTGGGTGCATTACTGCTGAGATAAGCTGTAACGCAGTTCTTGTATTCTTGCAGACAGAGGGGGGTGTGGGTGCTTAAAGTATGTAACTAAAAATATTCTCATTTATGTGCTCTTACTAGCCATTTGTGATAAATATTTGGGGCCAAACTGCATCTGACTCAGCTGATCTAGTTCTAATGCAGGTCCCTGTGATGCAGTAACTGAAACGCCCTGCTCCCCGGCTTACGCTGCTTTGCTCAGAGGGGCTCAGGCTGCCCCAAACACCCTGACGGTGCTGAGAGTTTGTCCTTTCTAATGCTCTTTGTTTTCCACTTTTGTTCACAGCAGTATACAGTTCTCTCAGTGGATGGGTGCTCTGTTTTCTTTGACCGCATGGTAACGTTCAAATGCAAAAGCTGGATGCCGCAGATCAAGACCTGCGTTAAAACAAACACAAAGTCTGAAGATCGTGTTGTAAAACGGCTTGTTTTATATATTCAATGTTAATCATGTCACATGTATCTTTTTTGATTCTTTTGGTAACACTGTCTTCATACTTACAAATGTGGTTTTATTATCCTTCCTATACACTTTCATACCGAAACTGATAGAGTACACTGTTTGGACTAGTCATTGTGATGGGTTTAAGGAGTTAATCGTGTATCTGCTAGGTTATTCTGAACAGTTTCGTGACTAATACTAAAAGACTTTGTGGCCTGTTTACAGTAAACGTATGTGTGTTTGCACAGTATCATAACTTTCACTTGCCATTTTAAGTCATTGTGTATCGTATCAGTTTTTCATAACTTTGTGCTTTGGTTACTTTTGAAGCTTCATCTCTGGTGATTTATATTTGTGTGATGTATGAGAAAATGTACAAAACACTGATGATTCACCAGTGATGCAAAGAAGCTGATTTTTCTAAATCATCGTGCCTTAACATACCATAAACACGACGCATGCCAACAACTTCTGGATTGCCTCTGAAGATTCGTCTTCAGGTCTCAAGTATTGATTGCAAGAATTTCTGTCACAGGCATTTTTGTCAGCTGAGTAATGGCATGTACTGAACTTTTTATATACCATAACACTAATTTTCATTGAAGTTTTGTAATAAATTGTACGAATGTGGAAAATGTTGAAATTCAGGGTGTTGTTTGTTCTTTGGATTT
The DNA here is from genome assembly GCF_964195595.1 of Calonectris borealis. Lineage (NCBI taxonomy): Eukaryota > Metazoa > Chordata > Aves > Procellariiformes > Procellariidae > Calonectris > Calonectris borealis. Next base: position 12,246,308 of record NC_134329.1, read on the forward strand.
TGGCTTTTTTAAGCTAATCTGTGAAATGTTGTAATGGTGTCATGCACAGTGCATATTCAAAGGAATCATGATATTTACCCTGGGGAATGAAGGCGTTTTCTAGAATTTGTGTACATACAAACTTCTTTGATTTCATTTCAAAACAACTTTAAAAGTGTTTTAACTGGAAATTAGGTGGCAAGACTTTGCATCCACTTTTTTTTTTCTCCAAAGTTCATTAGGGACATTCTGACATCTTTTAAGTATGTAAATACCTTGGAAAATGTGATCGCACACCTTGGTTTATAAATTCATGAATGTTGCTGTTTCCTTTATGTCATTACTGAGTGTATAGCTCTCTTCTGCATGCTTTTGTAGTCTTGTGTGTATTATATATGCAGAAGCGTAAGTTATTTTGCAAATATGGGATTGAGACACTTTGTCTTCTGTGCTAAATTGGGGCATCTTTCATGTAATGATTAGCCCTAATTTTGCTGTCTAGCAATGAGCGTTTAATCAGGGTAGGATTAACAAATGATTTGCATCACAGGGATGCATGTTTGGCTTGTGTTTGGAGTTGAACTGCATACAATGGCGTATCTCAGTGGCTGCTATAATGAATTTGAAAGAAGAAATGGACTGACAGATTTGTGTTCATACAAAGTCTCCTCAGGTTTTATGAAGATTTGAATTGTAAGCATGTCTGTCAAGAGGGCCAAGGTGAGAGATTTAATGGTAAACTCTTGCTCATGAATTGTGTGCCATTATTGCACCTTTCTTCTTGTTTTTCTTCCAGAATTTTGCATCATACTTTGCAACCTTCTTAAAATGATATGCTGTCCATTTGTGCTTGTGAAAGTCAGGACAGCCACACCCCTCCTGAGAAACCAAGACTGTAGTTACATACAGTAGTTACATACTGGATTAACTCTCTGAACAAAGGTAACATGAAAGGTTCATCTTTCAAAGCAAACTAGGACAATGGGGAAGCAGGCTTTCAAAAGCATCTAGTCTTTAATTTTATTAAAAACGGAGCCTTCTTCCCCCCTCTTTTCAAAGCAAGGCACCTAAAGTCACTGTCTCAATTCTTGTGTGTGAAGCCTCAGTGAGCAGACTTTCACTAGTGGATACCGATTATTGATCGATAGACTCTGCCTCCTTCTGGCTTGTGAACTCCAGCTGGAGTGTTTTGGGTCAAAACCTAAGATCTATTTGAATAATTGTCCAGGAAGGGCTCGCAGTACTGCTGATACCATACCTGAGTGCTTTCCTTTCAATGTAGGCTTAATTTTTATGCCTTCTACCACTTTGATGTTGTCTGATGTTAATCTTCAGCTACTTTTGAACTTGGTTTTGTTAAAATATTTCACAGCTTAATGGGGGAAACATGTATTTGTTAAGCCAAATCTTTGCTACTGTGAAGATCTCTGGAGGGAAGACTCTGGCTAGAGCCTAAATTCTGACCTTGCATTTCCACTCCCGTCTGTGTCAGCAGTGCCAGGGCCATGGAAGACAAGTCCCTTTATCTGAATTCCACCCCGGCCTTCTCTGGGCTGACACTTTCCAGTGCTGGGACAATGTGCCCACATGTAACTATTTTAATGACTGTTCAGCAGGATCAAGGAGCAGGTGGCTGCAGTCCCTTCGCTCTTCACTAGATTTAAAACACTGTGGCAGATGATAAAACAACTCATGAAAGGTTGATTGGCTTGTTGGTGCCTTAATTGTGGTGTAGAGTCTGTAATGGTCTGTGGTGCTCTAGCATTTAAAAACAAGCAAATATGCTGACAATTACCTGATTTTTTTTTTTTCTGATGCTTTGAATCAATGGCTAAAAGTGAACTCAGGATGAGTTAATGGGTTTTTAAAACATGCATGCCTGGGATTGCCAACCTCTGGTCTTGGAAGGGTCTCCTTGTTTTGATATGAGGGATGTTTTGAATGAGAAGGTGGAAGAAATGGCAAGATGCTGTGATGACTACAAGGATTTGAAAAGTTAGTGCTATGGCAGCAGTGTCAGTTTTTTTGTTCCCAAGTAGGGGAGTGTCCTTGCACTTGTGCAGCCATCACCATGCCAAGCTTATCCTGTCCTGTGTTCAGGAGAGTTTCAAGTCTGATTATTTACATGTCCTTGAAATGTGGAAGACATGACCCCTCCCTGCAGCTGTGGAAGTCGAGGGAAGGACCTGGGTGTCCTGAGGCTTCCCGTCCTCCTCTCCTTGCCCCTTTACTGGTGAGTTGAGGTTCCTATGAGCTGTTCTTAAATTGCGAGCTACTACTGCCTTTGGAGTGTTTAAAATTCATTTGAGTTCTTTCCTGCCTTTCCTTAAAAAGTTATACTGTCAGCTTTTACCTAAAATAACTTTCCATATCACCTCTTTAAAATGTTTTAATGGAAACAGAGCACACATTCCTACTTTGCACAGTACGGTTGCAGTATGATTCAGGACTTCCCACTGTATTTTGAGATGCTAAATCTGGAAACACACTTCCTATTTATTCCGTTTGTGTTTGTTTTTTTTAAATGGTGTATTCCGTCTTTCTCTTCGAGAGTCGGGAGCGCTTCCTCTCACAGCGTTTAAGCCTTCAGAGGGGTGTACACAGGCGCGGGTCTGGGTGGTCTCCGGGAGTCACTCGTGTACGCGTTTGCCAGCCCTGACAGCGGCGGGCGGGCGACGCTGCCGAGGTGCCTCAGCCGGGGGCGATGCGCTGGCGCGGGGTCGCCCTTTCGGCCCCGGGCCCGCCTGTCACAGGGAGGGCGGCGGGGCCGGGGCCGGGGCGGGCGCGGGGCGGGGCGGGCTCCCGGGATTGGCGGCCCCGGCCCGGCCCCGGCCCCTCCGCGGCGGCGCTGGGGCGGCCCCCGCCGCGCACACACACTCACACACACGCTCCCGGCGCTGTCGTCGGCTCCCGGGAAGGCAGGGCCGCCGGCGGCACCATGAGCACCGGCATGCGGTACAAGAGCAAGCTGGTCAACCCAGGTGAGGCGGCGGGGACGCGCGGCCGCTCCGCCCCGCGGCCCGGCGCATCCCTCACGCCTCACTCTCTCTTCTTTTCTCTCCCCGCCGCCGGCTCCCGCCGCGGGCATCCCGCCGATCTGCCCCGCAGAGGAGAAGCAGGTAGGTGGGCTCCCCCGCCGCCCTCGGTTCGGTATGGCCGGCTGCAGTCCCGGCCCTGCTCGGTCGGAGCTCTCCCGCGCTGATGCGGCAGCGGGGTGGTGTCCTGCTACCTGGGCACAGCGGCGTTTCAGGCCGGGGCTTGGCAGGCTGGCCCTTTTTTAGCCGGATTCATCCGGGAAATAGGCGTTTTGCCTGCTTCGTCTCCCCGGGTTTTGGGTTGGGTTTCTTTTTCTTCGGTGCCTTTGGGTGTGTCGAGTAGGTTCGGATGGAGAAAGGCAGCGCAGGGGCTGGCAAAGGCATTTCAGTATTAGGAGCACGTCTCCCCATCGTGCTCTCTTCCCTCCGCAGCACAGATGCGCAGGCACAGACCCAGTCCTGCCACTCGCCGCTCCTTGTTGGTGTAGCAGATCACCACCTCGCAGGCGGCCAGGGTTTGGGCGTTAGGGAACATCTGTTTTGCTTTGCAAAGCAAATAGCTATTTGGAGACATGCCTTTGAGTCCTGGAGAGAGAGGGGGGTGATGCAATCAGATGACATGGACAGGGTTTTTTTGTTCACTGTTTGGTATTTGAAGGGGTTTAGGGTGTTTCACAGGAAGAGGAATCCTTCTTTGCCAAGCTTGAATGTCTAGGTAAAGGGATATCAGCAGAGTCCCATGTGTTCCTTAGCACCCATCATCATGATGTAGGCAATGTCTGCAGTATATGGAAGAGCTTTTCTGTCTCACAAAGGTAGGGATGGAGGCGATGGTTAACACAGCAGGGCAGTGCAATAAGTCCCTGCAGCAGGAAGAAGTCCACCCATTCCCAGCTTGGCTTGCACTTGCCTTTGGGTCCAGTCTTCCTTTGTTTGGGGCTCTAATTCCTTATGCAGCAAACACCTTCCCTGCCGAGACAGTGGTACTGCACAGCCTTTCTGGACCACAGAAAACCAAACTAGTTTTGTCACAGCTTGGGCATTCACCTGGCCGCTGCAGGAGATGGTCATGCATAATGCGGAGTTGGGCACTGTGAAAAGACACCTGTGCATTTTTGTGAGCTGCTGATGGCAGTGATGAGAGGAACAAAGTAAATCCAGGGGTAATAGGATAATGGGGTCATCAGGTGCATTCTTCCCAAGCTACTTAGAGTTTTGCTAGCATTTTGTAGTTATTTGTGAGTATTGCTGTTAATTCTTGTTTTATTTCTGGAGGCAAACAATCCAGAACGTATTCTGAACTTGTAAAAAAAGCAGTGTAAGCTGTGAACTGGAGAGGAGCTTCATGCCCCCCGCAAAAACGTGCTGTTCATTTGTTTTTAAATAAAGAGGAAAGCAGATTATGTATAAGGCTCCTTTCTGCTCATTCCCCAGGGGAAGAAGCAAGGTAGAAATCAGGGTACTCTGTTGTAGATATTATCATAATTCCTGAAGGCCCTTGTCACACTGCATAGGCAAGAGTGGGCTGGAGCCCGTACCCCAAAGAGTTCTGCAGGAGAGCGCAGTGTTCTGCTGGGGCAAAGGAGGTCTCTCCTCACATGCGTAGGTGTGTGCGTGTGTATCCGCGTATCTTATGCCGAGGGTGTAGAGTGGGTCTTGCATGACAGAGCACAGTTCATTATGAATTTGTGCCAGCCATGTTACTTGTGGATGGTGGAGGGAAACCAAGCTGTGAATACAAAGCAATCTGTTAAAATTAAAGTGAACGTACAGAAACACAAATGATCTTTATTTAGCATCCTTTAAGAGCAGGAATTTTCTTCCTGTGCTGCCTTGTTCCAATCCAATCACATCTGGCAGCAGGTAACAATGTAAAAGGTTTACTAAGGCTGTGATTCTTGCCTGAACCAATTTTTCCAAATTTATTATATAAAAGCTATTTTTTATAAATAGTTGGGAAATGAAGTGAGCTTCTGGGAGGGCAGTACAGTAGATTGTGTGTAAGTAGGGTAGCCTTCAGTAAAATCTTAATAATATTGATGACTTACTGAGTCCAAAAAATGGAACAATGTGGCATCAAAGAATACGTGTTCATCTTCCCTCATAGCGTAGTCAGGGCTGATGCATTGTCTGGGCCCAGAGGACTCTGATTTGCAGGTTGGACTCCTAACTGCTACCATTTATGAAGAAAAAATAACGGTAGATTCTCCACCTCTCTGATTTCCAAGGAATGACCTCTTAATTGGTGTATTTGGCACTGAATTCACGTGCCACTGAAGTCAGTGGAGGTTTGATACTGGTCTCAGTGTGCAGAGCATCCAGCTGTCCAAGGGGAAGGGTTGTGGTTTCAGGCCCTGGACTGGGGGGAACCAGTTTCTGCCCTGAAGCTCTACGGCAGGTTGCCTGATGAGACCAAGCTCCTCAGCCTCATTATACCTTGGTTCAGCACTTCTCAAAGAGGGGTGGTGTCTCTCCTAGCAATTTATATACCGCTGGAGCGCTAAGAGGGATTCTCGTGGTGAAGCTGGGTAGGCAAATGAAGCAAGGGCTAATGTCCCATGTGCAGAAGAGTAGGCCCTGTGTAAGGGAAACCTAGCAATTTGTCGAAAGAGTATTGACTTGAGAACCAAACAGGGCAAGTGCAGCGGTTGGACGCTCTGCCAAAGCCCGAGGTGTTGCTGTGGGAGGAGTACAGGTGAAACCTCCCAAATACCTAGTTAAACTGGAGTCTCCTGGCACACTCCTGCAGAACATGCCTCCTAGCTCGTGTTGTTGGCGTGTGTTTGTTTGGGGTGTTACCTTGCTGTGTCTCTGAAGCTGGCTCCTGCTCATTCAAGCCCATGTCTCTAATGTTCTTTGAAGTCATTGTTTCTTTTTAAATCAGGAGGATGGGAACCTCTCCTTCCCAAGTTGATCTCTCCCCGCCCCATCAACTTGCAAAGCTGTTTGGGTGTGGGAGCAGAGACTATCTGGTGGATCCAGTTCTTTCAGTGGGTTTGAAATTACAGGGCTGTGCGTTTTGCATTCAGCTTGGTCCTTTTTTCTACTTCAGCATATTTTGAAGTGGTCTGCTTGTCAGTAAAAATATATACGGGGGGTACTGTGTATAGAGAAGATGCTGTGCAAAAGGTAGTTTGGCTGGAGGAATGGTTTCAGTGCCATTCTAGGCATTGAGAACTCCTGCATTCATTGCATTTGTGTCTCGGTTTTAAAGAATCTGGATTTTGTATCTTAAAAATTTATATTCAAACTCCTTTGCTTTCTTCTTAGAAAAAAAAGAAAGAAGCAGAGATTTCCATCGTTCCTGGAACAGTAGATATTACAAGAGCAGAGATGTCTTCCATCTAAAATGGCAACCGTGCCAACATAGAGCATCATTTTAAGGTCAACCTTCAACCCTAGCCTCGCCTACCAGAGGACATTGGCTGATGGAAATCCCCCAGTTCCTTGTTAATGTGTGCTGAACCGCCTTCTCCTTTTCTCTACTGTGCATATGGAGAGATAAGCCCAGATGGACTTACAAGGAACGCGTAACCCCCTGAAAAGGCTGTGCTCTGCATAGTGCAGAGGTACCCGAGGTATTTCTAGATGCTGCCCTTGACACACTGATGACCACTCCAGTGCAGGCAGCTGCTGATGACAAAGAGCAGATTAAGAGGAGGAAGGAGTGGAGATTCCTGTGTCTCCAGCTGGTTGAGGATGACCTTAATGTGACTCTTGATTTCTGTGTAGATACCTATGTGGTGAAAATTGATTAGCTGAGTTTTGTGAAATATGTGATGAAAAGTGTCATGTGAGTGACAGGTTCCCTTGTACAATTGTACAATGAAGACCAGGTCTTTACAGAATCCCCTCAAAGTCTGTGCTGGAGCAGCTTGGAGGATTTGTACCTGCATTATATGTTTACAGCATTGCCATCTTTCATCTAACCGTTTTCCTTAAATTAACTGTTCTTCTAATCTTGTGACTAGGGGAGAGTTCTTTCTTGTGCCTATGCTTGTGCAGAAAAGCATGGAACCTGGAAGGCAAACAGCATACCACTTTCTTTTTTAATTTTCTCAGACCTAAACCAGTTATTTTATAGTCGTGATTCTTTGAGTCATTGGGAGTGGCAATATGGATCTGTGTTCCTGTGCTGTCTGTCATGCTCTGTATCAATTCAGACAGGGTGGTTGTCGTGAGGGTTTTTTCGCTAGGAGAAAGCATAATTACGTTTGCAGCTGGCGAATGGGATATTTCACCACAGCTGGATAGTCTCTCACTGTGACATAGATCACCCTGGGTGAGGCTGTTTCTCTTTGACTCCCCATGTTAATGTTTCTTCCAACCTCTGTGTTTTCCAACCCTGGTCTTGCATCCTGGCTACCAAGATGCGCCTGCCAGAAAGGGAGTAGCAAATTAGTCACAGAATCTGGAGGTAAATACTGGAAACACTCTTAAAGCAGCACATCTCTGCTTGTTTTTCTGATGTCCCAGTGTATCTTGGCCAGACGTAGCATAGGAGTGGAAGCTTTTACTTCTCTCTAAAAAGCCTTGTGTTGTTCGTTAATTTTTTTTGGCTCATTTCAAAAGACAATGTTGGTCCCTTGCCCTCCAAACTGGGCAAGGGCTCAGTGCTCAGAACTGTGTGTCAGGAGCTGGGTGGGACTGCAGCAGGTCAAGAGGCTCAGCCCTGCCTGTCCTTCTGCTGTGCATCTGTCTAAACAGTTTTACTGCAGGAGGCCCCTGTGTCGCACAGATGGGCTATTCTGGGCTGGGGAGGGAAGTCCATCCTGGGCACTTTGACTTTTGGGATTGGGTTTTTTTTTTTTCCTTCTTTGTCTGCTTGGCTTCTTGGAAAAGGGCTGTAAAAGGAGGTCAGCACATGGACTGCATGGTGAAACAGAACTGCTGGAGAGCTGGGCACAGAATCTGCCTCCTGCTGCTGCTGCTGTCTCTCTTTAATTATTTATGCTCCAAATGGATAAAATGGTCATTAGGGGGAGAGGTTCAGCCCCCTCTCTGTAGCAATCTGCAGTTTATGAAAAGGAGAAGTAACCGTTTCCTGCACAGGGATTTTTGTCCCTTGAATTTCCACGAACTCCTCAGCTACTTGTGTGCAAGTCCAAAATTCTGCTGCTCTCGTGTGAATTGTGCAGGGCTGTCTCGGGCACGTTAGCCAAATGTGTAAGTGTGACAGCTGTTGTGGCCCGATCCTGGCTGATGTTAACGAAGTAGGAGCAACCTTCATTTAACCCCGAGAGATGCTTGTGACACTTGCTCAGCTGCTGGGTTGCAGCCTGCTGGGGCATTATAAAAGGCAGCTCACAATTGCAGAGGTGAAAATGTTGCTGTCATCGGAATGAAGGAGAAACCCAGTCCCTGGATACTTTTAGTCTCCAAAGTCAAGGAGTCTCTTACAACTTCTTAACACTCTCAGAAATGATACCGGCTTCACACTGATGCCATTCTTCATTTGATTGTTCTAGAAATAAATGTAAGAGGGTTGTGCCAGTACTTGCAAAAGTTGAGGAAAGGCAAGTCTAGAGAGAGAAACAGCTGGTGGAGTTCAGTGTCTTCTAGAGCCCATATTGCCCACCCTCACTTTCAGACTAAGTTGCTCTTCATTAAATACCCAATACAATGGACACCTTGGAAATCCAGGGGAGATTCCACGTTCAGCCAGCTGGTTGCTCGCCGTGCCAGGCCAGGCTGGGTCCCTGCTGTGTATCTTCAGAGCTTTGCCAAATTAGTTTTGAATGTTCAGTCCAAGGGGTTTCCCTAGCAGTTTTGGGACACTCCGCTGCCCACAGTGGTGGCTCCTATAACCATGCTGCAGGTAGTGCCCACGTGTGCTGAAACCATGCCTGGAGAGCTCTGCTCCATCTTTAGTACTTCAAGCACTTCTTTATCTCTTGGCTAAGCCAAGAGGGTTTCTCTCCTGTTGTTTCTCTTTCAGTTCAAGTGGCTTCTGTGTTACTTTTTTCCCGGATAGGGGAGCATGAACTGGAGGGCACCTTCGTTGCTTACCTGCCCAGCTTTCTTGCCTGACCAATACTAAGACTTTGTCCCCTTCTTGCCCAAGGCAGAGATTTCCCTGAGACAGTGAAATCACACAGAATAATCCTCTAATACTCATGAAAAAAACATGTGGCATCTCTAATACATTGTGTGACTTCAGATTTTTGTGAAGCGTATGCAAGTTGTTTCATAGCATACTGGAATAATTCCCATACGGGCTGGATTTTGTCTGTGTGTGCGTGTGTATGTCTGCAGTGTGGTTAGCCTCGAAGTGCAGGAAAAAATGTTTGTCTGCTGTTACACATTCCTTTTCTCCCAGAGAATTGTCCCTGGAGCTGTGAAGAGGTTTGCAGTCATCTTGTTCCCACAAGAGTGTTCAGGAGCTGGATTTGTGTGTGGTGCATCAGAAAAGCTGGGATCAGATCCCAGAACATGTGCTCCTCATCAGCCTGCGTGCTGCTGTTCATCCGCAACTTGGAATCCCAGAAACGTTTACAATGAATAGCGGAAGGTGGCACTGAGTGTGCGGAGAGGAAGCGTTTGTATGTGCGGTGCTGCCTGTAGGCGCTGGGCTGCAGAAAGTGAGACTTTCTGTCCCTCCTGACTCCAGTAAGAGTCCTTTCTGTTCTGAGGGCTGAATGGGTTAATATTCTTAATTCCTTCTCTCTTGGGTGAGTGTATTTCCCGTGCATTAATTGAGATCTATTATGGGCTGCTAACATTCAGCTCTAGACTGTGGTGCCATGGGCTGGTACACCCAGCAGCGTCACAGTAGCCACGTGCTGGAAGGAGAAGAGCACACTGGAGGCTGCAGGGACTGGTTTGCTGAGGAGCAAAGCTTGGCGAAGTGTTGGCCAAGAGCTGAAGAGGAAGCGAAACCTTGCACAAGCATCTGCAAGGGTGTAATGCCAAGAGGGAGAGAAGAATTTAGTTTCAGGCTTTAGTACAACTGTCCACTCCTGAAGTCAAAAGGAAAAAAAAAAAAAAAGAGAAGTTGAGGCTGAAGTTCAGCTCTAGAAGAGGGATGTAGCCGTGCTGTGCAGGGCAGCACAGTGCAGGGATGCTTGAGACGGCAGAAACCTCTCTGGATGCAGCTGTGCAGCCTTCGGGTTGCATCAGCCTGGTGCCGTGCCACGGGAGGCTCCGGGCTAACGCTCCGAAGTGCAGCGTGCTGGAGGATCTTGGGCTGTGGTTCACCTGTGGGATGTGAGCCAATGGAGCTGTAAGTCAGGCGGAGGTGACTTAGCAGAAGCTAACTCCGGTTCTTCTCTCACCTCTTAAATTTGGGCTGGTTTTCTGCACAGTGGCACTAGCTGACAGCAGTAACAGCCGGTGCCAAGACCGAAGTGCTCACCCTGAAGTGAGCTGATGGGGAGGGGGGAGCAGCGCGGTGGCTGGCCCGTCCCTGTGTGCCACCGCGTTGGCTGTACTGCGACTGCTCGAGCCAAGGAGCAGGAGGGCTGAGGTCCTTCGCTCGCCAGCTTTCTTCAGCTCAGCTCTTTGCTCTTCCTGGGAACTTTGGGAGTGCCCTGTTTGTTTTGAAGCTTGTTATCAAGTGTGTCAGGGTGTGTGTATGGAGCTGGGATGGCCTGTCTCTGCCTGACCCCGCCCGGGGCAGCCGGTGCCGTTCTCCCAGAATGACTCCTGGCAGGGGGAACCGGGAGCTGGGAGCGCAGGCTGAGCAAATAAACCGCAGGATCATGAGCGCTAGCTCCTGGAGACGGGCCATGGGGAGCGAGCCCGTCCCACTGACCTCTGGACATTCTCCGTGCAGAAGCAAGGGAGGGGAAAAAAAGATCCACTCAGTTAGCTTGTGGGAAAAGAGACTCCAAGGGCTTAACGTCTTCCTTCTGCTTTCTGTGAGGCAGAGGCCAGGGTGGTACAGATGTGGTCTGGGCTCCAGTGACTGTGTTTCATTTTTCCTTGCAGACCCCTGGTGCTCGGAGCTGTGTGAACACACATGAGAGCGCAGGCCAGGCCTTTTACTACTTCAGTTTGTATTGCACTTATTTTTAAGACCACTTCCCAGGCAAGTCACTTTGCTTTCAGCCTTTTGTAATGTCTCCTGGCTATTTCCTCAGTGTGGGAACTATTCTAATCCTGCCTGCTGCACTGAGCTCATTCTTGCCATGATAGGTACACACATGAAGTCTCTTTAGATCCTGCAGTCTTACATCCACTTTTATCTTCAAATAAATTACATACTACATTAATTATATATTCAGGTGAAATATGAGTCACAAAGACATCTGCTATCTGCCTGTCCTGCCTACATTGTCCCCTTGGCTGTGCTTTCTTTTTAGTTTAAAGCTCTCCCGAGTCTCTGCATTGGGTATTAAGTGATGTGAAGTCCTGGAAATGTAGATAAGCAGTATTGGAAATGCCCATCTGGGCCAATCTCCCTCTGCCCGAGGCCTGCCTAAAAAATGTCAGGGAGATTTATGGTTTTTAGGATCCTATGGATTCTCAGAGGTTCCTGCTGCTCGGAGGAGCTGCCAATAGCTGGGATCAGACAGTAACGGAAGAATCATCACAGCCTTCAGGAGCTGGTATTTGCCCTGTTTTGTAGGCAGTGGGCTGGATCAAGGCAGCGGGGGTTAAACTCCCAGTGATGCAGCTGGCCTGCAGCAAGGCCTTGCTGCTGTGATTGCACGGTGCTGCGATGAGCAGGAGTGTGTCGTCACGACAGCAAGAGGGATGCTGTCTGAGATGATCTCTCGTCTCCCGGCAGCTGCGCTTACAGTCCCGACTCTGCGTGGATGGTTTCTGCGACGCAGCCAGAGCAGTGCTCGGGAGCCCTTAGCTGGAGCGTGCAGAAGGGAGGCTGCTCGTGTCTCGCTCCCGAGATTAAAACCTTTGCTGTTCGTCTGCTTACTTTAAAGAGCTCTCCTCCCATTGCAAGGAGCCCTTGGCAGAGCCTGTATTTATGAGGGAAGTGGGTATCAGAGAGGACGGTTATTTAACAAGACTTGGTGCGTTTTCTGGGCGGTTAATCCAGGCGCATGCTTGGGAAGGACTCCAGGTCCGCTGAACGCTCCGGATCTGCTCTAGTCTGCCGGCGGCCCTGGGGCTGACACTTCAGAAGCTCAGACCAGGCCCACAGAGGCGAGCACCCCAGTACTGTTGCATTGATCTGTTTGGGATCCTGCTAACCATCACTGTGCAGCAGGAGCGTGTCCTCTTGTCACTTGGATAAGCCTCATCTGCCCTGCCCCACCACACTCGGCTCACACCAGGTTCACAGCGTTTGACTTCACAGCGATTTAAATAAACCAGAAGTGACTGGATGGAGCCCAGTGTTCCTCTTCCTCAGTGCCTGCTCTGTTCAGCCTGCTGCTCCTCAAACAGAAAGGCTGCATGCCATCTCATAGCTGTGCGGTGGCATTATTTTCAGCAGCTCTCATTAATGTCAGTGAAAGCCTTTCTGTTTGAGGTGGTAGTGCCGATCCTCAGCAGCTGCTTGGAGGCTCTGGCCAGTGCCAGGCGTTTTGCTGCCTAGTTTGAATGGCCAGTGTCATCTGAACATTTCCCTGCTCCTCCCGTGGTCACACTGTCATGGGCAGGTGTCAGTCAATAGCAGAATTGTTCTCTGGGTAAACAAGTGATGGTGCTATTGGAGCTGCCCTTCGTGTAGCAGCGGTGCAGTGTGCGCATGGGGTTGCTAACGAGGGCTATCATGGGGCTTGTTAGTCTGAAAGCTTAATGAACCATCTTATGTTTCTTTGCAAAGGGTGTGGATGCTGCTTCACGTGTGCTGTTCCTGTGCTGCGTCTTGCACTCGGGCGCGTTTGATACTGAAATGTGTCCCTGCGAGGTAGAGCTCACAGCACAGATGTGGGCGTTTTGAAGGACTCAGATCCCGTCTATCGTGACATTAATGACAGTGGACGTCCAGGAAATGTCTGGGTGAGACCCCTGCTCTTGCTTCCTCAGGCACGTTGCGTACGCCCAAGGGCTGAGCTAATTTGTAGCTCCAGTGAATCCGTGTGTATTGGGCACCCAGAGCATGTCCCTTAGGCATTTAGGGCTTTCCCTTAATGACAAATAACTATTTTTCTTTCTTATTTTTAAAAAAATAAAATAATTAGGGCATCCACCCACCTCTTGGCTGGCATCCTGCAGTAATAGGCCAGCATGTGTTTTCTCCAGTGGAGGAAAGCAGGTCTTGTTTCGTATTCGTAAGGCAATGGTTTATAAATGAGCCTGAAAAGAAAACTGATTTCCCCGCTTACGGCAAAATTACATCAGGAAAGAGTCACATCAGAATTTCTTAAAGCTGGGCCATGAATTTGGCCTATGCTGTTGATTTGATCATGTACAGTGGGAATAGTCTATCCCAGAGGTGTGCAGGTGAGGGAACATGTTCCCTTTGTGCACATAAAACCAGACCCTCCTCCATCCTCGCCCTGAGCCTCGGCTCTGGGGGTTAGAAATCCTCATGTGACAGAGGTTTTTTTTTCCCTTCTTATCCCCCTGAGGCTGGAGATAAGAAGGGAAAGAACTTGACTTTGGGTAGTCTGAGGCCACGTGAGGCTACTGGAGCCATGGGGACAGCCACGTTGGGGGCAGAACTGTGTCTCTGGGTTAAGCTGGTTTTGTTTGGGCTGGGGACTTGGGGGAGAGCTGCCCAGTCTGGCCAGTACAGTGTGACATTTAACATGGCTGTGAGGGGATGGCACGTTTCTGACAGGCCTGTGAGGGGCAGTGGGTGAGATCCCACAGCAAAACATGACTAGAGAATAAATCCCGGAAAATAAATCCCAGGAGATCGCTGTTTGGCCTGGCGAGTCAGGCTGGGAGCCCAAAAAAATCCCTCCCCGTTCTGCATGTGACATTGGGATTTGCTTGGAGATGGTTAGCCGTGGATTCTTAAAAAATATAAAGGTTTGACTTTGTGCCGTGCTGCAGGTCCCAAGAGCTATTCATGGGTATCTAATCTGGTTTTGCACCCCTTTTTGGTAAAGGGCTGTGACAAGTTACTCTTGGCCTGCTGTGGCTGTCACTTGAGCTGACACTGCATAGGGACGCTGGCTCTCCGCTAACCTACCGACTGAGCTGAGTGCTCCTCGTCCTGCCCCGCTCTTCCGTCTTACCTCTGTGGCTGTTTCCGTTTCCTTTGGGTTGCCTGGTAGGAAAGCACAATCTAGCAAATGCAATTTTTCCACTCCATTGCTTCCAAGTTCTTTCTAACATTGGGTATTGCTGCGCCTTGCGTGTCCAACAACCACAGCGTTTACAGTCAAATGACTTTGTCTTGTCTAATATCTTCTTCAGTCCAGTTTCATTTCTCTTACCTCCAGAAATCCATTAGAATCGTTTCAAAGGTGACACTTCCATGAACTCTGTTCTTCCAGCACCTGCTGTGTTAACATTTCCCATCTTATATCTCGTGCACTTTACCATTCTTGTTATTTCAGGTGGAGCCCAGAAAGAAATCGATGAAATCAGCAATACCACTAAAAAATCCACAAGAGCGAGTAGTTTACAATTAGCTGTTCCTTCAGATCAGGACTCTATTAATGACTCACCGTTAACAGTTTTGCTACAGGGCAAGTCGAGATGGTATTGATAACTCTGGATAAACTTTGTAGTGGAAATCAAGACTGAAATAGCAGCAGGACCAGTGTCACAGCAATGTTATCTGCAAAGAACAGATGTTATCGAGAGCCCAGTTTGTTCAGTGTGATTGGGCTGTGTCCCTGCTGCAGTGACATTAGTTATTCAGCTTGGGGCACTAACCTTTTGTCATTGCTTTCTCACTCAATTTTGGAGGGGAGAGAAATAGTTACCTTAAGGTGGAAAGGTTTTTAGGAGGAGTGGGGCAATATGATTCAGAGTGTGTGTCCTTTAATGACCCTCTGCAAGATTTAGGGCTTCGCTCATTGTCTCCTGCAATCCAGTTGTGTGCTAAAGTTTGTTCCTAAGGCCTTGATTTTTGCTGAGGAGAGCTGAAAAATGCCTCTCAAACCTGATAGAGAATACCCTCCCTGAGACTTTGTCAGGACAATACCAGTATTCCAGCTCTGTCCTGGTCAAACTGGGTTGCCTAGTCTGGCCGCAGTACTTTATACTGAATTATCACTGGTGAAATTTGCCAAAATGGCAGAGTTGGGTTGTAAAGCCCATGCCTTTTTAGGTAGATCATAACAGCAGCTCTGATATTCTTGTTCCTATTGCTAAGCTCAATGGGGCCTTGTGGCACGACAGCAGGGTTATTGCGTGTTTGCATGGTGATGGTATCTGTGAAACCCCCTCCTGAGCCACAGCCCTGCAGTTTCACGTTGTGCCAGCCCAGAACTGTGGGCTGTCCCTGCCCCACATTGAGCGATCCTGCTTGCAGGAGATTGTCGGCATATTCTGGATTAACCAAGGAGCTGTCACGTTCCTCTGGTCTGGGCTGGTGCTGTAGAGATGAAAGACAACAGGATGAAACATCAGCTTTTCCACAAAATCCGTTGTGCAATATAGTTACTTTAAAGGCAAATCTTTTAGGCAGTTTGCAATAATACAAACCAAGGGCCAACTTTCTTTAAATAGGGATAAAAGTGCCCAAGTCCTGTGAAACTGAGAGGAGCTAGGCACCTCCAATGTTTTTGTAAATTTGGCCTGCCTTGCTCTCCCCCCAGCACTGCTGTAGCTGATTTTGGTTGCTGCGTAGCAAGAGCTCTCGCCATCTCCCATGAGCAGGCTGCTGCTGCGGAATTTACACACCTGGTGCCAGGCTTACAGCTGCCTTTCATGTGCTGTGGTCCACGGATTAGCTCCAGGAAAGGGGCTGGCGAAGGAAAATAACTGGGAAAATACTGCAGGAGGTAGGTTCCAGGCTGCTCTGAATGGCCCTTTCATCTTTGTCTCAAAAAATCAGTAAGAGGTGCAGCTCTGTGAAAATGGCTTTGAAAGGATCACGGCCGTGCTCGGGAATGATAGAGCCATCTAACATTTTGGTTTCTTTATTGGAACGGAAACTTTTACAACCCTGTTTCTTTTTTAGGGACTTTGTTTGGCCGAGATGCTCCCTTGTGGGTTAGTGTTTTTAACATCTCATCTCACCTTGTTTCTTTTGGAAATTGTCCTCTTTATCCTCCTCCAAACTCTTCCTTAAACCCCTCCTGTGTGTACTGGGCAGCAGCTAGCTCGTGGGTAGTCACTGTTTATCACACCGGCTGTGCTGCTTTCTGACTGATCCGTGCGCCTGTTAGTTTTCGGGTGTGCTTTTGATTGCAAGCCCTTCGGGGCTGGGATTGCCTTTGTGCTGCGATTCAGCACCTTGCACGCGGGGATGCGCTCTCTGGGAGCGGGTAGCTGATTGCAATCCGCTCCCTGGCTGACAAATCTGGGGCTGAAGAGCTAGGCAGTGCTCTGCCCTGAGGCTGGATGCTTCTGCGTCCCATGTGCCTGTCTCCGCTTCATCTGGACTCGGCACAGCATGAAAAACTCATGCGGGCTTTGCTGTTGCAGATCTCTTCTTACCTTTTGCAGTGTTGATAATTGAGGCCATTCTTGCCTGGTTGAACAACTCCTGTGCCCTGCTCTTTCTGGATGTGCCAATGACAGCAAGGGTGGCTGGGCAAAGAATTTGAGAACTGCAATGAAGCAGCTGTTTGCTGTGGCAAGAATATTTGTATCGTCTGGGCTCCCTGCAGTTTGGGGGTGGGTGCTTTCACCTTTTAAAATCTTCACCTTAAGGCTTTTGCGTAAACAGTGAAATAGGATCTGCTCCCAGGGGAACAGTTTATATAGTTAAATCTAAGTATTACTGGAAAAGGAAAAGGAAAATACAACCTCCGCCAGGGCACCGATGTCCTTACGTCTGTGGAATTCCTTTGCATAGAGGAAGCCTGGTTTGCCTGGGAAGAGAGTTTTTTCTTGAATTAGGTTACTTTCTGTTGCTCTTAATATACTAATGATTTCACATGATCCCTTCCATATCCTCAGATCTTACTGTCCAGAATATTCAACAGTCCCTCAGCAGATCTTTCCAGCCTATGGTTCTGGAAAATATAGGGTGTGGTTTTGTATGTTTACCTGTATCTTATCTGTGAGTTCCTCAAATACAGTACAGTCTGATTCTTATTAAGCTGCCCTGAATGAAGCCTTTGCTTTCAGTCTGAATGGCTTTTACCTGTATATTGAGCAATTTAAAAATAAAAAAAAAAAACAGAAAAACAACAACATATATGAAAACTCTGTGGGAGCGTTAGTGCACGCCTGCTCTCACTTGCAGGATTATTCATGTACAGTTGTTTGCGGACAAAATGCCTGTCCATTCCTGCACACAAGGAGCAGCTGAGTACTGGAAAAGTGTGAAGCTTAGAGCCAGCAGGAGTCTCCTACAAACGGTGTTTGTGGTTTTTTTTTTCTGGGGACAGAGAAGGTGGCTCAGAGCTCTCCAGGGTGTCTGGGTGCAGGGTGAAGAGCACAACCCTTCCTGGATGCCTTCCAGCCCAGGATCCTCAAGGGCTCGGCAGGCATCGCTGGCCCAGCCAGGGCAGGTGTGGGTGCTGTTTTAGAGGTGGCAGAACTGAAGCCCGGGACATAACACCTCTGTCTGGAGGCACTTCTGTCTGGAGGCCATGATTTTTAGGGATAGCAGCTACTTTGATGAAGGAGTGGCTCTGCTCCTCTGTGAGTCAATCACACCACAACTGAAGCTTCCCAGAGGCGTTTGAGCCTCAGGAATTCCCTTAGCCCAAACGTTCAACTTCAGAGCTGTTCCTTCCAGGTAGCGGTTGGTGTTTCTCAGGGCGGTGGGGGGCGAAGCACACCCTGCTCCGCTCACTGCTGTTGGAGCTCTCCTCTTGGGAGCCAGCAGGCGCTGCCCTGTCAGAGGGCTGTGGCTTCTCTTCTCAACAAGACAACCTGTCTGTGGGACATTTGCTTCCCCACCGGGTCCTCGCTATGTTAATGACTTCTGCTGGCATCTTACCAAGTTACAGGTGTGAAGCCAGAACTGGCAGAAAGAAGCTGGTGGGAACGCAGCCAGGTGGGAACAGCCAGCTGCTTCCTCTTACTGAAACGCGTCCCTCCCGCAGGATATTTATTCCTAGTCTGTGCTGAAGGGGAACCACCTGCACAGCCCAGGTCTGTGCCTGGTGCCAGGACTGAAGAGAGATTCCTTTCTCTGGCGCCCACTGCTTCTAGAAGGGCTGAAGCCCACAAGGGAAGAAGCTCTTGCTTTCATTGTGTTTTTGGCTGGTTGGTGTCCAGGGCTGGCCTCTGGAAAGAGGCCGGGCAGCGAAGTGCTCGCTGGGAGAAGCAGTCATGCCGTACTTCTGAAGTGTCGTGTGATCCAGAGAAACTAGCCTGGGTTTGGCAGCGCACATGGTCCTGAGTTCCAGTCCTCCATCTGCTTGAAGGAAGTCCTAGGAATATGCGGCACGTGATCCACAGCTGTGCATACAAGCCTGCTCTGCCCCTTGCTCCTCTATCTACCTGTTGCATTTGCAATAGCTCCCGTTCCCCCGTGGTAATGGAGTAAGAAGGTATCACACCCAGCGTTGCTTTGGCCAGTTGCTGCTGTGGCACACGTGAGGCCAAGGCCGTGTGCATGGGCTGCAGTTGGATTGGGTCCAAACAGCGTATGGATCGCAGCAGCTGTATTTCCTGACAAAATGGCCCCATCCAATGGCTGCCGTTGCAATGAGACTGGGAATTCTGGAAGAGACACACAAAATCTCAGTGCCTTCCTGTGTAGAGCAAAATCGGGGGTGCGGGGAAAAAACCATGACCGTGTAGGAGGGAGCTGTGTGACAGTGATGTGTGTTGGCTGTTACTGCTTGCGGCACTGTTGGATGCTGCGGTCAGTTTAGTGCTTCCAAGAATGAGACACTGATTCATCTGTGGTCAATGAATTTTTAAAATGATGCCACTAAACTGTCAGTCTGGTTTCTCTTGGCCAAGTGCGGCCATTGCAAGGCTCTTTTCCTTAGGACTCCGCTCTGCTGGTGACCTGAATTTCCGTCCTCCTTGCTCAGCCTGGTTCCTCGGGTGTTGGGTTAAGTACCGCCTGATCCAGGTGGGAGAATCCTGCTGCCACCTTGGCCAGTGTGGCCACCTGGACAGTGGAGAATGGGGCTGTGCTGGAGAGGCCACAGGGTTGTGGTGTTGGTGCTCAGCGCTGTCTGGATAGGATCAGTCGCCAGTAGAAACCATTTCCAACACTGTGTGCATGGGGAGAAAGGGTTGGGCTGCTGCAGTGCAGGCTTTTGAAGGCCAGCAGTTGGAGCTGGGCACAAGGTGGAGCAGCGTGGCTGAGCTAGTCTGACAGCACCAAGCTGTGATTTCTCCCCACTGCTCAGGTTGGGTTGGATTTGGGGAGCTGGGGGTCAAGCGTAGTCCTGTGCAGCTTGTGCCATACCCTGCTGTTAACTCCAAGCAGTTTCTGCCAGGTTTGTTCTTGCAGGGGAAGGAGGGAGGGTGGAGGGTTCAGCTGGCAGCTGACGGGGAGGCAGAGATTAATGAAGTGTTGAGCTCTTAATGGGGAACATGCTCTGTTGATTTGGGTTTCCCTCCCCACCCATCCCGCTCTTTTTAATCTGTGGCACAGTCTTGAGAGCAGCTTGAGAACGGAAGTGATTTCAGACTGGAGGTGACCTCATCCGTCTCCAGCTCCGAGGTGGAGCAGCGTTTGGAGCCGCAGCCGCAGCTTACGCTGCTCTTTGAACAAGGCAGGCACGAGGGGCTGAGGCTCCGGGGAGAGCCCTGTGCTTCCTACCCAGCGGAGTGCTCTTGGCATGTGTGGGGTAGGGTCTTGCCTCGAGGCCTCCTGCAGTCTGCCAGCCCCCTGAG
Organism: Calonectris borealis; assembly: GCF_964195595.1. Lineage (NCBI taxonomy): Eukaryota > Metazoa > Chordata > Aves > Procellariiformes > Procellariidae > Calonectris > Calonectris borealis. Next base: position 12,266,110 of record NC_134329.1, read on the forward strand.
TGCGGGCGTTGGTAGGACGCAGCTCCAGCCCTGCGAGGTCCTGGCATCTCACCCCGATTGCCGGCATTTAGGGCTGCTTGGTGATGCCCGAGCTGTTGTGCTGCTCTCTCCGATGGTTGCGACCTCTGTGGGGAGGGGACAGGGGGTGCAATGTGGCCCCTTTTGTGCTGGTGGAGGGAACGGCCCCGTGGAGGAGCAGCACCAGTGTTGGGAACCGGCCCCGTGGGTCTGCTGGAGGAAGGGGGTGTGCTGGGGGCTGGGCTGTGGCACGGTGCTCCCCAGCCCCACGCCTGAGGGGCAGCGCCCCGCTGCCAGGTGGTATGGCTGTGCAAGTGGGGGTGGCCGTGGGGTTTTTTATCTTTCTGTTCTCATCTTTCTACATGCTAGAGCCGGGGAGGAAGTAGGAAGGAGAAGAAGACAGAGCAGAGTCCAAAAAACACAGCTGGACAAGAGGCCTTTCTGGAAATGGCACATCTGAAAGGAGGTTGTAGCGAGGTGGGTGTTGGTCTCTTCTCCCAAGTAACAGCGATAGGACGAGAGGAAATGGCCTCAAGTTGCGCCGAGGGAGGTTTAGATTGGACATTGGGAGAAATTTCTTTACTGAAAGAGTGGTCAGGCCTTGGAACAGGCTGCCCAGGGAAGTGGTGGAGTCACCATCCCTGGAGGTATTTAAAAGACGTGTAGATGAGGCGCTTAGGGACATGGTGTAGTGGGCATGGTGGTGTTGGGTTGACGGTTGGACTCGATGATCTTGGAGGTCTTTTCCAACCTTAATGATTCTATGATTCTGTATCAGAGCAGTTGCCTGATGAAAAGTTCAGGCCTGTCCTGCAGGGTGCTGAGCCATGCCCAGCTGGAAGACATGCTCAGTGCCATCGTGTGTTGGTGCAGGAAGGTGCTGAAGGTACGTGCATGGATGGAAGAGTCCATGCTGGGATCTTTGTATCTGAGGGGCCTGTGGATCAGTGGAAAAAGGGGATCGGAGCCCTCTCGGAGGCTTTGCTTTCTAGGAGCGGAGATGTCAGTGGGAGCACTGAGCATCTGGAACGTGGGGTGGGAGCCAGCTGGGGTGTCAGCTCCAGGTCCCAGGCAGTGGCGGGGAGCTCAGGAGACCACAAGCAGACGCTGCTTGCAGAAACTACCAGAGAATTCTCCTTCCTGAGATGGCAAAGGGCCCTTCTTCCTCCTGCCTTGATGTCTGCTACTCTGAGATGGCCAAGATTTTCTCTTGCACAGTTGGAGTCTGGAGTCCTTGGACTCTGCCAGTATCCAACAGGTCCAGCTCTACCCTGGCTGCTGGAGCTGCTCTGCTTGCGCAGCTTTGGACTTCAGTAAATGACCGTGTGCTCCAGTAAGGACAGCTTCCAAGCGCTGTCTCGCAAGCTGTGTGGGGGAGTCCAGCCACTTCCCCTTAAGCCTAGTTGTCTTCTGGCTCGAGCTCAAGCTGAAGAGATGCTGGGCTGTGGCGGGCTATGGGTGGGAAAATAAAAGCAGTCTTTTCTCATGTCCCTGTGGCTGTGTGGCTGCAGAGGAAACTCCCTGTAGCTGGGTAGGCAGTATTGGAGGGGGATAAGTTCACTGGAGGAATTTGCTTTTCTCTTGGCCTCATCCCAGGTAGTATCAAGACTCTTGCTTGGAGATAAATCCCCTCCCACCACTGCTAAACAGGGAGAGTTTAACCATTTGTGGGATCTAGCAAGAGGCTTCCCCCAGCCCTCCTGCCCCTCTTCCCTGTTGCACTAGGAGCAGGGACTCAAACAGATCCCGTCATGACTGTGTCACGGTGAGGACGAGGGTTCACAGTCCCGTTTTCCTCCTTCCTGCCTCAGAGTTGTCTCCGTGCCTGTATGTGATGGAACAATCTGAAAGTGCATGGAGAAGCAGGGATTTTGCACAAAAATGTCCCGTTTGTCCCCTCTGCTCAGCATCCCACAGCTGGGCCCACGACACTGGAGTGCAGGTGACTGTGCCCGGCTGGGTGACAGAGGAGCTCTGCCACGTCTGTGAGAGGGGGTTTGGGTCAGCGGAGCCCCAAGGGAGGCTTGTGCTGCTGTCAGTGGTGAAGGACACGCGGTGCCAGCGCTCGCCGCTTGGCAGGGCTCAGGACCTTGGCAGTCCCCTGCCATCTGCAGCCTCCTGTGTGTGAGCCCCAGCAGCATCCCAGAAAGGGGCCATTGAGCCCCGAGCCCTGCCTGCTGCCGGAGTCAGGAGGGCACAATAAAGAAGATGTGTCCACGCAGCAGCCTGGAATGGGCTCGTGTATCGGGAACAAACGAGCCTTTGTACCGGGCGCTGCCTTCAGCGGGAGGTTTGTCAGCTCTGGAGCTGGGATGCTAATGCGGGGCGCTCTGCCCAGCCCCGCTGCGCTGCTCGGGCTTCCCCCTGGTTCGGGGGGGGTGGCAGGGTCACCGGTTTTTCCTTCGCTGTGGGAGGTCTTTGGAGCGGGTCCTGCTTGCCCGAGCACGGCTTTACCCGGTGGGCTGAGTAGCTGCAGGAGACAGGACTCTCCTGGCCTCTCAAGTCCCGGTGTTCAGCAACCTGGCTGCTGTGCCACGTGTGTGGCCCGAAGCTGTGCGTGTACGGGCTGTGTGTCTTCCCTGCAATGCATAAAGTCCCCAGGAGCGGCCTTAGGGTGACTGGGACAGGGCTGTCATGGATCGGGAATGTCACCTGGGGCTTTGAGGGGAAGTGTGTCTTGGGAGGAGTTGAGCAGAGCAGGCTGAGTGGGACTGCTTGACAATATGTGACAGCAAAGCAAAGTCAGATTGGAGAAGTAGTGAGGGAAGCTCCTACGCTTGGGCTCTTGCACTAGACACACTCATTACAGGAGGATGCTTGAGAGAAAGCTGGCTTTTCTGGCTTTTCTCTCATATATTGAGAATGGGCTTGAGGTCTGTCCCCTGGGGTTCCTCTCCCCTGGCTGCTCTCCCATTTCTGGTTGCAGCATCGGTGCCGCAGTGGTGCTGAGCGTGGCTGTGCCTGCAGGAGGTGCCTGCTGGGTGGTTCAGAGGTGCCCTCTCCAGAGCGGTGTGGTTGGTGGTGGGGTATGCGAAACCACAGATGGGCTGAGAAGCTGGTGATGGGATTGGGGCAGTGGGACAAGATCATGTTGGGCAGGATCCCCTCCGTGAAGCTGTGGAGGATGCTCTAGGCTTTTGATTTTGTGGCAGTTTTGTCCAGCTGGTTGCTGCTACTGCAGTATTGCAGTGTGCTACTATTGCTGCATTTTGTTCATGGTATGTCCTGATATTTCACCCTTTCTCACCTAAGAGCACTGTTCTCCAGGAGAACTCAGTTCAGCTCTCTCCAAGCAAGACTATGGAAGATTTTGTTGGGAAGGAAAGGAGAACTTCGTGCATGTTCTGCCGCTCTCTGCCATGGTTGCGAATCCACCACAGGCACCAGTTCTTCCAAAGTGAGGAATCGCTGAGGGGAATTGCAGAGCCCGAGGGCAGGCTGAGAGGAGCGTAATGCCTCTTCTGGCTCTGAAAAACACTGTGTGCGCTCAGAGAGGAAGCAGCAACCACAGGAAGAGGGTAGCTGCCGAACTCAAATTGCCAAGAATTAAGCAATCTGTTTCAAAGCATGAAACCTCCTGTTGAGCAAGAGGACTGTTTTCCCTCCCAAGGCAGGTGTGACTGGTAAAACGAGGCAGCAGAGTCCTCCTGCAGTTCAGCTGCCAGACAGGGCCGATACTTCCTTAGCCCTCCCCACGCAGGGTGTCCCCTGTTTTTATCCCTTTCTTCCTCCTGATACTGTTTTCAGAAGCTGCCTGGACACTCCCATGCTACACACTGCCGTTTTTCTCCACCGTCTGCTCTGTGCTTTTGTGCTGGCTAGGACTGTGCAGGCACCGCTGGGACGTCTTGCCCCTTTTTGGGGCAGGTGGGTACGTGGTTGCCCCAAGCAGCACGTACATAAAGACGAATACATGAAAAAGGTGTCTAGGTAAAGATTCCTCTGCGCTGTGTGATCCCTGCAGGACCCCCATATAGAAAGAAAGAGGGCCTGGTAGCTGTTAATTTTGGGATCCTGGCTTATCAGTGGCAGATCCTTTTTGGCTTTGTAGAGGGCAGACCAAGAGATGTGGGAACAGCTTCGTCAACCCCTCCTCTGCTGCGGTGCCATGCAGAGCAGTGTGTAAGGCAGTGCAGTTGTGCTGTCTGCCGGGAGTAAGTTCTCTGTGCCCGCAGGGAAGTGGCCTGTGGGTGGGTGTATGACGGAGCTTGATAGCAAAACCAAAGTGAGAGGGCTGCCCTGCCTCCCAGGTGTGTATTTTGCACAGAAGGGAGGTACTAGGTTGCTCTGGGGAGGGCGAATTCAGACTGTGTCTGTCCCAGCTGGCTGGCTGTTCGGTCCCTGTGTGCTCAGGAGAGCAAAGTCTCTCCGGAGTCCTGTCCTCTGTAGCCGCTCCTGTGAGCCAGCACCTAAGCGGAAGCAGATGGTGTCATCTCGGCGGTTAGTAGGAGTCTCTCACTGCTGCAAAACTGCTGATGACGTTTGGGGTTGGACCGAAGCAGAGAGGGGCTGCTGCGCTGATGGGGCGTGCTTGCTCACGGCTCTGTGCTGGGGTGCCTGTTATCGCCTCTCTGTTGCAAGAGCACTGCGATTGCTGAGCTGACCTCCCAGCCCGGCGAGCTGCGGTGCTTCCTGTAGCAGCCTCAGACCGGGTGTTCATCTGGGTACCACAGAGCCATCAGGACCTGTCAGTGTCCATCAATTTTGGTAAATAATCCGTATGATCGTCCTTAGGGTGAATTCCAGACCTTGCATATCACACCGGCATTATGGAAGGGCATGGGTAGCTCTCTGGTATCCAGCACAACCTCTGTTAAGATTCTGAGCCAGATACTTCTCCATCCAAGAAGATCTTTTGCTCTGTTTCACTACAAACTCAGACTAACTACTCTCATTTTTTCCCTACTGGTCAGCATCTCTGATAAGGAGAAGCAACACTCAGCAGTGACTGACTATTACTCTTAAGCGTGGAAGAAACTTTGTTTAAATTCCCTTTGACAGCACAATTTGATTTAGATATTCAGTGACTTGAAGTTTCCTCCCATCATCACAGCATTTAACAAAATGTGAATCTCTAGTCACGCCGCAGGGCCCAGAGAAGCAGTAAGTTGTGCAGGAGAGGTGTAACCAGGCTTGGTGTTTGCTGGAGCAAATAGATGGGGGAGAAGGGGAGAGAAAGGTGTTGGAGAGCATCTCTTGATTCCCTTTTTGATTATTCTGATGGCATCCTCCCCAGCCACGGCCTCGGTGTCTGCGCTGGCAGGGTACGCGGAGCCAGCGACGGCCGCACAGCCGCAGGGAACTGGGGAACAATCCTCGTCCCCAGCCTCTCTCATTGGCCTGAGCTGCACAAGCCTTGGGCTGTAGAAAATTTTGACAGTCTTTGAAGTGTGGGATGAGCACAGCCGTTTGCTGCCTTGCAGGCCTTACCTTTTCTTCTTCTTTCATGCAGCAAACTGCCAGGCTTTGTATCTGCCTGGTTGGTCCCACAGCTGTGTCGGTGGCCCACAACACAGCTGTGCTGGGGACATCTTCGGGTCAGCCGGGGCTGTGATGCCCTTCGGGAACACCACGCCACGCTGCCGCCATGCAGTGGCAGCGCTGATCCGGTGCGGTCACTGGTGTGCGCGGTGTGCCAAGCCCCGGGAAGCTCGGCCAGGCCGCAAATGGTGGAAGAAGCACCGACTGCTCAATGGCTGCAGTGTCTCGGGCCTCGTGGCCTGCGAGCCTGCCAGCGGTGCAGCTGGGTAACGCTCCATCCAGCACTTGGTGGGCAGCCAGCAACGGGCTGGCACGGATATGGGGGGAGGGAGTCAGCAGCAAGCTCCTGAAATCTTCCAAAAGTCTTTTCAAAGCCCCCTCCGTGGGGCAGGCAGCAGTTTGGTTTTTGCAGCCAGGTGGAGAGTAGAAACTACCCAGCCCAGGCAGCGATGCGGAGCTGCTGGAGGCCTCGATGGTTTGCACTGGAGGGCTGTGAGACCCGCGGTGCTCTGCACGGGCTCAGGACATTGCCCGTGGAGAACACAGTATGTTACAGGGTACGAGAAGTCAGGACTGACAGATCATCTCTGAAAACGTCAGTCTGTACATCTCCTGCAAGGGGGGATCCGCAAATCCCAGCAGCATAAACTCCTCCTCTGCTGACCTCTGTCAGGTGGAGATGATGTGGCTGGGCATCTCTGCAGGTCCTGGGGACGCTTTTGCAACAATCAGGCCTTCAGGTACCAGTACTGCTTCCCAGAAAGCCTCTGCTTAGTGGCAGGGGACTTGTACACTCAGTGAGGATCTCTGTGGATACTTCATCTGGGCACACACTCCTTCCCTTCTCTGGGAGCTCTGAGAGACAGCTCTGTGTTGATTTACCCCAATTCCGTCCAACTCCATCTCTTCCTCAGGTTTCCTGCAGGAGACTGTTACGATCTTTTCCTGAGAGCATCTCACACCACTGCTGATAATCAGGTGTGCTTTTTTAGGCCCTACCTGAAAGGAGTGTTTTGCACCACTGCTCGTAAATTGAGGTGTGCTGCAACCCCAGTGCAGCTGATTGCTTATTCCTGCTGATTAGCTAATTGCTTCCAATTGCCAACAACATCACACTCATTTTAATCACATGCATTTTCTGGGTCACTTGGGGAGAAGGGGCAGGGTGCAGGTGTGGGAGGGAAAGCCGTGTTTGCTGGACTGAAAAGGACAAATGCTTCTGCAACGAAGTACTCAGATTGTTGCGCAGTTCGCTCTGCTGTTTGTACTGAACCAAGAGCAACATCAAGGGGAGGAAGGGAGCAGAAATTCCCTCTGACTAATGCTGCTGGATTGTGCAGGGCTGCGGGGGAACTGCCAGCCAGAGAAACCATCAGGAGGAAAAAGGAAATGGAAGGGGAATCTAATTATCCATCTGCAAAGACAGACACTAGTCCTGACGCGGGGCCCAGCCCTGGGCAGGCTGATGTGGGCAGTGAGGTTTGCACAGCCTGGTCGTATGGCAGGGCTGGGAAATGGGCTGGGAAATGGGCTCCCGAGGGTCCCCTCTGGGGTGGCAGATGGTTGAGCGCACATCATGGGGAGCTGGGTGAGACCGGAATCCACACAGCTGCGTTCGCCGGGGACACTGCCCCATGCTAAGCTCCAAGGGGTGACACTTCGCAGTCGTGTCTCGGTGGAGGCGGAGCGTGGGCAGAGCTGTGCAGGTGGAAAAGGAGGAAGGAAAATGCTTGGCACCCTCTCAGCAGGCTCATCTCAGTCAAGTGGGCTGGTGGTGCAAGCCCAAGGGTGAGGGAAGGAAGGTGGAGGTCCCCGAGCGCCTCTGCCATCTCAGCGAGCGTGCGCAAGGACCGTGCTTCGCGTTACTGCAGTGTGACTGCGCGGGGGCAGCTGAAGGCGGGGAGGGAGGGTGGGAGACTGGAGCCTGGGGGTCTGAGCACTGGATGGAGACCTGCGGGAGACCCCCTAGGAAGGAGGAGGTGCCTCTGCCTCCTTGTCATGGAAAGCAGCAGTCTGTCTGGCCTTGAAGGGTGCAGTCTGCAGAGCTTTTCAGGCTGGCTGAGGCTGGCTTTGCTCTCCTTGGGTGCCTCCCAGGACTGAAGGTTGCTTTAGAGAGCTGCCTTTTTCCCCTTAACTAATGGAATTAAAAATCATCTGGTGAGCTAAGAGTGGGCTTATTCTCCTCTCTTGTGGGCATCAGTTACTCCTAAAGTTATGTTAATTGTAGCTGGGAGACCCAGACAGAGGTTGGGAGCTGTCCCAAGACAGTTGGCTTTCGTTCTCTCAATATTGTTTTCAGGAGCCTGCTGGGAGGACAGCAGGGTTAAGAAAGACCTCCTTGCAGGGCTGGGAGTATCTATGAGACGGGTGTACTGGAGATGAACCAGGAGCATCCCTGCTTGGGTGGAGCATCCCTTTTCCAGCCTTGTTTGTCCGCTGCCTTGCTCTCCATGGTCCGTGCTCGGTGTGCTGTTTGCAGGTGTGGTGCCCCAGCCTGGACTGTCTTCCCCGGCGATGCCCTTGGACTAGCGCCCGCTGGACCAGGCGTGAGTGTCTCACGATGCTCAGAGGCCGTGATGTCCTCTCCAGTTCAGGATTCAGCCTCTTTGGTAGACAGGCCTGATCCTGCATCCCTTACTCACGTGAGCAGTCGTCTCTATTTCAAAGGGACTACTCGGTGAGTAAGGATCGCAGGATTGGGACCACTACCTATAACTTTAAAGTGGACCTTCTGTAGGATCCTGTCCCCAACCTTTTTCTGTTCATGTATGTTAATATGCATCAAGAGCTTCCAAAACTGCTGATGCTCTTGTCATTTGGATGGAGAACCTGAAAGCTGGAGAAGCAGTGCCCTTCCATTTTGAAGGATAAATCACCATTATTTTCCACCCTCTTCCACCAAACGGCTCCCAGCCCAGCCAGCGCCTGTGCCATGGAACAGTGTGTACGTTTGTCTCCCAAGTGTTCCTGTTCCCGGCTTCCCGGGCTTGGCAGGGCTCTGCTCTGCCTCTCTCTGGTTTTCCCAACTGTGGCTTTGAGATGAGGGGCAGGGAATCTATTTAAGCCTGATTTGTGCTGCAGAGCTGGAGGATGAAGCAGAGGGAAAGATGAGCAGCGGTAGCGCTGAGAGACTGCTGCAGACCTTCCTGCGCCGCCTGGTTTCTCCTCCTGTCTGAACAGGCTAAATTTGGAAACCTCTGTCCTTTGCTAAGGTTTTGAATGTGCTCGCAATCGGAGGTGCCAGTGCCTGCGAGCCTGCGTGAGGCGGAAGCAACGAGGGTTGCAGGTTTGATCTGCAAATTGATTTCTGTCTGGCCCCGGTCGGGGGAAGCCGCCGTGGGAGCTCCCTGTTCGGACACCGAGCGCAGCCCTGTCCCCCCGCGGGACCCGCTCTTCCGCGGGCCGGCTTCTCCCTCGCGTGGAACGTGTCGGTACCGCACCAGGGAAGGTCTGGCTGGAAGTGGCTCCTCCTGTGCTTCTGCGGAGAGGAGAGCAACCGAGCGTTTTGTGGAAGAGTTCCAGCCAGCTCCACATCTGCCCAGTTTGTTACGTTTTGCAGATTATCCTAAATGATGAGCGGAGGAGCCGGGTGTGACGAGAGCTGTGAACTTGCTCCGGGAGAGAGTCACGAGTTTATGCAAGCGGGAGGCAATTTACAGTCGTTGGTCCTTTTTCGGAGCTGAATGTGGAGGCATTGCGTGAGTCACACAGTGCCTCTTGGGAAGGGTAAGGTACTTCAACTGGAAGCAGGGAGCACAAATACCTTTAAAATGGAATTTGACAGATTTCTGGAGGGATTATGTGACAAAGCAGCAGTGATCCTTGAGCGGAAATTAAAGCTTGACCTGTGGGGTAGGTAAAAGAAAAGACAGGAGATCTGTGTTGATGGTGCTTGTGGCACTGTATGTACAGGAGATTAATCCAGTGCTTTGGGATTTCTGCAGTGCTGATCTGGTTTCTTGCTTTTCCCTGAGCATCAAAGGATGAAGCCTTTGTGTCAGGGCTAAAAGTGTCAGGGCTCTGATGCTCCCAGTAACCACTTACATAGAGCCTTGCTTGCAAATTCAAGGTTAAATTAATCATCAGAGTTTGGATCAGCAAGGCATCTTCTCTTGGGTCAGGTCAGCAGGAACATCAAGGTAGAGTGTGCAGCTCTGCTGGTGACGGAGGAGCGGAGTCCAAACCTTGTGACACCCGTGAGATTCACAAGTCTGGAGGCAGCACCGACGTTCCACGCGGTGGGAGAGGAGGCAGCAGGAGGAGAAGGTGGGAACCGAGCCGTGGAGGTTCCCAGCTGTGCACCCACAGGGAAGGCATCTGCAGCTCCTCAGCCTCCATTGCCCTGCTCCAAGCTGGGAATGGGTTTACTGCCTGCTGCTGCTCTCGTTCGACTTGAACAAACAGCTCCTCTGGAAGCGCCCTTCCCGTCCTGGTAGAAGGTAGCCAGGAACCGAATTTCCCTTCTGTGGGGAATTCTGAAAATAGCTTTGTCTGCTTCAGAGGAAAAAACATAAATGCTGTCATGACGTGCTGCTCAAGAGTGTCCGTCTGGACCATGCTGAAGATTTTCCTTCCATGACACGCTGCTGGTTGTTCACCAAGGATGGAGCCTGGGCACTGCAGTCCTTAGGCCATAGCATCTCTGCCAGAAACCAGCTCTCCTGCGGGTGGGGGACCTCTCTTCGAGCTGGCTGGGGCCCTGTCTCCCTGCACCATGCTGCTTCCCCTCCCTCCCCTTCCCCTGGGTGCTCTGGTTGATGTCAGGGCAGAGCCCTTCACACCTGGACCTCTGGATCTAGCTCCCGTTTGTATTATCTTTGCTGCTCCGAGCTGAGCCTCTTGGCTAAGCCCATGCAAAAGGCCGAGCCTGGAGGCTGCCGAGGAGGAAACCTCGCTTTGATGGGAGCCGGGGGCTGCCGGGAGGAAGGTGTGTGGGGCTGTGGTTGTGGTGGCTGGAACCTGGCCAGGATGGTGTAAATTTAACCGGGGATGGAATTTCCTCTCCCTGTCCCCATCCCTGTCTCTGATCTGTGCTGGTCTCTCCTCGCTCATCCTCCCGTCGTTTCTGCTCCTTGCTTTGTCGTGTTCGCAGCCGCCTCTGCCCACCGCACTGAGCTCCGTGTGGCTGATCTCTGCCTGTCACCGCTGCCGGGTCCTGAGCGCTGAGTGTTGTTCTTAAATGGGTGTATCGCTTCCAGCTCCGACGACTGTGTGATAGCACAGCCCTGCGCCTGCCTTCAATTAGGGCCGTTGGTGAAGCCTGGCTCCTTGTCCTTTGTTCCCCGGGCTGGCGCTGTGGAGTGCAGCCTGGGGGTTCGCCCCCCCTGCCCTCGCAAGGCTGATAGGCTGCTCTTGGCGAGCGTTTCTACGCTCCAGCCAGCTGCCCAGGGGTGAATTTCACCTTCTGTGAGTTCACATCTAAATACATGAAATAATGTGTTTTCCCTCCTCTCCTTAAAGCCCATCTTCAGCACTGCAGGCTAGAAATCCCCTCTAACAAAGGGAGAAGTAGGACACTGCTCCATCGACATTCCCACACGTGCTGTGTCCCCTGCCCAGAGCAGCCCTCGAGGCTGTGCTTGCCCCGAGCCGGCTTTTACAAGCCAAAGGAGAGGGATGTTGCAGAAGGATGGGCGCGCGGTTTGGCTCTGCCCTGGCTCCATTCTTAGTAAGCAAGTGCTCAACGCAGCAGCAACGTGGAGGGGCTGGGCTGTGCCAGGCAGCGCTCACTGATTATTTTTTTGTCTTTCTCTTTTGCTTGTCACAGTTTGACAAAGAAGGGCTGGTCCGTGAGGTGGGGTCAGCTTGGTGCACCCCAAGCCTGCCTTTCCCTTGCTGAGTGATTGGCGGGTTGGGGCCGAGCTGAGCTCTGCTCTGACAGTCGGAGACCTGGATTCTGCTGCCAGCTTCACCCCTGAGCTGCTGCTGCTGCTACCACGTGCCTGGAGGGGAGGTTAGAGGGACCTGTGGCCCACAAGCCAGCGGAAGAAAACACTTTGGTTTTGCTCTAGATCTTGAAAGGGCCAAGGTGTGCATTTCCCTGCTGAGCTCTGCTGCACACCGCCTGTGAGATGTCCTGTGTGCTATTTTTCCTCTTTTAAGGGTGCTGTACATGAGATTTCATGTTGGAGGAGCAGGACAGGGTTTACGCTGGGCATTTCCAGGGCCTGCGTGGAAAGGGAGGGGGCAATTAGGAAGGACAGGGGCAAAATAAGGTTGGCTTGGCTGTCTTTGGGAAGTTTGGACACGGACCAACCTGAGCCAATGGCTCCGGGTGTGTCACATGGCACATCTGAGGGACACAAATGTGTCCTCTCCGTGGCCGTCGTTTCTGGTTTGGTGACTCTGGGTAGGAGAGGAGCCAAGATGAGTGTCTGTAGGAGAGGCAGAGGAGGCTCAGTATAGGACCAGTTGACCCTCCTTCAGCATTTTGAAAGTCATAGCGCTGGCCACGCAGTCTTAAGATGCTCTCTGTAGCCAAGACCTGCCCTTCTGGGTTTCTTTTCCTAATCTGCTCTCTGCGTTCCCAGGCGTGGCCTCCTGGCTGGAGTTCCTCCCTGGCTGCCGGTCCTGAGAGCGAGTGTGATGTGTGAGAGCTCAAGGAGCTCGGGAGACAGTAGCTCCTTGTTCCTCTCTGCGCTGTCAGCACGGCTCCTGGGGCCATGAACAACACTGTGGTTTTGTTGCAAGCAAATCATTGTTGACTTCGTCTGTGATCCCAGCTGAGAAGAATGCTCTGATTTGGTGCAGTGGGCTTGTGGGGACACAGCATGTCTCCATGTACCCGTGGAAGATCCTTGTGGTTGGTGGCCATGTGGCCTGTGGTCCCCAGACAAGGGTTTACCAAGCCATGAGAATTCATGGGGGTTGGAGAGGGTTTGCTTGCAGCTATTGTGGTTTATGGTATGGAAGGACTGGTGAAACCTCTGTGTTCTCAAGAAAGTTTGGATGCATCTTTGGTCTGCCCAGTGCAGACAGTATGGTACCTTCGTTGCTCCTCAGTCATGCGCAACCTGCAGACCTTGGTGGTGGAGTCCTCCAGTCAGGAAAGCAGGGATTAGGTATTGTGAATCTGGGAGGAAAAAAACCAGTGTCATGAGCGTGGCCTGACCTACCACTGGGCTGGGAGGACGTTGTAGGATTATCGTCTACTTGAGGAGTGGAGCAACGTTCAGAGCCGCTGAATGGGGACGTGTTCTGAGAGGTGGCAATTCTTGTCACACCTGGATCTCAGTCCAGGCCTTCTGCTTGACTGTTACATGCAGAAACAATTGGGAACAAAACCCAGTGGGTGTAATTTAAGGATGCTGCTGGCAGAGCAGGGTCGTTTGGAGAAGGGCTTCATGCAAGCGATATGACAGCTGCCGTCTGGCAGGAGTTTTTCTGCTCTGGGAGTGTTTCCCAGTTCTCCTCCATTTATTTTTCTCAGCGTTTGAGACCTCGTGCCTGCACCTTCTGAGGTCGCCTTTCCCTCAGCTTGCAGGATGGCAGCATAGGTAAAACACTGTTCTTCTTTTTCCTTCTTTCCTTTTTTTTTCCAGCATGTGGTGTGTTTCTAAGACCTTTCCGCTCCCACAACTGCCCCCAGACTTCAGGCCACTGGAGACCTTGCAGTAACTTGGTACCTTATAGCAGAACCTGGTGTCAGCCACGCTTGGGGTGCACAGTAGAGGCCCCGGGTTGTGGCCTGAGGTGACCAGGGCAGACCCCACTGATCAGGTGCTCTCTGGAGCTGCTGCCAGAGACCTGCGGTTCCCAGAGAAGCAGCGGGAGCTCTGGCTGGGAGCGAGGCAGGAGCGTGGCAGCAGCCTGCGTCCTTCCCCGTTTGCGAGCAGAAAGCTGCTCAGGAACCCGTGTGGCAAGTGGCAGGTTCCTCCAGCACCACCAGTGTTGCCATCTCCTGTGACTTTATTATACGTGCTGTGATATTAAACCCCAGTTTCTGGAATTGTGATTATATGAGATTATCAGCTTTTCTCTGTTTCAAATAAATTCCTGTTCAGTTTCTATGGCTGCGTAGAAAAGCTGGAAAGCAGGTCTTATACGCAGGTTCAGAATCCAAACGAGGTTTGAATGATTTTTCTGTGTGTGGTAGGCAGTTGCTGGGCTGGGTACTTGTGCTTAACAAATACACGGATACTTCTTTATTTTGAAATGTCTTCAAAGCTTAAATGGTTGCTGTAAGGTCCAGAATACATCAGCTGCTATTCCAATTGGATTCAGAGATGACGCTGCAATATAGCCTGGACTAGACAACAGATGGACCTGCACCACGTCAACCAGGACTAGGATCTGGGGGTTAAGTTTGGACCCAGCTTTTTCGGGGCTTTCCGGACCTTTTAGACCTTCGCACACACAACCAGAAGCAGCACGTTTTCACCAAGAGCAGGTTTCCTTGCAGCAAACCTTTGTCTCGGCTGCATCAGTCAGGATATCTAAGAAATCCTCCAGCTGAATAAGCCCATCTGACAAAAGGAGTCAGACTCATGGCTGGGACAGCATCCGGTACGTGCACAACCGCTCCGCGGGACGCTGGCAGAGCGAGAGACGTTGCCTCTGGCCTGCGGCCGTGGTGGCTTTTGTCCTGTCCTTGCTGGCAGGCTCCTCCCGCAGCACAGGCGGAGGGAGGAAATCCCGGGCAGCTGCCGTGGGAGCCCGCTCGCCTCTTCTCTCCTCGCCTCGCCTCGCCGGGCCGCCGCGCCGAGGCGAGCTGAGCCAGCCCTGCGTGTGTGTGCATGCGTGGGCGGGGGGGCTGCCGCATGGATTTAGCGAAGGCTGGGAGGGAACACATGGGTTGGGTTTTTTTTTTCTTGGCCCGCGGTGGCTGTCCGTCCTGCCGGCCGCGGTTATGGATTCGATCATTATTCAGGAGCGGTTAGTGGAGCGGCTGCTTTCTCCCCGGACGCAGGCACAGCGAAGCCACCCGGCCAAGCTGAAGGTACGGGGATGTATTTATAGCACCGTGCGAGCCGGGGAGCAGCAGGGACAGGAGGGGGGAGGATGGTGCCCGAGCAGACGTGTGCAGCACGAGATGAGACCTCTGAGGAGCAGAGGAGCGGAAAGACGCTGGTAAGGGAGAGATGGCGGGGACAGAAGGGAGGGGAGCAGCCCCCGCAGGAGCGGGGCTGAGGGACGCGCTGGACAGCTGGGAGATACGCGACATATTTTTGTGTGGTTGGTTGGTGCAGTGATTCCCTCTCTGAATGGCGTGTGTGTGCTCGGGGGTGCTCGGGGCAGGAGTTGGCGCTGTGCGTGTGCCCAAACGCAGTCTGGTTTGTGTTACCGTGTTATCGCTGTGCTTTGCTAGCCGGTTTTCTTTCTGCTGCAGCAAATGCTGGTGGGCGAGTGGTTTTGCTGGTACTCCCATGCTCAGCCCCAGGCCCGAGGCAGCAGATGTACACGGGAGGTGCCCCGGGGGCTGTTTGCGCTACGAATTTACGCAGTTTTCTGGCAATGAAAGGAAGCGAAGGGTCTGCTTCTCCTCTGGGGCTGGGCTGTGCTGGTTCGTGCAGACGCGGATGTGGCGGCCGTGCCTGGCCAGAGGGGAACGGCTGGAGGAAGGGCTGCCTGGGAGGGAGCTGGACGGCTTGCACTGGAGGCTGTAACACCGAGAGGACCCCCCCTGAAGAAGTGGAGGCAGGGGCACCAGGATCCCAGCACAAGCTCCATCATTTCTGGGATTTGCTCCAGACCTGGGGTAGGGGCTGTTCTTCAAATTTTCTGTGGTTCCATGGTGTTTAATTTTAGCCCTTTTGAATATACCCAGCAAGGCTTCGTTTATCACCAGGCTGAATGGTGAAGTCACACGAGATCTGGATTGGTTTAAACAGCACGTCCACCAGGGAGGTGGGGAGGGGATCGGGAATGGCAGGAGCGATGGAGACCATGCTGCGTACCCTGTCTTGGAGGTACAGACAGCCCTGTGGACACCTTGGTACCGGGGATGGCTTTTCCTCTTATGCAACAGATCCCAAATGTCTCTACCCCCGACAGGAACAGGTCTTGAAGGCACCAGTGCTTTGTTCCTTGGCTTGAACTCCCAGGGAGAGCACTGTCTGCCAGGGAGCCTTGGCCACCTCGGCCAGGTGGTGGAGGATGTGAGGATGCAGCTTGTTGCTGTGATGTCTGGTGAACCAGCCAGCATGTGCTAAGGGAGAGTACAGACATGTTTTGCTTGGCTTGGGGAGCTTTGGTTTGTAACAGGGCCCCAAAGGTCAGCCACATCTCTCGGTGGCCTCCGCTGCGGTGTGTGGGGCACGTTCCCAGCCGCGTGGGAGCAGGATGCCAGTGGGAACAAAGGCAGCACGTGGAGGAGGCGGTGGGGAGAGGGGCTCCTCGTGCCAGAGTGCCGCTGGCTCCGCTGGCCGGGGCCCTCTCCCGACAGCTGGGGCTGGCGAGGGAAGCGCGGCGCAGTGACCGGCTGTCCCAGCCTGCGTCAGCTTGACAGGAGTTGGCTCGCGAGGGTCAGGAGCATGTGGAGGGGCCTGTGATGCCTCCAGGAACTCCCTCAGTCCAAGTCGCTCTCCATCTAATTAATGGATTTCAGCTTTTCACATCCCAGAAAGCCGCCTGCCTCCTTCAGTAGCCCTCCCAGCCCTCTACACCCGCTTCAGCGCCCTCCATCCCGAGCGTGGTTGCTCTGCAGATAGAGTCCGTGTTGGGTCCTAACGAAGATGGTGAGTGGTGTAGGGCTTTGAGTGAGGCAGACACCAGGCTCAGGAGGCTACTTGGGCTCCTTAAATGCGGTGTTGATCTTGGCACACTAGCAGAGATGGTGGCACGTGCCTGTCGCAGTGTCCCAACGCGGCTGGGATGGGAACACACATTGGTTGTCTTAAAGCTGAGATGAGGAACTGTGGGTCTAGGCTGGCCGTGGTGCAGGGACCATGCTGTTGTCCTGAGAGAAAGCTGTTAGAAGAAGGGGATCCTTTTCCACAATTTCCCCTACGTCTCCTGGCTTCCCCTTTACAGATGCATTGGCTCTGGCTCCCGGCAGGGCTCTGCATTGCGTCCGTGGCTGGTCAGAGGGGGGCATGACGGGGGACAGGGCTTTTCTCCTTCTGACTCTGGCTGCCTCCCGCTGCGAGGGAAGCTCTTCTCTTGGCCTTGTGCTTAGCCCTGACCTTCCTTAATGCGAGGGAAATGACCACCTGAGTCAAGGACAGTGTCCTGCGCCAGCTGGGGTTTGCTCATTTCAAGTGTCCTGATTCCACCGAGCTGTGGGGAGGTAACCAGAGGTACAGTAAATCCACGCTTTCCTGGTTGGGCTGAACAGAAACAAGAGATCAGGTTCAGCCAGTTACACTTGGCTGAAGTAAGCGGAGTTGCACCAGAGCTCAGCTCCCCGGTATCTCTATTGTCAGCCCTTAGTCATCTAGGTTAAAAAACAAAGGAAATAAGAGAAGCACACCCCAAACTTCAGCTATGATTTTATTAGTGCGTTACTAGTGCTATTTCACGTGGCGAGTCACTGGAGAGAGCAGGTGATTGTTTTCTTTCCAAAGATCTTGCCATTATCGCATTTCTCACCCTGCTTTGCACACCTCGTGTTTACCCTTTACTGAGCCTTTTGGGTGGCCGTTCGCAGTCTCCCCCAGGCAGGCGTTGCTTTGCCGCATACAGCTCGTCAGAGCCGCCACCGTTTTTCACCCTGGGGTCTCGCCGCTGCTTTGGGATGCCAACGCCTTTTAGCTCAGCCATTAGAGTTGCCAGTGCAGCGCTTCAGGCACTCTCTAATTCTCACCACTTCTCTCTAATTTCATTTGCTCTGTCCCTTCCTGCCTTTCTGGACTGTGGGGTGGTGGAGCAGCATTACTTCAGCTACGTTAGTAAGGGGGTGAGGTGAGGGAGTCCGGAGCCCATAGTCACTCTGTCAGGGCTAAAGTGACAAAGTCACCAAACCAAACCTAAATTTCTAGAAGGCAGTGACCGTGCTAAAGAACAGAGTCCTTGGGCCACAATGTCCTGTCTGAGTGGGCAGCTCCAGAGCAGCCATAAATTGGGAGGAGGAGACTCCATGTCCTCCCTGCTGTCTGTCCTCACCACGACTTCCCAGTCTGCCCAGCTGAGGACGCCTGAGGATGCTCACACGCATGGACGGGCGGCCAGGGGCTGTAGGGGACTTGCATTGCCCACTTGCAGTATGGAAATAGGTGTGAGTCAGCATTGCCCTAAGCTCGACACACCAGACCGTAATTTGTGTTTCTTTGAGTGTGTGTCCCAGGAATGGAGATAGTTAAACTTAAGAACAGAGGTCTTCCCTGCTGTGCCTGGAGAACCAGTGCCAGAGAGCTGCGGGGTGAGGAGAGCCGTATGCTTGAAGGCATCCATGGCCGGGTGGGAGCTGGAGCTGGTTTTGAGGAACTCTGGCTCTGTGGATTTGCCTGTGGTGTGAATCCCAGGGGTATGTTTATTTTAAGTGATGTTGAAATGCAGAGTCTATGATGTCTCTAGCTCAGGCATTTGTGAACGGCTGCTTCCCCTTGGGTCTAGCTTGGAAAGTATGTGAGAAGGAAGGTGTTTGCCAGGGTCTGTGCCCACTCTCCCTCCGCAATGAGGCCTGGGGAGGGGGACGCACCGCTGTGGGGTGCGGGCTGTGAAGGCCCAGGGGTGCTCAGGAGGCTGGGTGGATGGAGCGGCCGGGCTGCCTGGCCCACAGTTACCTGCAGCCGCCTGAGCTGCGAGCGCCAGACCGTGTGCTGAGCCCAGCCTGAGGGCAGTAGCTGGAGCAGGTCTGTGAAACCCGTAGATGAGCCGTGTTCGCCTTTCAGGACATACCCTGCATGAGCAGGATGTGTGCCCCTGGGATGCAGCGCAGGCTGCGTGTTTGCTCCTGGCTGCGGGATGCGTGCTGTGCGTGTGAAACACAGCATTGGTCACGTCACTCCTTGCGTGTACTTGGTGCTCTGGTACAGAGCGTGTGCCACGCTTGTGGGGTGGCTGCGGCTTTTACGTGGTAAGAGAGCACTCAGTGATGGGGGTCTGCATCTGGGGGGTGGTTAGGCAGTAGGTAACGCTCCAGTAATACCCTCACCAAAAGCATCCCACCCGTGTTCTCAATGCTTTTGCATCTTCCCACTTCCCGTGCTCCTTGAACTTCTGTCTCTTCAGAAATAACACTAGAGATTATTCAGGATTTCCTCTTACTGAGCCAGGAGTAGCTGTGACACAGCAAGAAATAATCCCCTCTCAGGTCAAGCAGAAGCCAAGCCACCGCACCTTCCTCTAGACGTGGCTCAGGACACCACAAGCCCTGGGGTGCTAATTACAGAGAGCTCTCCATCGTGTACCCCACATGCCTCTGGGGGGAGAGATGCAGAAATGGCTCTGAAAGACCTGGGGAGAGGTGACACTTGGTGACCCTGCTGTGAAGGGAGCCTGTGACTGTGTAGGAGAAGCAAAGAGTTAGGCACATTGTGTGTCAGTAGCAGCCCCAGATGTGCTTTCTGGTGGGAACGGCGGGATGTGCCTTTTCCCTTGTGCTCTCCGTGCTGGAGGCTGCTGTGACCTGCCATGTCTGCTGGTGAGAGCAGCTGAGCAGGGCTGCAGTGAGGGGAGGTGGCCCTCTGTGCCCACCTGCAGGAGGGCAGAAGTCCCTGAGCCCAGGGGAGGTGCGTACCCTGCCCGACACCACTGCCAGGGCAGGGACCGACCTCTCCTCAACCCCCTGGATCTGCCCCAGGGGCTTTTTGGGTCCAACTCCCTGTTGCTGTGCGAGGCTCGAGCAGGAGGGGTGGCACACCCTGACCCGCTCCCATCCTCCTCTGCCCTGCAGGACCACGAGAAGCAGTACGTGGGCTTTGCCACTCTGCCGAACCAGGTCCACCGGAAATCCGTGAAGAAGGGTTTCGACTTCACCCTGATGGTTGCAGGTGAGACTACCCATGGATGGAAGGTGGCTGGGCCACATGGTGGGTGCGTGGAGGGGACCAGCTCTCTTCACTTCCCTTAGGTGCTCCTTTAGCGTCTGGATCCTTCCGTCGCTCTGTTCTGGTCCTTGTCTCAGACCTTGCTTTGCTCCCTGGCTTTGTTCCCCGAGGAGGAACGGGCCCCTCCTGACCACCCGTAGCCCGCTCGAGCGAGCACTGAGCGTAGCTTCTCCTCCAACAGAGTGGCTGGTCTGGGTGGTGAAGGCAGGGCCAGCCAGGGACCGAGGGAAGGGAAGGGGAGGGAGGACGGAGGAGCTGGGAGATTACATTTGAACAAAGATCGAGACGTCTTGCAGCAAAAGTCCTCCCACTGCTGGAAAAATGTAATGGCCATAAACAGCTTCTGACAGCTCATCTCTCTCACTTCCTCTGGCTCAGGATTCAAAGCCTTGTTCAGAGTTTCATTTGTAAGTCAATTAGTGGGTCATATTACTTGCTTTTCCCTCCTCCCCTTTGCACTCTGTCAATTAGGAGAGTCGGGTCTGGGCAAATCCACGCTGGTGAATAGCCTGTTCCTGACAGACCTCTACAAAGACAGAAAGCTCCTCAACGCAGAGGGTAAGTTGGGGACAAAGGGGGCAAATAGTTCTCGTGCCCACAGATCTAGACTGTCCTAAGGACCAGCACTTTGGTTCCTTGCTTCAGCAGCAGCTACAGGCTTGGCTGGAGCCCAGCCCTGTTGTTTGTTGCCCTGCTCTCCTTTGCTGGCTGCAGAGGCACTGCAGTATTCAAGCAAGAAGGGTTTGGCCGTGGGGCTCTTCTGTCCTGTGAAGAGAAGACGAGGCTGCAGAGCAGCGCTGGCCCTTTGGGTTGAGATGTTGAGATTTGTCTTTTGTTCTTGGGTGCTGGAGTGTGGTAGGGATTCTGCTTACCGAATGAGTGGACAAAATGTTCAGAACAGCTGGGCTACAAGCACTTCGGAGGTTTGTGTGTCTTCTCAGAGTCCGTCTGCCTGCTGCTGGCCTCCCACAGTAGCACTCCCTTGAGGCTCCTTAGAGGATGATCAGGGTTTTTTGAAACCCTCCCTGGTTACTCCCTGTGCTCAGTGATAAGGAGGGAGCCGGCTTGTCGTGGGTGTGCGCGGGGATCCCCAGTTACTGCCTGGCTTTAACTCACATATTCCTGTTCAAAGAGAGAATCAACCAGACAGTGGAGATCGTCAAGCACACGGTGGACATTGAGGAGAAGGGTGTCAAGCTGAAGCTGACCATAGTGGACACACCAGGCTTTGGAGATGCTGTTAACAACACTGAGTGGTGAGCAGGCCACTGCTGCCTTCCTCCTAGCCCTTGGCCACGTCTGTTTTCTGTGGGTGCTTCACAGGAAGGGGGTCTGGCAGCGGGAAGGGGGTGATACCGCCTCACGGTCCCTAGGAGACAGTGTCCTGTTAAACACACGACTTTGTTTTGATTAAATTGCCCTTCCCAGCTGGAAGCCCATCACTGACTACATCGACCAGCAGTTTGAGCAGTATTTCCGCGATGAGAGCGGCCTGAACCGGAAGAACATCCAGGACAACCGAGTGCACTGCTGCCTCTACTTCATCTCGCCCTTCGGGCACGGGTGAGAGCCCCACCGCGGGCCGGGCTGTGACTCAGTCCAGGGGGAAGACCCTTGTGCCCCAGGATTGCCCTGCAGCGGCTTGTACGTTGGCACGGGAGAAGAGCTGTCCGGGTGCTCTCCCTCGGCTGAGCATGACGCCCCCTCCCTCCCCCTCGCTGGCGTGACAGGCTGCCTGTCATCAGGCAGAGCCGCTCTCCCTCGGCCTGCAGCCCTTTTGGAAGTCAGGAGAAATAGTGCCATGCAGACTTGTATCTTCCTATCTAGCTAAGCCTGACCGATGGGTAGGAAAGGGAGTTTTAAGCTGCCTTCAGTCCCTGCCCCTTGCTGGCTCCTGTGCCAGCCAAGCCTGGAGCAGCCGGAGGGGCCGTGTTGGCTGCCTGCGGCACAGGGCAGCTGGAGGGAAGCCCCAGGCTGTGACCTGGGCGGTATTTGGCCTTAAAGGGAGCAAATGTGTCTGTGTGAGACATTCAGCAGCTAAAATCCGAGACAGCTTTCCGGAAGATACAGCCCCAGCTGAGGGCTGTCCCGGTGCTGCCCCAGGCTCTCGTGACAGTGCTGTCCTTCTCCCTTTGTGCTGGGCGGGCGGCAGAGGCTGGAGGGGGAGCTGCCCAGTGTGTCGTTGCTAACTGCGTCCCTCTGCGTCCCTGCTGCAGGCTGAGGCCTGTGGATGTTGAGTTCATGAAGGCTCTGCATGAGAAGGTCAACATTGTGCCCCTGATTGCCAAAGCCGACTGCCTGATCCCCTCCGAGATCCGAAAGCTGAAAGAGAGGGTGAGATGCTCTTTCTCTACAGAGGTATACCTGATGTGGGGGCAGGGATGGGCGGGGGGAGGACGGGGCGGGGAGGGAAAGAGAAAGAGGGATGTATATAGCGTGCACGTGTGTGTGTTTTTCTGCATATATATATAAACACACACACACAGAGTACCTGCAAATCTAATTGCAGCAGTGCTCTGGTGTGAGAAGGGAAGTGGTGTCTGCAGAGAGACCAGCTCTAGAAGAAACATCCAATCTTTTCGCCATCCATGGTAGCACAAACAGGGAATAAACCCAGCATTTCTGTATTGTTCAGTGTTGCGTCCTTTTGTTTTTGTCTTGCATGGACACAGATCCGGGAAGAGATTGACAAATTTGGCATTAAAGTGTACCAGTTTCCTGAGTGTGACTCTGATGAAGATGAGGAGTTCAAGCAGCAAGACAGAGAGCTGAAGGTAAGGAGCCTGCTCAGCAGGGGACTGGGAAGTCTGGCTCATGGGTATGTCGGTTGCTCCAGAAGGAGCCAGGGCTGCCCTGTGTGTGCCAAAGGCCTCTGCTACTGATACCCAGGGGACAGCCTACGTTGGCTCACATGGTAGATGGCCTGGAGAAGGCGCTAATGTCCTTGCCGGTGCCATGAAGTCAAGTGTGGCATGAAGACATGGCACTTCTGCTCTGCCACCAGGCAGTGTCAGTCTTTCCTCAGTCTACCCCAGCCTGGATGTTTAAGATGGAGATTGTGTTATACAGCATTTGTAAGCACCTATTTCTGAGCGATGCCATCGGCAAGGAGGAGAATTTATGAGTGATGAGGCACCACTGTGACACATTAGTTGTATGGGGGGAGACAACATGATCGTACAGGCCTGTCTGGAGGCCCCAGCAGCCCAGGCCTGACCCTCTCCCAAGCTGAGCTGTGTGTGCATGCAGTATGGCCTTGTTTCTCCTGAGGTGCAATGGGCTTTGACTCCCTTCTGAGCAGAGAGGAGCACAGCCTGTACCTCCATGCCTGGACAAGCTCTTGGCCTACATTGTCCCACTTGCTTGGTGTCCAAGCCTCTCTGCTCTAGCTTCCTTGTAGAGTTTTCCCTCAAAGAAGGGGTGCAGGCACCTGCAGAGACACAACTTCCCTCAGGACAGCTGAGAAGGTCAGGCTGGGAATCAGGCTACCTGCAGATCCCAGTGCCTTAGGCTTTTCTCTGCAACTGGGTTGCGGTGTCCTGTCCTGTGGCACGTGTGGATATCCCTGTGCCTTTCCTACCAGCACTTCCCTCCTCCTCTTCATCTTCGCTTGAGCTTGGCCCTTGGAGGAGGGATCCGCGGGCAGCCCCGGGCTGAGCTGGGCTCAGCGACGCCTCTCATTCCAGGAGAGTGCTCCCTTTGCCGTCATCGGCAGTAACACAGTGGTGGAGGCGAAAGGCCAGCGAGTCCGTGGTCGGCTCTACCCCTGGGGCATCGTGGAAGGTAAGCGCGGTGCCTGGGAGCTGGCACTGTGAGCGGGCGGTGGGCAGGGGTGGGGGGAAGCACAGGTGGGCGCATGCAACAGGGACGGGAGCTCACCTCTGCGCAGCCCGGACTGGCTGTGCCACCTTTGGCACGTGGCAGGGGACAAGGTAGGGTAGAGACAGAGGCACTGGGACCTGCTTGGGAAGTCTGTTACTGGGAGTGTGGTAATCACCCTGCCTCTGAAGCCAGGACAGAGCGAAGAAGAGAGGCTCCAGTGTGAATGGAAGAACGCCTGGGCTTTAATGCACTAGGATGCGGCTTCTTATTAAGGGGGGAGGCTGGGCATTGCCGGTTTAGTTTCTGGGAGGAAGCCATTGCCCTCAGCCAAAATGAATTGTAAACCCTCCTGCACTCCCTCCTCTGCTGCCGCTCCTGTATGTGCTGGAGTTGCCGGGCTGAGGTGTGCTGATGCACAATGTGTTTGTCTCTAACTTTCTTCCTTTTTAAAGGGAGAAAATTCATAAAGCCCATAAGCAGAATAACCCTGGAATGGCTTTTGCTGCTGTTGCTGATTCCCCCGTGCTGGTGCATTGCTTTAAGGTCTTGCGGCTTTCCGTCCCAAAAGCTTGTGTGCGCGCTCGTGGGCTGGTGCAGGCTGCTTGGGCTGCCCAGCTGCTGGCTCTGCTCTCTCGCTGGCTCTGGAGGGGGCTCTGCCTGTCGGGGTGCTGGCATTCGGCAGTGGGATCAACTTTGTGAAACCCTGGGCCTGACACAGCCAGCTTCCCCCAGCCCTGCAGAGAGGTAAATGGAGATCGCCATGGCAAGCACACTGCTACTGAGCACAAGGCTTCCCTGCAGAGTCTTTCAGCTCTCCAGACCACTGCCTGCTCGTGGCTTTGCCCCTCAGGGGCTGATTTTGCCTACAGGGGCCTTTCAATAAGTCCTAAATTCTGAGGAGGAGCAGTTTGCCTCCAGCACTGGCTGTGCTCACTGTGGTTATAACAATGACATCCCATGTACCTGGGAGCAGCGTCCTCTTGCAGGGCTCTGCTGTACATGCCTAATTAATCCTCTTACCCAGTCCTGGGAACACAGTGACATCAGCAGCCTGGACTCGGCATCAAGAAGCGCAGAAGAGCATCATCGAGGCCTGCGCCATGGCCAGGGGAGGAGCCCCAGGCAGTGGCGTGGGAGAGTGGGGGGAGGATGAGAAAGGGGCCCTGGGGGAGTTTTAGTCCAACCTGGGTGCCAGGAGGTGAGAAGGGGCTCCCTGGAGAGGGCTGGTGAGGTGTGACATCCAAGCACTCTCCTGTTGTTGCTTCTGCAGTGGAAAACCAGGCACACTGCGACTTTGTGAAGCTGCGGAACATGCTGATCCGGACACACATGCATGACCTGAAGGATGTCACTTGCGATGTCCACTATGAGAACTACCGAGCTCAGTGCATCCAGCAAATGACCAGGTGGGTCCCCACCGCTTCCACCGGAGGTGGCAGGGGTGTCTTACTCTCTGCGGAGCTGGGGTTGCTCTCAGAATGGCTCGTTGATCAGGAGGCTGTGGGTCTGCTGGGGACATGCTGGGCTGCAGCCTAGGGAATGGCACTGGGAAGTTAAATAGCAAATCCAAGCCTGTCTCCCACAGCCTGAACCCATGGTGGGGATGCTTCTGAGAATCCATGTTCCTGTCCGAGGATTCCCCATGCAGATCTTGGGAAATAGGCCTGGAGATTCTTTTGAAGAGCTGTTCCTAGCACTGGGTGAAATACATCCAGCCTAAAGAAATGGGATAAACCATCTCTCTGGTGGGTGATAGCTGTGCGCATTGCCAAAGAGGAAGGCATTCTGCAGTCTGCAGTTCTGCCCAAATGACAGCATGACCCTTGGGATGCTGCTGTTTCTCAGACAACAGAGCCCAGGCAATTAGCAAGACTCTTAACACATCTCCAAAGATTTCTCTGCATTGTCTTCCCGTTGCATTTGATTCTCTGTGGTTTTAGTCACAATGATCAGAAAATAGAAGAGGGAACATTCATGGGCTTCTCATCTGAAACCTCTTTTTTTCCTTCTCCCTTCCATGACTGAAATGCTGGTGACAAATTTTAGGTTTAAGTAGGTCTTGGCTCATCTGTCGTAAACCATCCCCTTCACTTCCTGCCTGAACTGGCCGGGTAGCTCTGCGCTGCCACGTTGCAGAGCAGAAATGGCTGTGCTTCACCGAGGAACGGTCCTGCATGTGTGCAAATGTAGAGATTGGCACGTTCTGTTCGCACACAGTTTATCTCAGTACTTTTGCATAGCAGACGAGCCTGTTTTTCAACAGTGAGAATACGGAGTCCCAAAATAACTGTGTTGAACGCTAGAAATCTGTGAGAAGTGTCACAGCTGCTATTTAGGTAGGCTATGTATCTATTAAAAGAAGAGCACGATGAAAAAGCAATTGCTCATCTTAAGAAAAGCTTAAGTTTGGTACCGTTTCTCACGCCATGGCTAGTTCCTTGCCAGTGAACAAGTCTCGTAAAACTGGAGCGTGGCCATTTCTAGCAGTGGGATAAGGGTCCTTCTCTAGAGAGACGTTTTGGGAGGAGATCCCAAGCTCCAGGGCTGGAATTGCCTCAATAATGAGCCAGCGGTGACTCCAAGTGGTGAACGCCTGCAAGTGGCATCTTGAATTCCCAGTTTCAGCCCAGGCGTTTTTGGCCACTACCACCCCCTCCTCACCTACAGAGAGCTCCTCTGACTTTTGGAAGAAAGTCGCCTCCTTCCTCTGTCCCCTGCCTGCACTCGTGTGCCCCCCCAGCCCTCATCGCACTGCTGCGGTGCCATGCCTGCGGTGTCTCATGTCTCCCACCTCCGGAATGTGAGGGCAGGCTTTGTTATCAGACTTGCAGCGATTAAACTGCTCCTCTGGTTTTATCTTCCTGGAATAAAAAGGACCATGGTGAGCATGTGGTGCCTTAGGGATGCTGATAGTTTGTGTTGATGCTGTGTATATGTGTAGGCACATGCACAGAAGAGCCAAAGGAGACCAGAAAAATCGGCTGTAAATCTCTGCTTAAATTGCCAGTGCAGTCACAAAAGGTGGTCAGAAACATCAGCCCTTTCTGTGTGTTTGCTCTCAATGTAAGCCTGGTTTGGATTTTCTCTGTTAGCTACTCACAAGCTTCTATTTTGAAAACTTTTATTGATTTTGGTCTCATTCTGCATCCAAGTGCATCCCACATCTCTGGGCTAGATTGCCCCACAGCCCCTCCACCTGCCTGGGTGCATGCTGCCGCATTGCTGGCAGGTCTGCCATCGCGAGTGACCACCGTCATGTGGTGACACCAAAGCCAGCCAGCCTGAACCACGACTGACTGCGTTTCTTCCCTCTCTCCATCTCTCTAGCAAGCTGACTCAGGACAACAGGATAGAAAGCCCGATTCCTATCCTGCCTCTCCCAACACCGGACACTGAGACAGAGAAGCTGATCAAAATGAAGGATGAGGAGGTAAGACCCATTTCTGCCTGGGCCTCCTTGGTGTTGGAGCTGGAATCTGAGGAGTTTCTCCAGGATTGCCCCATAGAGGCTGTCCTGGGGCTTCCCACTCCTGCCTTCCACCATCATGGGCTTCTGGTGTGGAGGACAGGGTGTGAAAGCTGTCAGGGAAATGTGGCTCCCTTCCACCCCAGACACAGATGCCTCTTGCTCAGGCAGGAGATAATATTCTCCGAGGAATCCCTTTGTCAGCTCCAAGGAACTGCCCCCAGTGCAGATCACCAGCTCTCGGCCACAACAGATCCCTTTTTGACTATCTCTTCTCTGTCTCATGCAGTTACGGCGGATGCAAGAGATGCTGCAGAAGATGCAGCAGCAGATGCAGGATCAGTGAGAGGCAGGTACTCGGAGGGCAGGGGGAATCCCCCAGTGACCATCTGAGGCCTGGCAAGAGCTGTGGACGTTTAGAAAAGGTTTCCTGTTGTATAGAGACTTGTGGGCAAGAGCTGCACCCGCACCCTCTAATTTATTAGCAGCAGTGCTGGCTTTGCGGTCAGCTGAATTGTGGAGGAGGCTGTTCACTTAACAGTTTACTGATGTGTATTTCTTTTTTAATAATTATTCTTTCTTTTCTTTTTTCTTTTTGTTTTTTTTTTTAAAGAAAATAGCCTGGGAAGTCTCTAAGGCATCCTAAAAAAGAAAAAGAAAAGAAAAAGATCTCCCTTTCCCATGTACTAATCTCTTGTTTGGGAATGCTCTGGTATTTAAAGTCCTGGTTTCTCTGGTGTACGAACTTGAAGACTATCTGTGTCAATGCACGTAAATGTTTACTCCCAACTGAGGTGCTGTGCCCCCCTCCCCGTTGCCGTTGTCTGGGGCCAGCACAAGCATTGTAAAGGCAGCCGTACCCTCCTGTGAGTTTGACCTGCGGTACTCAGGCCCAGAGAGCTGGGGCTGGGGGTTTCTCTGTGCACTGACCTGCTCAGGGATCCTGATGGTTGCCTGATTTCCTGCCCGGGTTTTTCTGGTTTTTTTGTTTAGTCGTTTGGTTTTGTTTTTCCTATCAAGAAACTCCAGGATCTTTGCACTGAGCAGCAAGGGACGGAGTCTCTGGAGGTCAGTTAGAAGAAAATGGCTTCTACTACTCTGAGTTATGTCTTTTTGGCAGAGAGGATGAGTTCTTGACTATTGCCTGCAAGGAGGAGATGATGGGAGTGAGCACCTTCCACGGCAGGCCGGAGGTGTTGGTAGAGGAACCCCAGGACGCTGCAGTAGCTGGGTGAGGGTGTCTCATGGTTTAGCGCTGGTCATCCAGCTGCGCTGTGTCTCCAGCGTCTGCTCTGAAAAGCACCATGGCAGCAGACTGCTTGGCCGGGACTGCTTTGGAGGGGGTAGAAACCCCAGGGCTGAAATCCAACCCCAAATGCAGAGCTGTGCCCTACCCCCAGGCTTTGCGGTCCCACAAGCGCGTTGCTGGCTGTGAGCTTCTCCTGGGGAAAGGGGCAGTTTTTGTAGGCTGGTACCAGAGATCTGCAAGCCGCCTGTCCAGGCAGGCGTTGGGTCACCGTGGCGGGTGCGGGAGTGTCACTGCGTGGGGCTGAGCACCGCCCGGCAGACTTGGCACTTGCTCCCCTGCCTTTCCCCTGGGACTTGGCCCTTGTCCCCCTCCCCGGTCCGAGGCTTTTCCTGTCTCAGGGCTGGGAAGGCTGGTGGATCTGCTGGGCAGAGATAAGAGCATCTTCGGGCAGCAGCTTCTGGCCTGTTCTTGCTTCCTGCAGTATTTTTAACTTTAGTCCCGCCAGAGCAGAGCCCCGGAGTGTGATGTGCCTGACAGGGCGGGCCGCACCAGCAACACTGCCGCGCTCGCAGGGAATCAGGGCTGTTGGAGGGAGAGACACTTGGCTCTTCCCTCTGGCTCCAGGGAGTGCTGCCATGGGCTGGGCCCTTCTGCTCCTCTGGCTCCCGGACCGATTCCTCTGTCCCCTTTCCCCCTTTGTATCTGCTCCATCTCCGCCTCTCCCCAGTAGATCTCCCTGGGTAGGAAGCACAGTGTTGGCCAGGAATAGCCGGGCCCTAAATTCTGTTATTAGGTGCTGCGTTTGTCTGATTCCCCCTGTGGGGCTTTAGAGTCCCGACCAGGGCTTGTCCAGGTGGTGAGTAGGTTGGCTGGTTCCAGTTATTCACTGTACAGAGCCTCTGCTTAGCCAGAGCATGGGCTGTAGGGGCAGGGGAGAGACCCTGGCACAGTGTGGAAGGACAAAGCGAGGGTGGAAGCCCCTTGGCAGGAATGTGCAAGCTGGGCAAGAGCAGTGTCCAACAATGTTGTTGTTTTTTTTTCTTTCATTCTCCCCTGTATTGGGCTCATAAGTGACAGTGCCAGCTTAGGAGAGGGGAAGGGTTCAGCTTGTCTTCAGTAACGTGCGGGACCAAGGTGCTCAAGGAGGAAATACAACTTTTCTTGGTGCGATGTGCTTACTTGAGCAGTGGAGTAGCCTGAAACGGGAGCTTCCTCCAGGTTTTCTGGAGCTGGTTTGCTGCTGTCCAAAGCAGGAGGACTGCTGAGTTCTCAGCTTTGTCTGTGCTAGCATAACGGGAGACACCTTGCATTACCTGTCCCCTCTTCTCTTACACTAGTCTTGTCTGTGAGGAGGGTGTTCTGTTGCAAATGAGCCCTGTCCAGCTGGAGATGTTCCTCTTTCAAACAGATTCATTCCAAGAAGGTAAAGGAGACCTTTACCCCTTAGCACGGACATAGGGGAGCTGACAGCTTTTATCCTGGGCTGTGTGCGGAAGTCCTGTGTGCTGGTGAGAGCACAGGGTGCACTGGTCACAGGCAGGCAGGATTGCTGAGGGTGAATCTGCCCCTGTCCCTCTGGGTGAGGAAGTCTCCATCAGCGCATGGCTCCTACGTCAAGTCGATAGCCACAAGTCTGTCCTCTACAGAGAGCTGAAGCCTTCGGCTACCAGCTGGTGAAGATGGTTCAGGTTGCACCTAGAAAAAAATGCACAGGAGTGAGGCACCAGAGGTGGCTTCTACCGAGGGGCAGTGGTACTGCTGAAATCGTGTCTCCGTGTGGGAGGTTCCCTGCCCAGAGTTTGGGGGCTGCCTGGAAAGGGATTAGAGGCTGACTTTTGGGGGGCACCAGGGATTCAGACTCTGGCCTGGAAGGTGGCATCTGTTTATTAAAGGAGGAGCGTTTTGTAGTGCTGCATTAAGCTGCACAGTAAGGAGAGAAGAGACTCCTGAACAAATGTAGCTTGGCCATTTGGCTCTGGCAGTGAGAAGTACGGATAGGAAAGTAATTTAACACCTCCCTCACGCAACCCTCCACAGCCTAATATGCGACCCCTGCGCCCCCAGGCACATTCCTGTGCCCCTGCCAAGCTTTGCCCTGCTGAGTGAGTCGCTGCAGGGGTGGTGGCCCCCTCCGCAGAGCTGTCCCAGGCTGCAGCTGGGGCTGTCGGTACATCTTGGACCTTGTGCCTGACTGGGGAGGGAGCCGTGGCGTGAACCCCTTATCTGCCGCTGCTGTGCTGGTCCTGCCCATGCAGTCCTTGCTGCCTCCCTGCATGCATCCCCCCCCCAGAGAAGGAGGGGGTCCCACTCTTCGTGCTCTGCGATAGCATTCCCTGCTCCTCCTCACAAACCCCGCTGTGCTTTAGTGCTGGCTTGCTCCTGCCATGTGACTCCCTCACCCCCTGCTCCATTCCTAGGCTCTTTGTTTCCTGTCCATCTGTTGGGTTATTATAATATATATTTTTTTGTAAATTTCTGTTTGAACATTTTGTCATTGTGAACAAAGAAAAATGAAACCTTTTAAAACATATCCATTTTATTAAATGATTATTGTTATTATTATTATTAATAATGTTTACTACCTGAATTGATCAGTGAAATAAATACATTCAAAAAACCAACCTCTTTCTGTTTGATTTTCGGTCCCCTTGGGCAGCACTGGTGATACATTATAGGCAGGAGAGAGCAAAACTGCCGCTGTTTCTCCTTTTATCCAATTCTGTTGGAGCAGGCTCCAGGCAGGGCTTTCTGCATGGGATTTCTGGCCTGTTTTTATGTCAGAAGCTAGACAAGATGATCCTGAAGTTCTTCTATCGTTAAGCTTCCCCTAGGAGCGGTGTCTAAATTAGCCATGGGCAGCTGGGCAGGATCCAGTCCCAGGAAATCCATATTGTAAGTAGCCAAAAGAGCATTGCTGAGCGAGCCAGGATGGGTCCGGCTCTGGATCAGCTCCGTGCCACACCTGGCCTGAGCACCTGCCTGTGAATAAACGTGGCACCAAATGCACGAGATGAGGCCATTGCTGAGCAAACCTACCCTGTGGCAGTCAAGCTGCTCCCGAGTGGAAAGCAGGCCCTGCAGGAAAAACTGGCTTCGTTTGTTAGCCTAAGATTTCTTTCCCACTCTGCCTGCCTGCCACAGTGAAACAATTGGAATGATCTGCTCCAACTTACTAGAAATCTAAAGCTTAATTGTTTTGTTTGGAGCATCAGAGATTTTCCCTTGGCTAGGGCCAAATTCTGCTGTTGTTTACACCCTAAATTCTCTTTAACATCAGCACATTCAGGGCGTTCATCATTTCTGCTCTGTACAATGTGCACGGTACAAGGTAATGGAGAGTTGGGCCCAATGGGGCAACACTTCCGCAGTGTAATTCTGGTGGCCTTGTCCTAAGGAGCATAGCCAATGCCTAGAGTCAGGCTGATGGCAGACACATGTCTGTGAAGGTGCGATGGCCTTGAGAAGACAAGGTTCTACCTAAATGTAGTTTTGACCCTTGGACTTATCTGTTCAAGCAACTTCTGAACAAAGGATGTGGTCAGTCTTTCTCGGTAACTGCAAGCTGCAGTTGTGGAGAGCTGCTGACTCACTTGGCTATCAAAGGAGCAGTTCCTCGGAGCATTATCTTTCCCAGTCTGTCGTCCTTCCTCCGAATCTAACTATTTTGATGTAGACAGTGGAATGCCAAGAGTTGTATTTTACCCCTATTACAATCATGAGGGGGTGCAAGTGCCTGGAGGATCTTTCTCCTTGGCTCAACTATGGACACCAGTGTGGTCACTGGAAGTCCCTTTCTTTCAGCAGATCTTCCACTGCTAATTAGGAGTAGATTTGTGTCACTGCTTCGAGGGAAACCTCAGGGTCAGCACACGGCAAAGTGCTAGGTCTCACCGCTCTGCCAAATACAGGCTTCCTGATGAGGTGGGAAACCAAAGGCCACGGTGCTCGGGGAGCGCAGTACAAACCAGTAACGTCACCTTCCGGATTGAAATGCATTTTGAGTTACTCCTTTGCAATTGAGGCTTTGCGATGTTTCTGTTGGACTGAGAGCGGGCCCAGAATCACGGTTATCAGTACTGTCACCATCTCTCCCAGCAAACATGTTCTTGCGAGCAGTGTCAGCTCCCGTTTCTTGGAAGGCTTGCTCAATGAAGCCTCAGCTTCTGGAGACATGCAGCAAATTTGCAGGAAGGCCTCATGTGGGAGGTGTCCCTGGGATGAGCCCGACCCTTATCTTGCCAGCCAGCTGCAAGGGGATTATCCGGGAGCTCAGCTATGCAGCTGCAAACACTTTTGCACTGGCTGGACTGCCTTAAAACCTTCCTCTTGTGTTGTAAAGCCAGCAAGAAAGCAAGGATTGAACTACGCTGGTAAGTCAACAAAGCTACCTTCTGTTCTTTTTTTTTTTTTCTTTTTATTTGGTTGACGGATCGCACAGAAAAGCACTGCCTTGTTGCAGGTATGTGTAGTTGTTGTAAAGAATTTATAGCAGCTCATGTGTTCAGCAGTGGCATGAGACTGCAATACAAAGACAGCTCATTGACCCATGTCTCCCAGCACGGTCACAGCTCCAGAAGGAGATTATTCACCTGCTGATTATTCACCTTCTGGAGCAACGTCTAGCGTGGAAAACTCCACTGACCTCCGCCCTTGGTTGTCAGTACCCTCTCTGCTGGCCAAGGACTGTTACCCCTTCTTTTCAAAACTGGAAAAGCTATTTTTTGCTTGTGGTAACAGTAAATTTATTTCTGAATCTCCTCTTGCAGTTTGCATGAACAAAGCTTTGCTTACAGACGTAATTCAGAGCTACGATAAGGCATGAGCAGTTTCATATTCTAATTTTTGATTCCCTGACATAAATTTTCTTGGCTACCCTAGTGATG
Source organism: Calonectris borealis (assembly GCF_964195595.1). Lineage (NCBI taxonomy): Eukaryota > Metazoa > Chordata > Aves > Procellariiformes > Procellariidae > Calonectris > Calonectris borealis. The sequence continues at coordinate 12,298,957 of NC_134329.1, forward strand.
CGCCTCCAGTAATGCTGAAAATACAAGCAGCTGTTGTACACTTCTGAGAACTAGTGAAAATGAATTTGGTGGCTGCAGCTAAGCTTCCCAGTAGTCATCTGTTCATATCCCTCCTCAAATCCAGGGTTGGAAGACCAGGAATATTCCCTCTCCTGTAATGAGAGACCAAAAATTTGCATACCTCTTTTTAACTCTGTTCTTTTCAGAGCTCTCGCATCTCCTGTGAAGGACACCAAATTCACGCAACTTTAGAAACTCATCCTCAGAACAAACGAACAAAAGACCTGGGCTGTGGTGTCAGTCCTAGAGTGAGTGGTGTCTACTTGCCTGGTCTCCACCTCACCCAGTCTCACCAGGGGAGTGTTTGCAGGTGAAGATGAACAGTGGAATTCTCTTCTTGGCCCTCCTTGGCTTCCTCCCACTCGTGATACCCATATGCCCTGTGCCATGCAAGTGTGCCACCAACATTATCGACTGCACGTCAAAAGGCCTGACTGTAGCCAAACTACCGGTTGCTTTCCGCCCTTCGGCTGAAATTATCCACCTTGGTTACAACAGGCTCACCTCTATTCCCAATGGGCTCTTTGACAACCTAAAGAGCCTCCAGGTAGCCTACCTGCAGGGCAACCCTTGGGAATGCAACTGTGACATCCTCTACTTGCGCTCCTGGCTCCAGTGGCAGCAGAACCGGACCTTATACAGGGATGTAAGATGCACCTCCCCAGCTCACCTGCGGGACCGAATCATTGCCTATCTGACAGAAGACGAGGTCATCTCCACATGCCAGTACTGGTACTGCAGCCTGGCTCTCCTCTCTCAGATCTGTCTCTTCCTCCTTCTTTTCCTCCAGGGTATCTTGGTTATCTTCATCGTTGTCTACCTGCAGAAATTTCGGAGAATGACTGCTGAAGCCCGGAGCACCACCCAAGATCTACACCAGCATGTAGACACCTGGGTATCTTCTTCAAGAAGCCCCTACAACAGTGATTAACATCACAGGACTGAAGACCCTCCTCCCCCCTGAGTGATGCTGAGCCAAGGCCATGTGGTTTGTGATATCCAGAGGGGACAATTCCGTGCAGCATCTGATCCTGACTGCAGTCTGAAGCAGAACTTGAACTATCAGACACTTGCTATATTTCCAAAGACCTGATCTTGTGGTTTTTAATGCTTTGAACTCTTTAGCGTGATCTTGATTGCTTTGCTGAGCTGGGAGTGGTTCTGGTTTGGTAGACTAAGGAAATCATAAACTACAGCAAGCAGAACTGGCTCAAACTGCTCATAAGCTCGTAGGGGCTACGGTGCTCGATCCCTCCTATGCTAGAGTATTTCAGCCATACTTTCCACGATGCTTCTGGTTGCATTGGGTCAGGTGAGGACAGAGGCGGACAGTTAAGGTACTGGACTAGGACAATGGAGAAATACAGTTTCCTTGGTGCTACCACAGGTTGCCTTAGTAAGTTTGGACAAGTGACTTGGTCTTCTCCTGCCTCAGTTTCCCATCAGTAAAAGGGAAAGGATGTTTCTTCTTGCTTGATGCATCTTTTCCAATGTTCTTCTGGGGGAGGGCGGGAGGGAATGTTTAGAAGCCCACCCATTTAGCCTATCTTCATTCCTTTTAATCTACTTATAGTTTTAATACTGACTTCAACATGTACTGAGTCAGACTGGGGCCCTGAATGTTTATGAGAAATTCACCCTGAAGCCAAGAGTTGCCGAGACCAGAAGCTCTTTCTGACTGTGCTTGTACAGCACCTGGCACAAGAGATCTGGTCCTCTTTAGAGACTCAAACTGCAAAACCCACTGATGTGCCTACTGCTGGTTATGATGTCCCTTAATTATTTTTGGAATGAAGCAAAACTGAAATAAAATAATGATGCATGATGATGTAAATGGCTTTTTTTTTCCATTCTACACTAGGTATCTTGCACTCTCGTGCTCCCTGGCAGTTTCTGACGCTCCCTTACGCTCAAACTTTGTGCCAAGCAGAACGCATACCGAAGGCAGGTGGAGATGTTACCAGAAGTGCACCATAGGGTTAGACTTTGACAGCTACTGGCTTCCACCATGGGCCAGTCTAAATGTGGAGTTCCTTCTCGTTCCCTTAAGTTGCTGCTTATTTTCATATGATGTGGGCTGGAAGGGGGAGGGTGTTTCTTGGTGCAAACACACCTGTGGGGCGTGGGTGAATGGTCCCTGTGCCCTCAGTCCCCAACCCCAGTTCAAGCGCGTTCAAGTTCTCCTCCAGGGCCCTCACATCACATAAAAACGGAGCTCAACCACGAGAAGAACCCTTCGCCTGGTGACAGCCGGCGGTGGCGACTGGCAGGGGGACGGTGGCAGGTGATGGGACAGCCGGGAGGTGGCGGTGCCTTGCACTGGCTCTAATGGTTGCTAATGGCTGCCAAATGGTCCTGATTGTCCCTGACCACTCTCACCTGGAGCCTGCCCACACCTTCAGGGTGCTGAGGGACACCTGTGAGGAGGAGGAGGAAGGAGTTGATTTAGGTGCTCTGGGGGCTGCCTGAGGAGAAGAGGAGGGTCCTGGGGCTTCTCTGCCTCAGGTTGCTTTACCTCAGCTCAGCTCAGCTCATCTCGGGGGTCCGCGCTAGCCCAAAAAGTATCAAGTATTGCAGTGGAATAAGCCCCCGGTGCTTGGGTGGAGGCTGTGCAGATGGAGGCTGAGGCGGGAAGATGGGGTCCTCTGTGCAATATGGATCCCCCTTGCCGTGCCGAGGGAGGGCTGGCTGCAGCGTGGCAGAGGGCCTTGAAGGCTGAGGAGGATGTTGACCGTGCTGGCTGGGCCAGCCTGACCTGAGGTAAGTGGCACACGGCTCTGCCTCGGGGGGCCTCTTTCCTCGCTCTGCCCCACGTCCCTCCAGCACTAAGCCTCTGCGGCGTCAGGCTGACTGGGTGTTGCAGTGTAGCACCCAAGGAGATGGAGTTCCAGCTCAGATTTGGTTTTTTTCTTCTGGGGATTGGACCTTGTTGGACTTTGTAGCCAATGCACCTCTTGCTGGGGGCTGCAATATCCCCTGCAGTATCACCGGCCGCCAAGGGGGACCCAGCTCCGCCGAGGAGCCTGCTCTGTGGAGGTGCCCAAATTGATGCTCCGTGAGGCCCCCGACACTTTCAAATCTCTGATTTTTAAGTACTGTTGTATTATTACTTCCCCTCCCGCCCCGAGGAGCAAACCTTCCACAGGAGTAGAACGCCTGTTTCCCGCTTGTTCTTCCCAGTGTCCTTCTCCCAGAACCAAGACGCAGATGTGTAAGGCGGTAGCTCAACCCACCGTCTTCCCTTCACCCCTTCCTTCTCCTTCCTTCAGGTCAATTTTACTGTTATTTTAGCTGGTTTATGCCTGTTGTTGAAGTCCTTTTCCTTACTGATACCTGCAAGGGATGTAAAAGGCATCGTTCCCAATACTATTGCGAGGTGCGCTGGTGTGGCAGAACGAATCCCTGGTTTTGCCTGCAGATTTTCAGGTGAATTTACCTGGGTTAGAGGATGTTGATGGTGCACGTGGGCAGGTACTGACAGCGCTCCAGGCACGGGCTCAGTTGCTGGGAGAAGCTGGACTGGGAGCAGGCACGATCCCAGCCCTGTGACTGCTTAGCTGCCTGCCCGCCAGCGCTGCCGTGGGGTGCTGGAAAACCTTCGGGACTGCCCGCAGAGACAGAACAACCGCTGACTTCGGTTTCACTTCCCCGGGGAGGCAGGAGGGGTGCTGGCTTTGCATCATTAAGTCTTGGCACATGAAAGGTAAAAAGCCTTTTTGGCATTATTTGCACCTGTGAAGAATGTGACCAGCCATAGCAACGTGATAATGAATTGCACTGGGCGCGGAGTGATTTGTATGCCGTGGCAGCATGTCTAATCCATAAATCTAGAGCCTGCATGTCTTGGCTTCTCCTGGCTCGGAAAGCTGCACGTCACAGATGCTTTCTTGCTCCGCTGGCCTGTGGAGGATCTGCGCTGCTGCTGAAGGGAGAAGTGGCTTTCCACTGTCCAAGGCTGCACAGTGGCTTCAAAGGGGAAGCAGTGGTGAAATACGGTGAAGATAAATGCAAGCTATTAAGCTGCTTTGCAAATCGCTTCCTAGTATCAAGGCCGATCCAACACCTGGGCGTGCAGGATTGGGCTGCCAGGCCTGCTGGACAGGCTGTTGCGTTGCCGAAGGTCCAGGGTGCTTCCAAGCAGCTCCTTTCTCTGAAAGATACCAGTTTAAAAAAACCCTGGGAAACCAAACCAAAGTGTGTTTGCAGCCTCCGTGATGCCAAGCTGCAAACCTGAGGTGCCTAAAAAGCAGGTCAGCACTTCCGAAGTGAAGACCTAAATGGTTGGTAGATGGCACTGGGGAAGGCGCGCTGGTTCTTCCTTCTTTCAAATGCCCTGTTTTTCAGCTATCTGCATGGTGACTCTTGCGTGCTTTGCAGAGTAAAAGAAGTCTTGAAAGCAAAGCAAGCAGAATAGAGAATTTTAGCCCAAAATCCCACAGAGAACCATTTTTTCAGTCCCTGTACCTTATGGTGATAGTGGTTATGTTTTGCTTCGAGATCGCTGCAGGTGCTTGTTTGCAGATTGTCTGGGTTCATGTGGCACCTGGGAACCTCGCCCTGTTGTTCTAAATAGACTTTCATAGTTTCTGCACCGTTGTATGTGGGATGAAAATCTCACAACTCTATACATAAAGAACAACTTGTTATCACTCACGGCAGGGCCTGGGCACTGAGACAGGCCAATTCTGTGCATCAGCTGGAGATTAAGCAGTGACTGGAGATGGTACTGAGGAAGGTCCTGCAGAAGATGGCATATCCCAGTCTCAGGTAGTCACAGCTGTATGCTGTGTGTGTGCCCACGGGAGAACGTTCAATGAATGCCTTGGTGGCAGCCTGAGCTGGGATTTGTGGCATTGCTTGCAAATTGAAAAAGACATTTTTCATGGTCATTAATATAAGGCTTCCTGGTTGTCTTCAAACCCTTCATTTCCCTTCAGGATTGAAGTATGCAGGGCATCCCAGAGCGAGTGCCAAGAAAAGCAGTGTTGATTCCACATCGTGGGGCATCCTGTCTGTCTTAGGGTACATGGGAGAAGGACTATTTTAGAAATGTTCAGAAATGGCTTTTACTTTATTTGTGCATTTGCATATGAAAACTGAGGATCCCTCAGCCTCAGAAGCCTGATTTTAGAAGGCTTTAATGGAGAGCACGCGGTCTAATTTAACAGGTTTCCGTGAATGATTAGTTATCTTGGATAAATGCCTTGAAAGCAGCAGGTTGCGGTGTTAAGGTTTGTTCTGAAGATAGTATGTGCGTACATGCTGTATGTCTAGATAAAGATATATGTTCCCTGGGAGGACAGGCTAGAGCACTGCTGGAGGACATAAAAGATTTAAGTGGTTTTAGTAAAAAAACAAACAAACAAAAAAACCCAGCCTCTTAAATCTACAGGTGATTTTTTTCCTATTTCTTTACATGTCTCATGGTCTGCTTCTGCTCCGAAATGTTTGTGACTATTGAGAACAGAATATGCTGGGAGGTATTTCTTTATATTTCCACACAGGAGGATTAATCTGAGGGTTATGAAACCAAAATGCCAGGAATGCCCTCTATGGATACCGAATGGTTTAGGCTGCATAGCACTGATCTGCCGTCCCGGTCTGTGATAGCTGATGATGACGTCTAACCTGCCCTGTCACAGCTGTTTGATGCCATACCATTCATTTTGCATGGAAATAGAGCTCTGCTCATTGAATGACAGACTCTCTCCAGAGCCGTTACCCACACTGACATGTAATTTGGGTTTGCTCGGAAGAGGGCAGCAAATGGCTTTTAATCTCCTGGTCGCTTTTACCAGTAAAATCAGTGTGAGATGTGGGCCTTGGGAGAGGGCGAAGGCGAGCGTGATGTGCGTCTGCCCACGGAGACTGACAATGATGCTCCAAACTTAGTTGCCCAAGCAGCAGACATTGCTTTTTGAACCCGTAACTACTAGTTTAAACAGTCTTTTTCTTGTTGGCGTTCCAAAACATCAGACTGAAATGGGGGAGGGGGGGGGGGGGGGGGGGAAGGTGGGCATCGTGTTGCAATGGCCATGATGGAATAGTGTTGGCTCTCTGTGGGGTGTTTGATGAGCTTTGGAGGGCTGAAATCCACCCCTTGGTAGATGGGGGGGGAAAAACTTGCCCATCATCACTGAGTGGTGAGAGTATTGGGTTTCTGCTGGTGTGTCTGTTGGAGATGGGAAGGTGCCTGAGGGTGGGAGGTAGGTGCCCTGAGAATACCCCAGGGCCAGCTATGACGGAGGTGCAGAACAGCTCAAAGTTATTGGGGGTGGTTCTGTGCATCCGTGGGACAGAAAATGCAGAGGCTGAACAGGCAAACGTGTCAGCACCCAGGGAATTCAAATGCCCCTGCACTGGGCAGGAGCTGTGGGGAGCTGAAGTCAGGATTGAAGAACTGTGCAACACCGACATCTCCTGTTACGAATCATAGCCCTTAACTTGTCTGTCTCTCATGGGGTACGACAAGGGCTGTGCCCGTGTTTGGGGAGCTTTTTCCACCCGGGGCTTTTACCTCCGGCATTCTCAAGCTCGCCAAGAGATGGTGCGGGTGCCCACACTTGCTCTGCATCTCCATTACCTGATCTTTCAACACAGTGTTAGCAAGCTCATTTTTTTCCCAGGATGAGACTTTAATTCCCTCCCATTGATCATGGCCAAAGAAGAGAGCTCAAACGGAGATTTTATTCCAGAAACAATGGCCCCCTTATGTGCTGTGTTGTGCTCTCTGTGAATGAACCTGCTGGTGAAACGAAGGCTTTTCCCCAGGCTGTTTTGTACCTTTCTCAGGTGAATCTTCATATTAGATCAGCTGCCTGGATTCCTGCAGGGAGAGAGAAGGGAGGTAAAGCACGAAATCTTTGTGCCACGGGGACGTGAGACAAAATGACAGTCAGTGGGACTTGGGCTTCACATTTCGTTTCCATAAATCCCCATGCGCTGCAGCGAGATTGTCCACATTAAAACCCACAAAGCGGAGGGCAGTTTCCCTGTGCAGCTGTACGTGTTTTTCTTCCTCGTAACGCTTCTCCCCGGGTCCAGTCCAAAGCCTCCGCCCTGGGCTGGCTGTTCACTTCAAACCAAAGCTGGCGTCACCCTTCTTGCCTCATCCGCGGCTCTGCTGTGAGCTGCTGCCTATTCTGTTGGTACCTGCTCTTCCCCACCCTTCCCAGTGCTGTCAGCATTTCTCAAGCTGTACATAAAATATAGCTTGCTACTTTCCCATGTTTGGTCCTTTGCTGGCTGAGCTGCACCAAAACCATCAAACTGATTAATCTGGTGATCTAGTGCAGAAGGCTTTGAAAGCAAGACGTTGGTGTTCTTCATCACTTCCTCTCCTCTCGGCCCCTCTGCCGCTATCTGTCAAGAATGGCGTTTTAATGATCCTTTTGCTGCTTTTCCTCTTTGCCTGACACTTGCAAAAGCGCAAGAAGCAACGTTGTCATCTCTGTGCTGCCTACCCCTAAATGAAGGGAAACTCCCTCCCAGTGCTGTGCCTGAATTTCAGTGGGCAAATTCCCCTGCAGTTTCCTACAGGGCTTCAGGCAGGGTGGTTTATATCTACCCGGCTTCTTGGCCTGAGCAAAAAAAGGACTGTAATGTTTTCTATTTCTGTGTTGAGTGAGTGAGGCACACGGAGAGGAGGAAAAGAGATATGCTTACATAGGGTAGGGGTGGAGAGAGAGGGAATTGCATCGCCTGTAATTTGAAAAATCTATCCTGAGATATATTTTCATGTGCGGATCTGAGAGAAGGCTCCGCATTAAGTGCAGTGCGGTTTGAACTACGTGGTGGTGTTCACGCTCCGGGAGAAGTCACGCTTTGGGGAGGTCGCTGCGCGTCGCAATAAACCAGCGCCCCGGTTGCTGTTCTAGACGTGGGGGGGGGGGAAACGATGTGGAGATGCAACTGCTGAAAGCGTGCGTAACTTGAAGGCAGTGAAATCCTAGCCCTGCGCTGTTCTGCCGTTGACTTCGGTAAAGCCAGGGGTCACTGAAGGAGCCTTTGGAGTGCGTGCTAGGCCGTGCGCACAAACTGCCAAGATGAATCTCTCATTTAATGAGATCCAGCGCAGGAAGGCACGGCTGTGGGGCAAGGGCCCTTGGTTCTGCGTGTCTCGGTACTGGAACATGAGTTACGTACAGTAAGGCAAGGATTTCTAAAAGCACCGAAAGCATCTGAGTCCTGTCAAAATGAGAGGAAATTGGGATGAAAGTCGGGCACTGTATCCCCTAAACTTGTTTCAGTGGTTAATTAGCTGTGGAAAAATTAGCAGGTAATTTCAATCCCTGTTTGTCTGTGAGTTTCCAGCATTCCTACCTTGCCTTGCCTTTATCTGTAGATGTCTGCGGGGCCCCGTGCGCTAGGCACTCTGTGTTCCCAGGGATGGGAAGTTGTGAAATCCATGTGGGATGGGAAATTATCTCAGACGTTTCCCACCTTAGATAGGGGAAAAAGAGTCTTTCTTGGAAATGATTCAGCTGAAATCCAGGGCATACAACTGGTGCATTCATCTTCATGTTCACCCTCTTGCCTACTAGCAATCCACTTGACTTTCTAAATGAAAAATTACTCTAATCCAAAAATTGGAGCTTCAGTATTTGTGAACTGGAAAACAGACATCTAAACAAGTCCACTGATTTTTTTTTTTTTTTAATCCATGTTTTAAAAATAGATACTTATACCAACTGTTCCTTGGTCTTACCAAGTTGGGGATTTCATATTAAAATAATAATTCACTGAATGGTTTCCACCAGCTTTGTTTCTTGCACAGTGAAAAGGATCTGTTTGCTGAAGTGTCTTTTGTTGCATGTGGTGAGACAGCAGAGGAACAGAAAGAGGAGGATGGGGTGAATGATCTTTGTTAGTAGGACTATCACTGACCTCATGGCCTAGTGGGCTGCCGCTGTTGAAGAGACTCGGCTTAAGGTCCCATCTGGAGCCAAGCTTCTGTGGCATAAATCTTCCTGCGAGAGGCTGGATCCCACCTAAGTTACAGCTTTATTTTTGCTTTGCTGTGCAAGTGGACCCACCTGATGGAAGCGGTGCAGGACTGACAGCATTTGGGGTTTCTCCCCGGGAAAGCAGAAGACTTTTGTTGCTCAGAGGCTGAGCGTTTATTACCCGCAGCACTTGGAAGGACTCCCAGGACCCCTGGAGGTGCTGAGCTGCACGTGTTGACACACTGGGAGTCCAGCGCCTGCTGTGTTGCTCTTATTTCAAAGGAAATGTCAGTCAGAGAGGGAACCTCTCCTCTACCGGGAAGCAGCTGGAGTGCATATCAAACGGGGGCTTTTGCTGGGGTAGGAGGGCAGGGCAGGAGGCAGCCTCCTGCGTGGAAGGGAAGGGAGCAGGCGGGGATCCCGATGGCTGATCCAGCATGGGTTTGTCCTGGCATTGGTGCAGTCAAGGGCCCTGGGCTCCCCACTGTGGGCAGGCTGCAGCCCCAGAGGTGCTGGGGCGACGTCTCCCTGGGCTCTGCTGTGGCGGCTGGCGGGGGAAGCGGGTGGGATGCGATGCTGAGCTCAGGTGCTGCACAGTTAACAGCTGCACCCCCCTGCATTGACACCAGCAGCGCTGAAGCAGGCTGGTACGGAGATGGACAAGGACAAGAAGCAAAGCTGAGAGGTTGTGTGGAACTGCTCTCCTTCCCGCTGTTAGAGCCAGCAGGAGCCTTGTGTAAACTCTGCCATGGCTTTAATGACCACCCGTTAGAAGAGAGAACTTACTACGTTATGGGGCACTATCTTGTACCCTTCTCTGGAGCACTTCTGAATCCTTGGGCCATGAGTGGATTCACTAGTGTTCCCCGCACGGAATGAGACAGGCTGTTCTCCACCTGGCAGTTGCCGGGTTGGAGTGGGGCCACAAGGAGTTCACCAGGCGTTGCTGGAGGGCGTCGTGGCTGGGGTGTCCTCACTAGCTGCCCGGGGTGGCCAACGCTAACCCATCCTTACAGGGGTTTCCCCTTGGCTTCCCTGAGCCGGGAAGGTCTGAGCTGAGCGGCACAAAGATGAAGAGGTCCCCGGCAGGCAGGTGGGAGCATTCACTGCTGGCTGTTCGTTTGCTGTTGTGAGCTGCCTGGAAAAGGTTTCTGCGCTCAGCTAGGGAGGAAGAACCTGCCTGCAGACTTTAGCATCAGCGCTGCTGATGCTCCAAGCAAGCTGACAGCAAAGAGCCCTGAGGATGAAGTCTGCGCAGATGGCCAGGAAAATGACCCAGAGTGAGCAGAAAAAAGGGCCGGACCTGATGGGCACTTTCCTGGCAACAAGGAGCTTGAGCTGGGCCGATTACCGAGTGTTTGCAAATGCTGAAGCAGTCGTTGCCTACCGAGCTGGCCTGGTTGCATCCTCAGCAATTCCTACAGCTGGAGAATGAGTGGCAAGAATAACAGAGCGGGGAGGATCTGGTTACAGGCTCAGAGAGGAATGCCAGGATTTCCTTGCCTGTCTTGACGCTGGCTTTCTGCTCCTCCTGCCCTGCCCTCCTACCTTAGGGGCTAATCCAGCCCTGGTTCGGGGTCCAGCACGGCAGGAAAGGGAGGCTCTTCTGTTGGAGTTGCTGCACCCAAGTCAGTGCATGCCAAGCTGTAGATAAAATGAAACACACTGGAACTGCTGCATCTAAGCTTGCAATGGAGAGGAAAGCGGTAGAACTTGTGGGTTGCCATGAGGCACCCTGTAGCTTCACAGCAAAGCAGCTTTTGCAGGGACTTTGTGAGCAGAAGGAAAAAGCTGAAGTCTGTTTTATTGAGTAGAGTTATCAAGAAACTTAATCGAGAAAGTTAATCTCGGAAGTATGCTAAGTTTGAACATCTGTAAGTGCTTTGAGATTGGTGAGTGAAAAATGCCGGGCAGGAGGAGAGGGTGTATCTGTGGTTCAAAGCAGGGGCAAGGATATACCTCTTGGCTAACTTCTGAAAATAACTTCTGAATAACTTCTGAAAAACTATTTCTTTGCTTTTGAAATACATTTGACTGCACTAAGTGGCATGGCGTTCTCAAAATGTTTTCCTTGGCTTCTCCAATGCCTCCTGGCCTCTATTCCTTCTCTTTTCCTTCCCTGTTCTTTGCAAACAATTCAGTTTGAACCTTACTTTACTTAGTTTAGGTTTAGTATTTTCCTCAAATATTTAACGCCATGATGCTTATCTTGAGCAGCAAGCCAAGGAATCACAGAAATTCTGTGTTAATGTCTCACCCTTCTTTTGCTACACAGAGGCTTCCCTGAGCAGATTTGTCAGCTCCCCAGCTGCTGCTTATTCCACCCTACCAGAGCATAGGGGATTTGGTCTGTTCCCTTTCGGATGGTGGGACACTTTAAAATAGCGGCAGTCACCGTTCATCCTTTTACCTACCTTGTGATGAACCTGCTGTTTTAGGAAGTGTGGGGAACATAGTAAAATAAAAACATCTGCCTCATAGATACTTCTCATCAGATCTCAGAGGGCTTTGCCAAGCTGGACACCAGTTGTTACACCTATTGCAAAGATGGAGGAACTGAAGCAGGGAAAGTTTTGGCATGTGCCTGCTCTCACAGGGACTGAACACCCCTGCATCTCGCGCCAGCTTCCCGGGAAGTGGGAGGGAAGGACGCGCCTCCCAGGGTGGCTATCCGGCACGCAGCTCTTCCTCGCTTTCCCCTCGATAATTTGCACACTGCAGAAGAGGGACTGTGTTCCCCTGCTCTTCATGGTGAAGTTAATCGTCAGGTTCCCTCTAGGTTTCAGTAACTCTGAGGCTGGAAGAGTGTTGCTGACACCAGGGTCTTGGGGCCATGCTGTCTCCAGGCCCTGTGCTTAGATGGGCAGCTGCTGCCACCTCACAGAACTCTCCTAAAATGCTGCCATGAGTCTTCTCAAAATACTCAAATCCTGGGTGTCCCAGGAATGACAGGGAGCAAGGGCATTTTTTCATGTGTGGAGCAGTTGGGAGTTGCTGCATGGGAAGAGATCTCTCTAACTTTGGTCTTGTTGAGCATAAAAGGTACCCTGCAGCCTGGCAAGGTGCAGACCTAGCGGTGGGAACAGAGGTCTCCAGTCCCAAACACACCTCATTCAGGTGTGCACAGAGGTACGGGACAGTGTCCTCTTTCAGCGTGCAAGGGAAGCCAAATCCTGCTTTCATCAGGTCTGCGCGGCCCCGGTGTGACTTCATTTCTCTCTCTAGGCCGCAGTGACGCTCTCGGCTCCCCTACTTGTGAACCAGAACCACAACACCCACCGAGATGTGTCTTCAAGCCCCCAGCCGTTTTTCCTGGAGGCTGAGGTACAGAGGCACTTGTGATGCTCAGAGAAGGGAGGGCAGAGTGCATGCCTGCCCCGTAAGATAACGCGTCTCCACCTACGCCTGGCATGGCTGTGTTTTTCTAGCTCTTTTGTGGTTTTGTTGTTCTCCCCTTGCACCCGCAAGGCCCTGCTCTGGCTATAGCAATTGGCTAAATCTTTCTTGTGTTCCTCCCGCAGGACCCAGGCACGAGCCCAGCCAAGCTTTTCATACATATCTGCTGATGGACCTTTGCCCCTATGGTTTGCCTGGCCCCCTCTTCACCCGTGGACAGGCACTCCAGTGCATGAAGTGGACATTTTCCAGCCCTGAGCTGCCAGAGTTAATTAACCTTCTGCTAAGGCCAGGCCAGTCTTTCTGGGAAACTAGATCCATTGGGCTGTGCATTCCACAAGCCTCTTCTTGCCTGGCGTCTCGTGTATCTGTACAGGAAAAATCCGTTTCTTCCTCCATATATTTGTGTTTTGGGGGTAGAGGGGGCAGAAGCCTGGGGAAGAGAGAAGGGATCGAGTTCCCCAAGTCTCCTCACTGTCAGCAGCTGCCAGGAACTCGCCATGGGAGAAGACCAACCCAACGCTGCTGGAGATGCCTTGGCTCTTCCTGGGCAGAGGATGCACGCATGCAGTTTTCCCCATCTCCTCTGAGAAAAAGCCAAGTCTCTCCTTCCCTGCAGCAGAGCTGTCTTTGTAGAAGGCAGCTGCCAAGTTTCCTAGGAACTGCTTGGCATGACTGGTCGTAACGTTGTCCTCTCTCTTCCAGCAGGCTTGCGCCACTTTCGGAGGAAAGCACGAGGTTTTCCTCTGGGCTCTGTTTAATTTATGTGGTACTACTGGTCAAACCTCTGCAGAATAACGTTCTCAACGCCATTACCCTTTCGGGCCACGGGGCCCAATTCCCTTCTGTGCCTTGAGGTTTCAGAGGTCCTTGAGATACTGTTCTCCAAACAGCCTGTGGAGACAGAGGTCAGGGACTGACTGGACTCTCACTGGAACATGCTGGACTCCAGTGGCTGAGTTCTTGGGGCAATCTGTAGAGATGAGTGTTGAATTCTTCCCTGGCTGATCTTTATCTTAAAACAAAATACCCCTTTTGCACTGGGCCCAGTGCATCTGTGTGTTTTCAGGCTCGTAGCACCTGCGTCACTGCGCGTCGTCTCGTGATGGGTTAGTGCTGGTGCCAGCGGGAACAAACGCTGGGTTGTTCGGTCTCCCGACACGTACGTGCCCGACTCCAGTCGGTATCGGGCTGTATAAGGCCATTTATCTCCTCCTCTGTGGGGCAAACTGCTCCCTTCCAAAAGGCCCTAATCAAGCAGAACGCTGGCCAGACCTATTCCCGTTAACTGAGCCTGTCTTTCCTTGTAAGAGAAAGAAGTCTAATCGTGCTGTCTTCCAAAAATAATAATTAAAAAGTATAAGCTTGCATGAAAGCGCGTTATGCTCCGGAGAAAGAAAGATAGGGACCTTTTTGACTGGTGCTGGGGGCAGGATACAGAGAGTTGTTTGCTTAATGTGAAAAAAGCCAGAATTTACCTGTATGGTCCACTCCTGTTTGGATAGAGGCTGCAAATCCCCCCTCTCCCATCTAGGACTGTGAGTGAGTTGCAATAAATCAGGACAAGCCGAGAGGCTTTTTTTTTTTTTTTAAAGGGCCTTGATTGTCCAGCTATTTTTCTCCCTTGGTGCCGCTTCACGCCACTTCTGACTTTGATTAATAGGTCTCTGAATAAAATGTTAATCTAACTAGGGGTCCTTGGCCCAGCCCCCCCGCCCTCCATGCCGTGCTCCAGAAATATCAGAGAAAACACACAGAGGTTTTGTCTCCCTGCAGAGCACTTGTAGCTTTTGATTAATGGGTGGAAGGGCCCAGCTCCAGGTTTGTGGCATCTCTCCCGACTGCAGAAAAATAAGCAAAAAGTCACCAAACATGACACAGAGAAGGAAAGTCCCAGGAGCTGCAATGAGAAGAAAGAAAGGAGAGAGCGAGCAGCTTAGGATTCAAGACGTACCCCACTGTAAGCCTTGGTGTTTGTGAGGCTGAGTTCAGACCCTCATCTCCAGTTTAACCTTTCTTCATAATGAGCTCAGACCACATTGCTGGATTGAGCAGTTTCCAAGCTCTGGGATGTCTTAACTTCTAATATCTGCACCATGAGCTACTCTGCACGTTGCCCTGGGCTGACGCTTCACGTGCATGTGTGAAGAGTGGCTAAGATGGCTTGATAAAAAAATGAGACCTTACACTTCAAACAGGACACGTGTTTCCCCTCTTCCCCTTCGAACTCTTGCCCATTCTCTGAATCAAACTTCTTTTGGAGCTTCCGAAATGATCAGAAACATGTGTTTCATTCCTGTTTTCTGGCCAGCACTGAACTCAGAAAGGCTATTCTTGTATACTTTCATGTGGAAGCCAAACCTGCTGGAAATTTGCTTGTTCCCTCAAGGTGGATGGTTTGATGGAACTACATATGTAAGAAGCTACTCATGCGAGGGCTTGTCTACACGGCGCAATTAGGCTGCAGTGGGTCGGGAAGTCAAACCGAGCTACTACGTTAGTCTGAAATAAGAGTATCCGCCCAAGGGGCTCATCAGAAAAACTATTCCTGAGGCAAGCCTTAAGTAACGGCGAGGGATGCGCATAAAGTGTGAAGGAGAGGGAAGACTGACACGTGTACCACCTCACAGCTCCCTTCCCTTGCAACCCTTCTGTCACACAGCCAGTGCCCCGCTATCTTCTTCCGTTTTGTAACGGAGTAGCTGGAGCAGAGCCGGTATCGCTTAGCAGCCGGTCACGGAGCTGGAAGAGGCAGGCTGGGCTGTAAGGCAGGAGGTGTTTCTTCTGCGTGTGCTCGGTGTTACAACACTCTAACTAGGGAAAGGCTCAGATCATTGAGAAAAGAGAAAGAAAAAAATCCCTGAATGTTTTGAGCCTGGATTTTTTGATCAGAATATGTAAAGAGCTTTAATTTGTGCTGTTGCAATACTCCCTCGTGCCAAGGAAAAGTCCTGCATCCTCAGCCACTGGAGAAAAACTTCAATTAAGAAAGATCAACCCTGATACCAGGAGAGATTTTTGCTTTCTTCACCTGGAAGGAATCTGCGTGGCCTTTCCTGGCACCGGTGTGGAATCACGACAGCCGCTGTATGGCCTTTCTTCTCCTCTTGGCATCTCCCTGGAGGCCTCCTCAGTCCTTGAGGACCTGTCATCCAACTCACTGACAACTGACATGCCTGGAGGATGCGGCCGTCCCTGCTGACAACAGCTTTGTCTCCCGGGTGATGGATGGCTTTGTGGCCCAAGCCTCGCCATTGTCCCCTCGCCTGTGGCCTTGCTTCAGTGATTCCTATCTCTGCCCGGGCACCCCCCCTTGCAGCCAAGGCGAGCCATTGCCAGTGCTGCGCCTGCTCCCTGGGTGCCTCTCCGGGACCGGGTGGGGGGAAGGACAACGGGCATCCCCCCCCCCAGCTTGAGTGAAGCCAAGCTGCGCTGTTTACCCCCGCCTGTGTGGCATTCTGCTCTTATCGGCCGGGGGAAGGCGGATAGGAGGGGTTCTTTTCCATAGTCAAACAGCCAGTTGTATAGGCCGTGTGGAAGCGCTGGTGTAATGGCCATTCTCTGGCTCTCACACTCCTATCTTGTAAATCTCCAATCCATCACAGCCCTCCTCCTCGCATTGTTCTGTAATTAACTGGACAAACCACAGGAGCATTGTCGTAGCTCCCCATTTACAGAGGAGAGACAAAGACTCGAAGGAAGATTTCGGTCCCCTTCAGTTTTTTTCTTCCTCTCTTGAACTCTTTTTTTCCCTGTATCTTCTGATCCATCTCATGACTCTAAAGATGTCTCACCTGCTTCTCTGAATGAGCACTTATTTGCAAACCTACAATCAACACAGAAGGAGTGGCCACAAAAGGACAGACCCAAGTGTTTTAACCCTTCTTGTTCCACTACAGATGTGTGTACGCTCCTCCCTAGGGCGAGGAGCAGCTCGGTTCTTCTGAACAAGCTTTGGACCCTCTGCTAATGAAAACGGGCCTCATCCATTCCTTCATGATAATATGCTGAGGATTTAGCTCCTAGCGAACAGTCTGCTTACGAGTTAGACACTCCCTGGGGCGGGATTATGAGCTACAAGGGAGATGGAAGATTTCCAAAGGGTGTGGTAGTGCAAAGATTTGGGGAGTTACTGATACTTTGGTGTTACTGACCCAGGAAGGTCGATAATATATTTCAAGGTTCCATATGGCTCTGAAGGCTATAAAAAAGTTTGATGTGGGCTCTGGAGCGTGGAGGGAACTGGCAGTGATTTGTGGTAGTAAAGCTGGTTTCTTTTCTGTAGACGAGATGAGTGAGGCTGCTGGGCAGCGTGGAGAGTTGGTTGAACTTTCCCTGAGTTGGGTCATCTTACTTTGAAGGACTGTTCCCGACCGCCTTTGGAGGGGCTATCCTGCTCCATCGACCAGTGAGAGAATACAGGGCCCCGGGTGGATCAGGAGAACTGGGCTAAAGCTCTGCTCTTCTTGCTCTATCTTCTTTGCCCCCTCTTGCCTACAGGGGTTTCTCTACTTCAGAGCAGGGTGTTTCTCTCACTTTGGCTTACAGCACCTGGCATGCTGTGGCCCTGTTTTCAGCTGGAAGCTTTAGACAGCACTACAAATAACAATGGTTTATAAACCCTTTGTTCTCTTCCTCTGTAAATTTTTAGAAAAGGTCACAGTTCTCACGGCTGCTGCTTTGACAGCAGAATTTAGTCCTTTGTGTTGATAGTGTCACGCAGCCAACTTTGCTGACCCCGTGGGCATCCCTGGGAGCAGATTTTGGCTCAGAGGCTGAAGACCTACTTTTCTTCCTTATTCGAGGTGTCAGGTAGGTCTGTTGGATGAAATTTATGCCTTTATATTCTGGTAGGCCAGACCTTATAATAAAAAACAACAACACTGCTTATTTAACCTCCATCTCTCAAATCTTCATTTCCAGCTCTTGTGAGCTGTAAATTAGACCTGTCCACCCCATGGAAACTCTGGAGAAGTGACCTGAGGCTGACCTCCAAGCCATGGGGCATTTCTTAGTGCTACCTGCATCCCAGTGACCAGGTCACCTGTATTAATATCTGAGCACTTTGATTCCCTCTTGTGAGGCCGGTGAAGCACAGGGTGTCTAAGCTCTGCTTGGAAAAAGGCTTTGCCACTTCAGTACGTTTGAATGGAAAGGGGAAGACCTGCTCCTGTTTATTTTACAGCCCCTTTTATTGACTTGATTTATAGCCTGAGGCTGTGAGTTAATTGAGGTCTAGTCCAGGAGAGGGCACCTGGGAAGGGGAGGTGCTGCAGTGCTACCAAAGGGAAAACACGCGGGAAAGTGCTTTTATAAAGCACAATTTGTTGCAAGCTCTGGCCCTTGCTCTGTGACAGCAAGCCAAGCTCTTGCCACCAGAACTGGTTGTTCTGGCTCAGGGAACATCCTTAGCTCACCGTGGGTGGCAAGGACCAGGGGGGCAGAGGTTAACCAAGAAAAGGTGCTTTTTCTTGGTGCGCCCTTCATTAAAGCATCCTCCTGCCTGTCTCTTATGGATGAAACCTAGTCACCTGTATAAGTGCGACTGTCATCGCCTTCTCTAATGGAGACCTGATAGGGCTGTTCCCATCGCCTGAAAGCAGTTGCCTTTCAGTGCGCACCTCCTGGGCCTGCAGAGCAGGTGCCAAGGCCAGCTCTCTTCTTTGGCACCTGAAGTGTGGGATGCAGTGAGTGATACACCTTTACATACAGAGTGTGTACACCGAGGCAGGCAAGAAAGCAGGGCTCTTACCCAGGTCAGCTGGCTCCAAGACAGGTCTGGGAATGGACTTCTTCAGCCCAGCGCCACCCTAACAAACAAAGAGGGAATAATATTGCTGTGGGTGGCCAAGGGCTAAGCCTGTCATAAGCGGAAGGGTGGCAGATAGACCTGGAGGGGCTGGTTCACCCTTTTTTGTGTGGGAAACGGTATTTTGTGGCTGTGGGGTTTTGCACAAGCCCCTAGTGCAGGTGCTCTGAGCCTGCTCTGGCTGCTCCTGAGCTGTTGGGTGCGGGGACAGGCTGGAGCTGAAGGGATGCCAGCATCTCGGATTGTTCTTCTGAGCTGGTGGGGCATGAAATCCGTGTGCTGTCCCTGCTGAAGCTGTGGTAAGAAAGCAGTGTTTCTATCCTATAAAAACCCCTGATAGGCCAGGGGCAAAGTTACAGCGACTTCTCTTGCTAGGCTGGCTCTGCCACATATACATATGCCACTCTTTCTTTTCAGCTATTACAGCATGCGTGTATCATAAATAGTACCCTCAGCCACTATGGCCTTCACAGGGAGACCCTTCCTTGCTCTGGGAAGTCCTTTTCAGCCTGGTTTGTGCCAGGCAAAGGGAGTAACGATGCTGTCAGATGAACCGCAAGGTTTCCTTCCCTTCCCAGGCTTGCGTGGAGCAGGTACGATGTCTTCATTCCTAGCACCCGGTCACTCCTTGGATGGCTGGTTCAGTAAGTTCCAGCTGCACGGGATGGAGCAGCCATGTGCTGCAGGTATGGAAATCAAAAGGTGAGCTTATTGTATGACGAATATCCCCATGTCCTTGCATCTCAATGTTACTAAAAGGGATTACCTAGCCCGCCTCTCTCCTTCCACATAATGCTATCCTAAAGCTTGGCAAGGAAGGCTGGGTTTCTAGGGAAAGGCAATATCCGTTTTCAGATAAACTGATACAGCCAGGAGAAGCAGAAAAGCTTTGGATGCATGAACCCTTCTTAAAATCTGAGTACAATCTCGGTAAGCTTTTCCGTCTGTACAAGTGTGATCTCATTTCTGGGCCTCAGAGGAATAGTTTGGGGATTACTCTCTTTGTCTTGCACAAGCTTGGTACTAAGCACTGTAGATCAAACCTCCTTCGCTTCAGGAAGCCCTGTCCTGAAGGAAGGCACATTTGCAAGTGCCCCACATCTTCTGGGCCCTAGTTGTATTTGCAACAGCCCTGTGATAAAGTTATGCCTTGGTTGTTTGTTTGTTTGTTTGTTTTAAACTACTTTACATTGTTTTTCTGAGGAGCCCCTTTAGAAAAAGGCCTTGCTGGAAACGAGAACCAATTTCGTAACTTAGATTTTGTCTGAATGGTGGAAAGAAATGTTGAGCTCAGCCAGGCCAGAGCGAGCAGAGCATATTGATCTTGGTGTATTGCTGCACCGGCCCTTTCCCTACCCCAGAGGAAAGGTCCAGGGTTCAAAGGCTGGCACACCTTTAGCGAAGAGCCCCTCTTCTTCTCTCCTCATCCCCTTCATCAGCCTCCTGGGGGAAGCTGCCCTGCCGGTCCTAGCAGCAGTTCCCAGGCAGCTCCTGCTTCTTCACCCGACCTGCAGTGCAATCCCGAGCTGCAGGCAGCGGCAGCAGGGTGCTGCTGGGCAAGGCAGCCCCGCAGAGCTGGACCTCCCAAATTCTCAGCCTGCCAGTCGGCTCACTGGAGCTCTTCGGCAGGGATCCGTGTTCCTAATTCATCACCAGCTGACATGAGCAGGAAATAAAAAGAGCAATTTACCCTTCATTTCTCCTGGGCATGAGCCCTTTTCTTTAAGCCATCAGCCCCTTTATCTTATGCCATCAGAGTGGCCGCAGCATAGCTTGTTTTCATCTGTCTCTGGACTTATTTAGCCCCAGTCAGATAATCCCCTCTTTCACAAATAGAGTGCTCCTGGGCTGCGTTGCTCTTCCCCTGCCCCACTGTAGAGCAGCAAGAGAGGGGCTGATGCACGTCAGAATGTGCTGAGGGGGCTGTTCATTGAAGATGAACCCACAGATGCTGGTGATTTTTTAAATACCTTCGGCTCAGCCCTGCCCTTGCTGACTGGAGCGGGGCTGGGAGGGACAGGGATGCTGAGGTTCAGAATGGCGCTCGCAGTCATCCCGCGTCATGATTTTACAGCGACCACGTCGTCCCTTTGCAGATGTGTGGCCGCATGGGGTACCCGGTCCGACTGGGGAGAGGGAAGGAATTTCCTACTCCCACGGGTGGGCTGTACATCGTGTTTGAGGCCTCGCAACACAGGCTGGCAGAGGCCTGGGGTCTGTCTTCCCCTCGCTGCTCCCACCAGGCTCGTCCTCCTGCCGCTGGTCGGCAGAGGGCACCAGTAACCTGGAGAGAGTCCTCGGGACCCACTTGCCTGCTGCTCCCACTGGCGAGCAGGCGAGGAAAAAGGGACCTGCTGCTTGCTCTGCCTTTGGGACAGAAAGCGCTCCCAGCTGGATCTTCCCTCCGGTTGCTCACTCCAGCCATCCGGGCTGGGGGAATGGCTCCAGGAGCTGTTCCCGCAAAAGCAGTCCCTGAATCCCATCGCTTGCCCACCGGGCTCGTACACAGGGAGACGACTGTCCCCCGCTCATCTCTGCTGCTGGCGGCCGAAGCAAATGTTGTTGACAGGGTCAGTGGCTGGATCAGATCCTTCTGCTTTTCCTTTGCTTCATCCTTCGGGTGGGCTGGAGATGCTTTTCAGGGAGCACATCCCCAGATCAGGGTGCAGCTCTTCTGCATTTCCCTGTGTGAATTCCCATTAGATCAAGAGACAGGCAATTTAAGAGTTAGCACTGGCTGTATGAGCGCTTCCTACTTAACCTTCACTTGGCTTTTTCAAACTCCACCCCAAATCTGCCCATCACAGCTCTGCTAGAACTGTTTACTGCTCTTTTCTACAGGCACAGATGAAAAAAACCACATGGAGTGCTGCAAGGGCAGCTTCGAAGCCAGACGTGCTGCACTGACTGGCACTAATGGCATTCCTTATAGCCTTCTTGCCCTGGTTTTAAAAGCATGTGGTATCTAAAAAGACATTCCTTTTTCCTCGTTTTTGTTACCTCTCAAACTCTTACTTTCCTCATGGCCTGCTAAACTCCTTGTTGTATGATCTTTTTAATGTAGGAGCTGGCTCCACGTTACACATAATTAAGCTGCTTCTGCAAAGACAACCTTATTTCCCTTTTCCCTGGTCCCTCCTTTGCTCTAGATCTAAACCACGTGTAATTGCAGGGGAAGTTGATAGAAAGCTAAAAAGAAATATGTTTTCTTTTTTTTCCTGCCAATTATTTTCCCAGCCGATGAACAGTGGAGAGTGAAGCCAGATTCCCTTTTCATTTCAAACTGCTCGGCAGGCCTTGTGTAGACAACCTTGCCAGCGTGTGATCCAAATGAAGCAGTCCAACCTTCGGAGTCCAAACCAGTTCTGACTGTCAGGCTTCAGTTGTTTATAGCCTCTCCCTGTCGGAGAGGCATGTGTTTCAGTACACCAGCTGCAGTGAAACTAGTGATGATATCGCACGCCTTCTGATTTATTGTCAGAACTACCTTCTAATCTCTGTTTCATGTATGTAAGTCTGGAAGAATGGCACTGATTTTAGCAGGCTTGTTCCAGGTTCACGAGCAGTAACTGAGGTTGGGGTCAGGCTGACTGATGTCTCAGCTTTTGTTCCTTCGGGGTTTTCTGTCCCATTTTAATTCTATCTGTTGCTTTCCTCATTGTAGTTGATCAAGGATGAGCAATGAGTCATACAGGAAAGTCTCATGCATCTGCTCATACACGTCGCCTAAATCCCAAACCAAATCTGTCGGGTGCTTGATTTTTTTTTCATTCATTTCTATGGACTGTGGCATTTTCTAGCTTGAACTAGAAAAGCAACAGAGGCTGGAGGGCTGCAATAGGGCCATTCCTTGGAGGTTTCATTTTCCACATGGAAATGTGGGAAAGGATGTCTATTAGAGGCTATTTCTTTCTAGTCTTCTGGAGTGTTCTTCCTCAAACAGTGCAAGCATAATGTAACAGACTGTGAGTTATGTTGGCTGACTAAAACAAGGAAGATTTGGCTCAGTGTTGGAAATGAAGATGAATTTGTAACTGTATTTAATGGCTATTGATATTGGCACGCTATTTAATTTGTGTAAGTAAGGAATCTTTGTATCAGCCAGTACAGAAGTGTTTATCTCAAATTTGTTGGTTGGATATAAATGCTGGGCATCTCTAGATGTGCTTTTTCAGAATTGAATTAAAGATGCTTCTCTAAACTCCAGAGGACAACGGTGCTTCTGGAAATATATAGAGCCGGTGGGTTGGGAGCAGTGAGCTTTGTCGTGTGGTCTGCATAGATCTACTGGATATGGATCAAACCAGGAAGGTGTTTGTGGATGGAGGGATGCGGCACAGAGAACCAATTGCAGGTGATTTAGGTTAAGGTAAGTTTCTCTGGCCATGATTTAATTTCATATAAGTTCCTCAGAAGAGCCTTGTTTGATAAGGAGAGCAGGTCTTACTTATTCATCTCTTCAATACATCACCAGCAAAGTCTGTCTATACATCTCTTCAACTCTTCGCTCTCTGGTTTTGTTTCTGGAGCCGATTGTCCCAGAATAGTGTAGTTCTTCATTACCGCTCTGATTTCTTTCATCTCCACACGGTTGTCACTGACTTGATCGCCTGTACTGTGGAAAGTTAAATAATAACCTAGCTTCATGCTTTGGATTTGGCCGGTGAAGAACATGTGAGCTCAGAGCTGATGTTTTCTGTTGGCACCTGCTGTTCGTCCACATCTGGCTATTGCTAAAACTCTGACACAGGAAAATGGTTTCAGTCTTCTGGGCTGGAGTCAATGTTTAGATTGTACTGTTTCTTCTTCATGGAAAATCTTGGTGCAGGAAAATATTTCCAGGAAACTGTATTACTTCTAGTGCAACCTGGAAAGAAACACTAGCATATTACCTTTGTGAAAATTGTGTTTCGCTCCTACGTGAGAGTGGGATTCTGCTAGAGAAAGTCCCTTTTACAAGGTAAATACTTCCCAGGACACGATGCTGTTAAGGCAGATTGTCCTTTGGACAATTGCTGTGGAAGAGACTTCATGGATTCACTAATACATGGTTTAACGCTCTACGTCGGGATCCTGTGAGTGAATTTTTTTAATCACAGTTTAAAGCAAGAGCATATAGAAAAGTCAGAGGATGCTTTTGTTTAACCATCATCATTTTAAATGCTGAAGGTTGTCTTGATTTTATTACAGTTGCAAAAGCTTTTTGGTTTAGGTGTTTTAATTTGGCCGGCTCAAGTGCCAAGGGGAGGTACTGAAAATGCTCTTTTGATGTTGTCATGCCATCCTGTTTGCACAAGTGGCTGTGCTAGGGGTTGGATTTGTTACACAGGAATGAGAGCAAGAGCTAAGATATTACATGTTCTGCAGAAAGAAGAAACCAACAAGGATGAATTCTCATCTCCTTCACACTTGGTAGTGTTTCTTAGCAGTAATCCCAGTTGGTGTGTGTCGTCCAGTGTTAGAGTGGTTATTGCAAAATCGGAGTCAAAGCCATGTAAGGATTATGCTTTTTCTCCTGGTTCTGTGACTCCCTGGAGCTGTGGTCTGCCAGGTACCACAGACCCTGGGTTTCAGAGAGATTTTGAATCACATGCTGTGAACCCTGTGGCTTTCTTGGGAGAAATGTCTTCTCTGGTGGCCCAGGGTTGATGGGTGTTGGGGTGGTTTTATCCCTAAGAGTTCCACGCGCAGCTTTGCCCAGTTTAAAATAAGCCACATTTGTTTAAAGTGGTGCTGCTGATAAAAAAGAGGGTAAGGGACACAGAACGCTGGTACAAAGAGAAACCTGCCACGAGGGCACTGCCCCAGAGGGACTGTGGGGAGCGAGGGCAGAGAGGGAACCAGCCCACACAGCTAATTGAAAGCGCATCTTCCCGTCAGTCACGGGGCTTGCCCATCAATCATTCTGGCACCAACAGGATCTGACATCAGTAGGGAATTAAATAAACTCCTCTCTCTTTAGGGACCTGCTGATGGAAACCCGTAGGGGGGAAGTGAGCAGAGAAGAGCAGGAAGCGTGTGCGTGGGGGGAGGAACAGGCTCAGTGGTCCCCTGGGATGGTGCAAGTCTGTGTCCTTCCTCTTTCTCACACCGGCATGTGCAGCTGACGGGATTTTTCAATGAGTCCCCAAAAAGGTGAATTTGAAGCTGGTAACAGGCCAAGCTCACCTCAGTTTAAATAAACAAACTGCAATAACAGTATCCGACGGGGAGCGCCCTGAAAGCTGAGTGATGCTCTGTGCAGCTGAAAAGTAGTTTTCACCCTTGGGTGTTATCGGACTGAGAGGTGAATCTGGACCAAAGTGTCAGAGCAGAACACTGGGAAGAGAAAGTGGACTAGAGCAGAGGGTTGGAAGCCGAGACCCTGTGTCCTGTCCTGCTGTGAGTCTGTCTCTGCGGTGAATCAGGGCGCGAGGTGAATTAGGGTGTTACAGATTGGGCCTCGCTGCAATCCAGGGTTCAGCGCAGATGAAGTGACTCGGACCCCCGTCGCAGGGCTGTCACCAGTCCGTCGGCTGAAGCGGGCCGGTGTCCGCGTGCGTGCACGTCTGCTTGTGCGGAGGGCCACGGAGCAGCTGGAAACCATTCGGGCAGTGACAAGTCCCCTGATGGACCTCGACTGACATGGAGCGGCTTTGGTTTCAGGAAAGCCAAAGGGAACCTGTCACTAATTAGACACACAGCTAATTAACGAGAAGCAAACAAAGAGCAGCAGCTTGTGTTTTGGGAAAGCTCAGCTTTAGTAGCCAAGGACGTCTGCTCCTCCCTTTCAAACCATTTCAAAAACAAACAAAGCAGGGGAGACTTGCATTTCAAAGCAATGCAAACACTGCCAACCTCAGAAAGCCTTCCAGAAGGGACGCCCGAGAGTGGGATTTAGCAGTGAAAGGAAAAAGGGCTCTCCAGGTGTAATGAGACCCTCCCTGTCCCTAGACCGGGGCCCTCTGGATCCCCAGTGTGCACCTCTTATCCATTAGCTTTTAATTTTTCTTTCTCCAAATAAACACTCCTGTTAAAATTTTGGGTGGGTGGATGGGGAAGAAAGGCAGGTGTGGAAACAGGAGCTGCCATTTTGTGCTTTGCGACGTCCCATGTCTTACAGAGGTGTGTGGCATTTCAATTTAAAAACCTTTTTTGGGCGTTGTTTTTATTGATGTTGTATGCTGCTTTATTATTGCAGGGCTGGCTAGAAGGGTAGGTCAGAAACATAAATAAGTAAAAATTACCTAGGCTGTGTAAACAGATGCTCTCAAGTGAATGAGGCTCTGTTTGAGTGCTAATATCTTTACTAAGAGAAGTGTGCTTTCAGGACAGGAGGAATCCAAAGCTGTAATCCCCGTTATGAGTCCTCCAATGACCCTGAGACAGCTTGCTTAGGGCCTGATCCTCCAACGAGCCTTGTCAGGGTCCCAAGTCCTGCGCAGAGCAATGATTTTTGACTGCTTCCAAATACACCAGTGCTTGCAGGATTCATTAACTGAGGTTTGCAAAGTGCTTTGAACATGAAACACGGTAAGAATGCCAAGTTATGTGATATTTGGTGTATTTCCTAGAGCCATGCATGTAATTAAGGGAGAATATCAGCTTTCAAAAACCAAGGCAGTTTCTAGCCCTCCTTGTCATAGGAAAAAAAACAACCTGGAAAACAGGACTCAAGGCCCAGAAATTAAGAGGCAAATTTAAAAGAAAACGACAACCCACAAAGTTATGCTATCTTAATACTAATCTCATGGGTTTGGGGACTAAATCATAAAATTAAGTGCTTGGGTTTGACACTACATGACTATGCTTTAAATATTTATTAAAAGAAAATGCATTATTCATCTTCTTGTGCATTCAGCATAGAAATTGTTAAGTCTTTATCACCACTGTCTAATGTGGAAATCCAGCACAGCATTTGTTGTCGGATTAGCATATCTTTGTCTATTTTCTTCCTTCATCTTGGGGGAAGGACTGTGTTCCTGGTTAGGGAAAAGGCTGGGAGCTGCGGGCTGAGTCCCAGTGCTGTCAATGGCTTCCTGGATGAGCGCCCTGTGGTCCTGCTGGGATCAGAGTCCCCAGCCCCGCAGGGGTGGGAGCCGGCATCGGCTCTCTACCAGACTGCAGAGCGGAGTGAAGGATACCTCCCTGCTTCCATGGGATGCTGCAGTGTTTAGCTCATGAGTGTTTTTAAAGCACTCTAACTTTGACCAGGAGGAGTTCTCGGAGCCCCTGGTGTTACACTGCTGTAGTAGATCACCGCATGCACTTACATTAGGTATTTTTTTCAGCACTCGTCTGGTTTTGCTGCTTTATGGCCTGATTTGAAATTGCCTTATACTCTGCTATCAGCACGGGTGTTCATTGCTGTCAAAGGACCCGTTCAAAGAATCAGCAAAGCCACAGCAGGATTCCTTCTAATATCGTTTTGGCTCAGGTCTCAAATATGTACCAGTAATTAAAAAAAAAAAAAAAAAAAAAAAAAGGAAAAGAAATGGGAGAAAAAAGAAGGCAATGGCTTCAGGTTACAACAAGTAAGGAGCATATCAACTTTTCCAGACAGATTGATTTCACTGTGCCTCTCCCCGTGAATATCCTTAGCTTCTGTGAAAAAGCTATTGGAGGCTCATACATGAAGCATTTCATAAAGAAAACATCGTGTGGCACTTCAGTTTCTCTTTCTGGGATGCTACTTAGCTTTTTTATTATTGAGACACTGCAAAAACCCAGCAAGGTACAAAGCAGGATAAGAAGATAATGACAATTTTCTAAGCAGCCAGCACACAGAGGGCTGTTTCAGATGGCATCAGGTTTCTTTAGCCTACTCAGAGATCGAAAATGTGCCCTTGATTTCAGCCCACAGGAACGTGGGCTTGTGCTGCTTTATTGTCTAATGGATCTTTCACTTGATCTCCTCGTACAAACACGTTGAGCATGTGCTTGGGTCACTTAGAGAAAACTGAACCCCACTCATGTTCTTAGAGTGTAATCCCTTAATATTGATTACTGTGTTGCACAGGGGCAACAGGTAACAAAATCCATGTGGATTCGGACCGGCAGCTGATCGTCCCACACACGCACAGTTCAGCTGGTGAAGCTCTTCGCAGCGTTGGGGCTGCTTTGCCTAATCGCTAACCACTGATGTATGAAACGCATAAATATGTTGGAACAGAAATACCAGATTGCAGCAGTTGTTCATATGAAGGGAACAGATGCGATGGAGGATTGTACTATGGAGTGTGTTCCTCTCCGGTTTTATCTCGTAGGCAGCTCATGTTTATCTTTTGCCAGCTCACGTTGGACCAGAGCAGGGTAACCTTTAAGCCAGTGCGTGAGAAAAGTATTTTGTGAAATAAAGGCAAGCAACTAATTATAAAATGTAGAGAGGGCAATCTAATTATTTGTAGAAACAGCTTTCCACTGGCCAGAACGACTCTTTGATTGGATTTTACATGCAGTTAGGGCCATGTCTTCCATTTCCTGACTTTTTTTTTGGCTCAGTGGAAGCCCCATTCTTCTCTGTGGCTTTTGGCGACTATGCAATATTAATCTGTAATTGAAGTGATTTGTGGGGGATACATTATATACTTGGGTCTGAAGGGAGCTAGGAATCTCAAGAACTGTTGTAGCCTGAGGCTGATTTCTAAATATAAAGTATCCTGAGATGATCTGTAACGTTTGAATGTCTCCTTGGTTCAGTTTAATGGGAGCTCAAATGCTGGAGGTGTGAAACACAGGAAAATGGACTAACGGGAACCCTTACAAACACTTGAGTCAAGATGAGTGACTGGTTAAAGGTATGGTCTAATACTTGGTGACTGCTGGGCTATAAAGGGGCATCTTGTGGGGAGAAGGAGGGGAGATGCCAACTGGCTTTCTACTCTGCCTCCAAATATAGCAAGTGCAGATTTTGCACCCGGATGGGTAGAGCTGCACATACAATACTGCTCATGCAATAACCATGCACTAGAGTATGAAGGTGCAATCCAGGATACTTACGGGAAATGTGTCCCTTAAGACCACTGTATCATGTTACTCCCAACAAAAAAAAATTGGAGATGCACTCTCAGGTTCATCTTACATGAAGCATTTGCCAGTTCTGTTTGATAATTAAGAGTGTTTCTGTTAAGAGTCCCACATGCACCCCTTAAATGAGCCTGCAAGTTCTAAAAGCTGTGTTCCCAGCAGAATAACTCAAATGATTTTGGCACTCTCGTTTCCCAACTAGACACCCTGCGACTGGATTTTTTCACGGCATTTTTATTTGGGGTTGTTTTGGCATGAATTTCAAACCTGAATGCATCAGTATCCCCAGGCTATCTTGAGGATCTGATCTAAGAGGCATCTTCACACTTACCCTAAAAGGTTGGAGACGATATGTGCTGTTAGCTCATTTAAGACCTACAGGTTTGTAATAGGCTTGCACTTACAGGTCACTAAGGATCCCTTACTAGCTAGTGAAAAAATGACCTTGGCTGTAATGCCAGATGCTGCTGAGAATCGTTATATCCATCAGGATATTCATGACTTGCAATTTAAAATTGTGGTTTCCTTTGGGACAAGATAGTCTCAGGGACAACTGTGTTTGAACGTGACGGTAAGTGAAGAAATCAAAATCTAACACGCTGAAGGGGTTTGTATATAGGGCATTTAAGACTGACGTTGCTGGCAGATGACATGTTGTTGCTTAGGGTATGACAGATTTGTTATTAATTATTAGTTCTTTATTAGCTTTATCTAGTTCTTTGCTCAGTTCTGTTGTATTACACTCAGTATGTAATACTTGGATCTTCATCCAGAGTTAAACTTTCCCTCTCTTCTCACTCCCCTCCGATTCGGAGAGATTATGAATTGAGACAAGGTTCATCAACTTATTAACCTAGAGCTGTGTAAAAGCCCGTTTGTCGAGATGCCTAGGGAGGGGAGCGGGAAGCCACCAGCCAGCTGCCCGTCTTGGCTGCCCCCAACATATAAAAGGGCACCAGATTTCATCAAATGATTCTTGCATCAGCCCCCCATCTTCTAGCTGACCAATTACTATTAGAAACCAGCATTTACAGAGCAGGGAAACCTCCATTTTCCTGGGGCAAAAGCCTTGTTAGCCTGGATTTATAGAGAGAAATTGTGCCACTTTTTACCATTTCCTGAGCAGAGCAGACACAGGAGGGCATTCCATGAGATTTTCTCCCGCTTGAGACATATTCAAGATGAATGTACACTGGCAGTGTTGCAAATGGAGGCTTTGCATAGCTCTCCATGTTCCCCTTCTCCCCACCCCTTTCAAGCTTCAACAGATGTGATCAGATCAGGAGATTTGGTGTCTAAGTGACCTGGTTTATATGAGAGCAGCCCAATCTCTGGACATTTGCAAACTCTCATTTCTGAAGCTGCAGTCATATTTAAAGGCTGTTTTTTCAAAGTTTGGCTCCCCTGTCCCCAAATATTGTTTTTCACACTGTATTCTAATAGCCATAGTTGGGGCCACGGATTACAGGGATTTAAGCTGCCACCTTATAAAATGTTAGAAGAATCCAGTGGGACATTCAGAACGTGAGTGAATTGGAGCCAGCTGGAAACAGAATACAGGAGGTGGATTTTCTCCTGGAGGGGTGCTAATAATTCCTGGTAAATATCAAAATGAAGGACAGTTGGGTTGGTTTTGGATGGCACATGGCTTCGCGCAAAGAGAATCTCTCTTCGGTCACAGCTTGCCATCAGGAGATTTTTTTGCTTCCTCGTGGAGGTCCATTTTCCTGTTCTGTTTGCCGCCTGGGGAGTGGATTTGCAGGTGCGTGCTCTCCCTGGGCATGCCACCCGCACACAGAGAGACCTGCACGTGATGCCCAGAGACATCAGTTCAAATCCCAGACTTGCTTAGGCTCACAGGGCAAGCAGAGCTCTGGAGGGGTCCCAGGGGTGGTTGGTGCATGAGTGACCCTCTTCTGTGCTGGGGTAACCACCCCCCCAGGAGTCCAACACTGCCTCCAAACTGCACTCCACTGCGCCTTTGTGCTAAGTCAGCTTGCCTGCGTGGCAGCAGGACAACCTGGACATGAGGGTTAGAAGAGCCCTGGACCAGTTGTTCCCTGCTGGCACCACTTCCAGTCTTGCTTCCGAGCTCAGGGATCGCAGCCCTGCTCCCAGGCCATCAGCACTTTCTTTCCTCACTTTCTTGATATTTAGGAGCTTTTTAAACATTTCAAGTTAGCTCTGATATCTCTTGCTACCTACATCTTCTCCTACGACTTGAATCTCGCTGAGTTTTGTCCCTAAATACTCTTTTCTGCTCATCACCACTGCTCTGTGGTGCCTACGTCCTGTGTCCTGCCCCTGCCTCCCGGCAGGGATGCGCCAGCCCGCGGGGTTACCAAGAGATGAAAGCTGCAGCAGTCACCAAACTCCGAGGCAGATTTTGCCCATCGGTGCGGGAGGTCAAGATCCTCATTCAAAGCCTGACAGCTAAAAAGTCTTGATTCGCCGGTGCAGCCAGCTCAGCAGTGTGCTCGGGCATGTGCTTGGCTTTGGCATTGTCCTCAGAGGGCCTTAATCGCACGCTGAAACGCTTTTCTGAACGGATGCCGAAGGACAGCAGAAATGGTTGTACCCCTCACACCAGTGCATTAGACAAATGGTTTTACTAGATGGGGAAGGATGGGAAGTCTGTGAAGCTTGTCATAACCTTTAATCAGTAGCAGGGTGGGGAAAGGAAGAACTTTTATTAGCTTAAATAAAAATATGTGAATTGATTAGAGCCCTTCTAACAGAATGGTAGCTGGGTTTGCTGCTGGATCTCTCATGTTTGCCAAGCAACCTCTATGGCAGCAAATACAGCAGAACTGCTGTCAGGTGTGAGCATGCACACAGCCTGGGTAAGAACAGTTCAGGTATGCAGGATTTGCTACGCAAATATTCACCGTGAACAATGTCAAGGAGATCAGAACGCTGAGGATTCTTCTGCTTTCCTTGAAATGTTGTAGAAACCCATTTCTTACAGAAATGAGAATGACCAAGCACTTAGGGGTCTACTGCTGCTCACTTAGGTGCTTTAAACATGAAAAACACCCCCAGTTGTAGCTCGTTTAATCTTCCTGGCCCAGGTTGTGCCTTTTCTGATGAATAAATAACCGAAGCTCTCTGGGTTACTTATGAGTAAGGGAGGAAGAGACTCTTTTTATCCTCACACGGGGTGCAAAGACGAGGAAGCTATTCTCCAGCGACTGCATCGCTTTGGGTTCAATCATTTTTCTTCCCTATTCCCCCGATTGCTGGTGCACGTCTACGGGACAGAAGAACCACCTCTTCCTTGCGTGCGGGGTGCCTCCAGGAGGCTGCAGACCACGCAGGTGCTTTTCCTGTGTTTTATGTGCAGGGCTTGAGTACACGGTGCAGGAAGAGTCATTTCTCTCTGTTTCTTTTTCTTTTCCTGCAGCGAGCCCACTCTGTACCCGTGACGCCTCAGGAGGGTAATAACTTTAGGGTTTTTGTTTGATACGCTGAAATTCGCTTTCCTCCTCCTCTCGCTGCCGGTTGGCTCTGAGCTGGCTGCGGCAGACACTAGCCAAAGAGCTCCAGGTAACATTGCAAGTCCTTTTATCCTGTGCTGTTCCATAACGTCCCTGTATATTGTTAAACAGCTGCTATGGTCTTCTCCGCAGCAAAACAGTAATTTAAAAAAGAGCTTGCTGGAACTCACGTTTTTCGTTCTGAAGTCTGATGAATGTCAGGCTACCACCTAGTGTTTCCATCCAGAACGTCAGGGCACGCGGGATGCTAGGGACGTGTTTCTTCTCCCTCAGTATCTTCTGCGTAGCAGATACTGCTTCAAAGAGCTTCACAGAAGAAGTAAACCTCCTTTCTTACACTTCAGCCACTTTCCTTCAAAGAATTTAAAGCTGCAGCCAGACATGATTCAAAGTAGCTCCTCATTTTGATCAGCCCACCTGAGCTTCATGTGCATTCAGGTATATTTAGATGACTGGTTAGGTTGGTTAATGTAAGGTAAATGCCAAACATTTGTGTGTTTATTGTGATGTCCTGGTTATTTCTAAACCTTCAAAATATCTGATGATCCTTTGGGTTGCATTAGCACCTAGAAGCCCCAGAATCTCATTGTCCTGCAGCTAAACAAACATATCACAACCTACCTGCCAAGTTCAGCACATGCTTCATCGCTGTATAGTGTCTAAGTACTTACAGAAATCATCTGTTTGCTCTTTACTCTGAGAAGATACTCTGAGAAGTTTTGCTCGGTGTTGTCCCATTCTAAAGCTAAAGGGAGAGTGGTCACTTGCCTTTACCAGAAAAGAATCTCATTTTAAGCACGTAAGTTTTTCTGAGTTACCAATATCTGTATGAACTTTTTGAGGCAGTGTGATGATATGCGACAAGGAGGATTTCCATATTTGTTGCAGAAGGCTTTTTGCCAATTTTTTAAAGCCTTAAGAGAAAATTTTTTGCAGGGGCTTGGTGAGAAAATGTTCTTTATTGTTTCAACATGTCTTGGGACAAATAGAAACTGATCCTGAGGCAAGACAGTATTCAGAATTAAATTAATTCTCTTAAATATGTTATTCCAAGATACTGTTGATATTGATGTGTTTCCCAAAGCGTGCATGGTACTGTTGGCTGTGTGTCCCCTCCTTTAATTGATATTGCCTTATTCAGTTGATTGGAAATGAGAGTAGATTAATTTCTCCTTAATTTTATTCCCTTCAGACAGTAACCTGGAGATAATATATCCTACAGACTTGATACTTATTCTGCTGAGTATGTTTTGCAAGCTTGGATTCACCCTGACCCATACACCAATACATTATTATTTATTGAGTGCAGCGCGTTACTGTAAGGTGACAGGGCACGGTGGGTGCTTGGTTTTAGCAGCATGTGGGAAGAGACAGACCCTGCCCTCTGTAGCTTCTACGCTGGGAACGGGCATCTTTGCAGAAACTTTGGGGCTGCCTCCCCCTGCTCCCACTGTGGTGTCACGACACCGCGTGCTCTTCCATGCAGAAGGTGGAATTGCCACCTCCAGGTTGGGACACAAGTTCACAAAGGCTGTGACTTGGCCATAATCTCAAAGGAAATCTGAAAAGCAGAGCTGAGACATAAGCTTGGAGCTTGAGCCTTAACCGTGCTGTTTCAGACAGTTCGATAGCCAAGGTGCAGGACAGGATCCTGAGAGATGAGTGACTTGCCAAAAGCCCAGAGGTCAGGGGCAGGAGGAGATTACAAGGCTCCCCTTGGTTCGGAGTGCCCTGTTCTCCGTGCTACGTCCTCCTGGGAAGCAGCGCCTGTGGTACGGAAAAGCACCTGGGGCTTAGCACCACTTGCCGGTTAATCTCTGCCCTGTGTGTGCAGCTGGGATTCCTCAAAAGCACAAAGCACGGAGGAACCCAGGGCTCTGCCAGCGTACGGGAGAGAAAAACACAGAGGTACCTGGGAAGGGAGAAAAGGTGTCTGTCTGGAGAAGCAAGAAGAGAGGCTGGGAAGTTTCCAGGAGGCAGCTCCAGGCTTGCTAACGTGTATTCTCCAGTGTGCCAAATAGCTCTGTAGAAGTCTATGGTTGCAGCAAGGGCTGCTAACAGATATGGCTTATGGCTCTATTCACCTGCGATGCACAAATGCGGTACGAGGTGCTGCTTTGTAAATTGGATTACAGGATTGGGAAGATTTGTTTGTTGTGGGTTGCCAAGTCCCAGCTGTTCCCTCTCATTGCCTACAGCAGGGAAACTGCTCTGTGGGGACAGTGCAAGTCAACTACGGGGGTGCTCGCCACCATAAAGCGCCGAATGCCGACCCAGCTGCGGGTGCCAGTCTGGCAGGATGAAGCGATGGGCAGGAGGGGGTTAGCTGCGTGAGCCTGGCACACTGTCCAGGGGGACGCAGCTCTCTGGATGGGCATTTGCAGATTTATGGAGCTAGATAAGCATCAGTGAAGATGAGTAACGATGCCACACAAGGTGAAGGAAAACTGCTTCCAGGAGTATGAGTTGTAAGGAAAACACTGAAAATAATGTCAGAAATAGTGTCTCTTCCAGCCCTGTAGGTATCTGGCAATAAAAATGTATTGATTAGCTGACATTCTTGCTAACAGATGCTAACAAAGAGAGCCTGTACTAGGCTGATTTTTATAGTGAATCATGGCTTGTGTGTTGGAAACTACTGGAAAGAAATTCCTAAAGTCCTATATTCATGTGGGCCCTGCTCCCGTTTTTGCAGCTGAGCCTCCCTTACCTGGAAGGGACATGGGGGTGGTACTTCCCTCTTCTGCCACTCGGAAATAGTGATCTACTTTCTTCTCGGCAAATCTCTGGCTCTGCACTTCCCATTCTTGCTCTTCTATCTTTTGTAACCTTTGTGGGTTATATATGCCTTGCCTCCTAAAGCTTGTGTGTTAGAGGAGCGTCTTTTCCTGGCTCTTCCTCTGTTTGACCTGTTCACGCTCACTTGCACCCAGGGATAATAAAGCAGAGTGACCTGATGCCTGGTTGCATCACGCAGCAGAACGGAGAGCAAACAGCAGTGAAGGCTGGAGTGAGCACATAACTTCAGGGGCTGGTGGAGCAACTGTAAGAGCTGTGCCATCACGGTGGGCGAGAGGTATGCCAGAGTGCTGCAGCTTTTTGTTATCTGTACCCAGTAGCTTAAGTATGAGGTTTTGGTTCCTGACTTCTTATCAAAGTGTACGCATATCTCAGAACACCCAAGTTATCAGCCCAGAGAGACAGCACAGCAATTGCAGCGATTGCATGTTGTGCTTTGGCTTAAGCTCCCTGCAGACAAGAACCGTGTCGCTGCTCGTTGCTGTGCGCCTCGCTCACCTCCAGCATCAGGAGCTGCAGGCCTACTTCTCCGGGCACAGCTGGGGCTTTAGGGAGGGATCGGAGGGGAAAAGTGAAGACAAGAGGATTGCAGCTTCCCTCCTGCCCCGTGGCTCGCTGCAGCATGGTAGCTCTGTCATGCAGGAGTGACCATGCAGCTCCTTTTATTCAGATTTTGGCTGTATTCATTTCTAGGTGAGATAAAAAGCTCCAGTACAGATGTTCTGTCTTTAGAGGTTCGGGGACTTCTTTCATAGAAAATGAGGAACTTGCTATTGAGACATCCCTGTCCAAATTCTGAATTTTGCAGCCAAATTCTGCAGCGGTTCTTCAAACTAAATCCCCACTGCAGTAAATTTTTATTCAAACAAGGGGTGGAGAAATGGTTCACTCTGATTCATGGCAGCAGAACTCCTTAATCCTGGCTGCTCAGCTGATATTAATGCCAGTCTTTCAGTTGCATTCAATAACATTTTGACTTTAATTCCTCTGAGGGATCTGTCTCTTAGACGCCTGGAGTACAAGCCTGATCCCTGTGTCAGGTGGGCTTCTGCTGTTTTGTGGGCTTGCTGAGAAAAGCAGTTCTTTATGGGGAGACAAATCAAAGCTGCTTTCTTGCCAGGTGTAGATGAATTGGATGGGTAGAGAAAAGTGGCTTTTTAATGCAGGGGCGTGTGTTAGCTTAAACAAACAAACAAGAAAAAGAACAACTAAATCTGGGCATGAATTATAGCCTGCTTCAGATTTCAGTGTGTCACGTTTTGAATTGAGCCGGAGTACCTATGGCTTTTTTTAAATTGCATTTGAACAAAAGTCAATACAAAGAGAAAGAAACCAGGACAGCACAAGCCTGCAGGAAATTCCTCTACTGTAAACAAAGTCACCTTATGATTGATGTGAATGTACAGCCCCTTGTAAACATGTCTGTTTACTTGCAGGAAACCAGAAAGAACCCGCATTGGGCGCTGCTGATTTTATCTAGCTTTGCTTAAATGCTTTTGGCTTCCAGTAGTCACTCCAGAGGGAGCACAGGAGCGATGGCTGCTCCCTGGAAAACTCGAGTTTACTGTACTTTAAAATCTGTGCCAAATGCTGCAGATGGGCAGAGCTGCACAGGAAAGATGGATAATAGCATACCGCGGCTATCCTGAACCTCAGCAGTGAAAGCTTATTAATAGTGGATGTGAAGCATTAATCCTTTGCGAAGGAGCTCTAGTTTTCAGCGCACCTAATGAGGGAATTTTGTACCTCTAAAAAGGTAGTAATAACCCGGATCCTCCACCCTGAGGTTCCTGTAGGCTCCCACTGAAAAGTCATTGTTCTAACAAAGGTTGTCAGTGCTGCTGAGGTTGATGAATTTTGTGTTGATGTAAAATGCTCTAATTGTTTGTGGGACACGTTGTTTTTATTTAAAGGTTTAGTCATATCTGAGAGTGAAATCCTGGCCGTGCTGAAGTCCATGGGAAACTGGTCATAGCCTTCAGGGGGCTGCAAGTCACGGCAAGCAAATCTGCATTTTTTGTAATGGATATATCAGAAATGATGGGGAGCTATGAATTGTCTCCTGCTGAAGATGTGACATGTGGCTACTACAGAGAAGCCTTGCATTATAGACACAAAGCTAATTACTTGGGTGATGGTTTGGTTTTGATCTGCGTTATCGTTTTCTGAGCTGAGTAAAACTCAAAAGATGAAGGTGGGAAAGGAGGATTGAGATAACAACAGGCAGAGCTTGAGCCTTGCTTGAGCCACATACTTAAGCACACGTTTAATTTAAGCTTGAGAATGGTCCCCCAACTTCGCCTGGTCAACTAGTAAATCACATTTGCCAATTCATGACAGACCTCTACTATATCCCCCCGTACTTGTCTCCTTTCCAGCTGAAAAGTCCTATCTCTTTAGTCTTGCCTTACACGGAAGCTATTTTCTGTTCATCCTTATTGCCATTTGCTGCATGTTTCCTGGGTCTCTTGTACCCTTTTAGAGGGAACGAACAGCACAGCGGGCGGTGGTCAAGGCCACATCCAGGCATAAGGAAGTTTTCTGTTCTGTTCTCTGTTCGTTTCCTAACAATTTTTAACATTATAGGGTTTTTGTGGCCAAGGACAAGTCCTGAGTTGAGGTCTTCAGGGCACTATACCCGGGGATTTCTAAATCTCTTTTTGTCCGTGGTAATACCTAACCCCGACATGTCAAAGGGTTTATGGAGTTTGGGTTTCTCCACATGTGCATTACTTCGTAGTTATTGAAATGTAATTCAATCTGGCGCTTCCAAACCCTGTCAGTCAGTTTGTTGAGATCTCGCTACACCTCATCACCCTCAGTTTCAGGTTTGACAATCTTGAATGATTTGGGAATCAATTGCAAATGTCATTTTCCTAATCACCCCTTTCCCTGTTGTTATGGATGAGTTGCACAGGAGAGATGCCAGGACAGGCCTTTGGAACAGTGTCTTAGCAACCCTGTTCTGCTGTAAAAAATGGGTTTCCTTTCTTTTAACCAGTTACTAAACTACAAGAGGTTGTTCCTTCTCGCACCATGACATTAGGAATCTTTGGTAAGGGACCTTCTTAAAGTTTTTCTTTAAAAAAAAAAAAAACATTTAAACAATATCAGCTAGATCACCCTTACCCACACAGACAGTGAATCCTTCAGAGAGCTCTAAGGGATCAGTGGTACCATTCTCACATATTTAGCCATGCAATTAAGTCTGTTCCTTAGCATAGTTTCCACTAATTTCCTCAGTACAAAGACCAAGTCTAAGTACTCAAATTCCAGGATCATCCATAACTATGTGTTTCAGTAAGCAGACATTTATGATGCCCCAAAATTTAGTTCTACATCTTGATTAAATATGACATTTACCCACTCTTCGTGAAGACGATGAGTCTCCCCCTACAATTATGCTTTCTATTTTTGCACTTTGTGAAAGTCTCTGAACATGTTATAATCAGAGTCGTCATCTTGATGGGACAGTTGAGATAACAATCCTAGTGGTTCCTGTGTAGAAGTAGTAACGTTTATAGGCTGAGTTTAGAGAAGAACAAAATTGGCTTCGAAGTTGCAGCTGTATAAGGAAAGTCCAAAGCCTGAATATTGGCTCTGAGACATCTGCCGGGCACAGGAGCCAAAACAGCCATCTCTGGTTCCCTCCGGGGTAATGCCAGGCGTGAAATCCTTGCACTGCTGAAGTCAGAGATGTCAGTGAGAGTAATGAGCTGGAAGTAAAAGGGGAATTTGGGCTAAATACAGGGAAAATGATGCATGTCACAATTAATATAGACAGATAGACATATTAGCTGAATAAATAGTTGTCTAGAGGCTGATAGAGATTTCCCTACTTAGAAGGGAACTGAAGTCAAGGTCCGCAGGCGCAGGGTAAGTTTGCTTTCTGCGCCGAGGCAGAACCGGGTCCTCCGAGCAGCAGCACTTCGGTTCTGCCGCGATGCTCTTTCAGAGGCAGCGTTCTCGCTTAGTCACAAGTATGCCGTTTTCTGACTACCAGCGCTGCTGACCAACCTTTTGCATCTTTAATCATGTGGTCTTTTGGTTTGTTAAGATGGAGAGGACAGAACAAGAGGAGAATTTATGCCAGACTGAGAACAAACATTGCCTCATGTGGGTGGTTTTATACCTTGGAGGCCAATCCCTCAACTTTCTGACTTGTTTGCCCCCTTCTTTATTTCTGATGGGAAAACAACCCAGAAGGATGTAAATCACGATGCAAGTCTCCCCACCCCATGCAAAAGTGAGAAACTGGAGGAAAAAGGGCTGCCACATACATGCAAAAAGAGAGAAAGGGACAGACGGCAGAATGAATTTCTTCTTAATAAATTTGACACAGAGACTGGGAGCGTGTTTATAAAACCCCAGCTGAAAGTAGAGGAGGGTTTGTATCTTTGTTTTTTTAAAGTGCAAAATCAGGGCTGGTTTATTGGACCCATGGGATTGGACAGTGTGTAGAAGGCCACCCATCTGGAAACCAGCTGATTGCTGCTGAAACTTTCTTCCCAGGCTCCGTCCCTTCTCTGACAGGGTGCTGGGGTTTTATGAGAGGCCGACAGCAAGCCTTTTACAGACCGTAACTCCTTGTCTCAACAAAAATTGCTATAAATTAGCTGGAGAAAGGACCCGAGGGGATTGTCCCAATCTGGCTTGGGGTCCGAAGACCAAAGTCAGCAATTTTAACAGAATAATCTGAGTTTTCAAATCAATTGTGTCTGGAAACAACCTTTATGGGAAATGGGTGAGTGGGAGGTAGAAGGAGGCAGCGAAAGGGAGGCAGGGAGCGAGAGGAGGTTATTTCTAGACAGTGAAAGTGTAGACCATGTAAGTCTCTTTTCCCCAAAGACTTTTCAGGGTTTATAAAGGAAATCAGCTAGTCTTTGGTTCCCCAGGAGTCCTTATTTCCTTCAGACGGAAGGCAGCTTCTCTATAGAACTTGGACTTGTGCTCTGAGCCTGAGTATTCAAAATTTTATAAGCATTCAGAAACTAAGCTTGTATATGACCTTCACAGTGGATCCCATTTTCACAATAACCTAAATCTAATACATCTTGGAACACTCCATTCCCATCTGAAAGATGTGGCAAAAAAAACCCTTTCTTATTCAAATAACCAATCCGATGCTAGACTTGTATCCCAGAGCGGTTCCACAGTAAACAGATAGTTTCAGAATGGAAAGAGATTATCTTGAATTATACACTGAATTCAGCTGAGCATTGTGTCTGGTCCTGTCAGCTCTGCACGGAGTGTGGAATCAGTGGGGTGATGCTACAGGAGGGAAAGCAAGGGAGGTTCTGCTTTTCAAAACGAGGAAGTTAAGTACAAGCTAAAACTTTAATAAGTACTAAAAATCTTTGTTCAGGAAATTAAGTATTTTGATACACCGTAGAGAAGTAGTTACCCTATTAAATACCCAAGCAGTGTTTCCAGGTAAGTAGACTGGATACTTTCTAATGAAAATTCTTTATGCCTAGGTTTGTTTTGGAACTTCTGAAAATATCAAATAAATAAAAGAAAAAAATTTGCCATCAAAAAGGATCAGAAGGCAATTTGCTTGGGTTGAACATAAAAATTGCCATAGCAAACTTTTGCAGTGTACTTTCACGTGTTATGGTAAACTGGTTGGCTGTTCTGTTGCACAGAAGTCTCATGGTCTTGATTTTTGCTTTCCAGAGTGGCTGAGTGACTGAGCCAAGTGGTTGAGGAAGAGGATGGAAGCCACATGGACTTCTCGTCTTGGAGGGAGGAGGACATCTCTGAGCAAATCGGGAGAATACTACTTGTAACCAGGGATAGCTGCAAGAAGCACTTCTAAGACGGAGGACAGAAGGAGAGGACACCTAGCATCTTGCCTGGATGTTAACAGCACTTAATGGCCATGTCCTGCCTGGAAGAGAGAGCAGATCAGCCAAATGCAATGAGCAAGAAAGCCCTTTCGGATCCCTCTCTACCTGAAGACGGCACCAGGTAGGCTGGAGAGGGCTTTGGCTGGGGGCACCGACAGCATGTGACTGCAAAGATGCTCTGTGAGCTGTGGGGTTTTCTCAGTCGTTTCACATTGTCTGAACTTAGTCTGGTTTGTGGAGTGGTGAGGTCAGTCTGTTGTAAGCTGCGGCATTTGGATGTGCTGATGCTGGGCTTTGCCATGGTGCGAACCAGTAGTAACTAGGACCTGTTGTGGTTTTAAGATGCTTCTTTCCCCAGTCATAGCAGTATTGTCCGTTCTGCTTTTAGCTGGAACGTGTTTCACTTGTGGATCCAAACACTGCTTGAACTGCAATAACTAATTATTACCGAGTTTAAAATCAAGCCTGGCTTACATGGGGATGTTGACAAAGACCCGTGCCCCAGCTAGAGCATAAACCAGAAGGGCAATATCTCCAGTTGGTACTAACCTCCTATGACCTTGTGGGTGTTAGTAGGTGTATGTGCTTTTGTGTGTGTTACTGCACAGGACTGCGTGACTGTGCTCTCTCTTCCACAAGATACAGCTGGGGAAAAGGCACGGAGAGCAACTCGGTGCAGAATTTTGGATATGCAGAAATTGCGGCAATTTGAGTTTGGAATAAATTTGTTAAACTATTTGCAGGAACACTTGGAGGCTCTCAAAATGTCAGAAAAAATACACACTTCCAGTGTGTGAAATGTCCTGGCAGAAAGCTTAGCACAAAATTCCAGAAAACAAAACAAAACTTTCACCAACTTCCACCAGCTGGAGCTGTTACCGTAGCTGCCAGTCTGCCTTGGTTCAGAAATTGCCTACTGCTGGTTGATCGGCAGCGCTGCTGTGGTTGAAAGATACAGTGAAAGGGAGCTCTTTAAGTTCTCAAAATGTATTATGTGTGAAAACATTCAAAATATACACCTAATTTAAAACAAAACTGTTGAGAATCAGGTTTTTTGCTGTTTGCAGGCATGCCAAGAACTCTGCTTTCTCCTGCAATTGCTAATTCTATAACTTAGTCTGGCTGGGGCTGGTCCAACTCCTATTAAAAGCAGTGGAAAACTGCTGGTGGAAGCTGGATTGAGCTCATCTGGTGCCCTGTTGAAATTTGTGGTGATATACCAAAGCAGAACAAAGATAACAGCCTCAGACTGTAAATTCGTTGGGGCAGGGACTCTCTGTTTGTATGCGTTGTACAGTGTTGAAGACATTTGTCGACACTTCAGAAGTAATGAATAATGCCAGGGTGAGGAGGAAATCTCTCCACTCAACCCTAGGTGTTTCTGCTGCTAAGTGTTGAAAGAGAAACACAGAGCCCTGAACTTTGAAGACTTGGCAGGTGAGGAGAAGGAAAAATCTTTTCACTTCCCGTTTAAATTTAAGCTTAATCTGCGTTTGTTGGGTCTGGTTGAAATATTTGAGCTTTTAATTTAATGTTGTTGTTTTTGGGAAAACTTCTTGGGATGCATGGCATGAAAACACCTTAGATACGTGGCAAGGTTTTGATTTAATTTCTACTTTCATCTGTTTTCCATTACAAACCAGACTAATTGCAGTAAGATTCTCTGTGGCAAAAAATACCAGGGGAAGTGTGAATTTGGAAGTTTTCTCACTTTACAGTAACTGTAAAAATAGTCAGCAAACAGGTTTTAAAATGATTTAGTATGGGAGGGAGCAAAGCCTGGTTGTCTTCATAGTAGCAGGATTTCACTGGCACTATCAAGTTTTCAAAGCTCTCAAATTCAACCTATTCATATTTATAGAAAAGCTACTTTGCACACTTGAATTGCAGTTACTCCTATTTTAGAGACTTAAAATTCTAGCACGAGCTGACATGCCCGTGGTGTTTGAAGTGCCCACCTTAACTGTCCACGTTTTGCTGTTAAACAGCTGATGGATGGGTATGCTTATGAAAGAAAACTGCTGGTTTAAAAAAAGATAAAAAAGGAAGGAGGGGAGGCTTTAAGCAGTGCTTATGGGGGAGGACTGTAGAGTCCCTGGGCATGGTTTTTTCCACACATTGTGTCCGATAGGGATTTCCCCAGGGTGGTGTTGGCTGGATTCCCTTGCCCGGGCACTGGCGTGGTGGCTTGGTGTTAGGCAAGGTGCGTATTCCCCTCTCCCAAAGTGCTGGTGCTATAAACCTGGTCATTGAATGATCCTGATTTTAAAACAACACTCCTATAACAGCGCTCCGGGAACAGGATGAAGCAGGGAAAGGCAAGGATATCTCCACTGCCAAAGACAGCGTGCCATGAGTTTATTGCCTTGGTGATACTTTTCTTTGGGTACAGACTTGTCGCAATTTTTATTTTATTTCAGATAGCATCTTAATGGGCAGTCCCAGGATTTTGAGCTGCCGTAATATGAAACCGGCATTAAATGTCTCCACTACAAAAAATAACATTGGGTTTGTCTTTGTGCTTTATTTTGCTATTCGTTTTTTTTGTTAGAGAAATGTTTGAATCCACTTTTGCACTGAGGAAGATAAAGAAACTGAAAACCAAGAAATCTCTTAAGAACATGATATTTTGCTGTGATTTATCCTACGATAGATTTGTGGGGAAAGTCTTATAGGACTGAGATAAGCTATCATTACGCACAGAATTGGAAGTGTATGCGCATATGAAATTCAGGCTTGGAGTGTAAATGTCGCGTAATGTGTGTGTGTATTTGGTGTGGTGAGCTGGGCTGCGGTCCTGCTCCTTCTTCAGGCGTAGCAGAAGGTAAAACCCCTGGTGACGGTGACAACTGAGACACAGCCGTGGGACGGCTCAATTTTCTCTTTTAGAAAGCTCGGGTCTACCTAGCTTAGCTTTCTGTTTTGCAAGATACATCTGCATCATTTCTAACCACTGATCCCAGCAACATCCAGGATCTACAACACAAAAGAACAGAGCAATAAATTCTGGCTCCCTTATTTCTGTGAGAATTATTGATTCTACACATTTTTTAATGCATGCAAGTCTCTTTTTGGGAATCACCCCGCGGACATAGGCTCCTGTGCGTTTTGTGCTTATCAACTCAGATACGCTATTGTTCCGTACGTGTTGACATCATTTGTGTAGCTGTGGAGAGAAGCAGGAAGGAAGCTGAAATGCCAAGTGAATTTCAAAGTCGTTGTCACCACGTGGAAGAGG
This sequence comes from Calonectris borealis, assembly GCF_964195595.1. NCBI lineage: Eukaryota > Metazoa > Chordata > Aves > Procellariiformes > Procellariidae > Calonectris > Calonectris borealis. The sequence continues at coordinate 12,342,555 of NC_134329.1, forward strand.
GACAGCTGTCAAGTGAAAAGTGACAGAATTGGCCGGACTGGATCTTGTGACTTGGTACTTCTGAAACGCCAAGTAAACAGCAAACAAGCAGTTAAACAGAGATGCGGAGAAATGGGGTGTCACACTTGCTGTGTTCAGGCTGACTTGGGAATCCAAGCTCCCAGGCTCGCAATGGATGCTGCTGATTCTTTTAAAAAATCTTTTCGGTATTGCACGTAGAGAAGCGTGCTGCTCTTTCTGCAGTCTCTGCGTTTGTGTGGTTGGTTGAGCTTAATGTTTGCATGTTAAAAAAACAATTACTGATCCTTATGTAGTGGAAAATTGGGTCTGAACTGTGAAGTGTGAATACATCTGTGAACATTTCCAAGATTTGGGATTCTGTAATTTTGAGGTTTTGGTCTGGGCCTGTCTCTAACTGTAGCTGAACAAAAACCTCTCTACTGTAAACTTCCTTTCACAATAGAATACAAAACCCCCAAAGCGCATAAGCCACAAAAAACCTCTCCGGGTGACCTAGCGAGTTGTCACCAGGAGGTGATTCTGCACCCTTGGCCCTGGTTCTTGTATGGCTTGGACTTAAGCTCCAGTAGAAAAAAGTATTCTTTCTGGTAGTATTTCCTGTATCTGAAGGACAGAGCCTCTCCTTTTGCTGGATGTTACACCCCTTCTTTCCCCAAAGAGTTAGTCCTCATACAATAGAGAATAATGCTAGTTTGGCAGTGAACTAGATCAGCTGATCGAGAAGGTCCTTCCTGTAGTGAATCTGTGATGCTGCCGTACTGGAATGTGTAGAAGCAGCCAAGAAACAGTTATGGGAGAGTAAAATTGCACTGTTTGTTCTGGAGACGGGCAGAAGTAAAAAACACATACAAAGTAATCTATGTATACGTGTATATGATCAAGCAGAATACTTTCTAGGCACACGATGCATTTGATTACATTAAAAATCCTTGTGTTGCCTTTTCTTCCCTTGCTTCTTGTGTTGGGTGGTTGTTGTGGTTTAACCCGGCAGGCAGCCAAACACCACACAGCCGCTCGCTCACTCCCCGCCCCCCTCCCCCCCCCAGTGGGATGGGGGAGAGAATCGAAAAAAAAGTAAAATTTGTGGATTGAGATAAAGACAGTTAGAATAGAATAATAGAATAATAGAATAATAGAATAATAGAATAATAGAACAGAAAAGGAAGGGAAAATAATAATAATGATAGAATACACAAAATAAGTGATGCACAATACAATTGCTCACCACCTGCTGACCGATGCCCAGCCAGTTCCCGAGCAGCGATCGCTGCCCCCAGGCCAACTCCCCCAGTTTATATGCTGAGCATGACGTCATATGGTATGGAATACCCCATTGGCCAGTTGGGTCAGCTGTCCTGGCTGTGCCCCCTCCCAGCTTCTTGTGCACCTGGCAGAGCGTGGGAAGCTGAAAAGTCCTTGACTAGAGTAAATACTACTGAGCAACAACTAAACCGTCAGTGTGTTATCAACATTATTCTCCACTAAATCCAAACCACAGCACTATACCAGCTAGGAAGAAAATTAACTCTATCCCAGCCGAAGCCACGACAGTGGTGTTCTTGCTCCTGGGATGAGGGATGTAGATGGGATGTTGGATCTTCAAGCCTTCTCCAGAGCTGAGCAGGCTGATTAGCTTCTTTTTCATTTGCTTCTAGGACAGCAGAAATTCTTTTTCTTTTTTTTTTTTCCTCTGTATGAGATGTAAGATTATCGTTGGGATAGGGAGCCCCTGTGACCTGACTGAGCCAGGCTTTCTGAGAAAGAGATGAAGACTAGAACTGTGTAGGAGATAAATGGGGAAGGAAAGGATATTGCCACCTTTGCTTTTTTGTTCTTCGGGGTCCTCTTGCCCTGATGGTAAGGGGTGAGTTTTGCGTCCCAAGTTCTCATTGGCAGATCTTCATCCTCTCCCCTTCTTTGCTTGTCCAGAGCAGGGAAGTACCTGGTCCCATCCCAATGCTCTTTGGGCATCCCCAAGAGCTGCTTATTACTGGTCTTGAAATCCCCTGCTGATTGCAGGACCTGCAGAGACGGGAGCTCTGCTCGGTCACACGCTGTCCCCGCTCTGTGCCCTCTTCTGGGGCTCCACTTGTCGGCACAGAGGATGTGGCAAATTTTCTTGTTTCCACCCTCATGGGGAGAACTGCTTGTGGTTAAGATGATTTGCAAGTGTGGTGTTTTGTGGTTATGTTATTGCTTCCTCCTATAATCCCACACGCTGTGGCGCACAGGGTGTTTAATAGCATCCTCAGGTTGACTCCACGATGACTAATTTGCTCAGACCGCACAGACTGTTCATATCCTCTGGTAAGAAGCTGAGTGGTAAGGCTTGATTATTGACCTTAGTGCCGGCTCCTGAAATACAGCCTTCACGTTATGATAGAGCTGCTGTGCGAGACCAGATATCCTTCAGATGAAAGCAGTAAAAGTTTGTGTGTGCTGAGCAGTGGCCTGCGTATACATCTCCAGGGTGGGCTAGCGGCTGACCCAAGCTGGCTTACGAGACGTGCAGATTGTCTCCACTCCTTGATTCTCCAAATGGACCTTCTGTCTAGGAGAGTCATCACATTGGCCGTTCTCACCACCACAGACTGCTTCTCAGGTGGCATCCTGAAAACCACTTGTAACTGCAGCCTGAACAAGCCCTCAGCCCTCGTCATCCATGCTGTGAGTCCAGCAGCTTCTGTAGCTCTCTTCAGACTGGTGCAGTGGGGCCGGCACTGGTGAAATGTAAATCAAAAGCAGAGGAACACGTGCTGGTGCCAGCTGAGCTGCGTTTGATGTAGCCCGTGTTTGCACTGGTTGACTACAGAAGTCAACCTGTGCGCGCAGGACCCGCCTTGTGAAGTGCGCGGTTGTGACTTCTCCTGCCGGCCAAGGCTGAACGAGAAACGCAGCCAGGCTTGCCGCCCTCCGGCTTCGCCCTAACTGCCCTTGGTGGCAAAGCGCAGATACAAAGGCCGCTGCTGTCTGCAGAGTTTTCCGAGCAGCCGAGAGCGCCTTACCCTTCCAGAGTCCTTCCTCTCCCGCTGGCAGATGGATGAGGAGGGACTTTCTTCCTCCAGAACTAAGTGCTGCTCTGATTTACTGCAGCTCTTCCTTAAGCGCTTCCGGAGGTCAGAGGGCTGCAGACATTAGCCCATAATGGAAGACCCGAGGTCATTTGTAACCAACACCAATGAACCTGGGTGCCGTGCAGCGCAGCTGGGCGTAAATAAACCTTTCCCCTGACTTGCTTTGTAAAACCTCTCACTAATGTGACACGGAGAGGAGGATGGAAGAGTAATGGATGGTTCTCGTCAGAAGAAATATAGTGCCCGGTGGCTTGTGAAGCGTGCGTGTTTATCTGTTATTCTTGCGGGACGCTACCCTGCCATGCAGCCGTGCTCCCTGAGGAGGCTCTGGTGGCCACAGTGGAGGCTGAGGGCTGCATTGCTCGTGCCCAGGCAGCCTTTCCTCAGCCTACCTTGCTTCAGCCTTGTTATTTACCATTTATAACGGAAACTTAGAACGTTTCTAATGAAAATAGCACTTTTTAGTTCAAAGAGCATTAAAAAAAATCCTGTACTGCAGTTACACAAGTCTCTATCGGAAGACCTGGGATCATTCATAATCAGTAGAAAGTAACCCAAGTTGGGTTAGCTGTGATAAAATTGCTGATGGTCTTTGCTCCAGTAGCGGTTGGAAACTGCCCAGCTGCAGTGACTGCAGATAGAAGGAATTAAAATTGCGGGTGTCCTGCAGGCAGAAGTCCTGGTGGAGGTAACTGAAGGACTGAGCACCACGCGCAGGGCAGCAGACCCAGACAGCGTGCACTGCTGTATGTGCAAATGAAGGGACTAATCCTAAAGGCAACGAAATGTTCTGCATTTCAGTGCAGTAAATCCCACTAAAACCCATGGCAGGGCTCTCAGAGGCTGGCTCTGGGGGTCGGCAGCTGCACGCCGCTCTCCCTGAGCGGCATGGCTGAGCAGCTGTGGTCTAGGCTGGCCGCAGGGCCTGAGGACCAGCCGCTCCTGTGCTGCATCCAAGAGCAGAAAGGGGAAAGTGCCTAAGGCAGAGGGGAGAAGAGCTCGAATGGTGATGGAGGTACCGTTAAGGATAGGAGCGCTGGAAGCCGGTACTTGGTGGTGCAGCTGTCTCTGTTGATTATGAGATGACCTCTCCTGGGATGACCCACCCTGTCCATGATACGGTCTCTTGAGCTGAGCTGCTGCAGCGGTCACAAAGCCGGGAGCAGTCTGAGTCACTCATGGTGTGAAAACCACCAGTGCAAGTGTCACCATGAGATGGGCAATTGTTATTCCTGGGTGCATCTGGGAAGCAATTCCCAGCGGAGCTAGGGAAGTGTCAACGCCATCTAGAAGCCCTGGGAAATCCCATCTTTAATACTGTGCTCAATATTGGTTGACCCACACCCAGAAGAGGTAGATTCAGGGTGGAGGAGGTACGGAGGAGGCCTTCTAAAACGATCGGGAAAATGTACTCTTTGTCTTATATACAAAATTTGGCTTATTTTGTCTAGCAGAATAAATAAGAGGCTGTGGCTGTGCGCTGCCAGTACACTGGGAGTAAATACCAGGGAAGCAGATGATATCTTCACACTAAAAGATGATGCTTTGTATTCTTGTTAAAGCCTTCTTAAGGACACATAAGCGAGTGGTACAGTCCCTTGGATGTTTTGTTTTCACCTTCCTGGGCACTTCTGTGAAAATCTGGCACATCCACACACCCCATTCTGCAGAAAATTTACAAACCGGAGTTAGGCAGCATGCCTTCCCCTGTCCATCGGCCTCTGTGCTGTGTATGTAATAGGGACAGCGGTCCAAAAATCCCATGAAAATGTATTTGGCTCAGCTGGGCAGGATTTTTACATCTGAAAATGAGAGCTCAAAAGATGGAAACAGTCTTTTTGAAACTTACGCTTGAAAACAATGGCCATGCTTAACACCTCCGTTCATCCAATAATCCCACAACAGGACCTGTCATCAAGTGGTACTCAGACCTGCTCGTGTCTACTCCAGCTTCATTACTGGAAATTAGGTCTATTTATACTGCTTTGACGGCTCCACGCAATTCAAGTCCCGAGCAGAAAGACAAGCTCAATAGCTCGAGCCGTGTTTGTTTGCCTGGCTTTATCCCTATCAGCAAAGGAAGCAATTTTCATAAACAGCGGGGAGCAGGGGTGGCTGTTGATCGCTGCGGTGGCTGTACCTTCAGCGCCCCGTGGACCGCTCCGCACCTGAAGCCTGCCCTGACGGCACGGAGGTGATGACAATAGGCCTCTAAGATAAACAAAATAACCGAATAAAAAGTGCTGAAAGCCAGCAGCAGGTGAACTGCTAAGAACAAACCCCGCACGCCCATCACCCCGCCTGCCAGGCCGGCTGAGCTGTGGCTGGACAAAGCTTATCACGTAGGTTAACACGCGGTCCTTTCCCCCCCTCCTGCCCCCACGCCTCCCTTCCCAACTTTCCACAATTGTTTGATTACTTGTGTGATACAGCTCGAGAAAGAAAATTATTAGCTGGCCCCCTTCCTCTTCCACAACAAAACGGAGAGGAAGCAGCTCCACCGGGGCTTTGTACGGCAGCCAGGTGCTGCTGGGTGGCTGGTCCCTGCTCTCTTCAGGAAGGTAAATATTGGGCTAGAGACGATTACAGCTGTGTTCAGAGGAGCACCGCATGGGCGGCAACCTTCACGCCGTCACGGGAACCCCGTGCTTCAGCATGCATTTGCATGTCTCCCGCTGAACCAGCTCTCGTTGGTGCATCTTCAGCAGTAATTGGCTCCAGCCTCGAGTAAACATTTGGCTCTGTTAGTTGGAGGGGTGGTGCGCATATGGAGGTACTCTTTGCGGGGGTTGAAGTGGTGTTTGTCTTTTGCTCCAGCCTGGTGAAAGGCAGCTGTGTTAGGAAGCGAATAGACAACCCAGCTGAGGTGGCCCAAAGGCCACTGGTGTCCCCAGGACTCTGTGCACTCCAGCAGTCTCTGGAGCGTATCCCTCTCCTGCCACGCGCTGCCAATTGCTTGCTTTACTTCACTTACAATTTCTAGGAAGAGAAACAGAATGAGAGAAACTCTGGAAGTTTTCCCTGTGCCAATACACTTCCTAAAGCACCTCTCGTCCAAGAGGCCAACAGCAGCCGGCTGCAGAGCAGAAGACCTTCCCTGAGGTGGAAGCAGTGACTCTTAGAGATAAGACGACAGCAGTTGGCAGGATTTGTGTGCCGTGCAGTCTGGGGGCACGGGTGGTGGCAGCGTCTGTACTTGCTCTTACCACTGTCTGCTCTGGAAAGACAATCCCTCGCTCCATTGTGAAGAGTTGTGCAAAAACTGGCTAGCAAATGTGAATATTATGACGAGAGGTATCAGCCCCTGCCGGCGTCATCTGTGCTAGGCTCTAGCAGACATACCCGGCACAAGGAGCTGACAGGGTAAAGAGGGAGGCCAGATAAAGTAGTGCGAAGGGAGCAAAGGCACAAAGAGGTGAAGTAACGTGGTCAGGGTCACGCGGCAGGTCAGAGTTGGGCCAGCGTCGGGGTCTCGCGAGTCCCAGGCCAAGGCACTGCCCAGTGCAGCAGGCAGCCTCGCACGCTCTCTTCTGCACCAGATACAGGCACCCTCTGCGAAATAGTTTGCTGTTTTAACAGCTGCAAACTTTGCGCAGCGTAGATTCAGATTATGTGACGCTTTCTTCCAGCTTCTTACGAGGAAAATTAAGGTACCACAATGGAAACTCGGGATCTTTTTGGAACAGCTTAGCATGGTGTTAAATCAGCTTTCTACTTGAGCAGCAGTGTTCACGCAATCTAGAATTTCATGAAAGCCCAGCGGGGCCACTTCATTGCAACCCCCATAGCTGCAGGAAGGGGAGAGTAAATCCGGGATACGCAGAGATTTTTAGGGCTTCTGTCAATCCAAATGGAGCTCGGGGCAAGGCAGGGAAATCTTTTTATATTTTGTCCCTGCCAGATACCTGGGTGGTATTGCCAAAGATGAAGGGAATAGAAGGGGACCCATTTATCACCTCTTCTATTTTCTCTTTGTATTTATTTTTCTTTTAACAACAAGTTAAAAAAATTAATTTAGTGCTGAGGAAAGGTGACAGATTAACAACCCCAGAGATTTCAGCCCTATGTTTATCCTCTGAACAGAGAGCTGTAAGCACATTCCGGGTGCTGCTCCGGCACTGTGCCCCAGCCCTGACCTCAGGGACCAGCTCCCGAGAGAGCAGCTACCCCATCCCTTCAGCCCCTCCGACCCGCTGGAGCTGCATCCCCTCGGACGGAGCAAGGAGCGCTGCTCGGGGTGTGAGTCTGTGCCAGGGACTCCTGCAAGTGAGGAAATGGATGATGATCCACCCCATGACTCTGCATCGTGTTGCACGGTCTCACAGCCGTGGTGAGACTGCTCAGCAGCAAGCCGCGTCTGTGCAGGGCAGATGTTGCTCCAAGTCCTCCGGGCCAGGCAACTCCCTCTGAGGTCTCGCTCCACTTTTCTTTCCAATCTTCAGTCCTCTCCCTGAAAAAAGCCAATCCTGTGAGAGCACAATAGAAAAGGGCTTTGGGATGCCCAGGTGTCTGTGGATGGTGCTTTCCACCTCACTGAAGTGCAGAGTAGACGATGTTTTCATACCAGCATGTGGAGTAAGACAACCACGTAGCTATGGTGTGATTCTGGCAGAGTCTGTGCATTTGCAGCTCCTGCCAGCTTCTGGAGAATTTTTAGATGCTCTATAATCATATGGCTTTATTTAGGGAATAAACATGCTACATGGATCCTAGCACTAGGTCGCCAACTTTGAAAAGGTAAAATTCATCCCCCGTCCCTCCAGCCTTTCTCACTGACATACTTGGTTGGATTTTGTTTGATAATTCTCACTATGGGTCATTGCAGATTCCCACCATAAAGGCCTTCTGGAGTTACCTTTTCATCAGCTCTGGTGTTTGGAATAACTCTTTGCAAACTAGGTATTTCCCTCTGCCATAAAGCTGGAGTGTTTGGGAGAAGAGAGGAGAGCATCCTTCACAAAGTAGTCGGCGCGGGTCGGGATGGGGGTGGCACTGTGGGGGGTAGGGCTTCCCGACGCACGCGAGCGATACCTCCTTGCAATTAGTAATGCCGCCACTGCCCCCTCCCCTCACTCAAGAAGTGACATTCCAAGACGCGTCTTTTGGCGTTTGAACTACCCTGTCTCCCGGACCTAAGGGACAGGGGCTGGGACAGCTCTGTGGGAGGCCCCAGTGTTGAATCCATTTGGCTGGTGTGCCCAAGGGGCCTTCCATCATCACCTGCCTCTGTCGGAGCGAAGGCGGCCGCTGCACCAGGTGGTACTCAGGAATTTTACCCAGTGTGAGTTACTCAGGAAAAAAACCCTCCTTTGCTGTTTCTGCCTGTGGTATTGGAGGGTTGACCCCATCCCCCCTCTTTGCTGAAGGGGCAGAAATTTGATAATGGCCATAATTACGTCTGAACATTAAACGAATGCTCTGGATCATCACTGCTGTATCCACTTGTCCATAATTACCAGCAATGGACATGGTGGCTTCAAAGGCCACCCAGTTATCATTTATGTTTACTATAAACACAGCAGCTGTTTTGGGTTACGAGGGTGGCCATTTTGCTGGAATTTGATGAGGCAGACCCTGGAATCCTCACCTGACACCAGCTCCCTCCCTCCTTCGGGAAGAAAATTCAGTATAGGGGTGCTCTATGCCCCCTAAAGAGGGAGGATGGACGGGCTGTGCCTCGTACACCCCTGGGATTTGCAGTTTCCCCCAGCCCCCTCTGAATCCCAGGGGGCTGGTCTGTGTTGATGGGGCTGTTCCATGTTTGCCAATGCTGTCTCCCCAAAACACCACTACCGTCAGCGCCAGGACTCCAGGAGTGCAAAATGGTGATGCCAGGGACAGCAAGAAAGCTCAACGTGTTAACCAGGGCCTCTGCCTGGGCGAGCTGCAAGCAGGGGTAGCTCCGATGGGGAGGGTGTAACAAGCTACGCAGAGTTTTAACTTTACAGGCTGCATCGCAGAATGGAGAGGTATCTGGGGGTAAAGGGGTGAGGTGAGCGCTGGTTTGGGGTACAGCTCTCTGCTCCTGTAGGGCCGGGCAACACCCCCCTGCGGGGAGGGACAGCAGGCGCAGGGTGGAGGTGGGGGGTTCCGGACCCTCAGCAGTCGTAACCAAAGGCTAAGCCCAGCAGCTGTTGCACTGTCTGGCAGGAGAGGATTCATTTCTCCTTCCATGGGCTCCACAGACCCTCTCAGCGCAGAGCCTATTTATCACGCTGTGCACTGGGCCAGGGTTCGGGCCTCTGCCAAAGTCATCAAAAAGCAGATCCCTCCCTTACAGACCCCTATGGCCACGTAGGAGCGTGACACCGCAGGGCCGAGAAGGCTGTAGTCTCCGAGATGGAGTGCGACCTTGTGAAACCTTGGCTACCCGATTCAGGGGGACCATGGACGCTTGTTTCTGTAGAAGCAGGGATCTCCGCCTTCCAGTGGAAGCTGGATCCCTTGGGAGGGATCCAGACAAGACCAGGCTGTGTGTAGAAAAGCCAGAAAAGGGAAAATGCAGAGGCAAATCATATGGGGGCAGGCAACCGGGAAGCGCTGGAAGAAGATCTTTTAATTGCATTAAAGTCAAATCATTGCATCAGTTGGTGAACATTTGCATAAACTATATTTGCCTGTCAAAGCAGGTTGGAGCAGAACAGTTGCCTAAATTCCTACATCGAGGACTAGGTCTTTAATCAAGTGACTAGTCACCAAATACTCAAAAAAAGAAGGTTTTGGATTTGGTGAATCTTTACTAAAGTGTTAAAAACTTCTGCTAGCTTTTTTGATTCACTTTGCAAAATAGGTGAAAATCCACCTTGCAATGATAAGAACTGATCTTACAATGTGTAGCTCACACACCTCACGCTGCTGTGTGAAAAGCGGAGCTCTGGAATTCGGAGTGTGGCTGGTGTTGCTCTGGGCTACGCGTCCTCAAAAGGGGACCTGCATTACAGCTTTCCTGTGCCACTAGGAATGACACTGTCCTGTCATAACTCAATGCAAAGGGCATTCAAAAAAATGTTCTGTGCGCTGTTAGCGCAATCTGAAGCAAAAGGCAAAGCCTGCTGCAAGGTGAGGAAGACAGAAGAAAGCTCAGACATATAAAGCTTTGAGATTTTGAGGGCTCAGGACAGGGTGATGTTGCCCATGGCTTTGGCGTAATCTTTACAAAATTACAAGTTGGTAACTCATGCCTGATGGCAGCAGAGTGTAATTTATGAACTGCATCTTACTGCCTTTCATCTTGGTGGGATGGAACTTAGTCACTCACAGTCATTCGGCCAAAAGAGATGGGAGTTTTCCAAGTTTTTCTCTTAGTTGAAAGTCTTCCATCTGGCAGAGCGTTTAAGAAATACCATCAGAGTGGGTTTCTAAACTAGTTTTCTGCTGGTGTGTAATCCTTCCTGATTTTTGTTCTTACTGCTTTTTTACCGGAGGAAACTAAAGTTCAGTGATTATAGCATGGACTGTAAACTCTGATGGACTGAAAGGGAATGAGATGAAGGCAACATATTTTGTTGCTATGATAGCACCACTTTATGAGAACTGAGTTACAACATGGGGAAATATCACACCACTGCTGGGGAATGAAACTGTGCCCACGCATCGGCTTTGAGGCCAAACACAGACTCCTCCTTCGGGAAGAGAAGGCACAAAGGAGTCACCGCGGTGCAAGGCTGGTGCTTTCAAGGAGGGGAAATACTGCCTTCAGCCTCACCCACAGCTTCCTTGGAAGTGCCTGGGAGCAGTTCAGCAGAAAGGCTACCCGCAGCGGCAGGGGGACGCGGGCTAGAGATGTGCGGCAGGTAGGCACCCGCAGCCCGACTCCGGGTAACGTGGTCTGGCTCGGTTATTCATCTTCACTGAAAAAAAGGTGCTTCATCTTATCTCTACAGGAAAGAGCAAATTGGCTGGTGTTTGCAGCAGATAACACGCATCGGGGGTGATGTATTTATAAGGGGAGGAAAGAACAACACAGTCAGTGCCTGTTTATTTATTGTTTCATGAATTACAAAGGCTAAATAGTCTAAACGCTCCTTCAGTCTGGAAAGGAAAGCAGTGCCAGCACGTGTGATTGCGAAATTAGCCCTCCAATGAGGTTCAGACTGTTATCATGTTCTCCTCCCAGTCAATAACTGAGATATATCATAGCCTCAAACTATAATATTCACGGAAAAGCCCTGGAGACAGAGTGCTACAAAGCCGGCCTTGTGATAGAAAACCCTTCTCTAAGACTTACTTAATAGATACATCAGCTGACATTGTCACGCTATGGCACGTGTATATGTTCTGTAATGCGTGGCATGTAGATTGTCAGCAGTTTGTGGGTTGTCAATATTCGCAAGTGAACGTTTCATGTAAATTGAGAAAGATGGGTTACACATCCGGAACGCTGCACGAGGTCTCCTGCACCCTCGAAGGCTTTTTGGCTGTGCGCTAGAGCCAGTGACAGTAAATATTTTCATGTTCTCAAGGTGAAAATTTCAGCAGAGTCCCCAGAGGACTAGAGAGGGCTAAACAATGCAGTGCTCTCCTGCGCAGATACAAGTTCAAGGAGTATAAGGAATAGGGAGCTGAAAGTATTGATTTGTAAGATAAAATGTTAAAAAAAGGCAAAAGAAAAAAGTGTCTAACAGTACTGTACTGAGAAATGAACTTACAGTAGGAGGGAAACCTCAGAGGAGAATAGGTTGCATAGCACGACACAGGAGGAGTCATGGGGGGAATTCTCAAGGAGGAAATTTTAGCCTGCACAGCAGGACGTGATCAATAAAGCAAGGTACATGAGACTGGAAATGGGGAAAGCAAAAACTAGCTTGGGTGATGTGCTAGAAAATGTATCAGAGGCGTATTCTGCCTTGGCAGCAGGAGAGAATGGTGGCCCAAATATTCGGGTTTTTTTCATTTTCAGCTTTCGCAACAGCAAAGAGCCAGATCAGACACATGAAATGTTAGGCTTGTTCTCAGGACCTGGCCCACCTCCTCTTTAGCCGTCAGCCCTCCAGCCCTGTCAAATTGGGAAGGACCAGCTGGAGCAGGTGTCAGCAGAGATGTATCAGCGCCCAGTTTTGCTGGGGTTTCTCAGAGCAAGTGGCAGGATCTCTTTTATCACGCTGAGCCTCCTCCTGTCAGCAAAGCAGCCGGATGAAATTTCCTTCTCTGGAGACCCCCTCTCTGTTGCTGTGTAGCCAAAGGATTTTGTAGGCTCCTTTACTGTCTTAATTCTCATCAGATTTGCATCATTATTCAGGCCTGGAAAAAAAACCATAAAGCCAACTTTAAACCAAAAATCTCTCCACAAAGGCCTCACCGAGGACTTCTGACTTTGACGTGTTCGAAAATATTTTGGGATGTTTTGCTTCTGAGCATGTGGAAAGTCTGGACTGAGCTGTTCTGTACTAACTTTTACAAATGTTAAACATCTGGCTCTGCTGACATTACTTCAGGTATTAATTCTGAGTCATTTAGTGTAGAGTGTGTCTGAACTCATAAAGAGCGAAGGTGTTTTCTGTATTTCAGCAGACGTGCTTAAAATGCAGAACGGTGCCGTGGGTCCAGATTTGGGATGCACCAGGGAAAAGCTGGAACTAGAATTTCATTTCAGCTCTCTATAAAAAGCAGACTGTTCGGCAGTTCTGAACCATGTTTGAGTTTGACTTTTTGAGTGGTTTAATTTGGGGGCTTTTTAGTCTGGATTGCCTTCTTTTCCTACCCTTTGAGACTAGGTGAAAGATTGCCCAAGCGTCAAAATGCATTGAACACTAGATTTAAATCCTCGCCCATGATCTTTGTTCTTTCTCTCAGGTGATTTGCAGTTTCAGAATTTACATGACAACAAAAGTCAAGAAATGGGAGGAATAAGGAATTCCAAAAAAGATTTGGCAGAGAGCTTTAGAGGGGGAATGAAGAAGACACAGAAGATGCAGCAATGGTACTTCTCAGGTGCTGCTTTTTCCTAGGGGTGCTTTTCTGTAGTTGTCGTCATCAAAAAGCAAAGTAGACGGTTTTGGTTTATACTTCTTTATAGACATAGTTACACACTAATGAAAGGCAAGAAAAAGATCACGTCAATCAGAAAGCGAAGCACCCTTGATGCCCTGCGGTGCTTAGCTAGCAGGACCGCTCTGTTTCAAGGCTGTAACAATAATTATAAGAGCAGGAGGACTGAGCTACTGTTTCATGGATTCAGCCCTGCCATACTTTTTTTGGGATGCTGAATTGCACGCTCGTGTTGCAATCATTGCTAAAACTTGCAACAAAGCATATCAGCTACTTGACAGGACATTAGGCCTGGACGAAAAGAGTCTTGAAATGAGGAGCTCCCCTTACGAGACTTGGTAGGCCTGGCATACGTGGAGGAACATATACAATGCAAGTCCAGCTATACATTGCTGGTTGCTGCCCACACAGTCGTGCTCTAGCACCACCAACACAGGGTGTTTGTCTTGCTTGTAGAGCCGTTGCAGGGCAGGAACCCCAGAGCTGTTGTATCTGGAACCCATCTGGGCTGCAGCCTCTCAACAACCTTTGGTTCACGGAGGCCCAATGGATCCTGCAAGGAGAGGAGAACTAGGAGGAAGGCTGGGAGCTCCAGCTGACAGCTCCTACCAGGAGGCAGGAGTTGGCTTGCATTCATTTGATTTATTGTCTTCTCTTCCATGAATGTAAGTTAGGAAATTCTTGCATTGATTTAAAACAAATAAACTTTCCCTACTGAGTGGGAAATTCAGACTAGCCGAATCTCTGTCCAGAGCTGTTATTCCAGGCAAAGGAATTGGTATTTGCTATACAGAGGTGTTTATTAAACACTTCTGATTGTAAGAAGGAAATTATCAACAATCGCTGTCTGTAAAAAAGAGATGTTCCACCATGGAAGTGGTGAAACGTCACGTAAAGGAACAGTCCCACAGCCCAGCTACAAGTACCTTCACAACCAAATGCCAGTGCAGACCTTTGAAATGCCAGGGTTAATAATACATGGATTTAATTTTTAAATTTTTATTTATAACTTTAAAAAAAAAATCTCAGGTTACAGTAGAGACAATAAGGGTGGAGGAAAGAAAGCGGTTAAAAAGAAAAAAAAAAAAAGGTTTAACTGAAGCATAGGATTGAGGTATGTTTATTGGGCTGTATGAGACCTGTCCAGCTGGAATCGGCATCAGCAGTCACATTGACGGGTGCTATTCAAGTGATGTCTCTATTCATACGGGATTAGACGGCTGTCTGGCTGCTGGCTGAAAAATCATTATTTTTAGTGCCGTGTCCCTCTAGTCGGTTTTCGTTCTCCGCCTGACAACGTGCAGTTGGGATACATTTTATCTTCCCCCTCCCCTTGTACCAGGTTTTGAACAAATAGAATTCTCTCTGGTTGTTAAGCAGTTTTCTCTGGCCCTTTTTTCTCTTTTCCTTCCAGAGAATGATGGATTTGGTCATTTCTAAAGACCTTCCCAGCTGTTTTGGACACGGAGACAAAAACAAGCTTGGAGAGATTCATCGATATCATGGAAGATTAACCTGGGGGTTTAAGGATTTCTTTCAAAAAGAAAACTTTTTTTCCCAGTTTGACTCTTCCCTGGTGTGCATGACTAAAACACCCGTGATACAGAATCAGTGCAAAGGCTGAGGGATCTAATCCTCAGCTGCTGTAAACCAGCATTGCCCGGTAACGTTCAGCGCACACTACCCAGGTTTGCACCTGCTGGCAAACCACCCGAGAGGGAGCCTGGGAGCTGGGGGTCCATTTGGGGCGAGGTGATGCACAACATGGCATTCCCTCTCTTGATTTTACATCAAGAGCCAGCAGCCGGCACGAAGGCAATGTATTTTCTTCGAGCCGGGGGTCTGCCTGTGGCAGCTAATTGGCGGCATTTGTGTTTTCCTCTGTCCCCCCCCTCCCCTGCTCCTCGCAGAGCCGGGCAAACTCTCCCAGCAGCGCTCGGTCTATGGTTGGAGGGCATAGCTGTCATTCCATTAGGCTTGGCTAGGCCTGCGTTAAAGCGTGTCATACAAATTGAGGGGATCCAGCATATTGACAGACAGATATTTAGCATGTAATTGCACTGAAAGTGCAGCACAAAAGCTCTGGGAGGTAGGAGGGTGGAGGGTTTGGTTTGCATGAGATCTAGTTGGAGTGAGGTTTGGACTTTTTTTCCCAAAGCGGATTTGAGCTCCATAACAACAGGTGGGACGGTGAGGCACAAATACATCATCCCGCAGCCACTGGGGCACGGTGTTAGTCCTCCTCCAGCCTGCCTCGTCCCCCTGAAGAAATCCTGTTTGAGGCAGTATCTGTTACAGAGCAAGCAAAACCATCCCATGGGCTGGTGTGCAGCTCCCGCACGCTCATACACGGATTCGTTTCTCAAAGCGAGCCGAGCTACACGTCTCTGGCTCTGTCAAAACGTGGCCTCCTGCCCCACCCATGCAGCAATGAATCCCGAACACCTCGTGCACCACAGGTTTTATATCGTAAAGATGGAACATAAATGTAATATATATTTGGCGGTATAGGAAAAGGATCATTTTAGTTGCTGGGCTTTAGCATTGGTCATTAAGGACCAGTTCCATTTCTGCTGAAACTCCAGCTCCTGCCTCCAAATGCAATAGGGTTGTTTGTGGCTTCATGCTCCTGGGGTCAGTCTGCACCCATCTGCTCTAGTACGGCTTTTAGGAGCCAAGGCTTCAGGGAAAGTCCAAAATTCGTCAGTGACTTTTGTAAAGACAGCTCATGCTCCCAAGTCACGTTATCTTTAAAGACTTTGCACTGAGTGGCTTCTTACCATAACGCTGTCAGCCAGGGGTAGAGCTGGGACATGGGTCCCGGGTCTTCTGCTGGCCCAGGTGCTGCTTTCCCCTCCTACAGGTGTTCTGAAGGATTGAGCACCGGTGTCTGCAGACATTATGCATTATCTCAGGCTATAGTAGAGCCACTAAAGTAATAGTCACAGTGTGACTTCAGAAAAAGCGTCTGAACTGGAACAAACCCAAGTAATCCCTCAAACACCCAGTGGTCTGAGAGGGGGAGAGCTGTTCAGACGTATTTGTTGGGCATGGTCATGTGAAGTGATTGAAAAGAGAAGGAATCACTGGCTGTTAAGTCTTTGTAATAGGACATAGAATCATAGAATCATACAAGTTGGAAAAGACCTCTAAGATCATCGTGTCCAACCGTCAACCCAACACACCATGTCCACTAAACCATGTCCCTAAGTGCCTCATCTACACGTCTTTTAAATACCTCCAGGGATGGTGACTCCACCACTTCCCTGGGCAGCCTGTTGCAGATTAAACTGCTTATGTCAACTAATGGGGAAATAGGTGTAAACCAGTCGCTGGTTCTGCGCTGGACCAGCAGTGGGAAAACTTCCAGTGCTTTTGGGCTGCTGCTTTGCACCATATCTCTGCTTAGATGCTGTCGCGAGTGAGTGGTTTAGAGGCCACTTAAAGATCAACAAGTGGCCCAGGGAAGAAGGGCGGTATGAATGCACCACCACAGATGCTTAAGTGAACTTTATCCAACCATCCCTCAGCTGGAGTTTGGTAAAGGTAAACTTACAAGAGGAAGCTTTTAAAACAGGCTACTGGATCTGATTCTGAGTTTATTTTGAGCATTCCTGATGTTTAGAAGTTTAAAATCTATGGTTTTGAACCCAGTCAGAAAGCAGCAGGAGAGAGGTGTAACAGTGGTGGAAGGACTTTAGTTAACATTTAAATTAGCCATTAGTAAATTAACACTGTAAATGAACATTTAACAGAGCCCTCAGTGACACTCAGGAGATCCAAGTTCTGCAGTTTCCAAGTTCTGCTAAAGACCTTGTGGGGTGTTTGGCCACCCTTCTTGCCTTTGTCTTTTGCTGAAGACAAAGTATTCCTAACTTCAGGGACATGGTGTTCACTAAGGCTTTGGAGACTTTGGGGACAATGACCAGGCCATGGAAATCCTAACTGAATTTATTAACTTGCATGAAGAGGTTCCTTTCCTTAGCTCCTACAAGCAGCTGAGCAGAGGCAGCATTCCCCAGTGGTCAGACCCCAGGACTGGGTCTGGAGGTGTGCGTTAGGTGTTGTACACACATGTAAGAGGGGAATGTTCCTGTCACTGCGCAGCCTACGTGGATGATATAATATTGTAAGGAGCTGGGTGGAATGTAGCAACAAGCAGTGTGATTGATCATTGATGATAAGCTCTTGTCATGTTCACTTGATTTAGATTGTTTTAAGTGTATCATTTACCGATGTACCATTTACTGTCTCTGAGAGAGAGACAGTAGATTCCACAACCAAGGTTTTGTATAAAAAATGGTGTTGTTTAGTGCCTCCATTTTTGAATGCCCAAACAGAGAAAGTTTAAAGGGATCTAATTTCTACAGGTACGAAGTTGTCCAAAATAGGAAGACATATTTGAGGATCTAGGTCCGCAGATCTCTTCCTTGTTAAAGCATAGCTTTTCTAAAAACTGTGGAAGAACTGTAAGTGAAATAAGAAGTGCAGATAGCGCGTGTCCATATGGGACAGGGACAGGTCCCAGGGAATAGGGAAAGTGTAAGCAATGATGGGACACACCTCGGTCCCGGCTTATGCCAGGTGAGTTTGCAGCAACTCCATTGACTGGGATGGCAGGACTCGTTTTATTCTGGTTTAATTGAGGTCAGAGGGGAACTCAAGGATTTCTGTGGTGTTTTGAGATCATCCAGAAGGAAAAGTGCCTAGCAAGTGTAACACGCACATTACTGATCGGGGGCTGTTGCTCTGCTGTTCACAGCCACACCTTCTGTATGCTTCCTCTTTGTACAGCCCAGGTCCAGGTCGCTGTCAGGGAACATGATAAAGGAATAAAGCTGCAAGTGGGATCATGTTTCCCTTCGCTCCTTGTGTGTATGTGTGTGTGTCTTTGTTTTTTCTGTGCTGTAGCTCAGGGGGGCTCGTAAATCTTGGAGACGACTGTGGTTTTTTTCCTCTCCCCCTGTATGACTGATGGTGCGAATTTATGTGTGGTATTTCTCTCCCCCAACCTTGTTCTGTTAAAACGAGACAGGAGGCCAGTAAATTTGCAGTGGGAGCTGTGCAGGGTTGTGGGTCCCTCACCCCCTCCTCTTTGCAGCCCGAGGGCCGGCTGTTCCTAAGAGATAATGATTTTGGGTTTTCAGCTGGGGGTGTGATGCTGTTTGCGTCGTTTCATTTTGCTGGATGAGCATGCTTTGACCCTCTGCTTCAGCACCAGGTGGTGTTGAAGGGAAAAGATATAATTCCAGCGTGGGGAAGGGGAAAATCTTGAGGTGTGAGTTAGAACAAGGTATCCCAGAGCAGAGACCCTGCTGGAGCGCTCTTCCTGCTGCATTTCACCTTCACTCTAGCGATGCGCTGAGATGTGTCCGAGGACACAGCCCATCACCTCTTGCCTCTTCTAACTGCGGCGACCGAGCTAAGAAAAAGAGTTTCAGCGTTTCAAAAGTCTGCTGCGGTACAGGAGGGAGCAGGAGGTTTAAAAACTCTTCTAAAATGATGTCATTAAAATATTTGTGTCTGCTTCTAATTCCTGAAATATTGCAGAAAGGGGCCCTGCCTGTGCCCCGTTCCCTGAGGTGCAGGGATGCCCTGCACCCCGGCAGTGTTCCCTGCCTTTCCTCCGGCTGACTTCAGCTCTCTTAATCCCACGTCGCTCAAGCTGTGACTGGGAAATCCAGCCCGACGTCTGAATGCCACCTTGAACTCCAGCAGGAGTATTTCTCTTGAAAAATAAGTTGTTCTTTTCAACACCCATTCCAGGTTTATTTCAGTGATATTGCTTTAGCAGCAGCAGCAAGACCTGGAAGTTTTGATTCCTGGACAGATTTGGTCAGGAATTTTAAACAAAGATGAGATTTTTTTAGAAAAATATCTGGTTTTTTCCCGAAACAGAGGGATGCCCAGGTTCAGAGTGGAGTTTGCAGTCAAGACAAGCAGGTCCGAGCTGCACTGAGCAGCTCAGCAGTTACAGACCTTGAACAGAAAGGGGAGGAAGAGATTGAAATCTCTGCTCTCCATCAGGGACTTGAACCTCGGCTCCCCTCACCTCCACGAAGTGCCCAGGTCACTGGTCTGTGGCAGTTTTGCCGTCTGTCTTTTCGTAAGCTCCCAGCGTGACTGCTGGATCTCAGGACATGGAAGGACCTGGCTATTCCCAACCTGCGGTTTCCTCTATACTTTACCTACCTATGAAACATTTCCGCCTACTTCTTCCCAGGGGATACTTGCTGTCGTTTGTAAGTGCTCCAAGGTTCCCTGACAAAAGCCGTAATGTGAAATGAAGAGTTTTCTAGGGGGGGGTTGCTGCATGGCCCAAACCCTGGGAGCGTCGCAGCTCACACAGGTGGTGGAATTTGCATCTCCTGCTGCTAAAGCAAAGGCCCCGCTCCTGCCGCGGGGGGGGAGCTGGAGGGGTCAGTCCCGCGGGGGCACATCCAGCAAAGGGAGAGGGGAATATAGCTGACACGCAGCAAATGGAGGTATGGGCAAAGTTCTGGAGACCTGTCAGACCATCACTTGCGAAACAGCGTTTCACTTACTCTGAGTTTTAACTGAAAGGGTATTAAAGGTTCCCCTTACAGTGGCGGCTGGAGCTCGGTGTACTCTCTGTTGTAGTGTCTGAGCAAGTAATCTCAGATACTTATTCCTTCCATGAACCATTTAGTGCCAGTAATGCAATACTTTTTTCCACACATGGCCTGGCTGTTTTATGCCTCTTCAGCTGCCTGGCATTAGTCTCCTCCCATGCAAAGAGGGTCGCCTGCACCCTCCCCCATACAGAGGTTCGAACCTCAGCTTTAGGGAACCATCAGTATTAAGATTCACAGACATGCCTCTAATTTGTATTTAATTACAAGAAAATGAAATACATTCCATTAGACTATTTAGACAGTGCTTAGATTAAAAGATTTGGATGATTATGGGAATTATTTATAATTCTCATACATCTGCACCTATCTGTGACCTAGCCATTAAACTTGGAAATATGTTTTTAACAATCAATTTGTCTTTTGTTAATATGCAATAAATATTTTCTTAAAACTAAGAACGCTGTAGAGCCTTAGCTTACAGGTTTCTCAGTTTCATGCTTAGTGCTTTCCCATGTATAAAGACGGATTATTAAAGACAAAAGAATTCAGGGACCTGACTCACAGAGGAACTTCAATTTTTATTGTGTAGTTTTCCCCACAGAGCATGATTTTTTACATCTTTATCAGCTTGAGTTGACTTTCCCCTGCTCTCTGAGTATAAGCAGCAATACAAAATGAGCAGGGTTAGACATGTTTGCTATAAGGCTGCTGGCACTATAGAGATATAGTGACAGAATGGCCTAACGCACCACCTCCCAGAAGCTCTTCCACTGATGTAGGAGGATGATCCCTCAGAGACCAGAGCTTTGTGTCTCCATCGCTGCAAAGTGCCACCTAATCCCTGGGGTGGTTGTTGCTGGGATTACAGCAGCAGGGGCTGGCGGCAGAGACCCCAGAGGTTGTGCTGTGGTCCCAGCCAGGGTTCATCAAGCCAGGAGGTCTCAGCCTGCCTTTTGCACAGGCTCGTGTGTCTGCTGTCATTAAAAGCTCTTCAGGCCCCCTTCACAGTCTTGTTCCTCACTTTCCGTTAACTGAGGAAGCTATATATGTTTATAAACCCCGCACATCCCAGCTCCTACATTGAACCCGAGAAAAATGTCATAGAATCAGAGTCGGCCTGTGGCGTGTGCCTGCTTCTGCGCACCAGAGGTGCTGGGGTTCAGGTACTTGACTCTGTCCTGCTGACGGACTGCCTGACGCCGACTTCCCTGGCATCCCGAAAGCCTGGCATCAGAGCCGGCTGGTTTCCCAGAGCACCATAGAGTTGCTGAAAAGCAATGGTGCCACCAGGTTCTGCACTGGCCCCCCTCCACGGCCCTGCTCTCTGAAGGGACCTGCCTGGCCAGGTTCTTCTCGGGGGGATCAGCCTCCTGCCTCTCCTCTGCCCCAGGTGCCCCAGACGGTGTACCCAGGCCCGGAGTCAGCTGAACCCGTGTTCAGCACCGTCCTCCGGCCCTCGGTAGCGCGTAAGGCCTTTTCACATCGGTGCTTTCTAGGTTCCCGGAGGAGTTTGGCCACCACAGCTTGGGGACTTAGCCTTTCCCACCTAAGTTGAGAGGAAAAATAGTCATTTAAGGTCTCCTGTCCACCTGAAGGCATAACCGTGTCACATGGCCCAGTTTAATCAGTTTAAAGTGTCTTAAAACCAATCTGGTTTTAGCTAAGCTCATTAAATGCGCTCGATGAACTTCATCTGCGGCGCAGCAGAGTTGTTCTGAGTTCTGCGGAGTTGAGGTGAGCACCTACAGCGTTCCCTCGGGTGACAGCGCACCTCTGGCAGGCAGGCTTGAGCTGTTTGTATCATCTGAGCCGGTGCCAAGCCTGTGCGGGAGCAAAACCAAACTCCTCTGCTGCTGCCCAAAGCTCCAGGTAGAGCGTCCGGGCTGGGGTCCCCCTGGGCAGCGAGGAGCTGGGTGTGCAGGGGAGACAGGCGAGTGCCGGCGAGGGTGGGCTGGGGCACCGGTAGCTGCCAGGATTTATAAGGAGGTCAAATAAGGCTGCGCTGGTTTTGTCTTTGGAAATAACAGGGGTTCAGGGCCAAAATCCAGGACTTCTATCCTGCCTTGTTCCTTCCATCAGGACACGCATCAAAACTGATTAAACAATCGTTATGTTTTATATCAAAACACCAGCGCGGATCAGAAATGTGGACGATAGCCTTTCACAGCCGTGTCTCTGCGTGGGCCCGGCGTGTTGTGTCTGTAACGTCCGCAGGTCAGATTCTTGTCTTGGCTCTGCCCGGGGCCTGTTATCAGGCTGTGGGCTGTCCCTTAACCCTCTGGCTGACATTTTAAAAGGTACTTAATGGCCAACTGCACCTAAACATCCAGGGAGAAGTGGCTCCCCAGGGCAGCTTTCAGCTCCAGGGCCTTAGCTGCCGCCTTGAAAGTATGCGGATAGCACTGCTCTCCGGCCAGGCCAGGCTGAGTGAACGCGTCTGAGCTCTGTTATCCTTCCGAGCGTGAGGCTCACCTACCCTGAGCAGTATTTGGTTGCTGGAAGGACCATCCCAGACACCCATAAATCTTTGGCGTAACTCTGAAGCGGCTTTGCTGACAAATTGGCACCCACCTCCCCCCGCCGCCGCCCTCGCAACGTGACTCTCGCACTCGGGGCTGCTAAGAGCTATTTCAGGCCCCGGAACAAATGAAATATTCGTCTCCCCTTTGCCCTGGCAGTTGCCTCCACACCACCCTTTCCCCTTCCCCCCGAGCCGAGTGCTTTAGCGCAGAAACCCTAAGCCGGCAGTGGCAGCTGCGAAGGACGGGAGCAGGATGACGAGTGCCCCTCTCCAGCCCCTCAACGTCGCTGAGCCCTGGCCGGGCACCCTTCTTCTCCACGGCCCCTCCGCTGCTCCGCAGCCCACCTACTGCTGCTTCAACCCTGGCTAAGAAGTTGGCCCCAGCTTTCCTCTCTCCTTGCCATCGTTCCCCATTAACAAACCATTCCTTTTGTACGGCACATGATCCAGAAATGTCTTGACTGCTCTTTGGGTCTCTTCCCATCCGCGTTCCCCAAGAGCTGGGGCACCAGGGACTCTCCTGTGACAGGGAGGGTGTATGTTGGTAAAGGGGACCTCAGAGCTGCTGAGTGTAAGGTGTGAGGGGGGGCTGCATGTAATAGATGCACGGAAAAAGAAGCGATTATATGCGGTCGTTGTGCTCCATGCCATTGCGAAACACCCACTGCTGTATAGCATGCAGAATAAAGCCAGCAGAGACTGACTTTCTTTGAAGCCTTTGCTTTGGCTATATTTTTTTTTTTCCTTTTACTGTGCCAAAATGCTCTTAGACACACATCTGCCTTAAAAACAACAATCTCCCCTTCCATTAGCTCAGCTATAGCTTTTCTGCAAGCTTTTCATTTTGAAAAGACAAGGAAAACCAGAGAAAGAGAATGAGCCCAGGACAATCAGACATGTGGTTCTTGTGACAAAAAAGTAAATTGAATTTTAGTCAAGAAATGTGAGAGATTTAGAACAATACAGTCAGTACTTAGTGGAATAGCTGCCTGACAAGCAGGTAAGACCAGGGTAATCCTCCATCAGTACGTAAAGCAGACACAGAACAAGAGGAAAGAAAATACAGAGCAGACTCTTTGCTTGACAGTTTAAATCCTAAGGCTACAATAGCTGTATAGACCAGAACCAAACACACGGCCGTAGCCATGAGTGACTGTAAATACCTTTTGCCGTGGGATGTGGACATAACCTATCTAACGCTGGCCGGTGCCAATGTGGATGTGGCCATAAAATAGACGTCTCTTGCCAGTGCACCTGTGCACGTCTCGTTGCTGTGTGGCATCAGCTAAAGCTTTGGCAGACCTGGGACAAATGAAGCTTTGCAGAGAAGCGCAGGGGCAGGCAGCCTTGCAAGAAGCTAGGAGTGTTAGTTACGGTATTCACAATTTCTTCCTTTCCTCCAGAAGCAAGTGATGGTTTGGAAAAACTAAAGAGGCTGCAGCCCTCCATACAGCTCCATGTGCTGGAAACCTCTGGTGCAAAACTCCTCTGAAGTTTTGTTTTCAGAAGTCACCTGGGAAGAACATATTTGTTCTCACAAGAAACTGTGTGTCAGGTAGACGGCAGTATTACTACAGCCCTATGCAAAAAACCTAGCTCCTTTAAAGCCAAAAGTATTAAAGAATTTCAAGCTCAAAGAATTCATGATACAGCCAGGCCGGCAGAGGTATATTTAGCAAAATGTTTGGGTTTTTTTTTTGCAAAAGAAGCACTGCATGTCTGCAATGCTTCTGAAGGCCAGGTTCTCAAAAGGGGAACCCCAAGCTAACTCACAGACTAGCACATAATTGTCTCAGGCTGGATGATTTTCTGCACTTGCCAGTCAGTTTAAACCTCACATAGGGCTGGCTGCCTCTGTCTTCCAAGTGCCTGCTTGTACAATGAGAATTACCTGTTGTGTTATGACAGAAAAGTGATTAACATGAGAAAGACAGGTTGGATCTGGTGCTGAGCTTCCTGCGTACCTCCCTTGCGTGCCCTCACAGACGTTTCCTCAGAAGCAAAAGGAACTGTCTGTGCTCCTGGTTGCTCAGAGAAAAACATTTGTGATGGACTTTGACTCTTCCTGTGTTGCTACAACTCTCTTGCCGAAGGATGGAGATTTCCATGAGGGCCACTGCAATACAAACAGTGACAGTGCATTGATCAGCCGCTGCCTCCACTCTGTGGCGCGTTTACAACTAGAAAAAAGAGCCTGGATTTGTGCACAGTGTGAATTATGTGCTTTGGTCCTGTACCTTCTTCCACAGAGCTCCTGTTCCTGAAGACCTTGCGTTATCCCATCTGGCAACGGTTCTCAGTTCAGGCCCAAACGAATATCCAGGATGGCTACAACCCGATGAGCGAAGGAGCTCATCTGTCTCCAGCACTGTAGTGAACTGTAACTGATAATACTTTTTTCCTATGAGTGAAACGTAATTAACGAGTCAGAAGATTGTTTAAGTATACGCTTAGCTTTTTTATACAAGCATTTAGGCTTCTTTATTGGGTAAGCATGCTTCGCTGAATTGGGCATTAAATTGGACTTCTCCATGATTTTCCTATTCAGATTATTTCTACAAAGACACGTGCTTTGATGAGTCCTCCAATTTTCAAATTCTTCATCTAGATCCATTGGTACATTCCATCTTTATGACTTGCTCAAACTTTTTTCTTTTTGTAATCATGGTACTTTACACCTTTTATCCAAGAATGTCCAGTGACATTCACTTAACTATTGAATAAGCCAGAAATCAGCCCTGATGTACACAACACCTTGTGTCATCTCTTTTTTAAGAGGCTAGGAAGCAAAGGAAAATAAATTAATAAATCAGGTACCGAGCAAAACAGTCTTGGGGTAAGACCAGAGGGCTGACGTCCCATCCCTGCAGGCACGCGCTGCCCATCGCAGCGTTGCCCGAACCCCTGCAGAGCGGCAGCTGTGGTGGCACCTGCGCCGCTCGCCAGCCCGCGGTCCCGGCGCAGCCCACGTCTCTGCTCCCTGGGACCTGTTGATGAAGTGATGGAGTTGCCATTTACCATTAAAAACAAACAACAGGCTGTGGGAATAGGAGCAGCTTCCTTTTCCCTCCAGCCTTGTCAGGCCATTTTGGTGCCGGCTGCGCTGAGCGGTTGCGCTGCGAGGAAGCCCGGAGCGGCCCAGGGCTCCCAGGCGCAGCGCTGGCAGCCGGGGAGGATCAGGAAGTCGGGCAGGGGCAAGGTCACCTCTTGACCTCCCATTCGGCAAAGAATGCAAGTTGCTGTCAGGCACTAGGGAAGGCTTTTTTTTCTTTCTGCAGCTTAAGATCCCCGTGGTTTCTGATGGGAAGAAGCTTACAGCACGATTTTTATTTTATTTTCTCAAGTGTTTTTTGAAAGGGTAGATGCCAATGAAATGGTGTAATCACCAGAGAGCTTTGGAGGGCGGCTGTTCACTCAATGGGTATGCAAGGACAAAGTGCTATGATTAGAATTTCATTATGCCATATGAAGCGCTGAAGTTCGTTACTGATCTCGGCATAATGTGACCATAAGCTTTCAAAATAAAATGTTGTAACAAAGAGGGAAATCTCTAAAACACTTTTAAGTACCATTAATCTCTCAAAAAATAAAAATTGTGCTCCACTTCTTCCTTAAAATGATGTGATTCCATTGCCACGTGGGTTTTGTACCCATATGAGCGAGAGCAAAATCAGGTCCCGGTGGGTGAGTCTTGGTTCAGCTCCGGCGGTTGGTTTGTGCCACCTTGTCTCTTGCCCTCTGGGTTGTCAAACCTGGCTGGTTTAAGGGGAAAGGAGGGAGCAGCTCAGCTCTCTCTGATCATATTTTTAATATTATTGCAAATCTGTCCATTGCAAATCTATCTTAATAGACATGCCAAACTATCCCCACGCCTTTTTCAGAGATGGGGAAACTGAGGCTGAGATGTTTGTCATGACCTGTCTGGGATCACAGAACTGCTCAGCCAGGGATACAGTCCTGGTCCCCATCATTCTCCTCCCGTCTCCCCAGCTGGAGACAGTTTTGCTGCCATTGTAGGACGAAAACAGGGCTGTGTGCTTTGGAAACTGCTGTTTGCTTTTCCTTAGTGAACCCACTGCCAGTCTCAGCTGGAGGAAAGCTCTGTGGTGAAGCCATTCTTCCCCAGTGTCCCTCTATATCCCACTTCTTCACCTTTTACTGTCAAGAAGCCGTGACATCAGTAAAAGGATCTATTTCTAACTCCTTTTTCAGCAGAAAAACCTTCCCTCTGGGTCAGTATCTGATACTGTGTCACGGCTACAGAACAGCATGGTCAGACTTGTCCCTCTAAGCACTTTGGAAATGTCAGCCCATCTGAAAGTTGTTCTTTCCAGAAATATCTATGGCCAAGAGGCAAACAACCTGATTTGAATGGAAACCTGCTGAAGAGCAAAGAGACAGACAGAGCAGGAGTCCCGTTTGTGAGCTGGATGCATAGCAGAGATAAACTGGAAAGTTTCTTACTAATAGTCATCAGCTCCCTGAAAAGAAAGCTGTCTGACCATTTTTGGTATTGGCTGTTTTCCTGTGGAAAGTCAAGATCTAAATAAAAGGGCTCAGAAGTATATTCTTCCTTATGCTGGTGTAAACCTAGAGCGTATCTAACAGGTTCATGGATTTGCTCTGGATTAAATCCAGTGTAACTCTGAAGAAGCTTTGGCCCCGGTCTAATTTAATTAGAGAGATTTTAGGGACAGAAGAGACCTGCTTTGTAACTGGAGACCAAAGGACTTCAGCTCTGGCAAGAACTCCAACAATATCTATGGACCTGTAACAGATGCTCTGCTCTAGTGCAGAAAGATCTCCACTTACAATTTAACAGTGCGAGGGATGGAGAAGCCACCTCTGGTCCAGTTGTGAATACCACTCACGGTTAGAAATGAATGACTTATTTCTCGTATTAATCGATCTACTTTGAATTTAAATATCCTGAATTTCAGGATGCTTTCTCCTGCAAGAGTGAAAACTAATCCAACTCGCTGCCAGTGTTTTCTGAAATTTTTTCCAATGCCAGTATTATATTTTCTCCCAGACTGTTGAAAAAGAGTAGTAAAAAGCTTGTTGAACCAAAACCACAAGAATACATCTTTCCAGGATACTTTCAAAACCACCCCAAATCCCTCCCTCTTAAAAATTCTTTTTGTATTCAGTTTTTGAAGTGGTTTCAGGCTATTTAATGCATCCAGCACAGATTTTTGTTAGCGTTATTGTAGCTCACAACATCATGAAGAACTGACTGTAATCCTTCACAGAAATAGAGATGCCGATAAGGGCTACATTGCTAGAGCTGTCTGTTGCCCCGCTGTTGTCTGCTCCATGCCCGAAAGTGGTGTGTGACGTCTGCTAAGGGGTCCGAGTCTCCCTTTGCCCAGCGCTGCCCGATACCAGTGCTCACGCCATTCCTACCTCAGCTGCAGAAGCTTAAAGGGGCACGTCAGCAATTCTGATTTATTTAGGTTTGCTACCTCCAGGAACGTGGAGTGGTTCCACATTAAACATTGAGCTAGCCTAAAATTAGAATATATTTAATTTGCATCAAAAAGAGTTCAGCGCTTGATTACAAAGTTGGAAGCACAGTTACAAAAGAAAAGCTTAACTAAGAAAACTCATTCTTAAAACATACCTGAATCCTAACAGTGGCACAGTGAGGCCTCATGTACCCATCACAGGTGAAGCCAACATCAGTGGAGCTCCACCTCCAGGGTACTGCACCCTAGAGCAGGCGGAGGTTTCGGACTCTCCCATGCTCTTCTCATACCAAGGGATTACCAGTAGTCTTGTGTCTCAACGACCCTTCATAGCAGCCCACAGCCATTCATTTTTACTGGTCAATTTAATGACAAATTGCTAAACTAGCAGTTTGGTGAGTGCTGCTTGTTTGTGAGGATGTACAGGAAACTTTGCTCACGTCTGCTTGGCATTCAGAAATAACTTTGCCCACCCTAAGCTTGTCCTTGTTTCATTTAATCTCCTTTAGAGATTAATTCTGTGTTCTCCCCAGACAGCATGACGGAATATGAACCATCTCACAATATTTTTCACTTTAGTTTTATTGAAGCTTTAAAGTAATAGGAGCAGCTGCAGACATCTCTTTGCTAAAGTTTTGGGAGACGGCTGAGAACTGGTTTTCCAGGGTGACCAAGGCTGGTGGGAGACCTGCTGGCTGTAAGGATGTCTGTAATGCTGTGGGGGTTGTGTTGTGCAAGTTAAAGATAATTTAGGAGACTTAGGCCCAAATCTTCAAACACATGTGGGAATGCACATCTCCACTCAGCTGGCATGTGAACATCTACAGCTACATCTGCTCTGAAACAATATATTGTACAAAGCAGAGCAGCTCCCGCAAGAGATATGACATCCCCATGTCTGGTGAGAATCATGGGTCTTTTAAGAGGTGGGATGGGGAGGGAAAGAGGTCTCACACTCACAGGAGGCATTTGCCATCTGCACTGCTTCCTGCTGGGGAGAGGGTCCCAAGCAGGAGGAGGGACCTGCATCTTTCTCTTTGATGACTAAGCCCTTTGATGACTAAGGGCTATTGCCTCTTCATTTCATGAGTGCTCACCCGGGCTGTAAGTGCACTGGGGCTTTACGGCTGGTGGAAGTTGTTGGGGACCAGTTCAATGTCCCAGCGCTGCTGTAGCACATCCCTTCTGGCTTCTCACGTGTCCGGGCTCTCTTCTCCCTTCTGCCTGCAGCAGCCATGACTATATTTTTTGTGCTATTTTGTGATATTCAAAATGTCAAATTGCTTTTAACAAAGATAGCTCTGAAACCAAACAGCCTCCCAGTGCCCCTCACCTTGCTCTGGGCAGTCACTAAGAACAGGACAGTCCTTGTCCCCAGGGAGGTAGGCCCAGAAGATCTGCCCCATCTTTAAACATACAACAGAGATGGCTGAGTCAGGAACTCTGTCCCTCATGGAAAGGGAGAGCTTCTTCAGATGCAGCCTCTTGAAGTCCTCAGTTACCCTTTGAATGTCTCAATTTCCCTCTCTGGACTAGTAAGGATGATGGGAATGGTTGGGCTGGGTGGGTCTGCAGCTTTGATCCTCCGCTGGAGATTAGGAAGCATTGTCCCTCCGCCGGGCTGGGTGAGACGCACAGGTAGGCACAGCCCTGAACTTTGGGAAAGTTCATACCTGAACTTCGCATCCATAGCCAACCTGTCCTGTCCAGACGTGCTCCGGGAGAGAGTTTGGTCAGCGCCTGTAGGGCTTGGGTGGGGGTGGGGGTGAGGAGCTCTTGAATAAAATGATGATGATTAATTGTTATTTCATAATGAGGGATTATCACAGGCTTTGCAGCTAAATAGCACAGTACTTAGCATTTCTGTGCTGTGGCACTGTGCACGTTCAAAGTGCTGTGCAAACAGCAACTAAATTACTAAAATGAAGAGATTATTTAATAGCCCGTGTCTTTGCATTTCTCAGGGAAGGGTGGGAAGTGTTCAGAAACTTGCTCTCAACATTACCATGCAGTCACATTCCAAGATTGTGGCTCATGTTGCCAGGCCTGTGATGTGCTTGTTTGGCTTTTATATTTGGGAGACTAGTTATGAAAATAAAACTAAGAGGCTTACCACGTACAAGTGCTTCGCAGTCTTCCCCCTAACGCCCTGCCATGGACGACTGGGTGCAGATCTCACAGGGCGAGCTCTTTGGCCCCAGCGACACAAGATGTCAGCCTGGCCTTAAAGTCTGTGACCCTCCAAACGTATTTTGACCCAGCACACCCAGCTCACTCTGTCCTGCAGAAACACACCGTGCTGCCACGTGGTATCGGATTATCTCCAGTGATAACGTTTGGATCCCAACTCAGTGTCCCATTGCCTCTTCTGCAGCAGAGTTCTCCACAACTCGCAGGGTGTTCGTTTTCACAGACTACGCTATTTATTATTCCTGGTTTTGTCCTATGTTGTATTTCTGGTCTTCTTAGAGGGAAGAGTACTATGGCTTTTTTTTTTTCCTTAACCACAACCCTGCTTGTTATAGCAGCATCATCTTCCCTTTTTAAATATGAAAACCTTAGTGGAGAAGAAGAGGTTTAGGGTATTCCATGAAATAGCTATTTGGCCCATCGGTGGGTACATATGTGGTACATATGACCACAATGTACATTTGTGCACCCTTTTTCTCAGCCATGCTGGTCTACAGAACTATTAATGGAAAAGAGACTTCCAAATCTGCAGCTCATTTGTTTCTAAGTCTATGAGCCACCAGGAAAGTTTATTCCACCTCAGTGTTTGTTTTTCCTATCTTTGAAGTGTTTGGGACAACTCATACAATCAGTATTTAACCCCAAGTTATGTGGATAACTTATGGAGTCCGAGCATATTGGAATTTCGTTTATGACGTTTCTTCCACATCAGCTGACTGGGGATGAGTTACTGCCAGCAGAGAGAGCGGGAAGGCAGAGAACAAGCTCTCCAGAGACCTTTGGTCAGGAGGAGACAAGGCATGAGTGTCCTGGGCTTACTCAGAACAGACTTCCGTAAGAGGAAGCTATTCATGGATTCATTGCTAACATGTCACCCCTTTGCTCCTCTCCTCCCAAACGTCGCGTCATCAAAAATCTAGCAGACGCTAAAACCTTCAGGCCATCACAGAGCACATTACCTTCTTCAGCGCCTTCTCATGTAGCAACTCACCCTCTTACATGATTAGCCATGGATACTTTCAGAGGGCTTGGTTTTCTCCTCAGTACTTCTCTTGGATAGACACTGAGTATAAATAAGATTTTAGGGTCTGCCAGAGGGACCAAACTGTGATAGCTGCAGACCAGATGAGTAGGAGAGCATACTGCAGGGAAACCTCAAGTGGTTGAATGTAAACCAGCTTGGATTTGGATGCGATAAATCTCAGGATTTACTAGCTTGTATGCAGTGCTTAGCTCACCCAAACAGCAGATCATGGCATTGGAGGTGCTGGTCTGTGCTGAACCTGAACTTACAGCTTTGTCTCTGTGGTCTCCAGCATTTGTACCATGCTCCATCTCACAGGGCAAACACGCCAGAGGATCCCAACCACAGCTTCGATGTGTGCTCTTTCTCTCTGTAACAATTTTAACTCTCTGGAAATAGCATAGAGAAGTCTCTTGTGGACAAGGTGAGCTTCAGTTTCAAGTTGGAGATCACCGGTGTATCAATATCTTTAGAAAAATCTGGTTCTTGCTCTTGTGTAGACTGGATAATCTACGAAAAGTAAGAAGAAAATATGAGAAACATAAATGTGGTCCTGTGGCTGGTGATAAATCCCCGATGCCTTGAATTATCTTTTGTTAACTGGATTGCCACACATTAATTACTTTGGCTGGTGTGGGGAGTGAGGTTCATCCTTACGCAGCGCCTGCGGTAACTGCTCATGCCATGGTGCGTCTGGCTGGGCTTGTACCTTTTTCCTATTGCATCAGTTTGTAATGAGGATTTTGTTTGACACTAGCATAGCTAATGTATTGACACAAAAGTTGAGGTATTAACATAAAAGCATTGCCATCATTTCCTACTTAATCCTGACAGTAAGAGCTCATCAAAAAATGATTGT
Source organism: Calonectris borealis (assembly GCF_964195595.1). Classification (NCBI taxonomy): domain Eukaryota; kingdom Metazoa; phylum Chordata; class Aves; order Procellariiformes; family Procellariidae; genus Calonectris; species Calonectris borealis. The sequence goes on from NC_134329.1 coordinate 12,374,295, forward strand.
TTCAATGCCCCTTTTCAGGGGATTTGGTTAGCAATTACAAGTGTTTCTTTCTTTTTTTTTTTTTTAATACAGCAAAAGATGCAGTTAAGTTCCAGAAATGCTGCAATCCAGCAGAAGTGTAGGATCATGGTATTTTTTCCTATGGGGGAACGTATTTGCAAACTAATTTGAAAAAATCTTCTGAACTTGGCTGATGAGTAAAAATATTAATTGCTCTCTAATGCGCCTAATTGCTGTTGTAAGAGCACACCAAGGCACAACTCCTGTTGCCTGTTGGAGTGGGAATAAGCTGATAGGTGCTGGTGCAAAGGCTGGATGGTTGCTTGAGCTCCTGTGTTAGGAAAAGTCCCATATCCGCTTGTTTTGGTGGGGTTTCATACATGAATTCCATCTGCTCTTGGGCTTTTCGGAGGATTTGGCTCTGTTCAAGCTCCAAGGCTGCTGGGGAGAGAAAGGTGAGGTTACACCTTAACTCTGGGTGCTGATTGCCACAGCTCCAAATTGTTTCAGCTACTGTGAGCCATTAGTACTCTGCAAAGCTGGAAAAAACAGTAGAGTATTGCTTTTCCTTCTCTTTCCTAGACTGAACCATGCTGATTCCTTCAACATTTCCTTAGTGAACGTTTCCTTCTAAACCTCTCCACTCTGTCCAGTTGGTCCATGTCGCGCTGAAGCCCAGCATCGAAAACTGGGCAGCGCCTGGCAAGCGAGGAGGAAAGGTGGTCTCGCTGGCCCTTCTCCTCTTCATACAGCCCAACCCGCTCTGCAGGAGCAGGAAACCCCTCTCTCAGACCCACTCGTGTTCCCCAACTCCAGCATGGCTGGAGAACACCTCTGTGCCGGGCACTGTTCCTGCGGGGGTGGAGGCTCAGTGGTCCCAGGGGAAAATGTCCCTGAGCCTGGTCTGGATTTGCTGTGCCAGCGCTGCTCCGTGGAGGACCATACATCTGCTGGGGGAGATCAGGCATCTGGGAGGGTGATGCCTCCGCCCAGCCATACTGTGAATTTGGGCAAGTCCCTTGTGCCTCAGTTCCCCAACCAAAAAGTATGTGCCTAGGTGTCAATGCCTTTGAGAGTCTAAGGAGAAAAATCACTTTATAAGTACTCATTATTTATTAAATGCAAGTTAGAAGGTAGCACAGGGACTGTGGAAGATTTATGTAGCCATAGGAAAAAACAAGGCATCTTGTTTCCAGGACAGAAATGTACCATTTCTAATTCTAGAGAAAAATTTTAACTCTCTGTAAATAGCGTAGGGAAGTCTCTTGTGGACAAAGTGAGCTTCAGTTTCAAGTTGGAGATCACCGGTGTATCAATATCTTTAGGAAAATCTGGTTCTTGCTCTTGTGTAGACTTGATAATCTACGAAAAGTAAGAGGAAAATATGAGAAACATAAATGTGGTCCTGTGGCTGGTGATAATTATTATTTTGTTTTGATTTATCGTTCACAGGAATTTTTTTATGAGAGCCTCACAGGCATAATTCTTTCTCGTGCATAGTTTATTTTTTGCCAAAACGACAAGAGGACAGGATATTTAGCAGAATATGTCTGATGGGTGGGTGGAGAACAGAGAGGATTTGGACTTGTGCCAAACATCGGGAAAGCGAAAGAATGAAAAGAACCCAGCTCATTGCAATAGTGTATTGCTCTTTATCTTGGAAAGGGGGTGTTTGCTTGAAGTGGCACTCCTAATTCATCACGGGATTTTATTACAGATACCGGTCTGTGCTCCAGCTCAGCCGCAGCTTCAGAGGGCTCTTCAGCCATTTGTGTAATTGCAAAACCCCCAGTGATCAAAATGTATTCAGCAGGCCAAAAAAATCAAGAGTTGAAAAATATAATCTTCCTTTTGGCGTCTGAGCCTTTAGGATACCTTTGTTTTGCATTTTTAGGTATTTCCCAGTAACCATGGAAGGCAGCAAGGAGCTCTGCTGTTCGGGGTCTTCGATCCGGCAGCTGAACCTTGGGATAGAAACGAGCAAATACCGCGATAGCTGCAAAAAAGTCCCAAGGGTTGTTACCCGGCAGCTGGGCATGACAGAAAGTTGCCAGACGTTATAAAAAAAGCACAGAAGTGACTATGGAGGTTTTCAAAGGGGCACTGCTAGGCGCCAAGTGTTTTGGAAGGGCTGTTTCTTATTTTGGATATTAAAATAGAAGCTTTAACTTTGGGGAGTGCTTTTGAAAATATTCCACTTGCATTTTAGCGGAGCGCAGTGCCAGCTGTCAAGAGCAGGAACTCGTGAATAAGTTGTCCCAATGCCAGGTGAAGACTCAGCTTTCCAACCACAGCGTTCTGGCTACAACTTCTCACCTTGAACAGGTTTTAATCCCGCGTATGAGGTGCATAGGCAGTTATGGGATTTATGTATGCAAGAGAATTGTGAGGCCTGCCCTTACTTGCAAAATGAGAAGAAAAACCGTATGTTCAGCTCACCTGCTCCCTGATACCACTGTGACCTCAAATCACTGGAAAATGAACATGTTCATTAGAAACTACTGAGCCATCCTTTCCCCTAAAGTGAAATCACTTTGTGAGTGGGTTTAGGGAAAAATCAAGTAAATTAGAACAAGATAAGGAAACAAAGCATTGACTAAGTGGTTTTATTCCATTTCTGGTTATGTTATTATCCTTAAAGTTTTAGTATAAAGAATTTTTGCACTTGATTTCTATATGTAGTCCTGAAAACGAAGCTGAAAAGGGCGCAAAGAAAGCATAGCTCATATTTTCTGAAGTTTTAGCAGCAATCACCATAGGAACCTCCTGTCATCGGTATGCCAGCAAATCCTTCCCAGGGTTTCCATCTCCAAGCCCGAAGTTAGTGCATTTAGGGAGGCTGCAAGAAGGGTTTCCCTCCCAGAGAGCCAACAGGAGCTTCGCGGAGAGCGTGCATTGCCCAGACACATTAGAAGTGGGATCAGCTTGCTGCCAGGAGCAGGCGCGCTGAACACATCACCTCCGCACGCACATGCCGCCTCCGGGCACGGCCCGTCGCACGTTTAGCTTCAGGAGGGATTTTCGCTCTGACTGACAGCTAAGGGCCACAGCCTCGGAGGTGCTGAGCACCTCAGCGCCCGGTGCCTCAAGGAGACGTGAAGGCGTTCAGCACCCTCCAGACTGAGCCCTGGGGCCAGGTTTTCAGGGGTTTGCACCTGGGGGAACTGCACCTTTCTGAGAATGTGGCGGTTCAAGGGATAATAATAAAATACTCTGCAGGAAATGAATTACATTTTGAGGCTGTTATAGCTGCTGTAGAATTTCCTCTATTGCTCCCATCGGAGACCAAGGCCAGAGTCTCCAGAGCTCTTGTATACGTGACCCCAAAGCGAGTTTTTGCCTTCACAAGAACAGTTTTGGAGAGGAACTGTGTCCGGGGATGGCCTTAGGGCTCCCCTCGGGCTCGGAAAAGGGATGGAACAGTAAGAAGGGGATTCTGGCACTGGTAGGACTGATGCTAGGACCTGCTAGGCCCATCGTTGGGGTTAGCTCCATGCTTTTAACGATGGAGGTAGGGGGAAGGGCAGGGTACAAGGAAGATTACAAAAATTTTTCCAAGCCGAACAGCGTGAAATATTTAAACAGCTCAGTCCATCTGGTTTACCAAAACGACGTCTGAGAGGTGGCTTGGTTACAGTAGATGAGCACCTTTTCAGAAGGAAAATACCAGGTACTAAAGGCTGTTTAATCTAGAGTGGAAAGGCAGAACAAGAATTAACGGCTGAAAGCTGAAGCCAAATAAATATAAAATTAGGCACCTTTTTTTTTTCTTTTCACCAGTGAGAATAATTAATCATCAGAACAAGGTTATGTGTACACTTTTGCATTTCTTGCTTCTTCAAATCAAGAGGAGGTGCTTTTCTGGAAGACAAGCAGCGAGTGGCCAACTGAACACTGCAGAAACACCTAGGTGAAATGCTGGGGTGGGGAAGGGTTCCGACTGGAGCCTCTGAGTCTCTCAACTCATTCTCTCTGACTCCATAAAATTGCCTCTTCTGAAACATCTCAGTGCTCCACAGCTATATTTCAAAGCCAGTGCATGGATTTAAGGTGGAGAGAAATGCTGCTCAGCACCACGTGAGAGCTTGGAGCACCGAAATGAAAGCGGGCACGGCTCTGCCTCGCAGAGATGGGAAGGCACTTGCACAGCTGTACGGCCTCAGAAATTCCTGGTGATTCTGCAGAGGTCAGTCCTTCACTCAAAAATGTGTTTCTGATTACATTCTGCCCCCTTGCAGATAACAATGCAGTCAGTGACAAATCTAGGGGAAGAGAGGCTTTCGGAGCAGCTACCATGCCTTTGCCTTCCACTGGGCTGACACAGCTCATCTGGTTTAACTTCTGCATGGCAGCCGGGTGCCAATCAAGCCTGTCGCGGCTTTCCTTGGAGAGTGGAGTTTTCCCCAAAACCAGTATGGCTGCTCCGCCGGTGAAAGGATCCGCTCTTCTCTCAGTAACACGACAATTACTTATAGTGACTGATGTCTAGGTCAGACAGATAGGAGAACTCTCTTGCAAATAAGCAATGCTTTTCCTCTGCAGCCAAAGCACGTACTGTACTGAGTAGTACAAAACGAAATGGCTTTATCTCAAAGATCTCCATCTGATATTTTATAAAGCATGCCTGGGCCCTCTTAAATGGGGCAGAAAAGCTTGGCAAAGACACTTATGAAATGCAGCTGGGCGCAGTGAGTCTTTTACCCTCTTTTCTGGGAGAAAACTCCTGTCCTGGACAGCTGTGGATGGAGGAATGGATGATCCAGCAATTAAGACCCTGGTTGAGGAACTGCGTGACCTGGATTCAATAGGTCAGATCTTCTGTCTGGCCCTGGGCCGGCTGCTGTGATTTGTTATGCCCCTGTTTTCCTGTTGAAAAATGGGGACGGCAGGATTAATTTGTCTGGCAGAGGTACGGGGCGATAGGTGACCAAGGGTACTGGCTTATAAAATAGAAAAACCGAAGAGTTCTCAGAAAAGCAAAGCTGCAGCCTCTGCTCCAGAAGGCTTTTGAGAGTCCAAAATCCAGCTGACACAGGGAACCACCCCGTGACGAGGGAGCCTGGAAGGTCCCGGGTGGGGATCTCCGCAGAGCCCTGCCAGCGAGCCCCTTGCTCCTTGCCGGCGCGCTTGGGTGACGATACCAAGCTGAGAAGGTGGGCTCAGGTGCCAGGTTTGTACCTGAGCCGCCGGCCTCGCAGAGTCAGTAGGTCCAGGACGGGCGCAGTGCCCTAGGGTTTCTCCACGGCTTGTGGCTGCGGCACAGTTCGGCAAGCAGACTGGCTGCCAAGATCCAGAGCCGCACTCCCTTCCTGCCTATGTTTCAAAATGTTTTGGGTTTGCACTCAATCCAAAACATAATATCCAAATCCTCCACGGAGGAGCATTAGCATTCCCGTGCCGCTCTTCTAGATCCTGATCAGCTCTCAGATATATCATTTCCACTTTATAGCACTCGCTCTCTTTTATTTTTTCATTCACAACCAATTTTATCTGGAGTTTAGCCTCAGAAAGTTGCCAGTTTTCTTCTAATTACGGGTGACTCTGAGCCAAAACCTCAGATATTATCGTGCGTGAGCGGGTGGGAAAGGCAGCAGGGAGAGCGGCACGCAGGCTCCCTGGCCGCAGCCGCTCACCCCGGGGCTGGCAGTCGGGGGCTGGGCTCTAACCCGTCCCCTGCCCTCAGCACGGTGCTGCAGAGCCAGGCTCCCCGCTGGGTTTTGGGCCATGGTACCACTGTATTTTCATGCCTGTCGCTTGCACCCCAGGAAGAAAGTTCTTTGAAAGGAAGCCCGTAGACAACCCAGTATCAGGTGCAGAGAGAAATTAAAGGCAGGGAGGTACGGTGCTGAGGAAGAGAGGGAGAGGGTCTCTTACAGAAAGAGTAAACTGGGACCTGCAGGCCACGTGGGATCAGGTCTCCCAAGCTTTCCGTGTCGATCAGCCTGGACTCCCTATGGGTATTCTCTGTCCATTCCCAGCTGCCTCATTTCCTGGTGGATCTTAGTTGGAGTTTTTAAATCTTTTTTTATCTGCTGTACTCCTCTGCTTGAAGTTCCTTCCCCGCCTTTGGTCAGGGATGCTGACAAAGCTCCCTGAGCCATCAGTTCCCCAGCCTCTTCCCTGCAAGATGACAAAAGGTGGTTGAAAGCACCAGGGTGGTTGATGCTGTTTTAATTTCAGCCTTCATCAGGGAAAAAAAAGAGCATGAAGAAGTGCATGGAGCGTGTCTGCGGTGGTGACTAATGACTATTAGACCCTTATTGCTGTCAGGTGAACTAGTAGCCGAGCCTCAGACATGTGGTCATTGTCAAGAGGAATTTTTGACTCCCCTCTTAGGAGCACCTCCGCCTCCCCTTCCCAGCCATTAATTACTTCCACCATCCTTCCAAACTGCCAAGGAGTGAGGAGCAGCAGAGCTGGAGATGAAAGGAAGCAGCGGCTGCCCCGGTTTCCAGGTCTTTCAAATAACCAGTCTGTAATAACTTCCACAGCCGAGGGAAATGGGCGAGCTGTGGGAGGAAGGTCAGCGCTGAGGGGAGGAAGGCTCTCGCATAGCAATGATGTAGTGGCTCCTAATGGAAGAAACCTGTGGAATTAATCAAGCGCTGTGCCTCATTTGTTAATGACAGCATGCCTGAAACGTGCACCAGCCTCTCGTGTTGGTGGGTAGCTGGGACCCTGGAAGCCCGGCCGGGGACTGGGGTCTCAGCGCGATGGACAAGCCCGGTGGCAGTGGATGCTGAGAGTGACGGGGTGCTGGGGTGGGACACGGCTGTCCGTGTGCCTCGTCTCTCCAAGCTGGCTGCGAGGGAGCTCGGAGCGAGGCTGGTGCTGACCTCCCATGCTTGGCTTCCAGGCTGTCATGCGTGAAGTCGGTCACGCTCAGTTTCCCCCAGATTAGCGCGGGGTATTGAGATGACATTGTTCTGGCTTGCTCGCTGCAGAAAGCAGCAGCTCTGTGGAACCAGTTAAGGCAGTTTCGGCCCAGCTCCCATCTCCTCACCCCCCCACACACACGCTCCAGAGTTTGGCCTTGATTTCATGGGCCAGAGATGAGCAAGAATCAAAGTGGAATAATTACTGCTAGCGCACGGGGCAAGTCCCTCACCCCCAGGCTGCCTCCACGCAGACTCAGCAAGCGAGGTGTGCTAGGAGAGCGGTTCTCCTCACATCCCGGCAAGGGGTGCTGGCAGGCAGAACCCACCACAGCTTCTTGATTTATGGGAGAAATTTATAACATGGTTTTGGGAAACATTTGGTGTTTGCACCCCGCAAACACTGCCTCTACTTTGCACATGGGTACGCACATCCTGGGGGTAGCAAAGTCACCCAGAACTCCTGAAGGTTCCTGGGCGTTGGTGTCCCTGTAGGAAACCAGCCCAGGGGATGTGTCTGGGCTACCTGAACCCTCGCGCCCTGCCCCGCTGCTCCCAGCCGCGCTCTCACCTCTGGCAGTGAGTAATTGCCGAAAGCGTTGCCGAGGTTGCTGGGGGACTTGCTCTGCTCCTGAGGAAGGCGGGCAGAGAAACAGAGACCGGTCTCGGCATCCTGACCTGCCGGTCCTGCCGCGCTGCGCTGGCTCTCTGACGGACAGAGATGAAGCTTTGGCCCTCCGTGTGTCTGATGTAGTTAACGTATTAGGTCTATGCGACTCCATAGAGAATTGCAGATATGAATGGATAGCAAGTAATGAGTCTTCTCAGATATTATAGTCTTCCTATGTATATAAAAAATAATGTACAGTCTCGTTATAGGAAACATATGTGTCCTTTCTCCATAGGCTGGGCAGATTTCTGTTTGAAGAAATGACAGTCTGACCAAAATGCCAAGCCCCGAACAGTATCACGTTACACCCAGGAGAGGGGCTGCGTTTTCTGAACCTAAGGCTCTTTTTAAGCTCCAATCCCCTTCAAAGGAGTGCAGCTGCACGCTGCCTGGTGGGGAAGGGTCTTCAAAATATCTGTGAGGTCACTGTCTGATCTTGGATTAGGCATTTACTGCCCCATCCATACCTCAACTTCTCCACTGGTAAAATTGCAATAATACCTATTGACCTTTCATAAGATTTTCAAGATCGATTGCCGAAAATACTACAGGGCAAAACCACAATGTGAAGAAATGTAAAAGGGTAGATTTTCTTGTGCTTGTCAATAGTCCTGATTCCTTTTTAGGTAACTATATTAATTGATGCAGTGGATTACGAGCTTTGAAAAGTCACATGATTGGAAATGATTCCTCTGGAAGATCGGTGCACGTGGGGACTCTTGCAGAAGCTGTAGTCAGAAGCGCCTTAAAGCTCACTTATTTGTGGCACAAACATCACTGTGCAATGCTAGCACACATGAAAAGCTGAAAGTGGGATTCAGTGGCTTGGGTTCGTATTTCCCAGCCACAAGAAATACCAAGAAGTAGACAAACATCCCGTCTGAGGAAGATGGGAGGTGCTGAGCTCTGAGCCCCGTGAAAACTTGGCCTATAAAAGCCAGCCAAATGCCTTGCAGCGTTCCTGTCGCCGCAATAACGCTGGGCAGGGCTGGCCGGTCCTCTGGGAGCTGTGGGCCACCTGCCAGCGATGGGGCATCTTCAGTCACACACCGCCCCGAAACGGCAGCTCGCGGGCTCAGAGCCTGGGCGTTTGTAGGTGCACCAGGACATCTCCAGACCCATCCCGGGGCTGACGCTACAGCGTGAGTTGGACAGCCCAGAAACAGGGCTTCATCCACTCCGAAAAACCTCCTCGGAAAGAGGCGAAGGTACCACGTACCTTTTAATGCGATGATCTCAAGCTGTGCTTACGCTTTAGGCAGGTAACACGGAAATGTGAACAACCGCAGGTTCCCCCTTGTGCGCAGCGCGCTTTGACTGACAAACCTGACACCCCGGGATTCTTTCATAATTGGCTGGTGTGCCTATGTGTGTCTCAGAGTGAGCCCTCCTGCTTTTTTCTTTTTCAGCCCAGTGATAAATTAAAGTCTTTAGTCTCATTAAAGTATTAAATTTTAGCTAAGTCCTTAATTAAGCCCTCCTTGCTTTAATTAAGGCATTAAGATTTAATTAAAAGTTAACACATTGGCAAAATCTCCTTTCTCTGCTGCCTTAACTCCACTGGAGCAGGTTGTGGCCCCAGATGTCAGCTGATGCTATAAAAATCAGGAGAACCTTTCTGAACGTTTTCCCCCGTGTGCGTGAGCAGGCTGAAGTGCACGCCAGCGCTCGTCAGCAGAGCCCCGCGACCGACTGGCGCATCCAGCGTAGCTTTTCACGGCGCATCGGGGACGGGCGCAGTGCACCGGCCTCTCCTCCCCGCTCCTTTCCTCTGGTCCATGGGGCAGAGCCCATCGGAGCCCCCGCTCTGGGCAGCGTTCCCCAAGACACCGCAGGGAAAATCTCCGTGTGCAGCTTTCCCCGCAGCTCGTCCAGGGCAGTCATTAAACGCACGTTCACATTGCTGGGTCTTGTCTTTAGGTGTAGATTCTGGTCCCTAGACTGGCCAGGCAGAGAAGTTTCCAAGAAAAAGATTTTCAAACCAAAAACCTTGTCCCCTTCAAAAACAGGTTGTTGCTATTTACCTGGGCACATCTTGGGCAAGATCTTACCTGGCAAGATCTTGGTTTTGCTTCAAGCCCCAGAATTATTGGACACAATTTTTTATTTTAAATGGCGTATTGTAAACCAGGTTTTTGGCTGTGACAAAGACCTACATTTGGAGCAGGGAAGGATCATCTTTCAGCTGGCCTTGGTGGCTTTGTGCAGCTCCCACAGAGGTGTGTGAGGGGGAATCAAAGTTGCAGGAAAATCCCACCCTCGGTGTAAAATTAAAATAAAAGCAGCAGAATTTTCAGCAGCAAAAAAAATAATTCTGGAAAGTTGGCAAGTAGGTGTGAGAATCTGCCTTGTAATACGTCTACTACCTGAAAACTACAGCGAGTTACAAGAGCTGAGGATATCAGCCAGGACATGGTTGGCTCAGATCCAGGCTGGTCCAGCAAGAAGCTGGATTATTTATCTGAGCAAACATATTCCACGTGCTCTCCTGGACTTGCTGGTGCCTTGCTGAAGTCCAGCATGGGTTTCTTGACACTTCAGTGCACCCTGCCTCGGTTGTTCCAAAGGGAGGTGAAGCACCTGGGCATGGAAGGCAAAAGAACTGTACTCCATCTTAGTCTTTTTGTCATGTTTCACTTAAATCTTCCATCAAAATCTGCATACTCTGACTTGTCAAAACCAGCTCATCCCAGCTGTCATGGCAAAAGCCCCTTTCCTTGAAGCAGAATAGAATTGGCAAGCAGAAAACTGCATTTTTAATAGGTTGCATTTCTCCAGCAGTTCTCTTCCAGGGACCTCAAAGATCTCTGCAATGCTAATGACACCCTTGCAGGTCATATATTACTACCTTGCTTTCAAGTCAAGGAAACGAAGGTGCTCGCGTAGAGCAAGCTCTTAACAGCTCCTCAGCATCAGAAGTCTCGGCTCCCAGCATCTTGTTTTCACGGGGACCCTGGCTGCTCCGCTGCAGGGGTGTACATACAGCCGGCAAGCACGCTCTCTCCCCGGCCACACAGTGGGTGTTCACCTCGCCCCGTTTGGGAAAGAAATTGCACGTCCCGGGGCGTCCTGGCCAGATGCATGCTGATGAAGTACAAACCTGCGTGGCCTCTTCGCCACACGAAAACTCCTCAGCTCTGATGCAGTGTCCGGCATCACCCCTTTTCTCAAACATTAAGAAGGAGAACAACTTTTACACCCTTTCTGCGTAGAACAGAAGGCTGTCCCAGGGTCATCTCTGTTTTGGGCTCCTACAGCAATGACAGCTTCTTGAACACCGACTCTACAGCATCTGCTTTGGCCAGCAGACTTGTGCATCTTCCTGCCCTTGGCCTTCTGCCTGGCTTGCTGTGCTGCGGCTGGGCTTCGGGTGCTCCTGCGGGCGACGCGCACGCTCGCATACCCGCTGCATTGCTCAGGTTAACAGCTTTGGCCTTTTGAACTTTAAGATGCTGGGTCCAGCACTGCTGGCATTTGTGCTTGGACAGTGGCTCTTGGGGCCAGTGGGGCTGGATGGGGAGAGGGGATCTGGCACTCTCTGTGGTCACAGCTGCCAAGTTCTTCCTCAGCAGAGATACTGTGAAAATTGTAATGCTTTTTACATTATTTTCCTATATAATTGCTTTAAAACTCTGACAGAAGTAATTAAAGGTTGTGTTTGAACCAGTACAAGACGGCAAGGGACCTGAAACCAGATCTGCAACGGAGATTTTTCAGTGAAAATGGGAAAAACCCCATTATTGGCAGCAGCTCCGCAAAAACAACCCTCCTGGCCTCCCAGCGCCCAGAAGGACGGAGGCAGAGACCAGCCCGTGCGTCCCGTGAGCCGGACAGCGCGCTGTTACCCGGGCTGTGTGTGCCCACGGTAGAGCCCTGGGCACGGGGGGACGCGAGGGGGCCCCGCGGGGCGCTGCGCTGCGGGGTTTCCCCACTAGATGTCTCCGCGCGCTGCGCAACGCGGGTCAACGGTGGGGACAAGGCTGGAGCTGGAGCGGTGCCGGGGGCTGCTGCTGGGACCTGCGGCACCCCTGGGTTTAACACGCGGGGTGACTTCGTGTAAAACAGGGGGTGCAAGGCGGTGCCGTCTGACATGCTCCCTGTCGATTTAGGTTGGTAGGATAGGAGTTAAGCAGAGCCCACCTTCCCTCTTAACACCAGGCCTCTCGGCAATGGGAAGTGAGTTTATTTCCTAAATAAACTGGAATTCATATAGACATCTGTGTAAGTGCTGGCAGCAGCCTTGGGAGCCCAGTGATGGAAAGCAAATGAGAAAACAAGTAGCTAATAGCATTTGGAGACAGAAATTAAACCACACAGCCAATTAAACCTGATGACCTGTAATAAAGAGTTTGCGTTTAGCTTGTATCCTCCTCTGTGCATCCCGCGTTGGTAAAAATGCCTGAAAAAACTCCTGTTCTTTGCAGGCTGTTTCTGGCTTATAAAAAGAGTGGTGGCTAGAGGCACAACAGGAGGGGATTTCACAGGTCTCAGCTCCCTGGGGAGAGGAGAGGGGCTGCGTGAGTGGGAAGGCTGGCAGCCTGATCCTGGGCGGTGGGGGAGAGCCGGTCAGTCTGTGTTGGAGGCTCCGCACTGGTTCCTGCTGTGAGATCCCAGGAGGACTGGAGGAGATGATGAAGTGCAAAGTGCTGCTGTTCTGGACGGTGCGTATATGCACCGAGGTAGAAGGCAACACAACACGCAGGGTGGTGAATTCAGCCCAGATACGTCTTGGCAGCTGTTCCTGGAGAAAAGCTTAATGGTCAGACGCTCTCACCTGAGCTTGGTCTAGAAAGGCACTTAGAGACTGTGACATCCTTGTGTAGCAGCAGAGCTCATGCGTGTGAGGCTGCCTTACACTTCACCAGCTTTCTCAGCACTGGTAACTGCTGGGGATCTGGTCCCTGCCATAAACCTGGGAGCACCTCTCAGGAATCCGTTGAGTTTAATGTGTCACTTCTGAAAGGCTCTTCCCTGTGTTTTGTCATGCCTTGGGCAGAATTTGCCCCAAGGCCCCTAGGCACCCTCCAGCAGTGTCCCAGGTCGGAGCAGGGGACCGCACACTCTGGAAGCACCTGCTCGTCATCCTGAGGTGCCTGGGCACTCACAACAACCAAGAAGAAACCCACGCTTCTCTGCTCCCTCTTTGCACGGGATCCGTGTGATGATAGGAAGTGGGAAGCTTGCCAGGGTATGAAAACATCTCATCCTTAAGGAAATAAGTCCCTGCGGGGAGCCATTCCTGAGGAGTGGGCAAGACAGCTTGGGAAGTGAGTCCAGGAATGTGGGACGCCTGCTTGCCAAGGAAGCGCCGCGTCTGCCGGCTCAAAAGGGAGGAATTACTGGAATGTTTGGGGGATCCAAGCTATGTCATTGTGAGATAGGAACCGACAGGATTAGGAATAAACCCTTAATGGAGAAAGGTTACAAACTACCCCCCGTTCAGTGATCATGGGAACTTGGCAGGCTCTGGAGGAGAAGAGCCAAGATTTACAAGTGATCTGGGGTGGTTCAGTAAGTTGGGCACTCAGCAGCCAGGCTGTTTTAAAGGCCTGGGTTGTGTGATGGCACTCAGGAAATCACACATTTTTATAGCGTCTGATGTTAACCTCTCTGCCCTGGCTCTGGAGCAGCTCTCCCGGGTAGAGGGGCTGTCATGCCTAGGCGGAGGTGCTGGATGATGGGCAGCACAGAGGCGAAAGAGCCTTTTTCTGATTTAAATTAAGTCTACATTTAAATTAAGTCTTTTGCCAGCATGTGACCTGAATTTTTTTTCCACATCCAAAACCAGTTTCTTGGTGCCAGGGCGATGTCCCAGGGTAGGCAAAGTCTGGGACACCACATCACAGCAGCTTTGGGAAACATTTCCAGCTCCATAGCCAGAAGACCTCAGTGTCTGTGTTAACATCCCCGCTGCCTGCCCCACTCTTTCAGCACTGGCTGTTCAGCAGTTCCTGGCCTTGAGACAATACCGGTGCCAATGGATTCAGAAAAGAATCAGAGATATGTGTGACTCCCCCAAATACCCAGAACCCCAGTATTAACTTAAAAAAAAAAAAGTTTTAAAGCCCTTCTGCTCCAGATCATACGTGCAGCTTTCAGGGAACAGGGAAGGAGACTTGTGTGCATTTCAGCCCCCAGCTGTCTGCTGCAGAGCGTGTGGGTAGGTTGTTGGGCTGTAACAGCTGAATTTCCACGTGCCATTTCTTGATTCCGGTTATCCAGAACTTCAAACCCTGTAAGATGTGCTGGAGCTGGACACTGAACAGAGCAAGCTGAGACCCCCTCGGCTTTGCAGCCTTGTCCTAACAGCCCCTAAGACCAGCAGGAAGATATGATGCAAAAGCACATTTGCAGCATCATGCCACTTCTGGGAAGATCTGACTCCTAAAGATTCCCATGAGCTCTGCAAGTGGGAGAGGCACAAACACGACTATGCTGCTGGGAGCACCGGACTGTGCTCTCATGGAGCAGTTGTGTAGCAAGACTGGTATTTTGCTTTGAAAGTACACCTTGAACCTTGGTTCAAAGAGTGCGAAAAGGAAGGAAAAGGATTAACAGGAGGAGGAGGAAGAGCTTTTCAATTAGTAGGAGTGGGAGTTTGCTGGGTCAGAGCGTTGGATGTCAGTTCTGAGACAGAAGCAGAGAGCAGGTCCCACCTAGTTGCTAGATAGGAGTGTGTTTAGCAAAGGTGATTTTGTGCCTTTATTCCTGTAGAATTAGGTGGGTTTTCTAAGGAGGTTGAGCTCGGATTTCCCACCAGGGTAAGATCTGTTTCAGGTAATACTCTTGAGTATATCCCAAGAGAGAGCCAGCAGCATGATGGTGGGGGTGGCTAAGAGGCTCTGTTGCTTGTATTAGGAGTTTGAGGATACCTTCATAAATGGTAGTTCAGCTGCAGAACGGTGGGGATTTCCTTTGTTATGAATTAATATATCTGTCCTGGCTTCTCCCACCTAGACACTTTGGATGTAGTCATTGACTCACAGAAGAAATTCCAAAGGTCTATGGGGATTAGCATGATGCTAACAACCTAAAACCGATATTGAGGTGAAGGGTTGGTTTCAAAGAACCAAAAAACCAAATGTTTTGATGTGTTTAATATTGACCAAATACTAGGACAGCTGGATGGTGAATTTCTTGGATTTGGGGTTCAGTTCCTAGAACCTGTTTTTCGTGGAGTTGTGGTGTCTGCCTAATAAGCAACCTGTTGCACAGGTGGAATTTGAGCCAGAAGGCTTCACAAGACTTCGGATTACAGGGCACCAGATGTTAGGGAACCACAGATACCAGCTTATAACACGCTCGCGTGTCCATAGAAATTCTTGCTCTTTGGCTTTTGAACTTATTTCTACTCCGTTCAAAGACTGCGCATGGAAATTGAGAGGGACAGTACCCTGGGAGCAGAGAGGGAGAGAGGGGTTAAGAAGGATGGGCTCTGGGAGCAGAGAAGAGAGACAGAGACTCTCTTCTGCCCCGAGAGCTAGGAGCAGGAGAGAGTCTGGGAGGCATTTGGAGCACGAGGAGGCAGTCGTGTTCCTGGAGTGCAGGATGATGCTGGGTGGAGGCAAAGGGAAAGCTGGGCATGGAAGAGTTGGAGGGGAAAATGGATGGGTTTCAGTGGGCTGTGAGTGCCAGGCTGCAAATATCTGGGGGAAAACAATCGTAGGAAATTAACTTTCAATGGCCAGCTTAATACTGTAAATTCTTTGCTACAAGGTCTGTAATTGCCTTGGTTTTCATAACACACCTAACTTCTCCACTACTTGACGTCATCCTAGAGCACTTTACCAAGGAGACAGCAAAATTCCCAGACCTAAAGCAAACAGAGAAATAAAGTGACTCATTTATGTTTCATCAGTGATTCTCCAGCAGGTGATGTGGGATGTGAATTCAGATTCACAAATACAGAGATTTTATTACATGTATTAATTCTGTGTATTAGCATAATTCTACATAGTGATTCTATGCACTGATGACTGTAAAGATATACCCAAAATTATTTATTTTCTTGAGTTTTTCAAAGACGACTGTCTAGCAAAACTAAAGTTTAGGCAGAAGGATGTGACCTCTACTTAGGAAAGGTTCACCCAATGACTAAAATTCTTCAAGTCATGGCCATCTTGAAGCTTGTAGGGAAGGGATAAGAGAATGGAGTTTGAAAGAAAAAAAAGCCCCTGTTTGTTAGTTTTATTAGGAAGGCATTTTAATGATAATTTTCCCCTCTGTTCTTTCACAGAGTGATAAGAATCTCTTTTCTTCTTGTTTCTTGGAGGGCACTGGAAGGCATCATGGGTCAGCTAGACTGCCCTTTATCCTCTCCCATCCATCACGGTTCTGGCTGGTGATGGGTTCAAGGTGTTGCAGGTTTGAGATCCTAAGCAGTTCCTAATGCCTCCTCCACACTCTGAAGCCTGCCTTGTTTTTTCAGTAATCCAACCTTTCCCCTTCACCCACGAGACAGTTTAAAGCATCTGCTACCACAGCTTTCTGAAGAGAACGGGGAGACTGATAAAGAGTTTTCGTTGCGCTTTGATTTCCAGGAGAAAATTTCATCCAAGTAATAGTGGCACACTGATACATTTTTCTTAAAGGCTAAAAAGGAAGCATGAAAAATCCCAGGAAAATTACTTATAGCTGGCTTCAGTGCTATTATACTGTTATAAAGGACAAATAGGACAAATACTGTTATAAAGGACAATCATAAATGTGCCCAAAGGTTTTATTTTTCAGGGTCATGGATGAGACGTGGAAGCTAAATTCTACCTTGTGCAGCCCAACAACTTCAATGACTTCTGAGTTGTCATGTCTTGATATAAACCAGGACTGCCTGTATATTTAGCTCAAGGTGCTTAGCTCAGTCCAAAGGGCCTGAGAAGCAACTGAGAATGACATTGTCAGCACGTTAGCACCAAAGTTGTGAAGCAAACCCCAAGGCTTCCAAATGCTACGTCAAGACAATTTTTTACTTCCCAACCATGCGTTGCTGTAACAGCACACACAGACTGATGTAGTAATAGTACAAGGTGAGGGAGAGCTACCACAGGGGCACCTGGGAACGTTAGGGAGAGAATATCATCCCTAATTTGTTCAGTGTTCAGCATCACACCCTTGCCATTATTTAACTTTACCTGATCTTCAACGGGATAATTGGTGTTTAACATCTGTATTATACATCCTTGTTGAGAATGGTGTTGACAGTGCAGCCTCTGACACAGCCTGAATGGTAAATACGCTGTGGGGTGCCCTGCCCAAGATAGAAATCTCTGATCTTTCCTCCAGCCAGACTTGCCTGTTTCCTCTGCGACTGAGATGTAACTTCTGAGTGAGCTGTGAAACTATGGGGTTGCTGCCGTAAATGTGAACAGACAGAAACACGTGTAGATGTTAAGCAGGGAGAGCTTGCCAAATAGATCTTTATGCCACTGCCTTGAACTTAATGACAGTGAGATTACAAACCTAAGCACCCCAGACTGCACCGTAATTCTTTTGGGACCAAGCGTGCTACGTCTGGATCAACGTGGTCCCAGGTCTCAGTGGATTTTTGTGGCAGTATGGTTGAAGATTTTAAATGCAAACCATCGTAGGTACAATGATGTCAAAACTCCTCCCTGTTCCTTGAAACAATCCCTAGACACGAGGTTGCCGACGGCCGGATCTGGCAGGGTCTGAGCCATGTGCTTGGAAAGGCTCCATAAATCTCGCTCGCACCTTTGGAGCGCTCCTCCCGGTCTCGGCTGCAAAGGGAGCTTTCTGCAGGATCCCTTTGTACAGAGTGCGCAGACAATGACATTTTTGTCTTGGTTTGCATTTCATATTATTGCACCAGTTGTCCTGGATAAGATCATAAACTTGTCCTCACTGGTAATGTGCTTTCGCAATGTCTGGAGGAGGCGGGAGGAGTTTAAAATTAATGCACCTCCTAGCATGAAATTATTCATGGCTCAACACTTGTAATTACCAGGGCCACTTTTAGGAAGCCCATAGTTATGAGGAATTTGATATTTTAAGACTTAAACCAAATGTTTTACAAGCTTTATCCTTTGCCCACTGCAGAATACATTATGGTCTGGTAAAATTGCAGTGCCTGGGTACCATCCCCAGCCATTCCCATCAGCTGATCACACCTGTCAGTCATTCATCACCGAACCATTGCCCGTTAGATAGTAAAATCCAGTGGGGCAGGGGGGAGGTCAGCCCAGCCATTGTGCTAATTCCCCACCAGAGCAGCGGCTCCTGCAGGCCCAAGGCATCCTGTGCAAAGTTCAAAGCTTTTGGAAAAAGTAATCAGCTCAGACCAATTAGGGCCTGTCTGCCTACACTGACAACTGTGGCAGGAGACCCATTCACCCCATTCCCTCCTGGGCATGCCCTGACCGCATTGCTGCCCTGGCTTCAGGCTCCTCTCGCCATCCCAGGCTTCTTCTGACATAACTCCGTGGCAATTTCTCCTCATTCCCATTAATGCAGGAGCAGAATTTGGCCCCCGCTGCCATTTTATAGCAAAGAAGGGACTGGCCGTAGGCTGAATGGGGAGTAGGGCTTAATTCAATATTTAATCCACGTTCTTAAATCGTGTATCGTATTACCACCTTTTAATTCCCTTTGTTACTCCATGATTTGTTACGTGTGCTGGGGGACTCCCACACAACTCCTAAGTGCTTCTGCAGCTGAGTCAAAGCGATTCTGCTTTCACCGGAGACCGAAATACCACGGACCCGCAGGGTTTGTGTGGGCGCGTTTTCACACCGAGACTTGCAGCTTCTTTGCCCCGTAGAGCAGGCAGCTGGCCTGGCTGGTGCCCGAGCACCCATTCCTGCTGCGTTCTTCTTCCACCAAGCAGTGCCGCTCTGCTTCCCTCTCCCACCGTTTTGTTCGGTGGAAAGGGATTTGGAGTTCAGTTTGTATTAAGAAATTGTGATGTTGCATCGCTATCGGGTAAATAAATACTTTTGACGTTATTTAACAGCTCAAGGACTTGCATTTCACTTCAGATGTCCCCTTCACATCCTTCTTATGCTTTCAAACCAGGAAACGTATGAATGTCTCAGAGCTGTCTGTAAATGTTAGTAAGTCAATTTTGAACTACGTGTTCCAGGTTACCTGGACTTTTGGCAGTGGCTGAAAAAGGCTCCCAAACTGCTTGGTGCATTGGAGTTCATTTGCTTCATGGTTGTGATTTGGACTGTGAAAGGGAAACGGATCAGAGCTGCTGTTCCTACTTATGTGTCTTGGGGTCTTTGAGGGGAGCACGTTAGAATAGAGGATTCCTCAGACTGCAATGTTATCACCGTGTTGTGGTTTAACCCAGCCGGAACCAGGACACACCAAAAAGAAAATCTGGTTGTATTTTGTATTTGCCACTTATACGTACAGTGTAAGTTGCTACTAAATGACAAATAGGGCAGCTGATCGTTAGTGATTGCTATAGCGTCCAAGAGGTCCTCCAAAATATTCTGTGACATCTTCTCATCTGGTCGTAACCATTCATAATATACCATATTTATATGTATAATAAAATACCTTGCTCTGCATTTTTCAGTTAATGCTCGGTTTGCCACAAGTATAGGACTCACACATGCTATCTGATGTATCTGGATATCGCAGAAAAAAATCATTAAAGCATATAGTGATGAAAATTCAGGAAAATACAACAACGTACCAAGCCGCTAGTTCCCTAACGAGCACAATAACGCAGCCTCTTGCCAGGCTGTAGGCCAGAGGCCAGTCTGCCAGAGCAGCGTACACAAGGCATTATACACCACGGAAGGGAAGGAATTAAAAATGATTTAAGACAACATGTCCTACTCGGGCTGAGGTACTCTGAGGGCAGCCAAACAGCATCACTCAGAGATTTATGTTATTCTAGGAAGGACAACTCCTGGAAACAGTGCATATGAGAACCACGCCGGCAGACAAACACAGTCCCATCCAGACATTTTGAATTAATGCCATGGCCAAGTGTTTGGATTTTAAAATGCCTGTCCCAGTTTCAGGCTACCAGATGCCAACTCCCATCTTTCCAGGAGCAGGACTTGACCCTTCGTAGGAGGACCTGTCAAGATCTCTGCTTTAATCATCCCAAATGGCCAAAAGAAAAATCAATCTATCATACTGAGAAAAAACTTTTGAGATCACCCCTCGAGGAGGATTGCAAGTAATCCCTGTGCAAAGGCCCTGTAAAGTGATCTCTTTCAAAATCATATGTATGAAATTAGTTATAATCTGCATGGTAACGACCCAAATTTTCAGCTTGACGTGCATGGCACGATAAGGAGAATACAGATGGTTCTAAAAGGGGGGTTTCTACATACCGTTTAATTTGGCCATATCGAGACCTTTGCTGCATCTCAAAGGCTGTCCCATGAAAACGTGCACAATAAATCGAGGGTGACTGTGTTTTTCTGGTAGAGCCTGACCCTATGCCCTTTGGAACTAGTGAATAATCTCTCACTAATTTTAGTGGTACAGGATCAGCACTTCATAATTTAGGGCCTAATTTTTGTTTGCATGAAGGTGCTTCTACGTTCTCAGTGTCATGAACCCTAATGCCAAAAAAAAAAGAGCCTGCGGCAGGGACTGTTCAAGGAGCTTGCCTTTGCAAGCAGGTCACCAGGGAGCTCTTTGATGCTTGCTGATTCTTTTAATTTTATGTAATTTAATAAAAGCAAACTTTTAATTAACATTCAGAGTACTGCAGAGGGACGAAGTGCAGTGTGATGGGGGGGTCTGGCTTAAATAGGGGACCTTGCGTGGAGGAATCATATGGCACAGGCAGCACAGCTCTGAGCTGGGACCGGGGACGTTCGCAGAAGAAAACATGAGGGCGTTCAAGAACAGAGATCCTAATGAAAAAGAAGGAATTTGGGGGACTATTGCACATGCACAAGGCATGTGGATCTCTGGACACGGAAGAGATGGTGGTCAGGCTGCCTAGCAGCTGGGTTTGCACCGTCCTCGCCTCCAGGCCCAGCTCTCTGCCAGCTCCCGTCGCATCGCAGGCAGAAATGTCGCGGAAGGGAGAGCTCTGTCTAAGGGGGTACCTGCAGAGCGGGAGCAATCATCCGGTGGAAATGCACAGAAGCTATATCATGAAGTTGCTCTTTCCCAAGTACACAAAAGGACTATATGACCCGTGTTAAATAAATGCTTATCAGATAAAGAATGGAGTTTTGGATGAAGTGCAAATTGTCCCATTTGCTGCTGTCGCTGTCAAAAACCTATCCCCTAGACCAGCACCTCTGTTGAAAGAGAGACAACAGAAGGTAAAGGACTGTAAAAAAAAAATGCAATCAAACCAACCTGAAACTGGGATGAAGTGGATCTAAAAGAGAGAAAAACAGAGCAGACAAGCTGAGGACTTCAGAGGGGAAAAACCACTTACTGCAAGAGGAAAAAAGACAATCTGTTAAGAAAAGGACAAGTGAAAAGAACCTGTCCAGTAAAAATAAAATGCTATCAATTCGGTATATAATATTATCAGAAAGTTATAGTAACAGTGAGGGACCCTTCATAAAAGAGCTGATAAGATAAGAGGTCTATCTTCTCCGCTATCTGACTGGAGCACCAGCGTTATGTTTTTGCTAATAACCTTATCTCTTGTGGTCTAACGTCTCTGATAAGAGACAAAGCAAACGCCGTGTTTTCTCCTGTTATGTTTGCAGTAGGCAAGCAGCTTGCTAAGCTTGTTCCCTGTTCTTCCACAGATCTCAAAAGTGGGCATCTCCCCAAGAGGAATGGGGAGAGGTGGACGGCCAGCTGAGGATGGTTAGGTCATGTGAGTAGGTCTTGGGGCATCTGAGGTCCTGTCCCTGGTTCTGTCCCAGACCTGCTGGGTGACTTCAGCCAAGTCTGCCCATCTCCTTGCATCTGTATTTCCCTTCCATAGCAGAGGCAGTTTCTGCGGTACCTGACAGAGCAGGACTGGGGTCTTGCAAATAATACATCAGAGGAACACTTGGATGTCAGAGGAGATCTTGTCCCACCAACTTGAGGGCCATGGGATAGTCAGGCAAGACTACTACAGTCTCTACCATGACCTGTTCAGCAACTGGAAAGAGAACCCAGGAGCGCTGCTCCCAAGTTCCTCACTCTTACAACACTGGAAATATTTTGCGTACAACCCCGTTAATTAAAACTTTGCTAGTAGACACTTGAAGTAATGAAAACTAATACACACCTGCCAGGTCTAAAGACATTTTCTTCAGAGAAACTATTAGATCAACATACACTAAAACCTGGCCTGTAAATGTTTTGGCCCCAGGGCTTTTCTCATAGTACATTAAAAAAAATGTCAACCCAAGTTAATCCTCCTTCTAACAGTTGGTAGATATGGTTTATCTGATCGAAACGACAGGACAAAGGGATTTTACTGACTTTATTTTCATTATCATTAAAGTAAATGTTTTCGCATCTCTGAAAAAAAAAGTTATTGGAAAGTTATCTTGTGCTGCGGAATAGAAATTGTCCCATGCAAATCTTGATTCAATATTATTATACACTACTGTAAATAGCATGGTGTTGATTCAGAGAGATCGGGGGAAGGTATATTTCAGTTAGTCTGTTCATTTGTTTCCAGTTCCTGCTGGGGCAGCTGAATTCCAGCTGCTGGTTCTGCTGGTTACGCTCCCCTTTCCCTAAGCCTGAGCCTCTAAGGTCAAGCAGCACTGCTAAGGACATTCCATGTTCCATGGCTGTTTTCCTCTGCCCCATGGTTTGTAATCCCACCTTGTCCCACAGGAAAATACAGATAATGAGACAGTGAAACTCATCTACCTTATTTGCAGTGGACTGATCATTGAGTTGGTACTAAGCAGAAATTTAAATAGGTACATTCAACCCTGTGCAGGAGGGAAAATATTGCAGGTAGATGAAGTAAATCACTCAAATAAACCTGTTCTCAAGGGCTCTAGTAGGTAAGGAAAGTCCTGCACAGCACTGACCTTGCTAAACAGTTAAGCCTCCACACTTTGCCCTCATTAGCATAAAAGTATGTCACTAATGAATGAGGCAAAATCCCATTCATTCCCAAAATGGGAAAACAGGGCAATGGGCAGCTCTCTCAGGAGCAGCCTGTTCAAACTAGCCTTGTATTTGATTCCACCTTGATCTTCCACCAATGCCTTGTCTTTGCTAGGACGTCACTGCTGGCACAGCTACACCCAGGGATGAAGATGTTCGTCCTCTCTTCCCATTAGCGCTGGCCAGCGTTGAACGTACCTTCCAAGACCTGACACATGGCTGTGCGGTACATCCCAGAGCAAGAGCCTAGCTTGCTTTCCTAGTGGACACAGCACAGCTAGGTAAAACATGAAAAATGTTTGCATAAATCTCTGCAAAGCACAGGCACGGAGGGGAGAAATGGCCCCAGACCTCCTTTTCATAGCACTGCTTCTTGGCCCCATAAAAAGAGATCATTAACTAAAATCCCTTGGCCTCCCAGGCTTATCTCTCTCTATAGGGCTGTATTTAGGAATAGAAATGGGATCTGGCAATTTTTAAAGATTCAGATTCCTTAATCATTCATGGTGGGAGAATGTCACTGAATGGGGATCCGCACATAAGCCCCCAAGATGGGAAAATACAGGGAGCTTTCGGTTGCTAAGGAATAAATGAGGTTAAATAGTGCACATATCCTTTCCTCATGCAGTGCCTGTCTGGTGGGAATGAGAAGCCCTGGGTTTGGTATGCACTGGTTTGGTGTCTCTAGAAACATCTGGATGGCAAGACAGGACTGTGACTTTGAATATTGTTCTGCACATTTCTTGCTGCAAAGCCCTGTTTCCTCCCATCCTCTCATTCCTCTCCCCGTGAAAATACCTCTCCCCGTGACATGATGGGGGAATCCACCTTCCAGTGGGTTAAGAGATTTATTTCACAGCAGCTGTGACAGGGGTGTAGGTAGAACGTACACGTGCCATTACGGGGCAACAGAGCCCAAAGAGCAGCTGCTCTGTACACACCTGCCATGGGGACATGAGGGAGGGCAGTGATTTATCTGCCATCATCAGTGGAAAAAAAACACGTACCAACCAGGCACAGCCTGCCTCTCTTATTTTCCAGCTCTTCTATGAAGGCTAGTCCCTTCTCCCAGTCTCCCCCTTGCTTTTAGCCCATTGTAGTTGGGTTGCGCAGGATGTGAAGCCACGGGCAGGTCTCCATGACAAAGGCCGAGATGTTTAAATCCACTAGAGGTATTCAGATCCCCTGCTGTGGAGGGCAGCTTCCTTCCCATGCAGATCTGGATACCGAACACATGCAGTGCTCTAGCAGGAACTTGGCCTGTTTTGAACCCAAATGTGCAGATCAGATTTCTGCTTAGAAATAATTAGACGCAGAGGAGCAAGCCAAAAATGGTGGTGTGGAAACAGGAGAAGCAATACTACAGCACAGCCATCCTTGGGGCCTTCTCTTCAGTTTTCTCTAGTAGGTTTGTCTCTCTTGTTGTTCTCTGTGTAATCTACAGCTGTCTGAGTCTAATGAGCTAAATGAGTGTACGAGCCTCAGTTGGGTGCCCGTTGGCTTAGCAGCTACAGCTGCACACAGGGGAGCAGCAACGCATCCCGGGATGGCTGGGCTCTGTGTAAAGGGTGGCACCAGCTGCAGCTCTTTAACTGTGGGAAAGATGTGAGGGGAGGGTGAGGCTGTTCAGGCTTGTGGCAGCGCGGAGAGGGACTCTTAGGACTAGCAGCTATGTATTGTTAGTCTTCTTGAGAGCCTTCATATCCCCCCATGCACAGCTAAATGAGGTTTAGACTTCTTTGATATAACATTAATTGATATCAAGCTGTTGAGTGAATTTTAGCTGTTTGCCAGGCTGCGGAAGAAGCTGGGTGAAGTGAATGTGGAATCCAAATGCAGAGTGAAATGAAAGGCAGTTTCTGGGAAATCGCTTGAGGCTACGGCAAATACTCATCCAGGCTTTCACAGATTGGGATTTACTCTTCAGCAGGGAAATGTTTTGCAGCATTGCATGCATCTCTCTGAATACAGAATGTTCTGTACGCAGACTGAGGATGAAGAAGTAGCTTTAGTCAACACAACCTAGTACACACAGGGGGCTTACGCAGTAGAAGGAGTCAGATGGGAAAATGGAAGGTAAGTTTTATTATAGACCGAATGAAATGAGGTAGAACTAAGCTTTCCAGGGAGAGCAGGATCTGGTCTCCTCTCTTACAAGGCACGGGTGCACCCAAGAACAAGATGAAAAAACAGATCGGCACGTGCTTGTAGGTGGATAGCAACATTAGACAAAAAATACATCAGCAATGCTCAAAATATATGAAACAAAAAAAAAAATCAAATAACAATAGTCTTTTAGTGATTGTAGAAGGGCTACATCAGGAACCCTGTCATTTAAAATGCTACAAAAAGTAATCAGACGGGGGCAAAAAGGCTCGTTAAAAAACTGATTCTGTTTCCACATGCTTTAAAGGTCTGTTGTCATTTGTAAAACTCAGATAATAGCATTTTCAAATGTTTATGAGAATGGGATTTATATCAAGAGCAAAGGGATTTTTCCATGTGCCCACCATTTACAGGATCTTGAAAATAACCAGAACCGAAGAGATCCTAATATTCCAGATAAGTTTTCGTATCAATGATCACTTTGCCTTAGTGAGGCCACATTTATAAGAACATGTAGGATTATCTTGTAACCTAAGAATATAGTGTATATGGAAAGGTTACGGTTGGAGTTTTTTAGTCCCGCCTCCCCGCTGCTGCAGTTCAGCTGACAGACACTCAGGCAGCTAAGAGAGGAGAGCGGTGCGTTCAGGAATATGAATTGCAACAAAAGACAAAAGGCTGGATGTTGAAGTATTTATTTTAGTGACTTTAAGGCTTTAGACATTATGTATAACCATTGGTACATGTAATGGTGCATATGGATGAGGTTCTACATCCTCTGATAAAGTTTTCTCCCAGATTATAATTTTCAGCCTGGGGTCTTCCCCAGGACACAGGAAAGGTAGCTAGGAAAATCCGACGACAAGCTCGCTGGCTTCAGTTCACTGTGCTGTCGGGTGTACAGTCCCACAGAGAGAACTGCGGGGGCTGCCAGGCAAAAATGGATGAAAAGCACTAGGTGGGATTGATAAATACCCTGCATCGGCTGCATCATCGAAACTTGACCCTCTTGGGGTAGCGTGTGTTCAGCAGTGTGTGCGCATCAATAAGAGCAATTCAAGAATAGATATAGGGAAACAAATTAGCCACTGTAAACTCCAGTGGGAGGCAGAGTTACACTAGGTTTGAGCAGATGGGTGAAACTGGTGTTTCACCGGGAAGGAAGGAACCACGGTAAATGACCCAAATGGCAGTGCTAGTTTAAGGTTAAGCGGGTGGATGTCTATCCTAAGAAAAGTTATAAGGAGCATGAAAGTCAGCTAATCGTCACAAAATCTTTACTATTTAACTGTAACTCAGTTTAAAATTAGCTACCTGCCAAATGAGAACTAGAGATTGCTCACTATGCTTAGTAAAGAGAAGTTAAGATGGGAGGGTGGCAGAAAGTCGCCCCATCTGTCCTTGAAAACAGGCTAAAGCCAATTCAGAAGTCCGCCCAGAGATGGCTCTTCCACAAGCACCATTACCCGAGCTCCAGAGAGGCTGGCGCCGGAGTGATTTCATGGGAAGTGTTTTGGATGCTGAGTCAGCACTGCCACTTCTGGTAGCCCTGGGTTTTCCGTGGATGGTTCCTGTGGGCTGAACAGGACTTGTTTATCTGCTACAGCCCAGCCCAGTACGGCAGGATCGCAGGCAACGTGAAAAATAAACAGGGGATTCTCGCAGCATGATGTCACGCAGGCCAGCCCAAACGCTGTGGAGTCGCTGCCAAGTTGGGTCGCTTAAGCGAATACTTTGAATGGGTTTAAGAGACAGCTAGACATTTTTATGAGGAGAAAGGAGATTTGCAGATGCAAAGACAAAGCAAGGAGGTGCGTTTGAGATAAACTTAAAGGACCAGGCTCATTGGGCCAAGTGGCCGTTTCCTGCCTTGCAATTCTTTGCTTCCTCACATCTATTTACAGACGAGAGCGTGCCGTGGTCCAGCGCACAGGCAGTGCTCTGACATACACCTCTTGCAGAGCACAGAGGGATTATTATCAAGAAACACACTTTTCATGGAAGAGATGGCTGCAAATGGTCGGTAGGACAGTCCAGATTCAGTCAAGGTTGCTCCTCAGATTAGATTTGACTATCTCGTAAGTCATTTAAAAATTCCTCACTCTCTGCACTAGAGTAAATAAGGACAAGACGGTGGGTAGGAACAAGTCGCCGAACTAGTGAGCCCCTGAAGGAATCGTTCCTCCTGGGACGAACCCAAATGGCACTAGAGTGACAGCGTTTCCTGGCACGCTGGAGGAAGAAATGATGGCACTAGCTGTCTGGGACCGTGTAGCTCCATCAGGACCACCACAGAGTATCTGGTAATGGTGTTTTCTTTACTTCATGAAGTATTCTTAACTTTATGAAATTAAATGTGTAATCAACCATCAAGTGCGGAAGCTTCCGAAGACCTTCTCTATGAAATCTGGTAGAAAACCAGGTCCCGGCAGGAAGGAAGGAACATTCTTGCTATATACATTTGATGAAAGGAAGGAAATTACTTGCAGAACTCAATTTCTTGGAACAGATTCTGGACCTCCACTGCGTCTAGCCTTGCATATATCACTAGAAGTCTGAAATAGAAGATTGTCAGCCCTCTGAGACCTGTCTCCTTCTCATTCCTCTTCACTTTCTGGATCCTCTCAGAAACATCTACTGCGCTGAGGCAATGAACTCTTACAAATCATACCTTTTTTGTAAGATTCACAGCCTGCTTTCTAGACAAATGTGGTTCTTCTCCAAACATAATTTCTTAAATAAGCCATAATAATAATCAGAGCACTTTACATCAAAGAAATTCAAATCGCTTACAATATCAGTTGAGCCTTACACCCCCCTGCCATGACTGCTCACGTAATTACATCAGTGTCATTTTTAAAGCTAGCAGTGGAAAGAAGGCATACCATGGGGATGTCTCAATTTGTTTTTCATTGCTGCTGCCCTTTATGTCTGGCAGAGCCATCCAGGCCCAGCCCAGAGTGAAGCCTCCCAGGCCTTCAGCTTCTTCCTCTTTTTGTCTGCTAGGAGCGATTTTGTTCCTGTTCCTGACCAACAGGTCTTCCACAGTGAAAAGTGAGGAGAAAGAAATGATGCAGTATGATGGCACAGAAAATAAGGGATACACTAATTTTTTAATTTCTGTCCCATGTTCATGTCATTGTCTACTGACTTTATAACATACGACTCCGTGGCTTTGGAACAAGGAGCTATGACCTTGTATTTTGATAGAGAACCATCTGTACATTGGTGACATTCTTAAATAATAATTTTCTTTTAGTAAAGCCAGAGCTTTTCCTCTTCACTTGAGCTACAGGGACATAACAACATCAGTCGTGTTGCTAATACTCTCCCTTGGCAAGGACACATCCAATAGCTTCTGCAGGAACAACCATGATGGGCCAGGGATTTGTGTCAGCCTCCCTGCTGGCCCAAACCAAAGGAGAAGGAACCAAACCTGCCTTTGAGTTTGAAAAAAAAAAAAAAGTTTTCTGCCCATCTTCTTCCAACTCTTGTTCACTGTGGTAGGACTTGAAGCAGAAGTCTCAAGAGGTTCTTTCATGGTCCCTCTGTCCTGAACAGAGGAACAGCATGAAAATACTGGAGACTCCTGGCAGAATCTGTTTCCAAAGGAATTTCTGGCCCAGCCTTGCAGGCATAGGCAGCTCAGTGTTTCAGAGTTTTATGTCTCCTGTTCTCCAAATCTCTTGTGGATTGTCCCATCAGTAGTTTGCTGTGTGGGAAAAATTCAAAGCCATTTTCCCCCGTGAGCTGACCCAGCTAGGTGGTCGGTCTGTACTGACACCGTTACAGGTTCTGTTGTCCATTTTTAAGAAAAATTGTTTCTTTTGCTCTTTGAAAATAATGAAAAATTTGTCTCGTGTCAGAGTGGAGGTCACGTCTTGGAGCAGTTCCTCCAGCTCCAACAGAAAAGGACACGCGTACACACACAGGCACAAGACTCAGATGAAAACAATTCATTATACAGCTTCCATGAACTTTCTAACTTTAAGCTCCTTTATCTTCTGAGCATGTGTCTCCAAGGCAACCACTTAACTACCACAGCTTTTCCAACATGCTACATTTCACATAATCTATCTCTTTTTCCAAAGTTTGAGTTTAGATCCTTGCCTAAATACCTCAGAACTATTTAAAGAAAAGAGAGTAAAGAAAAAGAAAATAACTGTGCTATATTTTTAGCAAACAAGCAGTACTGACTTAGATGTCTACTGAGATATGCTAGAATTCTCTAACTGTAATCACTTGGGTAGAGGTAAATTATTATTGATACAGAGCAAAAGCCTGGAAATAATTGAAATAAATGCTAAACTTATCTGGCCCACCCCCTTTCTCTGTGTCTCCTGGGTCTTCAAACTGGGTTAGAAGTTCCAGGAGGACTGTAGATTTCTGTTACCCCTCGCTTCTGATTGAGCTACAAATTCCTCAAGATGAAGTGTGTTGCTCTGTTCATTTTTGTTCGTGTTCTGTTGAAAAACAGAAATGTGCTTAGAAATAAAAAGGGGAAGGAGAGAGCTGCCTGGCCTTTTCTGGGTTAACAGCAGAGTTTAGTTCATGTTGATCGGAGCTCAGAGCATGGGAGGGTTTGACTGCAATCATTATTATGTTAGAAATATTTATAGAACGAATATTGCAGAAGTTAGAAAGTATGGAGCCCTGCTACCCTGTCCTGTTGTCAGCTAGCAGGTCTATTAGCTTTCTCTCAACCCAGAGCTGATCTTTATCCCCTCTTCCTAATTGAGGCTGTAGATAAAGCATCATATATTTACTCTTGTGCTCAGTCAGTTCCTTTAAGGCAAAGGTTCAGAGATCTGGTAGCTTAAAGAGGGAGTTCAATGCTGAAGGGTGCTCGGGAGATCTATGTGCTTCCTTGGCTAATGAAGGTCATGACGACATATTCAGTCCTCTGTTGAGAACAATAGAGCAAGTAGAGTTTTCTAGGATGAAAGTTCTTTGCGCTACTTCTGGTCTGTTGTCCAGCTTTGTACCAATCCGCGAGATGAACCTAATGCACCTTGCAGCATTGCACCTTGCAACAGAAAATCCTGGGATACCTGACCTTAGATTTTGAGAGTGACACATTAATTATTCCAAATTTGAGGTTCAACAAGGCCAAGTGCTGGGTCCTGCACTTCGGCCACAACAACCCCAGGCAACGCTACAGGCTTGGGGAAGAGTGGCTGGAAAGCTGCCTGTCAGAAAAGGACCTGGGGGTGCTGGTTGACAGCCGGCTGAACATGAGCCGGCAGTGTGCTCAGGTGGCCAAGAAGGCCAACGGCATCCTGGCCTGTATCAGAAATAGTGTGGCCAGCAGGAGCAGGGAGGTGATCGTGCCCCTGTACTCGGCACTGGTGAGGCCGCACCTCGAATACTGTGTTCAGTTTTGGGCCCCTCACTACAAGAAGGACGCTGAGGTGCTGGAGCGTGTCCAGAAGAGGGCAACGAAGCTGGTGAAGGGCCTGGAGCACAAGTCTTATGAGGAGCGGCTGAGGGAACTGGGGTTGTTTAGTCTGGAGAAGAGGAGGCTGAGGGGAGACCTCATCGCTCTCTACAACTACCTGAAAGGAGGTTGTAGTGAGGTGGGTGTTGGTCTCTTCTCCCAAGTAACAAGCGATAGGACGAGAGGAAATGGCCTCAAGTTGCGCCAAGGGAGGTTTAGATTGGACATTAGGAGAAATTTCTTTACTGAAAGAGTGGTCAGGCCTTGGAACAGGCTGCCCAAGGAAGTGGTGGAGTCCCCATCCCTGGAAGTATTTAAAAGACGTATGGATGAGGTGCTTAGGGACATGGTGTAGTGGGCATGGTGGTGTTGGGTTGATGGTTGGACTCAATGATCTTAGAGGTCTTTTCCAACCTTAATGATTCTATGATTCTATAATTCTATAAATGTACAAAGACAAGGTCCGTTTTGAAACGCGGTTCACTTTGTAATGAACGTTCACTCCTTTTGAAGTTATAGTTCTACAGGTTGATTCCATTAGGGATAAAATATGAAAAAAAATGCAGTGAGGAATTTTCAAACAGTGAATATAGGGAAGAAAATTGTGATCTAGTTCTGATATTCATAACAACAACAAAAAAACCCACTAGCAAATTATTCTGTGAGTAGCAGAACTAAGGAACCAGACTTGCTTCAGATTTGTCGTTTTGTCCTCTAACTCTCGCACAAATACTCTGCAATAACTGCAGCTCTCCCCGTGTCCTCCATGAGCCTCGGTGGGACAAGCAGCGGCACGCGCTGCGGCCAGCCTGGGAGACCGTGGACGTGGCTGCCGGGCGCTGCACAACAGGCGGGTACTGCCTGCCCTTCCCTTGCGGGGCAGTGGTTGAGCCTCTTACCCCAAATCCCTACTTTCACAGAAGTCGTGGAAGCTCTGTTACCTTTGCGTCGTTCACCGTGTTTTTAGAATTTTGCATCTGATGAACCAGAAAATAAAATCATGTTCTAATGCCAGCTAATAATCATTTTAATCAAGTGTTCAAATTCCGTAATGTAATGAATATTATCAATTAGGGAAGCTGCGTTTAAGAAAACCCTAATTTGGAATCAGTCTATAAGGAAAGCAGTTAGGGCAGTGGCAGCGTGTTTGACCAAACAGATAGCCGAGACACAGGCGCCGAGTCTCCCTTGCGTGCTGAGCAGCATCTCTCACTGCTACAGAAGTGAAGTGCAGGTGTTTGCCTGTAAAGTAGGAAGGATTTTGCATGTTATTACCATTAAACTAGGATTGTATTGTAAAGGCGGGATGTGACTGCAGTCATCTTTCTCTTCTTTGTAAAGAGAAAAAAAGGCACTTAAAACAAGGGAAAAGCTTCATCTAGGCAGAGTGGATGTAAACTTTATGTACTGTAACTAGCTATTTAACCTCTGCAACCTTATCTATCTGGAGACCCGTTCACACAGCATCCGTGAAATGAAGGCCTCAGGCGAATGGTTTGTTGAGTGTCTGTGCAGACTCTCAGATGTACACAAAACATCATGAGACACACAAAGGCATAGAAAGCAGAAATGGGTTTGTAGAGAAAGGGACAGATCTGCCAAGCCCCCGTCCTGGGACGATAGGACCTCTTGTAAGCATAATTTCCTTTTGTAAGAATAGAGACCTTTTTTACTACACTTACCCACAAATGTTCCATAATGACTGCGTCCAGAGGGGTCTGATAGGGAGGTGAAGGCAGACGTTTGAATTTTCACCGTTTTTCATTCTCCCATATGTTCTTACTTGGGCTTTTTCAACCGTCACAAATCCTTCTTTGCAGATCTGATGAAGCCGGGGCACCCATTAGCCGAAATCCAAAGAGGATTTTTGATCACAGAGACTGGTTTTTGTTCCTTGCAGAAGAAAAGTGATGGCTGATTGTCTGCATCTCTTGTTCACATTTCAGTAATGTGAACAACTGAAACAAAATCCCCTCTTTCACCTGACTTTGCAAGCCACCGTGTGCTGGTGGTGGTGGTTTCACAGGGTAACAACTCCCAGGGAAGGAAGAAGTTACTGGTGTTATTGGGAAAGACGTCAAAAGGGAAATCTACTGCAAACTGGGATCAGGTTTAATGGTGGTGTACAATGCTTCTGCTGCCAAGCTGGGTGCGGAGGCACCCTTACAGAAAGGGACGGCAGCAAGAGAGCCCTTTGCTGCCGTTTGAAGCCACGTAGTCTCCACTGTTGGTCGCGCCTGTAAAGGAGAAGCTGTAGCCAGGTGTAGCTGGGGGAAGCGCATCCCTCAGTAGTCGCTGTTTGTGCTCTCAGGGAGACTGTTTGGGGCTCAGCCTTTGGGGTTTTATCTTAGAGCCGTGAGCAGAGCTGCTGGCCTGGCCAGCCTGGCTGCCCTCTGGGTTGCAGAAGGGCATTTGCTCGGAGACGTCTCTTCAACTCTCCCGGACTCCACTGCCGGGGACACTGCAGTGGGTGGCAGGTCATACGCCAACAGGCTGGCGGGATTTTTGGCACATGCTGGCAGCGTGCTCATCTCTGCTCTTTGCTTTCATTCAGACTGATTTTTGCTACGTGTGGGGCAGGTGTTTTTGAAAAGGTCTGTATTTGGCCCAGATTTGTCCTACAGACACCGAGTTAGCTGGAATGCAGGAGGCAGATTCCTTCCAGTTGCCAGCAAGCCTCTCTCAGGGAATAACATTTAATGGGCTGCCATTATTGGTGGCCACTTCCCCGATCAGTGACTGGGAGCCACCAGCAGCAGCTTTTGCAGCAGTGAGAACGTCAGCGCTGTGTGCGGAGAAGCATGGCAGAAACCCCAGCAAGCTGAGCCTGACGAGCATTTAAACCAGATCCCTTTACAAATGGGAAGAAGTCATAAAACCTGCTGTGAAACCTTAGTCCTAGCTTCAGCTGTTAGTGACTTTAATGGCAAAAGTGCCATGTCTTCGTTATAGGAGCCCTTTACTCCATTGTCTAATTCCGAAGGGGACTGGGAGCAGATTGATCCCACAGTAGCACTTCAACTAGTAGCAGAGCAATAAAAAAGGGGGAAGGAATAAGAAAAAAAAGCCCATGTGCTAAACAGCAGCCATTCTGCTTCTGCCTTTCAGCACAGGCAGGTGCTTATGGGGTTTTCAAATCCCCTTTACGGGAGCACCGCAGTAATGCTCCTCTCGGGATGTGCAGAGCCCTCAGCCAAAGGAGGACCTGCCTCTACCTGTAGAGAGGAAAATAATTCCTACTCCTCAGTGACAAGCCAAAATTCTTCACAAGTATGCGCTAGGAATTAAAGGCCCAGCCCTATTAAGAGCAATAAATTTGTACCAGGGATGTTCTTTGGCCCAATAGTGAGAGTAAATTGACACTTTCTGGCACTGCAGCCTCCTGCCAAAGGGTGGGAAGAAGTAACCCAGGTAATAGTAAAGTGATCTCAAAGGGGTTTTTTCTGCAGGCTGGCTTTCGGAATGAAAGCCAAATTCTAGCTTTGCGTGAGTCTCTCCAAAGTTTCTTGGAGCTAAAATACTGTGCTTCATTTATTACAAGCTGATCAGAAGCGTTTCTTGATCCAACGTCAACACCCTCAGAAGGGAAAAGACAGAAGCGGGGAGCAAAGAGCTGGAAGGGAGACAGAGCGGCCACAGACGGGCGCGCAGCCCACAGCGCTCTGCACGGGCCGCCGTGGGGATTGCACGGAGCGGCCGGGCGGGGAGAGCCCTTCCCTCACCTACTGGGGTCGGATCCCGCCTGAACCTATAAAGACAGTGTCAAGCTCACAGGCTGGGGACAGGT
Source organism: Calonectris borealis (assembly GCF_964195595.1). Classification (NCBI taxonomy): domain Eukaryota; kingdom Metazoa; phylum Chordata; class Aves; order Procellariiformes; family Procellariidae; genus Calonectris; species Calonectris borealis. Next base: position 12,408,188 of record NC_134329.1, read on the forward strand.
CCAACCCAGCTGATATAATTGTGCAACGTTAAGATCTCCTGAGTGGCAGCTGGGAGATATGCCCTGGCCATAGCTGCTTGGAAAAATAAAGAGGTATCTACTGGTAGTGTGGGACTTGCTGCACCTTCCTCATCTCCTTGTGCTAGGAGAGATGTCTCCGCAGTGCTGCACGTGCCTCATATTAATCTCCTGGTGTTTTGAGAAGGAGCTGTTCAAATATTTTGCTAGGAGCAGTTTTGGGGTGTGAAAACACACAGCTTGAGGAAGGTGGCAGGGCGCTGAAGGCTGAGTGATGGACCAACCTGCTGACAAGGGGCTGGAGGAGGACCGGCACGTCCTGCACGGGGCTGGCAGACAGCGCAAGGGAGCAAGCATCGGCATCCTCCTTTTGAGTAGGGGCTGGGGAAGAGGTGCTCCTCCAGCCTGTGCCTTCTCCAAATGGGCAGTATTTAGACTCCTTTTTCCAGAGGGGTGAAGACTCCTGGAGCCCCAGCAGCTGAAAAGCAGACCCTGGCTCTGCCGTGAGAGCTTTGCAGCTCCAGGGTACTGCAAAGGGGCCTTTGGCTCTGCAAAGGAGACAGCTGGAAGGGATGGAGAGAAGCTTTGAGCCTGGGCCAGCTCCCTCTGCCCCAGGTTGTGTCCCACACTGCCAGTCCCCAGCCAAAGGGGACATGCAGGGGGCTCGGAGCCCGGTGCCAGGTGCACCCCAAGGAGGAGACGGGCTCTCACCCTGCGGCTGGGTGTGCTCCCTCCTCGGGGGGCTCACCCAAAAGTGCTGGTGAAGGGAAGGTAAGTGAGGGGCTCCTGTTGGGGGAAACAAACTGCTGCTCTCAGGAGCTGCTGCTCCTCGGACTCAGTGTCAGCCAGAGCTGGGAACCATAAGTGATGGTGACCCCGAATCCTGCCATTGAGGTTGGTGTTTCTAGCATCTCCCTTGAGGGTACCACGGAGCTGGTGGCTTTGTTCTTGCTCCCTTTTTTCTGTCTGGAGCCAGGTGTAGTGTCAACTTTGCTCAGCCATCCTCAGTGGGTTCCTTTGCTCAGAGCTGAGAGCACTACGAACCCTTTCCATGTACGGAAAATCATTTCATGGCTCATGAAAAAACAGAATTTTAATGAGATAAGAGTGCTCTGTGAAAATCCCATGGACAGGAGCCAGCAGTTCCCGAGGGATAGAGATGCCTTTTCTACTTCTCTGCCTGCCCATATGCTTGCTTTTAAAATTATTTATAAACAAGTTCCTGAACTGATGGAACCACTTCTCGTGTGTAGCACACAATATTATGGATAGTTACCGAGACCTTAATAGGATCAAGCTATCTCCTGTGCAGGTGGAGATGGAAGGCGAGGTTCATTTCAAAGGGAGCTGTTTATGTAGGCTTGAGCAGTTCAGACCTCATGCACAGAGCCGGGACAAACAGAGCACGGGGAATTTGGTGCTCTGGGCAAAGGAGGATGGTTAAAGCACGGCAGCCTTTCTGTGCTCGAGCAGGGCCCACTCTGTGCCTGAAATCGGTGCCGTGTGTCTTGCGATGACGTTGCCTGACCCAAATGCATCAGATTTGAGACCCATATTTAGTTTTTCCCCACTCCCAGTGACATGGGCACTGCTGCACAAGCTTCAAAGTGGTATAAATGAGGAAAGTTCCCTGCCCAGCTTTCATATACATCTGTGTCATCTTCATGCTGAATTCCGTTCAGTGGCTTTCCTTTTGCCCTGGGAGAAGGAGAACAGGCTCGTTAGGACCTGCCCAGTAGCCTGCTGCACACTGGAGTCTGTGAAACAAGTCAGTTTGATAGCCGAGGGTCTGGCTCTTCACCTATGGATCTCAGAGCAAACCTACCTGGGAAACACGGTGATATTCCAAGTTCGGGGGCTGATTCCCTCAGTCTCCCCACACCTCGACCCACGTCCCTTTGTGTAGAAGGCAAAGCCGTGGTATCAGTTACACCCTGGGATGAGTTAGTCAGGAAACAGCTGCTCTGAGGGTATCTCGCTGGGGTTTGGCATTCAGTGGGGGTGCGAAGCTCTCCCACACCCGTGGAGATGCCGCGTACTACAGGAAGAGCACTAACCAAGAGTATATAAAGTGTGGCATCACCCCCCCAGCCCTCCACCTCCACCTGCAGCCATCTCTGCGCCCTCCCGGGGCTCCGGCGGAATCCCGGCTGGGGTCAGTTACACACTGCGTGTCTGCCACTCGCCAAATCACAGCGCTTTGCCACTTACACCTGTTCTCTGACCAACATGCACCCAACGTGTAACTCACACCGGGGTTTACGTCACCTCTGAGTTTTCTCTATGGTGTCAAATGTATTCAATTTATCACCTACTGTCTGTGGAGCAGACAGGAGCGAAGCGGGGAATCCACAACTCGCTTCCCAGTGGCAGAAGAGTCTCCGTCACAGGAGCAGCAGGAATGAAAAGCATTCCTGATCCTGCCGAAGTGCTCTGCAGAGCCCCGCCAGCCTTTGGTCAGCTCCCCCTTGCAGGCGCAGAAGCTCCCACCTTTCCCAGGAGGTCAGCACCATCCATCTCCCTCCGAAGGGAGGGACTCCCGGCTCTGGTGTGCTGTGCATAGGTTTGCACGCCTCTTCCAGGGTGGACAAGAACGTCCTGTCCTCCTGGCTCCACAAGAGGAACCTATATGACCAAGAGATCACGTCTTACACTGTGGGCTGAGACCAGGCTTCCCTGGGAGGCTCTCTTTGTTAAAATGGTCGCTTTCCTCAGCCCCGCGTAACTTGATGTATGGGAGAGAGGGAGAGAGGTGGCGTGACCGTATCCGACAGCCTCCATTCTCCTGTGCTGACTGGGACCTTAATCTTCACTGCTTTGTGTGACTCCCTTCTCCTTTCTTGTTTGCTTCGCTGGTGTGACTTTACCTCTGTCTGAGCAAATATCACCGAGAAATCTCTTGTAAACAGGGAGACATGACATTTTTACAAGCTGAGTTGAAGATGCATGCTTAGTTATTTGCTTTGGAGTCCATAGACAAACTAGACAAGCTAGACAAACAGCGTATTACCCCAGCCTTTGCCCCTGGAGGGAGCCGTGCTCTGTAGAGCCTGACCCCGGGTGTCCAGGTTCAGCACTGGTGTTACATTGGCCCAGACCTTTCAGCTTCCCAGTAAGGGCGATGCAGAAGAAATCACCCTGAGCTCTCCACGCTTTGTTTCTAGAAGCTACACAGCTCTTCATCTGTGTGCAGGCAAACCAGCCCGTCTGCCTTCGCTCCCTGCTGCAGTTTTTCCACCCAGATGGATTCCTCATTCTGGTTGCAGACCCCTTGTGCGGATGCGTCTCTGATGCCACGCAGCACTGCGTGGGCATCTTGTTACTTGATTGAGGTAGGAGGCTAATTTATCAAGTAGCAATTATGCCTGGCAACCTGTTCCTTTCCCTGGCCAGTCAACGGGTGACAAGTTATTGCTGTCTCAACGCTTTCCTCTTGGAAGTACTGTGGGGCTGCCGTGAAAAATTATGCTTGTTAGGTGTCGTTGCTGAAAGTGTACTCGGAGCTCAGGTAACGTTGTCCAGCCAAGCACCAGCCTCGCAGCTCCTCCGTTAACTCATTTGCAAGAGGGGCTGTTTCTACCAGCCATAGATTTTCAGGACACTGGTCCTGGCTTCCCCGTGTCTCACTCTTCCTGTCTCTGCTCCATCATGGGATTTAATGATCAAATAATATTTAAGAGGCTTCAAAACCAGATACTTCCATAGTGTCAATAATGATAGAGGGGTTAGTGAGGAGCAGTGAGTAACACACTGAACCAGGACTGCTGAACCAACAAGCTGCTGTGTGACCTTGAACAGCTTTCCACTGCTCTCTGCCCTGCCTCCCTTACTCTCCATCCATCTTCCCGGTGTAGGAGCGAACCAGTTCCTATTAGGAGGCTGTATAACCCTAGGGTAGTGACGTACAGACTGCCAGTGGGGCCTCCAAGTGTTACCAAAGTAATGAATTTTTCAGTGTTGTTGATGCTCTTTATTAGGCTTGTATGTAAACCATCGGCAGCAGCACTGGTTGTTTCTAGAGTGCAAATAGGACAAATAAACACCCTTTGCTCCGCTGCGGGGCCCGCCAGCCCAGCCCCTACAGTGCCTTCAAAGACCAAGCACCTTCCAGGGCTTGCTGGAGGAGAAACCATTCCTTTGTCACCAATGTCATAACTCAGCACGGTTGATTTATTGCTTCCTGAGTCCCTCTCTCCAGTTCCACAGTGTTATCGTCGGCTGGTTGTAGTGTGCGCGCTCCGGCAGGGTGACTTAAACCAGGACCGGTTCTTGTCGTCTGTGTCAGAAGGAACGAGATCAGGTTTTATTAGAAACAGCATGTGGACAGTCTGAGCGAAACCAGCATTATGAGCATGCCGCTGCCGGCCGGGAGGACGAGGCGTGCAGCCGTGCCTGGCACACTCTCACAGGCTCGGCTGAGCCGGGCAGGACACGGCTTCAGAGCCAGGCCAGTTCAGGGCACAGAGTGGGATTACAAGATGCTCAGCATCGTGAGTGAGTGGAGAGGGAGAGACAACCAAACACGGAATGGATCAAACATTTTACCTTCCTGTTCTTTTAGTGGAAAATAGACTTTTCTCCCTCTACCTGGAAATCCCCAGAGCCAACGTCTTTTTTTTTTTACCATTACAATTTCCCTTAAAAAGCGTCTGCCCCTCTCCCATCACTAAAAAGAAATTAATTTTTTTTAAAAAATCAAAGAAAGATTTTAAAGAAAACAGAAAAGTATTTTTTCGTGGTATATTCTCTGCTTCAGAAGAAGAATAAAAGTATATTCTCTTCTTCAGAATACATAACACACACTTGTGCAAGAGCACCAGTGTCTTTTTATGTGTGGGGGTGACATTCAGTGCAAACGCAAGTAGAAGGCTCATCTCCAGCAGAAGAGCTGACAGCTTACTGATACGTATTGATCTCATTCTCACTAGGGTTTGTCTTTATATTTCTTTTCTCGGAGCAGACGGGTTTTGCTGATTGGGTGTGGAATGTGTATTTATTGGTCCCACTGCCCTAGGGACTTTCATTTTGGCAAGGAAAGCAAAGGAGACGCCAGCAGACAAGAGAGGGTCTAAAAACACTCCTGGTAGGTTTGAAGGGATGAGCAGCATAGTTAGCAAAGTTAAATGGTTTTATATGACACGGTTGTCTGCGATTGCAGAGGACTAGACTCAACATGCAGACGATCTTTCCAGGCCTGGTTGCCAACTTGGGCATGCCATTTGGGTTCGGTTGTAAACGCAGCCTGGAGAGCCCCTCTCCACGCTAGTGTCTGCCACCAGCCTGCTTGGGCAAGTCACTGCCCTGCTCAGAGATGCTCGAAGAGGAAGTTGTATTGGCTTCGGTTGAACTTTCTTTTTATAAACTAGCCGTGTTGACAGCTCTGTTTCAGCGTGTTTCAGTGTGACCTGTCTCCCAGGGACATCCACACGAGGGACTGAGCCACTTTGATCTCAAGTGTAGAGTGGTACCTTAGGTTAAAGTGGTGATGGTGGAGACAAACGCTTCCAAGCCAAATCTTCTCCACCTAGATGCCGTCCGCTGAGCTGAGCCGTTGTGTGTGGGGCAACTCCCAGTGAGGCTTTGCCAGGCTTAGGCTTTCTCTAAACAGCTATTTTTAGGGTTGATACTATAAATCCCAGTCTCTCCCTCTTGCTGCTGCATCTTATCTCCTTAAATCATGCATAGTAGCAGCTGCTTGGCTCTACCTCTGACTTCTCCCTTCAAAGGGAAGGGAAACTATTTTGAAATGTAATCCTTTTCCTCTTTTTTTGGCTGGGAAAGACCTGACCTGCAAAATGTGGGCCACTGAGTAACAGCACCTTTCTGGTACCTCAAAACTCCAGCCTTGCCGTGGGGTCAGGGGGAGGATGGGGAGTTGTGCCGCTCCCGGTAGGTCCCCGCAGAGTGCAGCCGAGGCAGCGCTCGTCTGGGCGCTCAGCGCCTGTGCTGCCTGCCCTGCACGGCCCCGAGCACACGGTGCCAGGAGCAGTGGCAGGAGGCAGCTAGTCACCAGCTCTTCGCATTTGCTGAATGCAAGCAGGTTCCTTAGCCGGGACGTGCTGTCCCAACACCGTGCAGGTAGCTAGTCGGCTGCACCACAAGCATGCACAGAGGATCCTCACTGTGCTGTCCAGCCTTGAGCTCCTCACCTCTGCCCCGGTCTGTCCCAGAGGCCCAAGGGCAGTGCAAGCTCTCAGGCCAGGCTGGGAAGGTCTGGTTTGGATTGTTGAGATTTGGAGGAGTTCTGGGGTTTTGGAGGATTCACAACACACGTCAGAGCTTGGCCTGCTGCGTCAAGCCCACTGCGTCACTCCGGATGTCGACATGGGTGCTCAGGTGTTGGGCCACCGTGGCTTGTTCCTTTTGGTGTCAAATTATTTACGATTCATGTGTTGCTATGACATCACTTCCCACTGGGCTGGTGACCCAGCTTGTCTTCCGCCAAAGCACCTGGCAAAACGCCCGGCCGCCTGTCTCCCTTTCGCCAGCAACCTGCGTGCTGACAGTGCAACTTGCCATCAGCCCCTTCCTCTCCGTCCGGGGCTCCGACTCAGGGGCTAGTGGCTTGTGAGGGTGGCTCGCGTGGCTTACAGTGCCTGGTAGACTGGGAGAAGAGACCACGGCGGGGCGGCTCTCACAGCATGCTTGGGAAGAGGTTTTTGTTCCTCATGAACGCGAGTACAGGGGTGGCGTACGGACTCGCCAGGGTACGGCTGTGGGTGGAACTATAGGTGCATTTTTGCAGCTCCCTCTGCTACTGTTTGTTCAGCTTTCATTCAAGAGCTAAATCACAAGGGGATAATTTGCAAATAGCAACTGTATGTTAAATACTAATTTGTATGTACATGTTTGGGTTGCTTTCCAAAGTCCATTTATCATCTCAGTCCCCTGCATCTGTTGCTACGAGGCTTTCTGCCAACTCAGCAGAATGGGAACTCCAGCTAACCCTGCTCGCACTTGTCTTGCTCCCAGCACCTCCGGATGAGAACTGAACGTGGCTGGGTCTGCCATGTGATGAGCCATACCAGTGCTCGGAGCATGTTAGGGTTTCTATCCAACAGAAAATGCTAAACATGTCAAGTTTATCTGGGCTTGCTGGAGTCTGTACCCATCTCCTGTTGTCACTTTTCTAAACTTGGAAAAACAGCCCAGAAAGTTTAGCCGGTAGAAACCATGAATTTCTCAGGACCCCTAAACTTGGTACAAATTCTGGATGTAGAGGGAAGGCTGGTGTGAGACCCTCAGCCTGTGCCAGTGCGTCAGCTTGGGGATTTGCAGTTCTGCTTCTTTCCACTGGAGCTCCCATGCACGACTCCATGTCTCGCGCAGCACAAGCCCAGAGCCAGCCACTTGCCCGGAGAGCTTAGGTGCTAAGTTATATCTAGACCAATATCTAATCTGGGCAGGTCTAAAACTAACCATGAGAAACAACAGCCCTGCTATAAAACAGACGGAGGCGAATTTACTACTATTTCCTACAAACCCTTTAGGATGAAATCAAAACAGTCCCTGCTGCCTGTGGGCGTGCAGGTGGTGAAATCGCCGGCACCACCAGTTGCACAAAGCAGATCGACACAGCTGAGCCCAGAGCCCGTTTTCTGGGGAGACTGGCATTGTATGTGAACTGGAATTTCCTGTAAACCAAGTGCCCCTCCAATAGAAAGAAATGTCCAGGAAACAGCTGCGCACATGCAAAGCACTTTTACTACTTGCCTGATGTTTTCCTCAGCATCACGTTTTCGTAAATTTTTTTTTAAATGCTTAAATCCTGTGCAAACAACCTTTTTCTCACCAGCTTCCTGTATGACAGTAGCCAAGAGAAACAGCTTCATTTGGGGTGATCCGTTTAAGCCACACACCGTATTGTCTGGGAATATGGGGACCAAGGATTATTCAGTGGAGGTTGAAAAATGTTAATATTTTATCAGCCACAGAGTAAACAGATAAAGCGGAAACCACTTTATATTTTTCTGAAATGTTAATAATGGGCTGATAATCTCCAAAGCCTACATGCTTCCTGTGATTCAAAAGGGACTGCATGTACTCAACATTCACAGTGCAGACCTGGTACAAGTTACACACCCTCTCCAAGAAAGGATATCGTTGGTCTGGATGGGAACATGGCACAGAAATCAAAAAGCCGCTTTCTACAGTTTCTTAATGGAAATTGGAGAGCCACAGGGAAGAGCAGACAAGGTGACTGGCAACCTTAGATACCTGCCTGGAGCTTGACCCACACATCTCCTTAGACCTGGGACCCAGCAGCGCTACTCTGAATCTCAGAAAGACCTGGAAGTGGCTTGGCACCTGTGTAAAGGTTATCTTTAATTATCGTTAATTATTGAATTTTGGAAGGACTTGAAGATTTGGGTCAACCCTGAGTTATTAGAATGAGATTCACAATGAGGCCCATGTAAAGGGCGTCCCACCACACATCTGCTGCAGGACAGTTTTGTGTCTTCCTCCTTGGCGCTAGGCCACTCCAGGACCTTGCATCAAAGGCCCCGTGCGCCGCTGGGCGGGAGCCAACAGGCCAGCTTTGATGATGACTGGGGTTTGCATCCCACACTTAGCCCAAACAGGGAGGCTAGTCCCTGCCCACGTGAGAAGGCAGAAAATGCACAACTACCATCCCATGCACCTGGAGAGCACTTGCACGGGGAGGACAAAACTGCAGGTCACCTTTGCCTTGTGCTTAATGACGCTTGGTCTCCAGTTCCAACATTCTAGCTCCTGAGAGATCAAATTAGACTTTTCCCAAACATCAGTGATTATAAGTCAATGTAGCTTTTAGATATAGCTCCTAAAGAGGCTTATGTTGGTGCTTATACTCTACAGCCTGATCTGAGTACAGAAATGTAAGATGTGACTCTCCATACCAAGAATTATTTCCATTTTAGATTATATCAAGTCTCTGCAAACTTGTTCAGCTCTTATATCCAGAGTGACTGTATTGAAATCAAACTCAAATTCTTGTATTTGGTCTAGATATATCATTTCTCTGGCTTTGTATCTGGGAACCCTGATGCTTTTCTGGCAGAAGTTGAAAGTTTCTGCCATTTACAGACCCGTGCAAAAACTGACAGGTATAAAATTCCTTTCTTGTGCCAACTTAATGCCATTTTTCTTTTGCAATCAAGGATCTAAACACACACACACACACTTTCTATAACTATTGCCAAAGCCTGGGGGGGTGTTGCAGTCTCCCCTTTCTCCAGGGTTTCACTGAGACTCGGCATTTTTTGACAAAGGGTAATGTCATACCGAAAGACTAGAGCCTGAGCAGAACAAACCCTGCAGCCCTAACTGGCAGCACAAGCTGACCTTTCTTTCAGGTTAGACACTTTTCCTCAGGTCTCTGCATGCACATCCTTGTATCTTTATTCAGGATGTACCCTTTGCCAAGTGCAACAGATAATAACTACTCTTCGCTGTATTGATGGCTCTTCCTCCAACTCACAGCTAGATATCCCTCTTCCACTTTCAACAACAGAAACAAAGGAGACTTCTCCTAATTTGTTGGTATATATGAAGCAAATAACATTCCCTGGAGATCACAGTCACCCCGTTTTCTTTTTTTTTTTTCAAACTGAATATAACTCAACTATAAAACTTACGGAGTTTTCCTATGTCCTTTCTTGTAATTAAAATCCAGTATTTTCCCAACGTCATTTAGGTTTTATTACGCAGCAGGTACATATTAACAGCAGCAATTTAAATGAAGTTTAAAAAATGCTGGGCAATTTTTTATATCACTCACTGAAACTTCATTTGTAACCAGTGTCTCGTGGGCCTTATCAGCAGAAGTCTTTTGAGTATTATCTTTTTGTTGTCGCTGCTTTTTCAATGCAAGTTGCATATGAACGGGAAGGTCAGGAGCCCCAGAGCTCCATTGCATCTTTACTGCTGATGGATGGAGAGATCCCTCCAGCACCACTCAGAGTTAATAGCTTTGATCGGAAACACTCTCAGGAGACGCACAGCCCGCAAGCATCATGTAGATTGAAGCAGGGCAGGGCAGATACATAAGCTGATGTTAATGGTCACAGCTCCTCTGTATTGGCCTCCAGCATCTAATGTAGGAAGCCTTTGCATTACACCAGCTATCACCCACCCGAAAGCAGAGGATAGGAGAGGAGCTGTATCTATGAGTGAGAGGTGCTATATTCCTCCACGTCCAACCCAGTGAGCCCCAGATTCCTACACGTGTCTCTGGTCCTCGCTGCCCACCCTCAGCTCCGATCCAGCCTGCCCAAGGCCCTAGCGTCAGGAAGGGAACTCCTCCGAGAGGAGGTCAGGCTACCCCATAAGCTCTGGAGAGAAGGGGAGGTGGTTGAAAACACAACAGCTCTGTTGCAGCGTCGGCCCCAGGCAGCTCTTCCAGGGAGCTGTGCACGCACAGAGGATGCCTGATGGGATTCCCAGACGTTCTGGCTCCCACTCTTGCCCACAGTTTCAAGTAAACAGTTTGGTACCACTTCCCCTTTCAATTCCTGTTTCCCTTTGCAGGCACACGGGCAAAACGAACTCACATTCCTGAGTCAAATGGGCAAACACAGCCAGATTGGTTGTGCCTTAAAATACTGTTTTCTGTTCTTTCCCTCCTCTTTTTTTTTTCCTTTCCCTTCGCATGTGTGTTGCTGTTTCCACAGCAATGACTAAATATTGACATGCAACATTCACCAAACAAGAAAAACGAGCGCATGAATAAATATGAACTGAAACAGAGGGCTCTCCAGTGGCAGGGCTCGCTGCTCTGCTCCAAACCAGATGATAGCAAGAGAGCACCCACCACCCGCCACCCCTACCTGGGGCAGTGGGACTGCCCAGGCTGTCAATCCACAAAATTCAAGTCTGGCTGCTGGCAGCACTGTGTGTGCTGTCACTGTGAATGTGGTGCTCGGGATGCTACCGAGATAAACTGATCATCAGGGGAAAACCTCTCCTCCTTTATCCCTAAGAATCCATGTGGATAGTGTGAATTTACAGTATTTGCAACAGGCTCCATCCATCCACTTGCCTGCATTCCCCAGCAGGTGTTTTCACTGAGTTACTTTTTAGAAATGTAAAGCTCAGCTGAGATGCAACATCTGTTTTTCAGCGAGATCTTGATTTTTGCAGAGTTCTACAGCTGGACTGGAGGCTGAGGGGGTTAAATGACTTGCTCAGGTTCAAAATGTTGGGCAGGGGCTTAGGTGGGATTAGAGCCCAGGATGCTCACAGCTTAGTCCTCGCCTTCTCTAACCACTTCTCAGCCACATGGCCTCTTTGGGTGCAAGGAGAAATTGCTCATGACATCAGGGTGTGTAATTCTGTAGCTGCACGCACCAGCAAATGATTTGCCTGGAAAGAAATGTAATCAATCTCCAGTTAAAATTCAGCTTCATGTTACCCTTGGCATAGGATTCATTAGAGTTTAGGATCACTGTGATGAGAACAGCTCAGAGAGCAGGAGATCCATTTCATGAAAGATGTCAGGTTTTAAAATTTGGTTTCACTCCAAGCGAAAATGAACACAGAAAATGTTGCAGCTTTCCTCAAAGTCTGTTCTCAGCCTCTTCTCAATGAACTACAGAGATTACGTTCCATAAGCCTTTTATTATCTGGCGTAGTTTCCAAACCTTGTCTCATTTAGATATACATTTTTGAGTGCATCCCAATTTTTTTCACATCCTTTTGAAGGGTAGGTCCAAGAGCAGGACAGAATATTCTTGCAGTGGTCTCACTAATTCCTCAGGCAAAGATAACATCATTTTCATCTCCCCCTGATAGTCTCTTCTTTTTGAGTTCAAATGCTCTTAGCCATGGTTTTGTGCTGATGTTTTTGTGCTCCCCAGGTCCCTTCTAATGTTTTTAGGGCTTCAGATCTTAGAAATGGGACCTCCAGTTTCCACGCTGGCTGTTTGTTTTTTTCCATTTGGTCAAATTCAAGCGCATATTGATCAAACTGCTCTTCATCCTTGTTACCAACTTCCACATTCACTTGTTGGGCCAGTTCTAGGTGTTATCGTTACTTAAATTTGCGTTTGGTTCAATATCCATAAGAAAGAAACCGGCTAGTATTTGGTCAAGAGCAGTGCCTGCTACGATGCCACCAGAAACAGCCCCATTTCATCACAGTTCCTCGTTTATATCTACTTTGTGTTCTCTCAGTTCCCTAATTGTAATCAACTTAAGAAGTGCTACGCTGCTTTGTAGAGTGCTTGCTATTTTTATCAGTAGGTCTTGCAGACAAACCTTACGCCTTACAGGAAACTCTCTGTATTATATCAACACAAGCATTTTTATTAATGAAGCTTGTAATTCCATCAAAAAACAATATAGCGTTAGTTTGGCAAAACCTATTTTCCACAAAACTATGCTGACTGGCATGAAATATGCTACCTTTAAATTCCTCAATGCTTGTATCCTGTATCAGTCTTTCCACAACTGAACCCGGAATCAATATCAATTAACTGACTTAATACCACCTGGGGCTTCCCATCTACCCCTGTTCAAATCTTGGCACAATTTGCAATTCTCTTCAGTCTTGTGGAATTTCCCTCACATTCCAAAATTCCCTTAAAACCAACAGTAGCAGGTCATACAGCTCCCACTTCTGCTGATCTTAAAGCACTTGACTGCTTCCTGTTGAAAGTTCTCCCTTGGTTTCTGATGGACCAGAGAGGATGTCATTATCACTGAAAGATATAAATATGCCACTTTTCTTTCTTTTCAAATTCAGAAATAGGTATTTATGAGTGCTTCCTGACTGAGGGACTGGTCATACTTGGATATAATGGGATTCATTACTTCTGGATGTGTTTCTTAGTTTTCCACTGCTATTTTTACTTTGAAAGGCAGTTTGTAGTTTCCCTTTCACCCAGGGTAAGAGTGGTTATGTTAATAACCCCAGTTAACTGCACTCTTAAGCACCATTAAACTGGAGGGGCTTAGTTTCCATTGCAGTTTGTCCTTGAATAGTTTTGATTAAACATATGTTTAAGTACTTAATTAAGATCTGAATGATCTCTTAACTCCAAAGCGGGACACCAGCAAATGTTGAACTCTCATGCAGAATGAGTTGGTCCTTTCTGCAGAACTTAATATTCAGTGTCTGTTCACAGCGTGACGTTGTATTATCTGATCTCCACTGTGCAAACTCCAGCCATGGGCTTCGGGAGGGCCAGGACTCCATGCTTCAATTGTCTTTAATGAAATAGATCTTACTTTATATAGTAAATACTTACTTTATAGATGCCACTTTGAGCTCTTCATTTCAGGTACAGATGCTTGTGAGTAAACATTTTGTCTCACTGCCAGATCTGTGGGTTTAGACAAGTATGGAGGGCTGTAAGTAGGATCTGGCTGACTCACAGAAACATTTATTTTCATCCGATAACCAACATGGAAGCCCAGTATTCAAAATTGGGTCCTGTTGAGTACAGAGGGTAGTTTTCTGTAACAGGAAGTTTTAGGTTTGCCAAGCCAAGGAAGCTATCTCAAGCTTATCTCATCTGTCTGATCATGAAAAAGGCGTGATTCTCCTTCGTCAGCTCATGCCATGGCATAGACATCCACAGAGACTCTGAACGGTGCTCATCAAAGCGAATGGAGAGAGTTATGGCTCGATGCAGCTTTGCGTTTGTGTTGAACACTGCTATAGTGGTGCCTGTTGAGAACTTACCCAGCCTTTGCAGAAGTGTAAGCCCTTTTCTTAATCTGTTCCTAAGCAGAACCTTTGCTCCTCGCTGATGTTACCCAGACAAACCTCTGACTATGGGTTATTTGCAAATGATAGCGTGTGATTTGCCACCTTAGGCCCACATAGATGTTTTGCTCTGCTTGGCCAGTGGCATTGTTTCAAAAGGGAGGATATCCAGAATTGTTTGCTAATAAAAGTCGTCGATAATCACATGTGTAAAGTTCATGAATTTCCTGACACTTGCCAGTGTTTTCACATTAAGCCAGGGGCTGTCCAAATTCTTGTAAGTAATAAATCACATGCCTCACCCTCCACACAACAGCAGAGCCAAGTTTATTGAATAAAATATTCACACGGTGCCTATTCATCTCCCTGTGGTTAGGGCCCATTCAGGTGAGCACAGGCATCCAGTTAGTAGCTGGTGTGCTCTTTGCTGGCTCAGGTGAAGGCAGCCTGGGGTTCCCACTTTCCATACCCTCCGGTGCCCAAGTGGCGATGGTTTCCTTGATGCCTTTGAGCATGGGTTATGCACAGGGCAGAAAGAAGCCAACAACCAACCTAAAGCTGCTTTCTGCACCTGACAGAGGTGGATTTAGGCCATTCCTCCGCTTGCAAAGCTGCTGTCACCAGACCGTTCATCTCGGGCTGGAAGTCCTCTAGTCCTTTGTGCGACTCTGTATGCAAACAAAGCAAACTGCCTGCTGCATCCCATAAAGCAGACTGTCACAATAAAGATTTAACAAGAATATTAATGTCATTGGCTAGAAAGAAAGATGCTGTCTAAATGATTATTTTCCTTGAGTATTTTAACAGAAGTTTTAGTTCAGCGTGAAGAGCAGCTTTGCCTCCTTTTATAAGAATTGGCAGGAAGAGGTAATATTTTAGCTGACGCGTAATCTATCTTGACTCTATTGCTTTTTTATTGTTTGTCAGAAAGGCCCTGGGGGTAAACATTATTTCTTTGTCTGTTTGGGCCCTGGCTTTGTGCCAAGGACACATTTCTCACACCAAGCATGTTTCTGCATACCGGTGGGGGATAGACTGGGTGAGGACAAATTACCAGCTCTGCACACAGGCCTCTCAGGTGCCATTTACACATCTGTGGAGAAGTCATGGGAGTCAGAGAGTGTGAGAGGGAACAGGCTGCAGGGAGCTTCCCAAGCTCCCCTGGAAGTTGTCAGCTGGCGATTTCAGTACAGCACCTCGCACCTTGCTCCCCACACTTGTGGCTGAAGAGCTGCAAACCCCTCAGTCAGCACTTAGGGAGCCCAGCGAGCCAGACAGATACTCTTGCTGCATGTATAGATGAGCCCAGGCAATGACTTAGCAATGATTTGCTGATTCAGGTGAAACAAATTCTCTCACTTGATCTCCTGCAGCATTCGATGAAGAGCTGACTTACATTCTCAGCAAAGCTCTTGAGCTTTGCAGTTTGGAGAGCTCATTTCCCTAGGTGCCAGCTCTGGAGTCAGTTTTCCTGGGACGCCAAACGCACAATTGCCTAGCGCGTTTGTTATCATCCACACCTAATAAAAGCTTATAATTTTATGCCCTCCTCCGTCCCGCCATCTCTCTATCACCTCCTCTGTGAGTTGTTGAGATGTTAAGTCTGTGCTTTTCTGGTCTCTTCAGTGCTTGGGGCTTGTATGGGCAATCCTCTCTCTTAAACTGAATGCGAACATCCCCAAGGCACAAGGTTTCCCGCTCAGGAGATTACCATAGCTCTACTGCTGAAATCCAGCCCAGTTCTCATCTTTCCCTGCTCCTACCGCTGAGGTAGGGATTGTTTGGCCTGATTTGACCAATGTAAATACTTCTCCTCTATGTGGCAAAAACAGTTGTTCTCACTCTTGCCTTCAAGACGGTTTCTAGACCGGGTTTGGTTTATACCTGTTGCCAAAATCAGGTTAGTTCCTGATATCATCCACTGGACTCATTGGTATTAAAGCTTTTATGCTTGGTCTCAGCATCTGCTGTGCACAGCACAGTATCGTGCAGGTGTGGGCAGAAATCCCAGAGAACAAGTCCCCAAGAAGGTGTCAACTGCCCAACCTTCTCTGTAGACACTGGATCTCTGTATAGCAGAAGACCTAGAGCAGAGGTCTGATCTTACCGAACTGTGGGATATTAACTGTTGATAGTTGTAGCCCTGGGCTCTGCTTTTCAAGAGAACTGAGCATGAAGGAAGCAATGAACAGCCCGGGGTTGTCAGTGAAATCCTGGGCTTTCAGCAGGGTCAAAGTCTTTCAACCCGATGAGAGGCCCCAGGTATCCACAGCCTTTCTAGGTTTCTTCGCCAAGCAGTGAGAGCCTTTTTGTTCAATGAGCTCAACAGAATTTGAAGCAGAGCCAGCCAAGCTATAGGAAAACCTAGCTAGCAACACACTCTTGAAAAGGAAAGGAAAAGGAAAAGGAGGATTAAGGAGAAGGAAAGGAACACAGGAGAAAATGGAAACACTTCCAGGTGCTGAGATGCTCACCCAGCAGGGAGTTGTCAGGATCTGAACCGCCTGTCTCCATGGGATGTTTTTTTGGATGGTTTCATCTCCCATCACCTAGAGCGCAGCAGCCCAGCCAGCTGCCCCCTCGTCTCTGCTGCTTTAGAAAGGCTTTCTCTCTTGTCTGGCACCTTTCTGTCTTTCCTCTCACCAACAGGACTGGAGGTCTCATCTGGCTATATCCAACTTTCCAATTTGGCTCTCAAAGTTCATCTAGGCTGACAATATGGAGACATCCTAGAATGCTCCTTCTGCTCAGCAAAGGGATCATCGGATCCTGGGTCCTGCTGGGTGGGTAGGCAAGAGAAGGATGCTGTCTACCCCTGCTGGCCTTCTTCTGAGATGAGCAAGCTCTGTGTGTTCAAACAGCTGAAAGAGTATTCCCTAAGAAAACCAGAGGAGAAAAGAGCCCATCTGTCTGTGTACGATTGGTATCTCTTCACCAAACAAACCGCTGTTTCAAAACTGACTGCTGACTGTGGATTGCTAGAAGCACCGGACACCTAACCTGGGATACTCTGCCAGCAGCTACTATGAACTTCTTGGTCCTAAGGGGGGGATAGTGTTAGCTGGCTTGCTTGGATGTAGAATTAAATTGCTTTTTCATATCAAATCCCACTACTTAAGATTGCTGAGGGGCAAAGTGTAGAAGAGAACACCAAGCTCCTTTGGAAATGACTCAATCTTGTTTTCAGCATAAGAGTTGATGGCTCCTGTGGATGGCATATAAGTTGAACCTTCTCTCCAAACATGAGGAGAGAAGGCTCTGGGATATATTCCATAAAACGTCATCACCTGAAAACCCTACATAAACTCACAAGAGTCTCAGTCAAATAAGACATTTCCAGCATCCTTCTGAGTATCTATTTAGTACCAAGAAGTGTTAGGGGATAAAGAAATTCTTCAGTTATTATGAAGCTCACTCCCTAGCCATGAATATTCTTCATGATTTCTGTTCACTCAGATTTTTTTCAAGGTCATTTAGGGAAGTCCCTCTCTTTTCACAATAGAGATGGCAACAGGCATTTTATTAGACTGAAGGTGAAGAAACAGGCATGTCTACTGTGCAGAACAGTCACCCTTCAGACCTGGGTTCAGTTCCTGGCTGTGCCACAGACCTCCTGGGTGAGTCACAAACTAACCCTGCCCTGTCCTTGTGTGTGTGTGTGTGGTGGCTATTGAGTCCAGCAGGTCATTAAGGAAGCCACACAGCCAGCGTATATGTAATATCTGCTTAGATCCAGCTGTAATCTGGTGAGGTCTCTATCTCAGGGGCACCCTGTGCCTACACCTTGTAGCAGTAAGCTAGCCTCAGAGCAGTCCCACTTCACAAGCTAGCAGTCGAACAAGAGATTTCGCATTCCTCACTGAAAGCAGGCAGTGATGAGAGTCAGCAGGAAATGGCCCTTTAGATCAGGGGGTTTCCTTACATTTCTTTTACTACATCCATTAAGCTTGCTTCCCCCACATCTGGCATGTTGGGGCCTTCTAATCCTTAAATCAGCTATAATAGAAAGAATGGAAAAGGAATTGAAATTACAAAGGAGAATATGCTCAGAGCTCCTCCTTTTGTAGGGGTAAAAGGAAGGAGAGTGAAGCGGGAACAGACTTTAATATATTTGCTCTTTTAGGGATGGGTGCAAGTACTGGGCTGTTGTTTTTGTTGAAAGCTCTGGGGGCAAAGGGGTTTTTGTCAATGTTTTACAAGTCTTCGGATGACGGTTTGAAACTGCAACAAGAAATGTGATTCCTGGCTTAGCAGACAGGTTCTGCAAGTCAAGCTTTCTGTTTATTTTAATATTTCAGGGATCCTTCAGTGTGTGTCACACGGACAAAAAGTAAGGGGGAAACTCCTCCTCCTGCCTGAACACAGCCACAGAATTGTCTTAAAGGTGCTGAGTTCCTGCGAGCCGCATGCCAACATACACTGTCCACTCCCCAGTCAGACCATCTCAGCAGGGAATTCCTTCTGGGCCAGCTCAGATCCATGTATACACCTGGCTGTGGACTTGTACTAACACCAAGAGTACGCTCAAGCTAAATAATAAGCTAAAACTAAAGGACATCCAGCTGATGGGTTCTAATCATTTTCCAAGAGAAGTGAGGGAAACCCCTTGTCCAAGACATTTAAAACTCTGCTGGCGCCAATGGCACTGTACTGGGGGACTTGGGGGGACACACAGGGAGTCTTCTCCATCTCTAATGTAGGTGATCTCCTGAATCAACTACATAAAGGCCCCAGAGCCAACTGTAAGAATGTAAAAATATATAACTTCTAGCTCTAAATGCTTCTATCTGTTTCTAATGGCTATAACTTGTAATTGCTGCAAGGACCACAGAGGGTTTGCTCCGGTGACGGAGGCTGCAGTATAGAAGAGTGTGTTATCCTAGGGATGTGGTACATATCTGTCGTCAGCCCATCTTCGCAGTTAATGTTCTCACATGCATGTTCTAGAGATGCTCATGAAGGCTGTGATCAGACAGCTGCTACCTGGTGGGCCGCATAAGCTAAATTGGCCAAGCTTTTGCTGTCCAGATCCTTGAACTGTTTTGACAACTGGGAAGGCTTTTGCTAGGTATGCCACCATTTTGGTTGTGATTTCTCCATATTTATGGCTGGGTGATTAAATTAATCGACTGATGAGCTGCTTCTGAAATTCCTCTGACTTTAAAATGGCTTTCAGAATTATAAGTGACAACTGGGCAGTCAGCTGTTGAGTCTGTATTGCTACCAGAAACAGGAGAGTATTTTCTGAGGAACTAGTTGATTTTTTTCCCCAGCACTAAACTAAAGTGGCTTCTTGGGTTTATGCATTTTCCTGCAGAGCTCCGTGTCTCTTTTGCATCCCTTCTTTCCTTCCATGTCATGATATCCAGTACGCTTTATGCTTTACCACTGAATTTTGAGCATATTCCTGCCAAAGTGGAGCTGTCTGCTGGGATAGGCTATGGACTCTTTCCAAACAAAAGGAAAGGATGTGGTGGCAGCCCACGTGCTATAGCTGATGCTGTCTGAAATACAAAGATAAAGGAAGGATAGGAAAGTCATGCATCATTCTCAGAGAAGAAGGGCAAAAATGAGGCACAGACCTCTTAGAGAGGAAAGATGAGCCAGTGAAATTATAATCTAGATTCCTTCACCTTGCCAAGTACATTTGTCAACTCTGACCATCTCATTGCATCCCTGTGGAGGAGGTTTTACCTTTGGGCTCTGAGCAATGGAAGGTGCTACAGTGACTTTAAAGGGAAGGAAGGTAGATCTGAGTCAAAGGAACATGAGCATTGTCCCTGTCCCCCAGCCAAGCCCATTCCGCTATGGCAGTGAGTGATTGAACACCACTGTGATAAGGACAAAGAGGAGTTGCGATATTTTGAATAGCAAGCGGAAATGCCTTTAGCCTTGATTAATCTGACTGAGTTCCCAGTTTCGAAGGGAACTGGAGGGCAGACCTGGGAATTCTAGTCAAACGAGGGAAAAAGGAATCCTTGTTCCCAACAGGTAATTAATTTAATTTTACAGGAATGTTGATACTTCGCACCTATAAGTGCTCCTTCATAGCCCATAAAATCTTCCCCAGTGCACAGATGGTTTGCTCTCAGATAGACAAGTAAAAACATGGTCCATTTGGTTAAAATAAGCCTCCCTACTGAGGGGAATTATAGGACAATAGAGTGGAAATCTGCTAAGCACGTAATCCGTAATCACTGAAGAGCAAGAAGCTAACAGAGCTCTTTGTCCAGTAATCTCGTTTTCATTGTGTGTCACACCTTCATGTCTGAACATCCTTCCTAGAGGGAGCCCACTGCCTTCCCTGGGTTTCCAGGTTTGGGGACAGTTTTGACATGAAGTCAATAGACATATCAGTGTTTCCTGGGCTTCGCAGGGAATTTGGGTGGATTGACGCAATACTGAACAGGTGGGATTCAGCCCTAATTTTTGAACATAAGACACGTCTGGGTGGGTCCTGGGTTCCCCCCGACTGAGGAGTGTGCCGCTCATCTAAAGCCTGGTGCAAACAGTGAAAGACTGTTCTTTACTGACTATGCCTCCTGGCTGATTTATGGAAGGACAAAGAGAATTTAACAAAATTACTGCTGCAAGCTCCCCTCCAGAGATAAAATGGTACAGTGGCAGCCGGGAAGATCACTAGGAGAGCTGGCACAAAGCAGTCACCCCATGCCCAGACCATTAAGACCACGACAGATACAAATGAAGTCCTGAGAGAGGCTTGAGGTGTTTTCTAGATTAAAACACAGTCTTCTCAGTCATAAATGGACTGAAAACTTGAGAAAAGTCCCAGCAGACACAGCACTTTTTGAAAATGAAAATACGAGCCTCCCACGTGGGAGGGATGTATTTGGGATGTGGCCGGAGTGCCCAGAGCATCGGGGTGTGAGCCAGACAGAGATAGGCCTGGTAGAACCAACACCTGACAGATCCCAGAAAACAGCCGGGTTGAAAAAGGACAAATGAGATGATCCCCTCTCACACCAACGTGGCAACAACTCAAGTTCCCCAGCACGACCCCAACCCAAGCACCCGCCAGAGCAGAGTCTGGCGCGAGCCTCCAGCCATAGCCAGTCTGCAGCATCCCCTCTCCTCTACACGTGAAAACAAGCCTGATCAGCAGCCCGTGCTCATGGGGTCTCTGGCTCTGGAAATTTAAAGGTCTTTTCAAGGTAAGGAGCAAATCCTCAAATAGTCAATGATGTCACCTCAGGACGTGGACGCTCAGCCAACAAAAACCCAGGCACCTGCAGATGGGTCACAAATCAGGGAATGTTTTTTTGAGAAAAATAGGGTCCGGGCTGGAAACAAGAAGGTGTTTTAAGCACTGGAGCAAATGCCAAGTAGCTGTTCAAACGGCTCTTCAGCCCTTCCTACCTGCAGTAAGGAGCACCCGCTCCCCCTCCTCTTTTCTGCGTCAGAAAAATACCCAGCAGCGCCGAGTCAGGAGCTAGGAAATTGCAAGAATAATTCCCAAACCAATGGGAAATACGTGAGACCTTTTAAGGATGTGAGAGGTTAGTTATTTCCATTGGCAAAAGGAAGGAGGACATGATAAGAAGAAATCTTTTTCTGTTGTGGCAATTAGATCACAGAAATAATTCCTGAAAGATCCACTGGAGACCAGAGTGCTACAGGATGGCATTTTATATCAAGATGGCCATTTATATCAAAATGGCCATTTATATCAAGATGGCCATTTATATCAAAATGGCCATTTTATATCAAGAACATGAACATTTTCATGTATGAGAAAGATAGTTACATTTATTGAGTTAGGGCAGAGAGAAGTAGACAGGATGGATGGATGGATGCTAGAAACACTTACGCCTCAAAGCATAAAATCTAACTGCTAATTGCCAGTGTTAGGAAAAACATCTTCCTTTCTATATGAACTATTCAGTTCTTTATTTTTTAATCCTAGAAAAGGATTCTTGCTTCTTCCTTGATGTACAGGTCCTAGTCTGCATCAGAAATAAAATACTTGATTAGAGAATAAATGGTCTAATTCATACTGTCTAAATAAGTGCTGACTTGGTTGAAATATCCAGGTTTGGGGTTTTTTTCTTGCTAATGCTTTGGGCATTAGTAACCTAAATGTAAATTATTTCTGTGTTTGCAAGCTTTCAGTTAAAAGGGAAAAGCAGAGGAAAATCCAAATGTACTGAGGAGTCTAGAGCTTAAGACCATATTCTCTTCCCTCAAAGCTATATATCCCTTCTCTCACCTTGCTTGTGTAAGCAAGTGCAATCAGAAGACAAATGCAACACAAAATGAGGGAATAATAGAAAAATCATGGTGAAAACTCCTCAAAAGAGGAAGACAATGAAGTCACTGGAGTCTTATCTGCAGCTGTTTCGGGAACATCGGGGCAACTGGGGCAAGCCAGAAAACCTCATTCATCTGGAACAAGCAAGGAGAAAGATCTGACAGCTCCCCAAAACAAGGGGCAGGTTAGTCCGGTGTTGCCCACCTCTCTCACACTGAGTCCCCACAAGTTCATATGGAGGGTGCTGAGATCCAGCAAATTGTTTGCAGACTTCAAAGAAAATAGTTTTGCACATCAACCCGTGGAAGAGGCTGCCAAGAACAACACTCTAGCTCTGGGATTTACATACGTATCAAACCATTTATAACACACCCCTGCACAGATTAATGGTCTGTGTATGAGTGAATGGGTGACAGGAGAGCAGGTACCACATCTGGTTCTCATGCCGAGGTTCTTCTGATGGGACTATGAAGAATGGGAGGTGTTTGGAGCAAAACTTGGATATCCAAATAAGATCAAGAGAGGATATTTAATGTCAGGAGAGAGCATGGGCCCACCTATGATACTAGATCAAGCTCAGGGGCTTGGGTTAGATCAGCCCAAAGGTGGCTCCAGTCTGTGTCAGAATCTGAGCAGTCTTTGCATCCTTCGAGGGCCAGGAGTACACAAAAACGACCCAGCCGCTTTGTGCTCCAGCTGCCCCGGCTTTGCCGAGCCAGGGGCTCTGAGCTGCAGGACCGAGACACAGGCTGTCTAGACTGCACGTGCAGGATCACAGGCTCTGATCTGGGAGTTGGATGACAACATTTCATAGAGGCAATATTATATTTTCTCTGTTGCCCAATAGCAACTGCTCCATGTCGGGAGGACCCTTGTGGGGGCAGCTGAATTCCTGCGGGGAAAGCTGCCGAGCTGCTTCGGGGGATTTCCCGCGGCGTGTGGGAGCTCAGCAGGCTGCCCAGAGCCCGGGATTCTGCAACCACAGCCCATCCGTCAGCACATCGCCCCATGTGTGATTACAATGGTTTTCACCACCCTCACCCCTCTCCGTCATGTGTTTATAATCACCGCCGTTATTCTAGAGTTACAGAGCAGAAGCATCCTATGCAAATCAGGGATGCCGGGGGTCAGCTAATGAATTGGTTACACCCTTTCCTTCCAAAAAAACCCGAGCCTTTGGAGGGATACTCACCGTGTGCCATAGGAAACGCAAATGCAGTGGAACCCGTAAAGAGCTGAGTCACTATTTTTTTCATAGCACAGCTTTGCCATAAACAGCTGAGCTTCAGGAACATGCAGGAGCATGCTGGGTTGCAGTGAAATAATTTCAGGAAGTTTTCCTTGGTCTCACAGTTATGTCCCTCAAGTCTCACCCAAGAGATACAGGCTGGGCTCCTGCTTCTGCACACGCTGGCAGCACACCCACTGTATCATCTCACTTTGCCTTAGTTTTCCCCATCTATAATCCCGAGTAACAGTAAAAAATCCTTTTCTCAGGGATAGGCAGGCCATCCTAAACGCAGATATAACATCTAGTGCCAGAACAGTCCCAGCAATGCTATTGCAATTAAAATGGAGGAAATTTTTGTTTCTTGAAGTTTTAGGAAAGTCAGTGCTTAAGAAACAAAATAGCAGGACACCATTCCCATCTCCCTTCCCTCTTACTTGTATAGGAGAAGGGTAATTAAACATGACGTGGCCCCTGGGATGGCATCGAGACATATTACCCATGTCAACCTCATCACATGTGTCACCACACAGTCCCCAGCTGAGAAGAAGAGGGTGCTGAGCCTCAGCAGTTTCCTGGCTTCCCCTTAGGGCTGGGCTTTGTAAGCTTGTCCCCATTAGCAGAACTTGCTGCTAAAGTTGTGCGTGTTCTTTCTGTTGAGCTTTGCCATCACCCTCTTGTTCCTGCAGCCCTGGGTGAGTGAGCTCCTGTCCCAGCTAGTGTGGTGAGGACTGGCTCATCCTCTTGGAGGCTGGTGAGAGCTGGGAGGAAGGGGAGCCCTCCGGCAAACAGGGCCTGGCTACCAATAGTGACACGCAAGCCACTTGCTAAAGTGGCACACAAATACCACCTGGGCATCTGAAGCCTTTCTGTGGCATCTGCCCCTTGCCATGGACCTCAAACACATTGCTCTGGGGTCCCAGCAGTGACGGGGCCCTGGACCCACCAGTGCATGTCCCAGCGTGGACAGTCACTCAGCAGTGCCCTTCCCCGTGCCTTGGTCGTGTCCCTCAGCACCTGGACATCTCCGTGGTTAGGGTGCCCAGCCAAACCCCAGTGTGACAGCGGAGGCAAAAGTCACCCCCAGGGTAGCACGAGAGAGTCTGTGGTCCTGCTGCTGATGCAGATAAAGCAAGTTCCTGTACGACATATTGTCTTACCAGAAAAGGTAGGAGACACTGCTCAGGACACGTTAAACACATGCTTCAGTTAATTTATGTGACCTGGCACTCTGAAAACTAATAAAACCAGTTTATACTTTCACTTGCACATGATTAATGGCAAAGCTCTCCATCATATATCACAGACCATGCCCTAGCTGGGACAAAAATATACAGATTATGGAGAAATTAGGAATTAACAAAACAGCTGTTAACTGAGCTAGAAATACTCTACCACAGTCCCGTTGTAAATCAGAAAATCGCCCTGTGACAGTTTTCCCTGGCTCTTTATGCTCTGGGCTGTTTGGAGCAGGACAAGCAGACAAGAGCACGAGGGTTCCTCTCTCCTAGGTCTCAGGCTGGTGCCTGCTCAGTGCAAGATGCTGGTTGGCCCCATGGTATCCATATTGCTGTCCTCAAAGAGCTTGTGACCACAGCAGGGAAAGACAACGGCACCCTGTATTCACTGGGCAGGCTGGTTCTCCCCTGGCTAGCAGTTTGGTGTATAACTCCCAGAGGGCAATTAACTTGCAGTAATATTTAATATATTTCCAAAGATGCAAAGAAAGGGAGCTTCCCCGCTCAGGATAGGCAGGATGCAAAGTGCAAAAGTTAAATGAAAAATGTTGCGGTAAAAGTCACTCCAGGCAGATGCGGGTTTCCAAGAGGGAAGGGGTCAGCTGCTAGGAGTCAGCGACCTGGCGTCACTCTGGATCACAACAGCCAGACTTGTGTGAACTCATATTCTCACAGCGCTTGTCCTGGCTGACGCGCGGTGCCCATCTTGCTGTGGACATTCAACACAGGCAGCTTAATAAAAACCTGCCTTCCTGCCACTTTCCAAAAAGGTTTATTTCCTGACCCAGGCAACATCACAGCAAGAAAAAACACTGGCAAACAGGCACATCCTTTGCCTGATTCTCAGAGGGACAGAAGCAGACCTTGCCCAGCAGGATGTGGGGAGCCAGGGCACTGCGATTGGTCACCTGCCGCCAGCAGAAACAAAAACAAAAAAGATGCTTCACAATGGTGAAAAATAAAATAGAGAGAAACGAGGGTATTTGTGTCATTTCCTGATGGGCCATCATAGAGCATGATAACAGGATGGGGTCCCACTGTCAGTTCCTGGATAGCTCAGGCTATTTCCCAGAACCCCCGTGACTAAATAGTGCTGCGAGGGGAGCTTGGAGCCGTGATGCATCCTGCTTCCCCATACAGATTTCCCCAGGCACCGCAGCCGACACCTGGCTCATGCAGGAAGCGAGGAACCATCCCAGAGGGGTCGGATGCGCCCTGGGAACCACAAAGAGACTCTCTTTGAAAGAGAGTCAAGAGCAAGTAAAAACATCCAGCTTTGGGAGTATTTGCCCTGCAAAGCGGCCTGGAGACCCTGGTTCCCACCCGCTGCCCTTGCTAAGCAGGGAGATGGCACTGGGTCCAACCACAGCTCCACCAAAGCCCATCTCTTGCCTCCAATGGTGGCCAATGCCTGGGGAAGAACAGGGCAAGCTTGCACCAGGAACACCCCTATCGCTCAGCAATCTGTGGCTCAGATCACCCTAAATTCCCGACCCAGAGGTTATCTTTGCGTAAACTGCAGGTTTTCCACTTGAATTATCTGAAGGGCTGCTTAGGCTTTTGGGGATTGCTGTGCCCTGGGTAAGGCTTGCAGAAGGGAGCCCCACTTGCTGATCATGGGCAAAGGCAATTTTTTTTGCCTGTGGACAATGAAGATGGCCACAGAGAAAGCTGGTCCTTCACGTCCACATCATTTTAGGAGCAAATGACAAGATTGTTGCCGCAGTCCTGGCCAGAGATGGTCCAAGCACCATCATTCAGGTGACAGGCAAGGCTTCAAATACCTGCCCATACCCAGCAGGGAATTTACAAGCTCTTATTTTCCAGTCCTATTACCCTTGGTTTTTTCCTGTAGTTTGATGGCAGGGAATTGCAGGTCCGTTCTCTTCAGCCACACTCAGCTGTCTGACAGCAGCAGGAGCCCTGCGCAGGGCAAGAACACGTGGAGCAGTTGAAGGGCTGCACTGGGACCAGCTGCCTGTGGCAGAGTCCTTGCTCTCGCAGCAGGGTTGCTTGATGGATCATCTAGAAAGACAAATCCCCTTAAAGCTTTCTAAGGTTTCAGATAAACCTCTTATGGCCCATAAGGACATCTCCGCTTGACATGTTCCTCTTGGATCATATGTTTAAGTCATTTTCTATCCCCACTTTCCAATTCTGTGACTTCCTGCTGGTGCACCATCCATCCTTAGACAAACCTGCCTGTTTGCTCCACTGAGACCCCTCAGTTTCCTTTCCCAAGTGCCCATGATGAGCCCTTCCCCTGCTCCTGGAGAGCCTTAGCCTGCTTAGAGGGCTTTTGCTAAAGTTGTCCTGGAACCCGGTCACTGCCCAAGACAAGCTTGTTGCCAGTTCCCAGCAGAGTTATTAAAAAAAAAAAAAATCTAATTTCAGGTGAAGGTAGCAGACCTTGACAGCATTTTTGCAGGGACTTTATGGTGTCCAAAATGGGAATTTCCTTTTGTTAAGACATGCCAGTCAAGGTTTTAAAAGGTCTGAAGTTATAATCTGGCACTTTAACCATATGATAATGCTTTTCTTCAGTTTTGACATGGATTTTTTTTTTTTTGTGGTATTAAGGGGAATTAGGTGCTATTTCAGTCACACAAAAATGATCTGCTTCAGAAATGTGTACATATCCCTTTTGCTCCCAAATCACATAGTTCAATATACTCATAAAAATTCACAACCAGCTGTACAGCCTCTTACCAGTAACAGAAGCCCTTTACTAGCGACTTTGACATTTTAATAGGTGCAGAGATACTAGTAAAAAAGTTAGAGAGAATTTTTTTAAAGTTGGATTTTGTTATTCTCTTAAACACTGTTCTCCTGAGGCGCAAGTACTAGAGGACCAATGAGGTGGTACTAGTTATGCCATTAATGTTATGCAGCACTGTAAGATTGATCTCTTTATGGATTAACACCTATGTCTGCACGGCACAAGGAATTGCTGACTCCAGACCAAACCTCCCCGCTCGTGGAGGAGTGACAGAAAGGACCCTGGGCTGCGCTGCACTGGAGATCCCACCACTTCGGCCTCCCCTCTGCTCTGAGGCCATTTCTTTCCAAACCTGCTTAAAGCAGAGACCCTTGGTACAGACAGGCAGGTCCTGCCAGCATTGTCATTAGAGCCCCGTCCTAGACGTGCAGCAAAGACAACGCGATCATCCCTGATGGGAATGATGTCCCTTGTTGGTGATGATGAAGAGAGAGGAGATGAGTCCTTCCTTCCTCCCTTGTCCCCTACTTTTGCCACTACAGACAAAAACAGCTGGACCAAAGCAGCCTGGTTCTTGGTCAAAAAGAGGCAAGAAATTTGAGAGAGAAGAGAAGAGAAGAGAAGAGAAGAGAAGAGAAGAGAAGAGAAGAGAAGAGAAGAGAAGAGAAGAGAAGAGAAGAGAAGAGAAGAGAAGAGAAGAGAAGAGAAGAGAAGAGTTTATTTCTCCCTCAAACTAAAGCCAGACTATCGGATACAGATTTTTTCTGTGCCATACGCTGCAGACCAGCCACTGTGCAGAGAAGATGCTCCATTAGCCTGACCCCACCAGCAGCCCTGAGCTTGGCTCCGTTGGCAGCTCTGGCCCTGCAAAAGGATTTCCATCCCTTTGAGAGACAGACATTTTTTGCCTCGTATATGATGTAAAATCAGTTTCATAATACAAGCAAAATCTATCATAATCTCTTCATGCTCGGTGCTTATTTCAGAGCCAGCTGCAGCTGTCACAGCCTAATACTCTCTGCTTAGGGTCCGTGTGTGCACAGCTGGCTCCGGCCCCAGCACCTGCCCTCGGCCCTCAGAAGCGAGCCGGGATCCCCCCGTTGGGTCTGGGCTCTGGTACTTGACTGCTGGTTTTATTTTGAAACCCCCCATTAAAAACGTGCCGAGGGGAGGGTGCCCTATTCAGAGACGGCCTGGTTGGATTATTTGGGCTTAGAGAGCAAAGTGTCAGGTTTGTGTTTAATGAATATCTCCATCAATCATCCCGGCTGCCTGTGGAATAATTACCTTGCAGAACCCACAGTGGCAGGTAGAGCACTTGGCTCAGGACACAGAGCAGGCTTTATTAGAAGCCCCGCTGTAATACTCGCTGTTATTATCATTTGCCTTCAATTACGTTCATGGTTGGTGCTTTGCAATAGATGGCTATTGATTCCTTCTGGGGGGCTGCTTCAGCAGACACCTTACATTCCTGCGGTGTCGCAGTCCGGGGGTGCTCACCCCAACCTTTGAGGCATATAAACCACACTTGCCAGAGGTATAAGTTGTCTCCCCATATATATCTCACCATATTTGGTGAAGCACAAACCAAAAGCACTTCATTTGGGTCCTTTCAGTGTCTCAGCTGCGCTGACTTGGAGTCTTTCGTGCTCATGTATCCACGCGAGGATATAACTAGCTCTGAGAGACTCAAGAGCTGCAAGGGAGACAATGTAGGCTAATTTTGTAAAGCTAATGGTTAAGCAAAAACAAATTCCTTCCCTGTGTAAGCTCCAGTGCCTGCAGTCATCTCAGCAATGAATTTGGCCCTTTTCACCTCTGCCCTTGCTGGCCTTTATCCCTAAGCATCAGTAGGATGAAATGCCCAAGCTATGGGCTTTAAAGGACTTTACAAGTTCAGTTTACAAGCTCCATAAAATTACAAATTCTCCCTCCCCACTGCAGAAGTACCTTGTAAAACATGTCCTGTATTGTTTCAGTCTGACGGGTCAGGCAGCAAAAGCAAGGCAGCATCTGAGTGGCAGCAAGCAGTGGAGGGAGTGCATCTGGTACCGAGCGGGGTCTCTGGCTGGGAGAGGAGAAAGCGGGAGGTGGACAGCAAGTAAAAATAATTCTCTGCCCCTGCCTCATGCTATAAGAAAGCCCAAGGGCTAGTTCCATCTTCTGTTTCTCCTCTCTTCTTGTACAATTATTTGCAACATACATTTTGGTCGGTTTGCTTCAGGGTATGACATCTGTATCAGAACTAGTGTGGCCAGCAGGAGCAGAGAGGTGATCGTGCCCCTGTACTCGGCACTGGTGAGGCCGCACCTCGAATACTGTGTTCAGTTTTGGGCCCCTCACTACAAGAAGGACATGGAGGTGCTGGAGCATGTCCAGAGAAGGGCAACGAAGCTGGTGCAGGGCCTGGAGCACAAGTCTGATGAGGAGCAGCTGAGGGAACTGGGGTTCTTTAGTCTGGAGAAGAGGAGGCTGAGGGGAGACCTCATCGCGCTCTACAACTACCTGAAAGGAGGTTGTAGCGAGGTGGGTGTTGGTCTCTTCTCCCAAGTAACCAGCAATAGGACTAGAGGAAATGGCCTCAAGTTGCACCAAGGGAGGTTTAGATTGGACATTAGGAGAAATTTCTTTACTGAAAGAGTGGTCAGGCCTTGGAACAGGCTGCCCAGGGAAGTGGTGGAGTCACCATCCCTGGAGGTATTTAAAAGACGTGTAGATGAGGCGCTTTGGGACATGGTGTAGTGGGCATGGTGGTGTTGGGTTGGCGGTTGGACTTGATGATCTTATAGGTCTTTTCCAACCTTAATGATTCTATGATTCTATGATTCTATGATCCATAAGCATCTCTGCACGTGCTTACGTCCTAACCTAGCCTCAGCATCCAGGGCTGTACCAGGGCTGTACCAGGGCTGTACCAGGGCTGTTCCTGGGACCATGCGGCTCGTTCGTTAGTTAAGCACCTGGAACTCTGGAGAAAACTGCAGTGACCCTCCACGGCAAATGCCTGGCGCTAACCTGGCACCAGGGCAGTAATCCACAAAGCCCCTTGCCTCCTCTCAGGTAGTTCCTGCTGCCGGTTGTATGCCAGAGGTCTGCAGAGGTCATGTACTTCATCTTTCTGTGTTTCGGTTTGGGCTGCCTTGAACAGCATCAGAAAACGAGCAGCAGCCCCAGCAGATGCACGCAAAACACTTTCACATCTTACACACGTCTACACCCAGAATTATTTGGTGTCAGGCTGAACACAATGAATCATAACTCACCTTTTCACTGGAGCTGGAAAAAATACTCTGGACTTGTTGCCAGTGTCAGCACCATTGCCGATATTTTTAACGCCAAGGGAAAGTGTTAGTTGAAGAAGAAAGCAAATAATGTTCTCCCAACATCAGCTGAAAGACTGCCAGCAAAGGATGGAAAGAAAAATTCTGGGTTGTGCTGATGGCCTGTGCCAATCCATCACGTCCAGAAAAACACTCAAGGACCTGTCAGGATGGCTGGGCTGTGCCAGCACACAGTGCCGGTCAGTCAGGGCCGGCAGGGAGGAGGTGGAGGCATTGTGCCGCCTGCGACAGCGGGAGAAGTCGGGCAGCTGAGGCATCTCCAGCGGGAAAAGCCTGAGGGAGCAAACACTGCTCCTGGAAAAAGCTGCGGTTCGATTTACTCAAATGCACTCCGGGCAATGTACGAACGGGAGCCTGTCGCTGGACGCAGTTTTAAAGATGTCTCTTAAAATACACTTGTTCCCAGAAATGATGACGGGTAACACAAGCTCAGGGGCACCCTGAGAAGAAAAAGAGATAGGAAAAGCTGTGCCAACACCGATGGCCTGCAGATGCCCCCCAGCCCTGTTGTGCCTGGTGCTGTGGCCCCTGCGGCTCTTCCTAAGGGTGACAAGCTCTGGCTGTCCTAGATTTGAGGTCTCGTGTCAGGGCCACACAGTCTCGCAGAGCCCCCCTTTTACACCAGCTCAGGTGTCTCCAGGGATGACCGTTGCAACAGCTTCACGCAACAGGATTGAGCTCTCACAGGGGCCAGACCGTTTCAGGCTATATAGGAAAGCAAAAACCTTTACGCGGTAATGACAAGATTTTATCCTTCCCCCCATCATGGTGCAGGATGTTTATGGCATTTTTTTTGCAAGTTTTCTCTTTTCAGCACAAAACTTAGATGGCTCTGAGCCATGGTGGAAAGGAGGACAGCGAGGGACCCAGGCTCTGTATCTTATTTTCAAGGCGGGATACTGCGAGGGGCTCAGGAGCGTGGGGAGGGGGGGTCAGGATTTGGGTTCAAGCCCAGCTTTATGCCACCCCGCAGCCATCCAAGCCTTTCGCAAGGGGCCACCAGGTTTTCCAAAGTGCTGGTCACTCTCAGCCTCCTCAGCACTCCTGCAGCTTCTTGGCTCCGACCGCTCCTATCAGCCTCTGCCTCCTTCCTTCCCCAGAAAACCTCCTTCTGCTGGTCTCTGCCTGGCCGCAGGCTCTGAGATGAACGTCCACCCGAGCAGGCAGGCACCCTGCAGGGCTGCATCCCCCCGTCCCGCTCCAGCCTGGTTGTGTGTCCGCAGGCAGAGGCAGGCATGGGTGGCTGCCTGATGGCTAGCGGCCTTTTCGGCTGACTTCTTAAATCTGCAATGGCAGTGCCAATGTAGCTGCAACATTTTTTAGATGTTCAAGAGGACAAAGTTGATACGTGATTCCCCTGCTCACCCCTCTGCTAACTTTGGATGCAAACTGTTTACAAACAGCTGTTGTAACATCCCTGAGGTCCAAAGGAAAATACTCTGCTAGAGAGAAAAAGATCTTAGCATGGACTATGTCCAGGAATTTCACGAACAGAGCCAGGAGCTTGTTCAGATGTTTCCCTTCTAGCCTCTGGGTTAACAGGGTCTGTGGAGATGAGAGGGTTTATCATTCGTAACAGCTGTGACTGGAGCGGGGCTGCGTTATGGCCTGGCGTGGAGGACAGCCTTGAGGGAGGGTGGCCATCAGGGACGACAGCCATCGGAGGTCCAGCCCGGCTGCAGGGACTCCCATGGCAGCAGCAGCCACCACTGTCCAGCTGATTGCTGCTTGGCCAAGACCCCGCGGGCTGCAGTGGCATCTCTGCTCCCACCATCAAACCCCGGGGCAGGGGCGAGCGTGGCCCACGGTCCCCAGGGTGCCACCAGGAGTTCTACGACCAGCTCTGCTGGCAGCAAAATCTGGCTGGCCATGCTGTGCTGCACCAAGCTGCGGCTCCTTGGCCATCAACGGTGCTGCGCAGCCATTGACCATGCCGGTGCCAGCCCTGCCAAGGGGAAGGGTGTTGTCCCCATGCTCCCAACACCCAGACCCCTGGGGAAGGGAAAAGACAGGTTTTCTCTCCCCGTGGAGGACAGAGCAGTGCAAAGACAATGTGATCTGCGACCATCAGCACTACCTCTGCCCAGCTGAGCCCCCGCTGCCTCCACTGCCAGGGCTGGAGGGGCCATGCACCGATCCCGCTCACGGCTGGTGGCTGGGGTGCTGGGCGCGGGGTCGGTGTGGGTGCTGGGACCCAGCCTGCTGCCTCCCTCCTCACACATTTGCTCCTCAGGCTGCCACACCGTAAGGGTGTCATTTCCACTGTATTTAAGAGAAACCCTCTTGGCTTCTGTCCCTTCATTCCATGAATCTCCCCTCTCCTTGCTCCGCTGCGTTCGCTTTCCGTCAGCAGGATCGGCGCAAGGAGCCGCTTTCTCGCCCTGGAGAAAACCGGTGCTCAGCCACACAACAGGGGGAAAAAACAGCTTGTGAAAAAGAGGCAATCGGATCCCTTGAGCTAAAGTTAAATTTTCTTTTAAAGAGTCTCCCTTTCTGGAAGCAGTTTCCTACTTTTCTAATTGGTGTTTCTGACGGGAGAGAAAGAGGTCCCTGTTCCAGGGGTTTTAAGCCCTTTAAAGATGCTTTAACTAACAAAGCAAAGATTAGAGAACACGGATCAGATGTTTTTCCTATCAAAGCCTTTTCTTTTCTTTCTTTCCTTTTTTTTTTCCCCACTGTGGATGTTTTGAGTCTCCTCTGGGCCGGGCTTCATTAAGGCTGTTAACTTCGTAGCGCTGATGTCTCTTTGCCCAGCTCACAGTTTGGGTGGCCTGAACTAAAATCTCCCAAAGGGCTCATTACAGGTGGTAGGCAGACAGGGCTGGAGCCTGGGCCACACCACATATCCCTGAGAGAAATGTGTTTCCCTGACCAAAAAAGCACAATATTATATTCTTAAAACATTCCAGCCCCGTCTGGGTGTTCTCTGCATGCATTCCTGTACGTGGGATTATTATTGTAGAGAATTTATAAAGTCATTCATTTCTCTGGAAGTGTATGACATGGGTTTTGGTTGAATGGGCCCAGTGCAAACTTCGAGCCATGTGGTGCTATAAAAACACAACAGTAAATAAATCAGCAGGGAGAATTTACACTTCAGCCTTCTGATTGTTTTTACATTCGGAGGCTCAGACTCAGAGCCAGAGTGTAAAATAAATACCTGTAGCACCGAAAATGCAGCGTCACACTCTCGCCTGCTAGCAATCAAACCGGCGAAGCCGAGGTACGTGCAAAGCAAGGGTGTTTACAGCGAGCTTGCGGTGACCTTTTTTTGCTTTGGCTGCTTCCTATTTTTCTTGGTGATACTTCAGATCTTTATTATGGTATTGTCGGTCCTAGTGCTCCTGTGAGTGAAGGTTGCGTCAGGCCTTCGAGGGTTTGAGTGCTTGATTTTTTTTTCCCGGGGGTTATTTTTATCATAGCTCTTTAGAGAAAAAAAAAAAAAAAAGAAATCACTCCAGGCTGAAACTTGCCAGCTCCTGGGTGTTACCAGGAGGAAACCACGCTTTTCATCTGTGAAAAACAGGAATGAAAGGAGCCGGGAGATGGACATCCGGGCTCTGGGCTTTCATGGTCCTGCCATTGCGCGGGAGCTCAGGGTGGGAGAGCCGAGTCCCGGGGAGGAGCTGCATGGGTCGAGACCCCTCTCAAACCTGCCCGCGGTGGGAGCCAAACGGGGATCTCCTCGCCACGCTGACAAGGTGACCCTGCAATTTTATGCTCCTCAATCGGAGGAATTTCTGTTGCGCTTGTCCCTGCATAACGTGAGAATGTCACTCAGCTGCAATTTCACCCGCGAAGAGGCAAAGGGTGAAATCATCTTTGATGACATCAAATTGTTTTCGGAAAACCAAAGCTATTCTGAGACGGGTGGAACTTTCCTATACTGAAGTAAACCTTTTCCGGGCACAAAAACAGATCAAAAATCCTGCGAGGCAGTAAAACAACCCCTGGATTAACCTTCTCCCTGGGAGCCCCCTTGCATGCTCCAGGTTGCTCCGGTTGAGTTCTCCTCTGCTGACCATTGCACAAAAACAGATTTTTGCTTTACTGCCAAAAAAGCACTAGGGTTATTTAGCACCTCAGAGCTGGGGCCATTGCCAGTTCCGATGGACCATTTCTCATTAGCAATTAGCATCTATCTCGCCACCGATGTCTCCTCCAGGACCGATCTGTAAGAACGCCTGATTTTACCTGTCAGGCTGAAATCACCTCTTCCCACACAAAACGGATGCGGGGGATGTGTGCCCGCGTTGAGGTGACTCTAGGTGACCTGTGGCAGCGCAGATGCTTTTGTAACCCTCTGGCTGCCTCTGTCCCACAGCGGGGGACTCCGGGGCAGCCCCCCTCGGGGACGGTAGCAGTGGCTCTGCCGAGCTTTCTTGCTCTAAGAGCCTGCTGTGCTTTTCGCACACTAGGCAAAATAATGCTGCTGGTGAAGGTATCTGAGAGCGTAAGGGAATGTGGAATTTGGCTCAGTTAAAGGAACATATTACTGGCATTTGCATTTTCCATATTTTCTTAGTAAAACAAATCTCTGGTCTAATAAAAGGATGAGAATTAAGATAGCGTGGCTCCGTGCCTTCGGTAAGAGTTTGTTACACACACGCACCCCTCGACTCCCGGTGCGTGCAAGGCTGAATGGGCCACCTCTTCAGGCAGGTTAAGACCTTGACAACTCTATTTTGGTGGCTGAGATCCGATTTGAGTCTGCAATTCAAATGCACACGCAAAAACGTCAACCCAAACTCTGTCTGCAAAAGAGCTTGTCCCCACCATCATGCCGATATTGTGGCTTTTAGTCTCCCTGAAGGTACAGAAACTCTGAAAACTGGAAGCACATCAATCTCTATGAATGCATTATACAAGCCAGATTCCTGTTATCTTTAATAAGGGATTATTTTTGTTAGCCAGGCAGTAGAGTTATCGGATAGAAAAATGGAAGTATTTTCCTCTGGTGGGTCCCAGAACGCCGCCCTCCAGGAACAGCCCCCCCTCCTCCAAGCCCCATCCCCAAGGTCGTCCTCCGCTGTGCATACACTTTTCATGGGTGAGGAAGATTTTGTTGAGTTTTTGGGTAATGGATCCTCTATGCTCACTTGCTCTCTGTTTGGATTGTGAAGGAGCCTTTCTAGCAAAGCAGTATTCAGTGGTGGTCTCCAGGA
Source organism: Calonectris borealis (assembly GCF_964195595.1). Classification (NCBI taxonomy): domain Eukaryota; kingdom Metazoa; phylum Chordata; class Aves; order Procellariiformes; family Procellariidae; genus Calonectris; species Calonectris borealis. The sequence continues at coordinate 12,443,856 of NC_134329.1, forward strand.
AAAGGCATTTCTTGCATTAAAAACAATAAAAGGCCCAATGTTTTACAGACAGATGTCCATCAACAGCTGGCGCTGGAGTGAGAAGAGAACACCGGATCTTCTCCATCGTCACAGTGCTGGGGCTCTGCGTAGCCACTTGTTTATTTAACAAGCTACATTATTAAACTGGGCCTTGGGTTGTGAGTGGAAGCGCAACCCCCTGAAAAGCCACACAGATGCTTTGATCGTTTATAAAGACCTACTTGAGAGTCCGTGCGCTTCACCAGGGCTGCGGGGAAGGAAAAGGGCAGAGTCTGTATTTCACCAGCTTTCACTAAGTCGGGCCATTGACTCAGCTTGTCTTTGACTCAGATGTCTTCGGACTCGGTCTCATTCGCAAACTTAGCCGTATCAAAATCCTGCAGTCGGGGCAGCGTGCTCAGCGAGGGGCACAGCACCCCGATGCGCCGAGGCCTCTGTCCCTGTCCCAAACCAAGCCCCCCGCTGCAGGCAGTGCTTCGGGCAACGATGGCCCCGTACCCAGCCTGGCAAATCCCACTCACCCTTGGCTTTGAGCCCTTCTCTCTCCCGCCGCTCCCTCCCCAGCCGGGCACTGGTTCAAGCTATACCAAAGCCCAGAACGGCTCTCGGGGCTCCCAGGGCGCTCCGGGCCCTCGGCAGCGCTGCCTCCTGCCGCCGGGTACCTGGGCGCGGGCGGCCGCCTGCCACGAATACGTCAGTCCTCTCCACGCGGCAGCTGCCCCCTAACTTTGTCACAGCAGCTGTTTGCCAGGACACGGCGACACTTCCAGCAAGGAAGGGAACATTTTATCCAGCTGAGACTGGCCGGCAGTTTAAATGGGGAAATGTAATTACCCACACTTAAATTTGGCCTTGAGATGGCATCTGATGTCTCTGTTTGCGGTGAGCACCGGTCGTGCTCCGCGGCAGCCCTCCCTCGCCGGGACACCTCGTTGGAGGCAGCGCAAGCACTTGAGATGAAGAGTCCCGTGTCCAAAGATGCCCTGATAATTCAAGGCAGAAGAAGTTAAACGAAGGCTTTCAGAAATACACTGAAAATCTGTCATTGCCCCAGGTTGTACCTATTCTCCCATCCTCTGCAGGGAGGGACTCGTGGGGGAAGCACCAGGGGGGCTGCGGTGGGATCTGTCCTGGAGCGGTACCGCTCCCCACAAAACCACCACGAGGCCCCTCAGTTTGGGCCCCAAATTACTCCCAAAAAGTCTTGTTCTCTTCAGTCCCAGCCACCATTGCCTTTGCTTGGGCATTTGTCCCCTGGATTTCCCTTGATTAAAAAGGTCTCTAGGTAAAGCTGAGCAGCTCCTTGCCGTCCCCTCCCTGCCAGACCCCTGCTTGCAGGGGCACAGCGCATTGCTCCGGGGGCTTCCCAGAACTACTAAGCTTTTCCTACTGGATATGGCAGTAAAAGCAAGGCGCTTCCCTGATGCTTTCTACATGCTGGAGGTCAAATTTATCTGGATTAGCCCCCCCACAGACACGGCAAATACCTGCCGGATGCCTGCCAAAGTCACTAAGCCAAAAACCCGTCTCAGCCACAGCAGCACCCGGCCCAGCCTGCCCCCCTCGCCAGGCCGGGCTGTTCCCCCCCCGGAATTTGACGCTTGGACTTGATAGCATCAGTTTGGCCACCTGCTAAACCCCACCTCGCTCCACAAATTGGGCAAGGCAGGCTGATGCGATGGCTGCTGCGGGGACCCGGAGGCGCTTTGTGGCGACCATGTGCCTCGGACAAAAGATTTTGCAAGAAGGCAGATTTTCAGTAAAGGAGCCCAAAGCTGCTTCAGTTGCCAGGCCAAAGGGGAGGTGCGTGCAAGCCTTTGGGCACGGAATAACCGTACAGAAAAGCTGTCCTGCGCCGCGATCTCCCTCTGCGCGCGCTGAGAGCGAGCGCTGCACTTAACGCTGAGCGTGTTTTCCTGCCTCCGCTCGCCCTCGGAGCTGCTCGCCTCTGCTGGCACAGCACAGCGCTTCGCCTCGGACCCGGCAAAACCCTCGTAGGTTTGTTCAGAGCATGAAATAAGGTGGAAATCGCTAAAACCTGGCGTTGAAATGGAAGTGCTCTCAGCACAGCAACACCAAGAAAAGCACAGTTTCTGCGGATTATTTTGCAACGGCTGCATACTTTGATTGTTTCAAAGAGATTTTACGTTTAATTTTTTTCTACTTAGCCGATTTGTTCTTTGTCCTTGTTTTCAAGAAATCTAAAATCACTACAGCACAACCCAGCCACTGGGCTGAAAATGTGATATTCCCAAAGCTGTTATGTAGTCCTAGGTATTTTGGACTCTACTCCTGACACAAGTAACAAAAACAAACACTTGGAAGAGATATGTAGTTTTAACTAGAAGCCAATCTAAGTTTTAGGATCATAAACAGCATAATCATTATTTATACTTGACTAACTTGTGTTTCAGTGAAACCTAAAAGTTTCTGTTGTGTGTTCACGAAGGTTGTCATTTCAGGTTGGGCACAATATGTTTCTGCTAAAGAAAGCAAATGGAAAATAAGAAATTCAGACTCTGATAGTGCACCGAGGCAGAATAATTCAGCATTGGATACAAAGGTTGTGTTTACTCGCTCTGAGCCCGAAGTTAATCCTATTCCATATATTGGCTGCGGTACTGGAAAGGTTGCACTGGACAATTCACTTTATTGGATTAACTTCATGCGTGAAGAGCCACCAGCGAGCCCCATTCTTGGGAATTTCCATTATTCAGCGCTAGATCTGTGCTGCAATTTTTTACAGTCCCATATTTCTCTTTCTGTAGTTTCATTCTTGATGAACAACCCTCAGAATACATTTGGTCTGTCGAGCAGCAGGCGCTCGGTGCTGTTTCACTCCCCCATAGGTTCCTTCTGCCGGCGGCAGGGACTTGGAGAGCTGCTCGGAAGCGATGGGACCGTTAACAAGACGAGCTGCAGCACCAAGCAGGACAACCTCGCGGGGAAAGGAGCTTCCCAGTAGCAAAAAGGCTAAGAATAGACATGGGATCTGGTACCATCAACACACAAATTACCTCCCATCAGCTGAGCTGCAGGAGCTGCTTTTCACACTTCTACCGGCACCTGGAGGTAATGCACTTCAGCCGGACCCTGAAGAAATGCACGCTTCTTGGCTGGTGTTTCCAGAACTGACTTAACAGTATAAATCCCACCGAGAGTCAGTGAGACTCAGGATGGTATTTTCAAGAGAGGGCAAGCACTTTGGCAGCCTGCATCACATCTGCAGAAGTGTATAAGGGTTCCTATTTAATGTAGATAGTGCCCAGTGAAACTAATAAACCACTCAAGAGGTCAGGACCAGTGTTGCTCTGATTTGTTCATCTTTACTGGTCTTTGTTCTTTCTCTCCATCACTGACTAGTGTCTGGATACCTTCAGATGGCAAACCTGTGGGTACTCAGCAAACATGCACTTAAGTACTTTCTCACCTTTGAAAATGGGGCTCCACCTCCTAAATCACCTCGGTCCTCTTGGGAAGCAACCCATCGTGTATAACAAGCGGAGCCCCTGCGTCTGCGTGGAAATCAAGGCAGCCTCACTGACTCTTGACAGCTTCAGCAACCTCCATGGGCTGTCCCACATCATAAGCGATTTAATTATCGTCATTTCTGCTGTAAAGCATTTAATGTCACAGCCAGACACATGGATCTATGTGAGTTTATCACTGCATGCTCTCTACACAGTTTTCTCTCCTGTTTCAAGAGACCTTGCTGTACCTCTAAGAAACTCCACCCCAGGGAGCCCTGCGGTGTCCGTCCCCACCGTGAGGTGGGTTTGCGGCTTTCCCCGGAGGCTGAGCTGTTAACAGGGAAATCGCTTGGGCTCGGCCTCCCGGCAGACTCACGTTTCCATCAGCAGACACAGGCTGCTGCGGACTCCCCGAAGCTTCAGGCAGATTTTCCGTGCGCTGCTCAGCTCTCACATAGCAGAGTGATGCCACACAGGGGTGCTAAAACTTCTTCTATAAAACATCTTCTTGCAAACCCCATTGTTCGGCTGTGGGAACCTGCCCCTCTCTCTGGAGGGCAGATCCAGCAAAGCCAGTCCGGGGAGACTGCCCCTGACCACCCAGGGGCTTGCCTTAGCCCCCGCTCTGCAAAATGATCTGATACCTCTTAGACCACAAAAGTAGAAATAAGATGATTAGAGGGGAGGAGTGGGGTGAAGCAGGCTTAAAAGGAATGAAAGGGAATTTTCTGTTTATAGAGAAATACAATATTTTTTTTAAAGAAATGCACGCTGTCTCCGACTTGCTTTTCTCATGAATCCGCAGTTACCTGATGGGTAAGAGATCTCTTTGAATAAAAGAAAACTTAAAGTCAGTCAATCTACTTGCTGAATAAATGCAGATCTTCTGCAGCTATTTCAGAGGACAAACTCAAGCCAGACAGAGGATTTTCCTGTCTTAGAGCATTAATAATCCAACAGCAAGTGCTGTCTGGTTGTGAATAAGCCAGTATACAATACCGCATATACAATACGTAGAATTAATTTCACTATAATATGTCTGAGGCATATTTTATCCGGATCCCTTACTGTGTAGGGCTGTATACTTCATTATCTTAAAGAGTGAATTCATCTCCTCGCAGCCGTCACCAGGTTGGGGACCATGTCACCCAGAGTGATGCTTGCTGCCAGGAAAGGACCAATGTGTTTTCCCAGCAGCAAGGAGCGACGCCGCGGCCACCCCAGCCCCAGGATCCCAGCGTCCGGCCTTGCTGGGAGACGGACTGGCCCTGGAGGCTACTCGGCAGCTGACCACCGCCCGAGCAGTAACGCGAGCCCTGGTGATGGCTACAATCGTAGACAAATAGTAATAAATAAGCAGCAAAGCACTGTGACTTGACAAGCCTTGGGCATCTCCGGGGATTTGTAATGGGATATGGAGGTTTTCACCTCCTGGTCTCTGGTTCACATTTCAAATCCAGCCCCGCTCCGAAGTGACCAAAGGTCATTGCCAGGCTCAGTCGCCCATGTGAAGACATAAATGGCCTCATTTCTCTAATTCCTCAAGCGAGGCTGGGGGGAGGACTGGATTTGTTTGGTTTTTATGATGCTGGTGGAACAGCCCGACAGCAAGGCTATCTGTCCGCCTCTCCGTGCAGTCCCCGTCCTGGTTCTCTGGTGCCCGGACACCTGCCTGGCAGCCCCCGGGCACTGCGCCTGGCCCCAGCCCGTAGAGCACAGAGGGACTGGCTTTGCTCTAACTGAATCCTGCACCTCACTTTGCTTTTTCCATCTATAAAGCTAAGCAAGGGTGTGCATTTTTGGTGCGTCTTCTGTACAGGGCCTGGGAGATTTGCAGAGCTTGCTGCAAGTGTGAAACTCTGCTATTTAATCGCAGATCCTCAGCCTGTCCCCAGAGCTTGGTCCTGGTCCCTGTGGCCCAGATGTCACGGGAGGGCAGCAAATGGGTCCTTCTAACCAAACTCTGCATGAAAGGCGATGGCACCAGCGCAGCCTCCCTCACCAGCTGCACCCTGGCCCCGTGGGCAGTCCTGGGGAGCCTGGGCATGGTTGGGCTGCCATGGACCATGCCAGCTTTGATTTCTTTAGTGGCATTTCTCTTTCCCCCAAGCACCAGGCTGCAGCTGGGACCAGGGGTAGAGCATTTATGACCCCCACTCTTCCCCTGTTCTGCTCTGCTCCGGCAGGGAGGTGGCCGGGGCTGGGGTGTCCCTGCCCCTGCGCCCTTGCAGGACCACATCTTGCACGCAGCGGCCCCTCCAGCCTCTGCATTTCTCATACCGTTCATTGGGGTATAGGGTTCATCTTCCCTTCGTGGCGATCACCAGAGCGGCTCGGGGCTGACAGACGGACCTGCATAGGTTTGCAGATTGCTCTGGATTCCCAGGCATGGAGGTGTTTTATAAATATCCCCTATTATTACGGTGCTCTATTAATAACTGCCTTGGGGAACAATGGGAGCACGCAACAGCTTTGGTCATCCGATGCCAACCAGCCGAGCCTCCGCGGGGCCATGGGACATTCCCAGAAAAGCATCTATTTGGGGAAGCATAGCATTTACACACAAGCCCAGGGGATGCACGAGGCCCTGGAGGAGGCTGGGCAGTGGTGCCTGCTCCTGGGCCATGCTGCCTGGGAGCACGGATGCTCCTCACCATCACCATGCCCTCCTGGCACCCAACACGAGGATGTGGTGGGGCTCGGCTTGTCCGCAGACCTCCCCTCACCCCACTGTCAGGGATGCACCAGGGCTGTGACCCCGGGAATCAGGTCCTGCCTTTCCTCTTCCCCCAGCTGTGCCGGATGGGCTGGGCAGGCAGGGAAGGAACGTGGCTTGTGGTAAATTCGGTTCTGCCCAGGCACTTTTGTGGTTGCAGCTCTTGCAAAATTTGATGAACGCTCCCGGGGACATGTCCTGCACATTGTCACAGCCATAATGTCTGCATCGACATGAGCGGTTCAGGATGAGACAGCTTCTGGGCAGCCTTGATGCTCAATCAAAAGGCATTTTGGGGGTGAGACTGGAAGTTAAAGAGGCTGATGGAGTGATCTAGCGTGTGTCCTTCTGCAAGCCGCTGCTTCCCGCTTGGGTCAGAGACAGGGAGCTCATTGGGGACCCCCTGCCTGCACGTGTCCCCAGCGTGCCCAGGCAGGGTGAGACATCCCTCCTCGTCGTGCTGGGGACATGGCAGCAGGGCTCAGCAAAGGAAGAGGAGGAAAATGAAAGGAGGGAGCCCAGCCCTCGTTTCCCCATGAGGGGCACGAGGGAGCCCAGCTCCTGCCGGGCATAACGGTCCCTGCTTGGGATCCCGCCAGGTTCACCAGGGAAAATGGTACCGGGTTTTTTTCACATTGTTCCTGATGGCTGGGCACTTCCTGAGCCTTTCCAGCATCGTGGGGAAGGGGAGCGAGAGGAAAACGGAACCTTTTTTTATTTTCCTTCCTTTCGCAATTTCTCTGCGATCACAAAAAGCCATATTGCAGCTAATTTTCCTGCCTCCATTCACACGGGCATTTTGCAAGGGCACAGGAATTCCTCTATGAGGGACGTGGGCTCTTCTGATGCCCCGTGGCCAGCACCGTGCCTCCCCGTGCTCCCCGAGCTGCCAACTTATCAGCTTCCTGCACTCAAGAGCTTGGGGTGCAGCGTCGGGCCCCGCATCCCACCCGCTGCCCCGGCCGGTGGTGGCAGAGGCGGGCAGCGGAAGCAGAGGCGAGCGCAGAGCCTGCAGCCCCGGGACCTTTGCAGGGGCAGAGGTGGGAGTGCAGAGAGGCAGCGGAGAGGCTACATCGTAGGGCCGTGACTCGCCAGCCCCAGAGCATCAGGAAGGGCTGCCGACCCTGCAGGCTCAGGGAACGGGAGAGCGCTGAGAACTAACATAACTCACCAGACGCCACTTGCAGATCTGCTATAACTGCAGATCTACTGATCTCACTGCCCCTGCACTGATTTACCCGGCTAAGGAGAGAGGTCTAAAAATGTGAAAGGAAATAAAGGTTCTGCCGAGTTTTGTGCTCTCTATTCATGACCGGGTCACTCAGCAGCCATATAAAGAAGTTGCAGAGCTCAGCGGGTACCCAAGGGGACTTTCTGTGTGATACGAAGATGAAAAATCTTTCAGTTCGTCACTTCTGGAAAAACAGAGCTTTTGCTTAACCTGAATGTTTCCAGGGCCCCAGCGGGAGTGCAGCCCTACCCTCGCTGCAGGCAGGATGCAGCACGGATGCTCTTGCTCACAGGAGAGTGTGTGTGGCCACGTTGGTTCCCTCTCGCCGTGTTGCAGTTTGCCAGCGAGGGGAAGCCAGTGCCCCCAGGGTGTCTCAGCAGGGTCTGGGCTGGGAACCCCAGCCCCAAATGTGATCAGAGCCCTGAGCCAAGCAACGGGACCCTGCTTCGAGCATCCACCACCCCCTAATTCCTCCCCGGTTCAGCTTTCACTTGCTTTCCCTTAGTAAGGACATTCTTTTTCTCTTTACCAACTGCAAAGCTGGGGAAACCTAATGCCAGTATTAAGAAAAATACTTTTCAAATTATCCTTTAGTTCCAACAGCTTAATGTCCTTACACATGCTTAGTGTGGAGTTTCAGCCTCATCTGTCTGCAGCGGGACAGCCCGCCTCGATTGGGAGCAGCAGGACCCCTTTCATGTCGATGTGCTGGTCCCCCGGCCAGCTGCGGGGAGGAGAGGCCACGTGGAGCATCGGGCCCTCCCAGGAGGAGACCCCCGAGAAGGGTTGAGCATGCGTAGCTGGTTACGTTTTAAGGTTGTATCCACCCGTGCTGGAAAAGATGCAACGGGTGGAGTGGTCCTTCTTTCACCGTGGGTGGTGCTGAGGGTTTCTGCAGCCCCTGTGCTCTCATGTTGGCTCTGAGAGCGGGACCTGGTGCCCGTGACTTCAGCGTGGGCACGGCCGTGCTTCGTGCTCTGTGTGTGCAGAGCACCGAGCGCAGGGAAGGACTAACCCATGGCACGAGCCTGGGGATTTCATCTTTGCCTGGCTGGAGGCTCTGCCATCGTCCCCTCGAGGGGGGAATGTGAGTTATGTGCCAGATGAGCCCGTGGAGTGCGGAGCAGTCGAGGCGATGACATCCGGGGGGTCTGTGCGGGCACAGATGGTCCTTTCGGAGAGTAACAGGACAGGCAGGAGCAAGGCTGCAAAGTGGTCTGCTGCTGAGCCCTTCCTACCTCCCCGCGCCACTGGAGTCCAGACGAAAGCAGCCGTAAGCTGGTGGGGGTGGCTGGCAGCTTGTCAGGTGCTTTTCCAGTTGCAGTGGTTGGAGCCTGCACCCTTGCGCCCGCGCCGCCCCGCCTGTGCTGCTCCTCCGCATCGCACGGCCGTCCCGCCTGCCTTACCCGGCGTTTTCTGGGTGAGGGAACACGTCACCCCAAAGCGGGGCTGCCCTCCGCCCCCTCTCTGCTCCCCCTCCTGCCCCTTCCTGCTCCACAAATAAACAGGGAGGTGCTGACAGCTGCCAGGTTTGGCCAGAAGACTTTTGACAGAAAATTGAAGCCCCCGCTGCGAGGAGGGCGAGCTGGGGGGGCTGCATGCTTGCAGAGCAGCCGGGAGCGCGGCCGGGCTGAGGAGGCTGCATTTTTAAAGCAAATTCAAATAGCAGCCTGATGCTCACCTGAGCAGAGCGAGCTGTGAAAGCCCAGCCCAACATTTAATTTCCTTTCCTCTCCTTTTTTTTTTTCCTGAAGTAACTCATACGTAACATCTGGCATTCATCTTTTTTTTTCCTTCACATGCACGGCAGAAACCCTGGTGTGAGTCATGTCCATTTAAATATGGAAGCACATCATAAAACCTAATGGAGAGTCCAAGAGGTGAGCTTTTATGTGGTTAAAACTCATAGAGAGGTCAAGATTGTTTGGTTTAAACATGGGGGGTCATTCTGCGCATGAAGGTGGTCCTCTAAACCTTTAGAAAGGCTTGTTTGCTCAGCGCGAGAGCTCAGCTCAGCGCCCCGCGGTTTTACTGTCTGGCTCCCGACGGCGCTGTGACTGCTGCAGGGAAAGGCTGCGTCACCGCAGCGCTCCCCGTCGCCAGCGGAGGGGAAACACGGGGCATGGGCCACATCCCGCAGCCATGGGGAGCCCACGGCCTCGTGGAGGGGTCCCCAGCCAGCAGCAGAAGTGGGAATTGGGGCTGTGCTGTCGATGGGGTTTTGGGGTTGTCACCTGCCTGTCCTGCAAGGCCAGGGGAGTTTTGCATTTGCCTGTCACCTGTAAAACCCGACATGTTTTATAGGACAGGGAAGAGGAGGAGTGTTAACAATTCATTTCTCCTTGTTAAACTCCAGTTTTGTTTTATTGACTCTGAAATAATTTTTGGTGACCATTTATTACTACTTTATTGGCTAGTTTATTGTGACTTAAGCGCACGATAAAGCAAACCTTCTGGTCGGGGCTGGCGTAAAGATGCTGTTTGATCTCCGAATTCTTTTGCCTGATGTACATTAGCTTGAGCCAAAACCAGGCATCTGCAGCCCGTCTGGGATCAGACGGTCCCTGCCTGTCCCTGGGACAGAGTCTCGTCCCAGTGACTATCCCAGCCATGGGCATGAGTGAGTCCCAGCCTGGGGAAGCAAGGGCAGGATCTGCTCCTCTGCTCCTGGAATAGACCAGCTCAAAGCTTCAGGCTCCTCCTTGCTGATCCCCAGGACAGGGATGATTTTTGACCGTAAGCAAACAAGTCAGTCGGGGTTATTAACCCTGGATTATATCAGTGTGGATGATCGGTGTAGCCAAGATCACGTCCGACTCTCGCTTCAGTGCAGTCTTGGCTGTGGCAGGCACCAGACCCGACCCATCCCATGTCCTCAGACACCTGCTCTGACCAGAGGCTGCAGATTTAGGATGCAATTAAAATAATGACAGCCAGGGGCAAAGTCCCAGCACTTAGGGTCTGCTCTGTGGTCCTCCCTCCCTCTGGCCTTGTTTCCATTACCATAACAACATCTCTATTTACTGCTGGTGTCCCTGGTCACCTAACGCTAGCGTGCCGAGTGTCTTGACTAATATAAGCCCCTTCCTCAGCTGTCTTTTGGATTTTCCACTATTTAATCCCCAGTTGTCAAGTTGGCCCTGGATTGGATGATGGTAGCCTGCACAGTCACCTCTGAGAGTGAAGGAGGAGGTGACGGTCCCTGCTCGAGACTCTCCTCTGCCCCTGGGCTCTGTCCCAGTATCATAGGGCTGCGGGGATCGGTGCAGTCGGGTTTTGCTGTGGGACCAGCCTTTGAACAGAATCAAGGGGCAATGGCTGGTCCCCGTGGTGGTGAGGAACCTCCCAGGTAACCGATCGGCACATCCTGCTCCTGACCCCAAAGTTTGGGGTCTGCTCGGCAGAGATTGGACACCTCCCCTTGCCCCAGGGATCCTGGGGATGCTCTTCATGCCTCCTGCTCCCTTCCTGCAAATCCAAGGGACAAACGATACCCTCATCTCGCGCCGACCTGCTCTGTATCCGCTGCGCTCGTGTTTATCCATCACTCGCCAGGCTGCTCGTGAAGAGAGCAAAACCAAGCTGGGTTTGTGCACTCTGGCTAATCTGTGGTTTCTCCTCTGCTGAAGACATTTAAGTGCTTGGGAGAAGGTGCAATTTCATTTAACGTCGCTCTGTCCTGTCTCTCGCTGCTTCCTGCCAAGAAACTGTCAGTTCCAGCCGAGCTTCCCGTTTGCTTGTTCTTTGCCATACCATGAAGTCTGGGCTCAGTTTGTGGCTCCTATAACTGCAGAAAAACAAATCCATCCTGCCCTTGCAGCCCAGGGCCGTGCCTGAACTTCCCTGGGCCCTGAGTTTGCTCCTCCACTATTCCTTCTCTGCCAGCCTTGCCCCTGCTTGCTGCCAAAAGGCAGAGAAAATGGAATCTCATGCTAATAAGCAATCCAGGTCGAGGTCTTGTTTGAACACAGTCAAAAATGGCCCCTGTCCAGCCTGACTTGCAGCCTTTTGCCTTGCCAAAGCTGAGAGAAGTGGGGAAGAGGCTGTCAAACCAGGCTGCTTTTAGACCCAGACTTGTGCAGAAGAGAGACAGGCAGGAGGACGCTGACACCGAACCCCCGTTGCTCTAGCTTCTCAGCAGGGCACGATGACGGGATTTATCTTGTTCCCTCAGCCCCGTTCCCCTGTCACCATCTCCCCTATTCTTTTTTCATTTTCAGGTACAAGGTTTGCTAGTCCTTCCAAGGGATTTCCATGCAGGTCTGGCAGAGACGCTGCCATATGTTTTTCATTTTGATAACTCCCCTATGGTGTCTGTTATCACCCAAGTCTCTATTAAGATTTATTCCTGTTATTGTAGCAGTCATTTTCCCCAGTACATGTGCATTGTATTTGGAGAGAGTCATAACCACTCTCCACATCCAACAGATGCTGTAGTCAGAGCGACTCCTGCTTCCATTTACCAAACCTTTCTGCTAATATGGGATTTCACCAATAACCACAAGTGCTGTTCGCTCCCCAAGATTTCTACATTGTCATTGCTTGAGTGTGTTAGCGGCAAAACACCGATCAGAGCTCCAGTCCCTCGCGAAGGGAAAGTTTTGCTTGGCTTTGCTTTTCAGCCACTTTCCCTTTCAAAGCAGTGAGAGATTCCTGCTCCCGATGGCTGGAGCCAGGAGCCCGATGCCTGGAGCAAGGACAGGGGCACACAGCCGATGTGAGATGGGCAAAAGGCTGGTTCCCCTCGCGCGTAGGATTTGATGAGGGTGGGTTGGGGAGGGGGATGGGACCTGCTGGACCTGGTATATGGATTTAAGAAGAGCCCAAGATGCCTTGCATGGAGCTGGATGGGTCAGGCTTTGATGGCGTCTGTTTGGTGGTGCCCCCCCAACAGCTCTGCCTCTTGGCAGGAGGGTATGAAAGAGATGTCCCTCATCCCCAGGGGCTGGCAGTGACCCTGGCCCCGTGGCTGCTTTGCTCTGGTCCCTATCGCAGGCAGCAGCGCAACTTGGGCTCCCTAAGGGAGGCAGCCTGCCCGCAGCATCCACAGACCCTTCCAATTTGCCCCTCTTTCATCCCGAAGCTGTTTGGTCAGCTCATACGGAAGAAAGGAGCTCCAAATGCTTTCCGGGCCTAATAATATCCATCAAAGCATTTCCAGGGCTGAGGCGAGGATATACACTGCAGCACGCAGAGCAGGAAATGGGCTCGGGTTTTCCAAAGCTGTCTCTTCCAGCCAGAGCAAACCACAAGATCACGGGAGGACAAGAGCGCTGCGCTCGTGGTTTTGTTTGCCCCAGAAGGAATTGATTTGATGAGAAAGGAAATTGGCTTTCTTTAATCTGTCCTTGTGCTAATTCCGCAGAGGAAGGCGTGAGCACCAGCAGTTCCCGAAACTGAACCACCCCTCAGTGCCAGTCGGTCCGTGCTATTTGCGGGGATGGCGGTGTTTCCCAGGCCACGGCCCACGGGAAGCACCCGCGGACCGCGCTGAGCCGTGCGTGGCGGAGGCGGAGAGCCCTCGCCTCCAGGGCCAGCGGCAGCCGGGGTCCCCACAGAGCCAGTGGCCAGCACAGCTCGGGCGCCGGGTGTGTTACGGGTCCCCTGACACATGTGCCTTCCTCAGATGACGGGGGTCTCGCCACTGGCTTCGGCAGGGACAGGTTTTCTCCAGCAAAAGCCATGAGGAAGGAAACAGCTGTGCTGCTTCTCATCTCTGGGGAGTCTGACGGTGCACCTTCACATCTCTTTTCCAAATCCTGTCTCTGAGCCCAGTAGGACAAGAAGGAGGATGTTCCTCATGCATCAGCCACGTGTGTGAGAACAGGTTAGATTCCAACACACTTTTCCATTAAAAATATTCATTGAGAGAATCACAAGAAATGTAAAAAATCCATGGGAACGTGGATTCCTGACTGGTTCCAGGCTGGCATTTCAATGAAAAGGGGGAAATGGTATTAATGAGTAGGAAGAACAAGAGCTAAGTAAGATGTCGTCAGAGAAGAGCTAGAAATGGTGCAGTGTTATTTTATACAACAAAACCTAAAAATACAATAAATAAATTATACAGAAACCTAAGCCAAAATTATCCTGGATCCCTTTCAATGCCAAACAGCTTTCCCAAGGTGACTAAACATCATCACTGCTGCTTGCACAGAAGGACATTGAGATGCAACTAGCAAAGGGATTTAAATGTGCCGAGCAACCCTGGACACCCCGTGTTGAACTTGTTTGAGGCATCGCAGAGGCAGGAGTGGGAGCACCGAGCCTTGCTCCGCTCCGCTCTGCTTCATTATGCTTAGTTAGTTCAGTAACACACCATTGCTCTTAGCAGGGCTTGTGCAGGGATTACAAAGCCTATTGTAAGGGCTTCCTGGCGTTTGGTGAAGTCCCTGCCCCTTCCTTTCCGTGAGATGCCTGTTAAGGGGTGCCAGGTCTCTGGCCAGGACTCTGCAGGCAGGAGCACGCAGGGTGCAGGGCACATCGTGCCTGTGGGCAGGGCTGGCAACCTGGCCAGCTGGTCTCAGTGCCTGGCAGGCCCTGACCGCAGTGGCTACCCGCTCCAGCAGCCTGGAGTTCCAGCAGAGACAATCTGCCTGTCCCCAGCACGCGCAGCAAGATATCTGCCTGGGTTGGTGGGGTGGTGGAAGCAGGATCCAGAGCAATGGCCTGAAATCCTCAAATTCCGCGTGCCCAGGGAGAGGCATGTGCTGTCAGTAATATTGGTGCGGGTCTGCAGGCAGGCAGAAGGGATCACCACCACTCCTGCCTCACCTGCTCCACCGCAACGCTCCGAAAAGGGGCGAGGTGTCCCCCAGGGTACAGGGAAATAGCAAATGGAGCTGAGAACAGCCCACAGGTCACAAAATCCCCTGAGAACAGGCACATCCACAAGTGGGTAAAGTGAGAAGGAGAAGGAGAAGGAGAAAGAAGGAGAAGGAGAAGGGAGAAGGGAGAAGAGAAAGGGGTGGAGCAGGCTGGCAGAAGCAGCACTGCTTTTTTTGCAGACAAACATGGGCTCCAGGAAGGGTCCTGGGCTCGTCTTCAGCTCTGGTCTCTGCTCCCAGCAACTGCGCTCTCCCATATGACTTTAACATGTGTGAGCTGCCCTCGGTGACGGTGCAGAGCCCGCTGCTCTCAGCTGGACATGTTCCAGAGGGTACAGCTCCAGCACTGACACAAAAAGAAAAATCTCTGGGATGGAGTTAGTCAGTTTTTATGCTGGATTGGATTTGAAGAAGCAGCTGATATTGGCTGAAGCATCCGATCCTTATGGTGCTTGGGTTAAGTTTGCAACGTGTCCGATGAAATACCTGGCAATGCAGGGAGAGGATTTATCCCAGTGGGAGCCCTGTAGATTGTGCAGCCTCCTGTTAGCATGCTGAGCCCTGCGGTTTATTGTTGTGTTAATTTGTTTGTGCTAACATACTGTGTTGTGTTAGTGATTAATATATAACATCATCTGTCACACCAAAACCCCATGAAAACATATGAGCTCCAGAACAAGTGATGTTGATCTGTTCTTTGCTGTGACAGGGGACAAGGTGGAATAACAAGGAACCTCAGGGGTATTTTACCAGTCTAACAGAAAAGGGAAAAAGTCCTCTCAAGGAAAAAATCCTTACAGGACAGTCTACAGCAACTGCAGGCAGGACACCTCATCTCCTGACAGTGACTGAGCTGCGTAATGCCCCTCCATGCGAGGACTGCGCCCGTCTAACTGCAGCCCCACGCGGGGTGGCACCATCTGGGCTCCCCTGCGTGGAAGCGAACTCCCCCCCAGCCAACCTGCATGGCCGCAGCGGCTCCACCGGTGCACGGCGCCTGTGTGGGTCAGGCGTCAGTGACTGCATCCGAACGAGAACCAGGCTGCCTTTAGCCAAAATAAATGTCTGCAGAGGATTCTACATATAAACCTTCAGTGCCACAACCACAACCGAGTCATGGAGAAATGCCTCCCCTTCCCTCTAGCGACTCGGTTGCAAGTGGGTGGCTTGAAAACGACTCTCGCTCCTCAGAAAGGATCTAGCAAGAAGCGGCGAGGCGGCTGCTTTCCCTTCGGGTGCAGTGCAGCGGCAGTGTCCTCCTGCGCTCTGCAGGGCTCCTCACCGCTCTTCCCCAAACTTGTGCTGCGATAAGGAAACACGCTTCAACTGGGCCATTTTTGGCACCTCAGTGCTGAGTGGGGGACATCCTTCCTTCAAACTAAAAGCACTTCATTCCCCCAGAGCTGCAGCCCCGTTTCCCTGCGCGCTCAGGGAGCGCAGGCAGCTGGGCAAGAGCTTCCCCCTCCTCGCCGGAGCTGGGGTGCGAGTGAGGAAAGGGCCAGGCTAGAGGGGACGGGCACAAATTCCCCCACACATATTAAGTGGCAGCCGTGTGTGTCAGCCCCAGGCAGCAGAGCAGCACCCCTGTACAGACCTTTTTGACAGCATTAATGAACATTAATGAGGACAGGAGTGACAGAGAGTGACTGGTGCACTCAAAACCAGATGAGCTGGGGTGGAGTCCTGGGGGAGCCCCAAGGCAATGACCCCAACTGCCATGTCCCCTTGCCCAGGCCACCCTGGAGCTCCCAAGGGAGCTCTGAGCTCCGGGACTAGGCAGGGGTCCCAAAAACTTCACAGTCACAAACCAGGGGCCACACAGGGCAGCTGCACTGCAGGAGAGCATGGATAACTCACTGGAGAAGCACGAGCAGTTGTCGGGGGGTTGGGGGGGAAGGAAAAGGAAAAGGAAAAAAGGGGGGGAAAGGAAGAAACCCCGCCGGCTGTGTGCTGGGGGAGAGTGGCTGACAGTTTTATTTCTGAGAATTTCCCCGTGCGTGATTTCTACATTGGGATCTGCAGGCAAGTGACCCCATAAAACCAGCCCAAAATCCCCATGGCAAATAACGTGGAGCCAAGGCTGGCAAGCAGGAGCCAGTGGGGAGTGGGGGGGGTGCGGGAGCCCAGCCCCACTCCCCTGGGCCCTATGGAGCCCCACGTACAGCCACGGGCTCCCTGCCGTGCCCATCTCTGGGGTCAGGCAGCCCAGGGAGCCCCACGAGCCCCAGTTTTCCCAGGCACGTCACTGCCTATTAGCAAGAAAACAACTGTTGTTCATGAGGATTGTGCTGGTTATAACAATAATTGTTTAGTATTGGATGCTTTCTTCCTCAGGGTGTTTATCACTCTTCTTTTTCTTTCATTCGTTCATTCTTTCTTTCTCTGTCTTTTGTTCTTTTTCTCCCTCTCTCTTTTGCTCTTTCTTTCTTTCTTTCCCTCTGTTTTCCTTTCCTTTCCTTTCCTTTCCTTTCCTTTCCTTTCCTTTCCTTTCCTTTCCTTTCCTTTCCTTTCCTTTCCTTTCCTTTCCTTTCCTTTCCTTTCATCTTTCCTTTCCTTTCCTTTCCTTTCCTTTCCTTTCCTTTCATCTTTCCTTTCCTTTCCTTTCCTTTCCTTTCTCTCTTCTCTTCTCTTCTCTTCTCTTCTCTTCTCTTCTCTTCTCTTCTCTTCTCTTCTCTTCCCTTCCCTTCCCTTCCCTTCCCTTCCCTTCGCTTCCCTCTCTCATTTCTCTCTCTTCCCTCTCCTTTCATTCCCTCCTTCCCCAGCCCCGAGTCCCAAACGCGCCCACCGGAGGAGCACAGCGCGGCTGCCGTGCGGAGCCGCGGACCCCGGTGGCGGCGGCCCGGGCAGGAGCCGCTCCCGGCGCGGCCTCAGGTGCCCGGTCCCCGCCGCCCCCGCCGCCGGCGGGGGACGAGCCGCGCTCCGCGGGGCCGCGCACCTGCCGCGCTGCGGCCGGACGGGACGGGACGGGACGGGGCGGCTCAAACCCCCGCTCAGCTCCAGCTGCGGGGCCGGGCCGGGCCGGGGCAGTGCCGCCCGCTGCCGCCGCTCGGGCGTCCCGGCGGCCGGCGGGGAGTAGCTCGGGCCGGCCGCGGGGGCCGCGCAACGGGGGCGAGCAGGATCGGGACGCCCCGGGAAAGCAGGACCTGCAGCGGGGGAGTGAGCCCCGGGACGGCACAGTTATAACCCCCAGCCCAAACCACTCCGGGTGCGGGAAAGCGGGTGGGCAAAGCGGCTCCGGCGGAGCGCGGCCGCCCCCCGCGCTGGCTCGCCTTGCCCTGCTTTTCGTTCGTCTGTCCTTGTCGCTCTGGCCGTCTCTCCGATGTCTTTTTCTGTCTCTCTTTTTCTTTTTGCTTTCTCTTTCTGCCTTTGTCTTCCTTCTTTCTTTCTTCTTTCTTTCTTTCTTTGTCTTTCCATCCTTTTCTTTCTTTTTCTTTCTATTTTTTCTAATCTTTCTTCTCTTTTCCTTCTTTCTTCCTTTCTTTCTTTTTCTGTCTTTCTGTCTGTTTCTTTCTTTTTTCTTTCTTTCATTCTTCTTTCTTTCTGTCTGTCTTGCCCTATTTTCTGTCTTTCTGTCTGTCTTTCTCGGTGAGACCTGGTTAACACATTTGATTTTTGGATTTGTTAGATACATTCGTTAATTTCGGTTCCTATAGTTCAAACGTCAGTTGCAAAATAATACTAATAGTCGCCGTAGTCGGAGTAATAACGAGGATGACTGTAATTATAACAAGAGTACTCATCGATAACGGTCTCAGATTAAACGCCAGAAAATCCCCGTTTTTCCCGGGACCCGCGGGAACTGCAGGCTTTTTTCACCTGCCGAGATCTCCCCGGTCTCCTCTTTATCTCCCCCCTTGAAACGAATCCGTAAATGTCCGCGGCTCCCGTTAGCCGAACCTCTACGAATTATTATTGTTTCGCCGGCAGCACCGTTACCGGCAGCCGTAGCCTTTCCCGTGCTGTTCTTTTCCATCGCTCGCAGCGCTCGGGTGCTGCTGCCACGGCGGGCGGGGAAGCGCGGGGGCCGCGGGCTTCACCCTCCCCGGGCCCGGCCGTGGGGCGGCCCGCTGCAGGGCTGTTCCTCTGCGATATGTGCGGAGAAATAAGCATGTGCGGACGTGTGCGCGGAGTGCGGTGCCGCGCCCCGCAGCCCTGCGTGACCGCAGCCCCGGCTCGCTGCCGCTGTGCCCCCCGCTAGTTATTTGCTGCCCCACGGCTCCGCGGGGAGTGGGGCTGCCGTGCCAAGCCCGAGCCGGGCCGTGCGGGGCCGCCCCCAGCTGCCCTGCAGAGCCCGCGCCCCCCCCCCGCAGCCTGGGCTCGTCGGGGGCCCGTCGGGGCGCAGGGGTTGGGGGGCGGGAGGGACGGCGGGGCCGGGCAAGGGCCGGGGGAGCGGGCAGAAAGGAGGGATCGCGGGAGGGACGAGAGGAGAGATGCGGGTGGAGGGGTGAGTGCGAAGGGCGGACGGAGGAAAGGCGGTGGGGCTGTGTCCCAGCCGGGCCCCGGGGGCGCGGGGAGAGACCGTCGGGGCCGCGGCGCACCTGCAGCACAGCCTGGGCTCAGGGTGCGCGGCGGGACCCGGTCTGGGGGACCCGGGCACCTCCGCAGCAAAAGGGCCGTGGCTCCGTGTGAGCACGGCCCCGGCGCTGGAGCGGAGCGGGGGTGTCCGCGCCCGGGGGCATCTGGCCCGGCCCGTGGGGAGCGGTGCCGGGGGGGAAACCCCTGCGAGGGAGGACGAAGGCAGCAGCCCGCGGTGTCCGCCCCCGCCTCGCCTGAAAGGTCTGGGGGATTGCGGGGTCCAAATGCGGGGGGCGAGGGGGGCGGCAGCGGATACCTGCTGCGGGGAGAAGCCTCGCCGGGGCCGGGGAAGGTGGTGGGGCAGCGGGGAGGCGGCGATGCTTGGGGTCCGAAGGCCGCCCGGGGCTGGCGACTGCCGTCGGGGGGACGCGGGTATCGTTGCAAGGCATTGCTTTCCTCGGTGCCGCCACGGGCTTTTGCACCGCCGCGGCCCGAGCGTTTCGGGGAGAAGTGTGTCCGCGGCGGGCGGGGGGGGTAGGGAGGTTGGGGGTCCTGCCCTCCTTCCCCGTCGACCCCTCGGCGTTTCCGCAGCGCGGAGCCGTTCCCGGCGGAGAGGCACCGGGACAACCCCGACCTCCCCTCCCACCTGCACGGGCGAGGTGTGAGCTGGGGGCAGCAGAGAAACCCCCCTCGCCCTCCCCCCGACGCAGGGACGACTGCGGAGCCGGGGGTAGAGCAGTATCGCTATCGGCGGGGTTAACAACCCCTCGTCGAGGCTGGATGCGCTTTCCAGCGCTCCGGCGATGCGGAGCGGCCGGGGAGCGGGACAACGCCCGCGGGGCTAGGCGGGATGCCTGGCAAACGCGGCCTCTGGGTTTAGGCCTTTTGGGGGTGCAGGAGAGGGGACGACCCCGTTTGCAGCACAGCGCCGTGCCACCCGCTCCCTCGGGTTCGCTCTGCCGCTGCGGGTTTCCCCGCAGGGTTCCGGGGCTGGTTTCACCCTCTCGTCGTCTCAGCTCCGCCCGATGCCGCTCACGCGTGTGGCAGCCCCGGGCGGCCTGCGAGACCGGGCACGGGGTGTGGGGGCGGCAGGGTCTCCTCTCAGGGATTTGGAGTTTCTGGGCTGCAGCCCCGCGGCTCGGCGAGGACCAACTCCGCTGCCGCCCGGGGGCCGGCTGGCAACTATTCCCGGCGGGTCCCGTACGCCCGGCAGAGACCGCGCAGCCTCGACCCCGCCGAGCGGGTGGACAGGCCGAGGGGCCCGTCCGCGCCCGGGCCGTCCCCGACCTGGCGCTGCTTCCAGCTACGGCTTTACCTAAGGAGCGGGGAGGGAGGAAGGGATAAACCTAGGAAACGGTGCGGGCAAGCAAGGCTCGGGCAGCAACCCCGAGCTCCCCGACTCTGCTGGGGCGCTGGATTCGGGGCTTTTCTTAATTTCCAGGGGGGAATATTTTCTTCTGCCCAGAGGCTGGCACACCTTGGGGAAGGGGCCGGCGCCCCGCGTCCCGCTCGCATCAGCCCTCGAGCAGCTCCCACCCGCGGCTCCCCGCTTTCCCCCGGCACCCCGGCGATATTGCTCCGAGGTGCCCTAACGAAATCCCCTCCCCTCCTCCCTGCATTGCCGCCAGATAAGCAGCGCGGGTCAGCACCGGGACACTCTTCTCCGTGGCGTGTCCCTGAGCTCGGGGTAGGAACTGCCCCGGCCGGGAACCGTGCTGCCAGCAGCAGCAAAGAAACGAAACACCGATCGTGTCACGCTCTGCCCGTATGCCGTTAGCTGCAGGAACATATGCTCAAATATGTACGAGTAGTCTAGATTTTTCTCTGCAAATATTTTTACCACATCCAAAGATAATATTTCAACAGAAGAATCAAGCCCCGCAGGCTACAGACGGGGCAGCTATATATAACCCGCTTGCTCACTCCGGCTCTCCGCGCATCGCTCGGGTTATGCAACCCCCATCGCGGCGGTAGCCACCGGCGCGCCCCACGGCTCCGCCCGCCCCGTCGGGGCATTTCCCCCGGGACCTCGGTGCGGCCGCCCGCCCGGAGGGACTGGCACCGGGGCTGGGACCGGGACTGGGACCGGGGCTGGGCCGGGCCCGGCGGGGCGGGCGCGCCGCCTCGCCCCGCGCCGATGCGGAGGAAGGGCCCGGGGGACTCCGCGGCGCTCCGAGGGGCCGGTGCCGGGCGGTGAGTAGCGCCTCACCCTTGCCGGGGCAGAGAAGGGAACCGGGCGGCCCTCCCCGGCGGCCGGGGCAGAGCGGCCCCCGGCCCAGGCGGGCCGTGCAGGTGCTGCCGACGGAGCGGGCTCTCACGCCGGCCCGGGCAAAGGCTCGCTGGCCGCCGCGCCGGTGGCTTTCCGTTTCCTCCGCTTTTTTCGGCGAAGGAAATGCTCGAACGCCGGCGGGAGCTTTGGGGGTTTGGTGGCCCGGGGTTGGGGGGGTCCCATCCCGCTCCGGCGAGGCGGCCGGCGGTACCTGCGCCCGCAGCGCACCCCGACGTGCTCGGCCCCCGCCTGCTGCTGCGGCTCGGGCTGCGAGTCCCCGCGGCCGCCGAGCCCTCGCGGCCGGGCCGGGCCAGCCCGCAGCCCCGCGGTGGATGCGGGCTGGAGGAAGGTAACAATCCCCCCTCGCGGTGCCGGACATCCGCAGCGTGACGCCGGGCTCGGCTCGGCTGGGCTCGGCTCGGCTCTTCCCTTCCCGTCGGCCGGCTCCCGGGGCCGTGATTGACACCGCCGGCCCCTCCGCCCGCCCCGCAGCACATCCCATCCCTCCCCGCCGGCCGCTCGCCGTGCCCGGGAGGCGGGGAAGGGCCTCCCCAGCCCTTTGACACCGTCTCGGCAGGAGTTTCACTTCGCTTTCGCCGCCGCCGCCGCCGCTTCTGCAGGCAAACACCCCCGGCTTCCATGTGACGCCTCCCAGCCACTGAATGGGGGAAAGCGCCTATAAGGGAGCCACTTTCCCTACGTGCAGGAGAAAAGGAGGGGACGGGGGGGCAGAAGCAGGAGGTGGTGGTTGGGGGGAAGGGAAGAGAGAAAATAAATTAATAAATCGTAGGGAACGAAGTTGGGGGGAGAGAAACTGAGACCCCAGGGAAGAAATTCTGGGGTTATTTATTTATTCCCCCTCCCCCCCTCGGCCCCTCTCGCTGACAGGGCTCGATCCGGCCGTTGCGGTGCTCGGCGCTGCCTGCAAAGGGCCCCGGGGAAGTTTCTTGCTCCCCAACGCCCTTCCCGGGGGGGCGGGGGGGACGGCGGGTTTGGGTTGTTTTCTGTTGTGGTTTTTTTTTTAAGCTTCCCTCCCCCCCGTCTGGAAGGAGGGGGGTCTCGCTCGCACCTCCCTGGATGGTGCGGTAGAAAGGAGGGGAGTGAGGGGGTGGGAGGGGGGGCTCGTGGTGGGAGGCTGCCGCGGCTGCTGCTCCTGCATTGGTGTCTCCCCTATGGACGAAAACAGCCCTCTGTCTCCCAAGGCAAATGCTTTCAGTATCGCCTCTCTGATTTCAGTCGCCGCCGCCGCCGAGCAAGCAGGGAAGGGAGCGCTGGAGGAGCGCCGCAGCGCGCCCGCCCGCCCCGGCTGCCGCCCGCAGAAGATGCACTTCAGCACCGTCACCAGGGACATGGAAGGTGAGCGCCGCGCTCGGCCCCGCAGGGCTGCGGGGACGGGACCCCCCGGCCACCGCGTCTCCGAGTGTTTTCACGCGTCCCGGCCCGGCGGCAGGGCCGGGGGGAGCGCACGGAGCGGGGCCTGCCCGCGGGGCCGCTCGGAGGGGGCTTTGCGCTGCCCCCCGGCACGCCCGGGCCCCCGCAGCCCTCCCTTGGAGAACAAGGCTCTGCCCGTGCCCCGGTGGCGGCTTCCGAAGGCTCCGCCGCTTGGACCCGCGTCTCCTCGGACGTGCTGGAGCATCCTCCGGCAGCGCCGGCCGTGCCCAGGGCAGCGGCGGGCCGGGGTTCGGTTCCCGCCGGCTCTGCAGCCCCTCTCCGGCCTGGGGGCCGTGGCGGAATTAACTCAAGAGGCCCCCAGGACCTCGAGGAGCCTTTCAGCACCGGAGGAGATCCGAAGGAGCCGTCTGTTCCCCGGGGCGGCCTGTCATGCGCCGCAGGGCCCGCTCGGGCCGGCGGCCGAGGGCTGCGCGGCCGGGGCCGTCCCGGCGCTCCTCGGCGCGGACCCGGAGCTTTGCTCTGGTCCCCCTCTGTTCCCCCTCTCTCGCCGGAGATGGAAAGAAGGGGGGATTGCCAAACCAGATCCGTCTTCCCCTGTCAGGCACGGCCCCGCGGCCCCAGAGCGAGGGACGTTACCTGCAGCACCGTAGCTACACGGAAATAAGAACCGGTTTCTTTCTCTGAGTTCCCCCCTCCTCCTCCTCTTTTTTTTTTTTTTGGGGGGGGGAGTGGGGGGAGAGTTTGCTTTGTCCCAAATCGTGTGCGGCGAGGAAGGCCTTCTGCAGAGATATCACGGGCTCTGCACCGCCGCGGCTCTTGGCAGATATCTCGGGTTTGCAAAGGAAAAAAAAAAAAAGAAAGAAGGAGAAAAAAAAGGAAAAAAAAAAAGAGCCGAGGCAGGCAGGCAGCGGGAGCAGCGAGCTCCCCGCCTGCCCCGGGGGGAGCGGGGCTGGGGCCAAGCAAAGCGGAAAGGGGGAGGCGCCCCGCTGGGCTGGGCGCGGGGCAGGAGAGAAGGCGGAGGGCACCCCGCGGAGCCGGCGCGGCGCGGAGGCGGGGGCCGCGCGGAGCGGCGCGGAGCTGGGGGGGAAAGCGGGAGCCGGAGCGGAGCCCTGACCGCCTGTTTTTGGAATGATTTCAGCTATCTCCAGCCCCTGGCTCACCCAGCTGTCCCATTTTTGCGATGTTGCAGCTTTCACGGCCAACAGCCTGAGCAGCCTGAACGCCTCCGGGGGGTACCACCTCTCCCCCTCCCCGGGGGACCCGTACGGACAGCATGAGCCGCCGCACTACGAGCCCTGCACGGCTCAGCAGCACCCGCACCCGCCTCCCCAGCCCCAGCACGGCTACCCCTTCGGCGGGGCTGCGGCCGGGGCCAACCCGCCGCCCCCAGGCCCCGAACCGCCCGAGGGCGCCGGGGGAGCCGCCGCGGGGCCGGCCGCCGTCTCGGGCTGCTCCGCGGGGGCGGCCGCCGCGGCAAAAGCGCCGGTGAAGAAGAACCCGAAGGTGGCCAACGTGAGCGTCCAGCTGGAGATGAAGGCGCTGTGGGACGAGTTCAACCAGCTGGGCACCGAGATGATCGTCACCAAGGCCGGCAGGTCAGTGCGGAACCCCCGGGCGGCCCCGGCTCTCCAGCCGCTCCCCCCGGCCGCGGGCACCCCAGCCAGCCGGGGCGGGAGAGCCCGGCCGCGGGCCCGGCCGGCGGCGGTTGATTCGCGGTTTGGGGGAAACACCGAGGCTGACTAAGGGCGAGCTGCGGGGCAGCCCGGCCCGGCCCGGCCCAGCGGCTGCCGTCATTTGATCCTGGCGCTTCTCCCGGGGCGAAATCTGCGAGCTCCTGCGGCCTCGGGTGCTGCGGGGAAGAACGCGCGGCTCCTGCGGGCTGGAGGCAAAGGCGTGCGGGGGGCGGCGGGCAGGGCGGCCTGGCCCGGCCCGGGGGAGCCGCGCCGTGCGCTCCGCCGGCGGGTTTCGCTCCCACTGGAAAGGGCATTGCGCTCCGCCGGGCGCCTTCGGCTTTCGGTTACCCCGCACGGGAATTAAATCCGTGTTTGAGGAGGACAGTGTGCTCCCGGGGCGGACAGCAGCGGCACAGGGAGAAAGAAAAAGCTAATAAACAAACCCGTGCAATACCTGTAACTAAATAAATTTTTAGCACAGGCAGATCTTTTCCTTCCGGCGGGGACGCAAACAGACCCTAGTTCTGCACCTTGAAACGTCCTCCAGGACTGTTGCATTTCCCGACTATCGAGTAACGAGCCCGGCTGAGCCCGGCTCCCTTCGGCCCTGCTCCGGCCGCCGCGGCGAGGTTCCGCCGGCGGCTCGGCGGGCCGGGGCCCGGACCCTGCTCCCGTCCAGGGAACAAAGGAAGCGGCTGATGCGACCGCGTTAGAAACGAGCAAAACATGGGGGGGGGGGGGGGGGGAAGAGGAGCCCCAATTACGGTTGTTAATTACTGCATTTAATTGCGATCGCCGGGAAGCGCCGTGGCCGCGGCGGCTCGGGCAGAGCTGCGGAGCTTTCCCCGCGCAGGCTCCGGGCAAACGCTGCCTTCGCGGGGGGGCGAGCGCATTGCTCGGGCTCTGGGCTCTTCCCTTGATTTAAAGCGATCCGGTGGGGGGGGGGAGAAAAACAAACAAATTAACACATCCCCCGGTGCTTGCTCTCAGTTAGCCCCGGGGAAGGCTGCAGCGGCGGCAGCTGGAGCCCCGGGCAGTGCAGCAGCCCCCGTCGCCGGGGGAGAAGAGCTCTGCTCCGAAAGGGCCCAGCACGAGTGGTGACCGCGGCCGTGCGCTGCCGCTCTCCCTCCAGCGCTTTTGAGGGTCCCAAAGGTGCAAAAAAAATGAAATATATTTATATATACGCATTTGCATGTTGTTTTAAATTAGCAATTTACTAAAATTAAAAAATCACGGCCGTGCCCGATGGAAGAGCAGCCGGCGGAGGGGCTGCTGCGGGACCCCGGGCGTGATTTCCCGCAGACGGTGCCTGCCCCGGCGCCGGGTCGCGCAGCCCGCTGTCTCCGGCCGTGGCTCCCGAGCCCGGCGCCGGGCTCGGCGCTGCTTTCCTTAGCGGAAAAGGTCGTTCAGGCTCCAGGCGGAGGCTCTCTGCAAACAGGAGCTCTTCGATCTGGCTTTCTTTGCTCTCCCAGGACAGCGAAAGGATTGCAAATACCCCACTCCAAAAAGGCTCGAAAATGAACAAACTCCATTTGAATCAGGGGCTTTTTCCCCCTCCTCTGCGTTTATTTTACGACACCGACAAATGTCCAGGGCGGGTAAAAACAGGAGAAAACGGGGTAAAACTAGCAGGAAAAGGCTGAGGGAAGGCGCTGCGAAGCCTGTTCTCTCCCAGCGCCTCTGGGCTGGCCCTGCTGTTTGTCTAGGTGGGTCTTATCATCTCGGGTTGTTTGTTTTAAAACTAAGTTTTTAAAACAAGAAACACCGGAACTGGAGCTAATGGGGGCTTTTACACCTTTAAAAATAATAATAACAGAGGGAGCGATTGGAAACGTCCTCCAGAGTTTGCTAAAGCGTTACAGAGAGGGAGACGCAGCCACCCGATCCTGATGCTGCCCGGCAGTGCCGGGCCCGGACTGGAAGGAGCTGCGGGGCCAGAGCCCCGCTGCCCCATCGCCCTGGCCGCGGTGAAGGCAGGCAGCCTCTCCTCGGCGGAAACACAACCAAAAAAGCCCCGGGAAGACGCACGGCAGGTCCGGCCGTGCGCCCCGAGAATGAGCCGGGGGGGCTCTCGCTGTCCGGGTTTGATCGGATTGGTTTTTTCAGGGTGTGTTGGGAGTTTGGTTTTTCAACGGCTGCAAAGCCCCTTCCCGAAATGCGGCCCGCTGTCTCTCGCTTGGTTTCCTACTCGGGAAAAAAAATGTATCAAATAAAACCGAAGCCGTAACGCGAGGGCGCATCTTCGGCGTGTCCCGCCGGGGAGCCGCGGGCCGGGCCCTGTCCCCGGTGTGTGCAGAGGGAGGGAGGAACGAGGGGGCCGCCCCGACTCCTTCCCTTAGCCCCCCCCATCGCATTTGCCCCGCAGCCCCTCGAAGGAATCGTGCTCTCCCTGAGGTGGGACCCGCGCCCCCGGCTTAGCCTGGGGTCCCCGGGGGTCTGCGCGGAGCAGAGCAGTAGGGACAGCCCCGGGGGCCGACCTGCCCTGCCCGGGAGCCCCGGCTCCTTCCCGCTCTCCTTTCGCCTCGCAAAGGTGCGGGAACCGGGAGCCCGACCGGGCTCCGGCAACGAAGCGGATCCGGGAAGGGGCTCGCTGGGAGATCCCCGTTGCCCTCTAGCCCTTGCCCGCCGCGGGGGTGCATTTGCCCCCCCGAGCTGCGGGAGGTCTCCCGCTGGCCCCAGGGACCACACGGCTGCTGTAACCGCTGTTTTAAAACGGGTGCAAATTTGGGGGGGCGCAGAAGCTGCAGAAATGGGACCTCGGTTCCCTTGGGTCGCCCTCAGGAGGGCCCAGGTGTGCCCCCCCGGACTGCCCAAGCCTGCCGGGGCTCTGCCCCCGGCTCGGGTGTGGGTCTAGGGAGGGGGTAACGCCTCGCATCTGCCTCAAATGAGATCAGCTGAAAAGATGGGGAAACCGCGGGGAGGAAATCCTTTCCGCTTGTGTCTCCCCATGGCAAGGGGAGAGGTGGCGGCGCTTGTTCCCCCCCAGTCTCTGCGTCCCGCCGCGGCGGGGCATTTCGGGTGTCCGACACAGACGGTCCCGAGCCGGCAGGAGAGGCAGGGCCGCCCAGCGCTGCCCCGGCTCGTCCTTCGGGATGCTGCCGGGGGACGCGGCAGCTCCTGTCCGTCCCTCTCCCCACGCTGCCCAGCCGCGTTTTCCTCCCGTTTCGGCCGGCGGTTCCTGCGAGGGGACCTGACACCGCAGGTCGGGCGGGCACCGGGGCGGCTGGAGGGCAAGGGCCGCGGGTACCCGCGCCGGCCCCTCGGGGCTCCCCGCTGCCCCCCAACTCAGCTCTCCTCTCTCTCCTCTCTGTGCCAGGCGCATGTTCCCCACCTTCCAGGTGAAGATATTCGGGATGGATCCCATGGCTGACTACATGCTCCTCATGGATTTCGTCCCCGTGGACGACAAGCGATACCGGCAAGTAACACCCTGCCCGCCCCGCGGTGCTCGGCACTGTAGGGACTGGCAGGTCGCTGCCCGCGCCCTGCCCCTGCCCTCCCGGGGCTCGGGGATGCGCCCCTGGGCCCGACAGGTGTCGGTGCGAGACGAGGAGGAGATGTGGGATGCGGCTGCCCCGGGGCCCGTTTCACACCATTGCAACGAGTTTGTGGCCGGGAGTGACGTGGCTGCACAGGGACCCCCTCGGCTTTCGCACAACGCCCGCAGCGGCTGGGGCCAGGCCAGCGCGGGGCGGGTAGAAGCACAGGTTTCCAAGGGATGGCAGGGCGGGAGCCACCTTCTCCTGCCCAGGAAAGCTCTCCCCGTCCCACTGCTCCCCGTCTCCACCCGCCAAACGCCCGTTCCCCCCTAACAATAATGCCCCCGGTGCTCTTCTAGTGCCGTAGCCCCTCGGCTGGGGCAGGTGGCCCGGCGGTGCCGGCCCCGCGGGCGTCCCGGGGCTGCGCCGTGCCCGCCGGCGAACCCGCTGGGTGCTTGGGTGAAGAGAGCGGGTTTTGTGCTCTGGAAAGGCA
Source organism: Calonectris borealis (assembly GCF_964195595.1). Taxonomy (NCBI): domain Eukaryota; kingdom Metazoa; phylum Chordata; class Aves; order Procellariiformes; family Procellariidae; genus Calonectris; species Calonectris borealis. The sequence continues at coordinate 12,471,942 of NC_134329.1, forward strand.
CCGGCCGTCCGAGCCACAAAACCCTGCCCTTGTTCCCAGCGGCACTGTAGGAAGGCCTTGGAAACCGGCGACTCGCAAGGCAGCGATGCGGTCTGGTTTGCAACCCCTTTAATTTAAAGACAGTGAAAGGCGCATTATGTATTTAGCTTCAGATCAGGACGCCGAGCAGGCAGCCCGCGTAGGAATCGCAGGGTCCGATATATAAATATTTAGACAGATATCCAAATTCTCAGGGCGTCCTAGAAATGTTTGCTTGTCAAGGGAAGTGGGATATATAACATCCAATTGAGTATATCTTTAAAAAGTAATGTTTCTGCTCGAGTCCAATGGTGTCTAATTCCCCCTGTGCAAACACTGGCTTTTAAAGTAAACACGTGTGTAGAAGATTGGTTTCTCTGTTTTAAATGTTACTGTTGAATATGTACTTTGAAAGAATGAAACAAGGCTGCTAAACTCTGGACCTGCTATTAATCCACACATAAATTTCCACTCTTCACTTAAAGCCAGAACGTTACTGTATAGAGGGCTCCCTTTCACCTTTTTCTTTTTTTAGAGGAAGGGAGAGCTTTTATGGCTTCTCTCCCAAATCTGCGCAGGTAGCTATAAATTTCCTCCGTCCTGCAGATTTCTCTCCCGCCAGTTCCATCAGCGACCTAATAAAATATTATTTCCCCCTCCGCAACGAGCCTGGCTGCGGAGAAGAGCCCGTTCCTCTCTGTGCCGTAGGAAGCGGGAGTGATGGGGGAGGCGGCGCTTCCCCCTCGCCGCGCCGGGGGGACCCTCCCGGGCCGGATCGTGCGGGGACACAGGAGCCCCCCGGGCTGCGGCTGAGGGTGCCTTCCCCTCCCGGCAGGTACGCCTTCCACAGCTCCTCCTGGCTGGTGGCCGGCAAAGCCGACCCCGCCACTCCCGGGAGGGTGCATTACCACCCGGACTCCCCGGCGAAAGGGGCGCAGTGGATGAAGCAGATCGTTTCCTTCGATAAGCTCAAACTGACCAACAATTTGCTGGATGACAACGGGCATGTAAGTGTTCCCGGGGGAAGGTGTCAAACGCGGGGCTGCACCTGGGGGAACTCCCCGCGCCGTGATTCCCGTGGGGTACCCCCTGCCCGCGCCCCTCCCCAGGGGCTCCGCGCCCCCGTCCTGCCCCAGCCCCGCGGCTGCCCCCCGGCAGGGAGGCTGGCAGGGCCGGGGGCTGCGCTCTCCTCTCTCGATGCTCCGCCTGGATCAGTTATTGTCTCCTTGCTCGTTTTATCATTCAGATCATTTTGAACTCCATGCACAGATACCAGCCGCGTTTTCACGTGGTCTACGTGGACCCCCGGAAAGACAGCGAGAAATACGCGGAGGAGAACTTCAAAACCTTCGTCTTCGAGGAGACGCGCTTCACGGCCGTGACCGCCTACCAGAACCACAGGGTGAGGCGGCAGCGGGGCCCGGGGAGACGAAGAAGGGGGGTTGGGGTCGCCGGGGAGGTACCACGGGAGCGGGCGCGCCCGGCGCTGGCTCAGCCCCTCCGCCCGGCTCCCGGGCTGACGGCCGGCCTGCGGGTGTCCGGCGGCGGCGGGGGTGCCTGGGGGTATTCCCGCCTCCTCCTCCCCATCTGCTAAACCCATTCCGGGGCAGCGCAAGGAACCCGATAGCTGGGGAGCTGCGCAGAGCTGCATCGTTGCACGCCGGGGAAGCGACGTGAGCTCCAGCCCCATGGCCAGCTTCCCAAGGCGCGGGGGGACTTCATTACCTACGTAAACCCGAGACTGGGGCTAGTTGGGAAACTACAGGCTTCCCGCTGCGAAATGTCACTCACAATTTGTTTGGATAAATCTGCGATTTTACTTCTCTAAGCTCGCGGCCGTCTGTTCCTTCCCAGAATACAATTATATGTTAGAAAAAGAAACAAAACGAAACGAAACAACCCACCCCCCCTAATCTGATGCGGATTTCTGGGCAGCAGTTAATCCAATTGCTTCTTTAAATCGCATCAGTGTAATGTAAAGAACAGGCATCCCAGCCGCGAGTGCAAATACGATTTCATAACGGGGGCTTTTCAGCGCTGCTCCAGACCGCCTCGCTCCGCGCTGGCGCCGCAGCCCTCGCCGGGGCTGGGTCGCGGGGCTGTCCCCGAGCAGCCGGCGGCGGTGCCACCCGCTGCCGTGGCTCCGAGCGAATCGTCCCAGGGTCCCCCCGGGATGCTGCGGCCGGGCCGGAGCAAGGCTGCGCCTTTAAGGGGCTGCGGAGTCCCTCCCCGGCTGGCATTTGCCTGATGGCTCCGGACAGCTGCTCTTTCTCTCCTGCTTTCTATCAGTTTGACCTCTAAGGCTGGAACTGTCACTGAGGGGCTTAAAGTTTGTTTTTCAACCCATTCCGGAAACTCACAATCACATACTTTATCCGTGGATTTGCTTAAATATAGAAAATGTCCTGCCTTCTCCCCGGCGAATTAAATAAATACATAAGAATGATTTATCCAGTGATTTGTCTTAGCTGCTCCGGTGGTGACCCATATAATGTGGCATTTTCTTGCAAGTGCATTTACACAGTGTTTGCAGCCGACTTGGGCTGCCTCTCCCTTCGCCTTGAACTCGTATTAGATAGCGTACTAGCCCGCATTTTCTAACAGAAGGAAAGCACATGTTTGTGCTCTGTGGCAGAGCGCGCCCCGGCTCCCCCAGCCGCCTGGGCCCTCTCCGTTACACCAGGCTGGCTCCCAAAGCCTGCTCAGGGACACGCTTGCTGTCTGACCGGGGAGCCCCGTGTGTGCCGCTTTGAGACATTTCTCCGCTTCTCCTTACAGATCACGCAGCTGAAGATCGCCAGCAACCCTTTTGCCAAGGGATTCAGAGACTGCGACCCTGAGGACTGGTAAGGCGGCATCTTTATTGACTACCACGACACCCACTCTCGCCCCGTTTAGCATGCACCTGCCCAGCTTACATTTGCACAAGGCTTGCACGGAGTTCAGGGTACACTGGGTCGGGCCCAATTTGCCAGCTGCAGCTCACAGCAGCAATGCTCCAAGTGCTCATTTTGTTGAACATCACTTCTCCCCTTCTTCTTCCAGGCCCAGGAATCACAGGCCAGGGGCCCTTCCTCTAATGAGCGCTTTTGCCAGATCCCGGAATCCGGTCTCTTCCCCGGCCCACCAGAACGGGACAGAGAAAGGTGAGAGTCCCCAACGGCCGGGCCAGCCTGTCTCCCTGGACCTGCTGGCCTGCACGGCCAGCCTCAGCGCATGCATGCTTGGGCCAGCCTTGCTCAGCATGCTGGTGCACAGCCGCCTGCAGCAGGCACGGCTCCACTGCTAATGAGCTTTGCACTACTACCTATTTTTAAACAAAAATAGCCACCTTCATAGCCTAATTAATTTTTCTTGGGTCTAAACCACTCACTGTTGTTGTACTTAAGCAACTTTGCTGCTTTAAAAACACCACCCTTTTCCTTTAGTGTCCCATTTTCGACTTTTCGGCAGCAAGTTGAGCTTTTCAGGCAGGGATGCAGCGAGGGCCGCTGGCTCCTCCTCGCATTGCCCTTTTAACGCACCTCGGCAGCGCCTTCAGCGCCGACCCACTCCCATTCAGGAGCCGCAGTCAGGTCGAACAGCACCTCTGCCCATTGACTCCTTTCCCATTACGCAGAGCAAACAACTGCAAAGACAACCGAGGGCCTTTCTTCCAACACACTCCGGGCCTGCAAAATAAAGGGAAGTCTCTATTTGTTTAGTGTTACACAATTGCAAAAATTTCAGGCGTGTACCAGCTTGTCAGTCAATTCAGCTCCATTTATCACAGTCGGAAGGCCCTGTCCCACAAGCCCCGGTTCCTGCTGCATGCTGCTGCGCACTTCGTTTGCAAGCCTCGCTTTTCCCTTCGCGCACCGCTTTTTTAGTTATTTAAATTTATTACTTAAAGCCTGGCCCGGCGGGGGCGGCGGTGCTGACGCTGTGTGCCCCCGCAGATGCTGCCGAGAGCCGGCGGGAGTACGAGCGGGAGGCGGCCGGCGGGACGCCGCTGCACGCCGAGGCCGCGCACCAGCAGCTCATGTCCCGCGTGCTCAGCCCCGCGCTGCCGGGCGGCGGCGGCGGCGGCGGGCTGGTGCCGTTGGGCGGCGCGGGCGGCGGGCGGCCCAGCCCGCCCCACCACGAACTGCGCCTGGAGCCCGCCGCCTCGGAGCCCCTCCACCACCACCCCTACAAGTATCCGCCGGCGGCGGCCGCCGCCTACGACCACTACCTGGGGGCGAAGAGCCGGCCCGCCCCGTACCCCCTCCCCAGCATCCGCGGGCACAGCTACCACCACCACCACCATCACCACCACATGAACGCGGCGGCCGCGGCGGCGGCGGCGGCCGCCAACATGTACTCGTCGGCCGGCGCGCCCGGCAGCTACGACTACGGGCCCAGATAACAGCGCCGCCCGCGCCCCACCGAGCCGCCGCCCGCGCGAGAGACTGGCGGCGACCGCGCGTGCCGCGACCGTTACCGTCCTCCCCCCTTCCCGCCTTTCCCTCTCTTCCCGCCTTACGAGTGAGCTGATAGGCCAGCTTGACCTGATTGACAATCGGAGAGCCCAATCGCAGGAGGCCTGCCCCCCCCGTTCCGCTCCCCACCCGTCGGCGGGCCGTGAGGGCGGGCGGCGGCGGCGTGCGGCGAGGGAGCGGGGGTGCCGGAGGCTGGCCGGGGCGCGCCGGGTGCTCCCCATCGCGGTGTGACCCGCAGCTGCACTTTGATAAATGAAGCCATATGTCGTTATCTCCCTACCCCCGCGCCTCCGTTCTTGCGGATGCCCCACGAGTGCGCCGGGCACTGAGGACCGTAGGGCCGCTGGGAAGCGGTGGGAGGACGGGGAAGCGGCAGCGGTGAAGGTGACTTGCCCCCTTCTCACTCGCCCGCCGGGTCTTCTGATGGGGATTTGGTGTTGCCATCAGTTTTGGCGGTGCCACGGGTGTTTCCCAGCCCAGCGGGACGTGTAACGGTAGCACCGAGCAGGGAGAGCTGCGGGGCTGGCCATGAGCACGCCAGCCCAGGCAGCGGTGGGCCCCGGGGATGGAGTGTAATTCTGCACATGTCGATGTAAGTCTCTGAGCTCGGGGACGCTTGGCCTCGTTCATAGTTGGCTCAGGTGGTTCTTCGAGGAGACTGCCAAAGGAAGCAGAGTTTAGCTTAAGGGAACACTTTGAATCTTCACTGTCAGAACTAATTGTCCACTTCTCCCCCAGTCCTGACCTGGTTGTGAGTTTTGGGGTTCATTGGGGCAGCTTAACCACAACAGCGTTTTCTGGAGCTGTTGAGAGGAGCCCGTGGCCAAGAGCACAGCCATGTACAGCTTCTTGTTTTCACAACAATGGATGCTAAGGTTTAAAAACCAGCCTAGGGCTGGGAGGAATATTCAGAGTTTAGGCTGTGTATTCTCAGCAATAGTTTGTAGACTGGCTGCTTCCCAGGCAGCCTCAAAGTACTGCCTTCCTACATCCTTTCCCGAGCTCTTGATGCTCTCCCGTTGAGAGGTGCCTTTTAGAGGAACTTCAGGGTTTTTTCCCCAGAATGCCTCACCCCTTATATTTGGCTGACCCAAACTGCAGTAGTCCCAAAGCACCTATTCTGCACCTACCTGCTTGCTGCATCTTCCCTCTTAAAGCTGGTAAGTACTTTTTTCTTTTTTCCTTTAATATCTTCCTTCAGTAGTCTTTCCTTCTTGTTGAAAAGATGGGCCTGTTCATCACAGTTTCTCCAGTGATGTGTTTTGAATAGTTGACTTGTGGTTTTTGTCAGATGCTCACCGAATGGCAGTCCCTTTGTGTTCAGAGAAGGTATTGAACAGCTCCTCAGCTGTGTTGGTATACAGTATTATGAACACTTCTCTGATTTTTCTATGTGAGTCTATGAAAAGAAGGGTTTTGTTTCTTTTTTTTTTAAGTCCTCTATTCATCCATGTTTGTGCATTTTCACTACAAACCTTTTAAAACATAATCTTTCCCTTGTGCAGGCGGCAGTGTTAATAGCAATGTTTATTCTCTCTCTAGCAGTGGGCTTTGGGCTTCCAAAACTTTTTGGAAGGTTTTAAGAAGGGATACAGGCTAACATGAATATTTTATGTAATTTTTTTTTCTGTTATAAAAAAAATATATCTGGATCCATGAAAAAGACTTGTGCAAGAAATATGTATTTTATTTGACATTTGCAGTGAATTGTGAGATTCTTAGTGTCTGACTAAACCATAATTAATGTTCTCAGAAAGGTTGATGTAAAATAGCCTTGTGCTTATTATTAGCCAGTGGGAAATGGCTCTCGGATGTGCTCTGTTGCTTTGCCGCTGTTATTTCAGAGTTTTCAGTATGATTTCCTATCTGTAAACTGATTAGTGCCAAAGCTTTGGTCAAACGTTTAATGAAGTTGTTATATTTATTATTTCTTTCAAAGATTATACAAACACTTTTTTTTTCTTAATAGTTGCAGTGTAGGAAAAAAGTGAAGACAACCAAAGAATCATATCTGCAAACAGTGTAGATACATGTAGATATTTGTAGATATATGTAGATAATCTTATTTCATTTAAATTGAAAAGACATTGGACAGTGACATTTATAAATGTTTTTCCTCTTCTTTCTTTCTTTCATTTCTTGTTTGATTACTTGTGTGTATTTGTCAGTTTGTCTGCTCTGAAGTCTAAATCTCCCCTACAAAATGAGGTCACTTAAATAAGGAGGGATACTAAACTGGAGTTGTTTAGTCTGAGCAAATAGTGAATCTCCATAGGCGATTGCTCCCTCCCTTCTCGCTCCCTGGTTGCCGGAGCTGCCCATGGTTGTAGTGATCTATTGTTATGCAGCAACATACACAGAGTGCTGCAAGAAGTGCCACCGGCTCCCAGTGCAGACTGGCCACACACCTTTTCAAACATACTTTACTGCACAAGAGCTGAGAGGACTGCATGACCCAAGACACTGGGACTATACTGTGCTCTTACAGAAAGTGGCTCAAGGTCCTGGCCTTGACTGTAGGAATTTTAGTTTATCTCCATTAGAAGAAGAGAAAATCACAGAACTTCAACCTACGGCTGTGGGCAGCAGGCCCCCAGGATCATTAGTCTATCTCCTGTGCTAGAAGAACCACTACAGGTGTCTGAATGGGAAGGAGAGACCATGCAGCTGTACCAAGACTACAGTTTTAACTATGAAAATTGGTATTTATGAAAAAAGGTATTTCTTACCTTGCTTTTAGGCCCTCAACATGAAAGGTGCTTATATATGTTAGTATTAAGCATGTTAGCAGTCCATTTCATGTTATGTTTTAGTCCTTAAATCAAGCTTCCTTGGGGCTTTGACTAGTGTTTCCTCCTTGTATAGCTATGGCTATCTCACTGGATGGGAGTGTTCAGATATGGAAAGCAAGCACAGTTATTCTTCTATCATAACAAAAAATCTGCTTCAAACAAACAAAAAAACCCATAACACTGCACATAAGTAGTGCCTTTTGAAAATCACAGAAAAGCTGTAACACTTTAACTTCATGTTACCTGTCAGCCAGTTAGTCAAAGTATATCATGTACAGGCCATGCCTTATCTATTTGTATTGCAGTTTTATTTGAAAAATGACTTTGAATGATTTGATTACATGTATGTTTAAACTTCACTCAGTACATGCCCTCACCAAGGTCCATGGCACATACTCGGAAAGAAGGCTGCAGCATTTCCAGACAATACTTCCACTTACTGTTGCCTCAAGTCACACATAACACTGTGTATTTAAAAGCTGCTGGTAAAACAGGCCCAAGCACAGAGGTTACAAGCACCCTTTGTCTCTTCCAAACAGGGCTAGAGAATAAATTAGCCATGTGGCTCCATTTTCCAGAGGTACAGGCTGAATTTACTGATTGCTCCAAAGGTCTGAAAACCGCATCACTTACCCCAGTGGATAAATATGGGATTAGGCACCCATAGGTGAAACAAGGGAGGTCTTTGCTTGCTCACTTACCCAAACACTGGGGATAGCTTAGATTTTTAGGAATGTTTTTTTGTTTTATTTTTTTCCTTGCTGATGGCTCTGACTAAATTCAGTGTAAGATAGGAGCATGGGGATGAGACTTCTGTGTGCTTGCAGTGTTCATGCACACGATTTACACACTTCACGGATGTTCTTTTTAATCTCTCCTCCTCTTTAGCGAGACCCTAGAACTGCTTTGGGTGGAACTGTGAAGGTGGTCCCCAGTAGATGCCTTTCAGCATCCTGGGACCTTGGCATCTCTTCAGTCAATCTCAAGCATGCATATGCATAGCCATTGCCAGGGCAGCAAGTACTCTGGTTTCCTTCATGCTGCGGTTTGTGTAGCAGTAGGTTGCGGTGCGGAGAATGACCAAGGGCTGCAGTAAGCATAAAAAGGCATTTTGCAGCCACCAGGCCACTGGGGGACAGTGTGGGTCTCCCATGAGCTAGGGGCTTCCTAGTGCATCCCTACAAGGAGCCATGGCCAGTGAGGCTGCATGGCTCAGGGCTGCCTCAGCTGGCATGTTGTCCTCCGTCCCAAAGAGACCTTGCCCTCTCCAGCAAGTGGATTTCAGCTTGTGATCCCTGGATCCCTGACCAAGGGGCAGCCACACCTTGATCTGGTCCGAAAGGAATAAGCAAGGCAGGTTCACTTGTGCTGTGCAACGTTCAGCCTACGTAAAAGGATCCCTATAGCCGTTGGAAACAAGTTAGGCACCCACAGGTTAGGTTTGGGGGGTGGCAGCTGAGCCCTGCTGCCCGGAGGAGTGCTGGAAGAGCTAACGCCGCCGTACTTGCAAAGCAAGTTTTAGCACCCTCATCCAAGGAGCTCAAAAAGTTGCTGTGAGCCTGTTGAACACGGCTGGGGTGGAGGAAGAGTGTGTGGTGTGCACGCACATACGTGTTCTGGTTCTTGTCGCTTCTCCTTCTGTTGCTCAGTTTCATGATGGGTTGAAAACAAACGTGTTTTTGCTGGCAGAGCGTTGAGACAGTGGGTGCAATGGTCTGACCCGCCGTTTATGTTAAACTGCCTGTGTAGCCAGGAGGTGCTGTGCCGCCCCGGGGGTGAGCTTTGGGCTTTGGGGGGTACCTGTGGGAACCGCTGCGCCGGTGGAGGAGGACGCTGCAGACGCGCAACCCCGCCCGGCCGTGCCTGAAGAGCAGGCTCCCTCCAGAGGGAAGAGCTGGGCATCACACACACGGAACAGGAACCCTTAGAGTACTTTTACCCAAGCTTGCAAACATGCAATCGGAGAGAAAAATACAGATTTGTTTTATAAAGCAAAGATTTGATCTTTGAAGGACACAGACATAAATAAGGAAGGGCAGTAATCTGTAAGTTAGAATTTGAGGATAATCAGCCAGCAATAATTCAGCCATTGCTATAAACTGGTATTATGAAGAGTCCAGTCTACTAGTGTAGAGGCTAGTATGTGTGTATGTATGTAACTTTTTTCTAAATGTATGCAGTTTTTAATTTCATTTAATTATTCTAATTCAATTGATCAGTAAGATACTTAATTTACATGAGTGTTTGACACAACTAGATGAAAGCGACCGTACCCAAAGACTTCTGTTACTGGCCATTATCATGAGCACAGTGTGTGCTTATAAAATGTGCTCTCTATTAAAGCAAGAGATACCCATTGTCTGTGGGAATCTGGTTAGTGTATCAGAGATTTGCTAATCTCCAAGAATAGTATTTAATACTTTTTTTCTGCCCAGTATGTTGTACACACAATCAATGCAAAAAGCAAGAGCTGGTTTTGAAGATAGACATTAATTTTGAAAAATATTGACATGTCCCAATTAGACTATGTATGTGCATGTACAAGTCTGCTTTTCAAAGATCCACCTCCCTTCAGGAAGTCTATGTAAAGTACTGTATGTGTTGCATATGCCAGAAAAATGCACTCATTCCTCCCCATTAATAGAAATGACCTATTATAAATTTACCAAAGATACCATAGTTTTATAAATTGGCCACATATGTCTGTGTAATATATTTATTATATCACATTTCATAGCATTTCTGTTTTATGAAATTCAGCCTTGAATATGTCACATATGTTTTGCATATATGTGCAATAGTCAGCCAAGTATATCCGAGTAAAGTATGATAAATGTGTTCTTTCCATATGGGAAATTAAATGTTTTTCCAGATTTTTTAAAAAAGTTTATGAAGAGCAGCCTATATAAAATAATTACAATAAATCACTCTTATTTAGGTTAAAATTATAAAATTGAACTAGTAACAAAGTGATTAAGAAGAAAAGCAAGAAAAGTCACATCTAGGACCTAATTCTATAAGGAGATGGAGCAGCATAAAGGGAAAGAGAGCATATGCATTTTCAAGGCTAGCTGCTACGTGGTGTAAAATCATGCAAACTTGTATAGCAACTTCCATTTTATGCTCCCAGAGTGATTCTGTAGCTGATAAAGGATAGCCCCTCATCACCTCCGTGAGAGGACGAACATTTCATACAGCGTGCCTCATTGAGAAAGCAAGTGCCCTTCTATGTCTGTTCTAGCCTGAGTTCTAGTTACAGAATTTTGTAGTTCCTGTATGAACAGCTCTTAGTGGTCATTGGTAGCTGGAGAAGGAAAGGATATGTTTTCCTGCAGCCAAATACGCTCTCACTGAAGCTAGTTCTGGTAACTAACCTACCGGTTGTTTCAGCGGGCCGGGCAGGACACTTCTGGTGCTATTGCTGTGTTCTGTACCTGCCTGTAATAAGGGTAATCGCGCAAGTGCCCAGTTACTCAGACTGAAGTCCTTCGGCTGCATCTGTAAATTGCAAAAGGAAATTAAAACCAGAATAAACAACATGTAAAACTTATTGAAGCACCTTCGTGTGAGGTGTTTGCACTATTAGTCTTTCAGTGGCTATAGCTTGGCTGATGGACAAGGGCTCTGCGTTTCTGTTTGCTTTTTTACTCTGCTTGCTTAGCGCTTCCATTGTCCCTCGCTCCGGGGGGCAGACGGTTCTCCTTCTCCCCCGGTACTCCAGCCTGCTTCACCTGCCTTTTGGCTGGGCTGTGAGCTCCAACAGTGGGCAGCCAGAGCTAGCACTGAGAGTGGAGGGGTTGCAGGCAAAGCCGTCCTGTCCCAATCATCTTAAAAGGGCAGAGGAGGGGTGGTGAGAGGGGAGAGCAGTGGCCCTCCTTCCAGGCAGATTTTATTTGAGCACCGCCTTACACATTTCTTTTATTTCAGCAAACATGAAGTGAGTCTTTCATTCTATTCCCTTTCCTGCTTGTTGTCAACTACTTCAAACCAGATGGGCTCAAGAGATAAAACTATAAAGACTCAATGTCTCTATTTAGCGTGATGCCAAGTCTGCATGCCATCAAAATATCTGAGGCAAAAAAATCTGAGAAGACAGTACTTACCATAAGTATTATGTTAAAAGCAGCCTAGATGCTTTTTTGTGAACACAGACAATGTATCCATGAATCACTGAGATTTCGTATCAGCAATTTTTTTAATTACCATCAAGACAAATGCCATGTCCACATTCTGTGCCATGTTTAAAGTTATTATGTAGGCCCAATGCACCAACCTTCCTCCTACCTATGTCAGAACATGTTTGTAGCAAGCAGTGTCATGGGTGCCTGGAAAATGTACCTTTGCATGCATGAGATGCCAGAGCTATGGAGCAGAATAATGGCTCAGCATTTTAACATCCTCCCTAGATTCCCTGATCTAGACATGATCAGGTTTAATCAACCCTGCAGCTGGTAGGAAAGGGAGATCATTGCTGTCCAGAAAGTGCCAAAGGATTTCTAAATTTTTTTCTGCTCTTAATTTACATATACTGTGAATAAAAACTAGGAGGAAACAGCATCCAGCTGTAATCTCAATCTAATGTTAACAGCTTTTTTTTTTTTTAATTAGAATTTAAAATTGTAATAGACAATTGTTAGAATTGTTTTTCACTGCCCTGTCACTCTCCTGTATGGAGATAGTCAGTACTGCTCTGGAATGGTTCTTCTGCAGTACATGTGGCTGCTTCAAGACCTCAGTCCCTCCCACTGCTATCTCCAGTGGCACTGTAACATTTGGCATTATGACTGTCCATAGTAGAGAAATAAATATATGCTCCTCTGGGTGAGCACAGGCTTATTTAGAGGTGTAGGCTGCGGTTTACAGGATTTCCTAGTGTTTCAACACCTTTAAAAAAGGATGGTGGGGAGGTAAAAGCAAGTACTTCTGAAACTGAAAAGCGCTGGCGTACAAGTTTAAAAAGACAGACCTATCTTGCTTGCTTTAGGTACTTTTCCTCCCTGCCATCCTTGTCCTTTTCCCACAAGGAATCTGGCACCTTGCTGGAGGTGGTTTGCTTCAAGGGCTACTGAACTGCAAATCAAATGCCTCTGAGATAAGTCAGAATAAAGCAGTACACAGTAACGCTGCTAGAACATACAGATATATTTCATATCATTAATCAGATGAGCAAAACATTCACAACTGAGAGATTATGTTGCTATGGTCCCAACTATGTGTTTTAATAATACATTATAGTGTCAAATTTTTTGTGATGGATTGTATTGAAGGGGAATAAACCACTAATAGTTAAAATTTACCTCCTCAGACATGAGCATTAAATGTTTTTGGGGGTGTGTATCACTACTAAATGTATTCGGGAGGGGGTGTCCCTACTCTGGAACAAAATTCTTAATAGGGTGAGTAAATGAGCTGATAGCTTTAAAAATGCATAGGGGAGCAGATGGCTGAAGCCAAACAGACCTGATATTTCATGGTGTTTGATAAGGGATGGTGGTAGATAAAACCATACACAAGGAAGGCTGTGTGACTAACCAGCCCAAATGCTGGCTGCTGGTCTTGCCTTGACCAAAAGGGACGAGAGTATGTGGTAAGCTCAGGGGACAAAGAATTTGATATCCAGAATATGGCTCCTTGCCCCACGCTTACTTTGATGTTGTTGGCAAATTTCACGACTGGTATGCTTCAGTTTAAGTCAAAAGTTACATTTTCATCTGCTGTATCTGATAGTGCAGCCATGAGGTTTTTTGCGTTTAATTTCATGTTGTGAGATCCTGAAATGAATTGCCAAAAAAACCCCAGTATGAGCTTAATTCTGGATAGTTTCCTCCACGTTATAGAGGAAACCTCCAGCCTGTCCCAGAAGAGTAGGGTATGGATTAAACACAGCCAGGTTTACTTGGAAAAATTACTGTAGTAGGGGGACCTAGGCTGGAATTTCAGAATACTATGAACAACAGAAAAACCATGCCTTCTTCCTTAGTCATTGCCATCACTTTCTTGGTAGCACACTGGTTGTGCTTAAACATCAAACTTTGTGTCTCAGCATTGCTGTAACATTGTCTAGTATTAATCCAGGCAGTCATGTGCCATGTTTTATGTAATGATCCATACTTTCACACCACAGACACACAGCCAGAAAAGGAAACACATTGATTTAGCACTCGGTAATCCTTGTTTAATCCCCAGTCCTTTGGTTTACATCACTAACATGGCTCCTGCAGTAGTCAGTGTTCTATCTTTGTTCTTGGCAGACTGAATTAAAGGAAAGATTTATTAATTTGTAAGTTGGCTTTGTAGATGCATCTTAAATGTACTAAAACCTGAAACAGTCCAGAAGCCAGTATTGACTTAAGTATAAAAATCTGCTCTTTAAAACTCAAACCTTTGCAACAGTCCAAATCAAGCTGCAGAGAGTAATTTATTGTCTTACTAATGCAATTGCATTGTATAGGGCTAAATTTAACAACTGTCTCATTGCAGGCCCTCAGCCTTACTTCCCTTTTCACTCATTACTACAAATACAATTAATCTCCTCTTTCCTTGCTCATCTAGACCTAGGACTGCAATGCTCTATGGTTCATGTACTGATAAGAGAAAAGGGTTGGAACTAATGGATTCATTTGCAAAAAATGTTAGAGGGTCAGAGATCACCATTCATTCTAGTGGTGATAAATATTCCGTGTAATTGCTGCACAAATGCTAGTGTTTGGGATTTATTTCTATTAGTTTACGAATGCTTGTTGCTTTCTTCCCTCTCACAGTGCCAAAGACAACGATTCTTGGGAGGAAGCCTTTTGTAATAATTTAGCTGTCATCACCTTCACTCCTGAATCCTTTAGGCCAGGTACAGGCTAGCCCTGTTCCTTTCTGGCAGGTGAGATTCCACAGCTAACTCCAGCAGCTTAAGGTGGCTCTTTACTCACAGCCTTCCTGCTAGCTGAAATCTCGAGTGATAGCCATGCTCATGTTACAACTATAAAGAGCTTTAAATTTTTTTCAGGAAAAATAATTGTTAATTTCCTAGATGCAATCAGACAACTGTATTTTACATTCCATAGCAATATAGACTGTCCTTCCTGCTGGAAATCATTCTACTTTGCGGAAGTCCAGGTCAGTTCCTTAAGCAAATAAACTTTTAGAAGACTGTAATTCACTTTCTAACTATGGCATTTAGGCTCAACTCTAAATCAAACTAATATAGTCTGGTTGCTTATTTCAAGGAAACTATAATGTGAAGGAAAAAAAAAATTCCCTTTACTGAGTGTTTAAATAAAATCAGTAGTGATGTAAAGTGTTAATGAATTAATTGTTGTAACGTGCAAAAGTATCACATGGCTAGTGCTTTGGCAATGGGAAATAAATAAGTATAAGATGGATCTGTTCTTGCAAGCAGATCTGCAACATGTGTCCTTCCTCTTGAAGCTGATGAAACTATTTACCTTTCTGTCTGTCTGCTATTAAGATTACAGATGCAGTTCATGCCCTTGTTTTCAATTTGTGCTTGCATGACTGAGTTTATTTTTAAATCTACCTAGTCAGACAAACATAAATATTTAACCCCCAGCAAAGGGTGGTAAGTTAGATGTGAAGGCACATAGTAGTCTTTAGAGTATCTTCCAAAAGACCTATTAGTAAATCTAAACATCCCTTGTGAGTCTCCATAATTACTTTAGACACCAATGTTGATAGTAAATGGCATTTTTCAGAGAAAAGAATATACTCAAAGGTTCCTAACTTTCAGGCTCTGATCTAATAGCGCTTATTAAGGCATGGGGTATTAATCCATGCTTCCTAGGGGGCTACCACTGTGCCAGTATCATAGTACTTGCATCAAAAGTTTTTCCTACAGCGGATGTAAGCTGCACAGGCCTTCATTAAAGATGCATTTTGCATACGGCTTTGGGACCTGAGGTCTAGAACACGGGAGGGAAATGCTGCGGGGGGGGGGAGGGGGGGGGCCCACCAGCCAGCTGTGCCAGGAGCAGAAGCCAGGCTGCATCAATGCCTTGGAGCCTCACAACGGCCCTGGAGCATCAGGTGCTCATAACTGGCATTCTGAACAAAGGGTGTGCTGAGCATGGAGCTGCCCTGAAATGCTGGAGAGGTTTGCGTCTTAGACCCCGCTCCAGTCTTGAAACTGGCTTCTCACCACCTACAATACTCTCGGGTGGCACAACTGCCTTTTCCCATCAAAAGGATGAGAGGAGAGAGTGATTACTTCTTCTCTACCGGGACCAGGCTTGGCCCTGCTCATTTCCTACAGTAACCATTCACCCGAGATGGGCAAGCCCTGGATTTCCTTTCCTTTTCTGCTGGATTTCAGGGACTGACTATGTGTCTTGAGGTTTGGGGTTGGGGCTTTTTTGTTTTGTTTTTTTGTTGTTGTTGTTTTTTGAGTGATAAGCTGTGGAAACTTGAATTTTGGTCAGAAGCTTTTTCAGATACTCTAAAAGCATGTTGGGTTCCAGCACTGAGCCTGTTGTACCAGGAGTCCCAAGAAGGTATTCCCGGCCTTGATCCATGCAAAATGATGGTAGCAGTTGTGCCTCTAACCCTGCACCTTGGGGTTGGGGGGGATAAAGTGCTAATTTTTGACACAGGACACCTAGAACCATGCTTGGGGAGATGCAGAGCTGTTTTTTCACCTTCCAGGACAGTGCCCAAACACCAGCTTGACAGTGTTTTGTCAGGGCATGCGCCTTCATCAGCTCTCACTTCAAGGTTGTTGATTAAAAAGGTGCAGTGATTACACAGGTTAAAGCACAGGGCAGGGCATTCTCCTGAGCAGATGGAGACTTATTTAATTTAATATTAAACTTACTTGTTTATAAGCTAAGTGGAGAGGAGGCTAAAACCCAAGCGTGTATCCGCTGGGTTATGTCCTTTAAAAAATTAAGCGATTGTGAAATTGTTCTTGTACAGCAGAATTTCGCTAAGTTCTGTTTGCAGAGCACCACTCAAATGGGAGACCCCAATCTCAAGGCTGCCTGGCAGGCTTCATGTGTGGTGTAGTATGAGACAGGAGAGCCAAAAGGAAATCTCTTCGCAAACTCCCTATGACGGGTCCCTGGACCATGTATTCTGTATTTATTTGTTTGTTTGTTTGTTTATCTATGTCAATTCTGATCTACTTTAAGAAAGCGGAAAAAGAAGAAAAGGTTTCTTCCAGCAGCAGGTTTGTGGAGAAAGGCCCTGTCTCATTCCATAAGGCTGCTGGCTGGAGCCTCTTGTACAGTGTAGGTAGCTCCTCCTCTGTGTGGGAGGTGGATGATGGGTGGAGATGGAGCACTTACCATCTACGCAACTCTGTCTGGTAGATGTAATGAACACCAGCACCTCCCCTTGACTCAGGATCACTCAAAATTAGGCTTTAACTGTCAACTGCAATGTGATCCTCCATGCAGCTACCGCATAGTAAAGAAATAATCAAAGAAATGCATTATTTAAAGTGTCATCACACTCCAAAATGTGTAAGGCCAAGTTTTATTTAGAAAAGCCTGGCAACATTATCCTGTTTCTGTGTTTTAATGGAAAGAACATCGGGCTTAGTGCTTAAGGCTTTTAGTCCAACAGTATTCTCTGCCTGTAAAGCACAGCTAGATAGCAGACCTAGACCTTAATTTGTTTGTGTCTTTTCCCTGAAATAACTTCTAAAGTCTTTTGATGTTGCTGTTCACTACAGTTCTGGTGACTTTTTCTTTGATGTCCAGCTCTGTACAGAGGCAGAAACAAGTATTTCCAATGAAGTATCAACAGTGCATAGCCTGGACACAAAACACTTCAGTTTGTAAAGCTGAGTTCTAGTTTCCAGGCCACCTCCTTTTTAACAAACTGGCCTTTGCTAATTGCTTCAGTGGGACAGTTGTAACTGCAACTTAGTGACTGAATACAACAGTAAGATGTCTATGAACAGACTGTTGTATGTCTAATATGCTTTAAAAGAATGCAAATGCTGCTTCACGGTTCAAACAAAAAGCCTTCATGAATGAATTTCAGCTTCCATGACCGTAGAGATGACAAGTTAATGGAGCCATTCGCACTGTGTGGATAAGGATTTATCCATGCAATGCCCCTAAATGTTAATGGGAGTTAGTTGTGTAGCTGAATCCCAGACTTGCCATGCTGAAACTTACCCCTAACTCTCCAAGGAGAAGGGCGCTAATTGGATTGCTGAGTTTAAATCCTTCAGCTAGTCAGTCTATGGAAAGGATTTAGCACTGGCTCTGTAAAAGGCTTTACATAGCTTTGCAGTGCAGTGCAGGGGAAGGTTTTTTCCCTTTCTTTCTTGTGATTAATTGTGAGGCTTGAGGTGACAGGAGACATAATGAAATTCATAAATGCCAAAGGCCGTCCCTAGTCACATTCCTGGCTGTTGGTTTAAGTTAGAAACTGACAGAAGTGTGAACAAATCAAGGTTGTTCTGATAGCCTTTCAGTTAGGGGGAAGAAAAAGTAACTGACA
This sequence comes from Calonectris borealis, assembly GCF_964195595.1. NCBI lineage: Eukaryota > Metazoa > Chordata > Aves > Procellariiformes > Procellariidae > Calonectris > Calonectris borealis. Next base: position 12,489,673 of record NC_134329.1, read on the forward strand.
ATGAGAAACCACTGGAGGTGGTTTAATGGGTATAAATTTTCAAGGAAGAGTGATATTTTACACTAATTCAGATTCTTGGATACATAAATGACTTACAAACAGACGTATTCTGCCCCCACTGCAGTCTGAGGGATTCTAGTCCTTTTTCACAAAAGAAGATATTGGCACAAGTTATTTAGGCAACCTGCCAAAGAAAAGCTGTTGCAAAACCTGTAGCAGAACTCAAAGTGACTTGTTCTGTGTCTTCGTTCGTGACTGCCCTTGCTCTGCTTGTTATGAATTTTAAAAATCCACTTCCCTCTCTGGAAAACAAAACTCGCAGCTTGAACAAGGAGCATAAAAATTAACCTAGGACTCTCGCTTCAGCCTGGAAATACATTCTGCTACTTCCCCACATCCAGGTTTGAATTACAGTGGAAAGAATTGCTTCACCAATCCTGTTTTCCTAGTCTATGACAGTGCAGAACATGTCATGTCTGAGTATATATTGACCAGATACTGATGCGGTGATCTTTTGAGCCAGCTGCCAGCAGTCTCTCACTGGGGTTTTTGTGATCTGAGAAGGACACACAATGGACAGTTGCTGTGTGGTAGTCCAGCACTGCTAAGGGTTTCAGTTTTTTCCAGCCAAAGATCCTGATGCGATGATCCCACCCTGCTGTTGCTAAAATCTTCTTGTCTGGACGGATGGTGATATCAGATATGCCAGCGTTGACAAGTTTGTGTGTTTTGTAAACCTGTGTGAGAAAGTTATAGATGAGCTCTAATTGTTTAAAACAAACAGAAGAAAAAGGAACCTTTTGGGATTTTAGAAGGTATGGTGCCCACCCGTATACACTGGTATCACGCAGGTAGCATGGAGCTTTCACCACATGGTGGATGATGCCTTAGAGAGAACAATTACAGAGAGAGATGGAAAAGACCTTAACTTGAGCCTGTCTACCTCTAGCGCCATTCTCTAAAAACAAAAGCAGCCCTTGTATGTTTTTAGTTTATATTGTATTTAGAGCTATTTATATTCTGTCACAAGTGAAGCTCTGAGTCAACGTTTTGAGAAACAGACTACAGAGCTTTGCTCTTTTCTTCCAGCTATTCTTGCATGAGCGGCAATGTTCAGAGCTATGGCCGTATATTATTTTCCCTGCTTCTGCAATATTCCCATGCTGAGATTCTGAGCTGATTGTTTAAACTACCTGCTACTTATTTCTACTACTGTGGCCCCTCACAAAAACCCCAATAAGCTGTGGTAGCATTTACCACAGTCTTGAGAAAGGAATGCTTCCAGGAATTATGTTACGCTGTCAGGAAATCTGTATTTCTAGTACTCCTTCTCAAGAGACTTTTATTTACACCAAATTCCAAGAAGGGGATTATGAAGAAGTTATTGATTTCAATCTTGGAAGCCTTTCGTTACTGTTTGGAGACTACTGGGGCACACGTTTCTGAGGGGCACAATTAAATTGGAAGGCATTTAGCTTCCTTCAGGAGGCACTCGGGCTGCGCAGGACTTAGCCCTTGGAAAGAAAAGTTTTCACTTCACTGACATGAGCTTCCCCTGAAGCACAGAGGAAAAGCTCAATACAATACACTTTTGCTGTTCTCACCTCAGGTAACTTGTATTAGTCAGCAGTCTACCTCTGAAACACATGCAGTATACGCACCAGAGTGTGTGTGTGTGTGTGTGCACGCGCGTGTACGTGTATGTTGAAATAGCCTATCTTTTGTCACAATGTGGAAAACACCTTTTGAGTGTATGCTGACCTTGAAGTGCTGTTATTTATAAGCACAATTGGAAGTAACGTGTTAATGCCACCATCTACTTAAGCCTGAACGTGTAACTATCTTGTACCAAAGCTTAATATAATTCAGTGTATGTATGTTTTAATATGCTGTATGTTGTTTGCTGTTTTTCTGAGGTGGGAAGGGACTGAAAAGCATATTACATCTAAGTAGCTTTCCTCCTCAAAGGACATTCCCTGATGCATAGTTAGTACAAGATTATAAAGAATATATTAATTGCAGATAATTTTATCTATAATACTGGATGTAGAAAACTAAAACTCCAGAAATGCTGGTCAAAATTTGTTTCAGAGGCAGTTTAACACATCTTGGAATCTTAGAGGCACAAAGCTATAAGCAATTATTTTTCAACTATATAACAACTGCTTAGCTACTTACTCAAACAGCAAGAGATGTGCAACTTGATGAGAAAAAAGGCTAAATGAAACTTGACATGCTTCTTGCATGCTCCCTGTATTCCTCTTTTAAACAGGACCTGATGCATGTGTCTACAACCAATTCAGAACAGAGGACAGCAAGTTTTGCTCAAGCCTGATGAACAGTAGGAGGCTGTATGTGGGCCTCTTTGTGGGGCTGCTACTGTAAAACCTGTGCTTTTTGCTAATATGTATGTTCTTCCAAACTCCCCAGTTACGCTAATATAGCATGGCTTCAGTGGGATTTTTGTTGGCGTATGTGTACTGGCAAGGAAGGGATTTATTACTTACATCACCAGCCTGGCAAATGTAAGATGGGCCTTTCTCTGTAACTGAGATTATTAGCTAATGGCTATAACCAATCCCGGGCGTGGTGCTTCCCATCATTACTGTCAATTATGTGGGCAAGATCCATACAGCAAAATCAGGATGACTGGGAGAAATTGCGTGTCATCAGCAAGCTACAACTTGAAAATGAAGCCTATAATGGTGATGCCTTTTGGCTATGGAACATGAGGGAACAGTGGGCATTTGTGCATGATCTGCAAATACAAGAGGTGAGAGAGAAAAACAAAACAAAGTAGAACAACTTGCTCAAGGTATATGCAGCCAGGTGAAATCCTAGTGCCAGGATTTGTGCCATCCAGTCACTTACGGGTGACTACTGTAGTCAAATGCATACCAACATCGTTTCCTAACCAGAAAACCAGCTTGTAATTAAGAAAACAAAGAGGTAAAAACAGGTGAGCTGCTTTCAGCCTGTCATGACCAAGGACACTTGTATCTACTAGCAGATGCATTAAGAAATTTTGACATGCTGAGGCCAACAGATAGGCACCTCTCCTTCCCTCCTTAACACATGCTATCTATGATTTTTTTTTTTTAATCTCCCTCTCCTACACCCAAATCATGTCTTTAAGCTCTATTCTTAGTAGAAAAATAGCCAAGATAGCGGCAGCCTTAGCTTCAGCATTTGAGGGAAAAGCCTCAGCAACCCAACCAAGAAAACTTGTGCGCTTACTTACATTACAGCTTCTAGAATTTTTTTCTTGTCATATATAAAGGAGCTTCTGTGATTATCAGATTTCTTAGTTCTGCTTTGTTTATTCACCTGCAGAAGCTGTTTACCTCCTACATTCTACCACAAACATCATCACATAATTACACTATATCTCGTCCAAATCAGAAGGCTTATAACCAATCCACTCATTTGCTGACAGTGATGATTTCAGCAACTTTCTTGTAGAAGACAATACACCAAACTTTCCCCATAGCAATAAACTATGAAGTTACCTTCATCATCTATTCATTGACACACTGGAACATTGCCACTTAAAACAGAGCTGAAGTACCATCATTGCGTCATTATTTCTCCAACGGCAGATAGCTATGCACCACGTTTACTTATTAAAACCTTTTAGAATAAAAATAATGTGCCACTGAGTGGCTTTCCAACATCTACCATTACCTCAGGTACCTGGAATGTTAGGAAAAAAAAAAACCCATCTGGTTTATATTATTAATGCAATAGTGGAAAAAAACTTAATCTATGCCTTTGACAATCTCTAGTGCTCATATGAAAGATGCATTTTATTAGGGCATTCACACTATGCATGAAGCACAGAAACATTACTTACAGTTTATAAGACTTGGCATTTAAATTTCTTCTGAGAAAAGCTACTATCTCTCAGTGTGATGTGCTGAAGATGTAACTGATCCTACACCTCCTGGGAATGTGAATACCCTGTGGAAAACAATACCTGGAATATTTCAGGTGAACAACTGTTTATTTTTTCCATGAGTCATATCTGTACCCCTGCATTACGGTTAACTCATAACTGAAATGTGCTGTGGAGAACAATATTTTCTTTGAATTTAGGAAAAAGCTATGCTATAATTAATATGAAGGAACAGCTTCCTCTCCAACACCAGAGTATTTGAAGCTTTAAGAAGCCTGTCACGATGTCAGATTTCTGACACCTTAGCCTTAGAAAACTAGTCTCAATACCAAGTTTCTTAATGGGACTTACCTGCTCACCTTCCTTCTGCTTCCCTGAGCTAAAGACACCAGGTGCAGATGTGTGCCAATAATGATAGAAAGGCCGGGGCAGGGGGAGGGCAAACATGACAAAAAAAACCAAACCATGACAATTGTGTATATCAGCCTTGTTAAAACTCTTCTTTATCACATTGGCTTAGAACACCTTTGCTACTTATTCAAAGTCTAGAGTGCCTCTTTTACTTCATGTCATATTGCTTATTAAAGTTCAGACGTTCTCGTCGGTAAGCACTGTGTCCTCCAAACTTCATCTCAGTTGGATGCATTTACACTACATGCGCTGGGGTCTTAGTGCCCTACCACTCCATAAATGGTAGCTCTGTGGTGATGCCTAACAGATTATATACCTTCACATGTCCCCTGGGTGGACCGTTGGACGTCCAAGCACTTGCTTTTCTTCCTGTAGCACCATTCAGAAAACAGCATTAACTTTCCACACCACCTAAAAAATCTCCGCAAAAGCTGCAGGCTGGAAGAGTGGTTATTGTTCTTCCATGAATTGGTGTATCCAGCAGCTCTCTTCTCAAGGATGATATGGAGACACACAGGGGCTGGTTCAGGTCCTCTTCATTGTGTGTTCAGGGGACAACTGCCAGTTTAGAAAAAGTTAAAGCACTCGGCAGTGGAGAGGCTATGCATGAGCCATTTTAATTTTCATGAGCCTTTATTTATGCACTTCATTTCCACACCTAGTTAAAACCTACTTAACCCCTTGGCACTGTTGGAACACTTGCTAAAGTTGTCTAGATAAAGCAATATTTATTGCCATTCACTAGCATCGCTTGAACTGGTGATTATGAGACCTCCTTCTAACCCAGCCATTCCAGATACGCGTAGCTCAGACACAAACTGATATATCCGATTAACTTATTTCCTCTGTCTCCGGCTAGGGCTCTAAAGGTGCCAAAGGAAGCTGGTTGCCTAAACCTCATGTCCTCTTGGTGTTAGCTAGGCTACTCTCTTTGTGAAGTATTTAATGGAATATTTCTGTCTTTCCCACAGTGGAAAGAAAGCTCTATCCATTCAAGCAGAACCTTTGGAAAAGCAATCCTTTGTTTCTCATTTTTATAACTCATTTATAATGTTTAGGACATTCCGAGAGCTGGATACTACTAACGTGATAAATGAAGATACAGAGGCAATGGCTTGAGTAATGCTAGGCTTGTGTGCCTGTTGCAACTTTGGTAAAACCAGAAACATGTGAGAGAGGGTTTTTTCCTTTTTTTTTTAAATCCTCACCATCTTTTGCTAAGTCTAGTCACATAGCACAGACATTCTAACCAGTCTGTGATTAATTAGCTAGAGATCTGCAACAACTCCTCTTCATGACTAAATATTTTTTTAGTCTATCAAACTGTTAGTGCAAAGTGGGATAAATGACACTAGAGGGCCAGTGATCCTGACCTGGAGGTTCTGTTGCTCATTGAGGCTCCAGATGCTAAGCACCTTTTCAGATGAGCCCGAGATCCCCTTGGCCTTCTCCGAGTCAAAGTCAAGGCTCATCACTGGCTCCTGGTGGCAAACAAGTTGGCTCAACGCTTTTCCCATTGACAAATTCCAAAGGACCACTGATCCATCTTCATAGCCAGCCAGAAGCAAAGGTTGTGAACCACAGTTGAGCTGATCAAGGGAAAAGTAAAATTGTTTGAGAAGTAAATAGTCTGTTCGGAAAATTATCATCCCCAGGTTGGTTTCAGTCCAAGCACCGAGAAAATAAGTGATAATGCTGACTGGCATAGCAGTGAAAAGTTCAGAAGTCTGAATGTCAAATCTTGATAGTCCATCCACTTACAAAAAGCGTTACTAGGTAATGCTGACATGCATTTCGGTTTTTATATCTACACATAAGAGTCTATGATATATATATATGTAACATGTACCTAACATATACATATATACAGGCACATATAGCAAATTTCTCTCTGAAAATGCAAATTATTGCCCTCTACAACACCTGAAAAAAGGCTGCCTCAAGTTTTCAGAATTTTTACTTCATGGCCTGAACTTTGCTTGCGCTCCTTAAAAAAAATTACTCAGAGCAGCTGAGTTATTATCAAGCTATACAAACCCATATAGACATTGAAAGAAGTGCCATGCTTAAAGATTTCAGTTTCACATTGCCAAGTATAAGGTTACACATATGGATCGTTTACCCAAGTGCACCACAGTGCTTAAAGGTAAACACTGAACCTCTCGTCAGGAATCTCTGGGTGAGTCACCAAGGGGTTAACGGGCGCCTGAGTCCCACTGTAACCAATTGAAAGCTATTTTGATTGATTAATGATGTCACAGGCCAAAGGGCATGGCACCCTGGGCAGACACCTAATTTATTTAAGCCTCTGAAATAACTCAAAGAAGGGAACATTACTGGATTACATGTCACACTTAAGGAAAATATTCATCATTGCTTCAGCAAAAAGACTAATGACCCCGTGAGCAGTAACTGGTTATGTGAGTGAAGATGCAAATCCCTAATGGAAAGCAACTAAAAAACAGGCATCTGTTAATGCCAGTTATTTCTTTAACAGGAGAAGAAACACCAAAATAGACATTGGGATTATGACCACCTCATGGAGGGACACCTTACCCTAAGAAATGTATCCAATAGCTTATTCAGCTCTTTCCAAATACCGTCTGATCCTACAGGATTTTTTTGCTTGGTATTCAGTTCAAAATAAAGGTCAAGGACATTTATAAAGAATTAATTTTTACTGGCATCACATTGTTGAATGAGGTTCTTCAAACTTGCTGGCTGTCAGTGTCATGATACAAACTGCAGTGGCCCAAGGCTCACTGCCTCTATTAATGGTCCAGACTATTCTCCCACTGGTTATTATTTGTTCTACAGAGAGTTAAACTAACAAGAGATGGGTGGTCTAGGTAATAAGACTGCTGAGCAAAAGCCTCATGTTCTTTCTCATATTTATTCAGCCTGAAGAAGTGTTTCAGTGAGGAACGGATCTCACAGAGCAGGGAAGAAAATTGCCCCTTAAAAGAAGGAAACCAAGGGGAAATCCCCTACATCATCTTTCTGAACAAGTCTGCCCACACCTGGGATCCTGCTGGAGCCTCATTCCTTGCTTTAAGATCCCTTTTCTTTTGAAGGGGTAGGGAGCACGCTCTGGCTAAAAAGGCCCACAAAGAAGGTGTCCTATAATGCCCAGAACTGTGCACGATTTTTCTGTTAAATTTTTGATTTGCTTAAAGAATGTAACATCAGCACAATGAATATGTGTCAAATATACGTGAATTAATGTTAACTCATCAGGTATTTTGGATGAAGAGTACCTGGCTTTTAATACCAGGGGAAAACTTAAAAAAAAAAATCTGAAAGAAATGAACATTGCATATTCTATTTATATTTAATAAAGGGTAAAACCTTCAAAGCAAAACAAAGTATTTCATCAGTACTTCAGTTAAGTTTTTAAGAAGCCCCCCGTTTGGGCATCAAAACCCTCCCACAATTATTTGTACTGCTCTTCTATGAGCACATGACTCCTCCGGAGCCCTGGGGCTCTACAGAAGGTATAGCTTTCATTAGCCAATGAAACAAGATTTGGATGGGCAGGGTCGGCTCCTCTGCCTTACTCAAAACAGGATGGCTCATAACCCTCATTAAGATAAGAGAGACAGGTGAGTGCTCAGCATTATGGGAAACGCCAAGCAAAACCTTTTTTTTTTTTTTTTTAAATGCTGTGGGTATCTTAGCTTAGATTTGAAAATCAGTAATTTGCAGGTGAGATCTAAGACTGGTCTATTTTAAAAACAAAGTATTGTTTTCTATGAAATGAAGTCTCCCACGCTACTTCTTCCTGACTTTCCCTAACCATATGAAGCGTAATATTTCAATGAGTATGTATACTTGAACTTAAACAATAAAAGCTATTGAAGGATCAGGGGAGCTCTTAGCCTGATGCCTGGACTCACCAAGCAGTGGTTCACAACAGCCTATTTATTTCAGTTCCTAATAATGGACACTTCTGGTGAAAAGTCTTCACCATTCATGTTCTGTTTAATTTTTCTGGAGAAATTAAATTAGAAATCATTGTTCTTCCTAAGCAGAACATTTTGTTGTTGCATTTGGATAACTGTCAAGGAAGGAAGAAAAGGTGATGTGCTGTCAACTCAACAGGAATAATTGCTATAGTTTATATAAAGTAATAACTCTGCGTTTCCAGTTTCTACATGTATTGTTCCTGTTGAATTATTTTGTTTGCACCATTACGCAACATGATGCCTTCCCCAAGAAGTGCAAAAAATTTAAGGGAAGACTATCCTTACGCCTGCAAATCCTACCCCACCCAATTAGTAATAGCAGG